>NC_059181.1:85872724-87210231 GCF_019923935.1 Bubalus bubalis
TATGTCAGAAAGCAAAGAAATTATCAAAGATCAATAGGGTTTTGTCAATAGGACAAATCACAGGGGCCAACTTGAAGAGGCTCCCACAGACAAAGATGAAATAATTTGAGCTTCAAAAAGAATAATGAGTACAAGTGATTGAAACACAGAAATTCCATGTTTCTAATGATAAATGAAAGAAAACCTTCCTTGATCATCACTCGAAGTTGCCAGTATACAAACTCATTACCCCACTAGAATTCAGCTGATAAATCAGAATTCAAGTTAATGAATTAGAATTCAAGCTATTCAATGAAGGACTGATAGACTTTTAAAACTTATCATTTTGCAACTCCAAATGAAAAACAAAAAACAAAAACTTGGATCTAACCAATGATCATGGATGGATGCTAAACCACTATGTGAAAGTTGATAGGGAAATTCTGGTGGCAGAATCAGGTTCATACATTTGAGACCATTGACCAAATCTAGCATCAAAAAAGTGGGATAGACAGACGTTTGTGCCATGAGATGTAATTCAATAGCAAATATACAGCAGTACCTATAAAGTATTGTTTTTCAATTTTCTTTCATTTTTTAAATCAGTATAGTTTATATATAGTAAAATGCACACATCTTAAATGTACAGGTTTTTTTTTTTTCCTAGAAAGTTCTCTAGTGCCTCTTCTAAGGCAACCTCAAAGTTGCAGGAAACATGGGGGGCAGAGAAATAAGTTAAATGACATAATGAGGAAACAGTCAGGCAGATCCAGATTGTGGAACACAGTACAACGCCATGATGCAGTTTCTTCAATGGCATAATAAAAGAGGCTTAAGAAATACATCAAGCAAATGCAATATGTGGAACTTGCCTGGATCCTGGTTTGAACAAACCAATTGCAGAAAGAAATCTTTGGGACAACTGAGAAAATCTGAATATGGACTGAGTTTTAAAGGATATTGAAAAGTTTTTGCTAAGTTTTTGAGGTGTAATAATGGCATAATGTGGTTATAAGTTCAAGAAACATAATATTCATTGGTGGAATGATGATGTGAGGGATTTACTTTAAAATATTATAGGCAATAGTGGTGAGGTATAGAAACAAAGCTGTCAAAATGTTGATAGTTTTTGAAGCCAAGTAATGACTTCATGGGGGATGTCATTGTAATATTAATATATTCTCTGTAAATCTGTGTATGCTTTAAATTTTCCATAATAAGTCTTTTAAAATCTGCATGCCAACAGCTGCCTGTGAGCTGAGACCTAAGGATGCAGGAACTATTAGGCCACCAAGTTCTAAGCACTCTCAGACACTTGAAAGTGGGAAGTGATAGAGTCGACAGATTTTTTTAGTCTCAGCAATACTACAGTTCAGTTCAGTTCAGTCGCTCAGTCGTGTCCGACTCTTTGCGACCCCATAAATTGCAACACACCAGGCCTCCCTGTCCATCACCAACTCCCGGAGTTCACTCAAACTCACGTCCATCAAGTCAGTGATGCCATCCAGCCATCTCATCCTCTGTCATCCCCTTCTCCTCCTGCCCCCAATCCCTCCCAGCATCAGTCTTTTCCAATGAGTCAACTCTTTGTATGAGGTGGCCAAAGTACTGGAGTTTCACCTTTAGCATCATTCCTTCCAAAGAAATCCCAGGGCTGATCTCCTTCAGAATGGACTGGTTGGATCTCCTTGCAGTCCAAGGGACTCTCAAGAGTCTTCTCCAACACCACAGTTCAAAAGCATCAATTCTTCAGTGCTCAGCTTTCTTCACAGTCCAACTCTCACATCCATACATGACCACTGGAAAAACCATAGCCTTGACTAGACGGACCTTTGTTGGCAAAGTAATGTCTCTGCTTTTCAATATGCTATCTAGGTTGGTCATAACTTTTCTTCCAAGGAGTAAGCATCTTTTAATTTCATGGCTGCAGTCACCATCTGCAGTCATTTTGGAGCCCAGAAAAATAAAGTCTGACACTGTTTCCACTGTTTCCCCATCTATTTCCCATGAAGTGATGGGACCAGATGCCATGATATTAGTTTTCTGAATGTTGAGTTTTAAGCCAACTTTTTCACTCTCCTCTTTCACCTTCATCAAGAGGCTTTTGAGTTCCTCTTCACTTTCTGCCATAAGGGTGGTGTCATCTGCATATCTGAGGTTATTGATATTTCTCCCGGCAATCTTGATTCCAGCTTGTGTTTCTTCCAGTCCAGCATTTCTCATGATGTACTCTGCACAGAAGTTAAATAAGCAGGGTGACAATATACAGCCTTGACGTACTCCTTTTCCTATTTGGAACCAGTCTGTTGTTCCATGTCCAGTTCTAACTGTTGCTTCCTGACCTGCATATAGGTTTCTCAAGAGGCAGGTCAGGTGGTCTGGTATTCCCATCTCTTTCAGAATTTTCCACAGTTTATTGTGATCCACACAGTCAAAGGCGTTGGCATAGTCAATAAAGCAGAAGTAGATGTTTTTCTGGAACTCTCTTGCTTTTTCGATGATCCAGCGGATGTTGGCAATTTGATCTCTGGTTCCTCTGCCTTTTCTAAAACCAGCTTGAACATCTGGAAGTTCACAGCTCACGTATTGCTGAAGCCTGGCTTGGAGAATTTTAAGCATTACTTTACTAGCGTGTGAGGTGAGTGCAATTGTGCAGTAGTTTGAGCATCTTTGGCATTGCCTTTCTTTGGGATTGGAATGAAAACTGACCTTTTCCAGTCCTGTGGCCACTGCTGAGTTTTCCAAATTTGCTGGCACATTGAGTGCAGCACTTTCACAACATCATCTTTCAGGATTTGAAATAGCTCAACTGGAATTCCATCACCTCCACTAGCTTGGTTCGTAGTGATGCTTTCTAAGGCCCACCTGACTTCACATTCCAGGATATCTGGCTCTAGGTGAGTGATCACACCATCGTGATTATCTGGGTCGTGAAGATCTTTTTTGTACTTAGGACATAGTTAATGGTAGCTATAGCTATTAAGATATATGTTATGATTATTATGAACAGCTTTAATAGTATATTGATATTCAGTTATGATAGAAAAACACAGAAGCATGTCTGCTAAAAAAATGTTAAGGGTTTTGAGTTTCTTCGCTGCTTTTCCACTGCTCTACCTACACTAGTCAAAAGTAGCACATAAGGCAAGCTACGTGTTGTTAAGATGTATATAGCAAACAGAATATTTTAAACATTTATGTAAAACGTATACATCTACTAAATTTCTGGAGATCAGAGGATCAGAATGTTTTTCTTTGTAATACACATAAATATCTAAGCCACCACCCATATATTCTATATTCAAATTCAGGGACCTTGTCAATCTATGAACACAGAATTACAGATCTAAAAGAGACCATGGAGATATTCTTGTTTGACTTTCTAATATAACAAATGAAGAAACTGAGGCTCCGAAAAGTTAAATCTGATTTTCCAAAAGCCAGTACTATTTATAAACTATAGTTTCCTCCCAATCTAAAACACACTGAAAAGTATATGTCTACTTAAAAGCTATTCAGAAAAATTACACTAAATGTGCACTTAAATTTTCAAACACATCTTGAATTCCAGAACATTAAAACTTGAAAAATCATACATCTCAGAACTGATAAAATACTGTATTCTTCCAAAAATAGTTATTCTTTTTAAAATATATTTTGCTATCATGTAGTTACATGGTGGTATAGGCAGTAAAACTTTATGGAACCGACCTCCTTTTTCAAAAATAGTTATTCTTTAACATAATGGCTTCAACTAGAGGCTTCCCAAACTTACTCTCTTCAAGACACACAAATAAAGTTATACTATTTGTACCTGGTTCCCAGGGAGGGTACATGACCTGAGGTGATCAGTTCTCTGAACTCTGAGATGATCACCCTGGTTGGGTAGTTCTGCTTTAAACCACTTGTGTGATGTATATTTTTAAGAATTTGAAAAATTATTGAAATTTAACACTTTCACATTTCTCAACCATAAGCTACTTTAAAGTATTCTTATATTAGTTTAAATAGACATCTGGATATATAAAGACAACTATCAAAATACTAAAGAAAGGCTAATTATAGACATATAAACTCTGAAACATTAAAAGATGTCACTTCTGTTCCTGAATTTCTATATGAGTCTTTTTCCAGTTGCCTTATAACACTTCAGTAGCTTCTTCGTTTGACCAACAAAACATTTGATACAGCAAATATCACTTACTCTGATCCCTTTTGGTCCTGGTGGCCCTGGAATTCCATCATCACCCTGAAAAATACAACATATTTAGTTATGTTTCCTTCAAAAAGAGCCCTCGAATAACTAACTTTGTATTGTAAACTGAGACAAATTTTTGTGAGCCTTTGTGAAAGTTAGTGATAAATTTACATACTCAAGGAAGAAGTATTTATTATTGAGACTAAAAGCACTAAGATAAGTCAAAAGCTAAAAAGTAAGAAAGGCCTTTATTTACTAAGAAGAAAACTGTTGACATGCAGAAGAAACTTTATACCTGTAAAGTTAGTTATGAATAATGTCAAGAAAATAAAGATGAAATAGTGGTACAGATACCCTTCAAATCATTTGTGCGTGTGTGCATGATCAGTCGCTCAGTCATGTCTGACTCTTTGGGACCCCATAGACCATAGCCCACCAAGGATTATCCTGGTCCATGGATTATCCAGGCAAGAATCCTGGAGTTGGTTGTCATTTCCTCTTCCAGGGGATCTCCCTGACCCAGGGATCGAATGCATCTCTCCTGCATCTCCTGCATTGCGGGTGGAATCTTTACCACTGGGCCACCGGGGAAGCCCCAAATCATTTATGCAGTAACAAAATTAGAGCTGAAAACCTTAACAGTTTCTATATTGTGTCAATCTGCTCACCATGCTGCTAATAAACAGCATCACCTCTGAACCTCAATATGAGCTGTTCATGAGTTTGCTGTTTTAAAGCTTTGCTACATTTTATACAGGCACTTCCTACTGTAAGAGCTAAGAAGGAGTAAGAAAGAACCACAGACTTTCCTTTCAAGCTTCTGCTGCAGACTCCATGCAAAAGAGGCTGCCCACAGGATTGTTAATCTATTTACCCATTTCTAGTTACAACTGCATTGCTGAGAATTTAAAGTCTTGCCTCACTAAGTTTTCCTAAGTAGTTTTTTTTTTTTTTTTTTTAAGGAATAAAGAAAACCTAATCCTGCTCCAATAGGCAATATTTTCAGTGGAACATACAGTTAGTATGTCACCATCTAAGGCTTTAGATAGTTTTACTAACTTGGGATATCTTGCTTTATACAAGCTTCCAAACTACTCTACTCACAATCCTAGAGATTCCCTTGTAGGTTCCTTTACGCCCATGTCACAGCCCCTCTTCAATCAGTAAAGCTCTGTTTTTATCTGTTTTATTTGAGGTTTCCAAGAAAAATTTTATTTGGAGAAAATGTTACCTGATGTATTAGTTTCTTATGCTGCTCTTACAAATTACCACAAACTTAGTGGGCTAAAAACTAATACAATCTTACATACAGTTCTGGAAGTCTTAGTGGGAGAGCTGTGTTACTTTTTGGAGGGTTGAGATTTCATTTATTTTCTTTCTCCAGCTTCGAGAGCTACCAGCATCCCTCTGCTCATGGCTCTCTCCAATCTTCACAGTCAGTGACAGCTGAATGAGTTTTTCTAACATTGCATCACTCTGACACTGATTCTTCTGCCTCCCTCTTCCACATTTAAAGGACCCTTATGATTATAATGGGTCTACTCAAAGCAACCAGAAAAATTACCCTAGTTTAAAACAAGTTGACTAGCAGCTTTAATTCCACCTGTAATCTTAATTTCACTTACTTTTATAACCTAACATATTCACAGGTTCTGGGGGTTAGTTATGGATATCTTTGGCTTCCTGGTGGCTCAGATGGTAAAGAATCCACCTGCAATGTGGGAGACCTGGGTTCGATCCCTGGACTGGAAAGATCCCCTGGAGGAGAGCATAGCAACCCACTCCAGTATTCTTGCCTGAAAAATCCCCATAGACAGAGGAGCCTGGTGGGCTACAGTCCATGGGGTTGCAAAGAGTTGGACACAATTGAGTGACTAAGCACAATTAGGAGGTGGATATTAATCTGCCTGCCATACTCTGCTTAAAAACAAGCTTAATAATCTACTCTTTTCACAACAGATGCATATTTAAGGAAATTAAAGTAAATCTAAATCTATTTTAAAACTAGAAGATTGATTGCTCAATGAATCATTTTATGTCTTCCCACTGAAGGCAGAGATAAGACAAGGATGCCTTAATACTATATTGGTCATACTAAGCAACATGGCTAAATAAAAGAAATTAGAGGTATAAAAATTGGGGAAAATGAGGCAAAATGAATTATTTGTAAATAATATGTTTGTATGCATGGGAAATCCAAGTTAACTAAATGAAAAATTACTATAATCAATAAAATAATTCAGTAAGGTAGCTGTATATAAAAATAATATGAAGAAATCAATAGCTTTCTTATATTCCAACAACTACCTGCTAGAAAACATAATGGAAGAAAACATGCAATTTATAATAGCAGAAAAAGATAAAATATTTAGCATCAAACTGAATAAGATGTAGAAGATTTGTAAGACAAGGTGACTAATGTTTATGTGGAAAAATAAGTAAGCAATAACACTGAGAAAAATTCTGAAGAATAAAAAGACAAATGAGGGGACACTAGCAGTGTCAGATAAAATATAACAAGTCAATCATTAAAATAGTTTGGTTCTCATATCTGAATAAGCAGACCATTGGAAGAGTATGCTGCTGCTGCTAAGTCGCTTCAGTCGTGTCCCACTCTGTGGGACCCCAGAGACAGCAGCCCACCAGGCTCCCCCGTCCCTGGGATTCTCCAGGCAAGAACACTGGAGTGGGTTGCCATTTGCTTCTCCAATGCATGAAAGTGAAAAGTGAAAGTGAAGTCGCTCAGTCATGTCTGACTCTTAGCGACCCCACGGACTGCAGCCCACCAGGCTCCTCCGTCCATAGGATTTTCCAGAAGTCCAGAAACAGGTCCATATAATCATGTGAATTTGGTATACAATGAAAATGCATTACAAATCAGAGCAGAAAATTATATTGGGGCACACTTGTGAGGACATCTAGAAAATAAAAGTAGAATTTATATCACAAACCATACCAGGGTGAATTAGAAATTGATATAATATTTACATGAAAAAAGCAAAACTATTAATATACTGGAATAAAACATGTGAGAATTATTTTACAATCTTACAGTGGGGAAGGCGTTTCCTATTCAAAACCCAAAGCCATAAAAGACCTTCGATAAACACAGAGGCACATAAATATATACATACACAGATAAAGGGCAATCTCCCTGAAATATAAATAGCTCACTGAAATATGAAAACACCAACAATCCAGTAGAAAAGTGGGCAAATTATATAAACACACAGTTCACGGAAATGAAAAGATGCTCAATTTTCATAAGAAAATAACATGAGTATTCATTATGAATGTATAGACCTCAGTGGCTAATAGACACAGTGGAAAGGAGGTGTTTTTCACTGTATACCTTTTATGTTAATTTATTTTGAACAAAATGAATACATTATCTATGGAAAATCAATTGTTTTTAAGAATAAAGCAATACTTTGGAAATTTTTATATATACACTCCTATATATATTTGTTATTAATATATATATATTTGTTTTCTATACTTTTACTTTCATATACAAATGTATGTAGATTAAAGAATAATCCTACAAAATTTTTGACTTGGTATGTATGTTAATATATACACGTGTCCAAACATCCAATCACATAAAAAGTATAAATTCAGCTATATTGGGAAGTATGAAGTCATAGTGGAGACTGAAGCACAAAGTGCTTCCAATTAAAAAACCGAAGAGCTTAGAAAGCAGTGAAACCTTCTCATTTTATGGATACAGAAATGGAATCAGAGCAAAAGATTGAATTGCTTTCTTAATTTAAACTGCACACAACTGCACATTTAAAAATTATCATACTGCTGTACAATAGTCCCAATTAATTGTAAATTATTTCAAAAAAACCTAATGTAGTTAGTTTTCAATAATTTGACATAAATTTTATTAAAACTGAAACCACTCAGTGAGCATGGTGTGCAAGAAAACTCAGCACCTAATACCAGGTAAACTCAGATACAGCAAATGTAACTTTATTTTTTTATGGTTCAACTTAATTACTAAGGACCCATTTCACTAACATCGCTGAAATTTAACCTCAGTTGGCTGGACTTCCCACCTCATTTTCACAAGGCTGCACCTAAGTTATGGAGAGCTTAAGTAGTTTCAAGGTGTTAAGGGGGTGGGACAGTACAAACTCGAAATCATCGAGATGTCCTTTGCCAACAGTGTGCGTGGGTTACTGCTGAGTTAGCGCCCAATTCTGGGCTTACCTGGTGGCTCACCTCAGCCTGCAATGTGGGAGATCTGGGTTTGATCCCTGGGCTGGGAAGATCCCCTGGTGAAGAGGATGGCTACCCACTCCAATATTCTGGCCTGGAGAATTCCATGGACTGTATAGTTCAAGGGGTCGCAAAGAGTCGGACATGACTGAGAGACTTTCACTCACTGGGCTTCCTTGGTGGCTCCAATGGTAAAGAATCCACCTTCAATGCAGGAGACCTCGATTCAACCCCTGGGTCAGGAAGATTCCCCTGGAGCAGGAAATGACACCTCACTCCAGTATTCTTGCCTGGAGAATCCCATGGACAGAGGAGCGTGGAGAACTACAATCCATAGGGTCGCAAAGAGTTGGACACGACTGAGCAACTAAGCACCTAGTGCTCAATTATACCCACTTGACTAAGATCTTTCTGTTATTTCTGTGTTGCGCTTGGGTGTACAAGAAACATTCTGATGTTTTATACCTCGTTAGACTAGAAAATTCTTTCGTATATCCCACCTACTTAAATTTTATGCCTTCATTTGGAGTTTTGCTTTTTCCTCAGTGTAAAAGTTCTCTATTCAGGAAATTTATACAAGTCCTGTCTATTCTTGAATCTAACAAAATTCCTTGGTGAACTGCCACCTCCTCAGAGATCATGCACAAACCTATTCCCGTAATCTATGCTATGGTATAGTAAGTGTTAAAAAGTATTATGTATTTAAGTTAATTTTCCCCCTTTACTAAGAAAACCACTTGGTTAAGTATCCATTTGATTCCCTTCATGCTCTAATGGCATGATGTACCACTATTCCATGAAATAAAATTAGGGGAAAAAAAGGGGTTTTAAACCGGTTTTCTTTTCCAGGAAAATGAACAGAACTAGCCCTTTCATCTATCAGTTAATCAGTCTAATACAGATAATAAAGGAGAATGAGCCAAAAGAGCCATTAAAAAACTTCTCCCAATCTTAAAATTCACTATTATCTCTTCCCATTCCATATCTTAACATGCACATAAGATGTTATCCTTGCTCATGATATAGGACTTCCCACACAGAAGTCAATGGGGAAAAGTATTACCAACTGATAGGATGGCAGCATCTTTGGATCTTTGAGCATGGGTACACGCTCAAAGAGAGAGGGTGCATGTATCTACCCTCTCTTCTTTCTCTCTCATAGAAAAGCCTACGTGACTTCCTCCTCACTAGATTCATTGATACATTTGTCTCAGATAGCTTCCACTCAATTTGACAAACTGGTAGACATGTCACCCATCACCCAACCCTGCAGATAAATGTCTGCTGTGTCCCTGAATACAACAAATGGGTATTTCTCTAAACATGGAAATTTTTAGTACCTCAGATATCCCAACCTTGTTACACTGATGTGTTGCCACAGTTGGACTCTGATGCTACAGAAATAAAACACCTCTTCAGAAGTCAACTTTTTCCTAAGCTGGGATTAACTGAGGCATCTGGGAAAAGGCATATGGAATTTGACACTGGAGCTATTTTGACATCAATAGTGGTGGCCTTCTCCCCCATACATTCCTCTACCTTATACAAATTTTGCAATTTCACTCAAGGACTCTACCTGCCAGGAGGGACTTCTGGCTGTTTGCACCCCACCTTGGGATATTTCTTTTGTAAAAGTCAGGCCTTTGACTTTCTGACCAATGTACATAATGGAGGCATGGACAAGAGACTTCTAAATATTCAAAACAGCCTCTCCCACTGAGCACATCACAGTAAAACAGAGTAAGAGTGGAACTCAAGGTAGATTGTGGTTACTCAGGAGAATAGTCTGCTCATGTTTATGTTCCTGGCAACTTTTCCCACTGTCAGGGCCATTCATTAGGAAAAGTTGTATGCAACGTGTCCTTGAAAGTGAAGTGAAAGTGAGAGTTGCTCAGTTGTGTCTGACTCTTTGCGACCCCATAGACTATACAGTCCATGGAATTCTTGGCCAGAATACTGGAGTGGGTTACTGTTCCCTTCTCCAGGGGATCTTCCCAATCCAGGGATCAAACCCAGGTCTCCCACATGCTAGCAGATTCTTTACCAGCTGAGCCACCAGGGCAGCCCAAGAATACTGGAGTGGGTAGCCTATTCCTTCTCCATGGGATCTTCCTGACCCAGGAATTGAACTGGGGTCTCTTGCATTACAGGCGGATTCTTTATCAGCTGAGTTACCAGGGAAGCACCAACTTGTCCTTGACCTCTACTAAAGTCATTAATGATACCACTTCAGGTTTGGAAACACAACAGACCAGCCTCACCAACCTGGCCAGAGTAGTACTGGATTGACAGCCTAGTCTTCAACTTCCTGCTGGCCAACCAAGGAATGGTATTGCTATTACCAAAACTTCATGATGTACCTACATCACTAAAACTGGCAAGGTAGAGCAGTCTATCACTATACTTAAGAAAAAAGGCTTCTGGCTCTCTAAATTTGATCAGATGGGCTATGGGCCATCTATTCCTGGCTTGGTAACTGTCTGAGCCACCAGGGAAGCCCAATGGTTGGGGCTGATGGTTAGACTCACTCCTCCAAGCAGGCCTGATCATCCTACTTGGAGTAATTTTGATCATGACCATGATCCACTGTAGCCTCATACTAATTATATTGTGACATAACTCCTCAAAGTCCAACCCATCCAAGTCCATGTTGGAGTGACCTATGTTTCTCATTTGCGTCTTAAAAAATCAAGAGATGAAATTGAGGAGTCTGGCTCCTGGCTAAAGACCTATGTGTGATTTTTCAGACCCAACCACAGGCAGTTACAAAGACCTCATGGTAAACCTCATATAGAAAAGCTGCCCATCCCATGCCAGAAAGCCTCATAGAGGAAAGCAGCCCATCCCACACCAGAATTAGTGCACAGCCAATGCATGTCAGTCTCTGAAGGGAGTTGTAGTTAAGGTATCAGTCCTCCTGGCTGGTCATGCTTTTATGCACATCTGCGTTGAAAGGCCTCTTTATATGGAGCCTTGGTGAAGACCTCTTTATTGAGTGCAGGATGGGGACCTTGACATTTGTTTCTGTTCTCTGTACTTTTCCACTCCTAGCTCTTCCCTCTCTCCCTGCATCCATCCAGCCCTCTGGTATACTAACAAACAGCAGTTTTTTCCCTCCAAGCTTCCGGAGCAATGACACAATTCCCCATGCTGAAGCATTTGACCCTCACTGGCACTTTTCCATGAGGAATAATGGAACAGTGGGGAAATCCACACTTTCTCTGGTTTATGTTTTGCTTATACACACTGTCACAGTAAGTGACTAAAGGCTTGACTGTTACTTTCCTTTTGGCTTGTTGTCTTAACCAGTACTCTGACACCTGGCAGTTCAGCTCTCTCCAGTTCAGCTGAGCTCCTGACAGGACTTAATTTTTGTTCAGGATCCCAATAACCACACACCATTAACAGTATCTTGCAAAAGCATTTGAATACAGCAGTAATATTTAGCCTTTTACAAAAACCAACAATGAAGTATAAATTCTTGGCCATTCTACTGTTTTATTTAAATATTGGTTTTTGGCTGTAATTCAGTAACTTTTTAATTCATCTGACACTTATCCCATATTAAGATGGCTTCATTTCTTTGGTATTATTGACTGGCAACTTGGCACGTACCTTTTGTCCCCGAGGCCCTGGGGGCCCTTCTGGACCTGGAAATCCAGGCAAACCTGGGTGGCCTTCCAAACCTGGAAATCCTCTTTCCCCCTGCAATTGAATAAGAAAGAAAGATAAGGTCACTCGTCAATTTTCAAGCAGAAGCATGGATGAGATTCAAAAACATCAAATGACTATCTAGAGAAGATTAATTTATTTATGCTAAATTCAGAGTATCTACTAACATGGAGAAAATTGTATGATATGAGTAGAAAAAACACAAACCACTAAATTTATATTGTATTTGGTAATGTAATCTCTTGCTTTCTCATAAAATTTAAAGGCTTACAGAGATGAAATAAAGTTGAAACATACTGACATGAAGAATTTAACAGGGAAGATGGCAATAAATTCAGGAAACTAGGTCTGAAGGGGTTACAATGAAACAAGTATGGTACACAGATGAAGAAGGTTAAAAGAACATCAGAGAAGATTTCAGGTTTGTAGTAGAGCACAGAGTTGTAGGATTATTAATAATGGAAATTAATTAACTGGTCAGTGACAAGTTAGCTAGAAAAGAGCTTGATAATATCAAGATCTTTATATATTTTTTCTGATTGTAAAATTAAATAAAAAAAGGAATCCATGTTTGTTCTGGAAAAAAAGAAAAAAACACCACTAATTATAACTCAAGTCCCAGTTCTGACCACGCACTTATCAACACCAGCACAGGAGGGCTGCCTACCTCCTAGTGAGGATCCACCACATCTTATCAGCATCTATCAACAAAGGTTGCCTGATGTGCAAATCTCTACAACCAGACAGGTGGGGGCTACAGAGCCACCATGTGTACTAACATACCATTAGACATATTAGAGTTAGTTAACTTGCATACAGTCAATTATGCTGAGTGTGAACCCCAACATCTCCAGGGGATCCAATCACAGACAGCAAATTCACCACTATTACATTTAAGAACCCCAAGGGCTCATAGTTCCAAGGCATAAGCTTTCAACTGCTTGGCTGTACGCAGTTCTCTACTTTTCTAAGGCTTGAAGGTTGAGTCTCTGGCCAAAGGCTCTGGACCTTTTTCTGGAAACCCCTCTCCCCAGATTCTATCCACAGTGACAGCCTAGGCAGCACGTGAGAAAGACGAAGCATCTATATCTACAAGGCAACTGGCTAATGGCCCATAAGAGGCATATACCCCTGGAGGTTAAGGGACAACAGACTTTCATTCACAATCTCAGTGGGCATGTGTATCTGTGTGTGTGTGTGTGTGTTAAGTACTAAGTTTAGCCTGGATAGCTTAGATAATCTTGTACTGAATACTTTCTTGTTATGTTGAATCATACTATAATAAATATAAGAACTTTGAAAAGGCTACTTCTGGTCAGTTTTCACTTATTACTTCAAAACCAATGAAGCAAATGTTACCCAATTAATGGTAGGTCTCAACATTCCTATAGCATTGACAATAATTATCATTATTGACATATTACTGTATTTTCTATTTTCAATAAATATCTCTCTTTGTTGTTTTAATTACTCATAGGATTGTGATAATTTAGCATCCAAAGGGCTTCCCTGGTGGCTTAGATGGTAAAGAATCTGTCTGCAATGTGGGAGACCCAGGTTTGATCCCTGGGTTGGGAAGATGCCCTGGAGAAGGAAATGGCAACCCACTCCAGTATTCTTGCCTGGAAAAGTCCATGGACAGAAGAGCCTGGTGGGCTAAAGTCCATGGGGTCGCAAAGAGTCAGACACGACTGAGCGACAAACATACATACATATACACACACAGAATCTCAATTCCATTATTTTGAAGAAAACAGAACAAGAAAAGATAAATAGAAGATTAAAAAATTTTAGACCTGGATTGCCTCAATTCACTACATAGCCCATTTCTAGCAGAGCTGGTAACAGAAATCTAATCAAAAGTGCCAGTCAGAAAGGAAGCTAGAATGAAATAAAATAATCTAGTTGGAGTAGATTTCCATAAGTGGAAAACACAGCTATGTTTTAGGATCTCCGCTGATATTTAGAGCATATCTCTGCCAAAACTTGAGGCTAATGCTTGAAGAGAGCTATATAGTTTCAGAAGCCAAATTGCTACCTGAGCTATAGATAATAGAGGAATAAACTAGAAACTGAAAGTAGAGAGTGCTAAAAAGCTTAACTACACTTGCATTAATAAAAACCATATACCTATACCAGATTCCTATCCTGAAATCTCCCCACACAATAGTCAAATAATGTTGTAGTCCTATCTAGCTGACAGAGCAGTATCATCCCAAGAAAGACAGAATGGCAGCTACTGGAGGAAAGTAGCAGAAAAACTGCAATAGCAACCCCCAGTCTTCAAAAGGTAGAAAGGTTCCTGCAGTAGAAACTATAGAAGGCTTCCATGAGGAGAGGGTGCAAGAGGGTCCTCTAACCTAATTCCTAATACAGGAAGTAGGGAAGGCTGACATTTGTTGCATGCCCACCCTTTCTACTGGTTGTCAGGCAATTATTTAATCCTTATAGCTACCTAGATTTTACTGTAATTTGCTAATACCACTCACTAACATAGAAAATGATGTGGTGCACCTATTTTTGAAGGTTAAACTTAAACCTAGTTTGTGCTGCCTGCCCACATTTGGATAAAAAAAATTATTCTAATTTTTCTTTGTGGAGTAATAGTCTTCTCTCTCTGCCTGTCCTTTAAATATTGGTATTACATTGAATGCCCTTTTTTGACCCTTTCTCTGGGATATCTCAAATATCAACATATTTTTTCCTAAAAGCTGGGTTCACAGGGCCAAATGTCTTAAACATCTCCTCTTGAATATCACACAGGCACCTAACACTCAACAATAACAATAGCAAACGCGTATTGAACGCTTTCTATGTGCCAGAGTTTTCTTAATTCTTTCCACGTTTCACATTATTTAATCCTCCCAATGACAATATTAGGTAAATACTATTATTATTTCCACTTTATAGATGAAGAATTAAAGCAAAGAGAAGTTGAATAATTTTCTCAAAAGCAAATTTAACATAAACAACATTGAAATCATTATCTTTCAGCCCTCTTATTTATTTCAGGAAATTACACAATCCAGCTACCTTGGCCAGAAATTTATAATAATCTCAATTCCATTCTCTCCATTTTCCCTTCATCTAACCAATTATGCTATGTTCATCATTGTATTCTTAGTGCCCAACAGAACAAATACGCAGTAAATATTCATTCAATGAATGAACTTCCTTCAGTTCAGTTCAGTTGCTCAGTCGTGTCCGACTCTTTGTGACCCCATGGACTGAGCACGCCAGGCCCCTGTGTCCATCGCCAACTTCTGGAGTTTACTCAAATTCATTTATGGCACATGCTTTCCTCAAAGATTCAGAAAAAATAAGAGCTAGGATTAGGGGAAATTATACAAAAGATGACTTTTATTTGCAATAAAGCTGGCTTACATACAAGCTAGAATTTAAGAGAAGGATAATAGACTAATTTCAGTTCAGTTCAGTCACTCAGTTGTGTCTGACTTTTTGCGACCCGATGGACTGCAGCACACCAGGCCTCCCTGTCCATCACCAGCTCCCGGAGTCTACTCAAACTCATGTCCATTGAGTCAGTGATGCCATCCAACCATCTCATCCTCCGTCGTCCCCTTCTCCTCCCACCTTCAATCTTTCCCAGCATCAGAGTCTTTTCAAATGAGTCAGCTCTTCGCATCAGGTGGCCAAAGTACTGGAGTTTCAGCTTCAACATCAAATCCTTCCAGTGAATATTCAGGACTGATCTCCTTTATGATGGACTGGTTGGACCTCCTTGCAGTCCAAGGGACTCTCAAGAGTCTTCTCCAACACCACAGTTCAAAAGTATCAATTCTTCGGCGCTCAGCTTTCTTTATAGTCCATCTCTCACATCCATACATGACCACTGGAAAAACCATAAACTTGACTAGACAGACCTTTGTTGGCAAAGTAATGTCTCTGTTTTTGAAAATGCTGTCTAGGTTGGTCATAACTTTCCTTCCAAGGAGTAAGTGTCTTTTAATTTTGAAGTAGAACCTACTTTGTGAGTAAGACATACACATAAAAATGTTATAGGAAGGGCACTTTATAATCACAAGAAGAAAGTTATGTGATCATGGAAATAAAAAATAAATTCTAAGAATAGTTTCTTGGGGCTTCACTGGTGGTACAGTGGTTAAGAATCCACCTTGCAATGCATGGGACACCAGATTGATCCCTGGTGCAGGAGGATTCCACATGCCATGGAGCAACTAAGCCTGTGTGCCACAACTACTGAGTTTGCACTCCAGAGCCTGCGAGCTGCAACTACTAAGCCCATGTGCTGCAACTACTGAAGCCCACAAACCCTAGAGCCCATAGTCCACAACTGTGAAGCCACCACAATGAGAAGGTCCCGCACTGCAACTAAAGAGTAGCCGTCATTCACTGCAATTAGAGAAAGTCTGAGCGCAAAAATGAAGACCCAGCACACCCAAATGTAAAAATAAATACAAAAATTAAAAAAAAAAAAAACCAGTTTCTCAAAACAGGTACACAATTAACAGGAAAAATACTGGATTTCTGAGGATAGGAAAAATAAAAATTAGGACAAACTGTCACAATGACAATTATAATTAAAATTATTTGAAGATTATACTATTGTAAAAAGTAAAAATTACATAAATCTATGGACAAAGCAATACCCTTAACAGACAAATGGCAACAATGATTTAATTAGGTAATGCAATTATAATGGTTTTGCTGCTGCTAAGTCGCTTCAGTCGTGTCCAACTCTGTGCGACCCCATAGACAGAAGCCCACCAAGCTCCCCCGTCCCTGGGATTCTCCAGGCAAGAACACTGGAGTGGGTTGCCATTTCCTTCTCCAATGCATGAAAGTGAAAAGTGAAAGTGAAGTCGCTCAGTCGTGTCTGACTCTTAGCAACCCCATGGACTGTAGCCTACCAGGCTCCTCTATCCATGGGATTTTCCAGGCAAGAGTACTGGAGTGGGGTGCCATTGCCTTCTCCGATAATGGTTTTATAATTATATAAATTATGGGCAACTGTGTCTTCTTTTGTGTAATTTCTATTGTCTTTGTAATTATATAGCACAAAGAAATATTTGAAGTAATTAGAACAAGAACATGGATCTTTAGGAACTGTCAAAATGGAAATAATCTAGGTCAGAAGATCTCAAATTTTAGCTTGCATCAGAACCACTTGGACAGCTTGTTGAAACAAGGTTACCTGGTCCTGCCCCAGAATTAGATTCAGTAGGTCTGCTATGGAGCCTAAGAATCTGCATTTCTAACAAGCTCCCAGTAAATGCTGATGCAACTGGTAGAGGGGCACACTTTATTTAGATAATATTTGACTATGACATGAATTTTGGGATGTCAATTGATTGATTTCTTATTCTCATCAGCAGTCTGGTGAATTTTGTTTTTAGCAGTATGTACTTGAACACATTCCTTTGGCAGAATGTACATGCTTCTGTGTTAAACTTATTTTTTAAAAGCAGTTTTACTGAAGCAAAATTAATATACAATAAATTTCACTTAAAATACACAATTTGAAAATTTTTGTCATATATGTGGCAACCAAAATAATTAACATATCTCTCACTCATAAGAATTTCCTTGTCTTTTCAACAAATGGTGCTAGAAAAACTGGACATTCCCTGAAAAAAAAATTCTAGACACAGACCTTACACCTTCATAAAAATAACTCAAAATGAATCAGAGACTTAAATGCAAAACATAAAACTCCTAGAAAATAACATGGGAGAAAACCTAGATGACCTTGGATGTGGTGGTGACATTTTAGATGCCACAACAAGGGCACAATCCACAAAAGAAACAATTGATAAACTGGACTTCAAGAAAATGAAAAGCTTCTGCTCTGCAAGAAACAATGTCAAGAGAATGAGAAGACAAATCACAGACTGGGAAAAAATATTTTCAAAAGCCACATCTGATAAAGGACTGTTATCCAAAGTAGACAAAGAACTCTTAAAGACTCAACAATAAGAAAACAACCTGATTTAAAAATGGGTCAAAGACTCTATGGGGCTCCCCTGGTGGCTCAGACTGTAAAGAATCACCCTGCAGTACAGGACACCCGGGATTGATCCCTGGGTCAGGAAGATCCCTGGAAAAAGGAATGGCTACCTACTCCAGTATTCTTGCCTGGAGAATTCCATGGTCAGAGGAGCCTGGAGAATTCCATGGTCAGAGGAGCCTGGAGGGTTACAGTCCATGGGATCGCAGAGATACAACTAAGAGACAGAGACTCACTCACAAAAACTTTAACTGATACCTCACTGAAAAAGATATACAGATGGCAAGTAAGCATATGAAAAAAATGCTCCACATCATATGTCATCAGGGAAATGGAAATTAAAAAGTAACAATGAGATACCTTTACACACCCATTAAATTGGCCAAAATCCAGGGTATTGACAATACTGAATGCTGACAAGGATGTGAAGCAACAGGAACTCTCATTCATTACTGGTGGAATGCAAAATGGTGCAGCCACTTTGGAAGACACTTTGGCAGTTTCTTACAAAACTAAACATACTTTTATCATATGATCTAGCAATCGTGTTCCTTGGTATTAACCCACAGGAGTTGAAAATTTATATCCACACAAAAACCTGCATTGAATGTTTATAGCAGTTTTATTCATAATTGCCAAACCTGAAAGCAACCAAGATGTTTTTCAGTAGGTGAACAGATAAAATGTGGTTCATTCAGACAAAGGAATATTATTAATATCAGTCCAGAAAGAAACAAGTTATCACACCATGAAAAGACATGAAGGAAATTTAAATGCATATCATTAATTGAAAGGAGCTCATCTGAAAAGGCTGCATACCATGTAATTCTAACTATATGACATTCTGGAAAAGGTAAAATTATACCAACAGTAAAAATATCAGTGGTTGCCAGTGGGTACAGGTTGGGGAGATCAATAGAGGGAGCAGAGTTTTTTTTTTAGGTCAGTGAAAATACTCTGTATGATAATTTAATATGGATGCCTGTCATTATACATTTTTCCAAACACACAGAATGTATAACACCAAGAGTAAATGCTAAGGTAAAATTTAAATTTTGGGTAATAATGACATATCAATGTAGGCTCATCAACTGTAACAAATGTACCACTATGGTATAGCTGGGGAGGCTATGCATGTGTGGGGGCAGGGCACATATGGGAAATCTGTATCTCTTTTGATTTTTCTGTGAACCTAAAACTGTACCAAAAAAATAAAATCTTTTTAAAATAACAATATTAAATGAAATATTATAAATATTAAAAAAATTTCTTTGTCCCCCTTTATGTCTTCCTCCTGCCTCTACTCATAACCCCAGGCAATAACTGATTTGCTTTCTATCACCAGGGATTAATTTGCATTTTTCAAAGTTTTTTTATTAATGGAATTATACAGAATATACATTTTGTCTAACTTTTCACTCAGCATAATTATTTTGTGATTTAGAAGTGTGTCAATAGTTCATTCCTTTCTACTGCTGAGTAGTATTCCATTGTATGTATATATATATATATATCACCCTTGAACAACATGAGGGTCAGGAGTGCCAACCCCTATGTGGTTAAAAATCTGAGTATAATTTTACAGCTGGTGCTCCAAATCTTCAGTTCTATAACTATGGATTCTAATCAACTACAGACTGTATACTACTGTAGTATGTATTTATTGAAATAAATCTGAATATAAGTAGACCCATGAAGTTAAAATCCATGTTGTTCAAGGATCAGCTCTACTACAATTTGCTAAGATTCATTCACCTGTTAAAAGGCAGTTGAGTTGATTCCTGTTTCTGGCTATTACAAATAGAGCTACCATGACATCATGTACAAGGATGGTATACACACATGCTTTCATTTCTCATGGGTAAATGCCTAGGAATAGAGGGGGTCATATGACAGGTTTATGTTAACCTGTTTAAGAAACTGCCAAACTATTTCCCAAAGTATTTGCATCATTCTAGATCGGAGAAGGCAATGGCACCCCACTCCAGTACTCTTGCCTGGGAAATCCCATGGACAGAGGAACCTGGTAGGCTACAGTCCATGGGGCCGCTAAGAGTCTGACACAACTGAGTGACTTCACTTTCACTTTTCACTTTCATGCATTGGAGAAGGAAATGGCAACCCACTCCAGTGTTCTTGCCTGGAGAATCCCAGGGACAGGAGAGCCTGGTGGGCTTCTGTCTATGGGGTCACACAGAGTCAGACACGACTGACGCGACTTAGCAGCAGTAGCAGCAGCAGCAGATCTCTACCAGCAATCTGTGATAATTTCAGTTGCTCCACACACTGATCTGTATTTGGTATGGTTATGTTCTAATATTTACACATTCTTATAGGTTTATAGTAGTATCTCCTCATAGATTTATTATACACTTCCCTAATTATTAATATTGAGTAACTTTTCATGTGTTTACTATATGATGCCATCGTCTATTCTTTTGGAAAGAGTCTTCAAATCTTTTGCCAACTTGTTTTTAATTTAATTTTACTTAGGGATGTTTATTATTTAGTTTTGAGATTTCTTTATATATTTTGGTTTCAAGATTCTTATCAGGTAATTCATTAATATTTTTTCCTAGTCTGTGAACTGTCTTTTCATTCTCTTAGTATCTTCAGAAAAGAATACATTCTCGGGTTTCCCTGGTGGCTTAGTGGTAAAGAATCCACCTGCCAATGCAGGAGACACGAGTTCGATCCCTGATTCAGAAAGATCCCACATGTTGCGGAACAAATAAGCTCATGCCCCACAACTATTGAGTCTGTGCTTTAGGGCCTGGGAACCCAACTACTGAAGCCTGTACACCCTAGAGCCCATGCTCTGCACCAAGAAGAGCCACTGCAATGAGAAGCCCGTGCATCACAACTGGAGTGTAGTCCCTGCTCACCACAACTAGAGAAACCCGTGCAGCAATAAAGACCCATCACAACCAAAACTAAATAAATAAACATTTTTTTTTAAAAGATACGTTCTTTATTTTGATGAAATACAATTTATCAGTCTTTCTTTTACAGATCATGTTTTTGTTGTCATATCTAAGAAATATCTACCTAATCGAAGGTCACAAGGATTTTTTCCTTTGTTTTCTTCTGAAAGACTTGTAGACTTAGGTTTTATAGATTAAGGCTTTATATTTAGGTATATGACCCATTTTGAATTAATTTTTGCATATAGGGCAAGCAGTGAGTCAAAGTTCATTTTTGTGAATATGCATATCCAGTTCTTCCAGTACTCTTTGTTTTAAAGACCATCTTTTCTCCACTGAATTGTTTTTGCACTTTTGTCAATAAATCAATTTATCATGTGCCTATGGTCTAGTTATGGACCCTATTGTGTTCCATTCATCAATATGTCTATCTTTTTTGCTATTAGCACACTATCATGTTTACTCTAGTTTGATTCTAAGTCTTGGAATTGTGTAATATAGATATTTTAGCTTCATTCTTTTAAAAAGCTACATTAGCATTTACACCTGAATTTTATTTAGTTTTTTAAAATATTTATTTATTCTGTTGTGTTGGGTCTTAGTTTTGACATGTGGGATCGTTCATTGCAGCCCACAGACTCTAGTTGTGGTGTGTGGGCTTAGTTGCTCTGTAGCATGTAAGAACTTAGTTCCCTGACCAGGGATCAAACCTGAGTACTCTGCATTGCAAGGCAGATTCTTAACCACTGTACCACAGGGAAGTCCCTACACCTGAATTTTGTGCGTACTAAGTAGCTTCAGTCGAGTCCAACTCTTTGTAACCTTATGGACTGTAGCCCGCCAGGCTCCTCTGTCCATGAGATTCCCCAAGCAAGAATACTGGCATGGGTTGCCATGCCCTCCTTCAGCGGATCTTCCCCATCCAGGGATCTAACCCAGGTCTCCCACATTGCAGGCAGATTCTTTAATGTCTGAGCCACCAGGGAAGCCCACACTGGAATTTTAGAATCAGCTTAATTTCTACAAGAAAAGTAAGAAGGTCTATTAATCTGTATATAAATTTGGAGAGAATTGGCATCTTAGTAATGTTGAGCACTTTAATACCTAAACATGATATATATCTATGTTAATTCAGGTATTCATTTCTCTCAACAATATTTTTATAGTTTTCAGTGCACTGGACTTACACATTTTTGTCTGACTTGCTCCCATGTATTTCAAATTTCTGGTGCTCTTGCAAAAGGCATTTTTATAACTCCTATTTCCAAATTTTCATTGTTACAATATATACATATACATGATCTTTATTGATCTTATCAGGTTTGTTTATTCTGATCTTTTTACACTCACAAAGTTTATGAGCATTTTAGTATTGTTCATCTACAAAAAAAAGAGAGTTTTATTCTTCCATTCTAGTATGGATGCTTTTCCTTTTCTAGTCTTACTGCACTGGCAATGTTGAATAGAAATCGTGAGAGCAGACATGTTCCTATCTTAGAAGAAAGGGATGTAGTCTTTCTCCATTGAATATAATTTTGGCTATAGGGGTTTGGTAGATGCTCCTTAAGATTAAGGAAATCCATTCTATTTCTAGTTTGCTGAGATTATCAGAAATTGATAATGAATTTTGGTAAGTGCTTTATTTGTATCTATTGAGATAATTATACGGTGGGCTTATTTATCTTTAAATTTTTTATTTAGTTTTTTAACATGGTGAATTATAATTTTTGATTTTCAAATATTAAACCTACCATGCATTACTTGCATAAACCCCACTTGGTAAGGGCATATTATCTGCTTTATACACCACTGGATCTGATTTGCTAAAATTTTGTTCTTCATTTCTTCAGCTCTATTAATGAGCTATAGTTTAATGATTTTTAACTTTTGTCTTTGGTTTGGTTTTAGGGCATATTTGTTTCATAAAATTAGTTGGACATCAGTCCCTATCCCTCCACTGTCTGAGTTTATGCAAGACTGATATTGTTTCTTACATAAATGCTTCATATAATTCCTCAGTGAAAACTTCTGGACTAGAATTTTTATGTGAGTGTGGGAAGGGTTTGATAATTAAATTTCCTTAGTAGATATAGAGCTATTCATATTTTCTTTCATTTAATTACTTAGTTGGTTAGTGTTAGGTAATGTGTGTTTCTCAAGTTGTTTGTCCATCTTTCTTCAGTCTTCATTCTGCTGTTAAAAGCCCATCTGGTAAATGGTTCTTTCTCATATTTTGCTTTCCTTTCTTTCTTTTTACACAATTTCCAGTGCTGTTATGATTCTCTATCTGTTCACTTATTATTAGCAGAGTTCCCTTTAAACCAACAAATATATTTATCCTATCTGCTTTAAATTACTCTCCCTATTTCACTGTCAGTCGCTGATTCATAGGTTTATACTATTTAATCATCAGCAACAATTGCAGTCATCTCACATGCTAGTAAAGTAATGCACAAAATTCTTCAAGCCAGGCTTCAGCAATACATGAACTGTGAACTTCCAGATGTTCAAGCTGGTTTTAGAAAAGGCAGAGGAACCAGAGATCAAATTGCCAACATCCTCTGGATCATCGAAAAAGCAAGAGAGTTCCAGAAAAACATCTACTTCTGCTTTATTGACTATGCCAACGCCTTTGACTGTGTGGATCACAATAAACTGTGGAAAATTCTGAAAGAGATGGGAATACCAGACCACCTGACCTGCCTCTTGAGAAACCTGTATGCAGGTCAGGAAGCAACAGTTAGAACTGGACATGGAACAACAGGCTGGTTCCAAATAGGAAAAGGAGTACGTCAAGGCTATATATTGTCACCCTGCTTATTTAACTTCTGTGCAGAGTACATCATGAGAAATGCTGGGGTGGAAGAAGCACAAGCTGGAATCAAGATTGCCGGGAGAAATATCAATAACCTCAGATATGCAGATGACACCACCCTTATGGCAGAAAGTGAAGAGGAACTCAAAAGCCTCTTGATGAAGGTGAAAGAGGAGAGTGAAAAAGTTGGCTTAAAACTCAACGTTCAGAAAACGAAGATCATGGCATCCGGTCCCATCACTTCATGGGAAATAGATGGGGAAACAGTGGAAACAGTGTCAGACTTTATTTTTCTGGGCTCCAAAATCACTGCAGATGGTGACTGCAGCCATGAAATTAAAAGATGCTTACTCCTTGGAAGAAAAGTTATGACCAACTTAGATAGCATATTGAAAAGCAGAGACATTACTTTGCCAACAAAGGTCCGACTAGTCAAGGCTATGGTTTTTCCAGTGGTCATGTATGGATGTGAGAGTTGGACTGTGAAGAAAGCTGAGCACTGAAGAATTGATGCTTTGAACTGTGGTGTTGGAGAAGACTCTTGAGAGTCCCTTGGACTGCAAGGAGATCCAACCAGTCCATTCTGAAGGAGATCAGCCCTGGGATTTCTTTGGAAGGAATGATGCTAAAGGTGAAACTCCAGTACTTTGGCCACCTAATGCGAAGAGTTGACTCATTGGAAAAGACTCTGGTGCTGGGAGGGATTGGGGGCAGGAGGAGAAGGGGATGACAGAGGATGAGATGGCTGGATGGCATCACCGACTCAATGGATGTGAGTTTGAGTGAACTCCGGGAGTTAGTGATGGACAGGGAGGCCTGGCGTGCTGCGATTCATGGGGTCGCAAAGAGTCGGACATGACTGAGCGACTGAACTGAGCTGAATACTTACTTTGTAATCAGTTGTCTAAAAATTCTAACATCTGTGTCATTGCAGAGTTAGTTTTCATTTATTGGTCTTTTTCTTGACTATGGGTCACTTTTACTTGTTACTTCACAGATTTTGCTGTGTTAGTGTCTAGCAAGTTTTAATTGCATACTGGACATTGTACTTAATATGTACACACATCTTGGATTCTTTTATATTGTCTGAAAAGTACTGAATATTTGTTTTAGGAAATAGCTATCTCAGCTAAATTAACACTTAAAACTCCATTTTCCTTTCAATGGACAACAGTTAAATCTGTGTTGCCTTATTGAGGCCTTTAAGCTGTTCCTTTCTGCTGGGTTGAATGAATCCTCCTGTATACATATAAAGTTCAAGGTTCAACCAAGTATTTTGGTGACATTTGCAAGCAGATACTCGGGCTCTCCATTCTGTAACTCTCTCCATTCCAGCATATCTCCCATCATTTTATAGCCATTCTGGCATCCTCAATTCTGTCCTTGACTTCTCAAGCCACTAGAACTGTGGTTTTCTGTCTGCCATCTTACCATCCGTTGCCATGCAGACTGAAAGGTACACCCAGGATAAAAAGGTACATAAGTGCAAACATTCCCACTGTACTTCCCTTCTTTAAGAGGCAGAATTTGCTCTACTGTTTTCCTACTTTGGTCACTCTCCTATGCTATTAAATAGTTGTTATATTTTGTCCAGAATGTTCACTTCTTAAGAGTTAATCTGATAAAAGGCATTCCACTAATGTCAGAATGAATTCCTCTTGGTCTTTTTACCACTACAGAAATTACCTTTACCATAAAACTACTCCCCTCAAACTAATGTTACTCAAATAATGGTTCTGTATAACACTCTTCAATTATTATTAATAGGTGTTCTGTTGGAAGGAACGTGGGTTAAATAAAACTTAGAAATATAACTTTGCAAAACAAATAGGTTTCTTTACTCCAGGACTTTTAAACCCCTTTAATATGCTAGTGTACCTTCTATATGCCTAAACGGAATATGCTCAAGATACTGTCCTGAAATTTTTCTTATATAATTAGTAACGTTCAGTTATTCATTCAAAAATATTGAGTCCCAAAGAATGAAGACTGGAGTATGATCACCTTCCCCCAGTACAATTCTTTGTAAGGTACTATCCCTTTTTAAACACATCTAATTTCAGTGTCAGTCACTGATTCATAATAGCTAGATTTGTGCTATTTAATCATCACTAATACTTTGTAATCATATCTACACAGTAAGGATGCTGTTATGAGAAAAGTAAGATGAAAGTAGAGATGCAGCAATCATTAACTTACATGGACTAGATAAAAATACATGAAATTGCCTACTGTCTAGCATAGATTAGTAGCCTGATAAATATTTTGTTTCTTAATGTTGTTTTTACTTTCTTTTGCCTATTAAGTCAGTGATTACAAGATTCATCAGAGATTGGCAGACTATAGTTATCAGGCCAAATGCAGTCAGAAGCCCATTTTGTATAGTCCAAAAGCTAAAAATCTTTTTAACACTACTAAAGGACTATTTTTTAAAAAGGAGAAAAACATGTGACAGAGACCTTATGTAGCTCAAAAAGCCTAAAACATTTGCTATCTGGCTCTTTTTTTGTTTGTTTGTTTGTTTGTTTTTTGTTTTTTGTTTTTTTCTTTTTTTTAAATTTTATTTTATTTTTAAACTTTACATAATTGTATTAGTTTTGCCAAATATCAAAATGAATCCGCCACAGGTATACATGTGTTCCCCATCCTGAACCCTCCTCCCTCCTCCCTCCCCATTCCATCCCTCTGGGTCGTCCCAGTGCACCAGCCCCAAGCATCCAGTATTGTGCATCGAACCCGGACTGGCAACTCGTTTCATACATGATATTTTACATGTTTCAATGCCATTCTCCCAAATCTTCCCACCCTCTCCCTCTCTCACAGAGTCCATAAGACTGTTCTATACATCAGTGTCTCTTTTGCTGTCTTGTACACAGGGTTATTGTTACCATCTTTCTAAATTCCATATATATGCATTAGTATGCGTTATCTGACTCTTTACAGAAAGTGTTTGCTGACTTCTGAGATATAGTCTAATCCCTATAGTAATCTAAAATAAGAAGCATAGTAAAATTCATTGTACTTAATTATATTTAATTTATCTATTTATTTTATTATATTCATTTTAATTATATGCTGGGGTGGAAGTCCTATTTTTTTAATTAAAATCAGTATTTTATTGGTTTTCTAAATTTTTGAAGGATTAACTCATATCTTACCTTTTCTCCTTTTATACCACTACAGTCACACTTAGATCCTGGAGAACACCCATAGCAAGCCTATAAGGAAGAGAAAGAGGGAGGAAAATCATTAAATATGAACCTAAAAACCAGACTCTGACTTATGGCTCAGATGAATTCAACAATCCAAACTTTTAAAACAACTACCATAAAAATATCTAAAAGGATAAATACTAAACTATAGACACTGTTTATCTCTGAGGAATCATCCATCTTTTATTGTATACATTTCTGTTTGAACTCTTTAAAATGAGAAAATATAATACTTATAAAGTGAAAAATGTCTTTTTAAAAATGAAAAAAATCCACACAACTTCCCTTTAATATGATTTTCAGCTCTAAGGAACTCCTTTTTTTCTCCTAACATCACTTGTAAGAAATTACCTCTCAATCTATGTTAGCAAAGTCTTTGGCAACTTGCCAAAGATGACTGCCACTTAAAGTCCCTTGCTTTTCGGCATTCATTAGCAATCAGGGAGCACGAAATATATACTACCTTTTACCACCTTTCTTTGCTTTGCTTCCACTCTTTCATCACTAGTAGCTTAGTCTCTAATACCTCCAAGCTTTACTTCAGATGCTGTTCCCAGAGCCTAGGTGTCTTAAACAGCCACTACTAACAAGCTCATTCTCTCATACTAGGAACTGAAGTACTGGAGCCAGAAAAATATCCTTCTCCAAAATAAGAACCTTAGGACAAGAAGACAACAGATGATGTCTGCCATCCAGATCTATCCTTTATTCTTGCATGAAGTTGAACTGCTTAGAAAAACAAATAGTAATTAGTTTAACATATGTAGATAGTTCACCATTTATGTAAAATAAGGGGTTGTGCTCCTCATCAATAAAAGAAATTTTTATGTGATATAAATACGTAAATGTTTATAATGTTCAGCCTTGGGAGGCTATGATTTAAAATGTACCATAGCCTCCTTCCCAACATTCCACACTTTCCTTTACTCCAATCATTACCATAGTACCTTCCCCAATTCTTATCAAAGTACTAACTTTGTCCTTCTATTTAAAACTCCTAACACACTCAGCCACAACTAGAAGTCACTCTCACGCTAGAACTCCTTTTCCTAATTATAACAGCAAATAATAATGGCTTGATATTGGGGGAAATCTCCCACTCACATTGCAAAAAGCTGTTTCAATAAAAGATGTGCATTTGACATTTCTAATGATACTGTTATATGTCTATAATTATTCATAGGTGATTAAGTTATACACTCTGGCTTTAGTGTTATGTATCAACTACATTACAGGTTAAATAGACTTATTCAGAGTTACTTATTCATCAAACATAAACTGAGCATTATAAGAAGTCAGAAAACACGTTAGGTGTTAATACTGAATAAGGCACAGCTCATTCAAACATATATAACTAATTCAACAAATACATATTGATCACCTGTTATGTGCCAGCCACTTGGTTATGTTTGCAGGTAGTGATACAAAGACAGTGTATCACTGCTCTCTAATGGGTAGGATAATCCCATACATAAATACTACATTACAATGTGTCAGGAACAGACGTTAAGATATTTAGTAGTGTTCTGTGCAAACATGAATTCTAGATTCCAAAGTAAAACTTAAAAATTTTAGAATTTATTGATTCATGAGAGTAGTAATATTCACTGAATTAGACTGTGCATATTAACAGCATTCAATTACATGCATTAATGGAGGAGTAAAGGATAGTGATAATCAAAAATGACTGTAAATCTAAGAATTAACCTTTGACTTTGCATTATAAATGTAAATATATTTGCATAGATTTTTGGTTCTGTAAGTAAAAGATGGTGTAATATTCTATTGTCATCTATCATTAACAGTTCTTTTAATGTATTATCTGTATGTTATATATTATATATGTATATATTTATAATACTGCATGTGTGTGTGTGTGTGTTAGTTGCTCAGTCGTGTCTGACTCTTTGTGACCCCATGGACTGTAGCCCACCAGGCTCCTTTATCCATGGAATTTCCCAGGCAAGAGTGCTGAAGTGGGTTGTCATTTCCTTTTCCAGAGGATCTTCCTGACTCAGGGATCAAACTTGGGTCTCTGGCATTGCAGGAAGATTCTTTACCATCTGAGCCACCAGGGAAGCCCATAATACTGAATATTTTCACTTATATATGAAATCTAAAAAGTAAAACAAACTAGTATATATAGCAAAAAAGGAAATAAACTCAGATATATAAAACAAATTAGTAGTTACCAGTGGAGGGAAAGAAGAGGGGAGAAGGGAGATAGAGATGGGGATTAAGAAGTACAAGCTATTATGTATCAAATAAATAAGCTACCAGTATATATTGAACAACACAAGGAATATAGCCAATATTTTTTAACAACTATAAATGCAGTATAAATTTTAAAATTGTGAATCACTAGGTTGTACACCTGAAACTTATATTGCAAATCAACTATAGCACAGTTAAATTTTTTTTAATTGAAGGAGTTCTACCTTTTTAAAATATAAACTAAGTTCTTGAAAATAATTCAAAGCAACAACCTAATAGGATTTCATCAATATGGAGAAGATAGTATGCAACTTGTCTTTATAATTGCATTTCTGACTTTTCAGTATCCAACAATATCCTTCAACTTGTAATAAGATTTATAAACAAACAATAAAACTTTAGTCATGCATCCCATTTTGGAAGTGATTTTATACAAAAATTTTCTAAAAATTAATAATCTCATCATTTTGCACTTCTTTATAACTTAACATGGTTATACTTTAGAGAGGTCACTGCTTGAAACATTTGGTGGCTACAGAAAAATCTGCTTCAATTTGAACATTTAATTTATATTCTATTTATTCCACCTAGGTGGCAATGGCACCCCACTCCAGTACTCTTGCCTGGAAAATCCCATGGGCGGAGGAGCCTGGTAGGCTGCAGTCCATGGGGTCGCTAAGAGTCGAACATGACTGAGCGACTTCACTTTCACTTTTCACTTTCATGCATTGGAGAAGGAAATGGCAACCCACTCCAGTGTTCTTGCCTGGAGAATTCCAGGGACGGGGGAGCCTGGTAGGCTGCCGTCTATGGGGTCGCACAGAGTCGGACACAACTGAAGCGATTTAGCAGCAGCAGCAGGTTATGAAAATAACTCCAGTACTCAGTTCAAGAAACAAAAGGAAACTGTAATACACAAACCAACCACTAGATGCCACTTTTCTTATAGTTATAACTGGGATGCTCACAAGGAAATAGGTTCAATTTGACATCTGTTTAATGGAACAATTTATTTTTTATCAACATCTATCAATACTGATTAGGTGCTTAATAAGAACCAAGCACAATATTAGTGCTGAGTTGTACAAAAAAATTAATGAGTGCTGCCTTTAAGGAACTTCCAGTCTAGTGAAACAAAACAAATCAGGCCCAAACAAATGAAAAGAATACTTAATATAATGCAATAATGATATAGCATACAATAGGAAGAGAAAAAGCTCCAAGATGCAACAAATACATCCTGATGTTACCTCAGGAACTGATTCACTACGTGACTACAGATAAGTCATTCCTATACCCTAGAGTTCAGGTTTCTCTTTGGTAAAATTATAGAGATAGACAATATAATATCTTTAGGTATTTTCCAGCTTTTATAGTCTGTGATTCAGTAGGATTTACCGAGTAAAAATGAGTTGTATAATCAATAATTGTTATCAAACTTAAGAGACTTTCTTTGAGCTTGGGAGTGTCCCTAATGGCTCTGCAGAAAATGTAAATAGCTGCACTCCAATTTTTAAAAATGCAGTAGAAATATATCTAGAGCAAAATGGCCATGCTAAGCAATAAAATTATAATACAAATTTTTGTGAACAAAAAACAATATTAAGTACCTCAGTTTAAACGACTTCTTAAGTCCATAGGGGAAAAGTACTATAGGAGTTAAGTTAAAAAAAAAAAACTTTCAAAACTTTGGAAAAACTATTCTACAAAGTCACTGAAGACTGTTGAAGCAAGAAAACGAGTGGAACTATAGCAATGTTGTACACTTTTTAGTGTGGGAGAAAATAATAAAAAGTAAAAAAGATATTTTATTATCACATAATAAAACATATCATGAAGATACAATAATTAAAACAGTATGGTATTGCTCAAAGAATAGGCAGCTCAATTATCCAAAATACAAAGGCCAGAAATAGATATACATACACAGACACACACACATTTACTATATGATAAAAGTTGGAATATGAAATAGATAGGTCTTCCCTGTAGCTCAAAAGGTAAAGAATCTGACTGCAATGCAGGAGACCTGGGTTCATTCGCTGGGTTGGGAAGATCCTCTGGAGAAGGGAATGGCAATCCACTCTAGTATTCTTACCTGGAGAATCCTATGGACAGAGGAGCCTGGTGATTTCTATGGTCTGTGGGATCACAGAGTTGGACACGACTGAGTGACTAACACTACTATGAAATAGATGTAAAAATAATAGGCTGTTAACCTTGATGCTGGGCAAGTATAAAAAAAAACAATTTAGATTTCAGGGTCCTACAGTAAAAAAAATAAGATTAAAAGTATAAATAAAAGCAAACTTCTGTATGCATTAGGACCATTTATAAAACCTCACAGAAATTCAGATACTAGGACCCCATCCTAAAGATTTTGTTTCAGTAAGCTTGAGGTTGGCTATCAGAACCTAAAATTCTAATAAACATTTCTAGGTGATTTTGCTTCAGATGATCTGAGATATATACTACAAAATAATGGCACAGAGAAATAATATCCCAATAATGGAGTTAGGTATCAAGACAGTTAAAAAAAAACTTTTATGCTTGAAAAGAATGTAAAAATATCTTAAAAATCTCAAAGAGAAGCACAATAGGATTCATCAGGCCAAAATCTAAGGGGAAGAAACTCCAATAAACTGACCATAGAAAACTACTTTTGCCCCAAGGGCATTTACTAGATTTGGGGAATTTGAGATTCTTGTTTTTAGTGTAAGAGAGAACCATATACAAAATAACTCCAGAGAATTTTAAGAAAAAGATATTTTGGATCTCAACAGAGAAGAACAAGGGGAAAAGATCCTTGAAAAACTATAACCACAAGCTGGCCATTGTGCAGATTTGCAATTCAAGTTAGCATTTAGCTGGGTGGCCCACTAACTTCAACCTGTAAATTTTTTTAGAGTGGACTCAAACTGCTTCAACCTCCTAGAGTCTGGACCGAAATGCATATAAATCCTATGCAGAAGAGCATGTGTGTGTGCTTAGCAGTGTCCAACTCTTTGCAACCCTATGGACCATGAACTGTAGCCTGCCAGGCTCCTCTGTCCATGGAATTCTTCAGGCAAAAACACTTGAGTGGGTTTTATTTCCTCCTCAGGCATCTTCCTGACTCAGAGAGGCCACGTCCCCTGCATTGGCAGGCAGATTCTTTTACCACTGTGCCACCTGGGAAGCCCATAGAAGAGCATATGTTCATATTAAACTTCAGAGAATTAAAAACAATCCTTTTTGAGAGGAAAATAAGCACTTACATTCAAAAATCACTAAGCATACAAGGAAGCAAAATACCATAAGCAAAAATCAGGAGAAACATGTCACAACAGAAACTACTCAGCAAAGATTTCAAATATTAGAATTATAATGACTATTTTTACAATGATGAAAGATTTTTAACTTTAAGACAATTAAGGAAATCATGTAAAAAAGGTAACAGCTAAACTGAAATATAAATTCTAAAAGTAAAAACTATAATATTTAAAACTCAATGGATGAGCTTCACAGCAGACTAGATAACAGCTGAAGATAGACTTAGTAAAGTTAAAACAATTAAAGTGAAAAGCAATGATCTATAATGTAACATGGAGATGAAACATATGAGAAATGTAAAAGAATAGTTAAGAGCCATGGAAGAAAGAGTGAGGTAGTATAGCAAACAGGTAATTTGGGTTATAGAAAGAAGAGGTGAAAGAGGGAATGGGGCAGAACCAATAGTAGAGATAATGGTGGAAAGTTTTTAAGAACTATGGGTTGACAGTTTTCTTTCTGCGTATTAAAGATGCAATTTCATGGTATTCTGTCTTCTGTTGAATATCTGAGAACTTATCTGTAAATTAATTGTCACCCATTTGAAGGCAGTCTAACTTGCTTTTATTGATGCTTTGAAGGGCTTTTTTGTTTCTTGGCTTTATGTTCTGAAGTAACCCTATTTTGCATCTAGTTTGGGGTTCGATTTTTCTTCCGTTGGATCTGCTAGACTTCTAGCAGGACCTCACAAAAGGAAATTTAAACCTTTTGAATATCTTCTCCTGTGTAAGAAAGGAAATACAAATGAATTGGAAGGTTTAAAATACAAAATGGAAATAAGAGAAAAAGTAATACACTTGTGGTTGAATTTTAAACAATACTATCAAACAAAATTATAAAAATAGATGCAGTGCTCAAAAATACAATACTAACATAAAAACTGTGATAAAATAATATGTCAGGAGAGGATGAGTGAAGTTAAAGATCCTAATGTCCTTGTAACTGTAAAAAACAAATATGGACATTGATTACTTTAGACTTTGATATGATAAGCATACAATATAGGAATTCTAATTTCTAGGATAAACTGTAAAAGAAGCCAAGTTTTCCACATTATTAGAGAAAGGACAATACTAAAATCCAAAAGAAGACAAAAGAGAAAGACAGAAACAGAAAGTGCTATCTTAGAAAAGACAATACAATGGCACACTGTGATGAAATAATCAGACAAATCTGGAATATGGTACATTATAGAAAAAAACTATGATGGACTATTCAAAAACTCAGTGCCACGCCATGAGAGAGATGACTTTGTAAATGAGAGCTTGAGGAACTCTATGAATCATCTCCCTAAGGAAACAACAATAAATGATGAAATTTAGAAAAAAAAAATTCTGGATATTATCTGAAACACCTACAGCAAATGAAGAAACACTTATTCAACAAAATTTACTAAATTTCAGTGTGACTAGAAAGAATGTATGGCATTTTAGCCATGACCCACTCCTTTCCTCTCCTCCTGCCCTGCTGAGTTTGACAAAGGCTCCACACAAGGTGGGAAGCAGACATGAATGCAGAGCTCCTTCTCCCTCCGTCACCCAGTTGAGCATTACAGTAATGCCCAGTTCCAAACTACAGAAGTACTCCAAGCAAGAACAGTTGAGAGTTTTGTGATTCTTCTCTTCCACACAGTCCCAACTCATAAGATAAAAGATCGAAGCTCTGGCATGGCAGGCTAAGAGTACTGGACTCAGTCACTCATAGAACAAAAGCTGATGCTAGTGTAATCAAGCTGAGGAGACCAGATGTTACTGTCCTTCTCGGTGCCCTGTTCACAATGCAGGGTGTCACTCTAAAAAAGAGGGTCACTTCGTCTACCATCAATTCTGGAGAAGTCACAGAGATTTTGCGTGGGTGGGTCAGTTGACAGGTAGGGAGACCATAAAAACAAAGATCTCTGAAGATCTCCCTAAGGGACCTGACTTTACCTGGAACAGATGTGGGGAATTTTAAACCAAAGGGCACTCTCAAAGACAACAGAAATTTTGGTGGCAAGCAACTAAGAAGAGGCAGTTACCTTCATGAGAACAAGTCAAACCACAAATCAGCTACAATTTACCAAAGATAACTGGAAAAAGAGAAAAATAAGAAGAGAAGCCCTGAGACTAGAACAAGTCTCAAAGATTTGGCTTCAAAGATTAACTTCTGAAACAGGCCCTAAATTAACTGTCAGAACCCGGAGCACTGCATGCCCAAGTAAGTAAGTGAGTGTTAGTTGCTCAGTCGTGCCCCAACTCTTTGTGACCCCATGGACTGCAGCCCACCAGGCTCCTCTCTCCATGGGATTTTCCAGGCAAGGACACTGGAGTGGGTTGCCATTTCCTTCTCTGGGGGATCTTCCCAACCCAGGGATCAAACCTGGGTCTCCTGCCCTGCAGGAAGATTCTTTCCCTTGAGCCACAAGGGAAGCCCCATGCATGCCCAAAGACACTGTCAAAAACAATACAGCCACTAGTAAGTCATCAGTGAAGGTTTATAGCTGGGTAAGATACAAACAAAGGAAATCACCTTAAGAAAGAGAGCAGGGGAAAAAACCATCAAAGAGATCCCTGATAAATACACAGTCATATCAAGGTGACTGTGAACATGTCTAAGGCTACAACCTTTGGGTAGTGACATCAGACGCTGTACCATGTTGGGGAAAGAGACCTCAATCAAATAGTCTAGCAAACTCTTTGAAAAAAAAATGGACAAGCAAGCAACAAGCCCTGGAGAGGAGGAGAATCAATAATCAGATTGGCTAAAATACATTACCTAAAATGTCCACATTTCAACAAAAGACAGTAAGACATATAAAGAAACAGGAAAGTATCCCATACAAAAGGGGAAAAAACAAGCAATAGAACTACTTTTCACAGGGCTGAGATGATGAAATTAGTGCACAAAAATGTCAAAGCACCCATTATACAAATATGTTCAAAGAATTAAAGGAAACAATGTTTAAAGAAGTAAAGTATAATGATAACATCTCAACTAATAGATAATATCAATAAAGAAACATACTTAAAAGAACAAATGGAATTCTGGAGTTGAAAAATAAAAGAAAACTAAAAAGAAAAATTCATTAGAGGGCTCAATAGTATATTTGAACTGGTAGAAGAAACAATCAATGAACTTTAAAATAGATGGTAACAATCACACAACCTGAACAACAGGAAGGAAAATGAGGAACAAAAACAAACAGAACCTCAGAGAAGTTTAGAGCATCATTGAGGGCATCATCTTACATGTAATGAGAGTAACAGAATGAGAAGGGACAGAATAAGTAGGAGAAAAAATAATAGAAGAGGACTTCCCTAGTGGCCCAGTGGTTAAGAGTCCACCTGCCATTGCAAGGGACACAGGTTCAACCCCTAGTCCAGGAAGATCCCACATGCCACAGGGCAGCTAAGCCCACTAGTCACAACTACAGAGCCCATGTGCTGCAACAACTTAAGCCCTCATGCTCTAGAGCCCATGCTTTGCCACAAAAAAAGCCACCACAATGAGATGTCTGCACATGGCAATTTAGAGAGTAGCCCCTGCTTGCCACAACTAGAGAAAAGCCTGTGCATAGCAACAAACACCCAATACATCCAAGAAAAAAGAATAGAAGAAATAATGGCTAAAAATGAACTACATACATAATATCATGGTAAAAATATTCAAAAACAAGGACAATGAAAAAATTTTGAAAGCAGCAAGAGAAAAATGGCATTCTCTAGCACTGAATTCCAGAAAGATTAACAAATAACATCTCAGAAACAACGGATGCCCGAAGACAGTGGGATGGCATATTAAAAGTACTCAAAGACAAAAACTATTAACTAAGAATATTATATCCAGCAAAGCTATCTTTGGAACACAAAGGTGAAACAAAGACATTCCCAGATAAAAGCAAACAGATTTTATTGCAATCAGACATACTCTACATAAACTACTATAGGAAATTGTTCATGCTGAAAAAAAGTGAATCCAGACAGTAATTTGAAGCCACAGGAAGAAAGAAAAGGAATGCTGTTAGACACAACTATATAATTATAAGGGCTCCCCACGTGGCTCAGTGGTAAAGAATCCACCTGAAATGCAGGGGATATGGGTTCAATCTCCCCTGGGTTGGGAAGATCACCTGGAGACAGGAATGTCAACCCACTCCAGTGTTCTTACCTGGAAAATTCCATGGACAGAAGGGCCTGGTGGGCTACAGTCCATGGGGTCACAAAGAGCTGGACAAGACTGAGCAACTGACCATGGCACAGCACATATAACTGTAAAAGGCAGTAAAAATGCGTATTTCTATATCTTTCTTCTCTTAACTGACTTAAAATTCAATTACATAAAACATATGGTATAATGGGATGGGCCTATAACATATAGAAAGGTAACATATTTGACAATAACATAACCAAGGAGGTCATGAGAGCAAAGTATTGAAATAATTTACAACAGTTAATAATGTGAATTCCAATGAACAAAAAACCCAGAAAAGTTAAATAAGAAGTTCAGTATAACAAACTATATATACTTCCTTTCCTTGCTTTTCTCAGTTTCTTTAAAGACATAAAGTTATACAACATTCTAATTTCAATTAAAATATTTTAAGTTTCTAACATACAAAGATGTAATATGAGGAAAAAAGAATAAAGCACCATAGAAGTAATATTTCTATATTTTAGTGGAATTCAGTTGCTATATTTTAAGTAGATTATGATAGGTTATGATACCCATGATAAGCCCTAGAGCAACCATAAAGAAAACTAAAAAAAAAAAAAAAAACACACAGTGAAGAAAAACATTAAAGAAAATTTTGTATTAAACTAGAAAATATCCACTCAAAAATGAAGGTAATTAAAGAGGAAAAGAGGAAGAAGAAAACAGCAAAATGGATGAGAAATACAGAAAACAAAAAGTAAAATGGCAGACAAAATCCAATCATATTAATAACATTGAATGTGAATGGATTAAACAAGCCAATCAAAATTAAGATTTTCAGACTATATAAAAAAGCAAGATCCAATGATGTCTACAGGAGAACACATTGATGAAAACATACAAAAAGACTGAACATAAAAAGATGGAAATAATACAATCACCCAAACAGCAACAGAAATCGACTGAATATTTGTTCCCAGAAATGGACTGAATATTTGTTCCCTGTCTCTACAAATGCATATGTTGAGATGCCAATTCCAATGTTATGATATTAAGAGGTGAGGCTTTGTGGAGATACTTAGATCATGAGGGTATGATCCTCATGAGTAGGATTAGTTTCCTTATAAGAAGAAGCCAAAGGGTACCCAGCCCTCTTTCTATCTTGTGAGGATACAAGAAGTCAGCAGTTTGCAACAAGGGCTCTCTCCAGAACATGACCATGCTGGCAGCTTGATATAGAAATCCCACCCTCCAGAAATGTGAGAAATATATTCCTGCTGTTTATAAGCCACCTAATTTGTGGTAGCTCAATTTCCTGGGTAGCTTAGCTAATAAAGAATCTGCCTGCAATGCTGGAGACCCTGGTTCGATTCCTGGGTCAGGAAGTTCCCCTGGAGAAGGGATAGGCTACCCACCCCATTCTTGGGCTTCCCTGGTGGCTTAGATGGTAAAGAGTCTACCTGCCAATGCAGAAGATATGGGTTTGATCTCTGGGTTGGGAAGATCCCCTGGAGAAAGGAATGGCAACCCACTCCAGTATTCTTGCCTGTAGAATCCCCATGGACAGAGGAGCTTGGTAGGCTACAGTCCATGGGGTCAGAGAGTCGGACACAACTGAGCGACTAAGCACAGCACAGTTTGTGGTATTTTATCATACAGCACAAACTAAGATAGCAACCATAACAAAGCTGTATGGATATACTAACAGACAAAATATATAATAAAACAAAAAACATTACTAGAGATAAAAAAGGATATTTTATAATGATAAAAGAGTCAATGTATCAGAAAGACATTACAAGTAGAAACATAGATGCACCTAGCAAAAGAACCCCAAAATACAAGAAACAAAAACTGACAGGTTAGAAATAGACAATTCAACAATAGCTGGATTGTCTTCAATAATGGGTAAAATAGCAAGGCAGAAAATCAACATGGAAATAGAGGACTTGAACAACAACATAGATCAGCTAGACCTAATAGACATCTATTCAACCCTCTACCCGAGAAGAGTATAATGTACATTCTTCTCAAGAATGCATAGGACATTCTCCAGGATAGCTTATATGCTAAATCTTATAAAATCAACTTCAATAAAAATAAAAGAACTGAAATCAAAGTATGTTTTTCCGTGAAAATGGAATGAAATTATAAATGAGTAACAGGGGAAAATTGGAATATTTACAAGAATGTAGAAAATAAACAATTTGTTCCAAATTAACCTTTGGGTCAAAAGAAAAATAACAGGTTATATTATTACTCCATTTATGAAGTAAATGAAAATAAAACCAGAAAATGTGACAGCATATGAGATACATTTAAAACTGTTTATAAGAAAATTTATAGGAGTAAATGACTATATTAAAAAAGATGTCAAGTTAATAAACTAATTTTCCACCTTTAGACTCAGCAATTCCACACCTACATATATGCCTAAGCAAAAGAGAAACAAAACACAAACACATACATGAATTTTCATAGTAGTATTCACAATTGCCTAAAAACTATTGAAAAAAAATGTCTATCAACTGATAGACTGGTAGGTAAAATGAAACATATGCGTCTGGTGAAATATTATTTGGCAATGAAGAGGAATAAAATACTGGTGTATACTACAAACATGGATGAACTTTGGAAACATTATGCTAAATGAAAGAAGCCAGATATCAAAGACTACATGTTGTCTGACTCTATTTACATGAAATGTCCAGAGTAGAGAGCCCTCTAGAAACAGCAACTAGATTGGTGGATACCTAGGTCTGGGTGGTTGCAGAGTCATGGGGATTGTGGATTTGTTTTGGGGCTGATAAAACTGTTCAAAAATGAATTTGAGTGATTGTTGCACAACTCTGTAAATATTCAAAAAACCCACTGAACTGTGAACTTTAAGTGAATAAATTGTATGTAAATTATCTCAATGAAGCTGTTAACAATCAGTGTCATAAAATAAAATGTGAGAAAACCACTCTGTCAAAAACTGTGAAGGGTCTGAGATTTTTCTTTACTTGGAAGCACACAAGTTAGCTTGCCATAGTTTCATGGATGCTGTCAGAAAATACAAAATTTTTTTGACTAGAGACAACACATAATTTATTACTTACAGTAACAGCCTAGGCTTCCCTGAGCCCCAGTTCCCATAGGCTGACACGAAGAGGACAAGATAATGCCTTCATATACACATTATTGTCACAATAAATAAATTGAGTGTTTAGGGAACCTGCATATTTTATAATGGGAAGTAAGCTTTCTTAACAATTGCTCTGAGATTTTATCTTTACTACACTGGACAGGAAAGAAATCTGGATTTCACTCCAAAGGGAGATACTATCTTTATTTTCCAAGGTGTTCACTATATAAATATTCTTGAAAAAATAGTTGAGAACAAAGAGCTAGTTCCTCTCTTCTCAAGATGTATAGAGATACAAGAGATCCATGGAAATTTTTCTTCCAAACCACCCCATACTTTTAGAAACTTAATTCCAGATTTTTAAGAACTTTTAAAAACTTAAGAAAGCAAATGTCATACATGAACAGCTATGAAAGGATCATCTGAATATGACTTGAATATTAAGCTATACTTTAAAATTGTTAACTTTTTTAAGTGTGATAATGATGTGTTGATACAGTATAATGTTCTTTTCCTCTGCTAAGTCATGAAACATGCTGAGATATTCAGTTTTATAACATGTCATGATGTTTGAAAACTATTTCTGAATCATTTAGAAAAAGTGCATACACAAACAAGATTTTTTTTAAAGTCACTAAATCAACTTATATAATCATTAAATACATGCACACACAGATGTTAGAGATAATACAAAAATATAAAGCAAATATGGCAAAATGATAGGTATTGAATCTAGAGGGGAAATATACTTGTAATTCATTAAAATTTCTTTCAGCTTTTTGAAACTATTGTTATTAAAAAGTTAGGTTTGTAAGTACATTGTTTAAAAAGTACTCAAGAGGCAAGTATTCTCAGACTGCAGAAAACTGGGTAAACTGCAACACATACGCTATTTTGGACACCAAAAACAAAAATTCAGAGAAGATGAGAAAAGTTATTCAAATAATAAAGAAAACTTATATAGCTATGTTCAATTCAATTCAGTCACTTAGTAGAGTCTGACTCTTTGCGACCCCATGGACTGCAGCACCCCAGGCTTCCCTGTCCATCACCAACTCCCGGAGCTTACTCAAACTCATGTACATTGAGTCAGTGATGCCATCCAACCATTTCATCCTCTGTCTTCCCTTTCTCCTCTCAAATTCAATCTTTCCAGCATCAGGGTCATTTCTAGTGAGTCAGTTCTTCCCATCAGGTGGCCAAAGTATTGGAGTTTCAGCTTCAACATCAGTCCTTCCAATGAATATTCAGAACTGATTTCCTTTAGGATGGACTGGTTTGATCTCTTTGCAGTCCAAGGGATTCTCAAGAGTCTTCTCCAATATCACAAATCAAAAGCATCAATTCTTTGGTGCTCAGCTTTCTTTATAGTCCGACTCTCACATCCATACATGACTACTGGAAAAACCATAGCTTTAACTAGAAGTATCTCTGTTTTTTAATATGCTGTCTATGTTGAACATAGCTTTTCTTCCAAGGAGCAAGTGTATTTTAATTTCATGGCTGCAGTCACCATTTGCAGTGATTTTGGAGACCCAAAAATAAAGTCTCTCAATGTTTCCATTGTTTCTCCATCTATTTGCCACAAAGTGATTTGACTAGGAGATCCAACCAGTCCATTCTGAAGGAGATCAGCCCTGGGATTTCTTTGGAAGGAATGATGCTAAAGCTGAAACTCCAGTACTTTGGCCACCTCATGTGAAGAGTTGACTCATTGGAAAAGACTCTGATGCTGGGAGGGATTGGGGGCAGGAGGAAAAGGGGACGACAGAGGATGAGATGGCTGGATGGCATCATTGACTCGATGGACATGAGTCTCAGTGAACTCCGGGAGTTGGTGATGGACAGGGAGTCCTGGCATGCTGCGATTCATGGGGTCGCAAAGAGTCGGACATGACTGAGCGACTGATCTGATCTGATTTGACTAGATGCCATGATCTTACTTTTCTGAATGTTGAGCTTTAAGCCAACAGTTTTACTCTTCTCTTTCACTTTCATCAAGAGGCTCTTTAGTTCTTCTTGGCTTTCTGCCTTAAGGGTGGTGTCATCTGAATATCTGAGGTTATTGGTATTTGTCCTAGCAATCTTGATTCCAGCTTGTGCTTCACTCAGCCCAGCATTTTGCATGATGTATTCTGCATATAAGTTAAATAAGCAGGGTGACAATATGCAGCCTTGACATACTCCTTTCCCTATTTGGAACCAATCTGTTATTCCATGTCCAGTTCTAACTGTTGCTTCCTGACCTGCATACAGATTTCTCAGGAGGCAGGTCAGGTGGTCTGGTATTCCCATCTCTTGAAGAATTTTCCACAGTTTGTTGTGATCCACACAGTCAAAGGCTTTGGCATAGTCAATAAAGCAGAAGTAGATTTTTTTTTTGGAACTCTCTTGCTTTTTCGATGATCCAACAGATGTTGGCAATTTGATCTCTGGTTCCTCTGCCTTTTCTAAATCCAGCTTGAACATCAGGAAGTTCACGGTTCATGTACTGTTGAAGCCTAGCTCAAAAGCAATTTTGAGCATTACTTTGCTAGCATGGGAGATGAGTGCAATTGTGCGATAGTTTGAAGATTCTTTTGCATTGCCTTTCTTTGGGATTGGAATGAAAATGACCTTTTCCAGTCCTGTGGCCACTGCTGAGTTTTCCAAATTTGCTGGCATATTGAGTGCAGCACGTTCACAGTATCATCTTTCAGGATTTGAAATAGCTCAACTGGAATTCCATCACCTCCACTAGCTTTGTTCGTAGTGATGCTTTCTAAGGCCCACTTGACTTCACATTCCAGAATGTCTGGCTCTAGGTGAGTGATCACACCATCGTGGATATCTGGGTCATGAAGATCTTTTTATATAGTTCTGTGTATTCTTGTCACCTCTTCTTAATGTCTTATGCTTCTGATAAGTAACATACAGCTATGCTACTTTCAGACAAAACAGACTTTAAGGCAAAAAAATTACAAAAGATAAAAGCCTCACTTCAATTCAGAATAAAAAAAAGGTTGTTTTTTTTTTAAAGAAATACACTTTAAAAGAAAAACAACTAAACTTGTACATACTAATAAGATCCTAAAATATATATAGTTAAACGGTCCAGATTTACAAGGAGAAATAGACAAATCCACAATCACAGTTGCAAATTTTAAACAGATCTCTGTGAAGGTGTAGAAAGATTTGAACATGATTACAAACTTGTTCTAATCAACATAAATAAAACACTGTGCCCATCAAATGTAGAACACACATTTCTTTTAGGTGCACTATTTTAAAAAATAATTTTATTTATTATGAGTTGTCCTGGGTCTTCATTGCTGCGTGGGCTTTTCTCTAGTTGCAGTGAGTGGGAGCTACTTTCTAGTTACTGTGTGTGGGCTTCTCATCATGGTGGCTTCTCTTGTTGTGGACCATGGGCTCTAGGGTGTGCAGACTTCAGCAGCTGTGGCATGTGGGGTCAGTAGTTGTGGCTTCCAGGCTCTAGAACAATGGGTCAATAGCTGTGATGCAGAGGCTTAGTTGTCCCACAGCATGTGGGATCTTCCCAGATCAGAGATGGAACCCATGACCTTTGAACTGGCAGACAGATCCCTCACCACTGAGCCCACACCTTGAATATTTACAAAAGCTGGCCATAAACAGGGCTTTAAGGTTACTTGAGATATATCTCAAAGGAATGGTTTCACACAGGACATGATATCTGACTATAATGCAATTAAGCTATAACAAATAATTTAAATCTAACCAAACTCTTCCAGAGAATGGACAGAAGAGGAAGAATAAAGCTAACATAGCCTTGATGTCAAAATTAAATAAGACTGAATGTGAAAAGCAAATGACAGTTTAATTTTACCAATGAATATTTATGTAAAAATCCTAAATAAATTATGACGAAGTTGGATTTAACTTAAGCCTTAGCCATTATTGAAATGGAAAAAAAGTTTGGAGAAAAAGATACAAAAAATGTCATTCACAGATGATTTGATTGTACAGATAGAAAACTTTTTTAAATATACAGAGAAGTTAGAATTAATAGTGTTTACCAAAGTTGCTAGGTATCAATCCAATAAATGAAAGTGAATTATATTTTTATATATCATCAATATAAGGCCACTTGTGATGATGTCCCAAGTCTATCTCCCAGGAAAAATGTAAGGGAATGAGATACAATGTAGCTTTTGAAAGAAACAAAGGTCATGAGAAATACATTATGAAAACAGAAGAAATGGAATTAGAGACTCTGGGGAAAAGATCAACACAATTAAAAAAAAACAGGTATTGGCAGGAGACATGATGGAGAAGGAGAATGACTTGAGCTTACCTTCTCTGATAAAAAAAAAAACAAAATCACAACTAACTGCTGAACAACCATCAACAAAAAAGACTAGAACCTACCAAAAAAGATACTCTATATCCAAAAATAAAGAAGAAGCCACAACAAGATTGTACGGAGGGTGCTTTCACAATATTATCAAATTCCATACACACTGGAATGCATGACAAACAAATGAGAAAGTAATTAATTGCAGAGGTTCTCTCACAGGAGTGAGTGTTCTAAGCTCCATGACAAGCTCCATAGTCTAGGGGTCTGGCATTGGGAGGAAGAGCCCCCAGAGCATTTGGCTTTTGAGGTCAGCAGGGCTTGAATGCAGAAGCTCCACAAGACTTGGGGGAAACAGAGACTCCACCTGTGGAGGGCACACACAAGGTTTCACATGCACTGGAACCCAGGGAAAAGCAGTGACTCCATAGAAGCCTGGGCCAGATATATTTGCAGGTCATGCAGGTCTTTGGGGGAAGCAGGGGTCAGCTGTGGCTCACTGTGTGGGCAATGTCAGTGGTGGCAGAGGCCCAAGGGAGTATTCATCTGTGCAAGCTCTCCAGGATGTCACCATTTTGGCCTTGATACCTGGCCTTACCTGACAGCTTGCAGGCTCCAGTGCTGGGATGCTGCTGCTGCTGCTAAATCGCTTCAGTCGTGTCCAACTCTGTGAGACCCCACAGACGGCAGCCCACCAGGCTCCACCATCCCTGGGATTCTCCAGGCAAGAACACTGGAGTGGGTTCCCATTTCCTTCTCCAATGCATGAAAGTGAAAAGTGAAAGTGAAGTCGCTCAGTCATGTCCGACTCTTCGCAACCTCATGGACTGCAGCCTAAGAGGCTCCTCCACGCATGGGATTTTCCAGGCAAGAGTACTGGAGTGGGTTGCCATTGCCTTCTCCATGCTGGGATACCTCAAGCCAAATAATCAACAGGGTGGGAACACAGCCTTACCCAATAAAGATAAGCTGGCTAAAGTTGTTCTGAGTGCACAGATGTCTCTAAACATACCACTTGACATGGCCCTGCACAGAAGGGCAATAAAACCCAGCTCTACCAACCAGTGGACAGGCACCAGTGGCTCCCACCAAGAAGCCCGTACAAGCACCTGGACCAAGCTCATCCACCAGGGGGCAGACACCAGAAGAGAGAGGAGCTACAAACCTGCAGCCTGAGAAACGGAGACCACAAACACATAAAGTAAGACAAAATGAGACAGCAGAAAAATGCGTTCCAGAAGAAGGAACATGATAAATTCTCAGAACAACTAAGTGAAGTGGAGATAGGCAACCTGCCTAAAAGAGAATTAAGAGTAATGACAGTAAAGATGATCCAAGCATAGACCAAGAAATACACAAAATGTTTAACAAAGAGCTAGAGAATTTATAGAAAAAACAAATGGAGATGAAGAATACAATAACTAAAATGGAAAATACACTAGAAGGAATCAATAGCAGAATAAGTGAGGCAGAAGAACGAGTAAGTGAGCTGAAAGACTGGTGGTAATCACTGCTGTGGAACAGGATAAAGAAAAAAAGAATTTTAAAAAAGGGGGACCATCTCAGAGACCTCTGAAAAAAACATTAAATGCAAGTACATTTGCATTACAGGGGTACCAGAGGGAGAAGAGAGAAAGAGTTTGAGAAAATATTTAAAGAGATAAAAGCCAAAAACTTCCCTAACATGGGAAAGGTATACTCATGCAAGTCTAGGAAGTGCAAGAGAGTCCCATACAGGATAAACCCAAGGATGAAAACACCAAGGTACATATTAATCAAATCGACAAAAATTAAAGACAAAGAGAAAATATTGAAAGCAACAAATAACATACAAGTGAATCCCATTATGGCTGTCAGCTGATACTTCAGCAAAAACTCTGAAGGTCATAATGGAGTGACACAATATACTTAAAGTGATAAAAGGGATAAACCTACAACCAAGAATACTCTACGCTAAAGGGATCTTGTTCAGAGTCAACAGAGAAATCAAAGACTTTACAGACAATCAAAATCTAAGAGAATTCAGCACTACCAAACCAGCATTACAACAAATGCTAAAGAAACTTCTCTGGGTAGAAAAGAAATAGCCACAACTAAAAACAAAATTACAAATGGGAAAACTCACTGATAAAGGCAAACAAACAATTTGGGAGATCATTCACATATAAATATGGTATTGAAACCAGCAATCATGAGAAGACCACAAATGCAGGATACTGTAAATGCATTTAAAATTAAGATACCCATTTTATTGAATCTATAGATTGCTTTGGGTAGTATACTCAAAGCAATCTATAGATTCAATGCAATCCCTATCAAGCTACCAACAGCATTCTTCACAGAGCTAGAACAAATAATTTCACAATTTGTATGGAAAAACAAAAAACCTCGAATAGCCAAAGCGATCTTGAGAAAGAAGAATGGAACTGGAGGAATCAACCTACCTGACTTCAGGCTCTACTACAAAGCCACAGTTATCAAGACAGTATGGTACTGGCACAAAGACAGAAATATAGATCAATGGAACAAAATAGAAAGCCCAGAGATAAATCCACGCACATATGGACACCTTATCTTCGACAAAGGAGGCAAGAATATACAATGGATTAAAGACAATCTCTTTAACAAGTGGTGCTGGGAACTCTGGTCAACCACTTGTAAAAGAATGAAACTAGAACACTTTCTAACACCATACACAAAAATAAACTCAAAATGGATTAAAGATCTAAACGTAAGACCAGAAACTATAAAACTCCTAGAGGAGAACATAGGCAAAACACTCTCTGACATACATCACAGCAGGATCCTCTATGACCCACCTCCCAGAATATTAGAAATAAAAGCAAAAATAAACAAATGGGACCTAATTAACCTTAAAAGCTTCTGCACATCAAAGGAAACTATTAGCAAGGTGAAAAGACAGCCTTCAGAATGGGAGAAGATAATAGCAAATGAAGCAACTGACAAACAACTAATCTCGAGAATATACAAGCAACTCCTACAGCTCAACTCCAGAAAAATAAATGACCCAATCAAAAAATGGGCCAAAGAACTAAATAGACATTTCTCCAAAGAAGACATACACATGGCTAACAAACACATGAAAAGATGCTCAACATCACTCATTATCAGAGAAATGCAAATCAAAACCAGTATGAGGTACCATTTCACACCAGTCAGAATGGCTGCGATCCAAAAGTCTACAAGTAATAAATGCTGGAGAGGGTGTGGAGAAAAGGGAACCCTCTTACACTGTTGGTGGGAATGCAAACTAGTACAGCCACTATGGAGAACAGTGTGGAGATTCCTTAAAAAACTGGAAATAGACATGCCTTATGATCCAGCAATCCCACTGCTGGGCATACACACTGAGAAAACCAGAAGGGAAAGAGACACGAGTACCCCAATGTTCATCGCAGCACTGTTTATAATAGCCAGGACCTGGAAGCAACCTAGATGTCCATCAGCAGATGAATGGATAAGAAAGCTGTGGTACATATACACAATGGAGTATTATTCAGCCATTAAAAAGAATACATTTGAATCAGTTCTAATGAGGTGGATGAAACTGGAGCCTATTATACAGAGTGAAGTAAGCCAGAAAGAAAAACACCAATACAGTATACTAACGCATATATATGGAATTTAGAAAGATGGTAACAATAACCCTGTGTACGAGACAGCAAAAGAGACACTGATGTATAGAACAGTCTTATGGACTCTGGGGGAGAGGGAGAGGGTGGGAAGATTTGGGAGAATGGCATTGAAACATGTAAAATATCATGTATGAAATGAGATGCCAGTCCAGGTTCGATGCACGATACTGGATGCTTGGGGCTGGTGCACTGGGACGACCCAGAGGGATGGAATGGGGAGGGAGGAGGGAGGAGGGTTCAGGATGGGGAACACATGTATACCTGTGGCGGATTCATTTTGATATTTGGCAAATCTAATACAGTTATGTAAAGTTTAAAAATAAAATAAAATTAAAAAAAAAAATAAAATTAAGATACCAATAGCATAAAACATTTCAGTACTCTTGCCTGGAAAATCCCATGGACGGAGGAGCCTGGTGGGCTGCAGTCCATGGGGTCGCTATGAGTCGGACACAACTGAGAAACTTCACTTTCACTTTTCACTTTCATGCATTGGAGAAGGAAATGGCAACCCACTCCAGCGTTCTTGCCTGGAGAATCCCAGAGACGGGGGAGCCTGGTGGGCTGCCGTCTATGGGGTCACACAGAGTCGGACACGACTGAAGCAACTTAGCAGCAGCAGCAGCAGCATAAAACAATCGTGTGTGTGTGTGTGTGTGTAGACTGCTATATCAAAACCTCAAGGTAACTTCAAACCAAAAACATACAACAGATACACACCAAAAAAAGAAAAAGCAATCCAAACACAACTCTAAAGATAGTCATCAAACCACAAGAGAAGATAATAAAAAGAGGAAGGGAATAAAAAAGACCTATAAAAACAAATCCTAAACAAATAACAAAATAGCAATAAAAACATATATATATATATATATATATCGATAATTTCTTAAAAGAAATGAGTTAAGTGCTCAAACCAAAAGACACAGACTAGATGAATGGATACAAAAATAAGACCCTTATAAATGCTGTCTACAAGAGACCCACTTCAGATCTAGGGACACATACAGACAGAAAGGGGATGGAAAAAGATATTCCATGCAAATAGAGACAAAAAGAAGGTTGTAGTAACAATAGTCATATCAGACAAAATAGACTTTAAAATAAAGACTGTTTTAAGAGACAAAGGACACTACATAATGGTCCAGGAACCAATCCAAGAAGATATCACAATTGAAAATATATATGCACCTAACATAGGAGCACCTCAATTCACAGGGCAAATGCTAACAGCCATAAAAGGAGAAACCAATGGTAAGATAATAATAGGGGGGACTTTAACACCCACACCTACATCAATGGACAGATCATCTAGACAGAAAATCAATACGGAAACACAGGATTTAAATGACAGATTAGAACAGATGTGCTTAATTGATATTTATAGGACATTCCATCCAAAAGCAGCAGAATATATGTTCTTCTCATGTGCACATGGAACATTCTGCAGGATAGATAACATGCTGGGCCACAAAGTAAACCCTGGTAAATTTAAGAAAATTGAAATCATATCAAGCATTTTTTCTGACCAAAACACTGTGAGACTAGAAATCAACTACAAGAAAAGAACTGTAAAAAACACAAACACATGGAGACTAAAAAATGTTATAAACAACCAGCGGATTACCAAAGAAATCAAATAGGAAATCAAAAAATACCTAGAGACAAATGAAAATGAAAACATGATCATCCAAAACCTTTGGGACACAACAAAAGCAATTCTAGGAGGGATATTTATAGCAATAAAATCTTACCTGAGGAAACCAAAAAACTCAAACAACCTAACCTTACACCTAAAACAACTAGAGAAAGAAGAACAAAGAAAATCCAAACTTATTAGAAGGAAAGAAATAATAAAGATCAGAGCAGAAATAAATGAAATATTAATAGAGACAAAACAATAGAAAAGATCAATGAAATGAAAAGCTGGTTCTTTGAAAACAAAATTGATAAATCTTTATCTAGTCTCATCAAGAACAAAAGGGGACATGGCTCAAGTCAATAAAATTAGAAATGAAAATGGAGAATTTAAAACTGATACCAGAGATATATGAGGTTCATAAGAGACAATTTCAAGAACTATATGTCAATAAAATGGTCAATCTAGAAGAAATGAATAAATTCTTAGAAAGGTACAATCTTCAAAGACTGAACCAGAAAGAAATGGAAAATGTGAACAGATCAATTACAAGTACTAAAACTGAAAATGTAACTTTAAAACTTCTAATAAACAAAAATATAGGACCAGATAGCTTCATAGTCTAATTTTATCATTTAGAGAAGAGTCAACACCTATACTTTTGAAACTTCCCAAAGTTGTAGAGGAAGGAAGACCTCCAAACTCATTCTATGAGTCCACCATCACTCTAATATTAAAACCAGAGAAAGATACCACACAAAAAGAAAACTACAAGCCAATATCACTGATAAACATAAAACAAAAATCCTGAGAGAACGAGATGGCAGAGGAATAGTTGGATGTGACGTACATCTCTCTCCATGGATACATCAGGAATACACCTTCAAACACAGAAGTGCTTGCAGAATACCAGCTGAGAGCAGACAGCAGTACATGACCACCAGAAAAGAATATACAGAACCACACAAAACTCGGTAGGAAGAAGGAACTAGGGGTAAAAATGAGAGTGTTAGAAGGACTGGACCCCACACAACCTCGCAGGTGGGTGAACTGAAGCAGGGTCCAATCTCTGCATCAGGGCAATTTTCTGGGTCAGAGGAGAAACATTTAAGGCTGAGAGTGAAGCAGCTGATCTGTGGTAGCCTAAAACGGAATGAGAATCAGACACTCCGTGCCGCAGCCATATGTACCCCAGGGAGCGATGCAGGTCCCCTAGAAGCTGTAGCAGCTGGGAACTGGAGTGTAGGGATTGTGGAGCAATCCCAGGGCGAGGGCTGCTGTTGACTGCAGAGATAGACTGAGGGGATGTGAGGGAGGAGATTGTGGTGGGAAATGCCTGTGGAGGAAAGCCAGGCAGCCTGGAAGCAAGGCAATACTGCTGAGTCATGCATAGCGGGTGCAGCCATCACTGTAGCCTCTCTCTTCCCACATGCCAGCATCCACAGCTGAATAGGCGGAGCGACAGAGAAAGACTAGCCAAAGAGGCCTTCTGATCACCAGCTATTAAAGGTTCAAGAAAAGACTCTGATAGGGCCATAACTCCTGCAGCTGAGACAGTCCATGTCTCTGTACATTTGGCACCATCAAGGTCCACTCGACCCAAGCAGCTGTGCTACCTTTGCATTTAACATTCACTGGGGCAGAGCTGCCAAAGGCAAAAAAAGTCTTGCATCTATACATGCAGAGCTGCTTCAGTTGTGTCCAACTCTTTGTGACCATGTGGACTGAGGCCTGCCAGGCTTCTCTGTCAGGGAGGGGGTTCTCCAGGCAAGAATATTGGAGCGCATTGGCCAATAGTGGTTCCCATACCCTTCTAGAGCACTATATTTCCTGATGCCCTAGCCACCAAATCTCTGAGTACCTGGTACTGCCAGAATCCCTGTGATCCAAGCAACTGCACCACCTCCACATCTGGCCCTCACTGGGGCAGACCCAAGTCCTCCAGGGCAGCCTCAGGAGCAAACCCAATTGGACCACCCATATGCAGAGATGGAAATAAAACCACAATTGAAACCAAGGGGCAGTGTGGCTAAGGAAGAAGACCAAAACCTTCCCACCGACAAGGTAAAAAGACAACCCTCAAAATGGGAGAAAATAATAGCAAATGAAACAAATGACAAAGGATTAATTTCCAAGATACACAAGCAGCTCATACAACTCAATGCCAGAAAAACAAACAACCCAATCAAAAAAAAAAAAAAAAAAAGACCTAAACAGACATTTCTCCAAAAAAGAAATACAGATGGCTAACATACACATGAAAAGATGCTAAATATTGCTCATTATTAGTGAAATGCAAATCAAAACTACAATGAGATATCACCTCACACCAGTCAGAATGGCCATCAACAAAAGTCTACAAACAATAAATGCTGGAGAGGGTGTGGAGGAAAGGGAACACTCTTGCACTGTTGGTGGGAATGTAAACTGATACAACCATTATGGAAGACAGTATGGAAATTCCTTGAAAAACTAGGAATAAAACCACCATATTACCCATCAATCCCAATGCTAGACATATACCCTGAGGAAACCAAAATTTAAAAAGACACATGTACCCCAATGTTCGTTGCAGCACTATTTATAATAGCTAGAACATGGAAGCAACCTAGATGTCCATAGACAGATGAATGATAAAGAAACTGTGGCACCTATACACAATGGAATGTTACTCAGCCATAAAAAGGAACACATTTGAGTCAGATTTAATGAGGTGGATGAACCTAGTGCCTATTATACGGAGTGAAGTAAATCAGAAAGAGAAAGATAAATATCATACACCAATGCATATACATGGACTCTAGAAAAATGGTACTGAAGAATTTATTTGCAGGGGAGTAGTGGAAAAACAGACATAGAGAACAGACTTATGGACATAGGGAGAGGGGAGGAGAGGGTGAGATGTATGTAAAAACTGACATGTAAATTTACACTACCATATGTAAGATAGATAGCCAATGGGAATTTGCTATATGTCTCAAGAAACTCAAACAGGGGCTCTGTATCAACCTAGAGGGGTGGGGTGGGGAGGGAGATAGGAGGGAGGTTCAAGAGGGAGGGAATATATGAATATCTATGGCTGACTCATGTTAAGGTTTGACAGAAAATAACAAAATTCTGTAAAGCAGTTATCCTTCAGTATAAAATAAATAAATTTTAAAAACCACTTTGGAAGACACTATGATATTTCAAAGAAAGTTGAATAAGTATTAAAAAAATACTCAACAAAGTACTAGCTAACTGAATCCAACAATATACTAACAGGATCATACACCAAGATCAAGTGGGATTTATCCCAGGGATGCAAGGATTCTTCAATATCCACAAATCAATGTGATATACTGCAGTAACAAATTGAAGAATAAAGACAATATGGTCATCTCAACAAATGTAGAAAAAGCTTCTGAAAAAAATTCATCATCCATTTATGGTGACATAGATTGAAAGATATAAAATGTTCTTAGACTGGAAGAATCAATGCTGTCAAAATGACTGTACTATACAAGGCAATCTATGGATTCAATGCAGTCCCTATCAACTAATTCCCCAATAACATTTTTCAGAGAATTAGAGCAAAAAAAATTTAAGGCTGTATGGAAACACAAAAGATCCCAAATGGCCAAAGGAATCCTGAGAAAACAAAAAACAGACCAAGGAGCAATCAAGCTCCCTGACTTCAGACTATACTACAAAGCTACAGTCATCTAAACAATATGGTACTGCCACAAAAACAGATGCAAAGATCAATGGAACAGCATAGAAAGCCCAAAATAAACATACATAGCTATGGTCAATAAATGTATAACAAAGGAGGCAAGAACATACAATGGAGAAAAGATAGTCTCTTCAGTATGTGATGCTAGGAAAATTGAAAAGAATAAAAGTAGAACATTCTCTAAAACTATACACACAAACTCAAAATGGATTAAAGACTTAAATGTAAGACTGAATACTATAAAACTTTTAGAGGAAAACATGGGCAGGACACTGACATAAACTTCAGCAATATCTTTTCGGACCCATCTCCTAGAGTAATGAAAATAAAAACAAAAAACAAACAAATGGACCTAATTAACTTAAAGGCATTTGCACAGAAAAGGAAACCATAAACAAAATGAAAGGACATCCCATAAAATGGGAGAAAATATTTTACAAACAAAGCAACTATCAAGGGATTAATCTCCAAAATACACAAACAGCTTATGCAGCTCAATATCAAAAACACAAATCCAACCAAAAAATGCAGAGAAGATCTAAATAGATATTTCTCCAAAGACATACAGATGGCAAAAAAACACATGAAAAGATATTCAGCACCACTAATTATTAGAGAAATGAGAATCAAAATTACAATGGGATATCACTTCACATAGTTCAGAATGGCCATTATCAATAATATAAACAATAAATTCTGGAGAGCATGTGGAGAAAAGAGAACCCTCCTACACCATTGGTGGGAATGTAAATTTGTATAATCACCATGAACAACAGTATGGAGGTTCCTTGAAAAACTAAAAATAGAACAACCATATGATCCAGCAATCCCACTCCTGGGCATATATCTGGAGAAAACCATATTTTGAAAAGATATATGCACCCCAACATTCACTGCAGCAGTATTTACAACAGCTAAGACATGGAAGCATCCTAAATGTTCATCAACAGAAAATGGATGAAAAAGTTATGGTATGTATATACAATGGAATATTACTCTGCCATAAAAGAATGAAATAGTAACATTTGAAGCAACATGGATGGACCTAGAGATTATCATACTCAGTGAAGTAAGTCAGATAAAGACAAATATCATGTAATATCACTTACATATGGAATCTTAAAACATGTTACAAATGAACTTATCTACAAAACAGAAACTGACTCCAACTTCAAAAACAGACATGGTTACCAAGGTGGAAAGGTGGAGGGGGAAGGATAAATTGGTAGTTTGGGACTGACATATGCAAACTACTATGTTTAAAATAGATAAGTAACAAGAACCTACTGTATAGCACAGGGACCTCTACACAATAATCCTGTAATAACCTATATGGGGAAAGAATATGAAGAAGAATGAATATGGGTAAATGTTTAGCTGAATCACTTTGCTGTACACCTGAAACAGAACACTGTAAATAAACTATACCCCAATATAAAATAAAAATTAAGTTAAAAAATAACAAATAAAATTGTAAAACTAAGAATAATTTTAAAAAGAAATATAATGAAGAGAGTTTTACTTGGCTCTATAATAAGCAACATATTCATAATATTCACATATTCAAAATAACTTAAACATAACTTATTGAATTAACTGGTTACAGAGTTAACATATTGGGGGGAGCTGAAAAAGAGAAGTAAGGGTGGTAGCAGAAATAACAGCTCATTTTTTATAATACAGAGTAAGCAGATAATGTATTGATAAAGCAAAAATTATTTACCCTCAAGGAACTGATCTAGGAAGTCCAAAGGGATGAGAAAAGAAATTGTGGTGTTTACTATTTGCTGTACTTTACACATATGCATGATATGATATCATATTGTCACACAATGGCTACTCTCACGAGTCTCATAAACTCTTAGAAGATATTAATTTAAATTTAAGATTTCTAAACAGAAGGCATCTTTGACCTGGCTATTCTGAACACAAAATTTCCATTTTGGGGGGTAGAGAGGGCATAGATTCACCATTTGTTAACAGTCCAAGGGTAAAAAATTTACATATTTTTGATATATACCTCTATTTGATATCCTGACACAATCCATACCTAATAAATGTTATCAATAGAAGAATGCTATCAGAGTTGAAAGGAGTCTTAGAAATTACCTAACATATCCCTTCATTTTAAATACAAAGAAATGGCAGGCTAGTCAATGACAGAGCCAGACCCACAGTTAGCTTCTTGACTTTTTCAATATTCCAAATCGATTCCCATTTACTTTCAAATTCTGAGCAAAAGCCAAGATGTTTCACCAGATTTTTTTTTATGAAGAGGAGACATATTCTTTTCACTATCATAAAAGTATTTAAAAAAAAAAATCAAATCACAGGTGAACATAATCAGTTTGAAAGCCTTTTAACCAAAGCAGCAGCTGCCACTTTCTACAAATCAAGAACTAAAAATATGAGGAAACCCATTAAAAATATGATGACTACAACATGTAATTCACCTATACTAACACAGGTAATGAGTTTTCTTGATGAAAAACATTACAATTATTAAGGTAACTAAAGAAAGAGACATACTCATTTAGTTTTAAAGATTCTATTTTCTTTTTCCAACAGGGATGAAAGAATGTTGGGAAAAGAAGGTAGGGGCCTAAGAAAGGTTACCAAGCAGAAGTATTAATATGTCAGACTTTAAGGATGCTCATAAACTAACAATCAACGTGAACTCAAATATTTAAGGACATCAGTTATCAGACAATGGAGCTATCCTGGAATCTAGTCTGGACAAATTAGCAAATGCTTCATTACCATAAGTACTTTAACCTTAAAAATCCTCAGACAGTTGCTTACATTAGCTCCAGTGATTTTATATTTAGGGTGGGGAAGCTATACTTATTTCGGGTAATTTTTTTTTATTTCCAAGAATTTTTGGATACCATTTGGAAATATGTGGAATGGGGGAACTTTTGATGTATGGCAAAACCAATACAATATTGTAAAGTAAAAAAAAATAATAATAAAAAAATTAAAAGAAAAATAAACCCCAACTGCTACTGAAAAAAAAAAATTAGGTTACCAGATGCTTTTAATGATGTTTATATAAATGGGATTTTTACATTAGAAAATTAACCAGACTCAGAATGACATGTGTTGAGACTAGATTCCATGACTGGCAGATAGGAAAAAAAACAAGCATAAGCGACCTTAATCAAGGCCAACTTTCTTCCCAGTTTTAGGTACCAGTAACCATAAGTTAAACTTTATAAAGGTGTATGGATGTTATTAAATATCTTATCTATCCAGAAAATTTTATAACCAAAAAAAGGGAATTAGAGAAATAAATTAGGATTTATTAGACAGAATGAGATAAATGACATAAGATGAACATAAAGCATTATGAACACTGAAAAAAGAAAAAAAATGCTTAGAAAACTGGTAACACACACAAAATATATTTTTTCATGTTACTCTAGTAGATTTTTCCCTAACCAGAATTTCCAAAGTTTTTAAGGGGAACAAGTAATATTTAAAGGAATAAAGTATATATAAGTATGTCAATAATCTAAATTGAAAATAAACAGAAGAAAATATCACAACATAGCAGAATTAGAAAGATTTCCAGTTCTTAGCTCTATATCATCGATGCTCTCCACCTAAACATTTCCAGCCATCTAGCCTCACCTAGTTCACACCTCCAGTGATGCTGAACTCATAATGTAGCTCACAGTATTAACATACTTGTACAGTAAGAGATTGAACCTGCCTACGTCTCTTACAAATAAAAGTCAACAATGGGAACTCAAGCAAGTAACAGACTAAAATCACTTTAAAATGAGATCAACCCAATGAATTACTTAATATTGTTTCTCAAAGGCTATAATATAAGCCAAAGAAGAAATATTTAATCTCCCTACATGAACTAAAAGCAGTTATTTTACTTTGTGGGTAGGGGGAGATGGGCAATGTTTACTCATAAATTGTTTCTGTTGGAATGATTATTATTCATTTTTAATATGAAACCTTAGTAGGAAAATCTGGTGATACATACATTTTCAGTAGTAAAATGAAACATACATTCTTAAGTGATACTATCATATCTAACCTGCTACTAAGGGATTATAAGCAGGAGATACTTATATTAAAGATTTTATGGTAAAAGGGTTGCAAAATAGCAAAAATTATAACCGACATTTATATAGCTCTTTACAGTTTACAGGGCTTCTCTGGTGGCTCATGTGGTAAAGAATATTTCTGCAATGCAGGAGAACAGGGTTCGATCCCTGGGTTGGGAAGATTCCCTGAAGAAGGGAATGGCTACCCACTTCAGTATTTTTGCCTGGGAAATCCCATGGTCAGAGGAGCCTGGCAGGCTATAGTCCATGGGGTCGCAAAGAATAGGACACGACTTAGCATGCATGTTTATAGTTTACAAATGATGTGACATATATCATATTTGGGCTTCCCTTGTGGCTCAGCTGGTAAAGAATCCTCCTGCAATGTGCAAGTTCTGGGTTCGATCCCTGGGTTGGGAAGATCCCCTGGAGAAGGGAAAGGCTCAGTTCAGTCGCTCAGTCGTGTCTGACTCTTTGTGACCCATGGACTGCAGCACGACAGGCCTCCCTATCCATCGCCAACTCCCGGAGTTGACTCAGACTCATGTCCATTAAGTCGGTGATGCCATCTGACCATCTTATCCTGTCATCCCCTTCTCCTCCTGCCTTCAATCTTTCCCAGCATCAGGGTCTTCTCAAATGAGTCAGTTCTTTGCATCAGGTGGCCAAAGTATTGGAGTTTCAGCTTCAGCATCAGTCCTTCCAATGAATATTCAGGACTGATTTCCTTTAGGATGGACTGGTTGGATCTCTTTACAATCCAAGGGAAAGGCTACCCACTCCAGTATTCTGGCCTGGAGAATTCATGGACTGTATAGTCCAAGGGGTTGCAAAGAGTTGGAGAAGACTGAGCAACTTTCACATATCATATTTGGTCCTCTCAGTAATATTGTTGGAATGTATGCAGCTATACTTACCTATGGTTTCAGATGTAAAAATGGAGGTTTAGAGAGCTTAAATGACTTGATTTAGGATGACATAGTCAGCTAAGATTTGAACTCAGATTTTTGTCTTGCCTCTAAATGCCATGTTCTTTCCACAACTAACTCTGAAAAAATATCCAAAATTTCCAATTAAAAAAAACTGGTGGTCCAGAATGATGGAATTATAAACATAAGTAACATAATAAAATCATTGGATTTTATGTTATAATGTATTTCCAGATATTATGAAAACTCCCAACACCATTTAAAATTATTTACTTTCAGATAAATGAATTAAGCAAAACTATGGATTCACTGAGAAAAGAAAATTGAGAAGATAAACCCTGATTTTGTAACAAGAAGATTTTTATAGACTGGCTATTGAAAGCACTGTGGCTTTCCAATCTACCAGGCCTGTACAGACATATCCTGAGTTTCAACATCTTTCTTAGGATTGCAGTAAAGTGGTTCCATAAATGTAAAGAGATTAGCACAAGTTGGACTTATCTGAGTTATTTGTTTTAACTTGGCCTTGGAAAAGTACTAACATCACAGATAAAAGAAACAAACAAAAAGACCACAGTACCATGATAATAAGAATAAAAACTTCAGAGTTCTGCTGAGCATAAATATGTCTGGAATGTCTCCTATGAAGCAGTTAAAACCTGTATTCTAAGTGTGTTTAAGATTCAGTGTGTCCAACTCCAGGGCTCTATGCCAGTGTAAAAATGCACTAACATGCCCTAGGCATCCCTGTTAGCTGCTGGCAGGAAGGTAAGAAGAAATTGTTTTTTGCCCTTACACTGAGTAGACCAACATTTCCTGTGCATTTCTAACAGAATTACTGGCTGATCATCTCGGCAGTTGGTATTCATGATAGGAGGAGTTAATATGATCTTCATTTCACAGGCAGCAAAGCAGGAAACCCTGCTATCACTGAGTATGGTAACTGTTCTGCATGAAAGACTCCACGGTATTTTCCAACACAAGCAGAAATCAGCAAAACCCTAGTTTAGTACAAACACAAAAAGATGGAATGCTTCAGTTCTGGCTTATAATCAGCTTATAATTTCACTTATAATCAGCAGGAAAAAAAACAATGCCTTCTTAATAGTGTTCTTGATGGGACACTAGTTACATAAAGTCATATATGAAAGGTGAGAAATACTATGCCACTACCACCATCACAGTCCCTCCTGAATCACAAAAGCTCTACCTACATCTAATAGATTGGTAACTGTCAAGTCAATATTTAGAAAACTTATAACCTCCTTTAGTAGTAAAGTAAGCAGTACTTTTTCAATATTTGTCATTTAAACAGGGTATTTACAAAGCAGCTTCGATTTATGTATTATTCAGAATCTACTGTCATTTTGTGCATGTCATGACAAAAATCTGTCTTTTCTTAGCCCTGTCTTAGAGAGATCTGTGGAAGTGTAGGTGAGAGAGATGATTTGACAAACAGATCTAGGAGACTGTAGATGGAAAATCCTGCAGAGGCAGAAGGAGTCCCTATACACCTTACATACAGGGTCAGTCAATGAGCTTTTATTTTAATAAAAATAGCAAAAACTTGGCAATTTGCTATTTAATCAAGTTTGTTAACATGGTATTGTACTTGATTTCTATCATCAGTTCCTAGGAACAAATCATCATTTCCTTGGAACAAATACTAGGGTTTGGTGAACAGCTTTAAGAATCATAGATAAACTAGCAAAACAACTTTAGAAATCAAAGTCTACCTGGCTAGTTATCTATAAATATAATTCAAGGCAACACTGAAATTGAAACAAAAACAATGAAATAAATACTACATACCAGAAAATCATAATTCAAATGGTACATCTGGTAGAACAAGAGCTAACACACACGACTAGACAAAATTGGAACAGAACGTACACTATCTTGACTTGTGGCTAGATATTTGAAAATGGAATGTCTCCTTATTCCTGAGAGAATACTGACCACATTCCTCGTTACTAACCCTCCGTAATTGCAGACACACGAAGAAATGGGTTCTATGCAATTCCATTTCATAAACATTTATTGCTTGATTTACTAACTCAGAAACCAATGAGAACTGCTAAGGATGGGGAAAGATGGCACAAAGATAAATATGGTATGCAAAACATGCCTTCAAACATCTGGCAATTTAGTTGGAGAAACACACAGGCAAATCAATTATTGTAATACAATAAAAACAATATGAAATAAAAATGCTATGATGGAAGTTTAAATAATGTGCTAGGAGAGGAGAGATAAAGGATTAATTTTAATTAGGAAGAAATCATGACAAAAGAACAAATCAACGGGCATTTTCTATAGTAGATTTTAAGGTAAAATAATATGGTTGTTGTTTTACAGTAACTAAGTTGTGTCCCACTCTTTGCAACCCCATGCACTACAGCATGCCAGGTTCCTCTGTTTTCCACTATCTCCAGAAGTTTGCTCAAATTCATGTCCATTGAGTCGATGATGTAATCTATCTCATCCTCTGCCACACCAACTGTTCATTTGGACCCACTCTGACCAATAGAGTGGCCACTAGCCATCTATGGCTACTTAACATTTGAAATATGGCTAGTCCTACTGAACACTTGAAATATAGCTAGTACAAATTGAAATGTGTTATGAATGTAAAATACACACCAAGTTTCAAAGAGTTAATAAACATCTCATTAATAAGCTGAAGTTGAATGGTTCTATCAAGACCTACAAGACATTCTAGAACTAACACCAAACAAAGATGTCCTTTTCATTACAGGGAATTGGAATGCAAAAGTAGGAAATCAAGAGATATCTAAAGTAACAGTCAAATTTGGCCTTGGCATACAAAATGAAGCAGGGCAAAGGCTAAAAAGAATTTTGCCAAAAGAACACACTGGTCATAGCAAACACCCTCTTCCAAAAACACAACAGATGACTCTACACATGGACATCATCAGATGGTCAATACAAAAATAAGATTGATTATATTCTTTGTAGCCAAAGATGGAGAAGCTCTATACAGTCAGCAAAAAATAAGACCTAGAGTTGACTGTGGCTCAGACCATGAGCTTCTCATTGAAAAATTCAGGCTTCAATTGAAGACAGTAGGAAAAACCACTAGATCATTCAGGTATGACATAAATCAAATGCTTTATGATTATACCATAGAGGTGACAAATAGATTCAAGGAATTAGATCTGGTAGACAGAGTGCCTGAAGAACTATATGGATGGAGGTTCATAACACTATGCACGGTGGTGACAAAAACCATCCCAAAGAAAAACAAACACAAGAAGGCAAAGTAGTTGTCTGAGGAGGTCTTACAAATAGCTGAGGAAAGAAGAGAATTGAAAGGCAAAGGAGAAACAGAAAGATATATCCAACTAAATGCAGTGTTCCAGAGAATAGTAAGGAGAAATAAGAAAGCCTTCTTAAGTGAACAATAAAGAAACAGAGAAAAACAATAGAATGGGAAAGACAAGAGATCTCTTCAAGAAACTTGGAGATACCAAGGGAATGTTTCATGCAAAGATGGGCTCAATAAAGGACAGAAATGGCAAGGAACTAACAGAAGCAGAAGATATTAAGAAGAGATGGCAAGAATACACAGAAGAATTATACAAAAAAGGTCTTAATGACCCAGATAATCACAATGATGTGGTCACTCACCTAGAGCCAGACATCATGGAATATGAAGTCACATGAGCCTTAGGAAGCATTACTATGAACAAACCTAGTGAAGGTGATGGAACTCCAGCTGAGCTATTTAACATCCTAAAAGATGATGCACTCAATATTCCAGCTAATTTGGAAAACTCAGCAGTGGCCACAGGACTGGAAAAAGTTTCCATTGCAATTCAAAAGAAGGACAATGTGAAAGAATGTGCAAGCAACCATACAATTGCACTCATTTCACATGCTAGCAAGGTAATGCTCGAAATCCCCAAGCTAGGCTTATACAGTATGTGAATCGAGAACTTCCAGATGTTCAAGCTGGATTTAGAAAAGACAGAGGAACCAAAGATCAATTAGTCTACATCGGTTGGGTCATAGAAAAAGCAAGGGAATCCCCCCAAACAGGTACTTCTGGTTCATTGACTACACTAAAGCCTTTGACTGTGTGGATCACAACAAACTGTGGAAAATTCTTAACAAGATGGGAAAACTAGATCATATTACCTGCCTCCTGAGAAGTGGCTCAGACAGTAAAGCATCTGTCTGCAACGCAGGAGACCCAGGTTCAATCCCTGGGTTGGGAAGATGCCCTGGAGAAGGAAATGGCAGCCCACTCCAGTATTCTTGCCTGGAAAACCCATGTATCACAGAGCCTGGCAGGCTACCATCCATGGGGTTGCAAAGAGTCGGACATGACTGAGTGACTTCCCTCTCCCTTGAGAAATCTGCATGCAGGTCAAGAAGCGACAGTTAGAACCAGATATGAAACAATGGACTAGGTCTAAACTGGGACAGAAGTATGTCAAGGCTGTACATCATCACCCTGCTTATTTAACTTATATGCAGAGTACATCATGCAAAATGCCATTCTGGATGAAGCACAAGCTGAAATCAAGATTGCAGGGAGAAATATCAACAAGCTCAGATATACAGAGGATACTCTGTACCTCTTGCTTTAATGGCAGAAAGCAAAGAGGAACAAATAGCCTCTTGATGAGGGTGAAAGAAGAAAGTGAAAAACCCGGCTTAAAACTCAACATTCAAAAACCTAAGATCAGGGCATCCGGTCCCATCACTTCATGGCAAATAGATGGCGAAAAAGTGGAAACACTGACAGATTTTATTTTCTTGGGCTCCAAAATCACTTCGGATTGTGACTGCAGCCATGAAATTAAAAGACACTTGCTCTTCGGAAGAAAAGCTGTGACAAACTTAGACAGCCAATTAAAAAGCAGAGACATCACTTTGCCAACAAAGGTCCGTATAGTTAAAGCTATGGTCTTTTCAGTAGTCATGGACAGATGTGAGAGTTGACCATGAAGAAGACTGAGAGCTGAAGAATTGATGCTTTCGAACTGTGGTGCTGCAGAAGACTCTTGAGAGTCCCTTGGACTGCAAGGAGATCAAACCAATGAATCCTAAAGGAAATCAACCCTGAATATCCATTGGAAGGACTGATGCTAAAGCTGAAGTTCCAATACTTTGGCCACCTGATTCAAAGAACTACTAACTCATGGGAAAAGACCCTGATGCTGGGAAAGACTGAGGGCAGGTGGAGAAAAAAGTGACAGAGGATGAGATGATGGACAGCATCACTGACTCAATGGACATTAGGTTAAGCAAAGTCCAGGAGATAGTGAAAGACAGGGAAGTCTGGCATGCTGCAGTCCAAGGGGTCGCAAAGAGTCAGACATGACTTAGTGACTGAACAACAACAATAAACTATATATTACATGATGAAATTATAACATCTTTGGATACAGTGAGTTGAAGGACACATTACTAAAGTTCATTTCACCTGTTTTTTAGAGCATTTTTATGGTCATTTCTAGGAAATTTTAAATTATGTGTGACATGCCTTAAATTCTTAAATTTAAATTCAATAAAGCTGATGTAAAAAACAAAAATGACAATTGTGATTGTTACTGAAAAGATATATTCAGTCTGTAAGTACAAAGAGTTATTTTTCTAGAAAATAAAGGATTCTTACATAAGACAGAGAACCAAGAAAAAAAGAAGAATGAGGAGTGGGTGGGAAAAAGTTATTTTCTAATAAAAGGAAATATTAAAAAACATGATAGTGAATAAACAAAAAATCTCATCACTTGGCAAATAGAAAAATTATTGTACAGCTTCCTTTGTTATTACAAAGGTAGTCCTAAATCGGAGTGCCTTGTCCCCAATCCAGACCAAGTAAATCAAATATAATGGGCACCCGAAGCTGAGAACCAATGTGTTTACAAAATTTGGAAGACTCGTTGTCTTCAAAAGGTGGTTGAAGTCAGATTATTTTCAACAAGAGCATTCTATTCTTTAAGCCTGAAGAGCACAGTTGAACTGACTGATATTTGGTAGCAAAAGGAACCTAAAGATGACAAATTGTAATGTCAGATTGGAGTTGTTAATAGTAAGGGAAGAGAAAGCTGAGCATAGTCAACTGCAGACCCTGTAAGCTGAAAAGCAGATTTCAGAAAATTAAAAATTATAACTGTGATTTAACGACCAAAGACTCTAATACCATAGTGATTATAGGTAATTCTACAAAGTAAAATTCTATCACACAAGTATGAGAATTCAATGACAAAGAAAATAGAGCCATGTGAAATAAACCAGAGGTACAACAGAGGGAATATTCTGACTAAATTGGATTTTTGAATGTCAAATGATAAAAAAAGGAAAAAGGAAGAAAGGCACAAATGAGTAACATAAACCTGTAAGAACAATCATGAGAATGCTAAAAACATAAAAGGGACCAAAGCTCATGGAGGAAAAAATGCTTTAGAAAAGCAAAAGTAGAAAACATAGACCTGGGTAGTGTACTACTTGGGAAACATTTGGTTTCCTTCATCTCCAAGAAGAAAGGTAGCCTTCTAACTGGACAGAATAGAAGTTGAGACTCTAACTAAAGGGGAGACAATGTCATAACTGTTGGATGTATTCGTGTGTCCAGGTTCAAGTAAATTATGCATTAAGTTAATGCCACCTTTCTCATAACCACTGTTAGGAAAAGTTTTAAATGTATGGAAAGTGGTAAAGATGTTGGGATGACTCATACTGGAAATTTTTCAGTGTTGTTAAAAACAGAATTAGAGGAACTACATAAAAGTTAACATGACATAAATGCCAGGTAAAATAATAGTTTTTTAGATAAGGGAAATGGAATAGCACAGTGACTTTACCTTCAGCATGGCATTTAACACAATGTACTTAAAAGTGAACATCAAATTCTAGGAATCAGTGAACTAAAAATAGACCAGAATGGACAAATTTAATTCAGATGACCATTATTTCTACTACTGTGGGCAAGAATCCCTTAGAAAAAACACAGTAGCCCTCATAGTGAACAAAAGAGTCCAAAATGCAGTGCTTGGGTACAATCTCAAAAACGACAGAATGATCTCTGTTCGTTTCCAAGGCAAACCATACAATATCACAGTAATCGAAGTCTATACCCCAACCACTAATGCCAAAGAAGCTGAACGGTTCTATGAAGACCTACAAGACCGTCTAGAACTAACACCAAAAAGAAAAAAAAAAAATATATATATATATATCCTTTTCATCATAGGAGACTGGAATGCAAAAGTAGGAAGTCAAGAGATAACTGGAGTAATTCCAAAGGAATTTTGGCCTTGGAGTACAAAATGAAGCAGGGCAAAGACTAACAGAGTTTTGCCAAGAGAACACTTTGGTCATAGCAAACACCCTCTTCCAACAACACAAGGGACAACTCTACACATGGACATCACCAGATGGTTAACACTGAAATCAGATTTATTATATTCTTTGCAGCCAAAGATGGAGAAGCTCTATACAGTCAGCAAAAACAAGACCGGGAGCTGACTGTGGTTCAGCTCATGAACTCCTTATTGCCAAATTCAGACTTAAATTGAAGAAAGTAGGGAAAATACTAGACCACTCAGGTATGACCTAAATCAAATCCCTTACGATTAAGTGACAAATAGATTCAAGGGATTAGGTCTGATAGAGTAGCTAAAGAACTATGGACAGAGGTTTATAACATTGTACAGCAGGCTGTGATCAAAATCATCTCCAAATAAATGATGCAATCAAAAAGTGGGCCAAAGAACTAAACAGACATTTCTCCAAAGAAGACATATTGATGGCTAACAAACACATGAAAAGATGCTCAACATCACTCATTATCAGAGAAATGCAAATCAAAACCACAAAACTGTGAGATGAGGTACCATTTCACGCTGGTCAGAATGGCTGCTATCAAAAAGTCTACAAACAATAAATGCTGGAGAGAGTGTGGAGAAAAGGGAACCCTATTACACTGTTGGTGGGAATGCAAACTAGTACAGCTACTATGGAAAACAGTGTGGAGATTACTTAAAAAATTGGAAATAGAACTGTCATACCACCCAGCAATCCCACTGCTGGGCATACATACCAAAGAAACCAGAATCTAAAGAGACACGTTGTACCCCAATATTCATTGCAGCACTGTTTACAATAGCCAAGACATGGAAGCAACCTAGAATGTCCATCAGCAGATGAATGGATAAGAAATTTGTGGTACATATACACAATGGAATATTACTCAGCTATTAAAAGAATGCATTTGAATCAGTTCTAATGAGATGGATGAAACTGGAGCCTATTAAACAGAGTGAAGTAAGTTAGAAAGAAAAACACCAATACAATATATTAATGCATATATATGGAATTTAGAAAGATGGTAACAATGACACTATATGCAAGACAGCAAAAGAGACACAGATATAAAGAAAAGACTGTTGGATTCTATGGGAGAAGGCGAGGGTGGGATGATTTGAGAGAATAGCATTGAAATATGTATATTACCATATGTGAAATAGATCACCAATCCAAGTTCAATGCATGAAACAGGGCACTCAAAGCCAGTCCACTGGGACAACCCTGAGGGACAGTATGGGGAGGGAGGTGCGGGGGGTTCAGGATGGGGTACACATGTACACTTGTGGTTGACTCATGTCAATGTATGGCAAATACCACAATATTGTAAAGTAATTAGCCTCCAATTAAAATAAACAAATAAATTAAATTAAAAAAAAAAACATTCCCAAGAAAAAGAAATGAAAAAAGGCAAAATGGTTGCCTGAGGAGGCCTTACAAATAGCTGAGAAAAAAAGAGAAGCGAAAGCCAACAGAAAAAAGGAAAGATATATCTTTCTGAATGCAGATTTCCAAAGAATAGCAAAGAGAAATAAGAAGGCCTTCCTCAGTGATCAATGCAAAGAAATAGAGGAAAACAACAGAATGGGAAAGACTAGAGATCTCTTCAAGAAAATCAGAGATACCAAGGGAACATTTCATGCAAAGATGGGCACAATAAAGGACAGAAATGGTATGGACCTAACAGAAGCAAAAGATATCAAGAAGAGGTGGCAAGAATACACAAAACTATACAAGAATGACCTTAATCACCCAGGTAGCCACAATGGTGAGATTACTCACCTGGAGCCAGACATCCTGGAGTGCGAGGTCAGGTGGGCCCTGGGAAGCATCACTATTAACAAAGCTAGTGGAGGTGATGGAATTCCAGTTGAGTTATTTCAAATCCTAAAAGATGGTGCTGTGAAAGTGCTGCACGCAATATGACAGCAGATTTGGAAAACTCAGCAGCGGCTACAGGACTGGAAAAGGTCAGTTTTCATTCCAATCCCAAAGAAAGGCAATGCCAAAGAATGTTCAAACTTCTGCACAATTGCATTCATCTCAAAGTTAGTAAAGTAATGCTCAAACTTCTCCAAGCTAGACTTCAACAGTATGTGAACCAAAATTTTCCAGATATTCAAGCTGGATTTAGAAAAGGCAGAGGAACCTGGGATCAAATTGCCAACATCCATTGGGTCACAGAAAAAGCAAGAGAATTCCAGAAAAACATCTACTTCTGCTTCATTGACTATGCTAAAGCCTTTGACTGTGTGGATCACAACAAATTGTGGAAAATCCTTAAAGAGATGGGAATACCAGACCACCTGACCTGCCTCCTGAGAAATCTGCATGCAGGTCAGAAGCAACACTTAGAACTGCACATAGAACAACAGAATGCTTCCAAATAGGGAAAGGAGTACGTCAAGGCTGTATATCGTCACCCTGCTTATTTAACTTATATGCAGAATACATCATGTGAAATGCTGGGCTGGATGAAGCACAAGCTGCATTCAAAATTGCTGGGAAAAATGTAAATAACCTCAGATATGCAGATGACACCACCCTTATGGCAGAAAGCAAAGAGGAACTAAGGAGCCTCTTAATGAAAGTCAAAGGGGACAGTGAAAAATCTAGCTTAAAACTCAACATTCAAAAAACTAAGATCATGGGATCTGGTTCCATCACTTTATGGGAAATAGATGGGGAAACAATTGATACAGTGACAGACCTTCTTTTCTTGGGCTCCAAAATCACTGCAGATGCTGACTATAGCCATGAAATTAAAAGACGCTTGCTCCTTGGAAGTAAAGTGTGAGAAATAGACAGCATATTAAAAAGCAGAGACATTACTTGGGCAACAAAGATCTGTCTAGTCAAAGGTATGGTTTTTCCAGTAGTCATGTATGGATGTGAGAGTTGGACCATAAAGAAAGCTGAGTGCAGAAGATTTGATGTTTTTGAACTGTGGTGTTGGAGAAGACTCTTTGAGAGCCCCTTGGACTGCAAGGAGTCAAACCAGTCAATCCTAACAGAAATTAATCCTGAATATTCATTGGAATGACTGATAATGAAGTTGAAACTCCAATACTTTGGCCAGCTGATGTGAAGAACTGACTCCTTGGAAAAGACCCTGATGCTCAGAAGGATTGAAGGCAGGAGAAGAAGGGGACAACTGAGGGTGAGATGGTTGGATGGCATTACTGACTTGATGAGTAGGAGTTGAGCATGCTCCGCAAGTTGGTGATGGACAGGGAAGCCTGGCGTGCTGTAGTGCCTAGGGTCACAAAGAGTCAGACATGACTGAGTGACTAAACCAAACTTACAGATAAAATTGCAAAATGTGCCCAGATGAAATTATAACTCAGTCACATGATTTCCCTAAAATCCTTTCCACAGACTACAGGGTGGTCTCACAATACTGTATCTGACTCCCTCCTGCCTTTCAGAGCTTATTTCTCCCTCTACTCTATTGTCTAACCTCGTTGCTCAGCCTCAGACATAAAGAAGATTGTTCATGCTTTAAGGCTTTTTCTTCTGCTGTTGCCTTTGGCTGGAACAACACAGTCCTTGATAGTCACATACTTGGCTCACTCTTTAATTAATTTCATTCAAGTTTTAGCTCAAATATTATCTCTTCAAAGAGTTTTGCTGTGATTACTCTATCTAAAAGAGCAAAACTATCATTCTCTATTTCTTATTTTTCTTCATAGTACTTATTATTCACTATGTGGTTGTTGTATATGTGTTTGTGTGTGTGTGCGCCTGTATACTCTGTCTCTGCACTCAAATGTAACTTTCATGAAGACAATGAGGGCATTTTGTTCACTAGTAGTTCCCAGAAGCTAAAACAGTGGTATTCAACTTCTCCCTCTTCCTAGCCATTCTAAATCCCTCTCATCATTAGGTATTCACTCTATGGGTCTTGGTGTGACTTAAATATTCATTCCTAAGGGAATTAATCCTTTGGTAATGATACACCTATTACATCAGAGTTGCTTCAGGTATCCATTCACAGTTTAAACAGGGCAAGGAGACATTAAGTAGATCCCCTAGGTTTCACTCATATTCTTCCTGACCTTGTATGAGTAAACACAGCTCAACATTCTCATTAGAATCAATTCTTGCCAAGATGGAAGGCCCAGGACTAAGTGCAAGAATGGAATACTGTGGTTCACCCAACTAACCTCTCTCTTCTAAGTTTCCCCTCAAGAAGACAGGATCATGGGCACCATGCATGGACAAACTGCTCCCCAAATTTGCATTGGGAAGTGGATATGTGTAAAACAAGGGAATGTGGGGCTATGGGAATGTACCACTCAAATCTACTGCAGGGGTCATGGTGGATTTATAGTCCAAGCCTCTATCCCTCTAGATCCACCATCATGCTTAGAAGAAGCAGCCATGTTTTACTCAGACTGCTCCAAGACAATGACTGAGCATAGCAGGAATTCTATTACAGACCCATTCTTATAGGACAAGGGACTCCACCACCAAATGACTTTGGCTCAAGGACTCTCTACTGGCCTGGTTAAAACTTTGTTAGAACTGCATTGTTCCTTCCATTTGTCCTTTCACGGGTGTCAGACTACAAGGCAATCTGAAGGTTGTTGTTCAGTTGCTCAGTCATGTAGACCCTGCCTATTACTGCTTTTCTGCAGTTATGATACCTTTTTGAACAAGCCAAGTTATTAAAACTGAGTTGCCTACTGAAGGCTCTAACATGCTCAGAAAAAATATGATGATAATTCTACAAAAAAGTTGATAAAAAACTGTCAGATATAAACTATAATGAAAACCATAAAAGTTGGTAATCACCACTTCAAAAAGACTTTCCTGATGAAGAGGACTTAAGTACATGTGAGTAAACAGTAAAGTGCTACTGATTCATTTAATTCAGTCTAGTTTCTTGAAAGTGAAAGTGAAGTGAAAGTGAAATTCGCTCAGTCATGTCCAACTCTTTGCGACCCCATAGACTACACAGTCCCTGGAATTCTCTAGGCCAGAATACTGGAGTGGGTAGTCTTTGCCTTCTCCAGGGGATCTTCCCAACCCAGGGATTGAACCCCAGTCTCCCGCATTGCAGGTGGATTCTTTACCAGCTGAGCCACAAGGGAAGCCCAAGAGTACTGGAGTGGATAGCCTATCCCTTCTCCAGTGGATCTTCCCGACCCAGGAATCGAACTGGGCTCTCTTGCACTGAAAGCAGATTCTTTACCAACTGAGCTATCAGGGAAGCCCACTGAGATATCAGGGAGACACAATAAATGAGATGGCTAGTTCCTTTTGTATCTACTTCAATACCACATGTGTTATTTACATCATTGAGACAAATACTATTAAAGAGTGTGAAGTCTTAGTGTTCAATGAAATTCAATTTAAACAGCCGAATTATTGATATTACTGTTATCCCTAAAACAAACATGATGTTATAATCTGTAATGTATTCACCAAACATAACATTTACAGAATTATCTCCATGGGTACGGCTGACTAAACAGCCATGAATATATTTTTTAGTCAAAAGTAAGCCTTCCTGGGAGTTCCTGGGCAGTCCAGTGTGGTTGGGACTGGGTGCCTTCACTTCCATGGGCCTGGGTTCAGTTTCTGGTTGGAGAATAAAGATACTGCAAGCCATGTGGCATGGCCAAAAAAAGGGAAGACTTCTCCCTTACCCTTTCAAATGGGAGGAAATGGAGGCATACAATGAGGAATCTCATCACTATAACAGAGACCTGGCAACAGAAATGACAACTTAAGAAACTGATAACCTACCCACACAAAGATGTGTGGGTTATTGTCCTATTTCAGGGAAGAGTGCTCAGTTTTGACACACATCAGACACTTTTCAGAAGAAGATGTTATGAATATTAGAAGCTACCTTTCACTGAGCACTTACTTCATTGCAACTACTGTGTTAAGTGCTTTACATGCATTATCTCAATCTTCACAGCAATTGTGGGAGGTAGTAATTGTTATTTTCATTTCAGAGATGAGGAAACTATCAAAAATGTTCCTAACTTGCCCAAATTCACATAGTAAATGGTAGAGCCAAGAATCCCACCAATATCTTTGATTCCAGAATCAGCATGAAAAATCACTTAACCAAAGTAAAACATTCCTATTCTGTAACAATGGTAATTAAACTATAGATTAGAAAATCAGATAAAACACTTATGAATAGAAAATTGGGTAGCAACAGTAATAAAAATAAGCAAATTTCTCTACCTTCTGCCACTTACATAATAGGAACAAATGACAGTTCTGAATTTCTAACCTGTTAGGAAAAAGTCATAGTTCTGATTGAGGAGATCATGCTGATATCAACTTTTGAGCATCTCTTAGTTATCAGAACAGGGAAAGAAAGTGAAAGAGGTGGAGAATAAAGAAAATATTTGTCCTATTATACAGAATGAAGTAAGTCAGAAAGATAAAAACAAATATCATATATTAACCCATATATATGGAATCTAGAAAGATGGGACTGATGAACCTATTTGCAGGGCAGCAATGGAGATGCAGACATAGAGGAGACATGGATACAGGTCAGGGGGAGGAGAGGATGGGATGAATGGAAAGAGTAGCATGGAAACACACACACACTGCCATATGAAGAATAGATAGCCAATGGGAATTTGGTATATGACTCAGGGAACTCAAACCAGAGCACTGTGATAATCTAGAGGGGTGGGATGGGGTGGGAGGGAGGTTCAAGAGGGAGGGGACATATGTCTACCTATGGCTGATTCATGTCGATGTATGGCAGAAACCAATACAATGTTGTAAAGCAATTATCCTTCAACTAAAATAAAATTTTAGAAAATTTGTAAGTATATGTACAGAATTGTACTTTATTCATTACACTGAGTTTAACTAGATAGATGTTAGCAACCTCAAATACTTAAAATGTCTTTAAATAAACCTGTCTTGTAAACAAGTTCCCCAATGGTTGAAATCAATTGGAGATTCAATAATAAGAGCAGTTGCTTAATTAATTAAATAATTGTTATTTGCTTTAATGGCAAAAAGGTTCAATGAATTATATACCTTTCACTTTGGCACATATATACCTTTTCACTTTGCCAAAGTCTAAAAGTCCAAACTGATAACATCTAAAAGTCCAAACTGCAGTATGCAATAGCCTTATATGCTGGATTTTAACTTTTGGGGCTGTAGAAGACGCAAAGGTGTGAATGGAAGGAGCTCTGGTGATATTACAGACATTATCCTTTAGCCAGGGAGAAGCTGCACTTTTATATTTGCTTCCCTTTTATGATGCAGTTAAGAGAGATGGTTGAAACTAAATTTCCTATTCTATCTAAAGGATGCCAGACATGTGATGACCTACACAACATGTATTTCTCTTATCTTTTCCTCATCTTTCCTCTCTGTTCTCTTTCTTTTATTTACCTTTCTAACTATGCCAGTGTGAATGGCACCCCCTGGAGTTAAACAATACAAAATTAGTGTGGTGGTCTTGGATCCTGAGTTCTACTAAGAGTTTCAGGAAAGGTTACTTAATACTAGGTTCAAATATTCCAAAGGATTATGCCCCAAATTACACACATCATCAGAGTAGTTTTCCCTAGTAAATTGAAATGACCTTCTGAAAATTATAATGGTTCATTTAATAAAGTTGAAAATACTCAAAGTGAATCACTGTTCATATAAGGAAAATGAGGGTATTTTTTATAACTTAGCTTAAAGCTTGTTTTTTATTCGATCTTTTGCTTAATCTTGGGGGTTAGTCACAAAGTTGACTTCAAGACTTGTTACAAAGGTACAGCAATTAAGATAGCAGGGTTTCATAAGTATTAAGAAAGAAAGAAATTTAACAGAATATAGCATATTTGATTTTCAATAAAGGTGCCAAAGCAATCCAACAAGGGAAAATATATTTTAAAATGGTGCTAGTACAACTGGATATCCCCATGGGGAAAAATTAGCCTCAATTCCTAGCTGATAACAAACGCAAAAATTATTTGAAATTATTCGAAATGGAAAAAAATAGAAAAGCTAAAACCACAAAGTTGTTAGAGGAATATATGAGAATATCTTTGTAATCTGAGAATAGGCACATATTTTCTAGACAAGACAAAGACAGGAAAAACCATAAGAGAAAAAACTGATAAATAAGATTTTAAGAAAATTCAAAATGTCATCAAAAGATATCATTATTAATATGAATAAGCAAGGCAGAGATTGGAAAAAGATATTCACAATTCATATATCTGACAAAGAACTGATATCTAGGATATAAAAAGAACTTACAACTCAAGAGTAAAAACACAAACAGCCTAATGGAAAAACAGGCACAAGATTTAGACCAACACTTCACAAAACAAGATATATAAATTTCTGATAAGGACATGAAAAAGTGATCAACATCATTTACTATCACTGAAGTGAAAGCCACATTAAAAGCACAATGAGAAACCACTATACAATCAGCAAAAAGGCTAAATATGGAAGAGGTGTGGAATAACTGGAATGCTCATACACAGTTGATGGTAATGTAAAATGAAATAAACATTTTTGGAATACTGTGGCAGCTTTCTTGAAGCTAGACATATACCTTCCCTATGACCCAACAATTCCAGTACTAGGTGTTTAAGAGAAATGAAAACATACAATCACTAAAAGGCCTGTAATAAAATGTCTATTGCAGCTTTATTTATAATATCCAGAAGCTGGAAAGAGGTTAGGTATGTACCATTATGAAAATGAAGTTATCCTTGATAACTTCATACAGTGGAATACAAATCAATCATTAAAGGAAAACAATATGGATTAATTTCAGAAACAGCATACTGGATAAAAGTATTACACCAAATAATATGTATTATATGATGCCATTTATATAAAATACTACAACAGGCAAAATGATTTTGTGGTGGAAAAAAATCAGAACAAAGAACAAAGGATGTCTTTAATGAAGGTAAGGCAAAATTGACTAGGAAGGGGGCATAAGTAAGCTTTTTTGGGGTGATGTTAATGTTCTATAACATGACGGGGGAATGGGTTACACAGGTATATGCATTTGTTGACACTCAGTGAATGCACCTTTGAGATTTACGCATTTCATTCTACATAATTTTTATATCAAAAGGAAAAATCTGTAAACACATCTTTAACAAATATTGAGTATATATTAATAACATTGTGAACATATATATTGAAGTACTTGGGGGAAAATGTACTGACTTTCTCATGGGGAAAAAAGAGAGTATTGGGAGAAGGCATTCCATAAATTTTCAAACTACCAGATCTGTAATTTAAAAAAACCCAAAGAGGGATGGGATGGGGAGGGAGGTGGGAGGGGGTTCAGGATGGCGAACACATGTACACCTGTGGAGGATTCATGTTAATGTATGGCAAAACCACTACAATATTGTAAAGTAATTAGCCTCCAATTAAAATAAATCAATTTATATTAAAAAAAAAACCGTAAGGTATATAACGTCCCAAACAAACTATAGTAATCTATAGCTGAAAGGTCTTTTACAGAACTATGTTATGGCTGAAGGTTAAATTTCTCACATTATTGCACTTCCATCACAATCATCAGCAGATAGCTTTCTGGTTAGGATCATTCTGACTAAAAATAAACAGACAAATAAAATACTATAACTCCACAACTATTAGAGACTACCTAATAATGAGCAGAGGAAATACAGCCACAAGGAGATACAGCCATCCACCAGGCAGTTGCCTAGGCTCACTCACAAACTAAGAGACTTGCCCTATACTGCCTTCTAACTTAAAGGGGCATTACTTAATTTGGTGCTGCAGTAAAACTACAAGTTAACTGTATGTAATGTATCTTTAGTTCAGTACTGAAAAAAGAAATGATAAAGCAAAACAATTTGGAAATAAGTGACATCTATTCCAGATGAAAGAAATTATTCACACTTGTGTTTAAGTGGGCAGGGGTGAGATGGGGTGGAAAAGAGAATTATGGATCAGGAAGGGGCTTCCCAGGTAGCTCAGTGGTAAAAAAAAAAACTGCCTGCCACTGCAGGAGATGTGGGTTCAATCCCTGGGTCTGGAAGATCCTTTGGAGAAGGAAATGGCAACCAACACGAGTACTCTTGCCTAAGAAATCCCATGGACAGGGGAATCTGGTGGGTTACAGTCCATGGGGTCCCAAAGAGTTGGACACGACTTAGCAGCTAAACAACAACAAATGTATGAGGAAATAATGGCAGGAAGTCAGTCTTATACACTAGATAGCAGTGGTTCTTAAACTTTTCTATGCTATGAATCGTCTGTGAATTTTGTTAAAAATGCTGATCCCAGGTTCAAATTCTCACAAATTCATTCTGTTTGAAGCAGGTTCAGGACTCTATTATAGTCTATTTAGCAAGCATCTCAGGTGACAAAACTGCAGGCAGTCTTCTGACTATACATTATAAGATACTGAGTTAGAGAAATGGGGCAAAGAAAATTTTATTTCTTTTCATTCTTTCTTCATTTTCATACGGCCTCATTATTTGTCCTTCAGTTCAGTCACTCAGTCGTGTCTGATTCATTGCAAACCCATGAACTGCAGCACGCCAGACCTCCCTGTCCATCACCAACTCCTGGAGTCCACGCAAACCCATGTCCATTGAGGGACATGCCATCCAACCATCTGGTCCTCTGTCGTCCCCTTCTCCTCCTGCCCTCAATCTTCCCCAGCATGAGGGTTTTTTCAAATGAGTCAGTTCTTCACATCAGGTGGCCAAAGTATTGGAGTTTCAGCTTCAGCATCCGTCCTTCCAATGAACACCCAGGACTGATCTCCTTTAGGATGGACTGATCTCCTTGCAGTCCAAGGGACTCTCAAGAGTCTTCTCCAACACCACAGTTCAAAAGCATCAATTCTTTGGCGCTCAACTTTCTTTATAGTCCACTCTTACATTCACACATGACCACTGGAAAAACCATAGCCTTGACTAGATGGACCTCTGTTGACAAAGTAATGTCTCTGTTTTTTAACATGCTATCTGGGTTGGTCATAATTTTCCTTCCAAGGAGTAAGCATCTTTTAATTTCATGGCTGCAATCACCATCTGCAATGATTTTGGAGACCAGAAAAATAAAGTCAGCCACTGTTTCCACTGTTTCCCCACCTATTTCCCATGAAATGACAGGACCGGATGCCATGATCTCAGTTTCTTGAATGTTGAGCTTTAAGCCAACTTTTTCACTCTCCTCTTTCACTTTCATCAAGAGGCTCTTTAGTTCCTCTTTGCTTTCTGCTATAAGGGTGGTGTCATCTGCATATCTGGGGTTATTGATATTTCTCCTGGCAATCTTGATTCCAGCTTGTGTTTCTTCCAGCCCAGCGTTTCTCATGATGTACTCTGCACATAAGTTAAATAAACAGGGTGACAATATACAGCCTTGACGTCCTCCTTTTCTTCTTTGGAACCAGTCTGTTGTTCCAAGTCCAGGTCTAACTGCTGCTTCCTGACCTGCATACAGATTTCTCAAGAGGCAGGTCGGGTGGTCTGGTATTCCCATCTCTTTCAGAATTTTCCACAGTTTATTGTGATCCACACAGTCAAAGGCTTTGGCTTAGTTAATAAAGCAGAAGTAGATGTTTTTCTGGAACTCTCTTGCTTTTTCTATGATCCAGTGGATGTTGGCAATTTGATCTCTGGTTCCTCTGCCTTTTCTAAATCCAGCTTGAACATCAGGAAGTTCACGGTTCACATATTGCTGAAGCCTGGCTTGGAGAATTTTGAGCATTACTTTACTAGCATGGGAGATGAGTGCAATTGTGCGGTAGTGTGAGCATTCTTTGGCATTGCCTTTCTTTGGGATTGGAATGAAAACTGAACTTTTCCAGTCCTGTGGCCACTGCTGAGTTTTCCAAATTTGCTGACATATTGAGTGCAGCACTTTCAGAGCATCATCTTTCAGGATTTGAAATAGCTCAACTGGAATTCCATCACCTCCACTAGCTTTGTTCATAGTGATGCTTCCTAAGGCCCACTTGACTTCACATTCCAGGGTGTCTGGTTCTAGGTCAGTGATCACACCATCATGATTATCTGGGGTCATGAAGATCTTTTTTGTACAGTTCTTCTGTGTATTTTTGCCACCTCTTCTTAATATCTTCTTCTTCTGTTAGGTCCATACCATTTCTGTCCTTGCTGCTGCTAAGTCGCTTCAGTTGTGTCTGACTCTGTGTGACCCCATAGATGGCAGCCCACCAGGCTCCCCCATCCCTGGGATTCTCCAGGCAAGAACACTGGAGTGGGTTGCCATTTCCTTCTCCAAAGCATGAAAGTGAAAAGTGAAAGTGAAGTCGCTCAGTCGTGTCTGACTCTTCGCGACCCCATGGGCTGCAGCCCACTAGGCTCCTCTGTCCTACTATCATTTAATTCTAGACTGATCTAAGAATAACATATTTTAGGTACAGATACAGATAGGAGCATCCTGAAATCATCCCACTTTGAAATTTTAAAAAGTTCCTCATCATATGTCCAATACTCTTTTTGGATTTTTCCTAATTATTTTGTTTCTAGTTTTTCTCTCTACCTCACAACAATCTCTCATCCTTACTTGGTCCTCTGGTTCATTCCATTCTTCTTGGTACACCCACCCCTCACCTAATCCTGGTGGCTCAGTAGGTGAAGAATCCACTTGCAATGCAGGTGACCCAGGTTCGATCCCTGGGTTGGGAAGATTCCCTGGAGAAGGGAGTGGCAACCCACTCCAGTTTTCCTGCCTGGAGAATTCCATGGACAGAGGAATCTGACGGATCATGGGATTGCAAAGAGTCAGACACAACTGAGCAACTAACACTTTCACTTTTTCATCCCTCACAGTTGATCTGAAACAGCTTAAGTAAACTGACTTCTAATGATTACACCTTTTTTTCACAATTTTATCGGAAAAGAGGATTCATACTAGATCTCTACTACATACAAGCACCTTTTTAAAAGCCCTCTATTTTTGTTCTTTCAATTTTTTTTTAAACTTATAAGCCTCTATTACCTTGATACAAAAAGTACACAAAGGAATTACAAGAAAATATAGGCAAATATACCTCAAGAACATAGATACAGAAAATTTAATAAAATATTACCAGACTGAATATTGATATATGAAAAGGATATTATATCTTGCTCAAATAGGCTTTAATTTCCAAAATGCAACATTGATTTAACAAAGATCAATAAATATAATATTATTCATTAACATATTAAAGGAGTAAAATTATGTGGCCATTGGATAAAACTCAACGCTACGCATAATAAAAACTGTCTCCAAACTAAAAGTACAAGGGAACTTCCTTGATGATGTGCATGTAAAAAAAAATACATCTAACATTATACTTAATAGTGAAATATTGAAGACTTTTCTGTCTCTGATTGGAAACAGACATATATATCCTCTCTCATCACTTGAAGATGACATGATTAATAAATGTAGAAAACCCCAAGTTATGTGTAAACAACTGCAAAATCCAAGTGCATTTTGTGAAATCACAGTATAAAAATTATATAAAAATGAAGCTAATATTAAATTATAAAATCAAAATTCTTAAATAATATGATTTATAATATTATTAAAAAGTTGTATATTACTTAAGAGATAAAGTTAATGAAAGATGTTCAAGATACATACAATGAAAATAACAAAATATTGCTGAGAAAATTAAATTTCTTAAATAAACAGAAAGACATGTGAAGTTCATGTACTAGAGTCTAAATATTGTTATCAATTTTCCAAAAATTGATCCATAGATTCAATACCCCATCAAAATTCTAAGAGACCTTGTTTAAGAAATGGACAAACTGATTATAAAATTTATATGGAAATGAAAAGGACACAAACTATTCAAAATAATATTGAAAAAATGAATAAAGTTGTAAAACTTCCTCTACATGATATTAAGACCCACTCACTAGAATCCTATACAGTCAAGACAGTATAGTATTAGAGAATAGAGAGATCAGTGAAAGCAAATGGAGAATCCAAAATTAGATACAGAAAAATCAAGTCAAGTGATTTCCAAAAACAATACCAGAAAACTTCACTGGGAAAAGAAAACTTTCTAGAAATTTTGATGAAGCAATAAGATATCCATATTTTCTAAAACAAAATGTCCATTTCTATCTTGAATCACTCAAAAACATTACTTCAAGATCAACCATGCCCTTAAATATAAATAATACTTTAAAGCTTCGAGGGTAAAAAAAAAAAGATGAAATACCTTTTTGACCCTGGTATAGGAAAAGATTTGTTAGACAAGATATAGAAGAAATAAGCACTAAAAAAAATTAGATTTAATAAAAATGAGGAGCTTATACTCATCAAAGAATACTGTTAAAATGAATAAACAAGCAATAGACTGGAAAAAGACCTTTGTAAAACATATATAATAAAGGATGATATCCACAATAAATAAAGAACAGTTAAACTGAACATAAGTGGCAATTTTACCTTGGACATGTAGATAACTAGAAAGATGTTACTCCTAAACTTGAAACAAATAAAATGCTATACAAGTTGCAGATTAACAACTTTTCTTAGACCTATTACAGATAAAAGAGATCACAGGGCAAACAATAGTTTAGAGCATTTGATTACCTGCCAATGATGATACTGAATGCCACAGAAGCAGGCAGGAGGATTAAATTAGAAATTTTAACTAACTGCCAAAGGTCAAGCATGGATAAGCATGAACGTGAAACTGGGAGTTACACAGAAGAGCTCACATTCTCTAACAGCCCTTTCCAGAAAGCTCATCATGCTCTCTGCTGGGAATGTAAAATGATACAGTCCCTTTAGAAAACAGAATATTACTCTTCCAATTAATTAAACATAGAGTTACCATATCACTCAAAAATTCTACTTCTAGGTATATGTCAAAGCTAAACAAAAACATACATTTACACAAAATTTTTTCACAAATATTTATATCATCATTACTTATAATAGTCAGAATGGGGAAAACCAAAATGTCCATCAACTCATGAATTGATGAACAATATATGGAGTATCTATATAATGATATTTGATTCAGTGGTGAAAAGGAATGAAGTACTGATTTACCTTACAACATGGTTGAATCTTATAAAAATTCAGGTAAGTAAAAAAATACAGTCACAAAAGAGTGTCTATTGTATGATTTCATTTATATTAAATATTCCGAATAGTCAAATCTATACAGACAGAAGTAGATTAGTAGTTGCCTAGATCTGGGAGATTAGGGGAAAATAGGGACTTACTGCAAGTAATATGAGGTTCCTTTATGGGGTAGTGAAAATGTTTTAAAATTAGATTATAGAACTTATATGCAGAGTACGTCATGAGAAACGCTGGGCTGGAAGAAGCACAAGCTGGAAACAAGATTGCAGGGAGAACTATCAATAATCTCAGAAATGCAGATGACACCACCCTTATGGCAGAAAGTGAAGAGGAACTAAAAAGCCTCTTGATGAAAGTGAAAGAGGAGAGTGAAAAAGTTGGCTTAAAGCTCAACATTCAAAAAACGAAGATCATGGCATCTGGTCCCATCACTTCATGGGAAATAGATGGGGAAACAGTGGAAACAGTGTCAGACTTTATTTTTGGGGGCTCCAAAATCACTGCAGATGGTGATTGCAGCCATGAAATTAAAAGACGCTTACTCCTTGGAAGGAAAGTTATGACCAACCTAGATAGCATATTCAAAAGCAGAGACATTATTTGCCAACAAAGGTCCATCTAAAACCAAAACCTATGGTTTTTCCAGTGGTCATGTATGGATGTGAGAGTTGGACTGTGAAGAAAGCTGAGCGCTGAAGAATTGATGCTTTTGAACTGTGGTGTTGGAGAAGACTCCTGAGAGTCCCTTGTACTGCAAGGAGATCCAACCAGTCCATTCTAAAGGAGATCATTCCTGGGTGTTCTTTGGAAGGAATGATGCTAAAGCTGAAACTCCAGTACTTTGGCCACCTCATGTGAAGAGTTGACTCACTGGAAAAGACTCTGATGCTGGGAGGGATTGGGGGCAGGAGGAGAAGGGAATGACAGAGGATGAGATGGCTGGATGGCATCGCCAACTCGATGGACGTGAGTTTGAGTGAGCTCCAGGAGTTGGTGATGGACAGGGAGGCCTGGCGTGCTGTGATTCATGGGGTCGCAAAGAGTCAGACACGACTGAGAGACTGGACTGAACTGAATGACTATACAATAATCTATGAATACAGTAAAAAACAGATTTGTGTATTTTGAATGAATGGATTACAGCTCAATACATCTTTTTATTTAAGAAACAATGACAATATTTAAAAATTAAAGTCATAGCAGCAATACTAATTTTTGACATCATATTCTCCAGAATAAGAGATATCAGAGATAAAGAGGAGTGTTACATAATAATAAAGGAATCAATTATCAAAAAAATTAACAATATTCATGAGTGTATACAATGAACAACTGAGCTTCAAAACACATAAGGCAAAACTTGGTAAAACAAAAACAAAAATAAAACTAGCAAATCAATGACTGAATTTTGAGACTTTATCAGCAATCTCCCAGTAACTGACAGAACAAACATAATGAAATCAGTACAGATTTCTTCATGATGACCTGAAGAACACAATTAAGCAACTTGACACTTATAGAATATTCATCTAAAAACAGCAAGATGCACATTCTTCTCAAGTATATGGTACATTCACCAAGAGAGAACAAATTTTAGGCCATAAAAAATTATAATTTTAGAATAAGAATCATACAAAGTGTATTATCTGACCATAACACAATTAAAATAGAAATCACAAGCAGAAAGATATTGGGAAAATTCCCAAATGTTTGGAATAAAACAAAACAGTTCTATATAACTTATGGGTCAACTTAGAATTCTTAAAAAAAATGTACTTTGATAAATGAAAATGAAAACAACATGTCAAAAATGGGTGGCATACAATTTGCAGCATTGTGGATGGACACAGAGAATATTATGCTTAGTGAAATAAGTCATATAAAGATAGGCAAATACTGTATGATATCACTTATATGTGGAACCTAAAAAAAATACAAATGAATGTCAGAAACAGACTCACAGATATAGAAATCAAACTTGTGGTTACCAAAGGGAGGTGGGGGGACAATTAAGAGGTATGATATTAACAGATACAAGCTATTATCTGCGGTGTTGGAGAAGACTCTTGAGAGTCCCTTGGACTGCAAGGAGATCCAACCAGTCCATTCTGAAGATCAGCCCTGGGATTTCTTTGGAAGGAATGATGCTAAAGCTGAAACTCCAGTACTTTGGCCACCTCATGGGAAGAGTTGACTCATTGGAAATGACTCTGATACTGGGAGGGATTGGGGGCAGGAGGAGAAGGGGACGCCAAAGGATGAGATGGCTGGATGGCATCACTGACTCGATGGACGTGAGTCTGAGTGAACTCCGGGAGTTGGTGATGGACAGGGAGGCCTGGCGTGCTGCGATTCATGGGGTCGCAAAGAGTCGGACACGACTGAGCGACTGATCTGATCTGATCTGATTATGTATAAAATAACAATGCTATACTGTAGAGCACTTGGAATTATAGTTATTATCTTCTAATAACCTATAATGGAATACAATCTGAAAAAATACTGAATCACTACACTGTACATCTGAAATTAATATTGTAAATCAACTATACTTCAGTTTAAAAAATGGGTAACGTATAGCTAAAACAGTTCTTAGAGGGAAATTTATAGGAATAAATACATATATTAGAAAAAAGGGGTCTCAAATCAATAATTTAAGTTTATACCTTAAGAAACTGAAAGGAAAATGCAAAATAAAACCAAAGAAAGCAGTTAGAAATCTAAAGAGATCAGTGAAACTGAAAGCAGAAAAACAATAGAGAAAATCATTGAAAACAAAAGCTATCAATATAATTGATAGGCTCTCTAGCCAGGCTGAGTAAAGTAAAAAATACACCTAAATTATCAATAGCAGAAATAAAAGAGGAAGCCTCACTAGTACTCAAGAGCTCTTGAAATGATAAAAAGGGAATACTACAAACAACTCTATACTCATAAATTTGACAACTTAGATGAAATGAACCAATTTCTAAAGATCTACAAATTACAAAACTCACCTCAAACGAAACAGATACTTTGAATTGTCTTGTAACTATTAAGGAAATGGAATTCATTGTTAAAGACCTTCAGAAAAAATATTTAAGCCTGGATGATTTCACTGTCAAATTCTACAAACATTTAAAGAAGCAGTAATACCAATTCTGTATAATCTCTACTGGAATGTGGAAGAAGATGGAACACTTTCCAACTTATTTTATAAGGCCAGCATTATTTTAACACCAAAAACATATTTAGACAGTACAAAAGGAACAACATTACGACCCAATACCCCTTATCAACACAAAAGAAAAAATTCTCAATAAGAAATTAGCAGATGGAAGCCAGCAATACACATAAATAATAATATATTGTGACCAAATGGGATATGTTTAAGGAACACATGAAGTACTTCAATATGTGAAAATCAGTCAATGTAATCCTGCATATTAACAAGTTAAAGAATAAAAACTTGATTCAGTAAAAGCTTTTAACAAAATAAAATACTTATTCATAATAAAAACCTAATGAGTTAGAAATATAAGAGAAATGTCTAGGTAAAAAAAAGCCCTGGGAAATCAACAGAACACGTCATATAACTAATAACTGAATCTACCAAAGCTATACCAATAATTGAATCTACCAAGGTTGTACTCAGCTTCCCAGGTGGCACAGTGGTAAAGAATCTCCCTGCAAATTCAGGAGACAAGAAACGTGGGTTTGGTCCCTAGGTCAGAAAGATCATCTGGAGTAGGAAATGGCAACCCACTCCAGTATTCTTGCCTGGAAAATTCCATGGACAGAGGAGCCTAGCAAGCTACAGTCCGTGGAATTGCAAAGAGCTAGACATGACTGAGCATAGCACACACAAGGTTGTACAGTAGAAGAGAACTACAATGATCAGCTTTAATTAATTAATTAATGCAAATCAATAAATGGAAAAAAAGACAGAAAATATCAATTATATTTTATATACTAGCAATGTAATTGAAAACTGAAACTAAAAAAGAAATATCATTAAAAACTCCAACAAATAAAATATTTTGGTATAAATTTAACAAATTGTGAACAGAACTATGGGCTTTTAAAATATTTTGATCACAAAGCATTCATAAGAGAAAGACTATATAAGTAAATGGAGACACAAACTATATTTGTTGACTGGAAGATGAAACATAATAAAGGTATCAATTCTATCCAAAATGATATATACTTTCAGTGTAATTCCAATACAAGTCATAGCAGAAATTTTTGTAGATCTAGGAAGGCTAGTATTAAAATTTATGTGGAAAAATAAAAAATAGCCAAAACATTTTTAAGTACGATAAATTAGGAAGAATCCCACTGCAGATTTTAAGATTTTTTAACAACAAAGCTACAGTAATCAACAGAGTGGTATAGATGAAAGAATACACACATAGATCAGTGTAAAAAAAATAGTCAGGAAATAAAACCACATGAACATGGTCAAGTGATTTTTAATGAAAGCACAAAAGCAATTCAATGGAGAAAGGGTAGTCTTTTAAACAAATGATATTCAAACAATTGGTAATTCATATAAAAAAGCATAAACTTTAAATGAAATTTCACACCTTACACAAAAATTAACACAAAATGGAAGAGACATCTAAATGTAAACTTTAAAAGACTATAAAACTTTTATAAGAAAATATAGGAGAAAATATTCTTTAGGCAAAAAAAACTTTTCAACAATAAAATCTAACACACACACACACACAGAAATTCTTAGAGAGATGACAAAGAAAGCACATTTCATAGAAGAGGAAAAGGATTAATTGTACTTCACCAAAATTAAATGTTTTTGAACTGTGAAAAACACTGTTAAGTGAAGGAAAAGTTATAGACTTTCCTACAGGAAGAAATTTTGTGAATCACATAGTAATAAAAGACTTGCATCCCAAGAATATAAAGGAATCTGAAAAAACTGAATAGCAAGTAAATAACAGCCAAATTTAAAAATGGGCAAAGGACTTGAACAGATACTTCACAAAAGAAGTTATACAGACAAGCATGTGAAAAATGTTCAATGATGAACCAATAGGAAAGTGAAACCTAAAACCATAATGAAATACCTCTATAAAGGAGAAATAATGTACAAATGAGTCAATCTGTCAGCTTTTGGTGTTGTCAGAATTTTTTATTTTAACCATTCTGATTGTTTTTAATTTGCATTTCTCTAATGGCTCAAGATGTTGAACATAATTTCATGTGCTTGTCATTTGTATATCCTTTCATGTAAGATGTATGTCCATGTCTTTTACCCATTTTCTAATAGGATTCTTTGTTTTTAATAAGTTTTGAGAGTTTTTCATATATTTAAAATACTAATCCTTTGTTGGATACATGTTTTGCTTGTATTTTCCTCCTTTTAATAAAGGCTTTCACAAAACATTTTAAATTTAGGTGAAGTTCAGTTCTTCTGAGTTAAATTCACCAATTCCAGTCCATTTTAGCTCGCTGATTCCTAAAATTTTGACATTCACTCTTGCCATCTCCTGTTTGACCACTTCCAATTTGCCTTGACTCATGGCCCTAACATTCCAGGTTCCTATGCAATATTGCTTTTTACAGCACCGGACTTTACTTCCATCACCAGTCACGCCCACAACTGGGCGTTGTTTTTGCTTTGGCTCCGTCTCTTCATTCTTTCTGGAGTTATTTCTCCACTGGTCTCCAGTAGCATATTGGGCACCTACCGACCTGGGGAGTTCATCTTTCAGTGTCCTATCTTTTTGCCTTTTCATATGGTTCATGGGGTTCTCAAGGCAAGAACACTGAAGTGGTTTGCCATTCCTTCCGCAGTGGACCACCTTTTGTCAGAACTCTCCACCATGACCCGTCCATCTTGGGTGGCCCTACACGGCATGGCTCATAGTTTCACTGAATGAGACAAGGCTGTGGTCCATGTGATCAGATTGGTTAGTTTTCTGTGATTGTGGTTTTCAGTCTGTCTGCCCTCTGATGGACAAGGATAGGAGGCTTATGGAAGCTTCCTGATGGGAGAGACTGACTGAGGAAGAAACTGGGTCTTGTTCTGATGGGTGGGCCATGCTCAGTAAATCTTTAATCCAATTTTCTGTTGATGGGTGTTCCCTCCCTCTTATTTACCTGGGACCAAACTACGGGGAGAGGTAATGAAGATAATGGAGACCTCCTTCAAAAGGTCCCATGCGCACACTGCTACACTCAGTGCAGCAGGCCACCTCTGACCCACACCTCCACCAGAGACTACTGGACACTCACGGGCAAGTCTGGGTCAGTCTCTTGTGCAGTCACTGCTCCTTTCTCCTGAGTCCTGGTGTGCTCACGATTCCGTTTGTACCCCTAAGAGTCTGTTTCCCCAGTCCTGTGTAAGTTCTGGCAGCTCTTTGGTGGGGTTAATAGTGACCTCCTCCAAGAGGCCTTATGCCACACCCAGGTCTGCAGCAGTCAGAGCCCCTGCTGCTGTGGCAGTCCACTGGTGACCCATACCTGCACAAGAGACACTCAAACACAGTCCTGTCTCAGTCTCTGTGGGGTCTCTGGGTCATGGTGTACACAAGGTATGTTTGAGGCCTCTGAGTGTCTCTGGCAGACATGGGGTTTGATTCTAAATGTGATTTTGCCCCTCCTACCATCTTGTGACATTTTAGGAATAAGCGAATTAAAATAGACTGGAATGGGTGATTTAACTCAGATGACCATTGTATCAACTACATGGGCAAGACTCCCTTAGAAGAAGTGGATTAGCCATCATAGTCAACCAGAGAGTCCGAAATGCAGTACTTGGATGCAATCTCAAAAATGAAAGAATGATCTTTGTTCATTTCCAAGGCAAACCATTCGATATCACAGTAATCCAAGTCTATGTCCTGACCAGTAATGCTGAAGAAGTTGAAGTTGAACGGTTCTATGAAGACCTACAAGACCTTCTAGAATTAATACCCCCAAAAATATGTCCTTTTCATTATAGGGTACTGGAATGCAAAAGTAAGAAGTCAAGAAACACCTGGAGTAACAGGCAAATTTGGCCTTGGAGTACAGAATGAAGCAGGGCAAAGGCTAGCGGAGTTTTGCCAAGAGAATGCACTGGTCATAGCAAACACCCTCTTCCAAAACCACAAGAGAAGATTCTACACATGGACATCACCAGATGGTCAATACCAAAATCACACTGATTATAGTCTTTGGGAGCCAAAGATGGAGAAGCTCTATACAGTCAACAAAAACAAGACCGGGAGCTGACTGTGATTCAGCTCATGAACTCCTTATTGCCAAATTACAATTATACAGGGGACGTGACAAATAGATTCAAGGGATTAGACCTGAAAGACAGAGTGTCAGAAGAACTATGGATGGAGGTTCATGACAATTTACAAGGGGCAGGGATCAAGACTATCCCCAAGAAAAAGAAATGCAAAATGGAACAATGGTTGTCTGAGGAGGCCTTATAAATAGCTGTGAAAAGAAGAGAAGCAAAAGGCAAAGGAGAAAAGGAAAGATATACTCATTTGAATGCAGAGTTTCAAAAAATAGCAAGGAGAGAAAAGAAACCCTTCTTCACTGATCAATGCAAAGAAATAGAGGAAAACAATAGAATGGGAAAGACTAGAGATCTCTTCAAGAAAATCAGAGATACCAAAGAAATGTTTCATGCAAAGATGGGCACACTAAAGGACAGAAATGGTATGGGCCTAACAGAAGCAGAAGATATTAAGAACAAGTGGCAAGAATACACAGAAGAACTATACAAAAAAGATCTTCATGACCCAGATAATCATGATGATATGATCACTCACCTAGAACCAGACATCCTGGAATGTGAAGTCAAGTGGGCCCTAGGAAGTATCACTATGAACAAAGCTAGTGGAGGTGATGGAATCCCAGTTGAGCTATTTCAAATCCAAAAAGATGATTTAAGGTGAAAGTGCTGCACTCAATATGCCAGCAAATTTGGAAAACTCAGCAGTGGCCACAGGACTGGAAAAGATCACTTTTCATTCCAATTCCAAAGAAAGGCAATGCCAAAGAATGCTCACACTACTGCACAACTGCACTCATCTCACACACTAGCAAAGTAATGTTCAAAATTTTCCAAGCTAGGCTTCAACAGTACATGAACCTTGAACTTCCAGATGTTTAAGCTGGTTTTAGAAAAGGCAGAGGTACCAGAGATCAAACTGCCAACATCCATTGGATCATTGAAAAAGCAAGAGAGTTCCAGAAAAACATCTACTTCTGCTTTATTGACTACGCCAAAACCTTTGACTGTGTAGATCACAATGAACTGTGAAAAAGTCGGAAAGAGATGGGAATACCAGACCACCTGACCTGCCTTTTGAGAAATCTGTATGAAAGCCCTGAAAGCAACAGTTAGACCTGGACATGGAACAGCAGACTGGTTCCAAATAGGAAAAGGAGTACGTCAAGACTGTATATTGTCACCCTGCTTATTTAACTTACATGCAGAGTACATCATGAGAAATGCTGGGCTGGATAAAGCACAAGCTGTAATCAAGATTGCCAGGAGAAATATCAATAGCCTCAGATATGCAGATGACACCACCCTGATGGCAGAAAGTGAAAAAGAACTAAAGAGCTTCTTGATGGAAGTGAAAATGGAGAGTGAAAAAGTTGGCTTAAACCTCAACATTCAGAAAAGTAAGATCATGGCATCTGGTCCCATCACTTCGTGGCAAATAGATGGGGAAACAGTGGAAACAGTGACAGCTTTTATTTTGGGGGGCTCCTGAAATCAATGCAGATGGTACTCAAGCCATGAAATTAAAAGACGCTTGATCCTTGGAAGAAATGTTATGACCAATATAGACAGCATATTGAAAAGCAGAGACATTACTTTGCCAACAAAGGTCCGTCTAGTCAAAGCTATGGTTTTTCCAGTAGTCATGTATGGATATGAGAGTTGCACTATAAAGAGAGCTGAGCGCCAAAGAATTAATGCTTTTGAACTGTGGTGTTGGAAAAGACTCTTGAGAGTCCCTTGGACTGCAAGGAAATCCAACTATCTATCCTAAAGCAGATCAGTCCTGAATATTCATTGGAAGGACTGATGTTGAAGCTGAAACTCCAATACTTTGGCCACCTGATGCGAAGAGCTGACTCATTAGAAAAGACTCTGATGCTGGGAAAGACTGAAGGTTGGAACAGAAGGGGACGACAGAGGATGAGATGGTTGGATGGCATCACTGACTCAATGGATATGAGTTTGAGTAAACTCCGGGAGTTGGTGATGGACAGGAAAGCCTGGCATGCTGCAGTCCATGGGGTTACAAAAAGACATGACTGAGTGGCTGAACTGAACTAAGTTCTTCAGCATTTTCTCTCTTGAATTAGGCATTGGGTATCAAGTGTAAGAACTCGTGATCCAGCTCTAGGTATGAAGGATTTTCTCACATTTTTTTCTAAAAGTTTTAAAATTTCAGTTTTACATTTAAGTTCATGATCCATTCTGAGCTAATTCTTTTAAAGATGTGAGGTTTGAGTCAAGTTGCACCTTTCTGTCTATGGATGTCCAATTGCTCCAGCATCATTTGTGAAAAAGTTATTCTTGCCCCATCAAATTTCTTTTGCTCCTCTCTCACACATTAGGCAGGCATATTTATGTATGTCTATTTCTTGATTCTCTCTTCTGTTTCATTGATCTATGTGTTTGTAGCTCATCCATTACCACAATCACAACAACTAACTGAAGCTATTCAGTAGGCCTTAAAAGATCAAGTAGAATGATTCTTTATACCTTTATTCTTTTTTTTCAATATTCCTAACTGTGTTCTTTGCATCCTGCTCTAATCCAGAGGCTGAACACATCAAGTGTACATCTATTTAAGTAAGTTCTCATCCCCAAAGACACTAAGTTTAATCATGAGAGTAAAGAGAATGGGAGGATGAAAAAGCTTAATTTTTTTATATGTAACAATAGTTACAAAACTGGCATTATTTCTGCATATAGAATCTGCTACTCATATATCTTAATACATTTGAGGCATTCTGAGAACATGTGAGTGACTCAATCTATGATTGCTTATTTATAAAAAGTCATTTCCACATAAACCTCTTGTACATTATTTAATCTATGAATACCGCCTTTAACACATCTGAAAAAAACATAAGCACTTTATAACAACAGAAAAAGTCCTTGTGGAGGTAAATGCTTATAGGATGCTGAAATACAAATTAAGAAAAAGCACAAATGTATTAAAATGTGAAATATTCTCTTGTCTATAAAAGATTTAAGCATCTCAAAAACAAACAGAACCAGATGTCCTCTTACTTCCTGTCCCTTGTAGTAACTGTAGCTGACTATAACTTTACTTATGGATCTTTTTTTCTCCTGTGCCCTTCCTATCACCCATTTGCCATAAGGCTCGTTTATATAAAATGCTGACCTATAAGGAAATCCATGTATCGGAGTGAAATTTTTTTCTAGAATAACAATTTCAAATAATTAAATAATGGGTCTTATTACACCCTGAAGCAGCATCTTTTCTGCATTCTCCATAATGCTAGATCTGTTTGGAATTACAGAGAAATTCTACAAAATGACACAAGAGTCCAGTATTATAACTGTTTAATTGAAACAGTCTTAAATATTAATATAACCTCAATATAGCCCTTGCTTGAAATTTACAAAAACAAGAAAGAAGTACCATAGACTTAAATAGTTGCCATTTGTATTCTTATAAAGAGTTTTTATTATTTTCTGAGCATCAGCCAATATAAAAATAGACCACAAATAAATCATGGTCACAATTCAACATTGTATTTTAATATGCTTTGCATATAATTTTAGCCTATTTCAGGCAAAATACTAATTTACAAAACAATTAAAAGTGAAATCAAATGTCAAAAAAACATTTAAAATATACTATTTTTTACATCAATTCTAGGTTGGAGACACAAAGTAAGCTGTATTAAATGCTGGTTAATCTTCCATGCAACTGGGGAGCTCCCATGAGTGAAATACTGTACATTATTTGATGGCTTTGTAGACCCAAGGATTACATCACTATATTCCTTGGATAACAGAGAAACTATATTGTACACACATTTAACCTTTTATAGGAAAAACAAAATTGGAGTTAATCAACAGTATATCTATTGCTTCATGATTTCTACTGACAAAATGATTCACCAACATAAAGTATGTAACATTTTGCTAACTTTGGTAACAGATTTAAAAAATTGTATACATATGATATGTAGATTTGCATTTGCATTCCTGACTCAGTCTATGCAAATGTAGACACGGGCCTGTATAGATAAATCAAACCAATTTAGTTATCTCTATGACATCATTGTGGCTTCCCTAGTGGCTCAGTCAGTAAAGAAACCTCCTGCATCTCAGGAGAGCTGAGTTCAATCCCTGGGTTGGGAAGATCCCCTGGAGGAGGGCATGGCAACCTACTCCAGTATTCTTGCCTAGAGAAAACTCATGGACAGAGGAGCCTGGTGGGCTGCAGTCCATGTAGTTGCAAAGAGTCATACACGACTGAGTGACTAAACACACATGACATCAATGAGGTTCAAACTAGGCAATGAACAATAGGTAGACAGTTCCCAATTTAAGTTGCACTCCATTATATTTATACAACATATACAAATATTGTTAGATGAAGACCTGAAATTTGTTCATTTTCACAAAAGTAATATGCACGATGCAAATATTAGGTACCAGCAACTTTCTAAAACAAAGAACTAAGACAACTCTGAATCAATTTTACATTCCAGTTAATTATACACACAGTGGAGATATCCTTTCTAAAAACTAGTATTTAGGCTTAAATAGCCCTACTTGAAGTTAGTATATGCACAGAAATTATTTTTTACTATTATTGATCATTGTGACAACTAATCTAGTTGCAGCATGCAGGATCTTTAGTTGTGGCATGCAGAATCTAGTCCTCTGACCAGGGATCAAACCCAGGTCCCCTGCACTGGGATCATGGAGTCTTAACCACTGGATCACCAAGGAAGTCCCATGACAACTAATCTAAAGTCCTCTCTAAGTGAAATGGTCCTGCAAATAGTTCCTGACACAAGGCCAGCCATGGGCAATTATGTTTTAGATCCCATGAACATGACTATATGTACTCACTGTTGTTGTACAGTCACTCAGTTGTATAGTACTCTTTGCAACCCCATTGACTGCAGCACACTGGGCTTCCCTGTCCTTCACCATCTCCCAGAGCCTGCTCAAAATCATGTCCATTAAGTCAGTGATGCCATCCAACCATCTCATCATCTGCCATCACCTTCTCCTCCTGCCTTCTACCTTTCCCAGCATCAGGGTCTTTTCAAATGAGTCAGCTCTTTGCATCAGGTGGCCAAAGTATTGGAGCTTTAGATTTAGCATCAGTCCTTCCAATGAATACTCAGAACTGATTTCCTTTAGGATTGACTGGTTGGATCTCCTTGCAGTCCAAGGGACAATCAAGAGTCTTCTCCAGCACTACAGCTCAAAAGCATCAATTCTTCCGCGCTCAGCCTTCTTTGTGCTCCAACTCTCATGTCCACACATGACTACTGGAAAAACCATAGATTTGACTAGACGGCCGTTGTCGGCAAAGTGACGTCTCTGCTTTTTAATATGCTGTCTAGGTTTGTCATAGTTTTTCTTCCAAGGAGCAAGTGTCTTAATTTCATGGCTGCAGTCACCATATGTAATTATAGACCAGGAAGAAGTAAGATAACTCAAAAAACAATCAATCTATAGATTGGCCAGTGGTCTATGATGAGATAAACATGAAAAGATAAATTGTACCATCAGATTGTGTCAATTTCCTCCCATGAATTTGAACCAGGAAACAGCAAGAAATTAACTTAGGCAGCAATGAGAAGGAAGCCAGGAAGCCACAATACAGAATAGCTACAAAGGCATGTTGGCCATGTGCAAGTCAATATACATGCACCTCTGTGTTCACTGCAGCACTATTTACAACAGCCAAGACACAGAAGCAATGTAAATGTCCATTGACAAAGGAATGAGTGGATAAAGATGTGGACAGGATATTATGCATCCATAAAAGAAGAACAAAATAATGCCATTTGAATCAACAGGGATGAACCTAGAAATTGTCATACTAAGTGAAGTAAGTCAGGGAGAGAAAGACACATATCATATGATTTTGCTTATATGTGGAATCTGGAAGAACTGGTACAAATGAACTTATTTACAAAACAGAAATAGAGTCACAGATGTAGAAAATAAAATTATGATTATTGGGGGTAGGGGAAGTAGCTGGGCAGGGGAGGATAAATTGGGAGGTTAGGACTGACATATGCACACTACTATATACAAAACAGATAACTAATAAGGACCTAATTTATAGCACAGGGAACTCTTCTCAGTACTCCGTAACACCCTATATAAGAAAGAAATCTGTTGGTGGGAATGCAAACTAGTACAGCCACTATGGAGAACAGTGTGGAGATTCCTTAAAAAGCTGGAAATAGAACTGCCTTATGATCCAGCAATCCCACTGCTGGGCATACACACTGAGGAAACCAGAAGGGAAAGAGACACGTGTACCCCAATGTTCATCGCAGCACTGTTTATAATAGCCAGGACATGGAAGCAACCTGGATGTCCATCAGCATATGAATGGCTAAGAAAGCTGTGGTACATATACACAATGGAGTATTACTCAGCCATTAAAAAGAATACATTTGAATCAGTTCTAATGAGGTGGATGAAACTGGAGCCTATTATACAGAGCGAGGTAAGCCAGAAAGAAAAACACCAATACAGTATACTAACGCATATATATGGAATTGAGAAAGATGGTAACAATAACCCTGTATACGAGACAGCAAAAGAGACACTGATATATAGAACAATCGTATGGACTCTGTGGGAGAGGGAGAGGGTGGGAAGATTTGGGAGAATGACATTGAAACATGTATAATACCATGTATGAAACGAGTCGCCAGTCCAGGTTCGATGCACGATACTGGATGCTTGGGGCTGGTGCACTGGGACGACCCAGAGGGAGGGTATGGGGAAGGAGGAGGGAAGAGGGTTCAGGATGGGGAACACATGTATACCTGTGGCGGATTCATTTCAATATTTGGCAAAACCAATATAATACTGTAAAGTTTAAAAATAAAATAAAATTTAAAAAAAAAGAAAGAAATCTAAAAAAGAGTTGATATATGTATATGTATAACTGATACACTTTGCTGTGCAGCAGACACATAACATCACAAATCAACTGTACATCAATAAAAATTTTAAAAATAAGATGAAACGAGGAAGCAAAAAGTATAATGAAGATAAAAAAGAGCAAAATAAACATGTATAGATAATACAGAAACTTGGAGTTTATAAACAAGTTATTCTCTTTTCACTGTCTCACCTCTAGAATGTGAGACATTCTACAATAACTACTCCACCCACATGTGGGTAGAGTGGATATTTATCTCTCAGAACCCAAACCATCCTTACTCTTTATTAAAATAGACACAGTACTTCTCCAATCAAGATTCAAGCAAATCTACTGCACTAATTAATTTTATTTAAAGAAATTATAAATATTTGAACAGATTGGGTTTTGATAAAAGGCAACTGCACAAGATACCATGCTATATGCAATGCTATTTCATAAAAATTCAGATTTTCACAGAAACATCTGTAGATATTATTCCCTATAAATCAGATTTAATTGTCCCTACAGACTTAAGGGAAATTTTCCAAAAATGTGCTTACTGAGAATAACAAAGAAAGTGAACAGTGAAAAATCATTAATGTCTCAAAAAGAATTCCATAGAACAGAAATCCAATAAGAATAGGAGGTTTAACAATGGAAAGTACTCAAAAAGGATTTTTAAAACTTTAAAATATACGGTTGTGACCTAACAAATGAAATACACAAAAGAATCAATGGTTTGAAATATATAATTGTTTCCAATATTCCTTTCAGCATGCCATTCAATTTAAACTACATTTTGAAGTGTGATTCAACTATTTAACATGACAGGAAGCACACCTGTTTTGCTTTTCAGGGTTATCTATTTTAATATAGACATTACACAGGCTTCTACACACTCCTTGATCTTTTATGAATGAAAAAGGAAATACAATGTGACTCATATTTTTAATATCATCAGCCATTTATGCCAGATTTCTCATATCAAAGGTTATATATGCCTTCCCTTTTGACATATACCTGCTTACTTAACTTATATGCAGAGTACATCATGCAAAATGCCACGCTGGATTAATCACAAGCTGGAATCAAGGTTGCTGGGAGAAACATCAACAATCTCAGATATGCAGATGATACGCTCTAATGGCAGAAAGCAAAGAAGAACTAAAGAGTCTCTTGATGAGAGTGAAAGAGGAGAGTGAAAAAGCTGGCTTAAAACTCAGTGTTCAAAAAACTAAGATCATGGCACCTGGTTCCATAACTTAATGCCAAATAGATGGAGAAAAAGTGGAAACAGTGACAGATTTTATTTTCTAGGGCTCCAAAATCACTGCAGCAGTGACTGTAGCCATGAAATTAAAAGACATTTGCTCCTTTGAAGAAAAGCCATGACAAATCTAGACAGTGTATTAAAAAGCAGAGACATCACTGCCAACAAAGGCCCATATAGTCAAAGCTGAAGCTGAAGCTCCAATACTCTGGCCACCTGATGTGAAGAGCAGACTCAATAGAAGAGACCCTGATGCTCGGCAAGATTGAGAGCAAGAGGAGAAGCGGGCAACAGAGGATGAGATGGCTGGATAGCATCATCAACCCAATGGATTCATTTGAGTTTGAGGAAACTCTGGGAGATAGTGAAGGACAGGGAAGCTTGATGTGCTGCAGTCTATGGAGTTGTAAAGAGTTGGACATAAATTAGCAACTGAACAACCACCACCAATTCATCAAAGATATTTAAAATGCTATGTACAAATGGCTCAAAAAACACTTATTTTAAGTCATAATTAATCTGACAATAAGATCAATAACCTCAAATGTATAGAATCTGAAACCTTGAAAAATAGTAAAACAAACAAACAAACTCTCCTAACAAAAATTGATGTACAAAGTTGGTATTCTTTATTGTACTGGCCACTAGCAACTGTAAATACGCCTACTTAATGAGTTTATCATGTGTTTTACCTGCTAAAAAATCTATAGATGCCATTAATGTTATGCCATAAATCACATTATAGTATAAATTCCATGAATTCAGGAATCTTATTTAACAGCTATATATTAACAGGTCTCATCTAAAAGTGGGGAAACCAGGAGTGACTCCATAAATGAATAGATAACGCCTCAGATTTTCCTGTTTCAAGGAGGAGTTACAATCTTATCCAGTATGTCCTTATTACTCCATGATGTGATCTCTCTAGTACAAGACAAGCTTATATATCTCCTGTCATCTAAATAATCACTTACTCCTACCTCCTGACTTTACCTTCTCCATACCCTCAATTTTTTTTATACTGGGCTCAAAAATTACCAAAAAGACATTTTTTAAAAATTACACCCTCCCTCCAATAAGTCCTTACTCATGTAATCAGTAACCCCTCCTCCAGTCTATCATACTTATGTACTACGACAGAGATAAAAATCTTTATAGTAAATATCATTACAAAGTTTCCCTAGTCTAATACAAATGCTATTTCTCTAGTACAATTTCTCACTTGTTTACATGGTTGAGTAGTGAGTAGTGCATACTCAGTTGGTCAGTTGTGTCAGATGTTTTCCGACCCTATACACTGTAGCCTACAAGGCTCCTCTGTCCATGGGATTTTCTAGGCAAGAATACTGGAGTGGGTTGCCAGTCCCCCTCCAGGGGATATTCTAGACCCAGGGATTGAACTCACATCTCCTACCTCAGCAGGCAGATTCTTCACCACTGCACCACCATTTACAGGGTTATGATCTTTAAAATTAAACTAATACTGCAAACACAAAATATTATTTATCAATTGCAATAGAATAAGATAAATATACCTGCATTGTTAATTAATTAATATTGAATGGGTATTAATAAACAAGCTTAATCATTCTCAGCAAGCCTATAAAAGTTGAAAACCAGATTAATGTATGCATTCCAATTTGACAACAAAACAAGGAAAACACCATAAGGACTACTCTGTGTAGAAAAATCTAAATAATGGAGTTACATACCATGCTCATGAACTAGAAGACTCAGCATAGTAATGATGTCAATTCTCCTTTATTTTTCTGTAGGTTTAATTCAGTTTCTATCAAAATTCCAGGAAGGGTTTATAGACATAGATAAACTAATTCTAAAATTCATATGGAAAGGCACAGACCATAGAATATCTAAAACTATCTTGAGAAAAAATAATAAGTGAGAAGAATCATTCTTTCCAATAGGGCTTACTATAACCAAGATAGGTGTTACTGGTAGAACAGACACACAGATCAAAAGAACAGAATAGACAATCCAGAAATAGATTCACACACTAAACCCAACTGATTTTTTTTTTTAACAAAAGTTCAAAAAAGCAGTTCAATGGAGAAAGGATAGCCTTTCCAACAAATGGATCATGGACTTAAATGCAAAATGTAAAACTATAAAACTTATAAGAAAATCTTCAGTATCTAAGGCTAGGTGAAGGTTTCTTAGACTGACACCCAAAAGCACAATTCATAAAAAGAAATACTGATAAATTGGACTTCATCAAAGTTTCAATAATTTGTACTACAAAAGAACCTATTTAGATGACAAAAAGACAAGTTACAGACTGGGAGAAAATATTTGCAAACCACACATGTGACAAAGGACTAGAACTTGAACATATAAAGATTTCATAGAACTCAACAGAAAAAAGAACAAACAGTCCAATTAGAAAATGGGCAAAAGCCATTTCACTGAAGAAGATACAAAGACAGAAAACAAGCCCATCAAAAGATGATCAATATAATTAGCCATAAGGGAACTACAAATAGAAACCACATTGAAATATCACTACCAACCTACTAAGAATAGCTAAAATAAAAAATAATGATAATGATATATGTTGGTGAGGGTGAGGAGAAACTGGATCTCTCATCTATTGGGATGAAAATGTTTCTCTGTAAAACAGACACTATCTTACACTATCTTATAAAAGGAAACGTGCACTACCATATGCCCCAATTATTATATACCTGGTCATTTATCCCAAAGAAATGAAAATTTATGTGTACACAAAAACCCTTACAATGATATTTACAGTAAATTTACTTATAATAGTCCAAATCTGGAATCAGCTCAGATTTCCTCCAATAATTACACAGTGTGTGTGTTAGCTGCTCAGTCGTGTCCAACTCTTTGAGACCCCATGTATATAGCCTGCCAGGCTCCTCTGTCCATGGGATTTTCCAGGCAAGAATACTGGAGTGGGTTGCTGTTTCCTCCCCTAGGAGATCTGCCTGACCAAGCGATCTATCCTGTCTCTCATGCATCGGCAGGCAGATTCTTTATTGTCTGAGTCACCAGGGAAGCCCAATTATACAGTACATACATAAAATGGAATATTACTCAGAAATAAAAGGAAATAACGATTGATAATCAGAAGAACTCGGATGTATCTTCAGGGAATTTTGCTGATGAGAAAACCTAATCACAAAAAGTCACATACTATACTATTCTATACATATAATATTTTTTATTTTATTTTTTTAATTTTATTTTTAAACTTCACATAATTGTATTAGTTTTGCCAAATATCAAAATGAATCCGCCACAGGTATACATGTGTTCCCCATCCTGAACCCTCCTCCCTCCTCATATCATCCCTCTGGGTCGTCCCAGTGCACTAGCCCCAAGCATCCAGTATCGTGCATCGAACCTGGACTGGCGACTCGTTTCATACATGATATTTTACATGTTTCAATGCCATTCTCCCAAATCATCCCACCCTCTCCCTCTCCCATAGAGTCCATAAGACTGTTCTATACATCAGTGTCTCTTTTGCTGTCTCGTATACAGGGTTATTGTTACCATCTTTCTAAATTCCATATATATGTGTTAGTATACTGTATTGGTGTTTTTCTTTCTGGCTTACTTCACTCTGTATAATAGGCTCCAGTTTCATCCACCTCATTAGAACTGATTCAAATGTATTCTTTTTAATGGCTGAGTAATACTCCATTGTGTATATGTACCACAGCTTTCTTAGCCATTCATATGCTGATGGACATCCAGGTTGCTTCCATGTCCTGGCTATTATAAACAGTGCTGCGATGAACATTGGGGTACACGTGTCTCTTTCCCTTCTGGTTTCCTCAGTGTGTATGCCCAGCAGTGGGATTGCTGGATCATAAGGCAGTTCTATTTCCAGTTTTTTAAGGAATCTCCACACTGTTCTCCATAGTGGCTGTACTAGTTTGCATTCCCACCAACAGTGTAAGAGGGTTCCCTTTTCTCCACACCCCCTCCAGCATTTATTACTTGTAGACTTTTGGATCGCAGCCATTCTGACTGATGTGAAATGGTACCTCATAGTGGTTTTGATTTGCATTTCATATTTTTTAAAGGACAAAATTTTAGAAATGGAAAACAGATTATTGGTTGCCATGGGTTATGATAGTGGGAATGGGACTGGAAGGTGTATGTAATTATAAAAGGGCAATACAGATATTTTTATGGTGTTGGAGCTGTTTGATATTTTAACTGTGGTGGTGGATACATAAACTTACATATCTGATGAAACTGTATAGAATTAAAACAAACACAAATGAACACAAGCAAATCTAGTGAAACCTGAATAGACTGGTGGATTGTGTTAATATTAATATCTAGTTGTGATATAATGTAAAACATTTTCAAGTTGTTACAATTGGGGGACAAAGGCAAAGGGTATAAGAGATCTCTCAGTATTATTTTAGAATTGGACGACCCAGAGGGATGGAATGGGGAGGGAGGAGGGAGGAGGGTTCAGGATGGGGAACACATGTATACCTGTGGCGGATTCATTTTGATATTTGGCAAAACTAATACAATTATGTAAAGTTTAAAAATAAAATAAATTAAAAAAAAAAGAATTGCATGTGAATCCATAATTATTTCAATAAAAATTTAAATTAAACTGGAGCTTATTATACAGAGTGAAGTAAGCCAGAAAGAAAAACACCAATACAGTATACTAATGCATATATATGGAATTTAGAAAGATGGTAACGACAACCCTGTATGCGAGACAGCAAAAGAGACACAGATGTATAGAAGTCTTTTGGACTCTGTGGAAGAGGGAGAGGGGGATGATTTGGGAGAATGGCATTAAAACATGTATAATATCATATAAGAAATGAATCGCCAGTCCAGGTTTTATGCAGGATACAGGAAGCTTGGGGCTGGTGCACTGGGATGACCCAGAGGGATGGTATGGGGAGGGAGGTGGGAGGGGGTTCAGGATGGGGAACACATGTACACCTGTGGAGGATTCATGTTGATGTATGGCAAAACCAATACACTATTGTAAGGTAAAAATAATAATAATAATAATAATAATAAAAAAGCAGCAATTTGAAAAGCTGTTCATGCTGCTATAGAACCTTTTAAATTACTTATATTAGCCATGACCAGAATTTTAACTGCATATTTCAAACTGCATATATAAATTGGGAATTTTAGTGAAATGAAACAACTAATATGCCTTACCAAAGTGTCCAGTCTACCTATTGCCCAATTAATACTTAGAATTGACTGTGGCTAGAATTAAAGTAGGACTTTGATGGAAAAAAATGAAGAGCAAAGAAATATATACCAAAAAATCTACCTCTTCAATGCTATAATAAGAGAAACATTCTAAGTAATTCTTTTTAACACAAAATTAATAATATTAGCAGAAAACAAACCCAAGCAGCATTAGAATGAGATTTTACAAGAAAAAATCAAACAATACGTGGAAAAATGTTTTGAAAAATGCAACCTCAGAACCCCAATGTAAATGTGATTCAATTCAATTCGACAAACATGTTGTGAGTATGAGATATATGCAAAGCCCTTAAGCTAGTGCTAAAGGGGAATACAAATTATATCCTCTAGAAGTTCACGATCTAGTGAGAAAGGCAGACACATAAATAACTAATGATGATACATGCCAGACGTTGATAAATGCTATAATAGAAGTGATCTAGTATAACACAAAGCTGAGAACAATTCTGTTGTATGATACAAAATAGTCCAGAGCCATTTATGAATCAGCCAACACATTTAAATATACACTGAACTTCTAACCTTCCTGTAATGTGGCTTAGGTATCAAGAAAGAAAATTGTATACACACACTTCAAATGAAAACATATCATACTTTTAAATAATTCTGTGTAAATTCTAACACACTGGTAAGTTTCTAAGTAAAGAATAATTTTATTTATCTTAGGATATAAAAATATTTCATAAAGTACAATCTATATTAAGAAGTAACAAATAATGAGCTAAGTTCCTTACAAGTAATTTACATTATTTAAAATTACTAGGGGATGTTGGTTCAGTTGTTTCTCAACCATGATATGTTGGCTGTATAATGAGTTATAAAAAGCTAGTGAATTTTTTTTAACCCATAAAATGTTCCTGGCTTAGAGTTTATTTGACCTAAACGTGCTCTTTGGAATCACCTTTGTTCTTTTGTGCAAAAGAACATGCCCATAGGATAAGGAGAAAAGATGCTGTGCCAATCAACCCAGTAGCATTCCGACCATCATAAAAAGGAAATTGTTTTTTTATAAATATCAAAGGGTCTTAAATATATGAAAAGATAAGGTGAGGGCTGGGGAAACAAGCACGTTTATATCTATTGCTGATATAAGTGTAAACTGGTACAACCTCTATGGAGGATGATTTGGCTATATCCATCAAAATGATAAAGGTACATACTATCCAACCCAGCAGTTCCAGTTCTAGAAATTTATCCTACAGATAGGACATATCTGAAATGACCTGTTACAAGGTTATTCATTATAGAAATGCAATAGCAAAAGTCAGAAAACAATCTACATATTTGTCAATAGGAGACTGGTTAAATAAATTATGGCATTCATACAATCGAACAATACTGTACACTCATAGCTCTTCATGTACTAATATGAAATGATCTAAAGCAAGGAACATAAAAGTGTGTAAAAATAAGGGGAAAAAAATGTGTCTATGTTTGCAAGTGCCCAGTCTTTTTATGTATGAAATAGCTCTAGAAGTCAAAATAAGAAATGTTAACACAGGAGGCTCTGGGAAGAAGAACTATGTAGCTGGGCATGAAGAGTGCCCTTTAACTGTATACTGTTTTATAACTATTAAAATCTGAACCACCTGAATATATTACCTAATCAAATATAAACGTAAGGAGGGAACAAAACAAAGAAAAATAATCCAAGGTAGCACAGCTCATTTTTAAGATAGTAATTTTATTACAGCTAATTCCTCCTGTTTAAAAAACACCTTGGGGACAGGGTTAGAACGATAGATACCAATTTATTTCAGTCACAGAACCAGTAATCAGGTTGATGTTTGTTTCATGGTATAATAGTTTAAGTTTTCCCCACTGATGTTTCCTGACATGCTATGTGACAGCTTCACTTTTAGCAGATCCTCCAGATTCAAAAGAAAATACTTGGTCAGAGAATCAACATTTTGGAATAAATAAATCAACATTTTGATAAATACAACACTGTATGTGTCACTACTTTTGAATTAGTGTAAGTGAAATATACAATGCTGTTCAGTTTACTTAATTTTCCTTTCAGATCAGTTAACCCTCTTTACTCTCTCTGTCCCCCTTCCTCCCTCTATTATCACACACAGACATAAGACACACACACAAAGAGTTTTTTTTTAGAACTCAATATAGTTATGTGCTTTATGTATAATTCTAGTATTGTACTCATCATGCTCTATTATAATTTCTTTCTCATCAGAACCGTGAGATCTTTGAGTTTGAGGGGATTGTGCACTACTCAGTCTGACACATATATTGCAATGCGAAAGCTTGACAACTGTCTCACTAACTTCCTCCCTGAAACACTGTCTCACATAATCATTATTTGCTATTATTTTGCTAAGTCAGAAGAAAATAACATTGATATCATGTCCTTTCACACTTTTCTTGTTTAGAAAACTTTGGGAACACCTGTTTTAACCTTAATCTATCTTAACGTTTGCATATAAGAATATTTAGATTTGGCATATAGACCAAAGGGCTTCTCAGGTGACACTGGTGGTAAAGAACCTGCTTGTCAATGCAGAAGATGTAAGAGACATAGCCTCGATCGCTGGGTTGGGACGATCCTCTGGAGGAGGTCATGGTAACCCACTCCAGCTTTCTTGCCTGGAGAATCCCAAGGACAGAGGAGCCTGGTGGGCTACAGTCCATGGGATTGCAAAGAAGCAGATACAAGTGAAGTGACTTAGCATGCATGCATGCACACATATAGACCAAAATACATTGAAATGAAAATATTTTCCAAGGTGTCCTTTGAAAGTACAAATAAGAAACATTTTTATATATGATGTACTAGTTTGAATATTGTCCTTGCAAAATTTATGCTCACCCAGGGCCTTAGAATATGACCTTATTTGGAAGTTAAGTTCTTTACAGATGTAATCAAACTAAAAGGAGGTCATACTGAATTTCGGTGGGCCTTAATCCCTTGTGGCACAGCTGGTAAAGAATCCACCTGCAATGTGGGAGACCTGGGTTCAATCCCTGGGTTGGGAAGATCCTCTGGAGAAGGGAAAGGCTACTCACTCCAGTATTCTGGCCTGGAGAATTCCATGGACTCTATAGTCTGTGGGGTCACAAAGAGCTGGACACAACTGAGCGAGTTTCACTTTCACTAATCCAAAGACTGATGTCTTTATGAGAAGAGACAAAAGATGCACACAGAGACACACAAAGAAAGAACACCATGTGGTGACAGAGGTAGAGACTGGAATGATGCATCTATAAGCCAAGGGAAACTAGGAATCACCAAAATCTAGGAAGAGGAAATGAAGGATTCTATTCTAGCACCTTCAGAAAAAGAATGGCCAGGCATATCACACCTTGTTTTAACATTTCTGTTCTCCAAAACTGTATGAGACAATAATTTTCTGTTATTTTAAGCCACTCAGTTTGCAGTATTTTGTTAGAAAAGCCCTTAGAAACTAGCACATATGGAAAATTAAAAGGTTAATGCCAAGTAATATTAATACCATTATCACATTTCTAAAAACATCCTAATACCTTCTAGCCCAGCTGTAATGAGATAATCAACAGAAGGGTAAAAATTACTTTCCACATCTCCCAATATGAAGCTCTGTTAGCCAGTGTAGTCTCAGAAATCCCAAATAAATCAAGTGTATTCCTAGATCCAGGTTTTGTTCCAGCTGTTTATGGACCAGGAAGGGGGCTTTCACCAGACATCAACTCTGCCAGCACTTGGATCTTTTGACTTTCCAGCCTCCAAAATTGTGAAAAATAAATTTCTCACCCAGTCTATGACATTTTGTTAGAGCAACCTGTTGGTAATTCACTATGTTAATAGAAAGAGGGAGAACATACTATACAATCATCTCTCTAGAAGCAGAAAAAAATAAACAAAAATTCAATAGCCAATTCTGATGAAAACACACCGAAGTTGGGGAAAAGGTAATTTCTTTAATTCAATAGAGGACATCCTTAAAACTTAGAGCTAACACAGAGATTCTCAGCAATAGCATTATTGCTATTTTGGCCTGGATCATTCTTTGTTTCGTAGAGTAGGTGGGTGGGGGTCTTACGCATTGTAGGATGCTTAGCATCATCTCTTGCCTCTATCTACTAGATGCCAAAAACAGCCCCCAATCATGACGATCAAGAATGTCTCTAGATGTTGCCAACTGTTCTCTGTGGGCAAAGTTTCCCCACACTTTGAGAAATACTGAACTACCATCACAATGGTAACAAACTGAATGCTTTCCCCCAATAACAGAAACAAAGAGGGATGACTGATCTTACCACTTTGTTCTCACTGCTTCTACTGCATATTGTACTGAATTCCTAGACAAGAGACCAAGGCAAAGAAAACAATACACAGGCATAGAGAATGGAAAGACAACATAATTGTGCCTATAGAAGATTCTTGAGAATCTATAAAAAGCTACAAATATTGATAGAAATGATAAAACTGGTACACTGAAAAGTATAAGATATTGCTGAGAGAAATTAAGGAAGACCAAAAAATAAATATAGACATATTAAAAACTCAGTATCATTAATGTCAACTGAACTATAGATGACATGCAATCCCAATCAAAATCCCAGCAGATTTTTCAGAAACTAACAAGCTGTTACCAAAATGTATATGGAAACAATAAAGTCAAAATAGTTAAAAACAACCTTGTCTCATTTCAAGAATTACAATAAAGCTACAATAATCAAGACGGTGTGGTAACTGGCATAAGGACAGACAAGTAGATCAATAAAACAGAGTAGAAAGTCCAGAAGTAGATTCACACATATATGGTCAATTGACTTGCAACAAAAAAATGAAAAAGTAACTCAATTGGGAACAAACTGTCATTTCAAAGAACAGTGAAAGAACAACCAGATAGTCATATTAAAAATTACATTTGGACATCAGTGGAAATGGTGAAGTAGGATGCTCTAAACATTTGTCCCTCCACAGAAACATCAAAAATCAAACAGATGACCCAGAGGGATGGTATGGGGAGGGACGTGGGAGGGGGGTTCAGGATGGGGAATATGCGTACACCCGTGGCAGACTCATGTTGATGTATGGCAAAACCAATACAATATTGTAAAGTAATTAGCCTCCAATTAAAATAAATAGATTAAAAAAATCAAACAGAAACTATCAGAACCAATTTTCTTTTAGAAATCTGGAAAACAATTTAAGGTTTAGAACAACCAAGCAAATGTTGACTCAAGAAAAACAAAACTTAAGATGGTAGAAAATGTCTGTGGTGCTTTTTCTTGCTCTTACCCAACTGCTTTTCCAGCTTAGTGGCAGTTTTCAGATGGCAGCCATATTCACGTTGTGGAACCTTTATTCCAGGTTCCAGAGGGAAAAAAACAAACTGTTCACAAAGAACTGTTTTTCTGTACTAATCTCTATGTGGGCTACCTAAAACACTGATGCAGGGTCCTTGCCTTTGTTTCACCTAACTTAGAAAAGACTCTGGATAGAAGAACCATACACATGTGAGAAAACACTGTAAAGTGAATGAACAACCTGCAGCTGCCTGGGGCAAAAGCTTACAGGTGAGGTAATACAGAGTGCCAAAACTCTGGGAGGAAAAGCAGGAGAGAGAGTTTCTTTGGGAAAATTAGGACACTTAAAAGTGCCCATGTATACTAGAAAATTTTACAAACCAGGCCTATGCCCAGAGAAGGACTCATGCTCAGGAAAGACATTAGAAAAACCTTGAATTTTCACTCTAGTTGATCTCCAGGCACAGTGTAAGCAGGAAGTAAAAGCAAAGGCAGAGTTACACATGGCCTGGCTAAGTAGTAAAAGAGTGCCACAATACACAAGACACAGATATTCAGTACAGTTCAGTTCAGTCGCTCAGTCGTGTCTGACTCTTTTTGACCCCATGAACCGCAGCACGCCAGGCCTCCCTGTCCATCACCAACTCCCAGAGTCCACTCAAACCCATGTCCATTTAGTCGGTGATGCCATCCAACCAGCTCATCCTCTGTCGTCTCCTTCTCCTCCTGCCCTCAATCTTCCCCAGAATCAGGGTCTTTTCAAATGAGTCAGCTTTTTGCATCAGGTGGACAAAGTATTGGAGCTTCAGCTTCAACACCAGTCCTTCCAATGAACACCCAGGACTGATCTCCTTTAGCATGGACTGGTTGGATCTCCTTGCCATCCAAGGGACTCTCAAGAGTCTTCTCCAACACCACAGTTCAAAAGCATCAATTCTTCAGCGCTCAGCTTTCTTCACAGTCCAACTCTCATATCCATACATGACCACTGGAAAAACCATAGCCTTGACTAGACGGACCTTTGTTGGCAAAGTAATGTCTCTGCTTTTCAATATGCTGTCTGGGTTGGTCATAACTTTCCTTCCAAAGAATAAGTGTCTTTTAATTTCATGGCTGCAATCACCATCTGCAGTGATTTTGGAGCCCAGAAAAATAAAGTCAGCCACTGTTTCCACTGTTCCCCCATCTATTTCCCATGAAGTGATGGGACCGGATGCCATGGTCTTAGTTTTCTGAATGTTGAGCTTTAAGCCAACTTTTTCACTCTCCTCTTTCACTTTCATCAAGGGCTCTTTAGTTCTTCTTTACTTTCTGCCATAAAGGTGGTGTCATCTGCATATCTGAGGTTATTGATATTTCTCCAAGCAACCTTTATTCCAGATTGTACTTCTTCCAGCCCAGCGTTTCTCATGATGTACTCTGCATAGAAGTTAAATACACAGGGTGACAATATACAGCCTTGACGTCCTCCTTTTCCTATTTGGAATCAGTCTGTTGTTCCAAGTCCAGGTCTAACTGTTGCTTCCTGACCTGCATATAGGTTTCTCAAGAGGCAGGTCAGGTGGTCTGGTATTCCCATCTCTTGAAGAATTTTCCACAGTTTATTGTGATCCACACAGTCAAAGGCTTTGGCATAGTCAATAAAGCAGAAATAGATGTTTTTCTGGAACTCTCTTGCTTTTTTGATGATCCAGCAGATGTTGGCAATTTGATCTCTGGTTCCTCTGACTTTTCTGAATCCAGGTTGAACATCTGGAAGTTCATGGCTCATGTATTGCTGAAGCCTGGCTTGGAGATTTTGGGAATTACTTTACTAGTGTCTGAGATGAGTGTAATTGTGTGGTAGTTTGAGCATTCTTTGGCATTGCCTTTCTTTGGGATTGGAATGAAAACTGACCTTTTCCAGTCCTGTGGCCGCTGCTGAGTTTTCCAAATTTGCTGGTATATTGAGTGCAGCACTTTCACAGCATCATCTTTCAGGATTTGAAATAGCTCAACTGGAATTCCATCACCACCACTAGCTTTGTTCGTAGTGATGCTTCATAAGGCCCATTGACTTGACTTCACATTCCAGGATGTCTGGCTCTAGGTGAGTGATCACTCCATCATGATTATCTGGGTCACGAAGATCTTTTTTGTACAATTCTGTGTATTCTTGCCATCTCTTCTTAATATCTTTTGCTTCTGTTAGGTCCCCACCATTTCTGTCCTTTATTGCGTCTATCTTTGCATGAAATGTTCCCTTGTTATCTCTAATTTTTTGAAGAGGTATCTAGTCTTTCCCATTCTACTGTTCTCTATTTCTTTGCATTGATCACTGAGGAAGGCTTTCTTTTCTCTCCTTGATATTCTTTGGAACTCTGCATTCAAATGGGTATATCTTTCCTTTTCTCCTTTGCTTTTCATGTCCGTTCTTTTCACAGCTATTTGTAAGGCCTCCCCAGACAGCCATTTTGCTTTTTTGCATTTCTTTTTCTTGGGGATGGTCTTGATCCCTGTCTCCTGTACAATGTCACAAACCTCTATCCATAGTTCATCAGGCACTCTATCAGATCTAGTCCCTTAAATCTATTTCTCACTTCCACTGTATAATCATAAGGGATTTGATTTAGGTCATACCTGAATGGTCTAGTGGTTTTCTCCACTTTCTTCAATTTCAGTCTGAATTTGGCAATAAGGAGTTCATGATCCAAGCCACAGTCAGCTCCTGGTCTTGTTTTTGCTGACTGTGTAGAGCTTCTCCATCTTTGGCTGCAAAGAATATAATCAATCTGATTTTGGTGTCGACCATCTGGTGATATCCATGTGTCGAGTTTTCTCTTGTGTTGTTGGAAGAGGGTCTTTGCTTTGACCAGTGTGATCTATGACCAGATACTAGATGAAATATAATATATGTCAGATTATATTACAATATCTATGACCAGATAGATATTAAGTTGGTACAAAAGTAATTGTGGTTTTGCATTGTTGAAAACTTCCATTTGATATTGGAATACATTCTTAAATAAATGTGGTTATGTTATATATCATTTTAATGCACATTTCTCACTTTGTTCTTTTGCTAATGACTTATTACTTGTTGTGTATTTTATATTTACTTTAGACTAGGGAAATGATGTTAGACAAAAGTCAAATTCGAGTGATTTCCTCATTTGAGTTCAAAATGGGTTGTAAAGCAGTGGAGACAACTCAGAACATCAACAAGGCATTTGGTCCAGGAACTGCTAATGAATGTACAGTGCAGTGATGGTTCAAGAAGTTTTGCAAAGGAGATGAGAGCCTTGACAATGAGGAGCATACTGGCTGACCATTGGAAGTTGATGATGACCTATTGAAAGCCATCATCAAAGCTGAATCTCTTAAAACTACACAAGAAGTTGCCCAAGAACTAAACATCAACCATTTTACGGTCATTCAGCATTTGAAGCAAATTGGAAAGGTGAAAAAGCTTGATAAGTGGGTGCCTCATGACCTGACCACAAATCAAAAAAGTTTTCATTTTGAAGTGTCATCTTCTCTTATTGTACACAATAGTTTCTCTATCAGACTGTGATGTACAATGAAAAAGTGGATTATTTATGACACCAGGTGATGACCAGCTCAATGGTTGGACCAAGAAGAAGCTCCAAAGCACTTCCCAAAGCCAAACTTGCACCAAAAAAGGTCATGGTCACTGTTTGGTGGTCAGCTGCCCATCTGGTCCACTAGATCTTTTTGAATCTCTGCAAAACCATTACATCTGAGAAGTCTGCTCAGCAAACCGATGAGATGCATCAAAAACTGCAACACCTTCAGCCAGCAAGAAAGGGCCCAATTCCTCTCCATGACAATGCCCGACCACACATCATATAACCAACACTTCAAAAGATGAATGAATAGGGCTATGAAGTTTTGCCTCATCCACCATATTCATGTAACCTCTCACCAACTAACTACCATTTCTTCAAGCATCTTGACAACTTTTCGGCAGGGAAAACACTTCCATAACCAGCAGGAAGCAGAACATGCTTTCCAAGAGTTCACTGAATTCTGAAGCATGGATTCTTATGTTACAGGAGTAAATAAACTTATTTCTGGTTGGAAAAAAATATGTTGATTGTAATGGTTACTATTTTGATTAATAAAGATTTGTTTGAGTCTAGTTATACTGATTTAAAATTCACAGTCCAAAACTGCAATTACACTTGCACCAACCTAATGTATATACAGAGAACTTTCAGAATTTAAGCTGAATTTAGAAAAGGCAGAAGAACCAGAGATCAAATTGCCAACATCCACTGTATCATAGAAAAAGAAAGAGAATTCCAGAAAAACATCAACTTCTGCTCACTGACTACACTAAAGCCTTTGACTGTGTGAATCACAACAAACTGTGGAAAATTCTTCAAGAGATGGGAATACCAGACCACCTGACCTGCCTCCTGAGAAACTTCTATGCAGATCAAGAAGCAACAGTTAAGACTGGACATGGAACAAAGACTGGTTTCAAATTGGGAAAGCAGTACGTCAAGTCTGTATATTGTCACCCTGCTTATTTAACTTCTATGCAGAGTACATCATGAGAAACGCTGGACTGGAAGAAACACAAGCTGGAATCAAGATTGCCGGGAGAAATATCAATAACCTCAGATATGCAGAATACACCACCCTTATGGCAGAAAGTGAAGAGGAACTAAAGAGCCCTTGATGAAAGTGAAAGTGGAGAGTGAAAAAGCTGGCTTAAAACTCAACATTCAAAAAACTAAGATCATGGCATCCAGTTCCATCACTTCATGGCAAATAGATGGGGAAACAATGGATGTACTTATAGTCAAAGCTACGGTTTTTCCTATAGTCATGTATGGAGTTGGACCATAAAGAAGGCTGAGCCCCGAAGAATTGATGCTTTTGAACTGTGGTATTGGAGAAGACTCTTTTTTTTTTTTTTTTTTTTTTTTTTTTTTTTTTTTTTTTTTTTTTTTTTTTTTTAAACTTTACATAACTGTATTAGTTTTGCCAAATATCAAAATGAATCCGCCACAGGTATATATGTGTTCCCCATCCTGAACCCTCCTCCCTCCTCCCTCCCCATTCCATCCCTCTGGGTCGTCCCAGTGCACCAGCCCCAAGCATCCAGTATCTTGAGTCTCCCTTGGACTGCAAAGAGATCAAACCAGTAAATCCTCAAGGAAAGCAATTCTGAATATTCATTGGAAGGACTGATGCTGAAGCTGAAGGTCCAATACTTTGGCCACCTGATGTGAAAAGCGGACTCATTAGAAAAGACCCTGATGCTGGGAAAGTTTGAGGGCAGGAGGACAAAGGGACAACAGAGGACACAATGGTTGCATGGCATCACTGACTCGACTGACATGAGTTTGAGCAAAATCTGGGAGATGGTGAAGGACAGGGATTCCTGGTGTGCTGCAGTCCATGGGGTCACAAAGAGTCAGACAGGACTGAACAACTGAAAAACAACAAATATATACAGAAACAGAGAGATTTTTCTTCTCTCTCATCTTTTTTCTTTAATCCTCTTCTCTCTCTCTCTTTTATTGATTCTTGACATTCAAAGAAATATCTATCCAAACGTAAGCTAAAGGAACACAAATTTCAGCACCACACATGACAAGGGATATGGTCTCTGCAAAAATAGATTTTAAAGTCTCTGAACAGATAACTGCAGCTTTCAACAATCAACAGTAACAAATTCTGGCAACAACCAATAATCTGATTTCCAGAGTTACCACATTAAAAAATACAAATACCTAGTCTTAGCAACATTTTTGTTTGTATATATATCCTCTCAGGCAAGGGAAAGAAAAGCAAAAATAAACAAATGAGGCAACATTAAAAAACTTTTGTACAATAAAGGAAACTATCAACCAACTAAAAAGGCCACCTATTGAATGGGAGAAGATAACGCTAAACAATATATCCAAAAATGGGTTAATATCCAAAATATATAAAGAACTCAACTCAACAGCAAATAAGTAACCAACCCAACTGAAAAAATGGGCAGAGGATCTATTTAGATATTTTTCCAAAGAAGGCACACAGATTGCCAACAAGCATGTGAAAGGATGCTCAGCAACACTATCTGTCAGGAAAATGCAAATCAAAGCCACAATGAGATATCACCTCACACATATCAGAATGGCTATCATCAAAAAGACAGGTGTTGGTGAGGATATGGAGAAAAGGGAATCCTTGTGAACTGCTGGAGGAATGTAAATTGGTGCACTCACTATGGAAAATAGTACAGAAATTCCTCAAAAATTAAAAATAGAACTACTATATGACCCAGCAACTCCACTGCTGGGTACTTATCTCAAGAAAATAAAATATTACTTTGAAAAATATGTGTTCCCCTCTTTTACTGCAGCATTATTTACAAGAGCCAAGATATGGAAGCAACCTAAGTGCCCACTGATAGATGAATGGATAAAGAAGATGAATAAAGAAGACTATCACTCAGCCAAAAAAAAAAACCTCATAAAACTGAAATCTTGCCATTTGTAACAACATGGATGGACCTAGAGAGTTTTATCCTAAATGAACTAAGTCAGAGGAAGACAAATACTATATGATTTCACTTACATGTAGAATCTAAAAAACAAAACAAATGGGCAAATCTCACTAAACAGAAACATAGTCACAGATACAGAGAACAGATACAGAGAATAGGTGGTTGCCAGAGGGGAGGGGATGGGGGGAAGAAAGAAATAGATGTGGGAGATTAAGAAGTATAAACTTCCAGTTGAAAAATAAATGAGTCAAGGTATGAAATGTACAGTGTGGAAAATATAGTCAATAACCATGAAATATCTTCATATGGTGACATATTGTAACTAGATTTATCCTGGTAATCCTTTCAAAATGTATAGAAATACCAAATCACTATGTTGCATAATAAGAACTAACAGAGTGAAGTAGGGCAATTATACTTCAAAAGCAAACTTATAAAAAAATAGACCAGATTTGTGGCTACCATTGGTGGGGGATGGAGAGAGAATTGGATGATGGCAGTCAAAAGGGACAAACTTCCAATTAGAAGATAAATAAGTACTAGGAATCTAACGTGTGTGCATGCACGCATGCTCAGTTGTGTCCGACTCTTTGCGACCCCGTGGACTGTAGCCCACCAGGCTCCTCTGTCCATGGGATTTTCCAGGCAAGAATACTGGAATGGGTTGCCATTTCCTCTTCCAGGGGATCTTCCAAATCCAGGGATTGAACCCTCATCTCCTGTGGCTCTTGCATTACCAAATGGATGCTTTACCACTGAGCCACTTGGGAAGCCCAGGAATGTAATGTACAACATGATAAATATAACTAACACTGCTGTATGTTATATATGAAAAGTTGTTGAGACAGTAAATCCTAAGAGTTCTCATCACAAGGAAAAAAATATTTTTCTCGTTCATTAATTATGTATCTGTATGTGGTCACAAAGAGTCGGACATGACTGAGCGACTGAACTGAACTGATGTGATGATGGATGCTCAGTAAGCTTATTGTGATAATCATTTCACGATATACATATATATATATATATATATATATATATGTCAAATCATTATACTGTACATCTTAAACCTACATAGTATTGTATGCCAATTATATCTCAATAAAATTGGAAGAAAAAATTCAAATTCCATTTTCAACCAAATATTACAAAGCATACAAAGAAACAGGAAAGTATAGGCCATTCAAGAAAAAAAAAATTGACAGAAATCATCACTAAGCAAGTACAGACATTGGCCTTATTAGACAAAGATTTAAAGCAACTATTTTAAATATGCTCAATGAGCAGAAGAAAACCATGGACCATGAACTAAAGGAAACCACAAAAACAATGTATGAACAAAAGAAAAATATCAACAAAATTTAAACAGTATAAAATCAACAAAATTTAAATAGTATAAAAGGAACCAAATAGAAAATCTAGAGCTCAAAAGCACAATATCTGAAATGAAAACCTCATAAGAGTTCAACATCAGATATTACCAAGCAGAAGAATCAATGAAAATCAAACATAATTAAAATTATCCAATCTGAATAGCAGAAAGAAAAAGAAAGGAGGAAAAAAGAACAGAGCCTAAGGGACCTATGGAATACCTTCAAGCAAACCAACATATATATTTTGGAAATACCAGAAGAGAGAGGAAAAGGCTAAGAATGAATATTTGAAGAAATTGTAGCTGAAAACTATCAAAGTTTCATTATACATGAATTTATACATTCAAGAAGTTCAATAACTCCAGGTAAGACAACCTCAAAGAAATCCAAGAGATATTATGATCAAAGAGAGATCTATGTCAACAAAGAGAGAATTTACAAAACTTCAAGAGAAAAGCAACTCATCACAAGGAAGGGATTTTCAATAAATTAACAGCTGTTTTCTCATTGGAGAGTATTCTCGTCTGGAAAATCCCATGGACAGAGGATCCAGAGGGGCTACAGTCCATGCGGTTGCAAAGAGTCGGACATGACTGAGCGACTAACACTAATACCACCCAAACCAATCTATAGATTCAGTGAAATCCATATGAAAATTCCAACAGCCTTTGAGCAGAAATGGAAAAGCCAATCCTCAAATTCACATGGAATTTCAAGGGGCCCAAATAGCCTACATAATCTGCAAAAATAAAATTTTCAGAACCCATACATCCTGGTTTCAAAATTTACTACAAAACTATAATCATCAAAACTATGGTACTGGCATGAACGTGAAAGTGAAGTTGCTCAGTCGTGTCCGACTCTTTGCGACCCCATGGACTGTAGCCTACCAGGCTCCTCTGTCCATGGGATTTTCCAGGCAATAGTACTGGAGTGGATTGCCATTTCCTTCTCCAAGGGATCTTCCCAACCCAGGGATCGAACCCAGGTTTCCCGCTTTGTAGACAGACGCTTTACCGTCTGAGCCACCAGGGAAGTCCAAGTACTGGCATAAGGATAAACAAATAGCCCATGGAATAGAATTAAATGCCCAGAAATGAATCCATATGGTGAACTGATTTTTCAGAAGGGTTCCTCAACCATTTAATGGGAAAGGATAGTCTCTTCAACAAATCATGCTGGGACAACTGGATATTCACACATGAAAGAATGAAGTTAGACCACTACCTCATGTCATTTAAAAAAACTAATTCAAAATGGGTCAATGACTGAAATATAAAATCTAAAGTCATGAAACTCTAGTAATAAAACAGGAATAAATCCTCATGACCATGGATTTGGCAATGGAGTCTTAGATATGACACCAAAAGTGTGAGTAACAAAACAAAAAAGATAAATTGGAGTTCATGAGAAAAAATTAATTGTGCATAAAATCATATTATTAAGAAGTTAAAAGACAATTTAAAGAATGAGAGAAATATTTGAAGTCATGTATTCATCTAGTATCTAGAATGTATACAGAACTCTCACAACCCAATAACAAAAAGACAAGTAGCCCAATTATAAAACAGTCAAAAGCCTTAAGTAGACATTTCCCAAAGATAACAGGTGGCAAACAGGCACATGTAAACAGGCACTCAGTAAAAAAAAAAAAAAAAAATGCAAATAAAGACCACAATGAAGAATTACTTCATTAACAAACTAGAATAGCAATAATAATAAAACAGAAAATACCCAGTGTTGAAAGGATATGGAGAAACTGGAATGCTAGTGCACTTCCAGTGGGAAAATAGTTTGATTATTCCTCAAAGACTTAAAGACAGAATTACCATATAGCCAGTAATTCTACTCTAGGTATATACCCCAAAGTATTGAAAACAGGTACTCAAACAAATACATGTACATACATGTTCATAACAGCATTATTCACAACTGCCAAAAGGTAAACTACCCAAATGTCCATCAGTGGATGAGTGGATAAACAAAATGTATGATTCCATTTGGATGAAATATCCAGAATAGGTAAATTCAGAGACAGAATGCAGATTGGTGGCTTCCAGGGTCTGGAAGGAGGGTGGAAATGGGGAGGAACTGCTTATTGGCTACCAGGTTTTATTTTGGAGTGATAAGGTTTGGAAGTAGACAGAGGTGGGTTGCACAACATGGTTAAATGTACTAAATACCACTGAATACCAGTGAATTGTTCACTGGGAAATAATTTTCCTATATACTGCTGGTAGGAATGTAAAATAGTAAAATCGCTTTGACAAACATTTGAGCAGTTTCTTATAAAGTTAAATACATTATACACTCCATTCTTTTGCATTAACCTGGGAGAAATGAAAATTATGTATACAAGATGAGTGTATACAAATATTCATAGCAAAAGATACCAGAGTACAGGAATAGGACAAGATTTTACTGGGAAAGGACACAAGTGAACTTCTTAGGGTAATGAAACTATCTAGTATCTTGATTGTTGATACTGGATAGTTTGAGGGTATATTGTTGAGGGTGTATACATTCTTCAAAATTCATTGAACTGTGTGCTTAAAATGAATGCAGTTTACTGCATTTAAACTATACTTCAATAAAGGTGACTATTAAAAAATAGAAGGGAGGGAGCCTGAATTGGGACTTGGACCTCTTCAGTAAGATTTCCAAAGGCAACTCCCATGAGGGACGCTTCTTTGAGGTCCCTGTTTGCACCGAGGAATGCGGAGGCAAAACATTGTTGGAATAGCTAAGTTATTCACTTGGTCCCATAAACTTACTAAACGGCATGATGTATTTCCTGAACTATTTAAAGTATTTATTTAAATTTCCTTCAGGTGAGAAGGACCCTCAAAATAAGCTTAGGTATAACAAATTTACATATATGTGACATACATGCAGGCTGACACGCATATCCATACTATAACTATCTAAATATTTAGTTTCAACCAAATGCATCATTTAATAATTAAAAACCTTAGGAAGCTTCCCAGGAAATTAAAGTGAGCTAAGAAGTTTTAATAGTTTTTCTCTATGGCTGCAGATAAACTTGCTTTCTTATTTATATGCTAGTTTTAATTTAGTTTTTACAACTACTTTCACATCCCCATTTTCCTGTCTCTTTTGGACCATTTCATCTCTAGTCAGACAACACTACGTAAGATATTATATGCTTTTAGTATATCAAATATTGGTATATGTGAACTTAACTGATATAATGTCTAGCCAATATCTCCAGAAATAAACTAAAACAGTGTTTCTATGACATTTTTTCCAATTCATGGTAAAGACCAGAGATGAAGAAAACTAATCAAGAAAGAAAATAAATTACTAGGCCGAAAGAAAGGCAATTAGATTTCACTAAATTATATTGAAAGAGTCTACAGATCCTGCAGGAAATCATGGTTATCATTTATTGAATACATACTATATGCTAAGAATTAAGATATTTTAGGCCAATAATATTAGCATAATTAGTAGGTGGAAGAGTCATGACTTAAACCAAACCTGATGTCAATGTCCATGCTTTAAACTAAACCATTACACTATACTACTATGATAACTTTAGAACCAGTCATCGCAGGGATATGTACTGCCACAACAAAGAAGAATCGGTCCTACCTACTGTAAAACACCAAAATTCTAAGGCTGTCCACCATTCTAATTCCTGACCCTTTTCTGTTCAGGATAAACTCTCTGTGCAGTCTCTCTGTAACCCAGTTCTACAGAAAAAACAAAAACAAAAAATAAAACTTCCAAATCCTGTTCTTTCCAATAATTTCCTGTGATAAAGTGAAACATTAAAGCAACAATGTGGAGAAAGAGACTGTACCTCCCACACTACATGCCGACTGACTCTTAAAGGAATGACTAAGAAATGTGCAGAATCCTAAAAAAAGATGGGTACAACATGAATAATGGGATGCTACTCTCATTTTTTCCAGTTGCATTCACTTACATCATCTTCTGCTGCTGCTGCTGCTAAGTTGCTTCAGTCGTGTCTGACTCTGTGTGACCCCATAGACGGCAGCCCACCAGGCTCCCCCGTCCCTGGGATTCTCCAGGCAAGAACACTGGAGTGGGTCGCCATTTCCTTCTCCAATGCATGAAAGTGAAAAGTGAAAGTGAAGTCGCTCAGTCGTGTCCCACTCTTAGCAACCCCATGGACTGCAGCCCACCAGGCTCCTCCATCCATGGGATTGTCCAGGCAAGAGTACTGAAGTGGGGTGCCATTGCCTTCTCCAACATCATCTTCTAGACAGATTCAAAAAATGTACCTTCCTCTCAGCAACATAAACTCTAAAAGTATATCTCTCTACCACAATACCCTATCTTGGCTATGAAGACAACTCTCAAACACTCACTGAGGCTCAACTCGCAGCCTCACTGAGGCTGACATGATTTTGTTTTTCAGGGAAATAAAATAGGGTGGAGATTAGAGCAGCAACAGGTAATATAATCTAATTATTTTCAACCAATGCTGGGAAACAGCATAAACTAGTTAAAATGTTTTATTAAGGCTTTAGAATAAATTATAGAACTTGTAAGTAATTAAAAACTAAGATATCTTCTTGAAGTGTTTTATTTATTAGAGACTTACTAAATGTTTCACAAATCTTGAATATTACTAATTCATCCAGAAAACACTCAAAACATAAAGTTTAAAGTCTTCCTTTTTTCACCAAAAGGGAATTTCAATTTTATCAAAACTTTTGTATCAATTAAAGATTTTGGATATATTCACAAGACCTTAAAATAATATCACAGGATTCACACATACATTACATATTTTGCTCCAATTATATGTGAAAAGGTTGAATCCAGCATTCATAATCACTCTTTTTAATGTTGGGAAGGTGTTTGGCACTCAGTGGGGGAAAGAGATGAGAATATATGTTACATTTTATATGAAAAAGTACACACGAATTAAAGAAGACTGATCCCCATTTGTGTTCAATGATAGAATTACTATTGGCATTAGATTATTCTGGCAGACTCTGAAATTTTTTACTTAAAAAAACACCACTTAAATTCTACTTCAAAAAAAAAAAGGTAAGGAAAACGCTAAAATTTATCTGAAATGTTTATTAAAATAATAAATTCCTGTTTTAGATTTTCATTAATTGACCTAGCTAGAGGTGGCAAGAATACACAGAAGAACTATACAAAAAAGATCTTCATGACCCAGATAACCAGGATGGTGTGATCACTCACCTAGAGCCTGACATCCTGGAATGTGAAGTCAAGTGGGCCTTAGGAAGCATCACTACGAACAGACCTAGGGGAGGTGATGGAATTCCAGCTGAACTATTTCAAATCCTAAAAGATTATGCTGTGAAAGTGCTGCATTCAATATGCCAGCAAATTGGGAAAACTCAGCAGTGGCCACAGGTCTGCAAAAGGTCAGTTTTCATTCCAATACCAAAGAAAAGCAAGGCCAAAGAATGTTCACACTACCGCACAATTGCACTTATCTCACATGCTAGTAAAGTAATGCTCAAAATTCTCCAAGTCAGGCTTCAATAATACGTGAACCATGAACTTCCAGATGTTCAATCTGGATTTAGAAAAGGCAGAGGAACAAGAGACCAAATTGCCAATATCTGTTGGATCATACAAAAAGAAAGAGAGTTCCAGAAAAACATCTACTTCTACTTTACTGACTACACCAAAGCCTTTGACTGTGTGGATCAGAACAAGCTGTGGAAAATTCTTAAAAGAGATGGGAATACCAGACCACCTGACCTGCCTACTGAGAAACCTGTATGCAGGTCAAGAAGCAAGTTAGAACTAGACATGGAACAACAGACTGGTTCCAAATCAGGAAAGGTGTACATCAACGCTGTATATTGTCACCCTGCTTATTAACTTCTATGCATAGTACATCATGAGAAATGCCAGGCTGGATGAAACACAAGCTGGAATCAAGATTGCTGGGAGAAATAACAATAACCTCAGATATGCAGATGATACCACCCTTATGGCAGAAAATGAAGAAAAACTAAAGAGCCCCTTGATAAAAATGAAAGACGAGAGTGAAAAAGTTGCCTTAAAACTCAACATTCAGAAAACTAAGATCATGGCATCTGGTCCCATCACTTCATAGCAAATAGATGGGGGAAACAATGAAAACAGTGACAGACTTTAGTTTCTTGGGCTCCAAAATCACTGCAGATGGTGACTGTAGCCATGAAATTAAAAGATACTTGCTCCTTGGAAGAAAAGCTATGACCAACCTAGACAGCATATTAAAAAGCAGAAACATTACTTTGCCAACAGAGGTCTGACTATTCAAAGCTATGGTTTTTCCAGTAGTCATGTATGGATGTGAGAGTTGGACTATAAAGAAATCTGAGCACTGAAGAATTGATGCTTTTGAACTGTGGTGTTGGAGAAGACTCTTGAGAGTCTCTTGGACTGCAAGGAGATCCAGCCAGTCCATCCTAAAGGAAATCAGTCCTGAATATTCATTGGAAGGACTGATGTTGAAGCTCCAATACTTTGGCCACTTGATGCGAAGAAATGACCCATTGGAAATGACTCTGGTGCTGAGAAAGATTGAAGGTGGGAAGAGAAGGGGACGAGGATGAGATGGTTGGATGGCATCACCGACTCAATGGACATGAGTTTGAGTAAGCTCCAGGAGTTGGTGATGAACAGGGAAGCTGTGCATGCTGCAGTCCATGGGGTCGCAAAGAGTCAGACACAACTGAGTGACTGAACTGAACTGAGCCTTGTTTTCCTTTAACAGGAATAATGGCATAGGGACTTCCCTGGTAGTCCAGTGCTTAAGGCCCTGCACTCCAAATGCAGATAGCACAGGTTCAATTCCCGGTTGGGAAACTAAGATCCAGGAAGCTAGTATTCAACATTTTTTAAATGTGTTTATTGTAAAAGTAATAAACATTTACTATAGATAACTAGGGCTTCCCAGGTGGCTCAGTGGTAAAGAATTTGCTTGCCAATGCAGGAGACGAGGGTTCAATCCCTTGTCTGGGAAAATCTCCTGGAGAAGGAAATGGCAACCCACTCCAACATTCTTGCCTGGAGAAATCCATGGATAGAGGAGCCTGACAGGCTACTGTCCATGGGGTCTCAAAGTGTTTATGATTTAGTGGGTGAAGAACAACACAGATTACTGAAAAAATAGACAAAGAAAAACAAAAAAATAAGGACCTAATCTCTTCATCATCTCCAAATCTTTTTTCTACATTTAATTTTGGATAAACATTTATCATAGAGACATTCTTTGTTAATATATAAATTTCATGTTTAGACTGATAATGCATTTTTAATGACAATGGTAGGAAAAGGATATGAAACTTTATGCCTTATTCTACCCAAAATGAACCATGTTAATGTTCCTATGAGTACAGATTTCCATTAACTGTGATTTAATGAGAACGTATGTCTACACTCTTATACTCCATAATAATTTCTGATTTTATTAATGATTAAACCTATTAAAATCTTCACAGAACTTTTAACTATTATGAAGAATACAGATGAAAAAATAGACACGTAAGCAGAACTAAGAAAACATTATCATCACTGTTCAGTCACACAGTCGTGTCTCTTTGCAACCCCATGGACTGCAGCATGGCAGGCTTCCTTGTCCTTCACCATCTCCTGGAGTTTGTTCGAACTCATGTCCACTGAGTCAGTGATGCCATTCAACCATCTCACCCTCTGTCGTCCCCTTCTCCTCCTGCCTTCAGGGTCTTTTCTAATGAGGCCACTCTTCACATCAGGGGGCCAAAGTATCGGAGCCTCAGCTTCAGCATCAGTCCTTTCAACGAATATTCAGGGTTGATTTCCTTTAGGATTTACTGGTTTGATCTTCTTGCTGTCCAAGGGATTCTTAAGAGTCTTCTCCAACACCACAGTTTGAAAGCTTCAGTTCTTCAGCATTCAGCCTTCTTTATAATCCAGCTCTCACATCTGTACATGAGTACCAGGAAAACCATAGCTTTGACTATACCGACCTTTGTCTGCAAAGTGACATCTCTGCTTTTAATATGCTGTCTACGTTTGTCATAGCTTTTCTTTCAAGGAGCAAGCATCTTTTAATTTCATGGCTGCAGTCACCTTTACAGTTATTTTGGAGCTCAAGAAAATAAAGTCTGTCACTGTTTTCCTTGTTTCCCCATTTATTTGCTGTGAAGTGATGGGACTGGATGCCATGATCTTAGTTTTCTGAATGTTGAGCTTTAAGCCAGCTTTTTCACTCTCCTCTTTCACCTTCATCAAGAGCCTCTTTAGTTCCTCTTTGCTTTCTGCCATAAGGGTGGTGTTATCTGCAAATATGAGGTTATTGGTATTTCTCCTGGCAATCTTGATTCCAGCTTGTGCTTTATCCAGCCCGGCATTTCTCATTATGTACTCTGCATATAAGTTAAATAAGCAGGGTGACAATATACAGCCTTGATGTACTCCTTTCCCAATTTTGAACTAGTCCATTTTTCCATGTCCGGTTCTGATTGTTGCTTCTTGACCTGCATACAGGTTTCTCAGGAGACAGGCAAGGTGGCCTCATATTCCCAACTCTTTTAAGAATTTTTCATAGTGTGATGTCATCCAAACAGTCGAAGGCTTTAGCGTAGTCAAAGAAGCAGATGTTTTCCTGGAATTCTCTTGGTTTTCCTATGATCCAACGGATGTTAGCAATTTGAACTCTGGTTCTTCTGCCTTTTCTAAATCCAGCTTGTACATCTGGAAATTCTCAGTTCACATACTATTCAAGTCAAAGCTTGAAGGATTTTGAGCATTACCTTGCTGGGATGTGAAATGAGTGCAATTGTGCAGTAGTTTGAACATCTTTGGCATTGCTTTTCTTTGAGACTGGAATGAAAACTGACCTTTTCCAGTCCTATGGCCACTGCTGAGTTTTTCATATTTGCTGGCATATTGAGTGTAGCACTTTCACAGCATTATAACCTGAAATAATTTAATCCTTCTTGCATTTAACATTTTCAGTTTCTTCCAAAATAAATCAGGACCTGATTCTAAAATAAAGCTGAGTGGCATTTCCCTGATGGTCCAGTGAATAAGCCTCTGCACTTCATTCAGGAGGCATAGGTTTGATCCCCAGTTGGGTAATTAAGATTCCACATAGCAAAGCAAAAGACAAAAAATAAAGCAAAACAAAACAACTCACGACAACAAAGCATGAGTAACATAATGTTTATAATGCCTCGTGGAAATCAGAAAGACCTGATTTTGGACTCACCTACTGTTTTTTAGCATATTGTCAATTTCAAATTATAATGATTTAACCATCTGAAGAAAAATGATACTTCTCTTTTCCTATCTGGGAATCATGGAGTGGAGGAAAAATGAGGTCATGGTTTGAAAATCTACTAGGATACAGATAAGTTTATAAGCTCATGTCTTAAATATAACAGTTGTCAATCTGAAAATTCAAATGTGTCATTCAAATTAGTCAGGAAAACAAATATAAGCCCCTGAAGATGAATCTCTTTTTCTGCCTCTAAGAAAGGTGACCTTTCTCAGTTTAATCTCATTTGTTATTTTACAACATTAGTTTGTAGTTTTTTCCATTATACATTATATACAAATGAAGACATGAAGGCTGTGATAAGGTATAATAAGCTTGTGCTATAACAACAACAACAAAAAAATTCTTTACTCCAACTGTGGAGAAAAATGAAATGCTTAAATAGGCTGCAAAAGATAAGCAAGCAAATAGAATTGAGAGGACTAAGAGCTAAGCATGCATTTATTCACTATGAACTATAAATTGAGTACATTCACTCTAAAGAAAATTTTTAAAAAATTAAAAATCCAGGAATTCAACTGACCATAAGAAGTAAAAGAAAAAAGTTATTATTTTTCTTCTTCCAAAATGTATTTAGTATCTTTAAGGAGGAAAATGGGGTAGGGGGAATCTAGGGAGATGAATCTTGCTAGACAATAAAAACTTTCAACATACCATACCTGAAGAAAATGTATAGCTTACTTTGAAACAAAACAATAAAATTAACATAACCTTAAAACTATAGAAACCTGGCTATAGCCAGCTAGGAAAAGTACTCAGAAGGGATACTAAAGTTTAAATAAATGATTCACATTTCAGAAGGCTTCCTGAAATTAAATCATATTAATGACAAATAAGGCCACTTCCTACAGCGTCACTGTTCAAGCATTTCTCCTATGAAGTCAAAATGAAGGAAAGTTAGAGTATTCCTCATCTCAAAATAAACTTAACTATATGTTTTTCTAAAATATTTTTATCAGTTACCAAATCTTAGACCTACATATAGCTTGTTTCATACACTGTTGTTGTCTGGGCTTCCCCAGTGGCTCAGATGGTAAAGAATTTGCCAGCAATGCGGGAGACCTGGGTTCGATCCCTGGGTTGTGAAGATCCCCTGGAGAAGCAAAAGGCTACCCACTCCAGTATTCTGGCCTGGAGAATTCCATGGCTGTTGTTTAGTCCCTAAATGGTGTCCAACTCTTTGTGACCCCATGGACTGTAACCCACCAGGCTCCCCTGTCCATGGGATTTTCCAAGCAAAAATACTAGAGTGGGTTGCCATTTCCTTCTCCAAGGGATCTTTCTGACCTAGGGATCAAACTCACCTCACCTGTGTCTTCTGCATTGGGAGGCAGATTCTTTACCACTGCACCACCTAGGAAGTGTCTGCTATTAGCTTAAAAGTAGACATATATATGGAGGAACTTTAATTAAGGGTCCAAAAATAGACCCATCCACATACAGTTAATTGAAATTTGTAGGGAAAAAGCAAATTAGCCAAGATGGGGATGGTCAGGCTCTCTCGCCTTACAGCCTCTTGCTCTTGCCCCACATTTTGTAAATAATGATTGTGTAACAGTTGAAATCACTTATAGCACTGAGCATACACGTCATGAGGTACTTGCTTGGCCACAGGCTACTTTTGTTCTGTACACAAATATAAGCTCCACCTGGAAAGCCCTGAGGGGGGTGTGGGGGGGTGTGGGGTGTGTGTGTGTGTGTTGGGGTGTGTTGTGTTATGTCATGTCATGCCATGACTGCTGCTACAGCTGCTGCACCAGCCAGGAAAGAATAAATGCGTCTGCAATTCCTGTGGCTTCTGGCATTTTCTTTCAGCCCCTTAGCTCGCACCTTGCCTACCATGGGGTTCAGTGAACAGTGAGCACAGTGAAATATAGCAAGATAATATTCAACAAAAGCACCAAGATAATTAAATGAGGAAGGGAACATTTATTCAAAAAATTGTGCTGGAACTAGTTAAACACATGGGGAGAAAAAACCCTTACTAAATACCATACATGAACAACTAAATGAGTAAAAGGATAAAGCTATTTTCTTTCAACTTTTAGAAGCAAACATGGAAGAAAATCTTGGTGAGTTTGGTGTACTCAAACATTTCTTATAAAGAACACAGAAAGCCATAAACATAAAAAGGTGATAAACTGTGTCAAAATTTAACTTTTATTCTCTGAATATACCAGTTAAGAAAATAAAAAGACAAGCCACCAAATGGGTGAACATATTCACAAAACTTGTATATATCAAACAAACATGTTGGATCCAAAATATATAGGAGCTCTTACCCCTCAAGTGTAAGAAAAAAGAAATGGCCTAATGATAGACACTATATGGATAAATGTTAAATGTATTACATTAAGAGAAAAAAGTTAAACTCATTAGGTTACATACTGAATGATTTGATCTATAATAAATACATTATGAAAAAGATATAAAATTATAGAATCAGAAAATAACCAGGAACTGTGGGTAAGTGGAGGGGCTAATTACAAAGAAGCAGCATTAGGAAATACTGTGAGGTGATGGAACTGTTGTGAATCTTGTTTATGGCAGTGGTTACAAGATTGTATGCTTTTATCAAAGCTCACAGACCATACATCATGGACAGTAAATTTTACTGAATATAAATTTTTAAAAAAGAGCTATAAGAAAACTTACAAGGAGACAGCAATAATCAGACATCAAAACAGCTAAAATTAAAAAAGAGTTACAGTAGTAAATGCAGGCTAGAGGGAGGGACAACTAGAATTTTTATACATTGGTGGAATGTACAATAGTACAACTACTTTAAGAACAATTTGGCTCTTTCTTATAAAATTTAAAATAGACTTATGATACAACCCAGCAATTCCATTTCTTGATATTTACCCAAGAAAAATGAAAATATGTCCACATAAAAACTTGCTCACAACATTCATAGCAAAACAAGTAGGGGAAAACTCTGAAGACAATTTTCTTCATCTGACACACTATTCTGTACATTTTCATTCACAGCATTTCTCCTCTTCCTCCCCTAGGTCTCTAGGTCTCTAAAACTGCAGGAGCTTTTTGCTTGAGGCTCCTTCATCAGCGAGATAACCTAACCCCCAAGTCTGTACTGATCTGCCAGACCTGCAGTCACTGCATGGAGAAAAATGTAAACGGGAGGGAAGGCAAGTTGGCGTTTTCCCTGATTTAGTCTCTTGCTTATCAATCATAGTAAGCAATTAAAGGGATGTTATTTTCATTCTGGCTTGTTTTTTTTTAATTGGCTATGAAGACATCTAGCAACCCAGCTGAGTTCCTGACAATATGATCATTGAAACAGGTACAAATTATTTCCGATGAAATTTAACATCATTTTTTAATGCCAGCAAACAAGAATAGAAAAGGAGTTCCTCAATCTGCTACAGTGTAAAACTTAAAGGTAATATAAGAGCAAAACATTGAATATATTCCCCAAAAGAGTGCAAAAAAAAATGGATGTTTTCTTTTACATTAAACTTACACTGAAAGTTTTAGCCAGTATAAGGCAGAGAGCAGAAAAAGACATTCAGATTGAAAAGGTGAAAAGGAAAAATTATAACTCAAGAGATATTGAGATGATATGATATCTCAAAGATATTTGCAGATAATATGATTATGTACACGAAAAATACAAAGTTAACTAATAGAACCTAATGAATAATCTTAGCAATGCTCTTCTGTATCTTGAATGACTACACTTACTATTGTATGCACCTGTCAAAATTCACAGAGGTGTGCATAAAATGGGTATATTTTACAATATATAAGTCATGCCCTAAAAAAAACAGTAATATCTTGGGATAAAAAGATTGATATAAAAATGAATGTCTATATCGTGGCAACAACTAAAAATACAATTTTTAAAATTATACCATTTACTATACAATCATAGGCATAGGAAGAAATAACAAATGCTGAGCATGACATCTATGATGAAGTTAATTAAATAATATCTAAATTAATGGAGAAACATACCATATTCACAGACTGGAAAACTCAATACTTTTAGTATTTCACTTGTTCCTAAACTGATCCTTAGAATTACCGCTATCCTTACCAAACTCTCAAATGGCTTTTTAGTAAAAATTGACAAGATGAATCTAAAAATTATATGGCATAATTATTCAAGACAATAATCAAGACAACCTTGAAGAACAAAAAATTCGAAGGATTTATACTACAAAATTAAAATTATTATATTGGCCACCTGATGTGAAGAGGCAACTCACTGGAAAAGACCCTGATGCTGGGAAAGATTGAAGGCAGGAAAAGGGGACGACAGAGGATGAGATGGTTGGATGGCAACATTAACTCAATGGACATGAGTTTGAGCAAATTCCAGGAGATGGTGAAGGACAGAGAAGCCAAGCGTGCTGCAGTCCACGGGGTCACAAAGAGCTGGACATGACTGAACAACAAATAATGTCAAGATAATGAAGAGACCATAATACTGGAATAAGGATAGACAAGCAGATCAACAGACCAGACTAATAAATTCTGACCTATACCTATACATTCAACTGATTTTCAGTAAAGCCATCAAACCAAACCAATGAAAAAAGGAATTACATTTCAATATAAGGTACTGAAACAACTGGTAATCTATGTAGGAAAAATTTGTCCTAAAGACAAAATCTGAAATTATAAATATTCTGGAGAAAAACATGATAAATACCTTTGCAATCTTGGAGTTTAAGTTTTAACAAATGACATAAAGGTCACTGAAAGGAAAGGGGCAAGATGGAGCTTTGAGTAATGGAAATTTCTGTATCTTGACCTGGATAGTGGTTACCAAATTTTACACAATTAAAAAAATAATTAGCTGTTCACCTAAGATGAGTGCATGTCACTTTATGTAAATTACACTTCAACAAAATAACTGTTAAAAAGCAAAAATTAATATATTCATAGAAGCTTTACCTGTAATAGCCACAAACTGTAAACAACCCAAATACCCATCAATATGTGAAGAGAAAAACAAAGTGCGGTATATCTATACAATGGAATACTACTCAACCAGGAAATAATGAACTATGGATACACACTACAATGTGGATAAATAGGAAATGATGAGAAAAAAAAAGATACAAAACAAAGAAAGTGTACATTCCATATGACCCCATTTATAGAACTGAAATGCTGAGAAAAAAGATTCAAAACAAAGAAAGTGTAATTACCATATGACTCCATGTATATAACTCTAGAAAATGAAATTAGTGTACAGAAAGCAGATCAGTGGTTACCTGTTGATGCAGGAAGGGAGAGGAACTATTCAAGAGGATGAAAATCTTTTGGAGTGACTTATATGTTCATTATATTTAATGTACTGATAGTTTCACAAGTGTGTACATAATTGTACACTTTAAATTGTACACTTTAAATATATGCAGTTTATTTTATGCCAATTATACCTTAGAGTTACTTAAAATTATAGAGACAAGGACTGGAGCTCAAAAAATTTCCTTCTAACAACCAGAACAATAGAATTTGAGTTGAATAAGACTTTGTGGGTATTGCCAACAAAACAGTATCTGCCCTCTATTCAAGTACTTTTAGCAATGGGGCATTCCTGTTACTAAATACCTTAACGGTTAGACAATAATTGATATCAAGAGTTCCTATAAACTGACGTCATTGATTCCAGTTCTTCCCTCTTGGCAAATATATCTACCCTTTCCTGAAATTCAAACTTCATTTAACAACTAGCTACTGAGAATCAACTACATACAAGGAAACAGTCTATACACTGTGGTGAATACAAAGATACGTAAGACAAGAACTCTGGTTTTATGAGATTTCCAATTTGATACCTAAAAATAACTAACTATAGTTCATTGCCTTTCTTTATCAGTGTCTCTTCTGCTGTGGTTTGTAATAGTAAGAATGTTTCTGACTTGTCAATTAGACTGAACTTGGTAGGAAAGATACAAGTACAATTAGTACATTTCCTATTTGATATTCTAATTCCATCTACTAGGATGAATAAAATGACAAAATCATATCACCAATCCATAAGCCAATGTGGTATACTGGAGATAATATACTGGAATATAATATACTGGAATAATATTACTTCTCTGCCTCTGCAACTTACAAGCAGCATCTTCCATCAATCACTTCACTTTCCCATAAAATGACAGAGTTGGTCTCTGGAGAGTAGTGGTTTTCAAACTTTTCAAGATCCTTTTTTTAAAAAATAATTTATTATTTAGCTGCACTGGGTCTTAGTTATGGCAAAGGGGATCTTTAGTTGCAGCATGCAGGTTTGTTAATTGCAGCATGAGAACTTTTAGTTGCGGCGTGTGGGATCTCGTTCCCCGACCAGGTGTCAAACCTGGGCCTTCTGCATTAAGAACTTGGAGTCTTAGCCACTGGACCACCAGGGAAGTCCCTTTAAGACCTTTATACTCTGTTAAAAATCACTGAAAGACCCCAGAGTTTTTATGTGCATTAATATCTATCAATATGTACCATATAAAATAAAACAGTAATAATTAAAATATTTATTCATTTAAAAGCAATAATGAACTTATTACAAGTTAACATGTATTATGCATTTTCATGAAAACTATCAATAGTTATATTTTCCAAAACAAAGAAAGTGAGACGAGGGATTGTTTTACATATTTTTTTGCAAATCTCCTTAATGTCTGCCTTGATAGAAGACAGCTGGATCTTTATATCTGCTTCTGCACTCACTCTTCTGCAATATGTTATTTTGGTTGGAACAGTTGGATCTTCATATCTGTTTCTGCATTCGCTCTGTTGCAATATGTTGTTTTGGTTGAAATATATGAAGAAAATCTGGCTTCATGCAGTTGTATATTTGGAAAATTAAGTATTTTAATACCCTCTTAAGATAACTGTGGATATTCTTTGATGTTATGCCAAAGTTCTGCAAGCGGTAGACTCTTTTAGATAAGTTGCAACATAGAATCTGCTATCTATTTACTTCTGTACTTGATTACATTAAAACTGATTGACCTATCTTGTCTTTCAACCGATCTTTTAGCCATGCATGATTTTGTAACATCATGCACTAGTCATTTGGAAGATATTAGTTCACTGGGATTTGCAGAACTTCCAACTGTTAACAGATTTTATTACCTAATATCAAAAAATATACACATTAATACAATTACCAATCTCATTAGAAAAGACTAAGTTTTGGGAAGCTGTCAAGCCCATATTAAAGATTCAAGCTTTCTAAAATTCTAATACTTAACTTGAAAAGCTCAAATTTTGTCACTGGCAACAAATACAGCCAGTTGCTTTCCTTCAAATGACAGACTCATTTTACTCATTTTCAAGAAAATTCCTGCCAAATCCTCAAGCCTGAATAACCATAGTTAGTCTCACTTGTTCTCTTTTGGCGGGGCTGCGAAGGGTCTTCATTGCTATGAGTAGGCGTTCTCCAGTTGCGGCGAGTGGTGGCTACTCTTTGTTGCAGTGTGTAGTTTTCTCACTGCAGTGGCTTCTCTTGTTGTGGAGCATGGGCTCTAGGCACATGGGTTTCAGTAGTTTCAGCACACAGGCTCAGTAGTTGAGGCTCCCGGGCTCTAGACCACGGGCTTAGTAATTGTGGTTCATGAGCTTAGTTGCTCTGCAGCATGTGGGATCCTCCTGTACCAGGGATAGAAACCATGTCCCCTGCACTAGCAGGAGGATTCTTAACTACTGGACCACCAGGGAAGTCTTCAGTTGTTCCTTCAAGTAAAAATCTGTTCCATGCAGAAATCAGCTAATTCAGGCCATAATTCACACAATTGCACAAGGGCTATTTTTAGAAATAGTGATATCATTTCAGCATACAGAAGTGTTTTCTGTATAATCCCCATTTTGTCATACAGAAATTTTAAAATATCTATACTTAATGGCCAAGATTTAATAAAAAAAAGCAATGCTACATTGAGGACACTTAAATAAAATTGGTTTTTTATCCTCCAAGACTATGAAGAGTACAACTACTGGGACAATTTGTTATATACTACAGTCTTACCCATCATCAGAGCAAATATCAACACAGTGAAAAAGGCAAAACAGTCTTCAAATTACTGTTCAAATAGTCCTCATGTTCCTCCTGATAGGATCTTAGGAATCTCAAGTGTCCATAGACCATACTTTGAGAACCATTAACCAAAAGGATCCCTTCAACACTAAAATATCTATAGTTATGTAAATAGCCAACATCTTTCATTTGCACAACTCTATAAAATGTTACTTTTCCTATTAAGAAATATACCTTACATTTAACATATACATCAAATTGTTACATATCTTTTAGTGAACTGATCCTGATGACAAACTCATGAGGTTATAAAGCAGGAACTGTTTCCTCCTTCCTAAAAGAATACTGATTTTATTCAAATTTTCCCACTCTCTGGCTTTTCAAGGTAGCAATGTGATCTGGTGTAGGGTGGGGGTGAGGGGAAAGGTGGGGGTTTTAAGTCACTTGTATAACCTACCTTTATGGTTCTATTCCACTTGCCAATGTACTGGTCTAACCATATACATGTAACACAGTTCAAACCAATCAGATGTAAGGGTGAGGGTGTGGGACTCCTGAGAAAATTTTCATTGTTGATTAAAAGGAACACAAAAGAACAGTTCATACTCTTCTTCTATTGGGCATTGTGGCATGTGCACATGATCCCTGGAACTGCAACAGCAATTTTGCAAGTATGAGGGGCACTAATCTGAGACAGTAAACTGATAGGCAGAGAATGGCAGAGCAGAAAGTGGAAAGAGCCAGGGTCACTATTTGACCAAATTAATTAACCTTAGAGGTACTCTACCTCCAAACTTCTTGTTACGTGAGCTAAAAGTTTTCTCTGTTGTTAAGGCAGTTGAATCAGTTTTCTACTACTTGCAACAGAAAACAACCTATCTGATACAAACGGGTACAATTATGCCTTTCACATACAGAAATGTTTCACTATATCAATTAGATTATGGAAAGAGAAGGACTCTCCTTCTTTAGCAAAGTCCTAGAGACGTCAAAACACAGAATACACAAAACAGTTTTTCACTAGTGTCCCACTCTTTTTATTTACTGGAGGATAATTGCCTTACAAAATTGTGTAAGGTCATCATACGGAAGTTGATGTATGGTCTCTGCCATACATCAAGGCCAATCAGTAATAATTATACATATATCCTTTCCCTCTTGAGCCTCCCCCCATTCCACCCCTTGAGGTCATCACAGAGAGCTAGGCTGGGCTCCCTTAATATCATCCCCCCACCACCAGCCAAAGTTTCAGTATCTCTTTCAGTATTCCATTAACGTCACATATACTATATGAAATTTTGGAAGCAAATCAGCCAGTTCTCTTAATGTATATAAAGAGTGTTATTTGACTGAATTATAAGATGATACAAAGGCCAACAGAATTTCTTCCAGTTCTATTTTAGTACTCACTGTCATAAAACCAATTCCATTAACCTGACTAGCACTTATTTAAAGGTGCTTAAGTCTCTGTACAAGTTAAAAAGTAAAGTGAATGATGTAGTAAATTTTTTTTAAAGTTAAAAGCTACATTTACCAAAAACCTGTTTCTTTTATAACATTTGCCTTTGGTTATCTTTGGTTGGCAAATAGTAAGGGATTTAAGGTTCCCATTTCAGCAGGGTAGCAGGTACTATCTCAGGCTACACTTCTGGTACAAGGCCAGCAGAAGCTTCTAAAGGAACAGGGCTTCTAAAGGGCAGTTGGACCTGGACAGATTATGAACGTAAATAAACTCAAGCATTGATGCATAAAATGAGAATCTGGTTTGTTAAAATGAAAGAAGCTAATGTATCAGGGATCACACTAAAGATGCCACTCTAAAACACCTCAAGAATTGGTGCTATTAAAAACAGTCTTTGTAATGAGGATTTAGTTAAGTGGTTGGGTGGTTCATTTATAATGTTAATTAGAGAGAATTTATTTTCAAAAATCACTTCTGTTCCATGGTTGCTATTGTCAGAAGGGGATGAGATGATGGAATGATTACATTTTAAAAAGAAAATCATTAGAGGATAGAACCAAATGTGCCAACCAACTGGCAACCAATTGAGCATCAATTCTATAGTCACTATACTAGATAGAAAAATATTATTAAGACTGTCTCATAGGTACTCTTTTACACTACTGATAGGAATATAATTGGTAAAACCATTCTGGAAAGTAATTTGGCAAAAGCAGATCCCTATCATTCAGAAGCTTAAAGTTCAGCTCTTCAAATGCCACCTGGAAAAACCATAATGCTTAACAGTTTGTGATTTTGTGGAGAAATACATTTGAATCGCACAAGCCACAGATCGCACAAGCCACAAGGCTATGATAAAGGCTGTAAAGTCACTTTGCTTGTGAAGAAACACAAGGAAAAGGCAAAGTAGGGGTACTGCAAAATGGATAGGGGGCCTCTCACTCCATACGTACTTCCAAGTTTGTTGAGAAAAAAAGAGGATATGGGGGCTGGAATAATATCACCCTAAAGTAGGAAAAACAGATTAGCAATTAAAGGGGGTAAAATTCTGGAGTATCACTAAGGGAGAATGAAAGCAAATGACAATATTAGGAGGCAAAGATATAGGCATTTAAGTGTAAAAGCTCATAGGCAGCTACGGGGTAGGGGGTGGGGAGAGAGGGTAAAGGGGTCTCTCATTTCAGATGCGTTCCAAAACTCTCCTGGAGGAGGGGAATGTCAGTGAGTTTGGAGTATGTATACCCTTGCTATAGCTAGGAAGAGGTCAGTGGGGGAGGTATTCATGGAGAACAGGTTCCACCTTCAGTACCTGGGAGAAATGTAGGGAGGTGCATGGTTTACATAATTAAAATTTAGGCCCTTGAGGATGAATGGTCTAGGCAATTATAGTAAAGAGTTATTAAAGGATGAACTGGTGGGTGAGCCTATCTTTAGAATCAATTCAAGTGACTAGTCATGGAAAGGGTAGTGGGAATTATTCAACATTTCAACATGACTTATTTTTCTACTGTGAATGAAACAGGGATTGAATAAAATTTCATGAGCATGTTCTAGAGTTAAACTGCTCAATCACTTACTGTGTGACCTCTGGTAGTTTTTTAACCACCCTGTGAGTCTCAGATTCCTCCTACGAATAATGGGAATATTATCCACTTAACTGGGTACAACATAGTAACCACTAAAAAAAGTTAGCTATCATATTATCTGTTGCTATAGCCTTTCTAAATGTCAGAGTCTACTGAAAGTACCAAAGACTTTAAAAATATGGATGACATCTAACATAGTAATTCCCCATGAAGGAGGCAGTACTAACAAAATAATACAAAATATGGAATAGGAATTGTTTATGGCAGTATTTCTTGCAATGGCTAAAAAACCTTGAAATTTAAAAATACAGTCTATAAAAGTGAACAGGTAAATTAATTGTGGTGTGTATAAATTAAATTGTATGCAATCATTTAAAAAATTTAAAACTAAGAATTTTAATAACATGGGAAACTGCTGGATAAGTAAATAAAACATTAACATAAAATTGTATACAGAGTAATCTCAACTTTTAAAAAATCTTAACCAATTTACTTTTTAAAGAAAATATTAGATACATTAAAAAGAAAAATCATTCAAAACAATAATACAGATTATTTCTGTGCTGTTGGTAGAACTGTGGAGAGATTTTTATTTTATTCTTTATAATTTTCTCTTTTTCAAATTTCCAACATTAAGCATATATTATTTTTGTTATCAGACAAAATCAACATGTAAAGTAGTTGAATGAATGAACAAGTATACAGTTCTTGCTTCAAAAAGTCTATCATCTAACAAAAGAGACAAAACCCCATGAAACAAAATGTTTGTAAGACCAAATACATTTAGATACTAGTCCAGAGGCTAAATATGACAAACATTCAAAGAAGGGTAAAATCAGAAACTGACATAATAGTAAGGGAAAGTTTCACAAAACTATTTATATATGCTCACTAGCATGGAAGCTCCATGAAGGCAGGGACTGTATCTTATTTAATCTATAGTGTCTAACACAAAATGATTTTGTGGATAGTACATATCCATGAGAGTAGAAATAGAAAAATATGAATACACTTCTTAAGTACTTATGAGTTGCTGAATAAATATCTGCTGAATGAATGTAAGGGTTATGCTGAAATTGAGGAAAGACTTGGGTCCATAAGACTCTAATCAAGATGGAGAACCAATGGGATTTCCCTGATGAGCCAATGGTTAAGACTCTTGAACTCCCAATGCAGGCCTGGGTTCAATCCCTGGTTGGGGAACTAAGTCCCACATGCTGCAACTAAAGAATGAGTGTGACCAAATAAATAAATAAGTATTTTTAAAAAAGAAATGGCAAGTCAATAAATAGTTTGTAATGACAATAATGGAATCTAACTGAAATATTACTGAGCATTTACTATATGTCAAGCACTATTTTAAATGCTTTATATAACTTCTCTCATTTTATCCTCAAAACAATGTGTGATATTCGTGTACCACTGGCTCCCTTTTGCCAATGAAGACATTAGAGCTCAGAAGTTACTGCTTGTCAAAAGGTCACACATCCTCCAATCAGATTCTAGATCTGACTCCAGACAGCAATCTCTTAAGACTGTCTTTAAGAGATTGACTGAGGAGAGGTACCCGAAAGCAGTAAGATAACGTAGCATCAAAGAGGTATGTTTATTCTGTGGTCTTGGACTGGAATGAGAGATATCAGTGCAAATTAACAGTTCTGTAAGGAATACAGAAGTGGGTATGTGACTATGTATACATACATATATTCCCTAGTTCTGTATGCTGAGATGGCGTAGAAGCAATGACACTCCAGTAGCAATGAGCATGCCAAGTACCCAGATTTCCATCTTTAAATACCATTAATCAACAGAGCTTCTTGGAAAAAATAGCTCATTCCAGGGTTGGGGCAGTGAAAGTAGAAAGTGAGTTGGGAATACCTTGTGGTACCAGAATGTAAAAGAGTGCTCAAAAAATGATAGGGACACATTGAAAGGACACCGGAGCCAACTGGAAGGGGCTTCTACTGGCCAAATCTAGAGTAATTTCAAAAAAAATAGTAAAAATAGCATAATTCATTAAAGTTCATAGACTAAAACAAGCATCCATAAGTCTATACTACTATGAACAAATTACTGAATAATAGATAAAAACAAATATTAAAGAATGTAAAGTTCTTTGCTACATTAGAATTCAATAAATAAATACAGAAAATTTTGAAAACTGAAGATTATCATTTGGCAAATATCACAGCAGTAATTACTCAGGTTAGAATCCTTAACAGATGCTAAAACAGTGGATCAAACTATGATGAAAGGCAAGACATGAATCCACCACGGGTTGATGTATGGCAAAACCAATACAATATTGTAAAGTAATTAGCCTCCAATTAAAATAAATAAATTTATATTAAAAAAAAGAAAGGCAAGACATGTACACTGTCTTACGATATTGCCCCATACAGTCTCAAAGTCTGGTTGTTTTGTAATTACAAAGGGAAAAACTAGTGAACTTACAGTGCGTAAACCTGGCAGATACAACCTGGACTAAGTTATCAATGTTAACTCAAGATAGAGTCTCATGTGTTGCATAAACAAACTTCAAAAAGCCAAGTAAAAACATAGGAAAAAAGTTATATACTTTTACACACAGGATAGATACAATATATAAATACATGCACAAGACTTAAGCAAACTGTGCTACCACATACATACTCTGTTTTATCACAACAGACATACATGCTACTGAAAATTTCAGTATATTTAAAATTATTATGAAAACTAATTGAAAGTATAATAAGGCAAATTTTTCTTCAAAATAATCACCTACCACAAATTACACTTGTTTTATAAATCTAACTTTTTATATATGCAATTATATATAATCATATATTCTGCAACAAGCAATTGCTTCTAGAGTACTTTTAAATTATCTCTCTATAAATAGACATACATATAGAGATCAAACTCTGATCATTTTATTCTAGGCCCAGAGCTGTTTTCATTATACCATGATGCTTCTCCTAATATCAGCAGGAAGAGATGTAATCCCCATTATATTTTCCATTTCACCTCCCGTGTCTCCCTTTATTAAAAAAATACAATATTGTAAAGTAATTAACCTCCAATTATAATTAATAAATTTATATTTTAAAAAAAATTAATAAAAAAATTAAAATTACAATAAAAAAAAAGTAGTAGAGATCCCAATACTCTGAACAGCAAATACAACTCTACAGATACAAAGGAAGCAGCATAGGACAGTCATTAAGAGTAAAGAATTTGGAGTCAAACTGCCAGGATTCAAATTTACAGCTTCACAGCTTGCTAACTATGTGATTTGGGCACATTACTTAACCTCTATGATCTGCAGTTCCCTGACTGGTCAAGTGGGACTAACAATAGTATATACTTCATTGGTCTGTTGTAAAGATTAAACATGATAATGTACATTTCCATATTAGCACAGTGCCTGGCACATATTAAACATGCAAAAATGAGAATGGCATTAAAACATGTATAATATCATATAAAAATAAAATAAAAGTGAAAAAAACATGCAAAAATGTTAAGTTTTGATAACAGTGTCAACAAATTCTTCCTATGGAGCAGTACACTTTAGAGGAAAAATTGTTCCATGGCCACAAACCACACTGCTACCCTTAACAAGCTGTTGTTCCTAGTCACAAGGGAGATAGTAGATTTAAATCTACTCCATACACACACAAAGTTACTAACAATTGCATAGTAGTAGTAGAAGTTTAAACAAGGTATCCATAAATCTAAGTGTATATCCTACTAATGTAGAGTCAGCATAAATACTTTAACATAAAAATACATTGTTTCCATCACTAGACTTGACCTTTCCAACTAAATTTGCCTTCTTCCCTTATTGCTAACCTTTTGGAATGAGTTATTTTATTCCACCTGATAAACTCTCTACCTAAAAAAAATTTTTCCACATATTTGTGATATCCTAATTTGGCATGACTTCAGAGAGAATGAAATCAGTTAACTATGAAAAATTAAAGCAATTTAAGTAGCAATGCTCTTCCTGGTGTAAAAGTTCCAATACTAGACTATTTGAGTCAACAAGTGGCCCCACTACCAATCAGTTTACTCTGCAGGTCACCAATATCCCCAGCACTAGTATGGAGAGCAGATACCATTCATATCTTTGAGATGATTAAAACATTCATCTAACTAGTATTTTAATGTGTGAAGCAGAAAAAACAAGCTTGGTTTTATTACAGGCACAATATACTAATGATAAGGAAATGGAGTATAAAATGTTCTTTAAAAATTATATAGGAAAAAAATAAAAATCATATAGGAGAAAAGAGAAAAAACTGCCTGGTATCTACTGTAATTTCTTTATGAACACTCAGTTATTAAATAGTCCAAGAAAACAAGCTTGCTCCCAAATTTTATCAATCATAAAAAGAAATTTCATTTTTAACATAACATGATTTAATATAAACTGAGGTAGAGTAATAGCTGTACATACCTGTATGATTGGTATCTGGTGCACATTTATTAATAGTAACATCAAAATAAAAAAATGAGAAATATTAAATCAAATATCCACAAAATCTTTGCCCTCAGGCCAAATGCTGCTAGCACCAAGATGATGTTTTTAAAAGTTAACTACTTTCAACAACACAATTGTAGTTTTATCCAAGGGTCTGTAGCCCTCCAGCGTGGCTAAACCTTAGTCCATTAAGAAGCTCTGCATCATAATAGCAATTTTAAATCATCTGTCTACTTTGATGGAGGAAATATTCTGGCAAGTGGAATTAAAAATAGTTGATATACATGGTCTTTTTTTTTTAGGAGAGTTGCCATTATGTTGTGTTAAGGTAATATGAAGGTTAGTTTTCACACCTTTAATACACACATTCTGGAGGATGGAAGAAAGGCTGTAACCTGAGGCATTCTGAGCGTAAAGAACAGCTAGAGGTAACTTACAAGTGGACCCATAGAAGCTATAACACAGCAGTTGCATATAAAGAATTGACAATCACTCAACCATGTGAAGGCCTAAGCCATGATCTCATATTAAAGTGTTTTTAAAACCACCCATTATGTTCACTCAAACATAACTTTTCAATAATTTGTCACACACTTAATTCTTATTTAGAGGTTAAGTGAAATTAAGGAAGATGAGTTTAGGCTAGAGAACATTTTCTCTGACAAAGCCATTCATTCCTTTAGATTTGCCTTTCACCCCCAGAAGGATACTGGGTGGGACTACCTAGACACCCTTATAGGAGATATATTAAGATTTTAATTCTACATTCCTAAAACTGAATGGTACTTTTTGCTCTGTCATTTCACTTCCCTGCTTCGCTCTCCTTTAAACCAGAACACTCATTCTCCTTTGAAAAAGATAATCCTTTTCCTTTAAATAGGTAATGGGCAAACTCTCGATTTGTTTCAGGTGCCTTAGTAAGCAAAAAAAGTAAAGAATGAAAACCTAGAACTTATAAAAAGAAAAAAAAAAAAAAGAGAGAGAGAGAGAGAGATGAAGAAGACCTGAAGCCTGAAACCATTCCTGGTATGTTACCTGATCATTTGCAACAAGATGTCAAATAGACTACAGAGGCTTTACTGACTAGAGGTGAGGTTAGGTTCCTGTTGCTTAAGGAAAAGGCAAAAGGAAAGAACTTCAGGGGTGCGCTTAACACTTTGGTGGAAGCTGGATTTTAGAAAAGTCAAAACAGTAATCTATCGACAAAGTTGAAAGAGTGTGTGGATTGGGCACAACTAGTGAAAAGCTTACCCGGCAGGTAGGGAAACCCTCGAGGGTGGAGAGTAGAGAGGAAAAGTTTTAAATATCCACCAGAGCCTAGTGATCTATTAACTTGCGTCCTCCTCCCCAGGTTCTGCTCTTGCCCCCAGAGCAACTAGCCGCAGGAAAGCAAGCACCTAAACCTCACCCTCGGACTTGAGAAGGCTTGAGTTACTAGCGCTGTAAATAATGTTTCTTCCTAAACTGAAGGCACATCTGACTCCCCTAGCCAAGGCCCAGGAGAAAGGAAGGTAAAAGGGACAAAAAGTGATTTCAGCGTGAGAGCGAGGTGATGGGGTGGCGGGGCGGGGGGGTTGGGGGGAGTGTAGAAGGAAGGACTTACCGCAGCCTCTGCGGGCTGCCCCCAAAGACTCAGGGCCAGTAAGGACAAGCCGGCAGCCAGGCTGACTCCACGCAGTTTCATTCTTCTCCGGCTCCCGCAGCTCCTTCAGCACCCGCACGAAATCCCTGGCTGGCTCTGACCAATTGACATAATCTTGAGGGTTTATAGGGAGAGAGCTAGAGCCGGAGAGGGACAGCGAGGGTGTCCCAATTGTGCCGGTCGTCTTGGGTGAGGAGAAAAGCTTTTTAAGAGTGGAGGGGGGGGGGGGAAATGAAGCACCAGCAACTAGTCTTCCCTCCCCCCTCCCCTCCCCAAAGCCGGTCTCTCGGGAGCACTTGTCTCTTCTGTCCAGACTTGCAAACTTTTTCCTCGCGCAAGTCCCACAGATCTACTTTCCTCCCTCTCTTCCCCCGCACCGCCCCCTCCCCACCAGCCCTGGGGAATTTCAGGATCACTCCGCCACAGCTTTACACTGCACCAGCAACCTGCGAGGGAGTGACGCTCAGTTATTTGGCAGAGGGAAACTTCCAGACCAGTTGACTGCGCACCCCGAGTCCCACCGGGAAAGTTTTCTGTTCGTTCAGTGGCACCTTAAGTTGATACTCCTTTTCCCTGCCCAGTTCCACTCTCAGTGATGTGAGCCCCGAAGTCAATTGCAAATAGACCTGAGCTGGGACTATTTTTTGTAGCGGAGGGATCTCAGAGAAACGCTCCTTTTTATTGTTAATCATTAGAAACAAATTTTGGTCGCTGCTCTGGGGGCTGCGGGGTTGTTTGCTTTCCACCTGCTCGCAGGACGGAGTTTCTATATACAACAGAAAATGTGCAAATATGAGAAATATATAAATATATTTATATAATTAAATATATGCTTATAACTGAAGAATTAAAATGAACATAACTATATGTATATGAAGACTTTATGCATGTTATATACATATAAGATTTGGGGGCGCTCAGATATTAGTAATTATATGGTTGGATGTTTAATAAAGTTATATCTTTTTATTTAGCTACATTGAATGCCATAATTAATATTTACATCTTATATTGACTAACATAAAAGTTATTGACTCATTGCAGTTGTTTTTCAGAGAGATGTAAGGCAGGGAATTAAATAACTTTAGTGCAATTTTCCTTAACACTAACATGAATGCTTAATTGGAAATATTTGTATGATGTTAATGGAAGTTGAATTGGTCTCCCAAATGAGACTTGAACGTTACTTTGGTAATTCTGATATATAGATTTTTAAAAGCACCAACAGGCCCAGAAAATGCTTTATGTGAACTCCTTGGAGGAATTCTTCAGAACAGTTATTATTTTAGACCCTAGAATTTACCACTTTACAGTCTTTCGGGGCTTTGGACTTGTTTCAAGCGGGCCCACTTATCCTTAGGTTCCACTCAAGTAAGGGTAGGTTTACAACTCCAGAAACCACCACTACCACCACCACCCCAAGAGCTTAGTGTACAATCAATTAGAGTAACTGGTATGCATTTGAGCAAGTGTGCAAGGACACTTTGGGGCCCATTTGTCTCTGTGGGAATTGTATGCCTTAATCTGTGTATTTGTAACAGTTTTTAGTGGTTTAAGGAAGTGTCTTAGTGTATAGGTCTGTGGGCCTGTGGAGATGCGTGGGAATGTTATGGGTGGAGGTGCCTGAAAGTGGGAAAGACGACTGGCTGCCCAAGGTAGGGGGATGATTGACAGCAGACAGCCCCGCCCCCTTCCCCTCCATTCCTTCCTCTCCTGGTGCATGGAACTATCCCTTGAGTGCAGCAAGTTGTAGCGGGCACCGCTGATCGTGTTTCCCTTTGGGGCACCTTTTATCTAGAAGCCGAGTTCAGTTTCTTCCAAAGTGAGCCACTCCGCCCCCCTACTCCATCCTCTTGAATAAGGAAACAGCCGCCAAGCATCAGCGGAGCCCAGATGAGCCGGGGCCGCGGAACCGCTTAGCAGTCTCCCGGGACCCAGCTCTGGAGGAGCCGCAAGCATGCACCCTGGGTGAGCTGTTGCTATCACGAGCTCCCCTCCTCTTTCTTACTTTGGGCTACTTTGCCGGACCTGCACTATACTTGTACTTCTGTCACTGCAGAAAAAGTGGCGGTAGTCAGCAAAAAGGGGTCTGGGGTCTATGGACAGACACAGGATCCCGGAGAAAACCCATGTTATTCACCCTCCCTCCCGTTTCAGGTTGTGGCTGCTTCTGGTTACTTTGTGCCTGACCGAGGAACTGGCAGGAGCGGTGAGTCTTTTCTGTCGACCCCCTTCCCTCCTTCTCCTTTGACCCCCTCGGCATCCCTCAACACAATCACAACTCTCATGTTTGTGTTAAGGGGCTACACTGTGAAACGGAGTTCACATCACTCTCACTTCTTTTGGGAGTTAGTGGGGTCCTTAGAGAGGAATAGCACAGTGTCAGGCTAATGCCTTTGGGACTCAGGCATCGTTCTGTCCCAAAACTTCGTAAGGGGTTGGGAAAATAAAAGTAAAAGACACAAAAGGCATACATTTCTGAGCGTCTTCCTGGACGACTTGATATGACTGACATCTGATGCCTTTCTCTATATCGATCTATGAGGCAGAAGAAATGTGTTTTTCCCTGGTCTACAGGAACATGAATTGGCACACACGTTTGAAAGTGGGAGGAGTACACAAGAAATGGGACTTGGAAGTACGGCGAATGCTATAGAAGTTAAACTTAAGTATTTTCTTTGGAGTCATTTGACAGTACCAGGTGACAACATCTAGGCTCATTAACCAGCTAAACTGCATTGATACTACTAGATGATGTTCAGTTTCTGCCCTATGTTCCTTTTACTGGTTTTCTCTCTCATCGGAAAGTTAAAAGTTAAAGCGGTTTTAAAAGAAAAAAAAATCTAAAACTTAACATTTTATAGGCTGTTTAGATAATATCCATCAAATTGGCCAGGGACTGCAGGCAAAGGAATTTCTGTAGACATTTGGTCAAGAAAAGTTTAATGGATCCCAGAAAGGAGTAATTCCAGCGAAATTACTCGGATAAGTTACCAAAGGTGGCGAGACCTTAACAATCAGAGATGCTGCAGTTTTCCAGACTCACTAGCAACTTACGCCCACAGAAATAAACTGTTGAGTTCAAATATGAAGTTGTTCAACTATTGAGTACTATTTCACTGCTCTATTTTTTTTAAATTCTTAATAATAACCAAAGTCATACATGTACTCTAAATATATATGTGTGTATATATGACAGATAAATATATATTCCAAATCTTTACCTTCTGAGTTTTGACAAGTTTAACTGATTGACTCCATTTTTAATACTTTAAATATTTAAAAATACTATTTAGAAAGCCATACTTCAGTCAACCCAATAAAATCCCCTAATACTTTTATGGGAAAAAAATGATTTACTTGTCATGGTATATGTCTTTAAGAAAATTTTGGAATAAAGTGAAATGACTTCCCTTATGAAAAGAGGATGATGACAGAAATCTTGACTTTTAACATTTTGTGACCCTTTAACTCAGAACATCAGCTTTTATTGTAAGTGAATTCTATACTTTGTAAGCAGAAGAATTGATCTAGGTTTCCGCACTCTTCTTTTTCTGATTCCTCCAGTATACAAGTTTAGTTATGTGTTACCTTGGGGCTCAATACTACATTTATTGAAAATGCCAGGTTTTGATTAGTTAACAATTTGTCTGGGAATCTTGGCACTTATAAAAATGTCATGCGTGGGCAGGATACCCTCCAGCAAAACCTTTATTTCAGACTCTGGCTGATGGTATTCAGTGTACTTTTGGGAAAAACATTAACAAATCATTCTATATAGTTGGAGACTATCCAAACATGGCATCCCATCACTTGAAATCTTTGAAAGTCACTAGAGGATGTTGCCTTCACTTCTCAGAAATATTAAAGCATGTCTCCAAACTCAAGCACTACTTTGGTGTGTGGATTTTAGACTGTGACCCATTGTTTTACAATGTCACCTGCTCTGTCAGTGTGACTGACCCTGGAAAGACTAAAATAAACCTTGAGATACACTGACAATACTTTATATTTTGCTTTAAGTTCATAACTGCTTCACTGACCTATTGTTTACTTCCGCATAATATCATTGACATTGTAAAGCTTTTTTTTTTTAATTTTTGGAAAAATGTCAAAGAGAAAGAGGAGAGTTAACAGGGTGAGTTCTCAGAAGGTGACTCTTCTAAGGGGAAGTTCTTCATTTTTTTAATTTATTTTTAATTGGAGGCTAATTACAATATTGTAGTGGTTTTGCCATACATTGACATGAATCAGCCATGGGTGTACATGTGTTCCCCATCCTGAACTTTGTTTATACTCTTTGTACTGGATTCTTATCCATACTGGCTGGATGAGAATAGTCAATTTTACTCTCAATTTCAGTTCATCCTCTGGGTTTATAATGTTTTTCACCTTTCAGATGGTTTTAAATATTTGAATTCTCCATACCTTTCTGACTTATATTAATGAAAAAGAACATAAATAGATTGATAAGAACTATTTTGTGCTTCAGTATGAGAAAGTCTCTTCACTGTGAGAGTTACATTGTCTATAATGGAGTATTGGTGAGCATTGGAGATAGGGCCATTTAGATGCTTTTGAGTTCTTTCTTTGTCAGACTTTATTAAGCAGTGTTTTCTAAGGGATGGAATGCAAAATGTTAAAACCCAGGGTTAAATAATGAATTTTCATTAAATTTCATTTAAAACAGTGATGATCTTTATTTATGCGAAATATTTTCACAATTTATCTGAGTGAGATAGAGCGTAGAAATTCAAAATATCCATAATCATTTTTGGTTATTAAGTTCCTAAGGCACAACACACAAAGATTTATTTAAAATTTGTCTCTAACTCTGTAGGAGTTCACTTTCTCAGGCAATGGTAGTCATTATGTTCCTTAAAGGATAGGCTTGTTATAGTTATTGTTTAGTCTTAAGTCATGTCCAACTCTTTTATGACTTCATGGGTTGTAGCCTGCCAGGTTCCTCTGTCCATGGGATTTTCCAGGCAAGAATACTGGACCAGGTTGCCATTTTCTTCTCCAGGGTATCTTCCTGACGCAGGGATCAAACCCACTGGCTGATTCTTTACCACTGAAAAATCATGGAAACCCTTTGGGATAGGATACTTGATAAATTATTATCTGCATCTTGTTAGAGAAGAAACTAAAAAACTCCATGTCTCATCATAGGTTGATATGTTTAAGAGTTAAAATATATCCCAAATTAGTCAGGATCCTTATGTTTTCTTCCCACTTTGCCCCAAATCTGCTTACACAAAACGCTGCAATACGACCAAGTGTATTTATAAGTCAAAGCCCAGTAGGAGAATTATTTGAGTGGCAAAGGGGTAAAGGGGAGAAAACACCTCTGTCTATTATCAACTCTGCCTAGAGCACAGGTAAAGCGCCTTTGCTGCTGCTGCTAAGTCGCTTCAGTCGTGTCCGACTCTGTGCGGCCCCAGAGACGGCAGCCCACCAGGCTCCCTCGTCCCTGGGATTCTCCAGGCAAGAACACTGAAGTGGGTTGCCGTGCCTTTAGCCATGTTCAAATCACAGTCTGATTGAAATACAAACTTCTTAAAGTTGTAGTAACTTGCTCAAGTTGGTCCTTTCCAATTTGATTTTCAGCCATAATCACAGTCATCAAAGTATGAATAGAGTGTTAAGGTTTTTCAGATGAAGAAAATCCCTTCCTAACTAGGGATCAAGAGGAATATTTGCCTTGTTTGGGGCTCTCAGATTTCTTTTGCTTTTTGTTTTATAAAACAGATTTACTGAGATATAATTTAAATACTATAAATTCACTCATTTATGTATATCATTCAATGAATTTTAGTAAATTTGCCAAGTTTTACAACCATAACTATATCCAGTTTTAGAACATTTTCATCACCTCCAATAAGATCCTTCATATCCATTGAATTAATCCCTGCTCCTACCTGCAAGCCCAGGTAAGCATGGATCTCTTCTCTGTCTCTATAGATGTGTCTTTTCTGGACATTTCATATAAACAGTACCATATAATATATAATCTTTTGTATTTGGCATTTTTCACTTAGCATTAATATTTTAAAAATTCATCAATGTTGTAGCATGTATCAGTATTTTACTCTTATTTTTTAGTATTGTTATTGGTATTTGGTATTGGTATTCCACTATGGGGAGGGGGGGCTTCCTAGGTGGTACCAGTGGTAAAGAACATGCCTGCCAATGCAGGAGACATAAGAGATAAAAGTTTGACCCCTGGGTCAGGAAGATCCCCTGGAGGAGAACATGGCAACCTACTCCAGTATTCTTGCTTGGAGAATCCCATGGACAGAAGAGCTTGGTGGGCTATAGTCCATGGGGTTGCAGAGAGTCAGACAGAACTGAAGTAATCATCAAAGGACTACATAAATAGGTACGATAGATGGTCATGTAGTTACATTATGGACAGGTCAAAAGAAACATTTCCAATAGGAGTAAAGGGGAAAATAGATATTTAATGTGTAACTAAAGAGACTGGGCTTCCCTGATGGCTCAGTGGTAAAAAATCCACCTGCCAATTCAGGAGACCCAGGTTTGATTCCTGGGCCGAAAAGATCCCCTGGAGAGGGAAATGGTAACCCACTGCAGTATTCTTGCCTCGGAAATCCCATGGACAGAGGAGCCTGGCAGGCTACAGTCCGTAAGATCGCCAAGAGTTGAACACAACTTAGCGAATGAATAACAACAACTAAAGAAACAGATATATTACTATCTATCTCAAATTTGTTTCACTATATTTTTTGATTCTGTTTCAGTATGATTGGTTTCTATTGTAATCCCATGTATTTTATTGACTATGTTTAAGAATATTATTCTGAGAGGGAGTCAGTAGATAGGCTTCACTTGACTGCCAGAGTAATTCATGGTATTGAAAAAGAAACTCTCTAGTTATGAATTGGTTTTTACAATAAACAATTTGTGACTGACCCTGGGTCAGGAAGATTCCGTGGAGTAAGAAATTACAACCCACTCCAGTATTTTTGCCAGGAAAATTCCACGAACAGAGGAGACTGGTGGGCTACAGTTCATGGGGTTGCAAAGACTGCATGACTGAGCACGAGCATGAAGGCATCTTCAGATGTGAGGGCATTTGTATTGACTACAAGTGCCAACAACCTTTTAGACTCTAGGCATATTATGGTATTTCTAGTAAATATGCCCCTGTATTTTATTAGATCATAGTCAAGCAGGAGCAAAGTGTGTCCTTCCCCTAATTAATTCATTAATATAATATTGAAACATAGATTGACCTCAGTTATCAATACGTATTGGGTTTTGCTTGCTTCCGTTTATGCATAATTCTGTGATTTCACCACCATGCTTGGAGTATAGACTTGTCCTATTCTGTGTAAATGACAAGACATACACATATAGAAGAAGATATTAGGAAAACACCATGCTGTATTAAACTATGAAGTCCTTTTAAGCTGACCAAATATCCCAGTGGGGCATATCATAGGGCTCTAATTTGTTTTAAAGTCTAGCTAAATATAAATACAGACCAATAAGCATGTCCAAGAGACTACAGTGATGAGGAAATTAACAAAGAACAATTGTCCACTTTTTTACCATCTGTAATTTATCCCTCTCCTAGGAATTTTTTTCTTCTACAAACAATATTGAAATCTCTTCCATTATAAAAACAAATAAATTTTTTAAATCCATGGCTTCATTTTCCTCTGTAACTCTAACCCCCTCAATCACATTACTGCCAAATTCCTGGTCACTGTCTATTCTTCTTCAACAATCATTTACCTTTAAGCCTATTACAGTCTGGAAAGAGGCTATTCTACCAAAATTGCCCTCTTTCGAGTTTTTAATGGATATCTAACTGCCTAGCCCAAAGATGTCACTGTAGTCCCCATTCTATCTGGCTTGTTTAATGTAGTGCTTGGCATTTTCCAATCAAACAACCTTTCCCCTTTTGTCTTCTGAGTCATGATGCTTCATTGTTTCTCATTACACTTCTCTGTTTTTTTTGGTGGGAGGAAGTGGACACTGTGCCACTGGCTTGCAGGACCAGGGATTAAACTCTTGCCATTGGCAGTGAAAGCACAGAGTCCTAACCACTGGACTACCAGGAAATTCACTCTGATATTTTTATTTTATTCATTCAACATATATTTATTGAGCAGACACTGTATTCTAACTAGTATACCATGCTCTGGTGACACCATGGTTAACAAGTCAGGCATGATCTTTGCCATCACAAAACTCATAGTTTTCATCACCCCCTGCTCATAAAATGGCGGTTTTACTCAGTATTTTTATCCTTTCTTTCTTCTTGCTCCAACAGTTCTAACTATGCCTCCTATACATTGATGACTATCAAATTTGAATTTTCAGGCCAGGTGTCTCTTTGTAGCTCCGAACTTTTATTTCCAGTTACCTACTAAGTCCCTGTGGGCTTCCCTGGTGGCTCAATGGTAAAGAATTCACCTGCCAATTCAGGAGATGCAGGAGACACAGGCTTGATCCCTAGGTCAGGAAGATCCCCTGGAGAAGGAAATGGCAACCCACTCCAGTATTCTTCCCTGGGAAATCCCATGGACAGAGGGGCCTGGAGGGTTGCAGTCCATAGGACTGCAAAAGAGTCGGACATGCCTGAGTGACTGAACAACAACAGCTAAGCCCTTGTACCTATATCTCATTGAGTGGATACATACAAAGCACTTAAAATGGTGCCTAGAGCTTAGTATAAGCACTCAACCAATGCCAGCTCTAATTGTGTTGTATTACCCTAAAACACAGTATATCCAAAAATGAAATATTTTCTAGTCCTTATCATGGCACTCCAACCTGCTATCTTTTTTGTATTTGTTCAGTGTCATCACAATCCACCCAGTTTCAAGTGAGAAACTATAGAATCAGGCACCGACCCTCATTATCTCCATCTCTATCAAGTTCCGTTAGTTTTACCAAAAACCTGCATCATCTAGTTTCCTAGTCATATCCTAGTGGCTCCAAATCTCATCATCATATATAAATAACCTTGTAACTAGTTTTTCTATTCCTGACTCCATTCTAATCTCTACCCTGCCACCAGAGTTATTTTGTTAACAACAAACCCAATTATGTTATTTCAAGATTTAAGTTTTGTTTGTTTCTATTTTCTTCCAGGATTAATATACATACTCCTTGACTTGACACATTAAAGGCCTTCATTTTTTGGCCCAAACTACCTTTCCAGCTTCATGTCTAAGTGTTCTTTTCCTGCCACCTCTCCTTCTCAAACTCATAGTATACATTACACTTCATTGAGACTGAACTTGTCTCCATTCGCAAGCCACTTGCTTTCACATTTTATTTCACATTTGTTCTTTCACATTTTATTGCTTTTGCTTATGCCATTGCCTCCACATGGAATGGCTTTCTCCACCATTTACACATTCTCTTCCTAGTAAACTCCTGCTCAACCTTTAAAACCAAGAAAAAATGTCATTTTCTCTGTAAAACAGTTCCAGACCTCTTCAGAAAGAGTTTATTCTTCCTTGCCCTGTGCTTCCAAAGTTCTTTAGGCCCCTTTGGTGGCATCTACCATGTGGTTGTGAAATTCCTATGCTTATATGTCATGTTCCCCTCTTTAAATTATAATGTCCAGGATACTGCCAAGCATATGGGAAGTGAACGACAGATGCCTTTCAGGTGGGTAAACAGATCTACTCCTAATGGCCTGTAACAACTACCTTGTCCTTGTCTATCTTAAAGAATTATGAATGGTGACTCTAATAACAATGCTCTGATGGAAAAATAAGAACCTTGTTCAGTGGGATAATGTTTAAGAGAAAGAACTCTGGAATCAGACTTACGTTTGAATGCTACCTCTGCCCTCTGTGATTTAGGGCAACTCATTTTACCTCTCTGAGACTCAATTTTCTCATCAGTACAAAAGGGATAATAGTACCTTCTGTCTTAGAAAGTTGAGTGATTAAAAGAAAGAATTTATGTGCAAGTTACACCATTCACAAGGTGCTAAATCCTCACCTATCTCTCTACAAGTATTCTCTATTTTTTTCAATGCTGAGGAAAAATTTTTAAGTGTTTCCCAGTTTTGACAACTGATTCATGACAAGATGAGAAAAAGTGAAACGTCAGATAAGAGTCTCACTTTGTAGATTTCTGTCTAAAGATGGTAATATTTCTCAATTGTCCCTTTCAGCTCTTTTTCTCCTCTTCTCTGTGTGTACCAAGTTGTTTCAGCCGTGTCCGACTCTGCGACCCCATGGACTGTAGCCAAAGAGGGTCCTCTGTCCATGGGATTCTCCAGGCAAGAATACTGGAGTGGGTTGCCATACCCTCCTCCAGGAGATCTTCCCCACCCAGGGTTCAAACCTGCATCTCTTCCACATCTCCTGCATTGGCAGGTGGGTTCTTTACCACTGGTGCCAATGGGAAGGGGCTTTTCCTTCTTCTACCACTTTAATAATGACATGTCATTACTAGCACTTTCTCAATATTAATTTATTAGCAACTCAGGACTACCTTGAGAAATATTGGGTTAGCCACAGAGTTCACTCGGGTTTTTCTATACCATTGTACATAAAAATCCAAACGAACTTTTTGGCCAACCCAATATATAAGGTGAATACTCAGCTCAGAGAGATTAACTAGATTTGTGATCTAAGATCCAGCAAATGGCAGATTTGGAGTTGAAACCCACTCTACTGGGCTGTCTCTCTAATTCAGGCATTTTATCATCTCTTATCTAGACTCCAAAATAGACCTGACTGTCCTTCTGGTTTCAGTATTCCCCTGCCTCCCAACCCCTCTCTCCTGATCTCCACCCTCTCTGCAAGCAAGGGGCCTGTTCTAAAACACAGATCCGATCATGCCACCCCAAGCTCCCCACACCCATCAGCATCTGGCCCTGCCTACTCATCTAACTCTGCCTCCTATTATTGTCCTCATACTGATGTTTAGACCATGTTACGCTTTTGATGTTGGCTCAACATGCCATGCATAGTCACCCCTACTCTTCCTTCTGCCTGAAACACCCTTCTTTTCTCATCCCTTCCTTCCTCCTGTCTTTGAAGATGGACTTAGCATTCTTCCCTTAAGGCCCACTTTAGTGAATATTTTCCAGAAGTGCCCCCTTCTTTCTAGCCTTCCATCTCCACTCTGTTTTCCCCTCTTTCCTTCCTTCAACAAATATTTATTTAGTGCCGTCTATGTGTTAAACACTGTGGCCGTCCTGGTGTTTGAAGGACCATGGCAAGTACCAAGCCAGTGTGGCTGGAACACAGAGGGGGAAGCACAGGGAAAGAGTCAGAACACCATGTGAGATGAGGCTGGAGGAACAAGAAAGGACCAGACACATCCTGCACTCTTACTGTCTCATGACTCCTTGGAGCATTTATCTAATGCCTGCACTAAAGGTGTGGGCTACTTCCCTGGTGGCTCAGTGGTAAAGGATCTGCTTGCCAATGTAGGAGGCATAGGTTTGATCACTGGGTTGGGACGATCCCCTGGAGAAGGAAATGGCAACCCAGTCCAGTATTCTTGCCTGGAGAATCGCATGAACAGAGAGGAGAGCCTGGCGGGCTACAGTCCATGGGGTCTCAAAAGAGTCAGGCATGACTTAGCGACTAAACAACAAATATACACACAACTTGGCTATTGTGAAAAATGCTGCTGTTAACATAAGAGAACATGCTGCTGCTGCTGCTAAGTCGCTTCAGTCGTGTCCGACTCTGTGCAACCCCATAGGCGGCAGCCCACCAGGCTCTGCCATCCCTGGGATTCTCCAGGCAAGAACACTGGAGTGCGTTGCCATTTCCTTCTCCAATGCATGAAAGTGAAAAGTGAAAGTGAAGTCACTCAGTCGTGTCCGATCTTAGAGACCCCATGGACTGCAGCCTACCAGGCTCCTCCATCATATGTCTCTTCAAAATAATTATTTTATTTCCTTTGCAAACAACTGAGCATGAGCACAGGAATACACAAGGTGTATTTCTCCGGATGGAGTGTAGTAGACATTATAAGTTACTGCTGGTCATCTACTCTGTGTCTTTGTTCCTTCTTATGCCCAGAGGGCTCACTCCTGTGGCACATATCTATCCCTTCCAGATTTATAAAGCTGAGGTGACTACTGAATAGTTCAGGGAACTCTACTCAGTGCTCTGTGGTGATCTAAATGGGAAGGAAATCCAAAAAAGACAGGATATATGAATACATTACAGGCTTCGCAGGTGGCGCAGTGATAAAGGACCTTCCTGCCATTGCCAGAGACATGGGTTTGATCCCTGGGTCGGGAAGATCGCCTGGAGGAGGAAATGGGAACCCACTTCAGTATTCTTGCTGAAAATTCCATGAACAGAGGAGCATGGTGGGCTACAGTCCATGGAGTCCCAAAGAGTCGGACATGATTGAGCTACATTACAACAACAATGTGTATATGTTAGTTGATTCACTTTACTGTACAGCAGAAACTAACACTACATGGTAAAGCAACCCTGTCGCTTCTCCAGGGGATCTTCCCAACCCAGGGATTGAACCCAGGTCTCCCGCATTGCAGGCAAATTCTTTACCAGCTGAGCCACAAGGGAAGCCCTGTAAAGCAACTAGCTTACAATAAAAATTAATTTTAAAAGTAAATAAAATTTAGGGAGGCCATGAAGTATGTGTCTTTCCTCCAGCTTTTTGGGGATTCCATGTTTTATGTCTGGAGGTCTATTTCCTGATAGTGTGGTTTAAAAAATACAGAGCTCCATGTGCATGTGTGTTACGTCACTTTTGTTGTATCCAACTCTGTGCAATCCTATGGGCAATAGCCAGCCAGGCTCCTCTGTCCATGGGTATTCTCCAGGCAAGAATACTGGAGTGGGTTGCCATGCCCTCCTCCAGGGGATCTTCCTGACCCAGGGATTGAACCTGCATCTCTTATGTGTCCTGCATTGGCAGGCAGGTTCTTTACCACTAGCGCCACCTGGGAAACCTCCATATTTGGAGCCAAATGTTTCTCGGTGCTGATACAGACACCATCATTAACTATGGCCTGAGGACAAATCACTAGCTGTATTATTAGCTGTAAAATGGTTACTGTTGTTGTTATTCTGTTCCCATCACTCACTGTGACTGCCTCTGTACTAAAAATGAGTGGTGAGCCCATTTGGGAATGTTTTAGAGAAAATTGCTTAATTATGTGTTGAGTTTGTATTTCAAGCTTCCCAGAGGGAGAAAAAGCATTAGAATTGTTATTTTTGTTCCAGTTTCTCCAAAGCCACTTCTATCTCTGCTGCCCTACCTTTGTGACATCCTGTAGAGATCAGGATATCCACTAAAGATTGTGTCTGTAGATACCTCTTCAGGTATCTTTGAAGTCCCAGTTCCCCTTAGTCTAACAGTAGGGCTAGTTCACCATTATCTTTCAATCTGGTTGCTCTTACTGAGGGGAAGTTGGTACTCTTCAGTGGAAATTTCCCTGGCCCTAAAATTCTAATTGTATTTACCTCAGAGAGACCAGGCTTTCCCATAAATGTCTGGGATTTCTGGCCAACAGGCTGAGTCAGTCCTTTGGGAGACAGATTTTCTCTAGGGGACAGAAGCAAAGTTAAGCAGTATTTCTCCTTTGCTCTGTAAAGCTTTGTGACTGTTTTCCCTCACCCGAAGGGAAGAGGGTTGGCAGAGAAAATCTGAAATGCCTAGAATCTCTAAATTCTGTTTGTGAGTGTAGCAAATCCCTTGAGGATGGGGATCAACTTGAGATTTATAAGATTTATGTGTCCTTGCCTTGACGATAAGATTAAATTGCATACTTACCTAGAGCATGCTCATAGATAAAAATGTTGGTGTAGATGCTGATAATGATGACAAAGATTAGAGCTCTTTTCAAAGTTTACAGCTGTAGACCCTTTTCTCCCCCCAAAAAATCTTTTATGACTCCTCCAACATAAAAGCCAGACCAAAGTGAGTGTTTTGCTAATAAGTCAAAGTTTTTAATATTTATTTATTTGTAAAGTAAGTAAGAAGGAAGAGAATGAAAAAATATATAAAATCTGAAATTGAAGACTATGGAAGTCTTAGTTTCCAGTTTATTCCTGCCTGGATAAAAGTCGAATGTACTGAAATAAGTAGTTGTTTTTTGCCTAATTGTTTGGATTGTCAACTCAGGATGCTCTTCAGTTAAAAGGACAAGGCAGTAAAATCTATATTCTAGGTACACATATACTACCCTCTCCTCTCACTTTCATTCTCTCTTTCTTACCTAAATACACATTGTTAACTGGGCAGCACGCATCGGCACAATTAGTGGTGGTTTCTGATGTGTGAATGTTTGGTGTGGAACCCATTTGAATGGGACATGCTGTGTTTTATTACAGTCTTAAAATAGTTTAACATATATTTTTAATTGAAATTAAAATCAGATGTGGAACTGTTGAACTACTACCACTATTTTAAAACACTGGATTATAGAATAATCCAGCATTAAACATCATGGATCAGAATGAAGTGTTCTAGAAGGTGAAAGAAGGAAGAGGTCAATAAGGACTGTAGTTTGAGAAACTTTCACAGAAGCAAAATTTATGCTAGGCCTTGAAGGACTCAAAATAAATTATAAATGTGGAGATTTATTTATTTATTTAAAATATTCTAGATTTTTCCAGGACATCTCTGAGATTTCAAGTTTTTGTCTCTAGGACTCTATAAATATACTTGTGTTTATCAGGACAGATCATTTTTTTTTTATTTTTTAACTTTACAATATTGTATTGGTTTTGCCATATATCAACATGAATCCGCCACAGGTATACACGTGTTCCCCATCCTGAACCCTCCTCCCTCCTCCCTCCCCATACCATCCCTCTGAGTTGTCCCAGTGCACCAGCCCCAAGCATCCAGTATCGTGCACTGAACCTGGACTGGCGACTCGTTTCATATATGATATTATACATGTTTCAATGCCATTCTCCCAAATCATCCCACCCTCTCCCTCTCCCACAGAGTCCAAAAGACTGTTCTATACATCAGTGTCTCTTTTGCTGTCTCGTATACACGGTTATTGTTACCATCTTTCTAAACTCCATATATATGCATTAGTATACTGTATTGGTGTTTTTCTTTCTGGCTTACTTCACTCTGTATAATAGGCTCCAGTTTCATCCACCTCATTAGAACTGATTGAAATGTATTCTTTTTAATGGCTGAGTAATACTCCATTGTGTATATGTACCACAGCTTTCTTATCCATTCATCTGCTGATGGACATCTAGGTTGCTTCCATGTCCTGGCTATTATAAACAGTGCTGCGATGAACATTGGGGTACACATGTCTCTTTCAATTCTGGTTTCCTCGGTGTGTATGTCCAGCAGTGGGATTGTTGGGTCATAGGGCAGGTCTATTTCCAGTTTTTTAAGGAATCTCCACACTGTTCTCCATAGTGGCTGTACTAGTTTGCATTCCCACCAACAGTGTAAGAGGGTTCATTTTATGTTTGATTTTTTTTCATTTTGGTCACACTGTGCAATGTATGGGATCTTAGTTCCTCAAGGATTGAACCTGTACCCCATGCATTCAGAGTGTGGAGTCTTAACCACTAGGCAGCCAGCAAAGTCCCTATCTTTGATTTTTAAATGTAGTCCTACTAAATATCAGAGAGACAAGCTGATCAGAGCATGAGCAAAAACATAGAGGAGGTATTAACATGAAGCGTCCTTGAGGAAATTTGGAAAAAAGCACACTTTCATCCCGGCAGTCAGCGCTCCTTGCTATGACTCACTCCTTGGTGAGCAGCAAGCAGTGTGGATTTCAACTCCCACATGGCCCCTCAGTCAATTTCCTTTTGTAGTGAACCGTATGAACAGTTATATACTGCAACCCTAGCAAGAATGAATATGACTGAATGGAAGAAGACATTCCTGGCTAAAGCACAAGAGTAGAAGGAAATGATTATGTAAAGTTGGAGCAGGGTTAGGTTATGGAGGTCTTAAAAGTGAAGCAGAGAGAAGAATTTGGCTACAAAGCACTGTTATTGATTGTTATTTGAGGGAAATACTGACATGATCAGTGGGTCTTTTGCCCACTCTTCTTATGTCAGACAAGGGCCCGTGCATAAAACTCCCTACATCCTATACATCAAACATAAATACACATACACATACCAAAAGTATAACTGGGAATCAGTTGATGGAGAAAATCAAGACCAGCAGACCAAGAGTCTGCTCTTTCTATTGGTCTCTTTTTTATTGTAAAAACTAACACTCTAGCTTTAGCCCCAGTCTTTGCCTTTACTTTCTTGCCTTCTATTTTATTGTTGTTCACTTGCCAAGTAATGTCTGACTCTTTGCGACCCCATGGACTGCAGCACACTAGGCCTTCCTGTCCCTCACTATCTTCTCCTAAATCACCACTTTATCCTTCCCCTGCTCAACTAGTTGTACCATCATCCAGATGCCTGTTCCATTAAAAGTGGAGTTGTACTTCTCCCTCTACCCCCAAATCTCTTCCTACTAGACTACCTGAAGAATTGGAGGCACAATGGTCAAGTTGTAAAAGATCTGTACGCTTTCTCTGGTTTAGTGTCCAGCACCTCCCTAGAGCCCTCAGCCTGTGCTTTCCAGTCTCGAATCCCTGAGACTAGCTTGCGGCTCCCACTTTCCCTAACAATTGTGGTAATCAGAGGTGCTCAGAGAGATGGCTGCTTCTCTGTCAACTGAGTCCCAGTTATACTCTCCCAGTCAGAGTAGAAGTCAGCAAGAAAAAGAGGGCTCTGACATAAAACATTGCACTTTAGAGCCAAATTGATAGAACTTCCTTTGTTTTAAAGGATCTCCCTATGCATTTCTGTGTGTACATTTCTCTGTAAGTTTGGTTATGCCCTCCCATATACCTGTGAGAATATATGTTCATTAACATTTTTTGTTAGTCATTTTTTTCTTTTTTTGTGTTGTGTCTTTTACTGTTTTTTTTTTTTTTTTTCAGTTTTTGAAACTTTCAAAAAGTTCAAAATTACAGAAAGCTTCAAGTATGCTACAAATTTTTTTTCTTCAACCATTTGAGGACTAAGTTGCCCATCTGATACCATATCACTCCCAAATACTTTAGTGTATATTTCCTACAAACAGAGATGTTCTGTTATGTACTCATTTTTTCCTCTTTAAAAAAATTATTATGAAATATTTTAGGCAACAGAAATGTGATACTGGGTTGGCCAAAGAGTCCATTCAGGTTTGGGGAAAGTCTGAATGGACTTTTTGGCCAATCCAATATATATATATATATATATATATATATTCAAATAATATAATAAACATATATAATAATGTAATAAACATAATGAATATATGACCATCACCCAGCTTAAGAAATAAAATACTACCAATGCAGTTGAAACCACCTGTTTATTATTTCCAGTTCCATCTCCACCATCTTGAATTTAATATATATCATTCATTCCTAAGATGGAGTTTCTAAATGGGTTTCAGGTGGGTCTATAAGTGCCCAGAAATTGTGTGTAAAATTAGGTATGCATATATATTTTTCTGGGGAAAAGATCCATAGCTTTGATGAGATTTACATGCATAAAAGTAAGTTGTATGTGAAGCACCAGAGTTTATGAAAACATAGTCTACAGTTAATGCATATCTTTTTCTGCCACCCATTTATTGTTCAGCTCTTGGTCTTCTGGCTTTTTCCCCAACAAATTCACTGAGACTGATTTCTTAAAGGTCACTTCCTAATCACCAAATTCAATTGCTTCTTCTCAGTCCCTATCCTCATTGAACTACCAGTAGTATCTTACTCGATGCACTTCTCCTTCTAGACTCTTTCCCTCACCTTGGCTTCTGCACTATCTTGACATTCTTCAATCTCCTCATTCAAAAAGTATAATACCTACCTCATATGATGATGAGGGTTAGCTGTAATGTTCATAATGTGCCTGATTGTTGTATGTGCTCAGTACATTGTAGCTATTGACAGAAGATGGCAGAAGATGTTCGATCCCTTGGTTGGGAAGACCCCCTGGAGAAGGAAATGGCAACCCACTCCAGAGTTCTTCCCTGGGAAATCCCATGGACAGAGGAGCCTGACAGTCTACAGTCCATGGGTCGCAAAAGAGTCAGACACGACTTAGCAACTAAAACAACAATTCTCATACCACTGTGGTGCATCCCCAGCCCCCTGTTTAAGGTGCTGTGAATGCACAGAGACAATTACTGCCTCAGCTCTCTGTAGTGCTGTTCATTAGCCTAGTAGTAGCCCTATACCTATGAGTAGTTCTGGCTAGGGCAGGATCAGTGATCCTAATAGTCTTTAGGAAAAAATAATTTAGGTGAAGTCTGCTGCTGCTGCTGCTGCTAAGTCGCTTCAGTCGTGTCCAACTCTATGCAACCCCATAGACGGCAGCCCACCAGGCTCCCCCATCCCTGGGATTCTCCAGGCAAGAACACTGGAGTGGGATGCCATTTCCTTCTCCAATGCATGAAAGTGAAAAGGTAGCCTTAAATTACATAGGGATATAGTTTTAAAATTTATCCCCTAAAGTTTGTAACACTGTTCTCAGCCTGGTCTCCTTTAAGAACCTCAGATGGTAAAAGGATAGTTCTCCTTTCCTTGTTTGTTCAGCTTTTTACCACTTTGCTACTAAATAGACTAAAAATTGTAGGTGCCAACTGTATTACGAAGGGCACCTGCTGGCTTTAAACTGACCTAGGGCCAGTTATCCTGAACAGGCCATTGAAGAGCCTTATGACTTTCAGTTACTATTTACTTGGAACAGAATGAGAGGAAGGATTTATATCAAGTTACCAGTCCCCTGAGGCTGCTTTGTCCTGAACTGTCCTCTTTATTTTTCACATTCTCTGTTAGCTGCCAGTAACGGTGACATACTTTTGTTTATATGCATAACAGAACCTTATAATATCTGAGGGCACAAACCTCTGAGTAGGGCCAAAGCCCTTACTGAGGCCTATCAGTAAAGTTATTTTTGCCCTCTGTTTGGTAAAGTGCTTGACCTCATAACTGCCATCTCTTCAGTCAGCATAGGATAAGTTATGTTGCTATAGCAAACAACTCCCAACATCTCAGTGGCTTAAAATAACAAAAGTTTATTTTTTGTTCATACTATAAGTCCATCATGGGTCATCTGTGAGACATTGCGTGGTACTCAATCTAGGACCCAGAGGGAACAGCTACCATCTGGGACACTACTGATCATTGTGGCAGAGGGAAAGAAAGAAAGCTCTGGGGGTCTCACATTGAGCTACCAATTAAATCTTATTTTTGAATATGGCACATGTCATTTTTTTTATATACCATTGATCAACCTTGATCAGAGACCAACTGGAAGCTGAGAAGGGCAATTCTACCATGTGCCCTGAAGGTGGAGAGCTGGAAATACTCAGTCACACTGTTATTTAATATTCCCCGTAGAAGGACATCACTGGTGTCTCTAGCTCTGTCCCTTTCCTTGGGACATCTTGCTTAGTCACGTCCCTTCAGTTTCACTCATTCTGGTTTATTTGACTCTGCAAAAACCAAGCTACTTCTTATCAGTTTGGTAATTATTATGCATAGCATAGAAAGCTGTATTGTTTAATGCAAGGATGTTTTCCCCCTTGATTTGAATCCCTTCATCTTCTTTGGTATTTCTGCAGTTGTACACTGCTGTGATATACAGAGGTAGTAACTTGGAATAGCTTTGTTTCAATAAAATGCTATCTTTTGGACTCATCCTCACCACCTGCTGTTTACAGTTGTAAGTAACAGAATCGCTTAATTCTGTAATCCTCTAACCATAAAGATGGGATTGAATGACTGAGTCTAAACTAGAACTCAGGTTTTCTGACACAGAGTCTGTTTTCTTTTTATTACACCAGGCCCTATTATAAAGAAAGTTGTCTAACTGGCAACTCTGTAATTTACTACCAGAGATGACTGGTAACTTCAGATTCTAGTCTTTAATCTTGAACAGAAGGAATTTTCCATTTCAGTGTCTCCTTTTGAGTCTTTTGATGAATTCCATGTCATAAAATCAGATTCCTGGGATTCTGATGCCAATAAGTTTGTGTTCTTTCTTGAAGCAAATAAACAACTGGCCCTGAATGAATCAAACACATGATCCTGACTATCTGTAAGTCCCAAACAAATGACTTGCACCTTATCTCAATCTAGAATAACGCATTACATGTATTGTGTTGTCGCAGATTTGTTTCTCCCTAGTATTTAGAATGCAAGACGATGCTCAAGTCTTCAAATTACAAATGGTATCCATATCTCCTGGTGAAAGCATTACTGCACAAACTGTGTCAACCTATTCAAATTTGGACTTAGTTTTTGTGTGAACTACTGTGGGCTTTTCTCAGGTATAGTTTACTATTAAGCTCTTCAATGGCACTTCTTATATTAACCAAATTTACTGTTGCTAGTGGTTTAATAAAAAGCCCTAATCAATGAGACTGTCACTAAAAGTCATAGATAATAAAGGAGGCATCTCTAATACAAAGACAAGACCTAACACCCAGGCACAGAAATCCTGCTAAGATATGAACAAATATGACATAGGTGGTTCAGAGTATCTGCAGGTAACATGAACCTTTGCCTAGGCTTAACAGAAGAATATGTCATTTTATATAAATTCAATAATATAAACTGTAACTTAGGAAGAAGTAGCTTTTTTAAAGAGTGCCACACAGTACTCATTAGAACAATATTCTGAATTGTTCCAATAATTTGTCTTCTGGCATCAAGTGATCTCGATTACTCTTTGAACACTAAAACCCAGCATTATTGTCATATACTAGAAGCGCAAGGCTAGCTATCTAAGGACACTGGCCGTTAGTGCAAGGTCAAAGCCGATTTCCCTTATGTCTGTGGTGATATAATATCTTCCATAATATTTTTTCACAGAGTCCCTTGCCATAGTCATTTAGCTACTAGGTCATTTTTTTTTTCTCATGAAAAATGTTATACATGAATAAAGCAGAGAGAACAGTATCATATGCCCTCATGTTCATATCACCCAATTTCAATAACTGTTGTATCAATTCATGGCCAATCTGCTATGAGATCTTTATAAGGATAATCATAATCATTTGCATTCCATGCCTATGAACTGGTTTTTAATGCCTTTTCACTTTTTTATGGTATTTGCATATGTGTGCTTAGTCGTGTTCGACTCTTTGCGACCCCATGGACTCTCCTCCATCCTTGGAATTTTCCAGGCAAGAATAATGGAGCAGGTTGCCATGCCCTCCACCAGGGGATCTTTCCAACCCAGAGATTGAACCCACATCTCTTACATCTCCTGCACTGGCAGGTGGGTTCTTTACCACTAGTGCCACCTGGGAAGCCCTTTTTATGGCAACTGTAAGTATAAATAGTAGACTTTTACAAAGAGAAAGTGGATTTATTCACATGACTAAAAAAACAGTGTTCAAGATATTTATGTCAACTGCCGATGTTGGTTCAGAGTATCTGCAGGTACTCTGAATCAACTAAGAAACAACTAAGAATTTCCTAAGATATTCTTAGAGTCAAGGGAGCCAGAATCCTTCCATTAGGATCTAATACATTGTATCAAATCACTGAAAAGCTAGAAAAGCACCACTGCTTCTCATATTGTGGTCTATCAACATTTGAGTATCAGTAAATGTATTCCTCAGTTCAGTTCAGTCGCTCAGTCGTGTCTAACTCTTTGTGACCCCATGGACTGCAGCACACCAGGCTTCCCAGTCCATCACCAACTCCCGGAGCTTGCTCAAACTCATGCCCATCAAGTCAGTGATGCCATCCAACTATCTCATCCTCTGTTGTCCCATTCTCCTCCCGCCTTCAATCTTTCCCAGCATCAGGGTCTTTTCCAATGAATCAGTTCTTCTCGTCAGGTGGCCAAAGTATTGGTTTCAGCTTCAGCATCAGTCCTTCCAATGAATATTCAGGATTGATTTCCTTTAGGATTGACTGGTTGGATCTCCTTGCAGTCCAAGGGACTCTCTAGAGTCTTCTCCAACACCAAATGTGGCAACATATGGCAACACCAAATGTATTCCTGGGAATCTATAAATTCTTAAGCTTAAGAAACATTTTCCTATATCAAACTGGTAATAATCCTTCTGAGTATTCACTCATACTAATGAATTCTTTTACCAATGCTTATCTTTTAAAATGGCAGTGCATATGATATTTGTCTTTCTCTGTCTGACTCACTCCACTTTAGTATGATAATCTCCAGATCCATCCATATTGCTGCAAATGGCATTATGTCATTCTTTTTATGGCTGAGCAATATTCCATTGTGTATCATATTATATCACTTATATGGGGAATCTAAAATAAATGATATAAGTGAATTTAACTACAAAACAGAAACAGACTCCCAGACTTAGAAAATGAATTTATGGTTTCCAGTGGGAAAGGATATGGGAGAAGAGATAGACTAGAAGTTTGGAATGGATGTGTATACACTGGTATATTTAAAATAGATAAAGAGCGAGGACCTACTGTATAGCATAGGGAACTCTGCTCAATATTCTGTAATAACCTAAATGGAAAAATAATTTGAAAAAGAATAGAAAAAAATCTTTAAATAATTGTTTGAAAACTAAATAAAAAATAAAGTCAAACTCCAAAAAAATGGCAATGCATTATTATCAGAAGGCAGTATAAAATAAGATCTCACTTTCTTATGTTGGTATTTCCCAGATAGATCCATGAATCCATTCTAGAGTTCCTTAGAGTTCTGAAGGATATGAGATACTACTCTGAATTAAAAACACAAGAAAATTTGAGAGTTTAATCACACAAGTTACCATTGAAACAAATAGATAGGCCCTGAGAGTTACACTGGTTGTGCCCTCAGTGAATAATGTGTGGACATCCTGGTGGAGAAAAAACCTTTCTGAAGAATATTAGGATAAAAAGTTAGTAGTGGAAAATGACATTATAAATGTATATTGGAACAGGATTATTTAAGTTAAAACACAATACCTGACTGTAAGGTTAAGAAGTCTGCACTTTTATTGTTTTTGTCAGTATAAATTTATTTTATGTGAGGTTAGGAATGTTGTCTTCTGTAAATGTGGATTCTATAAATTTGGCAGGCTCAGTAGGAGAATATTTTAGAAGTAATTTTCTGCTCTCATATACATTGTATTAGCCTATCTCCAAATCAAGGTAGGATTTTATACTGGATTTTAGTATTATGTTAGGCAAAACAATATTCTCTCTACATTCATCTCCTAATAAGCATTGAAACTGACAGCAGTGAAGCTTTAATCCTTTTTGTTGTGCAGAACTGAACATTATTTTAATTTCATACCTATAGTACATGTAACAATCAGCTGCTAGGGGGAGGACTCCTGTCTGCTGAAATATAGGTTACTTACTGGCTTTGGAGAATTCTTACAGGTTACTTAGCAGGCTTTGTGATGAAAATTTACTAGTGCTTTCATTTCTCACTCCAGAGCTCTGAAAGGCATGACCATAGCTTAAGCTATTGTATGTAAATTATTTCCTGCTAGCACCAATAATACAATAACAATAGCAAAAGAGGATGATAATGCCATCTGCCAGTCTTGGTACTAAGGATCTTAATTACAATTTTATTTCATCCTCACAACGACCCAAGGATAGTAGGGTGAGAGGATCTTCCTTCCCTGTTTGCTCAAGGTACTGTTGGTATCAGGTAGTGCATTTTGGTGAAAGGCCCTAGAGCTCATCTGTTTTATTCCTCTGGGCACTTTCTCCATCTTGCAGTGGATTGTGTCGACTGAAAAAATGCACAACCTAAAAATTGAGAATTATGTGGGTTTTTTTTGGCAAAATTTCTGAGGACTAAAACCTGGAAAGCAGCCCCTCAGATAGCTTTGATGAATTGCTCTGAAGAGGTAAGGGAGGAACCAGGATATATAGGAATTTTGCAACAAAAAGATTACTGTCAAAAAATTGCTGTTAATTAAAGAAAACCAGATACTTCAAGTTAATGAATTTAGCACTTTTCTGTCTATGGGAAGATGCAAGAGTCTGGGCTGAGTGAAATCGTCCCTTTAATATGCACCTCAGCTATCTAGGGTGGGTATACTATTCTTTCCTATCCTGAGTCCCCTCAGGTGCACTCTTGGGGGTGGCTGCCTTGACTGAGGGCATCCTTTGTTTGCTAATATGGCAGGTGACATTTTTCAGTCACAGTTGCTTCTGCTTTGTCTTTTTCCCATCATAGTATGAGAACTTCATCAGTATCTAATATTTGCATGCAGTTAACAAATCTCTTTTATGTGTACTATCTCATTTGATCCTAGCAGGAACACCATGAAATAGGAAGGAAACATGTTGTACAATATTATACTCATTGAGGATGAAAAAATGCAGGCTCACATACTTCTTACTTGCTTAAGGTATAAGACTTCTTCACATCACCTTCTGCTACTATAGTATTCAGCCTTGACTCCTCTTGAACAGTTGAAAGTGTGTGCATGTGTATATATATACACACTGGCTTCCCTGGTGGCTATGGTAAAGTGGTAAAGAATCCGCCTGCAATGCAGGAGCCGCAGGAGCCACAGGAGATGTGGGTTCAATCCCAGGGTCGGGAAGATCCCCTGGAGGAGGGCATGGCAACCCACTCCAGTATTCTTGCCTGGAGAATCCCATGAACAGAAGAGCCTAGTGGGCTACAGTCCATAGGGTTGCAAAGAGTTGGACAGAACTGAAGCAACTTGGCATGCAAGCATATATACATATATTGCTTACAAAGGAGACAGAAACTAATCCTCAGTTACTGTATATCTTTCACCTAACATGATATCAGGCACACAATAGGCACCTGATAAATACCTGTTGACTTGGATTGTTAAGAGTTTATACTTAAATAGAGGAAGAGCTAGGAAAATAAAATAAATTTGAGATAAGACTTGCTTTTAGTATATGGCTATTCATTAAGCTATATAATCTTCTAAACCTTCCTAAGAACTTCCTGCTACAGAGGGGTCTAAATGTTTTACTTGCTATTTATCACATACTGTATAAAATTAAACTCCTATAGATCCATTCCCTTGACCATTGATACTCCTAGACATTATCCTTAATTACATATATCTCTAGAAAGTACAAGTCATTTACACATTAGTGTAAAATATATATATTTTAAATCTTTGCTGAGGGTTTGGCCAGGGTAACTTTGAAAGAGGCAAAGGATCATTTTGGAGCATGGATCACTACTAGAGAAACTCTGTGCCTTAATTTCTATTATCATCCCATTTTACAAATGAGATATCTGAGACTCAGAAAAGCAAATGGCAAAACTGGGATTTAAACTAAGGTCTGACTAAACCCAAGTCTCCCATTCTTAACCAATAACTTGTACTACCCAATCAGTGGGAGTTAGGAAGGGAAAGGAAGAAAAATGAAAAAGAATGTGTAAATGGTTGCTAGGAAGATGCCCAAGCCAAACATTTACTTAAGTCACAACGAAGACTTCAAATCTGTGGGCTCATAGTTCTATGACACTTATTTTGGCCTGGATTCCCCTGGATAATCACCTTCCTTTCATTCAGCATTACTGGCTACTTTGCCTTTACTTGCGTTTATTTGATTACTCTCTTCGGTCTTCATTGTTATTATTTCTCAAGAGGTGCCTGAACCATATAGTCAGACATTCTGTATATAAATCTTATCTCCCATGTGCAGCTCAAAATGTGTTCCTTATAAATTCTTGTCATGCAAGGCTACTAGGAATAATGAATAATATGTAATGAGAGTTGCTTTTTACAACTCGTAAATAGAAAGATTGATCATTCTTCCAGAATGAACTTTAAACAACCCATTCTCACAGGCTGGATTGATGAATAATAATGACGACATTACTTTTACACTTGTGTTTAGGGCTCTTGTATGAGCTACTCAGCAGTTGCATGACACTGGTGGTAAAGAACCCGCTTGCCAATGCAGGGAAATAAGACTTGGGTTCAATCCCTGGAAAAGTAAATGGCAACGCACTCCAGTATTCCTGCCGAGAAAATCCCCATGGACAGAGGAGCCTGGCGGGTTATAGTCCATAGGATCACAGAGTCAGACATGACTGAAGCAATTTAGCACACACTCAGCAGTTCATATGAGAGAGGTAGGAATTATTATATCCATTTTATATATGAAAGGGACTGAAGCTAACTGATTTTAAGTGATCACCTGGCTCATAAGTAGAAAACTCATTCATACAGCTACAACCTGAATTCAGCAGTCTTCCAACAGTCCCACATTATTTGCTTTTCTGTCCATCCTGTGACTTGATATATCCCATCTTAAGAAGAGATCTGCTATTTTATTGCAAGTCTCTTCTGTGAACCAAATAAATGGCATAGACATTAAGTCCTAGAGTAGTCAGTCGGGGGCGGTTGAGGGAAGAGCCCATTTGGAAGAAGATAATCAGGAAAGTTTCCTTATAAATTTGAGTTGCAAGATGGTGAATCAATTTCCCTCCTTCTTTGAAAAATATCATAGGTGGGAAAAAGGATATGTTTTCCAGATTCTAAATTGATGGAGATATAGATATGTGCAGATAGAGAATGGTGATTGTGTGGGGAGGGGTGTTGTTTGTAGGCCTTTCAAAAGTATGTTTACATGAAACAAAATAGTTGGAAGAAGAGAAATCCTACTCACCTGCTCAGGTGCATTCAAACTGCACTACTTCTGCAAAGCATGCTTTTACCATTCTGGCCTCCATTAATCTCCCTTTTCTTTAAAATCCTCTAATAATTACAGTCTAGACTAGAGGTTACAAACTGGTGACCCATGGTCCAAATCTGGCTCAAAGATGTGTTTTGTTTTCATCATGCTGTATGCTAGAGGTAGGATTTTATTGGCTTTCTTAGAGAAGAGGGCAGAACTTTGAGCCCTTGGGCTTGCCACAACCCCTCAACAAGGCCCTCCAGATGCTCTGGTGTGATGAAATACAACTATACTGGGAGAGTCAGCTTTCAGCAGTTCGTAGCTAAGGATATGTGTGGTTCATTGAGCAGGATGGCCCTCTTCTTCCTCAGCACTGATGTAGAATACACTTAGGAATGGTCTCAACTAATGCATCTCCCCAGTTGGAGAGAAAAGAGAAAGTGGCACTGAGCCTTCTGAGAGATTAGGTCAGTGCCCTATTATATTTCTTTCTGCCTCAGAGCATTTTCCACTGAAATTGATTAAAGTCTTGTAGTTAACAGGCAGATTGAATATAATCTTTTCCTCCACAACCTATTAGTCACTGACTACTGAGCATAACTCTGAGAGGTTTGATTAGAGAGTTCCATTAAAAATCGTCATACACTGCATTTTCCATGTCTCTATGAATTTCTCTTTGCTCGGTGCACTGGCCATAGATTTAACCCTCAACCCATGCATTTTGTAACACATGAGATGGGGAGGGAATGAAACCTTTAATTAGTATCTCTTGAGGATGTAATGGTTGTGAACAGCTTTGCCTAATGAGAACCATTAGATATTATCCACATGGTCCCTGAAAACCAGTAGTAATAGATGTTTAACTCCTACCTTGCCTTCAGTCTCTGTGAACCTCCAGAGTGCCATGGACCTAGGCTGGGAAACTAGTTCTGAATAAACTGTCTAGAAGCCAGGTAAATCCAGTGCATCTTGTTTCCAGCAAAGCAGTGGGAATTGCCTGAATACTGCTATAAGCATGGTGTGGTTATCTTTTCCCTTTGGGGTCCTGAATCAGCTCAAATGCACTAGACTGACCCTAGCCCCCAGTGTTATGATTAACTTTGTAAGCCAGGCAATCTACTGACTCAGTTCTAGCCTATGAAAAAGTAAAAGTGTTAGTTCCTTTAGTCATGTCCAACTCTTGGCAACCCCATGGGCTGTAGCCCACTAGGTTCCTCTGTTCATGGGGTTTCTCCAAGCAGAAATACTGGAGTGGGTAGCCATTCCCCTCTCCAGGAGATCTTCCCAACCCAGGGATCAAACCCAGGTCTCCTGAAGTATCAAACCTAGGTCTCCTACAATGCAGGCAGATTCTTTTACCATCTAAGCTACCAAGGAAATATCTTATAGCCTATTTCTTTTCTTTTAAAATGTGTGAATGTTAACTCTATCATCTTTCTACACCCAAACTTTAACATTAGTACTTTCATTTGGAGATTCACATCTTTACACAAATTTGTGTGAGACTATGGTGCCAACTCCCTAACATGATGATCCCAAATTGAGTCTTTTTACCTCATATTACTTTAACTGAGGTAGCAATCCTCCTGTATGCCATCAATACTACTGAACATTCAGGGTATATAACCTACAAATTCTACAAGAAGGTATTCCCAACCTTCAGTTTCCCCAAACAACAGCAGATGTGTCAAATGATATACACTGCCCAGCAAAGACTAAGAAGACCTTTCAAAAGAAAGTCACTTCCCTAGCTTTGATTATTTGGCACACATATACCAAGTCAATTTCACAGTACTCCAGGCTGTGCAAACTGATTGTGCCAGAATTTTGTTGAATTAGCTGAACGTGAAATTCAATGTTTTATTTCCTGGATCAGGGAAATGCCTTTGTTCAGCTAACAGGTGTGTACCTGAAATCCTTATGCGCTGGCTATCAAAATCCCGGTGCCTTTCCTATGTCAACTGGACACCCTTTCCATTCAGTGTAGTTGGGTGCCAAAAGGTCACAGGAGAGGCAAAGGCAGTTTAGTGTTTTTATCAAATTAGTAGGGTGTAGACTAAAAAAAAAAGGCACAACCTGAAAGTTGAGAATTATGTTTCTTTGGCTTACTGCCTGAGGACTCAAGCCGGGGAGGCAGCCTCTTGGACAGCTCTGAGGAACTGCTCCAAAAAGGTAAGGGAGGAGACAGATATATAGGGGTTTTGGCTAGAAAGACTTAGTAGTTGGAACATGAAAAGACTATCACTGCTAATTAAAGAAAACCAGATACTTTAAGTTAATGGATTTAGTGCTTTTCTTTGTATGGGAAAATGCAAGAGTCTGGGTTCACTGAAATCATTCCTTTGATATGCACCTTAGCTATCTAGGGCCTGTATCCTGTTCTTTCCCATCCTGAGTGCCCTCAGGGTGCACCACTGGGGATGGTACAGTGGCTGAGGGCTTGGCAGCCCCTTGGTTTTCATCCTGAGTTCCCTCAGGTCCACTTTCAGGGCAAGTCATGACTGACAGATTGATGGCCACAGCATCCTTTGGTTGATGATATGGCAGGCCACATTTTTCATTCACAGGGGACAGGGATAGGATGGTGAGATCCCTCCACAGATCTCCTACACACAGAAAATGGCCCCTCATGGCACATTATGATAATGATGCACCCTTACCCCTCACCTCTGCTTCCCCATCCTTTCTGACTTTATGACAGTGCTGGATTAAGCAGAATGCTCCTTCACGCCGTAGGCTTAAGACATGTCCAGTAGCAAGAGACTACCTCTGTTTTCAAGCTTCTTGGGAGAGGAATATATTAACAGAAACTCTAGCCAGTGCACTGTCCTGCATCTGATATTTCTTAGAGAATATAAATCTTTGTTTGTCCTCAGTTGTGCCACATCATCTAACTAATATAATGAGAGTGAGTAGTAATAAATCAGTATTTACATGCAATGCTTGTTTGGGGAAAGCTAGATAAGCCTACAAATCTACTGACACCATTTCTCACTCCTTTTATTGGGCAGGCCTTTTGGATGGGTCCCAAAACACATTTCCTGCTTTTCTATTAAAACAAACATTAATGTTATTCCTGTGAGGTTTTTTTCCCCCTGATAAGGCTTATCTCATGCTCCTCTTCATTAAGACCTAGGTGTGCTTTTGTGAAAATGCCTACTTTAGCATGTGAAATGCAGCCCCCAGCACAACAGGCACCGCTATGGCCTCCCCTGCACGCGTGCCTGTGTGCTGAGTCATGTCTGACTCTGTGCAACCCCATGGGCTGTAGTCTGCCAGGCTCCTCTGTCCATAGAATTTCACAGACAAGAATACTGAAGTGTTTGCCATTTCCTTCTCCAGGAGATCTTCCTGACCCAGTGGCCAAACCCAAGTCTTCTGTGTCTCCTGCATTGGCACACACATTCTTTACCACCTACCCACCTGGGAAACCCCTCACATTCGTGGTCTCCAAAAATCTCTCTTCTTCCCTCTGATCCCACCCCTGCCCTCAACATTGAGTATCACCTCCCTCCTAGTAGCAGTGGAGGGAAAAAATGAAACTAAAGAGATGCACTTGAAATGTCTGCAGGTTTTAAAATAAAGCTTAATGTTCAACACTGGCATGCACAGGTGCCCTGCATTTACAGGTCTCATGTGCTTACAGTTCTAAGGCAATTGAAGTACATCTCTGTTCTGCCATTAGATTAGAATATCCTAGATAAACTACATTCATATAAAATTTTTTAAAAAATTCATAGATAACCTAGTACTTTTATCTAAGCTTTGTTTGTTTCAAAGGGATAGGAGTAATGGAAACTTATTGGGTACCAATTGGAGGGCTTCTGGCCCTACCACTGTGGCCTTCGGTATTTCACTTCAGTTCTTCCTGAATTTCTTCACTTGCAAAATGGTGATAAGAGTATCTGCCCTGTACATCTCACAAGGTTGTAGCCAATTTCTCACATAATAGTGAATGTGTACACAAGGCCCCATAGAACATGAACATTATATTATTTCAGACATCTTCCTTCCCTATCACAGAGGAGCCAAAACTAATTACCACTTCCTATCAATTGGCAGCCAGAGGAAATTGCAACATGAACTTACTATAATCATCAATCTTTTCTGTAGTTTTTTTTATATTTTTAAGACACTGTCCACTTACCAACGGAAAAGGCAATGGCACCCAACTCCAGTTCTCTTGCCTGGAAAATCCCATGGATGGAGGAGCCTGGTTGGCTGAGTCCATGGGATCGCAAGGAGTTGGACACGAATGAGCAACTTCACTTTCTCTTTTCACTTTCATGCATTGGAGAAGCAAATGGCAACCCACTCCAGTGTTCTTGCCTGGAGAATCCCAGGGACAGCGAAGCCTGGTGGGCTGCCGTCTATGGGGTCGCACAGAGTCAGATACGACTGAAGCGACTTAGCAGCAGCAGCAGCCACTTACCAAGTGAAAGGTACCTTCTCAAAAAGACTTGATGATCCTGTATGTAATTATGATTTACTGGCAAGATTTTTAAGAAAAGATGTTTACTGTGCCTGGCTTAGCCCACCTCTGTGCTTATCTTTCTTGTGCATTAATCACTGTTTGAAGTGCAGTTTATTTACTTTTTAATCTACCTCTACTGTGCCCAAATTCTTCATCTTTGCAGATGTTGATTGTTTTACCCTTTGACAGCTTTCTCTGCTTTTCTAGTATGAGTTGATGTCTAGACAGATAACAGTTATTAAAAGTTTGGGAAATATTGTCCTAGGTGGCCCAGTGTAGAGTTTGTTTAGGAGAAAACATTCTCTGTCTAAGCATAAAAAAATACACACACAACTCATTTGTCTTTAATACAAGATGAAAATTGAGTTATTCATGCAAAGGTCACCAAGAAAATGGAAATATGCAGTAGTAAAGTAACATGAATTTTGGGACTTCTGTTAGGACAGTGCAAAGTAAGTCTTATTGACCATGATATTGTGATAGTCAGTCATTGAAGAGATATTTATTGATGAATTATATTAATTATGTATGCATGCACAACCTTCATAAAACATACTGATCAATTTCCAAACACCCTCAGAGCTGATGCTTGACAGCCACTGAGAAACTTTTTCCTTATTCTCAATTTCTCACCTTCCCCAAGGATCTTTCTCCTGAATGATAGGAGGATGATCCTGGAGAAGACTTCAGGGGACAATCCTGGAATGAGCTGCTTGAGATACACAGAAGTGTTGATCATGCTTAGTTCAGGGGAAACATTGCTGGGGGCTGTCTCATTATCTATTCAATGGAAAAATGAAGACTCTCCTCTGCCCTTTACCATACAGTGCCACTGTTGAGCTTTAGGGTCATAGCTTCCAGCATGAGATTTGGTATCCAACCCCCTTCTTTGCCTGATGCTTTGCCATCCTTTCCTACTACTTTATTTTTTTTTTCTTTTTTTAGTTTTTTGAATGTTGAGTTGTTTTTTTTTTAATTAATTTTTTTATTTTAATTGGAGACTAATTACTTTACAATATTATAGTGGTTTTTGCCATTCATTGACATGAATCAGCCATGGGTGTACATGTGTTCCCCATTCTGAGCCCCCCTCCCAGCTCTCTCCCCATCCCATCCCTCAGGGTTGTCTCAGTGCACTGGCTTTGTGTGCCATGTTTCATGCATCGAACTTGGATTGGCCATCTATTTCACATATGGTAATATACGTGTTTCAATGCTATTCTCTCAAATCATCCCACCATCTCCTTCTCCCACATAGTCCAAAAGTCTGTTCTTCGCATCTGTGTCTCTTTTGCTGTCTCGCATATAGAAGACATAAAGAGAACAGCAGAATGGAGTTTTTACAGAGCTAAATGGGGGCAGCAGGGTTTGTCATAGTTGTGAAAACACAGGAGGTAGTATTAAATAGACCTCAGTTCAATTCCATTTCTTCTACTTCCTAGCAGTGGGAACTTGTTGAAGTAATTTAACCCCTTCACATTTACTCAAGCCTGAATTTTTGCACTGGTAAAATAGAAATAGTAGTACCCATATATTAGGATTGTTTTGAGGAATAAATGAAATAGTAATAATAATAAATGTGCTAGGTAGCACAATGGTAAAGAATCCACCTGCCAATGCAGGAGATACAGGTTCAATCCCCCAGTTGGGAAGATCCCCTAGAGAAGGAAGTGGCAACCCACTCCAGTATTCTTGTCTGGAAAATTCCATGGACAGAGAAGCATGACAGGCTACTTTGGGGTCCATGGGGTCACAAAGAGTTGAACACGACTGAAGCAACTTAGCACATGCACAGCATAGTACTCACTTGATTGCTGGTTGTTGTTCACAATGTCATAGTTTTGTTATAATTATTATACTAATAAATAGCAACTTTCTGTCTTTGTGGCCATTATAATAGGTCTCTGGAAAGCTCTGTGGGCCGCAGCTCAGGAACAAGAGTTTGCTAAATTCTTCTCCTTACAAACTCAGACCAAGTTCCTTCTACCTAAGGTGATTATGCCTTCTGTGAATATAGACTGCTTAAAAAGCTAGGTATTGTAACCACTAGGTTCCCAATTATAGACACCAAAGATCCTGAATATTTCAGTTAGGCTGTATCTCTTCTTAATTCCCAAAGGGCAGCCCTCAAATGCTCTAGAACAGTGGTTTTCAAAACTTGTTGAATAGCAACTTACCTCTTTTTCACCCATATGAAATCATACAAAGAGCCATAATATGGAAAACATACAAAAGTTTTTTAAATAAAGTTTTTATTAGTTTGAAATTTTTATATGTTCATGTATATAATATTTATATATATGTATATATACAGTGCAAAAAATCAAACTAGGTGTTAAGGATGACAGTTGTAGTCTTTTATCAATGTAATCTGATTTGTTTTGTGTTTTGTTTTCCACATGATTAAAAAAGTAAAGTTCACATATAGTAATCAAAAATAGTTGCAGAGTTTATCTTAATAACTAATCTAACACTTAAAAGATTATTAATAGAAAAAATTTGCATGGACTTGTATAAGCTACTTAACTTCTCTGAACCTTGGTTTCCATTTGTATAATAGTACCTAGCTCAAAAGTTTATGAGAGAACATAAGATATTGTATGTAAAGATCTTTGAAGAATTTTGAATCACTTCTAATGTGGTGGATGAAACTTGAGCCTATTATACAGAGTGAAGTAAGCCAGAAAGAAAAACACCAATACAGTATACTAACGCATATATATGGAATTTAGAAAGATGGTAACGATAACCCTGTATGCGAGACAGCAAAAGAGACACAGATGTATAGAACAGTCTTTTGGACTCTGTGGGAGAGGGAGAGGGTGGGATGATTTGGGGGAATGTCATGGAAACATGTATAATATCATATAAGAAACAAATCACCAGTCCAGGTTCGATACAGGATGCTTGGGGCTGGTGCACTGGGATGACCCGGAGGGAGGGTATGGGGAGGGAGGTGGGAGGAGGGGTTCAGGATGGGAAACGTGTGCACCCGTGGCAGATTCATGTTTATGTGTGGCAGAACCAATACAATAATGTAAAGTAATTAGCCTCCAATTAAAATAAATAAATTTAAATTAAAAAAAAAAAAGAATTTTGCAGACTTTTCAGAATGCCTGGAACATAGCAAGCAATTAGTATATACTAACTTGCACTGCTGTGATCACCACCAGCAGCAGCATCTGCTTGAATTCCTTAAATCATATAGTGATAGAATTATTCAATATATTCCTTAGGTCCTTGCATCTTCTCTGTTTGGTAGGAAATACCTTTTCCAATGTATCTTACAACATCATAAAATGCTTCATTTTAAATGTCCATCTCTGTCAAATACTCACTCTAGGTTCTATAGTACAGCGGTCCCCAATATTTTTGGCACCAAGGGCTGGTTTCATGGAAGACAATTTTTCCACAGAAAGGGGTAGGGGGTGGGGATGATTCAAGCACATTACATTTATTATGCATTTTATTTCTGTCATTATTACATTGTGCCATATAATGAAATAATTATACAACACACCATAATGCTTGATTAGACCATCAGGCTTTAGACTCTCATGAGAAGCACACAACCTAGATCCCTTGCATGCACAGTTCACAGTAGGGTTCATGCTCCTATGAGAATCTAATGCTGTTGCTGATCCTGACAGAATGCAGCACTCAGGCTGAAATGTGAGTGATTGGGAGCGACTATAAATACAGATGAAGCTTCACTAGTTCCTGCTGTGCGGTGGCCTGGTTCCTAACATGCCATGATCCGGGACCAGTTTATGGCCCTGGGTTTGGGGATCCATGCTATAGTACACAGTTTGGAAAGCACTGGTCTAGACATCTTATTAGGTTTCTGTAAAGTCTTGTCTGACAGATTATGAGCTCTTCAAAAACAGAGGCTATAGGTAGGTAGATAGATACTTTTTTGGCCACATTGCATAGTATGCAGGATCTTAGTTCCCTGACCAGGGATTGAACCTACACCTTTTGCATTGAAAGTGCAGAGTCCCAACCACTGGATCACCAGGGAAGTCCCCAGAGGCTATATTTTATTTATCTGTGTATTCTTTATAATGCCTAGGATAGCAGATGTTCAAAAACTATTTCTTGTATTATATTCAAGTTCACTTCACTGGACTTGAAAGAACATCCCATCACCCCTAAACCCCTTCCCACATAAAATTAAATTTTCTTCTTGGTCTTCCACTCAATTTTATCCAACATTGGTATTCTTTTATTATCTCCTTAATTAAGGGTCCCAACTTTTACATAGGTAAGAAGATCCTTAGCTTCTCAGTTAGAACCTTCAGATTTTGAAGGACTTAATATCCACTAAAGAAAGAAAGCAAGTTACTCCTGTTCAACAGTCACTAAGAGGTCACTGGCCCTCCTTCTCAAACCACAGTTTGGGGCCCTCCTGAGAGCTTGCATTTTAGCATTAATCTCTCATAGGAGAGGCAAGAAACATTTGATTTTAGGCTTGACATTTTCTGGTTGTAAAAATTACTTTTAGCAGCCATCTAAAAGTCATTAGCAGTCATTGCATAGTCAAAGCCATTTGATTACATATAATTCACTGCTAGAATTGAGGTTTCTGGTACTAAAATCACAGATGCCTTAAACCCTTGATTGTTGTTGTTCAGTCGCTAAGTCATGTCCAACTTGTTGCAACCTCATGAACTGCAGCATGCCAGGCTTTTGTGTCCTTCACTGTCTCCCAGAGTTTGCTCAAACTTATGTCCATTGAGTCGGTGATGCCATCCAACCGTCTCATCCTCTATCACCCCTTTCTCCTCCTGCCCTCAATCTTTCCCAGAATCAGGGTCTTTTCCAATGAGTCAGCGCTTCACATCAGTTGACCAAAGTATTGGAGCTTCAGTATCAGTTGTTCAATGAATATTCAGAGTTGACTTCCTTTAGGATTGACTGGTTTGATCTTCTTTCTGTCCAAGGGACTCTCAAGAGTCTTCTCCAGCACCACAATCGAAAGCATCAATTCTTCAGCACTTAACGTTCTTTATGGTCCAACTCTCACATCTGTACATGACTACTAGCTATATATTAATACCACCTGTACTTAAAAATCCATCAGGCAAATTTAGGCTGCCATTCCTTACAGAGATGACTGTTGCCTTCCTTTCTTCCACAATACCCTGTAACCACAATCATTACCACCACCACGATCAGTTCTTGCCCTCAAGGAGTTAAATATCTAGCAGACACACAAACAGATTTCCATTGCATTTATTGCATAACATTCTACTTGGGCTTCCCTGGTGGCTCAGATGATAAAGAATCTGCCTACAATGCAGGAAACCTGGGTTCGATCCCTGAGTTGGGAAGATCCCCTGGAGAAGGGAACGGCTACCCACTCCAGTATTCTGGCCTGGAAAATTCCATGAACTGTATGGTCCATGAGGTCACAGAGAGTCAGACACGACTGAGCAAATTTCACTATTTGAAATATGCAAAGAATATAATGAAAGCAAAGAGAAGAGAAGCACTTAATTAAGTCTCCATGCTGCTGCTGCTAGGACATCCTAAAAGATAGAAAAGAGTTTTCCAGGGAAAAAGGTGAAGATGGAAAGAAAGACTAAAGCAGAGGTTGCTGAACTGAGCATAGAACCAAGGCAAAAGCCAGCCTAGTGTGTTTGGAAAACTCTAAACAGTTCAGTGTTAGAAAAGCACCATGTGCCAGGTAGAAATCAATGAAAACAAACCCAAGATAGGCGAGTGCCAGATCAAGAAGGATCTTGAATAACATAGGAAGCCTGAAATGTATCATCTAAGTGATAATGATTTGCTTGAAAATTCTAGCATAAAGGTGGATACTAGGTGCCTAGTAGAATGATTGGGTGACAGTTTTTCTGAGTTGTACAGTGAGTAAAAAGTGATAAGGGCAGGAACCAGGGCAAGAATTGTAGAAGTGGAGTGGAAAAAACATATTCACAAGAGATATTTTGGACATAAAACTGATAGTATTTTTTCATTTGGTGCACATGGGATAAGAAAAAGATGAATTACTCAGGAAACCTCACATCTTAGGTGTCTAGTGATGGCAATGATTGATTCAATACATGAAGAGGGAGAAATTTAGGAGGAATTAGACTTGACATCAGTTTGGGATGTTTTAAGTTTGAGGTGCCCAGTGTCCGTTGATCCGTGCAAGTGGAGATAACCATGAGACAGTTGGATGTACTAGTTCTTGGTAGAGGTTTGATGTTTGAGATACGCAGAGGATGAGATGGTTAGATAGCATCACCAACTCAATGGACATGAATCTGAGAAAACTCCAGGAGATAGTGAAGGACAGGGAACCTGGCGTACTACAGTCCATGGAATCGCAAAGAGTCTGACACAACTTAATGACTGAACGAAAAACAATATATACATATATATATATGTAAATAATGGATATAATGATGGTAGTTCAAACTATAAGAATGGATGAGCTTACTCAAGGAAAACATTTAGAATAAAAAGAACAGATCTGAGAATAGAACACTGGTACAACATTAATATTTAACAAATGTTTCCTGTCCATGCTAAATATAAGAGGGCCCTGACCTCAAGCACTTTACAACATACTTAAAGATAATACTGGATTTCAAACTGTTCCTCAAAGTGCCAGGGTTCTGAGAAGCTCTGTTGAGACTGCTGCAAGGAAGAGGCTGTGCAGCCACTTCACTCATGCTAGAACATGCTTCACTAGCTGCATGCTTAACTAGAGCACCTTCATTTCTACTCTGGGTAGGGGTGAGCAAGGACCTTACTGTTAAAAAAAAAAGAGCATTTGGCAAACACTTCTCTAAAGGACTGATTTAAATATAATCAAAAACCAAAATATGTGGGATTAATTTAATGGCTCAAACTCTACTTTTGGTGAAAACAAGGAATGAGATCAGCATTTAAAAATTGGTAATGATATATGGCCAGTGTTCAGTTCTGTGTCATTCACTTCAACATCATTAAATCATCACATATTGCTAAGCGTGAGCCAATAGATGGGAAATTGGAATTTATATTTGTTAGGAAATGCCTGCCAGATGAGGTATTGGGTACTGAGACAAGGCTAAATAATGAGACAAGTCTAAATAAAAGATTCTTAAATAGTGTGCTCTTGAGTTTGGATATGATCAAATGAGCAATTAGAAGCCATTGTTCTTCAGTGGGCTTCTGCCATTCAACCTTTTCACTAATCACATATGACTCATGGGGTGAATTGATAATCACCATTACTCAGTGATGAAATTTCTACAAACTAAAACTTTTGGTAGTTTGATGGTCAATGTTTCTTCTGAAAACCTGGGAAAGGATAATCTACATATGAGGATGATAGCTTCTGTCTCTCCTCCATCCCATGCCAATAATTAAGCACTAACTTTTATCAGGTTTATGAGTTATCAGCAAAGGAAGTAAATTTCTGGAAGTCAAGCATATAAAGATTATTAATGTTATAGTTCTGATTGGAATGGATTAATAATGTTTATACATTTAAAAAGTTAAAAATGTGCTTCTGCAAGTCATTATTTTTCTTTATTAAAATAAGGTATAATTGGTCAATTAAAAATAAAATAATTGTGCTTATTTATTGAATTATTATCCTGAAAGCTCCCAGATTCCCCTCCATTGGTGGAAATCCTGTATTCTAGTCAATTAAATAGAACTTATTTATTAGAAATGAGCAATGTATTTATTGAAATAAGAAATGCAGTGACTGGTTAAAATAATACCTCAGGCCACAAGTGAAGAAAGAATTGGTAAGCTAGAAGAAAATCTAGAATTACCTACAATAGAGACAAAAATACAAGGAGATAGAATATATTTTTAAAAATAGAGAGAGATGGAGTACAGAATGTGAACACTTGAGTTATATCTAATTAGTGCCTCAGAAGGAAGAGTAGAGGAAATTGAAGAGAGGCAATATTTGTAGATATAATCACTGAGAATTTTCCAGAACTGCTGAAATACATGAATCAGCATATTCAGGAAGCACAACATATACCAAACAGGATGATGGAGAAAGAGACAGAGATAGAAAGTTAGGGTTGGAAAGAGAAAGAGTGAGAGAGAATCCTAACCTAGGCAAATGTAGTGAAACTTCTAGGACCCCATCAACAAAAAGATCTTAAAAGCAGAAAGATCACTTACAAAGGAATTGCAGTTAAACTGGTAGCAAATCACTTACCACTCAAAATGGAATGCAAAGTTTAATACTAATGCAAGAAGAAATTAACAAATCTGTCATCTTACAGGGAGATTTCAAAGCACCGCCCTCAATTATTGATACTATACTTAAAGCGGCTTCCCTTGTGGCTCAGCTGGTAAAGGATCTGCCTGCAACGCAAGAGACCTGGGTTCAATCCCTGGGTTGGGAAGATCCCCCGGAGAAGGGAAAGGCTACCCACTCCAGTATTTTGGCCTGGAGAATTCCATAGACTGTATAGTCCATGGAGTCCCAGAGTCAGATATGACTGAGCGACTTTCACTTTCACTATCCTTAAAGCAGATAAAAAATTAGAAAAGCTATAGAATATTTGAACAATCTAGTTAATCAACCTTGATATAATGAATGTATTAATATATAGAACACTGTACCCAACAATTAGAGAATATACATTCTTCTCAGACACACATGAAACATACATGAAAGTTGACCATGTCTTGTGCCCTAAAGCAAATCACAACAGAATTCAAGAAGTCTGTATCTACAGAGTATGTTTTCTAACCACATTGAAATTAAGTTAATCAATAACAAAATATTTTAATCCTCTTGCATTTAGACATTAAAATCACACATTAAAAAAGTAATCATAAATGCAAATTAAACATTGAAACTGAATTATTAAAATTCCACATATCAAAACTGTGGGATATAGTAAAAGGTATATAGAGAAGAAAACATACAGTGTTCAATGCTTATAACAATGAAAGGCTGAAAATTAATAGTATAGGCCCTTAAAAGAAGTTATAAAAAATAGAATAAATCTAAAATGTTGAAGAAAATTAAAATATGAGCAGAAATTAATGAGATAGAAAATAAAGATGCAGTGGAAAGCATCATTAAAATCAAAAGTTGATTCTTTGAAAAGAATAATAAAACTGAAAACCTCTGACAGAAGAATAAGGTCATAATCAAATAATCAATATGAGTAACTTTTTTAAAAAAAGAGGATAAAAATACAGATGTAATAGATAATCAAAAATACAAAAACGAGGCTTTTCTGGTAGCTCAGTGGTAAAGAATCTACCCGCCAATGCAGGAGACACAGGTTTGATCCCTGTTACAGAAAGATCCCACATGCCATGGAGCAACTAAGCCCGTGCACCACAACTACTGAGCCTATGTTCTAGAGCCCAGGAGCCGCAGCTACTGAGACCACATGCCACAACTACTGAAGCCCATGTGCCCTATAGCCCGTGCTCTGCAACAGAAGCCACTGCAATGAGAAGTCTGCACACTGCAATGAAGAGTAGGCCCTCCTCACTGCAGCTGGAGAAATGCCCATGCAGCAACAAAGACCCAGCACAGCAAAAATAAATAAATAAAATTATTTTTTAAATATATAATAAGGGTGTTATGCACAACTTTATGGCAGTAAATTTTGATAGTGGACAATTACCTAGAAGGATAATTATATTTTTCCTTTAATTTTTTTATTGAAGGATAATTGCTTAACAGAATTTTGTTGTTTTCTGTCAAACCTCAACATGAATCAGCCATAGGTATACATATATCCCCTCCCTTTTGAACCTCCCTCCCATCTCCCCTTCCCCATCCCATCCCTCTAGGTTGATACAGAGCCCCTGTTTGACTTTCCTGAGCCATACAGCAAATTCCCGTTTGCAATCTATTTTACATATAGTAATGTAAGTTTCCATGTTACTCTTTCCATACATCTCACTCTCTCCTCCCCTCTCCCCATGTCCATAAATCTATTCTCTGTGTCTGTTTCTCCATTGCTGCCCTGTAAATAAATTCTTCAGTACCATTTTACTAGATTCCATATATGTGTATTAGAATATGGTATTTATCTTTCTCTTTCTGACTCACTTCACTGTATAATAGGTTCTAGGTTCATACACCTCATCAGAACTGACTCAAATGCATTCCTTTTTATGGCTGAGTGTATATATACCACAACTTCTTTATCCATTCATCTGTCAATGGACATCTAGGTTGCTTCCATGTTTTAGCTATTGTAAATAGTGCTGCAGTGAACAATTGGATACATGTGTCTTTTTCAGTTTTGGTTTCCTCAGGGTATATGCCTAGGAATGGGATTGCTGGGTCATATGGTGGTTTTATTCCTAGATTTTTAAGGAATCTCCATACTGTCTTCCATAGTGGCTGTATCAATTTACATTCCCACCAACAGTGCAAAAGTGTTCCCTTTTCTCCACACCCTCTCCAGCATTTATTGTTTGTAGACTTTTGGTGATGGCCAGAATGGTGATGGCCATTCTGACTGGTGTGAGGTGATATCTCATTGTGGTTTTGATTTGCATTTCTCTAATAATGAGCGATGTTGAACATCTTATCATGTGTTTGTTAGCCATCCATCTGTATGTCTTCTTGGAGAAATGTCTCTTTAGGTATTTTTCCAACTTTTTGATTGGGTTGTTTGTTTTTCTGGCATTGAGTTGTATGAGCTGCTTGTATATTTTGGAAATGAATCCTTTGTCAGTTGTTTCACTTGCTATTATTTTCTCCCATTCTGAGGGTTGTCTTTGTACCTTGCTTATAGTTTCCTTTGCTATGCAAAAGGTTTTAAGTTTAATCAGGTTCCACTTATTTATTTTTGTTTTTATTTCCATTCTTCTAGGAGGTGGGTCATAGAAGATCTTGCTTTGATTTATGTCATCAAGTGTTCTGCCTATGTTTTCCTCTAAGAGTTTTATAGTTTCTGCTCTTACATTTAGGTCTTTAATCCATTTTGAATTTATCTTTGTGTATGGTGTTAGGAAGTGTTCTAATTTCATTCTTTTATATGTAGCTGTCCAGTTTTCCTCAGCACCATTTATTGAAGAGGCTGTCTTTGCCCTATTGTGTATTCTTACCTCCTTTGTCAAAAATAAGGTACCCATAGGTGCATGGGTTTATTTCTAGGCTTTCTATCTTGTTCCATTGGTCTGTATTCCTGGTTTTGTGCCACTACCATACTGTCTTGATGACTGTAGTTTTGTCTGAAGACAGGAAGGTTGATTCCTCCAGCTCCATTCTTCTTTCTCAAAACTGTTTTGGCTATTTGGGGTCTTTTGTGTTTCTATATGAATTATAAAATTTTTTGTTCTATTTCTATGAAAAATGCCATTGGTAATTTGATAGGGATCACACTGAATCTGTAGATTGCATTTGGTAGTACAGTCATTTTCACTATATTGATTCTTTCTACCCATGAACATGGAATATCTCCCCATCTGTTTATGTAATCTTTGATTTCTTTCATCAGTGTCATAATTTTCTGTGTACAGTTCTTTTGTCTCCTTAGGTTAGTTTATTCCTAGATATTTAATTCTTTTTGTTAATGGTGAATGGGATTGATTCCTAAATTTCTCTTTCTGATTTTGCATTGTTAGTATGTAGAAATGCCATGATTTCTGTGTATTGAATTGAATCCTGAAACTTTGCTAACTTTACTGATTAGCTCTAGTAATTCTTTGATACTATCTTTAGGGTTTTCTATGTATAGTATCATGTCATCTGCAACCAGTGAGAGCTTTACTTATTTTCTGATCTGGATTCCTTTTATTTCTTTTTCTTCTCTGATTGCTGTAGCTAGGACTTCCAGAACTATGCTGAATAATAGTGGTGAAAGTGGACACTCTTGTCTTCTTCCTGATCTTAGGGGCAATGCTTTTGGGTTTTCACCATTGAGAATAATGTTTGCTGTAGGCTTATCATATATGGCCTTTACTATGTTGAGGTAGGTTCCTTCTATGTCCCTCTTTTGAAGAGTTTTAATCATCAATGGGTGCTGAATTTTGTCAGGCTTTTTCTGCACCTATTGAGATTATCATATGGTTTTTATCTTTCAATTTGTTAATATGGTGTATCACATTGGTTGATTTGCATATATTGAAGAATCCTTGCATTCCTGGAATAAACCCAACTTGATCATGGTGTATGAGCTTTTTGATGGTTTGCTGAATTCTGTTTGCTAAAATTTTGTTGAGGATTTTTGCATCTATGTTCATCAGTGATATCAGCCTGTAGTTTTCTTTTTCTGTGTTGTCTTTGGTTTTGGTATCAGGGTGATGTTGGCCTTGTAGAATGAGTTTGGTTGTGAAGGGTAGGCATTATCTCTTCTCTAAATGTTTGATAGAATTCTCCTGTGAAGCCATCTGGTCCTGGGCTTTTGTTTTTTGGGAGATTTCTGATCACAGCTTCAATTTCAGTGCTTGTAATAGGGTTATTCATAATTTCTATTTCTTCCTGGTTCAGTCTTGGAAGATTGAACTTTTCTAAGAATCTGCCCATTTCTTCCAGGTTATCCATTTTATAGCCATATAGTTGTTCATAATAGTCTCTTATAATCCTTTGTATTTCTGCATTGTCTGTTGTTACCTCTCCTTTTTCATTTCTAATTTTGTTGATTTCATTCTTCTCTCTTTTTTCCTTGATGAGTCTGGCTAAAGGCTTGTCCATTTTGTTTATGTTCTCAAAGGACCAGCTTTTAGTTTTATTAATCTTTACTATTGTTTCTTTCATTTCTTTTTCATTTATTTCTGCTTAGATCTTTATGATTTCTTTCCTTCCACTGATTTTCTTTTGTTCTTCTTTTTCCAGTTGTTTAGGTGTAAAGTTAGGTTGTCTATTCGATGTTTTTCTTGTTTCTTGAGGTAGGATTGTATTGCTATAAACTTCCCTCTTAGGATTGCTTTTGATGCATCCCATAGGTTTTGCCAACAAAGGTCCATCTAGTCAAAGCTATGGTTTTACCACTAATCATGTATGGATGTGAGAATTGGACTATAAAGAAAGCTGAGTGCTGAAGAATTGATGCTTTTGAACTGTGGTGTTGGAGAAGACTCTTGAGAGTCCTTTGGACTGCAAGGAGATCCAACCAGTCCATCCTAAAGGAAATCAGTCCTGAATATTCATTGGAAGGACGGAAGCTGAAGCTGAAAACAATACTTTAGCCACCTGATGAGAAGAACTGATTCATTCTTGTAATCTTCTTTATTTTAAGGTCTGTTTTGTCTGATATGAGGATTGCTACTCCAGCTTTCTTTTGCTTCCCATTTGCATGGAATATATTTTTCCATCCTCTCCCTTTTAGTCTGTATGTGTCGTTACATCTGAAGTGGATTTTTTGTAGACAGCGTATGTACGGGTCTTGTTTTTGTATCCATTTAGTCAGTATGTGTCTTTTGGTTGGAGCACTTAAGCAATTAACATTTAAAGTAATTATTGATGTACATATTCCTATTGCCATTTTATTAATTGTTTGGGGTTGATTTTGTAGATATTTTTTCTTCTCTTGTATTTCTTGACTATATAAGTCTGTTTAACATTTGTTGTAAAGCTGGTTTGGTGATTCTGAATTCTCTTAAGTTTTTCTTGTCTGGAAAGCTTTTTGTTTCTCCATCAATTTTGAATGAGATCCTTGCCAGGTACAGTAATCTTGGTTGTAGATTTTTCCCTTTCAGTACTTTAAATATATCCTGCCTTTCCCTTCTGGCTTGCAGAGTTTCTGCTGAAATATCATCTGTTAAGCATATGGGGTTTCCCTGGTATGTTACTTGTTGCTTCTCCTTTGCTGCTTTTAATATTCTTTCTTTGTGTTTAGTCTTTGTTAGTTTGATTAGGATGTGTCTTGGTGTGTTTCTCCTTGGGTTTATCCTGTATGGGACTCTTTGTGCCTCTTGGAGTTGATTGACTATTTCCTTTTCCATGTTGGGGAAATTTTCAACTATAATCTCTTCAAAAATTTTCCTAGACCCTTTCTTTTTCTCTTCTTCTTCTGGGACCCCCTATAATTCAAATGTTGGTTCATTTGATATTGTCCCAGAGGACTCTGAGATTATCCTCAGTTCTTTTCATTCTTTTTACTGTATTCCGCTCTTCAGAAGTTATTTCCAACATTATATCTTCCAGCTCACCGATTCATTCTTCTGCTTTAGATATTCTACTATTGATTCCTTCTAGAGGTATTTTTAATTTCAGTAATTGTGTTGTTTGTCTCTGCATGTTTATTCTTTAATTCATCTAGGTCTTTGTTAATTGATTCTTGCATTTTCTCCATTTTGTTTTCAAGGTTTTCAATCATCTTTACTATCATTATTCTACATTCTTTTTCAGGTAGTTTGCCTATTTCCTCTTCATTTATTTGGACTTCTGTGTTCCTAGTTTGTTCCTTCATTTGTGTAGTATTTCTCTCCCTTTTCATTAATTTTTTTTTAAGTTATTGTGTTTGAGGTCTCCTTTTCCCAGGCTTCAGGGTTGAATTCTTTCTTCCTTTTGTTTTCTTTTCTCCTAAGGTTGGTCCAGTGGTCTATGTAAGGTTTGTATAGGGCTAGATTTGTGCTTAGTTTTTGTTTGTTTGTTTGTTTTTGTTCTGATGGGCAAGGCTGAGTGAGGTGGTAATACTGTCTGCTGACACTTGGGCTTGTATTTTTGTTTGTTGTTTAGATGAGGCATTCTGCACAGGGTGCTACTGGTGGTTGGTTGATGCTGGGTCTTGTATTCCAGTGTTTTCCTTTGTGTGAGTTCTCACTATTTGATACTCCCTAGGGTTAGTTCCCTGGTATTCTAGGGTCCTGGAGTCAGTGCTCCCACTCCAGAGGCTCAGGGCTTGATCTCTGGTCAGGAACAAAGATTCCACAAGTGGTTTGTTATGGCATTAAGTGAGATTAAAACAAATATACAAAAACGAGAAACCAAAGATGAATGCCAGACGAATGGCAGTTACAAAATCAGGCAAATAGTAATTAAAATAATGGAATATACATATACACCCATGAGCAAAGCCAAAACAGTCCAACAAAAATAAAGTACAGTAAACCAACCTGGCGAACAAAGGAAATCAAAAATTTTATTTACCAGTTAAGATCAAAACTAACTGAAGCACAAACTGGAAAACAAAACCAACCAAGGTGCCAATTGGGTAATAAAGCAATGAAAACAAAACTCACATATATGTTGAAAGGAAAGAAAGAAAAGAAAGAAAGAATAGATATGCAAAGTTAAATAGAGGTAGATGAAGAAGATTTATATATATTAAAAATTAACTGCAAAGGGAAAAGAACAGTACGAAAGGCAAACAAAGGAATAAATGTAGAAAAAATATAGGTTAAAAAATTAAAAGTTAAAATTACAAAAAAGAGAAAAGGAAAAAAATGGAAGAAAAAGAAAAAAGGGGAAAAAAAGGAAAACTCCACAGAACTGCAAAAGCCCAACATAGATGCAGAGGTTTATAACAACAATAAAAAGTGTGACTGAATATACACATATACATATACACCCATAAGCAAAATCTAAACAGTCCAACAAAAAGAAAGTACAATAGATTGACCCGGGGAACAAAGGAAACCAAAAATTTTATCTACCAGAACAAAACCAACTGAAGCACAAACTGGCAAACAAAACTAAAGCAAGGTGCTAATTGGGGAATAGAGCAATGCAAATTAAACTAACAAATATGTTGAGAGGAAAGGAAAGAAAGAATAGATATACAAAGTTAAATCAGTTCAGTTCAGTTCAGTCGCTCAGTCATGTCCGACTCTTTGCGACCCCATGAATCGCAGCACACCAGGCCTCCCTGTCCATCACCAACCCCTGGAGTTCACTCAGACTCACGTCCATCGAGTCAGTGATGCCATCCAGCCATCTCATCCTCTGTCGTCCCCTTTTCCTCCTGCCCCCAATCCCTCCCAGCATCAGAGTCTTTTCCTATGAGTCAACTCTTTGCATGAGGTGGCCAAAGTACTGGAGTTTCAGCTTTAGCATCATTCCTTCCAAAGAAATCCCAGGGCTGATCTCCTTCAGAATGGACTGGTTGGATCTCCTTGTAGTCCAAGGGACTCTCAAGAGTCTTCTCCAACACCACAGTTCAAAAGTAGATACAGAACATTTATATATATTGCCATCTCCAAGGGTACTTCCCAACCCAGGAACTGAACCCAAGTCTTCCTTATTGCGGGCAGATGCTTTACCAACTGAGCTATACAATAAAGAAAGCTAAGAACTGAAGAATTGATGCTTTTGAACTGTGGTGTTGGAGAAGACTCTTGAGAGTCCCTTGGACTACAAGGAGATCCAACCTGTCAATCCTAAAGGAAATCAGTCCTGAATATTCATTGGAAAGAGGGATGTTGATGGTGAAACTCCAATACTTTGGCCACCTGATGCAAAGAACAGACTCATGGGAAAACACTCTGATGCTGGGAAAGATTGAAGGTGGGAGGAGAAGGGGATGACAGATGAGATGGTTGGATGGCATCACCGATGCAATGGATATGAGTTTGAGTAGGTTCCGGGAGTTGGTGATGGACAGGGAAGCCTGGCATGCCGCAGTCCATGAGGTTGCAAAGAGTTGGACATGACTGAGCCACTGAACTGAACTGATATATATATATATATTAAAGATTATCTGCAAGGGGAAAAGAACAGTAGGGAAAGCAAACAAAGGAATAAATGTAGAAAAAATAATAGATTTCAAAAATTAAAAATAGAGAAAAGAAAAAAAAAAAGGAAATCTCCCCAGAACTGCAAAGCCCAACATAGAGGCAAAGGTTTATGATAACAATAAAAAATGTGACTAAGAAAAAAAGAAAACCTCAAAAGCTTAATTAGATTCCATAATGCCAATAAAATCAGTAACTAAAACAGAGGTGGGGGGAGGAAAAAAAGAAAAGAAAAAACTATCCAAAAGAATCTACAGAATAAGTCAAAACATAAGAATAATAAATGTTTTTCTTGAGTCACTGTTGTCAGAGTCCTTTCCCTTGCTGGGAGTCACAGTTCGCCTCACCTCCCTAGGATGCCCTCTCACACTATGCTGAGAGGACTGGCTGTTTGGGCAGCTTAGATTCTAATCTGGCCCTACTCTTCCGTATTCTTGCCCCCAATGTCCACAGCTATCAGAACTAGAATATTTTCCTTTGTGAGAGCACTCAGTGACCTTTTTTATATTCCATAGACACAGAGTCTGCCTAGTTGATTGTGTGGATTTAATCTGCAGCTGGTATGGCTGGTGGAAATGTTTTGGGTCTTCTTCCTTAGCCACACTGCCCCGGGGTTTCAATGGTGGTTTTATTTCCACCTCTGCATGTGAGTCATCCACTGGGGTTCTGCTCCTGAGGCTGCCCTGGAGGACTTGGGTTTGCCTCTGTGAGGGCCAGGTGTGGAGGTGGTGCAGCTTTTTGGGTCACAGGGGTTGTGGCAGCACCAGGTACTCAGGGGGGTTGGCGGCTAGGGCAGCAGGAAATATAGTGCTCTAGAAGGGTATGGCAACCAGTGTTGGCCAATATGCTCCAGCATTCTTGCCTGGAGAACCCCCTCCCTGACAGAGAAGCCTGGCAGGCCACAGTCTACAGGGTTGCAAAGAGTTGAACACTACTGAAGCAATCCTGTGCGCATAGGTGCAAGACATTTTTTGCCTGTGGCAGCTCTGTCCCAGTGAAAGTTGAGTGTGAAGGTGGCACAACTGCTTGGCTTGCAAGGACCCTGGCCGTGCCAAGTGTGCAGGGACACGGACTGCCTCCACTGCAGAAATTATGGCCCTATCAGAGTCTTATTGAGCCTCTTGTAGCTGGCAGCAATCAGAAGGCCTCTTTGGCCAGTCTCTCCATAGCTCCGCCCATTCAGGCCCTTATAGGGCTTCCTTGCCTTATAGGGCTTCCTTCCTTCTCTGTTGTTCAGCGTGTCAGGCACATATAGGGGCCCCCCCGGCTGGGGTCCTACTCTGTAGATTGGTGTGTCAGGCACTTAAAGGGGCACCGTTGGTGGGGTCCTACTCTGCAGTTCAGTGCATCAGGTGTTTGATGGGCTAGCCTCTCTATTGTTCAGCTGCCAATGCTGGCGTGTGCAGGGAGAGAGGCTATGGTCATGGCTCCACCCCCTACACGTGACTCAGCAGTATCACCTTTCTTCCATGGCTGCCCCACTTTCCTCCACAGGCATTTCCCACCACAGTCTCCTCCCTCACATCCCCTTGATCCGTCTCTCCACAGTCAACAGCAGTCCTTGCCCGGGGATTGCTCCACAATCCCTAAAATCCAGCTCCCAGCCCCTGCACCTTCCAGGGGATCTGTGTCCCTGTCTGGGGTATGTATGGCTACGGCAAGGACTATCTGAGTCTCAATCCATTTAGGCTGCCACAGATCAGCTGTTTCACTCTCAGCCTTAAATGTTTCTCTTCTGACTCAGATAATTGTCCCGATGTAGGGTCGCACCCCTGCTTCAGTTCCCCCACCCGCCGAGGGCAGGTCCAGTTCTACTAACACTCCTGTTTTTCCCCCTAGTTCCTTTGTCCTACCAAGTTTTGTGTGGGTCTATTTATTCTTTTTCTCTGGTCGAGTACTTCTGTCCACTCTCAGCTGGTGTTCTGCATGCACTTCTGTTTCTGAAGGTGTATTCCTGATGTATCCGTGGAGAGAGATGTACTCCACGTCCACCTACTCCTCCACCATCTTGTTCTTTCCTAGAAGGAAAATTATTAAATAAGTGAATTCTGTAGTTAAGAGTTTACCAAAACTTCATAAAGCATATTATTGCAATCTTAAATTCTTCCAGAGAGTAGAAAAACTGGGTGTATTCCCCCAACCCACACAACTCATTTTTTGAAATAGAGATAACTTTAAAAAATAAAATGACAAAAAAATAATGGATAGTTTCTCTTGAGAATGTAGACATTAAAAGCCTAAACAAAATATTAGAGAAATAAATCCATCAGGATATATAAAAGGAGAATCCATCATGATATGTTGGGTTAATTCCAGGAATGCAACTCTAGGACATATACAGGCATACCTTGTTTTATTGTGCTTCACTTTGTTGCATTTTTTACAAGTTGATTGTGGCAGTCCTGCATCATTCAAGTCTACAAGCACCATTTTTCCAACAGTATTTGCTCACTTCATGTTTCTGTGTAACCTTGTGTAATTCTCACAGTATTTCAAATTTTTTCATTATTATTATATTTTATGGTAATATGTGATTAGTGATCTTTAATGTTACTACTGTAATTATTTTGGCATTTTAAAGCAATAAAAGGTTGGGTTTTGTTTGGTTGTTTGTTTGTTTGTTTTTGGCTATGCTGGGTTTTTGTTGCAGTGCATGGACTCTTTTTTGAGGCACACAGTCTTCTCTGGTTGTGGTTCATGGGCTCTCAGGCTGTGGTGCTAGGGCTCATTAGTTGTGGTGTGCAGGCTCTCTAGTTGTGTGGAGTGTGGGCTCAGTGTTGTAGCCCACAGGCTTCTCTAGTTGTGGCAAGCAGGCTTGGTTGCTGCACAGCATATGGGATGTTAGTTCCCTGACCAGGGATCGAACTCATGTTCCCTGCATTGGAAGGCAGATTCTTTACCACTGGACCTGCAGTAAAGTATTTTTGAATTAAGGTATGTACAAACACAGGGAATATGGTCAATATTTCATATTAACTAACAATAAATGGAATATAACCTTTAAAACTAGTGAAGTGCTATGTTGTATACCTGAAACTTACACAAAATTGTACATCAATTGTACCACAATAAAAAATACAATAAAGGAAAAAAATTAAGGAATGTACATTTTTTTAAGACATAATGCCATTGCACACTTGGGGCTTCCCGGGTGGTGCTAGTGGTAAAGAACCTGCCTGCCAATATGGGTTCAATCCCTGGGTCAGGAAGATCCCCTGGAGGCAGGCATGGCAACCCACTCCAGTATTGTTGCCTGGAGAATCCCATGGATAGAAGATCCTGGTAGCCTATAATACAGAGTCAGACATGACTGAATGCAAGAACCCACACATTATTGCACGCTTAATAGACTTCAATAAAAAAAAATAGACTATAGTAGAGTGCAAATATAACTTCTTTTTTTAGCCATGCCACAGAGCATGCAGGATCCTAGTTCCTTGATTAGGGATCAAAACCCCATACCTCCTGCAGTGGACATGCAGAGTCCTAACCACTGGCACATCAGTAAAGTCCCCAAACATAATATTTATATGCACTGGGAAACCAAAAAATTTGTGTGACTCACTTTACTGAGATATTCACTTTATTGTATTGTTCTGGAAACAAGCCTGCAAGGTACATCTGTATAAATGTAATTTACCATATTAATAGATTCAAGGAAAAGAAAAACTTATGCTCCTCTCAGTAAGGAGCATTTCACAGAATAGTACATCAATAACTCTCTGACAATTAATTTGATCTCCATAGGGTCTGAAACATTTTTAAAGAAATAATCAATAAATTTTATGTCTCATATTTCAGTTTGGTTCAGTTCAGTTCAGTAGCTCAGTCGTGTCGGAATCTTTGCAACCCCATGGACTGCAGCACGCCAGGCCTCCCTGTCCATCACCAACTCCCAGAGTTTATTCAGACTCATGTCCATTGAGTCAGTGATGCCATCCAATCATCTCATCCTCTGTCATCCCCTTCTCCTCCCACCTTCAATCTTTCCCAGCTTCAGGGCCTTTTCCAATGAGTCAGTTCTTTGCATCAGGTAGCTAAAGTATTGGAGTTTTGGCTTCAGCATAAGTCCTTCCAATGAACATTCAGGACTGATTTCCTTTAGGATGGACTGGTTGGATTTCCTTGAAGTCCAGGGGACTCTCAAGAGTCTTCTCCAACACCACAGTTCAAAAGCATCAATTCTTCGGTGCTGAGCTTTCTTTATGGTCCAACTCTCACATCCATACATGACTACTGGAAAAACCACAGCCTTGACTAGATGAACCTTTATTGGCAAAGTAATGTCTCTGCTTTTTAGTATGATGTTTATGTTGGTCATAACTTTTCTTCCAATGAATAAGCATCTTTTAATTTCATGGCTGCAGTCACCATCTGCAGTGATTTTGGAGCCCCCCAAAATAAAGTCTGCCACTGTTTCCACTGTTTCCCCATCTATTTGCCATGAAGTGATGGGACTGGATGCTATGACCTTATTTTTTTGAATGTTGAGTTTTAAGCCAACTTTTTCACTCTCCTCTTTCACATTCATCAAGAGGCTCTATAGTTCCTCTTCACTTTCTGCCATAAGGGTGGTGTCATCTGCATATCTGAGGTTGTTGACATTTCTCCCTGTAATCTTGATTCCAGCTTGTGCTTCATCCAGCCCAGCATTTCACATGATGTACTCTGCATATAAGTTAATTAAGCAAGGTGACAGTACACAGTCTTGACGTACTCCTTTCCCAATTTGGAACCAGCCCATTGTTCCATGTCCAGTTCTAACTGTTGCTTCTTGACCGGCATGCAGATTTCTCAGGAGGCAGATAAGGTGGTTTGGTATTCCCATCTCTTGAAAAATATTCCACAGTTTCTTGTGATCCACACAGTCAAAGGCTTTAGCATAGTCAATGAAGCTAAAGTAGATGTTTTTTCTGGAATTCTCTTGCTTTTTCTGTGACCCAATGGATTTTGGCAATTTGATCTCTGGTTCCTCTGCCTTTTCTAAATCCAGCTTGAACATCTGGAAGGTCTTGGTTCACATACTGTTGAAGCCTAGCTTAGAGAATTTTGAGCATTACTTTGCTAGCATGTGAGATGAGTGCAATTGTGCAGAAGCTTGAACATTCTTTGGCCTTGCCTTTCTTTGGGATTGGAATGAAAACTGACCTTTTGCACTCCTGTGGCCACTGCTGAGTTTTCCAAATTTGCTGTATATTGAGTGCAGCACTTTCACAACATCATCTTTTAGGATTTGAAATAGCTCAGCTGGAATTCCATCATCTCCACTAGCTTTATTCGTAGTGATGCTTCCTAAGGCCCACTTGACTTCACATGCCAGGATGTGTGGCTCTAAGTGAATGATCACACCATCGTGGTTATCTCAGTCATTAAAATCTTTCTTGCATAGTTCTTCTGTGTGTTCTTGTCACCTCTTCTTACTATCTTCTGCTTCTCTTAGGTCCATACCATTTCTGTCCTTTATTGTGCCCATCTTTGTATGAAATGTTCCCTTGATATCTCTAATTTTCTTGAAGAGATCTCTAGTCTTTTCCATTCTATTGTTTTCCTCTATTTCTTCACACTGTTCACTGAGAAAGTCTTTCTTATTATCTCCCTGCTGTTCTTTGGAAGTCTGAATTCAGATGGATATATCTTTCCTTTTCTCCTTTGCCTTTCACTTCTCTTCTTTTCTCAGCTATTTGTATGGCCTTCTCAGACAACCATTTTGCCTTTTTGCATTTCTTTTTCTTGGGAATGTTTTTGATCACTGCCTCCTGTATAATGTCAGAAACCTCTGTCCATAGTTCTTCAGTCACTCTGTCTATCAGATCTAGTCCCTCAAATCTATTTCTCACTTCCACTGTATAGTCATAAGGGATTTGATTTAGGTCATACCTGAATTGTCTAGTGGTTTTCCCTCCTTTCTTCAATTTAAGTCTGAATTTGACAATAAGGAGTTCATGATCTGAACCACAGTCAGTTCTCAATCTTGTTTTTGCTGACTGTATAGAGCATCTCCATCTTTGGCTGCAAAGAATATAATCAATCTGATTTCTGTATTGACCATCTGGTGATGTCCATGTGTAGAGTCTTCTCTTATGTTGTTGGAAGAGGGTGTTTGCTATGACCAGTGTGTTCTCTTGGCAAAACTCTGTTAATCTTCACCCTGCTTCATTTTGTACTCTAAGGCCAAATTTGCCTGTTACTTCAGTTATCTCTTGGCTTCCTACTTTTGCATTCCAGTCCCCTATATTGAAAAGGACATCCTTTGTTTTGGTGTTACTTCTAGAAGGTCTTGTAGGTCTTCAAAGAACTGTTCATCTTCAGTTTCTTCGGCATTAGTGATTGGGGCATGGACTTGGATTACTGTGATATTGAATGGTTTGCCTTGGAAACAATCAGAGATCATTCTGTCATTTTTTAGATTGCATCCAAGTACTGTATTTCTCTCTTGAAGAGAGTACTCTTCTCTGTCTACAAGAGAGTACTGGACTCTCTTGTTGACTATGAGGCCTACTCCATTTCTTCTAAGGGATTCTTGCCCACAGTAGTAGATATATGGTCATCTGAATTAAATTCACCCTTTCTGGTACATTTTAGTTCACTGATTCCTAAAATATCAATATTCACTCTTGCCATCTCCTGTTTGATCACTTCCAATTTATCTTGATTCATGAACCTAACATTCCAGGTTCCTATGCAATATTGTTCTTTACAGCATCAGATTTTACTTCCATTACCAGTCAAATCCACTACTGGGCATTGTTTTCACTTTGACTCAGCATCTGCATTCTTTCTAGAGCTATTTATTTACTCTTGTCCAGTAGCATATTGGGCACCTACCAGCCTAGGGAGTTCATCTTTCAGTGTCATATCTTTTTTCTTTTCATACTGTTCATGCCTTTTCATTCCTTCCTGTTAATATGCAGATATTGTGAATTTAATTTTATTTAACATTAAAACTGATAATTTCCTTATTAAAAATTATATATATACATATATCTTCATTGTAGAAAGTAAAAAAAAAAATACAGAAAAGCACAAAGAAGAACATTATCCATAATTCCACAACCCCTAACATTTTCGTGCATATCCTTCCAATAGTTTTGTTTGTGTGTGTATTTATGTAATTTACATGAATGTGACTATACTGTGCACTCTACTCTTTTGTAACCTCTTATTTGCATTTATCAATCATAAATATTTGTCATGACACATCCCTAACAACTCTATACATTATCATTTAGTGGCTGTATTGAATTATATCAAATGACTATTGTTGTTCAGGGGACATGAGACAGCAATTTCACCCTGCTATACTTGGAGCCCAGATAGAAGGCATATTCCTTCTATCATGCCTCTGAGATGCAGCTCTAGTCTTGAGCTAAGGGAAGAAAATAAGAGGGCTATGAAAATCTTGGAATGACTATTAACATGCTGATAATTTAAGCAACTTATTCCAAGGTTTTGAAATGATTTAATGAGACAGTACCACCTGTATGTGGTTTGTATGACTAAAGCCTTTATGCCATGCTGTGCTCGGTTGCGTCTGACTTTTTGTGACCGCATGGTAGCCCACCAGGCGCTGCTGTCCATGGGATTTTCTCAGCAAGAATTCTAGAATGCATTGCCATGCCCTCCTCCAGGGGATCTTTCCACCCCAGGGATTGAACCCTGGGTCTCCTGTGTCTCCTGCATTGCAGGCAGATTCTTTACCACTGATCTACTTGGGAAGCCCATTGTAATAAAGAAATCTTATAGTTTAAGACCCTCTGGAATTGAGAGGAGAGGAAAAGAGAAGAGATAAGAGAAAGAGAGAAGGCAGAATTAAACTATAAACCTAGGGATTTTTATTTCCAAGACATAGTAAGGGCTAAATATTAGCCCTGCAGTAATTGTGGTAGAGAACTCATTTCATGTAGAATTATCATACATGCATTTTCCTAGCAAGCATTATAGTTACTTGCGTATCTTAGGGAGCTCTTTGAGAGTAGTACAACGTCTTACAGAAAATATGAAAATAAACATTACGTTTTCCTTCCAAAAAAAAAAAAATAGTAATCTTTACTAAACTTCACCTCACAATAAACAAGTTTAGTGTTGGTCTTCAGAAAAGAAAGTTTTTATTGGCAGCCATGCAGTCTGGATAGAATGTCTTATAGAAATCATAAAGCATGCCTTGACTAGTAGTCATGATGACAAACATAGAATAGCTTTCGGGCATTGAAAGGAACACAGTAAACTCCCTAAAATTAGCCATCTCCATTTTCTTCCTCAATGTGAAACTGACTTTCCACAACTTACAACTCAGTGTGAGCTTTATGTTAGACAATTAGAAAAATAGAATGGGCTGAGAAGTTGGAAGTTTCTCCATTATCTGTGTTTATATACTTGGATGGACTTTTCCATGGTTCTTTTTCATTATCAAACTTTCAAAATGGTTAATAATGAAAGATGTTAGGGTGAATCATTGGGCTATTCAATGGTTATTAAAATCTGCTGCCTTCCCTGGGTGTCTCTTCCAGCCCTAGCATTTTGTGTGTTGAAAAGAACATTGCCTGAAGGGGAAACACTTGGACAAATAGTACACTTGGAAACAATCCAACTAAAAACTTTGAGGCATGTTCCTGACCCAAATAGGAACATATCCTATTGTCTTTTTGCCCCAGTTTTGCTTGATTTGTAATATCTGAAGTGTTGCAGTTTTGAATAAGTTGCAGTCTAATTTAAACCAACCTAGACGGTAAATGTACTTTGGCAGTTTATAAATTAGACAGGTCTAGTATTTACAAAAGACATAAAACAGAGAATCTTAGAGAATATTTAAAACCATCAACCAGGGCAGACTCTAACATAGCACATTGAACCTAGTAGGCATTTAGTAAATGCTTGTTAAATTGAACTGAATGGTTTCATAAAACAGTGTTCTCTCTTACTGTTTAGCTAAAACTATCTTCAGTGGCTTTCTATTAGTGAGGAATCCTAGTTCAAAGTCTTTCCATTTTGTAGCCAGCAGTAGTCACCAGCTTTATTTCATCCTACCTATTGTCATTTCTCCTTCACAATGGCCAAATAGATAAAAGGCCCCCCACGCTCTTGACTACCCATACTACAAGAGGAATGCTCTCGTTTCAACTTAACCAAATAGTTCACACCCTTCCACTTACAACCTGGGTTCCACATCCTCAAATTATTCTGCCCTGACACTACCTCCAAAGTACTTGTTCCCACTTTTCTCTTTTGGCTCCCCATCTAGTTTGGCTTTTCAAGTATACTTATCAGTTTCTTCATATTTCAAGTTTGTCAGTCTTTTTTTGTCAACTAGATTTTTCACTCCTAGAAATGTCTCAAATCTCTTTTTTCTGGATTATTAACCTAAGGAATGGATCCCTTAAGAATCAGTGGATAGAATTGTATTTCAATGTAATAGATTTCTTTGTAATCCTACATGCTTATTTATTTTTAAAAAATTTCATTGAAATAGAACATACATCCAGAAAAATACACAAATCATAGGGTACAGCTCAATGAATTTTTACAACGTGAACAAAACTGTATAATTAGCACCCAAAATAGGGAGTAAGCAGATTACATGCACTCCAGAAGGGCCCCTCAGGCTCCCTTCCAATCAGAACCTCTAAGGATAACACTGTCAGGACTCGGACACCTTAGGTTAGTTTTACTTGTTCTTAAACTTTAAATGACAAACCTAGATAGTGTATTAAAAAGTAGACACATCACTTTGCTGACAAAAGTCTGTATAGTCAAAGCTATGTTTTTTCCAATAGTCATGTATGGATGTGAGAGTTGGATCATAAAGAAGGCTGAGCGCCAAAGAATTGATTCTTTCAAATTACAGTGCTGGAGAAGATCTTGAGAGTTCCTCAGACCACAAGGAGATCAAACTGATCAATGTCAATCCTAAAGGAAATCAATCCTAAATATTCATTGGAAGGACTGATGCTGAAGCTGAAGTGCCAATACTTTGGCCACCTGATGCAAAAAGCTGACTCATTGGGAAAGACCCTGATGCTGGGAAAGATTGAAGTCAAAAGGAGAAGAGGGTGGCAGAGGATGAGATGGTTCAATGACATCACCAACTCAGTGGACATGAATCTGAGCAAACTCTGGGAGATGGTAAAGGACAGGGTAGCCTGGTGGAGTCCAGTCCATGGGGTTGCAAAGAGTTGGACATGACTTAACAACTGAACAACAACAACAAACTTTAAACTGTACAAATTCACTGTTATGTGTTTTACATTATGCATTTAAAGACTTTATTCTGTCTCCAAAGCCTTCACCAGACTGCTGAAATGTCCATGGCACCCCTGCCCTCACCCATATACACAAACACAAAAAGTACAAAACGCCTGGACAACACCTCCACTCTTTCCAGATCTGGGATTTCTAAGAGTCTGATTCTTTACATAAAATGAGGGAAAATGTGCAAAACTAATAGTAAGAGTAAAGTGATTCGGAATCTGATAATGCCTAAAATAGATGGGCAGTGCCGAAGGTTTGCAGAGATTGATTCATCATTAGTCAGTTCTTGCTGCGAGGGCAGGGTGGGGAGAGTACTTTTTGACTGAACAAAAATGAGCTTTATTTAACTATTTTATCATATATTGCTCATGGCATTGTGTTTTGCCTTTCCGAAATAAGTTCCAGGATAGTCACCTGCTTTGTGGACTGAACTCTCACATCATCTAACACAGGGTCCTGCATGTAAAAGGAACTCAGTAAACATCTGATTCCTTATTTTGTGCTTCAGTTGGCCATCTTGGAACAAAATGTCAGCTAATTAATTCTTTCAAAAAGATACATCTTTTCTACTTGGCAGTTTTTAAACAAGCTTCAGTGGAATTTGTTTGCTTGGTGTCTGTTGTAGGGAGATATGTTTGCACTGAAGGTGAACAATGCTACATAGCCGTCCAAGTATAGGCAGAGGCTGATCTACCCCTAATTATGTTCTTTCACCTAGCATTTTATCGTTCTGAATCTATTCTGTTCATTTGATGTCATTTTTGAGAGCTTACTATGTACACAGCACTGCGGCTGTGGCAGATGAAACAAATATAATACAGTGATCCCCATCATTCTATAATTTAATAACTAGTTTGAGAAACAAGATATGATAGTAAGAGAGCTAAAAAGATGCAAGGCTGACTATATTTAAGTAACCATAGTAAATGGTAAAGACAATACAAATGATTGAATGTAACTTCTCTTTGGAGAGGTTGGAGAAAGTCTCAAAAACAGATCATCACCATTATGTTTGGTTCAGAATTTCTGTATAGGAGAGGCTTAGGGGATAGCAATCTTATGAGAAAGGAGGGCTGAAGGACTTATCTGGAAGTTACATTTACGTTAGAAAACACATAACTCTACTGTAGACTATATGTCTATTTGTGTTAGATCTTAAAGAATAGATGGGGTCTGGCTTGGTGAAGAGGAGAGGGTCTTCTTGGTTGAAGATTAAGAATCTCTTGTGTGTCTAACCGCCTAGGGACATAAGGTATAACACATGGTACCTATTCTGAAGAAAGTTGCAACCTACATGGAGAGGAATGATTTACATGCATAGAAATAGTAGAAATACAAATTTCATTACAAATAGAAATAATTTTCAAATAAGGGTCAAGTTCAGGCAATGAGTGATCAAAAGAGAGCATGCTCAGCATTTGCCTTTGTGTTCAGGAAAAGCATCCTGGATCAGATGGGACTTGAGTTAGACCTTGAAAGTCGAAACTGGATAGGCACAAAGAAGAGGGGACCCATGTAGAATGACAATGATTTGTCTTCCCTGATGTCCTGGTCGCATGGAACTCTCTTCCTGTGACTTATTCATGAGTGGCATAATTTTATAAATCTTAAGTGAACAGTACTTTGAATTGTTTCTGAATTGTAAGCCTATTTCCCCAACCAGCCTGTTAAATGGTTACTTAGCATTGTGAGGTGGTGCTGTCCTGAAATAGTTAACAGAGCTTCTATAGGTATCTCACTGCCAGGAGTTCAGGCACTGGGCCACAGACTTTAGATAAGAAAATGTCTTTGTGCTGGAGTGCACTTAACTAGAGACAGCGCCTCTGTCCCGACGCATTTGATGAATTCACTCAATTTGGGAAAACCCAAGCCAGTGCACAGACATTAAGATGAGTAAAGAAAAAGCTCCGTTCACCTTCTTCATTCCAAGGTTGTGAATTCATTCTTGTGAGGCCTTGAGAAGGGAGAGTGGAAAAAGGAGGAGGAGGAGTGGAGGTGGGGGATACAGAGTTTCTGACCTGAATTCCTCAACAGAGGAATGTGTGAGCAGTGAGAGGCACAGGTACAGGCTAGTGCTCTCACATACCTGGGGAAAGCAATTTTTATCCAACCCCCATTCCTCCATAGACAGTTGACAGAATTAACATTAAATGGAGATTAATGTTAGAGAATTAACCTTAATATTAATATTTTCTGCTTTTCTTCAGAGTTTGGGGAATGAGAGAGGGACAGCATGGAAAAGGAGGAGAGACAATTAACATTTTAAAACACTTACAGAGATATCCAGAATGACAGCATGAATGGTTTAATGCTGGTGAAAGCTGTCCTGGATCTACCATATTTAAATGAGGAATACAAGGAATATGAACTGAGTTTGTTCTGATGCATCATAAAACTGCAAGATGATTAAGTAAGTAAGTGTTAGTCGCTCAGTCATGCCCAACTCTTTGCGACCCCATGGTCTGCAGCCCACCAGGCTCCTCTGTCCATGGGATTCTCCAGGCAAGAATACTGGAGTGGGTTGCCATTTCCTTCTCCAGGGGATCTTTCCAACCCAGGGATCAAACCCAGGTCTCCTGCACTGCAGGCAGATTCTTTACCTACTGAGTGATTAACTAGGAGGAAAATTGTGGTCCGCCCCCTCTTATTATGGAATCTTTTGGAAAAGCTAGTTAAATGTATCTTGGACTGCCTTAGTGAGAGACTCTTGGAATAGAAGTTAAGTTCACAAAATGCACAACATATACTGGTACAAGGGGCTTCCCTGGAGGTTCAGACAGTAAAGAATCTGCCTGCAATGCAGGAGACCTGGGTTCAATCCCTGGTTTGGGACGATCCCCTGGTGAAGGGAATGGCTCCCCGTTCCAGTATTTTTGTCTGGAGAATTCCATAGACAAAGGAGCCTTATGGACTACAGTCCATAGGGTCACAAAGACTGAGCAAGTAACACATACATACATACACATATACGTACTGTCACAAGCGTAGTGCGTTTGTTCAAATTGTTATGTACACTCTAAGGGAAAATACCAAATATATATAATTCAGGGATTCTAAAAAGGTGAAGGGAATGTGGATCGTGCTTAATCAGATTAACAGGATAAACCAAAGTAAAGTCCATTCTATTTTATCAGATTTAATGCACTCTAGATACTGAGTTCAGAGAAGGCAATGGCACCTCACTCCAGTACTCTTGCCTGGAAAATCCCATGGACAGAGGAGCCTGGAAGGCTGCAGTCCATGGGGTCGCTGAGGGTCGGACACAACTGAGCGACTTCACTTTCACTTTTCACTTTCATGCTCTGGAGAAGGAAATGGCAACCCACTCCAGTGTTCTTGCCTGGAGAATCCCAGAGACGGGGAAGCCTGGTGGGCTGCCATCTGTGGGGTCGCACAGAGTCAGATACGACTAAAGCGATTTAGCAGCAGCAGCAGCAGCAAATACTGAGTTAAGGAAAAATCTGAGATACCTATAGTTATAGTTTACACTCATGATTTTTCTTTCTATCATACTTCTCCTTTGAGATTGATGAATACTGTCAGGGGGCATTTGCTCCTTACTTAAAGAATCTTCCTTTTATTGAGGGGATACATTTTATAGTGCACACAGAATCTACTGTCATGGAGGATAGTCTCCCTCAGCCCTCAAACTGATAAGTTCTTCCCATTCTAAATATTGAATCAGAATCTGATGTTCCAGACATAGCATGTGGAAAGCCATGCAGTAACACACATTTAGCCTTTGCTGAGGAGCTGTTTATAAACTTTGCAGGAAAGGGTATTCTTGTCCTTGTTTTTAGTTTTATTTTTCTTTAATGCACCAAGAGACAAAGGCAAACTGTGGTAAATTGGCTGAGGTGGGATGGGATGGTGACAATATTAATACAAAAACAACTCCACTCTTCCACTGCAGGGGGACATGAGTTTCATCACTTGTAGGGTAACTAAGATCCTGTATGATGCGTGGCATGGCCAAGAAAAATATATATATATATATATTTATATATGAATATATATTTTTATATATTCTATATCAGAACAAACTTCACTAAATAAGCTACATAAATATACCTTCCTAAAAAATTGATAAATGGCAGCATTGAACCCCAGAATTTCTATTCATATATGGATCATTTTAGTGTCAATTCTTTATTGAGTAGTAATACATATTTGATAAAGTACACAAATGAACCTTAGTTGTTCAGTTCAATGTATAAAACGACCTCCTAGATGAAGATATAGAACATTTCCAGAATTGCATTGGACTTCTTTCTATCTAACTTCTGTCACCATTGATTAGTTTTAACAGTTTTTGAACTTCATAAAAATGGAATCATACAGTGTATATTCTTTTATGTCTAGCTTTTTTGTCTCATCAGATCTATGAGATTCATTCATGTTGTTGCAAGCAGCACTTATGATTAGTGAACAGCTCAGTAATTCTTCAAGTAGATAATGAATGCCTTTCATATTACCAGGCAATGTGCTAGGTGCTAGGAATCCATAGCCTAGTTATATGTGGTTCTTGCCTTCAGGGAACTTTAGAAGGTAAGATGGAAAGATTAAAAATAATAATATAGACACACCCACTTTCTTGTGACTAATTTTTCTGAGGGTTATCTTTCTCATTATTTTGCTTTTAACCTGTCTGTGTCTTTATAGTTAATTGGTAACATTAAATTCATTTAAAGTGTGCAATTCAATAATATTTAGTATGTTCACAGATATGTACAAATCATCACTACCATTTTAGAATATTTTCACCATTTCAAAAAGGAATCCTGGACCCATAAGCAGTCACCACCCCCCATAACCTCATCTGCCTAAATCTCAAGTAACCATTTATTTTCTCTAGAAATTTACTGATTTTGGACATTTCATATAAATACAATCATATAGTATGTGGTGTTTTGTGACTGGCTTCTTTCACTTAGGATATTTTCAAGGTTTGTTCCTTTGTAGCAGGTATCTGCACTTCATTCTTTTTTATGGTTGAATAATATTCCATTGTATGGATATACCACATTTGGTTATCCATTCATCAGTATAAGGGCATTTGGATTTTTTCCACTTTTTTACTATTAGGAATATTGTTGCTAAGAACATCCATGTACAAGTTTTTGTGTAGATATGTTTTTATTTGTCTAGGGTATATACCTAATAGTGGAATTGATGGATCAAATGATAACTCTATACAAACTTTTTAAGTAACTGCCAGACTGTTTTCCAAACTGGCTTTACCATTTTACATTCCCACAATCAGTGTATGAAGGTTCTAACTTCTTACATCTTCATCAGCTCTTGTTATTGTCTTTTTGATTATAGGTATCCTAGCAGGTGTGAGATAGTATCTCAATGTGGTTTTGATTTCTTTTCCTTAATAGCTAATAATGTTGAGCATCTTTTCATGTGCTTATTGGCCATTTGCATATTTTTGTTGGAGAAGTGTCTATTCAGATCATTTGTCCGTTTTTAATTGGTTGTCTTTTTATTACTGAATTGTTGCTGTTCAGTTGTTAAGTCATGTTCAACTCCATGGACTGCAGCCTGCCAAGCTTCCCTGTCCTTCACTATCCCCTGGAGTTTTCTTAAACGTGTGTCCATTGAGTCAGTGATGCAATTCAACCATGAGTTCTTTAAAAATTCTAGATACAATTTTTTATCAGATATATGAATGTCTCTCATTGTCTTTTCAATTTCTTGATAATGTCCTTTAAGATATAAAAGTTTTTAATTTTGATAAAGTCTACTGTATTTTTTCCCTGTGTTGCCCATTCTTTTGAAGTTATAAGAATCCATTGGATTTCCCAGATGGCTCAGTGGTAAAGAATCTGCCTGGCAAAGCAGGAGACATGGGTTTGATCCCTGAGTTGGGAAGATTCCCCTGGAGAAGGAAATGGCTACCCACTCCAGTGGGTAGAGAGCTTGATGGGCTGCAGAGAGCTGGTGGGCTACAGTCTATGTGGTTGCAAAGAGTCAGACCCAACTTAGCAACTGAGCACCATAAGAATCCATTGCCAAAACCAAAGATTTATCCCTGTTTCCTTCTAAGAGTTTTGGACTTTTAACTCTTACATTGAGAACTTTGATTCATTTTGAGTTACTTTTTATATATGATGCAAGGTAAGGATCCAACTTCATTCTTTTGCATGTGGGTATCTAGTTGTCCTATCATTATTTGTTGAAAAGACTTCCTTTTCCTTGACCTACCTTGGCACCCTTGTAAAATATCAGTTGATCAAGATGTGTAGGCTTATTTCTCAATAAAGTCTTGATTTTATTTTCTTGATATAAGTATCTATCCTTATGCCAATATTACAGTGTCTTAATTACTGTTGCTTTGTAGCAAGTTTTGAAATCAGAAAGTGGGAATCCTCCACCTTTGATCTTATTTTTCAAAACTGTTTTGGCTATTCTGGGATTCTTAAATTTTCTTTAGATTTTAGAATTAACTTGTCAGTTTTTACAAAGAGGTCAGCTGGGATTCTTTTTTTTAAAGTTTTTATTTTGTATTGGGGTATAGAAGAAAGTGAAGAAGAACTAAAGAGCCTCTTGATGAAAGTGCAAGAGGAGAGTGAAAAAGTTGGCTTAAAGCTTAACATTCAGAAAACTGAGATCATGGCATCCGGTCCCATCACTTCATAGCAAATAGATGGGGAAACAGTGGAAATAGTGGCTGACTTTTATTTTGGGGGGCTCCAAAATCACTGCAGATGGTGATTGCAGCCATGAAATTAAAAGATGCTTACTCCTTGGAAAGAAAGTTATGACCAAGCTTGACAGCATATTAAAAAGCAGAGACATTACTTTGTCAACAAAAGTCCATCTAGTCAAGGCTATGGTTTTTCCAGTAGTCATGTATGGATGTGAGAGTTGGACTGTAAAGAAAGCTGAGCACAGAAGAATTGATGCTTTTAAACTGTGGTGTTGGAAAAGACTCTTGAGAGTCCCTTGGACTGCAAGGAGATCCAACCAGTCCATCCTAAAGGAGATCAGTCCTGGGTGCTCATTGGAAGGACTGATGCTGAAGCTGAAACGCCAATACTTTGGCCACCTGATGTGAAGAGCTGACTCATTGGAAAAGACCCTGATGCTGGGAAAAATTGGGGGCAGGAGGAGAAGGGGACGACAGAGGATGAGATGGTTGGATGGCATCACTGACTCAATTGACATGAGTTTGGGTAAACTCTGGGAGTGGGTGATGGACACGGAGGCCTGGCATGCTGCAGTTCATGCAGTCGCAAAGAGTCAGACACGACTGAGTGACTGAACTGAACTGAACTGAACTGATAGCCTATTAACAAACAATATTGTGATAGTTTCAGGTGAACAGCTAAGGGATTCAGTCATACATATACATGTGTCCATTCTTCCTCAAATTCCATTCCCCACCCTTCCAAGCTGCCACATAACAGTGTCAGATGAGTTTCTGTTGAGAATTGCATTGAATATGTTGACCTATTTGGGTCAAAATAAAACATTTTCCAAAATGTTTTATAAATTTCAGAGTATAAATTTTGCAGTTCTTTTAGTATATTCTTACACGTGTTATTGTCTTTAATGCTATTGCAGATGGAATTGCTTTCTTAATTTTATTTTCAAATTGTTTGTTGCCAGTGCATAGAAATACAATTGATTTTCATATATAGATATTGTATCCTGCAACTTTGCTGAACTCTTTCCCTAGTTCCAAAGTTTCTCTTATGGTCTGTCCTGGGAAATGTTTCATGTGCACTTGAAACTAAGATGGTCTTTGAACCTGGATCTCAGAGATCAATGTAGGGGTTAATATAACCAATTTATCAGACTAGAGTGACCATAATATTTCCATTTATCAATTACTTATTATATGCCAGGCACTGTGTTGACTGCTTGATACACAGTAAACTAAAGCATTTAATCCTCACAAACACCTAATGAAGTAGATATGATAAAACCAAGATTTAGTAACTTTCCAAAGGTCACATACCAAGTAAGAAGCAGATATAGAATTAAAACCCTGGCAGACATAGTGGAGATGAAAGGGAAATTATATATTATTGTTGGAGTACATTTGAAGACTTCTGAGTAGAGGTAAGATGTGAGCAGACTTGTCTTTTAGCCAAATAACTCTGGCTACTGTATCAGAAATGGATTGGAGAGTACAAAAAATGAGGGCTGAGAAACCAATAGATGCTATTGTTACAACCTAAGTGAGAAATGACAAGTGTATAAAATTAGACAGTAATTCTGGAGGTAGAAATTCAAATTCAAGAGAACAAGAGAAATGTACATATTAGAACAAATATGACCTGATACATTAGTCATAAGGAGAGAGAAAAGGGGGGGGAATCAATAATTGAAAAGTCCCTACCCTACCTTATGCCTCTATTACTGTGTGAAACTGTGGAAGAAAGAATAAGTAATCATATCAGTTATTAATAATAATATCATCAATTGCAAATGACATATATATGTTAGACTGTATACTAATGCTGTTGTCATTAATAACATTAGTGTTGTTGTTTTTAATGATACCCTTGTTACCAATAACCTTTTAAATGAATATGATAATGGTTTACATTTACTAAGTGCTACCTAAGTGCTCCTGACTCATTGGAAAAGACCCTGATGCTGGGAAAGATTGAGGGCAGGAGGAGAAGGGGGTGACAGATGATGAGATGGTTGGATGGTATCACCAAATCAATGAACATGAGTTTGAGCAAACTCTGGGAGATAGTGAAGGACAGGGAAGCCTGGCATGCACATGTCCATGGGGTCACAAAGAGTCAGACACGACTGAAAGACTAAACAACTCAAGTGCTTAGAACTGTTGTAATTATTTTCTTTACATACATTTCATCAATTAACCCCCATAATAGCCTATGCATGTGGGCTCAGTTGCTCAGTCCTGTCAGAATTCTTCGCGACCCCAGGAATAGTAGCCTGGCAGGCTCCTCTGTCCATGGGATTATCCCAGCAGGAATACTAGAGTGAGTTGCCATTTCATTCTCCAGGGGATCTTCCTGACCCAGGGATTGAAACCACATCTCTTGTGTCTCCCTCCTACATTGGCAGGTGGATTCTTTACCACTGAGTCACCTGGGGAGTCCAGTCGCCTATGAACTAGGTACTATTATTCTCATTTTGCAGCTCTGGAAGCTAGGGTACAGGGAGGTTACGTAACTGCCCCAAGTCACACAACCTAGCCAGTAGTGCAGCCCTATCTACTCTGTAGGTGTAACTATCTTTTGTTTGGTCTGTACAATTTTTTTTTAATTAATTTGTTTTCAACATGTAAAGAGCAAGACAATCCATATTTTAAATAGATATAGATTTTTCAGGTTCATTTAAAATATATGCTAAAATCTAGCTATACTTGGCATGTTTTGCCCACATGGCAATATTCAGCTGGATTTAATGAGTTTCTGCTTTAGACAGGGCATAGGCTCTCTTGGACCTCAATGCTTACCCAGCCTGCTTAACTCATTTATGTTATCTGAATGTACTCATAGGGATATGAGTCCTAGGTGTGAGACATCCCTACAGTTCTCAGGGAATTTTGGAGGGAGACAAACATAGATAAAACAGTAAATATTACAACTTATAACTTAATAATAGACCTACAATTGAAGGCACATTTTAAAGGTATAGGTAAGAACTGGGCATTCTTACAGCAGATGACTTATTTTGAAGAGTGGGTGAAAATAGAATTATAGATGGGGTTGTTCTACTTTGTTGAACATAATACTCCAATAATAGTGTTCACAATGTCCTAGGCATTGAGTAAATATTTATGTGAGTATATCTCTTTGAATCCTTTCAAGAACCCTATGAAGTAGATGATTATTATTCTCTTTTTATGGATGAGGAAACTGACACTCCTACTAGTTTTGTGATTTGCTTAAGGACCCACAGCTACTCAGTGACTCAAGAACCCTGAGCTCCTGATTTCTGGTTCAGTGTCCTTTATACATACCTTCAGAAAGAGCTGAAAATCTGGGCAGTTTCTCCATTCTCTAAGGAGAGTTTGTAAACCGAGTAGGTCAGGTGGCTTAGTGGTAAAGAATCCACCGCCTGCCAGTGCAGGAGACACAGGAGACGCGGGTTCAATCCCTGGATCAGGAAGATCCCATGGAGAAGGAAATGCAACCCTCTCCAGTATTCTTGCCTGGGAAATCCCATGGACAGAAGAGCCTGGCAGGCTACAGTCCTTGGGGTCGCAAAGAGTCAGACACGACTGAGTGACTAAACAACAAAAATAGTTCTTTATAGAGTAGTTTCAGAAAGAGCTGAACATCTGGGCAGTTTCCCCATTCTTTAAGGACAGTTTGTAAACTAACGAGGTAATGGTGTTGCAAAGAATTTGCAAGTAGGATTTACCTCAGATGTTTCACAGTTGCCTCTAAATGTCTTTCGAGGAGCTATTGAATAAAAGATGAGACAGATCAGTAGTGGTAAAAGAGATTCCCCCCCCCCCAAAAAAAAGAGATCCCAAAAGTTAATCAATATCACAGATTGTTCTGGATTGAAATTGATGTTATTGCCTGTGGAAAAGCTCCTAAGTCCAAAGTGTATCCTATCCCCTGTCTATTATGAAGCTCAATAAATAACCTGTGAGTCAATAGAGACCTCACTATTCACTCTGGCCAGGGCATGATCTATGTCTCCAGCCCTGAAGAAATCCAGTTTCTAAAAAGTGATTCAGTTAAATTTTTTTTAATGGCAATTCAGCTATTTATGAACTACTTTATGGAGATAATCCCCTTAAGCTGTAGAGAGCAATTTATACAGGAAAGAATATTAACAACATTCTTGATTCACAGAAGGAAAAAATAGCCTTCTTAAATTTAATCCATATTAATTAAATATATTAACATCTCCATTAGCTTGTGTTCTTAAAACAGTGGATTGACACCATTACCTGGTTAACTGAGTGGTAAGCACAAACTCCCTTGCTGAAAAGTCTCAATTATGCATAAACCCAGGAGATTCCATGCTGAGTTCTTAGTGTGTTGGGTTAGTTAGTGGGTGGGTTCTTGGAATCATTATCAAATACTGAGAGCAGAGAGATTTATAAGACAGAGGACCAGGTTCACCTCTTCTAAGGAGCTCTGAAGACCTCTAGTTGTTGGCAACCAGGAGGTGAGCACACACCAAGGGAAGCAGAGTTTAGAGCAAATAGTGCCAAATCCTTGGAGGATGTTGTTTCTGTACCATCCAGCCTTGATAGCTTTTTTTTTTTTTTAATTTTATTTTATTTTTAAACTTTACATAATTGTATTAGTTTTGCCAAATATCAAAATGAATCCGCCACAGGTATACATGTGTTCCCCATCCTGAACCCTCCTCCCTCCTCCCTCCCCATTCCATCCCTCTGGGTCGTTCCAGTGCACCAGCCCCAAGCATCCAGTATCGTGCATCAAACCTGGACTGGCAACTCGTTTCATACATGATATTTTACATGTTTCAATGCCATTCTCCCAAATCTTCCCACCCTCTCCCTCTCTCACAGAGTCCATAAGACTGTTCTATACATCAGTGTCTCTTTTGCTGTCTCGTACACAGGGTTATTGTTACCATCTTTCTAAATTCCATATATATGCGTTAGTATACTGTATTGGTGTTTTTCTTTCTGGCTTACTTCACTCTGTATAATAGGCTCCAGTTTCATCCACCTCGTTAGAACTGATTCAAATGCATTCTTTTTAATGGCTGAGTAATACTCCATTGTGTATATGTACCACTGCTTTCTTATCCATTCATCTGCTGATGGACATCTAGGTTGCTTCCATGTCCTGGCTATTATAAACAGTGCTGCGATGAACACTGGGGTACACGTGTCTCTTTCCCTTCTGGTTTCCTCAGTGTGTATGCCCAGCAGTGGGATTGCTGGATCATAAGGCAGTTCTATTTCCAGTTTTTTAAGGAATCTCCACACTGTTCTCCATAGTGGCTGTACTAGTTTGCATTCCCACCAACAGTGTAAGAGGGTTCCCTTTTCTCCACACCCTCTCCAGCTTTTTAAAAATATTAATTTATTTGAAATGTGATATGGAGACAAACCTAGTGTTTTTTCACCATATGTGCTGTAACACTACTCCTGTGTCTCCACCAGGTATGAAGTGCACAAGTATATATTAATAATAACATGCTAAAATTTGTGAATTTCTTAATATAAATAAAGCAGACTTGAGGTTATTTCTTGTATCAGTCATGATCTCAGCAAAAAGCTTATGGCACATTCAAAAGACTAATAAAAGACAATTTAATAAAGCAGCTATTCACAAAAGTGTAAATGTTCTCTGGATATAAAACAGAGTAGAAAAATCTGGACAGTCGATCTGGAGGAGCAAGCAGAATGTCTAGCACATCCCCTAACAATGTGTGCTCAATCGCTTCAGTCATGTTGAACTCTTTGTGACTCCATGGAATGGGCTGTAGCCACCAGGCTCCTCTGCCCATGGAATTTTCCAGGCAAGAATACTGGAGTGGGTTGGCATTTCCTCCTCCAGGGGATCTTCCCAACCAGGGATCAAACCTGCATCTCTTGCATCTCCTGCATTGGCAGGCAGGTTCTTTACCACTAGCGCCACTCCCCTAACAATATGTTAGGCCAATAAATAAACCAAAAATTTCAAGGGCTTAACATAATCAAGGGCCCAGGTTCCTTCCATAAGTAGCCTAAGGCAGAGGTCAGCAAAAAATTTCTGGAAATAGCCAAGTAGTAAATACTTCAGGCTTGTGGGCCATACAGTCTCTGTCACAGCTACAACAACTAGTGTAGCACAAGAGCAACTGAGGATAATACTTAAATGAACAAGTATAGCTGTATTCAAAAAGAAATTATTTACAAAAAATAGGTAGCTGGATTTTGACATTGGACCATAGTTTGCCACCCCTAGTCTAAGGCATCACGTCTTTCTTAGAATCCTCTGCATCTGAGGGAAAAAAAAGAGAGAAGAGAAAGTATGTGGAGGATTGTGTGGGTGGCTTATTACTTCCAGCTTTGCTGTAAACTGTTGTTTCCCAAAGGATGTTCCATGTGTGCAACACATGTACTGGAGACTCTCTTAGGGGGAAAAATGAGGCCATATTCCCAATTTATATGAGGCCAGGTAAACTGGGAAATATGTTTTGTAGATTCCCCCTATGCATTGAGATTTATAATGGGTGTTAGTATATTAAAGGCTCTGAAAAATCCTTTAGTATATAAAATTAAAAAATAAAACTTTGGTAAATGCTGCTTTATAAGGAAGTCACTGATACTCACTTGCATTCTGAGTGAGAGATGAAGGAAGCAGAGTTCCAGGTAATGCTTGTGGTATTATTTTCAGTCCCAGAGGTGCCCATGGGAATTCCTCATGCATAAAAACTTAAAAAAAATTTACTGTAAAGTCAGTAGATGCACATAGTTAAAAGTAAGATTCCTTTTGATCCTTCTCTACCACCTATACCGATTACTTGCTTACTTCAATTTCTGTATATTATGTTTGTAGGTCTATTTCTATGCTCTTCCTCATGCTTCTGGCATGCTGTGCATCAGGCCACCTTCACCTTCAGCTTTAATTTTGATTCCAAAGACATTTGTCTGTTCTATCCCTCACTGTAGTATCTCCAATGCCTACAATACTATTTGACACATAGTGCGTGCTCCATCGGTCTTCCAGGTGACACAATGGTAAAGAATCCGTCTACTAATGCAGGAGACACAAAAGATGTGGGTTCCATCCCTACGTCAGAAGATCCCCTGGAGCAGATCCGATATTTTTGCCTGGAGAATCCCATGGGCAGAGGAGCCTGGTGGCTATAGCCCATGGGGGTTGCAAAGAGTCAGACATGATTGAGCAACTGAACACATACAGGCATGGGTGCTCAATAAATGCTTCATAAATGAAATCTTGTACTGTCCGGTAGAGTAGATTTCCTCTTAGTACCTACAGCTATCTACAGTAAGTCCCCCTACCTACTAATAAGTTTTGTTTTGAGAGCACATTCATAAGTCCAACTTGTTCATAAGTCCAACAAAGTTAGCCTAGGTACCCAACTAACACAATCAGCTATATAGTACTATGCTGTAATCGGTTTATAATAAGTGGCTCAGATGGTAAAGAATCTGCCTGCAATGGAGGAGACCCAGGTTTGATCCCTGGGTCAGGAAGATCCTCTGGAGAAGGGAATGGTTACCCACTCCAGTATTCTTGTCTGGAGAATTCCATGGACAGAAGAGCCTGGCAGTCTGCAGTCCATGGGGTTGCAGAGTCAGACATGGCTGAGCGACTAACACTTTCACTTTCAATACAGAAAAAACAAACATAAAAAAATAAACATTTGTAATCTTACAGTACAGTACCTTAAAAAGTACAGTGGTACAATACAACAGCTGGCATACAGGGGTTGGCATTTAATGAACAGGGAAGAAGAGCTACTTACTGGAGGAGGGAGAGGAGGTCGGAGATGATAGAGCTGAGAATAATGAGCAATGGGAGATTGAGAGCAAGCTGCAATTTCACTCATGCCTGATGTTAATGGAACACATGTTCACATCTTGGAAAGTTTGCAAGTTGAAGGTTTGTATGTAGGGGACTTAGTGTATTCTCTCTCTCTCTCTATATATATATATATCCCTATGTATATCTCCAGCCAATAGTCTGTTCCAGTTTCAAGCACCCTCAATTTAGGACAGGTCATTTAGGGTATCAAACACAGCCTCCCTTTTGTTTAGAGCAGTGATTCACAAACCTAGATGGTTATAAAAATCACCCAGGGAACTTTTAGGAGAATGTAGATTTCAAGCTTTCCAGAAATAGAATTTCTAAGGATGGGATCAGAGAATCTGGAACTTTGAAAAACTCAATTCTTATACCTTCAGAAACATAAATATTTAATGAAAGGTTGTTGAGAACCAACTGGGAACAAAATGGACCTTTATTTCATGGAGTTTGTATTCTAGTAGGGGAACCAGCAAGTAAAATAATTAACAAATAAATATATAATATGGCAAGTAGCATTATAGGTGGCTCAGTGGTAAAGAATCCACCTACCGATTCAGGAGCCACAGGAGACGCAGATTCAATCTTTGGGTTGGGAAGATCCCTTGGAGAAGGAAATGGCAACCCACTCCAGTATTCTTGCCTGGAATATTCCATGGACAGAGGAGACTCCTAGTGGGCTGCAGTCCATGGGGTCACAAAGAGTTGGGCATGACTGAGGTACTAAGCATCCACATATGCACACAGGTAGCATTAGGTCCTAGGGACAAAAAGAAATAAAACAGAGTAGTGGGGCCCAGAATGTCAGGAATGCATCTAATAATTTAACTAGGCTGGTCAATGAAGAGGGCTGTTTTTTCTCTGATTTCCACTACCTCCCCATTCCCACCATCTCACTCTATACCAGCTTTCACTTTGCTCTTACCGATGATAGCCAGTCTCAAAAATGACACCTAGTGATTCTCAGCTCCTGCCTTTCACATCCTTATGTGGTCATCTCCCACTTTGCTCAGAATCCATCTGTATGACCAAGAGAATATGGCAATGGTGGCAGGGTGTGATTTTCAAGGCTGAGTTATAAAAGACATTTGCCAGGTGCCATGTCAGGAGGACACTCAAGTAGCCCTGTGGAGAGGCCCACATGGGAAGAACTGAGGTCTCCTGTCAGCAACCAGCATCATCTGGTCAATCCTATAAAATGAGCTACCTTGAAAGGGAATCTTGCGGCCCCAGCTGACATCTTGATGGCAGTCAAATGTGAGACACAGGGCCTGAACCACCAAGATAAGCTGCCCCCACATTCCTGACTCACAGAAACTGTAAGACAAAATAAACATTTATTATTTGAAAAGAAACTCAAGTCACTCTGATGCTTCGTTAGGTTTAGAAACTCCAAGTTTCAAGCATTCTTCTCAGCCTTGTTTTCCCTAAGCTTTGACATGAGATGAAAATTCACATGTATGACACAGAAAATATTTGAGTGGCTAGTTCCAAGGAAAGAGACTGGAATATATCTGTGAGAAAGGTAGGAGTCTGTATGTGTATATATACAGATACATATCCAGAATATATATATCCAGAATATATATACACATATCCAGAATATATATACACATATCAATAATATATACACACATATCCAGAATATTTATATACACATATCCAGAATATATATATATATACATGCCCATATTATATATACACATATTCAGAATATATGCACATATCCAGAATATATACAAACATATCCAGAATACTTATATAAACATATCCAGAATACGTGTACACATATACAGAATATGAATGCTAACTCACTTTAGTCATGTTGACTCTGTGAATCTATGGACTGTAGCCCTCCTGGCTCCTCTGTCCATGGGTTTCTCTAGCAAGAATACCAGAGTGGGTTGCCATAACCTCCTCCAGGGGATCTTCCCAATCCAGGGGTTGAACCTGTATCTCTTCAGTCTCCTGCATTGGCAGGTGGGATTTTTATCATTAGCACCACCTGGAAGGTCCTATATATCCTGGATATATGTATTCTGAATGTATATATACACATATACATATATGACATATACAGATATCCTGAATATCTGTATATCCAGTATATATACACATCCAGAATATGTATATACATATCAAGAATATATATACAGATTTCCAGAATATACACATATCCAGAAAATATATACATATTCAGAATATGCATACATACCTGGAATATATATGTATCCAGAATATATATACACATATCCAGAATATATATACATGTGTCCAGATATATATACACATATCCAGAGTGTATATGTATATATTGTATATATATATATATATACACACATATCCAGAGTATGTATACACACACACACATATCCAGAATATAAGTGCTATGTCACTTTAGTTGTATCTGACTCTTTGTCACCCATGGACTGTAGCCTGCCAGCCTCCTCTGTCCATGGGATTCTCCAGGCAAGACTACTGGAGTGGGTTGCCATGCCCTCCTCCAGAGGATCTTCCAAACCCAGGGATTGAACCCTTGTCTCTTAAGTCTCTTGCATTGTCAGGTGGGTTCTTTACAATTATCACCACGTGGGAAGCCCTACGTATCCACAGTGTATATATATATATATATACCTATCCAGAATAGATGCACATATCCAGAAGGTATATACATATCCTGAATATATATACACACATATCCAGAAGATATGTACACACATATCCAGAATAATTATATACACATATCCAGAATATGAATGCTAAGTCACTTCAGTCATGTCTGACTCTTTGTGACTCTATGGACTGTAGCCTGCTAGCCTCCTCTGTTTATGGGATTCTCCAGGCAAGAGTACTGGAGTGTGTTGCCATGCTCTCCTCCAGGGGATTGTCTCCCAACCCAGGGATTGAACCTGAATTTCTTAAGTCTCCTGCATTGGCAGGAATGTTCTTTACTACTAGCACCACCTGGGAACTCCTACATATCCAGAATATATATACACATATCCAGATTTTATACACATATCCAGAATATATATATATGGAATATACATGCATATCCAGAATATCTATACATATCCAGAATATATACATATCCAGGATATATCTATACATATCCAGAGTATATATACATATTTAGAATATACACATATATCCACAAAATATATATATATCCAGAATATATATGCACATATCCAGAATATATATACATATGCAGAATATATATGTATATCAGAATATACATACATATCAGAATATATATACATACATATCCAGAACATATATACACATATCCAGAATATATATACATATCAAGAATATATATATACATCCCAGAGCATGGCTGCAATCCTACAGATAGGTTACTGAGCTAAGGGAACTAGGAAACTCAGGCAACATGAACAATCCAGGAAAGGATAGAGGAATCCAGTTTCTATTATTAATAAGTATATGAGGTGGTGACCAGTTATCTTTTAGATTCTCATGGCACCCTAGCTCTGAAAAAAAAAATTCTATGATATTTTAAGATTTCACATCTGAAACCTAAGCTGAGCTATCTCCAAGGCCTGACTAGAGTACCTGGCACATAATAGATGCTTATTGAGGCTTGCTGGAGTGAACCTAATAGCAGAGTCATCAAACTGTAAGAACTGAGATACAAAATTAGGGCCAGACTGGCAATGACAGTGACCCAGTAATGACTATAGACGAAGGAGTTGAGTTAGGGCTCTTTAAATGCTTCTTCTTTCTCAACTATTATTTAGATTAATCCTAGGGGTTGGAGCCTGGCTGAAGCTGCAGGTGATAAGTAAATGGCCACAAAAGGGAAAACTGCAAAGGCTGGAAACCAGGGAGAGGCCTGACTGGTATAGTAAGATACCTGAAGAAAAGATAGTGTTGGAATAAGTAGTGGCAACTATTCTATACCAGAATACAAATAAGGGTGTTAAAAGCAAGAATTTTCCAAGAATCTCAGATAGCATGTTAAGTTTATAAAATCTCACTGATTCTGATGATAAAAATTCTCTTCCCCAGACAGCTCAGAAAAAATCTTTGGGGATAATATTCTTTTCTTACATTTTCCAGTCAAATTAGTCCACATTCTTGTGATCAGCAATTTGTAGCCCTTAAAATGTTAAGGAGAAGCATACCAGGCATCACAGATTAGTAAGGTTCCCCAATGAAGTAGATTGTTACACCTGCCCACACAGGTCAGCATTTTTCATTACATGCCAAATGTGGGGGGAAATTCTCCCTAATTCCTGAGACAAGCACCATCAAAAGGATTGAAAATTCTACAGCCCAAATCATTCACATCTTAATCTCTAGAGATGCTCTTCTCTTTCAACCTAACTGAGTGAAGAAGGCACTTCCCTGGAGATGGCAATTAGATTAAAAAGCCCAAGCCTTTCCCTTGATTACTTAAAATGATACTAAGTCCTTGAGCTAACTTAGATGGATGGTAATGGTTTCCAGGGGACAGACAACTTCAAAAAGATAACTTCATTGCACTTTCTTTCCAGTTTACTTACTTAACACATTGAAAATACTTTTGGAAATTTTATTAAAGAGGCGTGAGCGTTTTTAAAATGGATCAGAGAACTCTCTCCTGATTTTGAATAGCTGAATGAAATTCTGCCAAGTGCTAATAATAATAATCCTTCTGTGTTATGGTTGGTCAACCCTTACTCCCACCCTAGAGCAAGCATGAGGTTCTAATCAGTATAATGAATGAAGTAGTTATTAACATTTCGGAAAAAAACACCCAAAATTGTTGCTCTTTTGTGAATTATACTGGTAGATTGTAGCTCTTTTTCTTTGGTCAGACTGTTCATCCAAGGACTTTGTGATTAAAAAGGCAGGAGGTTATTTACCAAATGAATAAATGAGGGGGCTGTTTAGTAAAGAATTCAGTTACCACTGGGAACCTTCTCTCTGTATTGAAAATAGGATTTGATTTATACCCCTTGACAATTACTTTCCAAGACTGAAATGTCAAGGACACCTGCATGTTAGGGACCGTCCTATTAGTGATTTATGAACAGTAAACAAATGTGTAGCGTTTCCTTGCTGGGTATATATTCATCAGCTAAGGTTGGCACCACCGCCCTGCCCCTCGTCCCTCAAGTCACTTAACCTGGATGTCTCAGTTTCCCAGTTGTTCAAGTATGGAATAATGATACTTTCCTACCTCAAAAAGGTCTTTTGAGAATGAAGCAGTTAGTGAGCTGCTTCAAAGATGAACTGCCTTGTTTTCATAATTTCTTTGCTTCTAGTCTGGCTCACTCACTACAGCAGTTAAATATATGTGGTAAACACATTATGTTTGGTTTTCACGTAACCATACGGTCTTGAAAACAAAATTTGCTTGAGATATTTTCCCACTTCTCTGCCTTTAGTCTGTGTGGGACCTGAGGTTAATTAGCATCCACAAGCTCTTATCTGCACCTTTTTGAAGGACTAATTAGTGTATATTTTGTCAAATTCTAATGAGAAGTGATAAGGAGTCTTTTTACCTGGTTTTCTTTTCTCTCAGGGGGAGATACATTATTTTAGCCAACATTTGTTTTTTCCAAGGAGACAATATTTGTTGATTTAACCTATGTTTACTAAGCACTTTTAAGGCCTGTGGGGATATGGAAGGATACAAAAGAGCATTTTTAAAAAGAGCTAATGGATCTGAGAAGGTTGCTGCTGCTAAGTCACTTCAGTCGTGTCCGACTCTGTGCGACCCCATAGACGGCAGCCCACCAGGCTCCCGTCCCTGGGATTCTCCAGGCAAGAACACTGGAGTGGGGTGCCATTTCCTTCTCCAATGCATGAAAGTGAAAAGTGAAAGTGAAGTCGCTCAGTCGTGTCGGACTCTTCACGACCCCATGGACTGCAGCCCACCAGGCTCCTCCGTCCATGGGATTTTCCAGGCAAGAGTACTGGAGTGGGTTGCCATTGCCTTCTCTTGAGAAGGTTAAGCTAGTTATAAAAAACAAATTGAAAGCCACAAACATTATGCATATGTGAGAAGGGACTGTCCAGTAAATGAGCAGTGAAGTGGGCACAAGGTGACAGGTTTGACTGATGTAGAGGTCTTGCTTTGGATAGTAATGAGCAAGATGAAATGTGTAGGATGGACTTCAGAGGGACATGTAATGGGCTTTATCATGGAAGGAGAGCTTAATCAAGGAAGAGGGTGGGGAAATGAGGAGGAGGGGACTCTAGGAAAAAGAGTTACGGACTGGGATTCAGTAAAACTGGGTTTAGTCCTGATGCAAACTTTATTCTGCACTCAGACTTTTAGGTCACCCCTCCACATTGCAAGGTTTGGGACCACATGTGTATGCTTAATCATTCAGTCTTGTCCGACTCTCTGTGACCCCATGGGCTCTATGTAGCCTGCTAGGCTCCTCTATCCATGGGTTTTCTAGTGTTCTAGCAAGAACACTAGAACAGGTTGCTATTTCCTTCTCCAGGGAATCTTCCCAACCCAGGGATCTAACCTGTGTCTCCAGCATTGGCAGGCGGATTCTTTACCATTGCGCCATGTGGGAAGCCCTTGGGACCACATAAGGGACTTCCAACTACAGCACTCTAGGATTTAAAAGCTTCCTCAGAGATGTGAGTTTAAAAATTTAAATCCAGTCAGGTTCTCAAGTTCTCAATAGGTTTCATGGCTGAAGAAAGAAAGAATACAAGGCGGAGGAATGAACATCATGAAGGCACCTCCATTATAATGGCCAGGACCAGGGACTTCCCTGGTGGTCCAGTGGCTAAGACTCTGCACTCCTAATGCATGGGGTCCAGGTTTGATCTCTCATCTGGGAACTAGGTCCTACACGTGGAAACTAAAGGTCTCACATGTTGAAACTAAGACCTAGCAGAGCCAAATAAATATTTTTAAAAATAACTCAGGACCAGAATAAGGCAAACCAGTCATGGAGAAAAAATACATGAGAGAAAATTCTGTATCAAATCAACTAAATTTAAGGGGAGGTGGTATTATGCAGTAGAAGGGACAGAAGCTTTGCAATTGACTATACCTGGCTAGGGTTTGAATCCCATTTTATCCACTTGGTTGTGGTTTCAGGCAAGTTTTATAACCTCTGAGCCAAAACTTTCTAACTCAAACTGGAATCATAATACTATATTCTTTTTTTTATCCAAAACTTTTTATTTTTTTTTATTTTTTTTACCGTGGCAGATTCATATTGATGCAATACAATACTATATTCTTAATAGACTTGTTTTGAAAACTAAATGAGTTAATTTGAGCAAAGCACATTGTATCCACCTGGCTTGCCATAAACACTCATGGTGGTCATTTATAGCTCCCAATTACTGAAGCCCTGATTTGCCTTGACTGTTTTGCTAGACAAGTTAGATTACACAAAGGGGCCTCTTTAGCTCCTCCTTAGAGACTGAGCTTTTATCATCTTTAAATTGAGGGCCTCCGTGTCAGCTTACACAACAGCCCCTCCCCCAACACAATTAGACTTCCTCAGCTCCCCAGAAAACAGGTTTTGAAGCATCTCTGCTATTTTCAATTTGTCAGTATCTGGATCTGCCCGGTCCTAGTCAATCTAAATGGAGAGAGTTGGACCATATCCTTGTCCTTCAAATGCCAGTGGGTATAACTGATTTAATTTCTGTCAGTATAAAGAGTTTTCAGAGGATACTGAGGAAGCCATTTCCCATAGCCAGGCAGCCCTGACCACCCTTCCTCCTCTTGCTCACAGGGGCTTACTGGGGGGCCTGTGCTCTGGTAAAGACTTTGGCTCTGTTACTCAGATATGTTAGGCAAAGATCTGTTTGGTGATTCATTTGATTAGATAGGAGTTCCACACAAAAGGGGGCTTGTGCATTTATTGTAGTTACTGAGATTAAGGGAGCCAGGTACTGCTGTGGGAAGCTGCCTCGTTGAAAAGAGAGGCCATTCTTTGATGTTGAGAGAACCAGCCTTCCTCAATGAGAAAAATAACTTAGTTTCCTTGATTTGCAAATCACTTGAAAAGCGCATTAACCAACCCTTTCGCTTGTTTTGTATAATGCTTGTTTGAGGGTGGGGGTTTCGGTCTGTGCAGAGGAAGCAAAGAGGAGAATTCATTTTTTTAATTGTTTCCCATGATCTCAGTGGCAGCTCAACTGATTCCCCGCCCCTCCAACCCCAGCTTTTGTTCTTTTTTTCATCTTTTACACTTAGTCACACACTCTTCTTCCTCACCTCCCATGCTGGTCTCTTTTCCAAATAGCACCTCGGTCATGGTCCACATTGATCTAACCCATAGCTCTCTATGCTACTCACCCATTTTATTATTATTTTTTTTGACACATGCAACCTCTACCACTGTATATACCTCTTCCATTCAAGTTTTTCTTCTCAGTAACTAATATACTTAGTTATTTGTGTGATTGGAAGAAAAGAAATTATATAATCCTGAAGAGGATAGGTTTGTATTTGGGATCTGCATTGTGCTTAATATCAGAATAGGAGTATGTCTGATCTTGAAACAGCCACGAAAATAAATTCAGAGGATATACTATGAGGAAGACCTAAATGTGTGAAAACCTGAGAAGTGGTTCACTTCTCAGCGCTCTCTGTTTTGTGTGTCCCCCTACTCTGTATTGAAGCTGGACAGTGTCAGCCCTCAAACTGATTCTAAAAGACAAGCTTAAGCTAAGCAGAGTAGCTCCCTTCCTCCCCCATCCTGTTCTTCTTCTTTTCCCTGTCTTTCATCTCATCATGTATGGAACATACTTGGCACTGGGCCGGGCATAATATTAAATAAATAACTTAACCAACCCCTGTACTTCTCTGGTAGCTCAGATGTTAAAGAATCTGCCTGCAATGCAGGAGACCCAGGTTCGATCCCTGGGTTGGGAAGAGCCCCTGGAGGAGGAAATGGTAACCCACTCCAGTATTCTTGCCTGGAGAATCCCATGGACAGAGGAGTCTGGTGGACTATGGTCCATGGGGTTGCAAAGAGTCAAACAGGACTGAGCGACTAACACTTAACCAACCCCTGGTAGTCCTTATGCCCTTCCCCTACTTGACTTTGTAACACTAGTCACCATCTGCCATACTATATATTTTAGTTAGTATCTTTGTTGTATCCTTTCCATGCCCCCTAACCCCCAGGTCCTCCCCTTACAAACACAATATAGGCTCCACAGAGGCAGGAGCTTGGGGTGTTCAATGCTGCACCACTAGCCTGGTACTTGGTAGTTGCTCAATGTGTATGTGTTGAATAAAAGAAGCAGCTTCTGTCTGTCTGTTCTTCTCTGGGCCATTGGATTATGTGGACACTCTGCTGAAGATCTCAATGAACTCACTCCTCTCAAGTGAGGAACCGCATTTGCTATCTCACTCTTGGTATCAACCAAGACCTATGGGAAGATGAAAAGTCACCCACCTCCACACCAAGGAGACAACAGTGCCAATGACAGCTCAAAGCTAAGAAGTCACCTAAAAGCACCTTGCTCTCAAGTGCGGGTTTTTGTTACCCAGATGTCCAGAGCAATGGATAAAATGAGACAGCATTTTTCTAGAGACGATAGATCCTTTCCCAGAAGATGCCTGACTGGGGGCAGATTTGTGGGCTGGCTGAAACAATGGTCCAGAAATCTGAGAAGGCAATCAGCTAAGCAAGGTTAGGAGAGGGGGCAGAGAGAGCTGAACTCTTGCTTCAAATCTGAGTGATTTCAGCTGCTCCTGTGGAAGAAGGGAGTGTTTTTCTTGCATAAAATCTCCAACCCTGTATCTGGCCTTATTGTCTATCTTGCTGTGCTTTGGCTCACAGATGCTGCTTTGAAGAGAAAACTTTCTCCTTGAATGGCTTTACTTGTAAACTTCTAATTTGCTAAAGCCAATTAGTGGTTGAAATTTCACAGGAAGTCAGAGTACTTCAAGGTTGAAAGTTTGAGAGGGCATTTAGTGCAACAATTCTCAAACCGCACTTTATGAATGTAAGTTAGGTACAATCACTTTCTTTGGCAATTAAAACATTGGTTACTGCCAAGTGTTGGCAAGAGTGTGGGAAAATGGTAGATCTCAGACCTTGCTGGTAGGAGTGAAAATTGATGTAGCCTTTCTGTGGGGGAAATTTAGCAACACGTGTCAAAAATTTAAATTCATGTACTCATTGACCCATCAATTCCACTTCTTGGAGACTATTCCACAAATATACCATATTTCATCAATTCTAAATTTGCACACTTACATATGTGCATTTTATATACATTTTAATACTTGTGCAATTGGGATGCACCTTTGATTCAATGGAATATGGTACTTCCCCACATCACAAGAAGCTACCATATGGATTTTTATTGCAGTGTCACTTATAACAGCAAGATCAAGGAAAACCTGCATGCCCATAGATAGAATACTGATTAGCTAACTTACATTCATCCCAAATAATATCACATACAGCTACTTAAAAAAAATAAGCTTGATCTATATGTGATGATTTGAAAAAAATTTTCTGAGATACATAATTAAGGGGGAAAGTTTAGGTATATAATATTGTGTTTAGAAAACTTTTGTGAAAAAAAGACATTTCAATTATATATATATATGTTTTCCAGGTGGTACAGTGGTAAAGAATCCACCTGCCAATGCAGAGGACACAAGACATGGGTTCAATCCCTGGGTCAGGAAGATCCATCCCATGGAGAGGGAAATGGCAACCTGCTTCAGTATTCTTGCCTGGAAAATTCCATGGAGAGAGGAGCCTGGTGGATAGAGCCCCTGGGGTCACAGAGTCGGATACGACTGAGCACACACACATATGTGTATATGTGTATATGTGTATATGTATATAGGGAGAAGGCAATGGCACCCCACTCCAGTACTCTTGCCTGGAAAATCCCATGGACGGAGGAGCCCGGTAGGCTGCAGTCCATGGGGTCGCTAAGAGTCGGACACGACTGAGCAACTTCACTTTCACTTTTCACTTTCATGCATTGGAGGAGGAAATGGCAACCCACTCCAGTGTTCTTGCCTGGAGAATCCCAGGGACCGCGGGGCCTGGTGGGCTGCCGTCTATGGGGTCGCACAGAGTCGGACAGGACTGAAGCGACTTAGCAGCAGCAGCAGCAGCATATGTGTGTGTGTGTGTATATATATATATATATATATTCTGACATATACATACAAATGTATTTTTGGTAGGCTATGTAAGCAACTGTTATTAAAGAATTCTTTTAGGGTGAGGGTTTGGTGTTGGAAGAGTTTTACTTGTCATTTTATACCTTTTTTGTCGAGTTTGCATTTTCCAAGTTTGTTCCCATATTGCTCTATTTTCTTAAAAACCAAAAGAGGTTTCTGAGAGATGAATTATGGTTCTTTGCCCCTTTTTTATACTTTTCTGTATCAAAACACACAATAGATGTTATTTTTAAAAGGAAACCGGTAAGACAATCCCTGTCTCAGTGGAGTTCTTAATGTAATAAACCAGAGAACAAATGCTTTACTAGGTCTGATAATAGAGATCTGAACGAAGTGCTGAATGGGAGAAGATGAAGGGAATCTGATTCAGTGTCTCCAGATGTGTCAGGAAAGTGTCCCAGAAGAGGAGACATTTGAGCTGAGGGTTGGTAGAGCAGAAGATATATGGTGGAAGCATTCCAAGAAGAATAGACAGCTTGTGTAAAGGCACAGTGATCTGGATTGCTAGTTGTATTCGTGTTGGAAGGTTCCATGTGGTTGGAGGCTGTGTCTGTGGATGAGAGAGCATGATGAGTAATGAGAACAGATGAGTGTATACTGTGTGCTGGACACTGGGCTAGATGCTTTGAGTTTTTCACCTCCAATGCTTAAGCACTTCTAAGTGCTTAATGCTTCTAAGCACCTCCAATGCTTAGAAGGGTATTAAAGAATAAATACTTTGCCAATAAAGGTCCATATAGTTAAGGTTATGGTCTTTCCAGTAGCCATTACGGATGTGAGAGCTGGACCATAAAGAAAGCAGAGCACTTAAGAGTTGATGCTTTAGAACTGTGGTGCTGGAGAAGACTCTTGAGAGTCCCTTGGAAAGCAAGGAGATCAAAGCAGTCAATCTTAAAGGAAATCAATTCTGAATACTCTTTGGAAGGACTGATGCTGAAGCTGAAGCTCCAGTACTTTGGCCACCTGATGCGAACTGCTGACTCATTGGAAAAGACCCTGATGATGGGAAAGATTGAAGGCAGGAGGAGAACGGGATGACAGAGGATGAGATGGCTGGATGGCATCACCGACTCAATGGACATGAGTTTGAGTTAACTCCGGGAGTTGGTGATGGACAGGGAAGCCTGGTGTGCTGCAGTCCATGGGGTCACAAAGAGTCAGACATGACTTGGCAACTAAACAACAACAAAGGAATAAATGGCCTTGAGGACTTCAAATGTGGTAAACACAGCCCAGGGTTTCAACATGAACCAAGCTGAGTTTCAATCCAAGCAGTTTACTCTATCTGATCCTTCCTTAAAGAGTTGTGAAGAGGTTTTTATATATTTTTATTTATTTGGCTACTCTAGGTCTTAATTGCGGCATGCAGGATGTTTTAGTTGCAGCATTGAACTCTTAGTTGCAGTGTGTGGGATCTAGTTCCCTGACCAGGGATCGAACCTAGGCCCCCTGCATTGGTAGCACAGAGTCTTAGCCACTGGACAATCAGGGAAATCCCTTGATGAGGTTTTAACAAAGCTGTACATAATGCCCTTGACATATAGTCAGAACCTAGACAAGTTAACTGGTATTAATATTCTCATTCTCATCATTCCTCCCTTCCCAAGCCTACCAGAGTACTGTGTATACAGTAGGAACTCAGTGAATCTCAACTACTGAACGATTTGTGAGAATTGGGTAAGATGTATGGTAGGACATAACGTGACAGAGCCCTTGTCTCCTAATTGCCCACCCAGCCCTTTAATACCATATGTCAGAATTTTTGCCTTAGAGAACCTAGTATATACTCTCTGAAAACGTGAAGAGGCAGAACTCCAGGCACCTAAATAAAATAGGAGTTGTAAAATCTTTCTATGAAGCCGATCACTCCCAAGGATTTTAGACTACATGGATGATATAATAAAAAGTAAAGATGAAAAACTGGGCTTCCCTGGTGGCTCCCACCTACCAACCAATGTGGTAAAGCACCCACCTACCAATGCAGGAGACCCAGGTTCAATCCCTAGGTTGGGGAGATCCCCTGGAGAAGGAAACAGCAACTGCACTCCAGTATTCTTACCTTGGAAATCCCATGAACAGAGGAGCCTGGCAGGCTACAGTCCATGGGATTGCAGAAGTCAGACATGACTAAACAACAACAACAAAGATGAAAAACCACCAGTGCAAATCAAATTTAAGGCAAAGTCTGTTAGCTTCAATAAACAAAGCAGTATAGGACCAACACCAGGATTGAAGCAGACAGACCCTAAAACATGGCTGTGATGTCCTGAGAACTGAAGTTGAGAGAGTCCCCACTTTGTCCTTTATTAGTAGTGTGGCCTTAAACAAGCCATTTCCCTATGGAGAAATAGCCCCTCTCTCTTCTCACCTATAGAATATGACAGTTGAGTTAGTTAAGGTCAGCAAACTGCAGCCAAATGTAGTCTGCCACCTGTTTTTTGTAAGTAAAATTTTGTTGGAACACAGCTATGCCTATTCATGTCGTATTGTCTATGGTCTGTTTTGCACACAATGGCACAGTTAAGTAGTTGTGACAGAGACCATATGGCATACAAAGCTGAAGGCATTTACCATTTGACCCTTTGTAAAAAACAAAAAGCTAGCTGACTGCTGGTAGCTGTGTAACATCTCTTCCACCTCTGATATTCTGTGATATCTGTACTGCTAAAGGCTTAATGCATGAGACCATTGGCAGTCACTAAGTTCATCTTGGAAAACTTCCATGAAATTTGGAAAATTTCCAGAGGCCTCATCGTAAATTTGTTACTAATGCAACAACACTTTTTGAAGCATCTTCTGTTTGCCACGGACTCTACTGGTTCTGGGGTGCAATAGGGAGCAAAATCAGACATGATCCTGGCACTCATGGAGTTTACAGTCTATTAGAAGAGACAGTTTTTAACAGAACCTCATCATATCTTTCACTTTGGAAAGTAAAGCCAACTAATTATTCCATAGTAGGTTAATAACTTACTAGGTTTACATGTGGATTTATGAACATCTTCATTCATTCATTCACTTATTAGTTTGCTCATTCATTCATTAATTCAGCACATATTTATAGAGTTCTTACTGTGTGCCAGGTGCTGGACTGGGTTATATACTGAAATGTACTAACGAAAAAGATGGACAAAGTTGCTTATATTCTGTGGACCTTATATTCTGTTGTGGATTATATATAATAAAAAAAATCACTGATATACAGTTTTTAACTGCAGTGAGTGCTTGAGGAACATGATCCTACATCAGCATATAACAAAGGAACATGCTCTAGACTGGAGAGGTCGAGAATGATTTCTGAGGAAGCATTTCAGCTAAAATTTGAAGGATGAGTAAGATTGATAATCTAGTTAGTGCTAGTGGGAACTGTTTCTTTCTGGGTTGTTGGTTTGGGTGCATTTAAATCAGTATTTTTCAAACTAAAGTTTGAATGAAACCCCTTCTGTTTTGTTTTGTTTTTGATCAATTGTATGGATCCTGACCAACATTTGTTTCCTAATGCAATAGAGTGGAAAGGATAAGAGGAGTAGGATGAGTGAAACTTTCATATTGCATTGCTGGAAATAATTATTCTGTGAAACTATGTAAAATGCATTTCTTACTATGAGTCAGTCCAGAAAGTAGGAGTCACTGATCAGAAGGATCTGCTTTGGCTCTTTAAAGTTGCAGTTTATCAGATAACAGCTCTGTTCTTTAGTTTCCTGCCTTTAAAGTCAGAGGGATGTGTTGTTCAGGTCTGTTTCTTTTCATGTCCTTTTTAGAGAAAGCATGACAGTGAGTAAAAGAGCATGAGCCATTATTTACTGAGCTCCTGCTTTGGTGCCAGTCAGTGCTTTGTATAAATTATACCGTTTAATCCTCATAGCTATCCTACGAGATAGGCACAATTCATTATCGCCTTTTCAGATAATGATGCTTGCAGCTCAGAGATGTTAAGTGCCTAGCCCATGGCCACACAGCCAGTAAAATTGTCTTGCCTAAATAGCTAGGAACAAAATGAACACAAATGAGCTTAATTTGGTACTGCCTGAACATTTAACTGATAAGTTAGAAATTAGTCAAATTTGAAATGCTGGTTAAGAACCTCCTAGGTTACTTTTTTAAAAAAGTTTTAATTTTGTACGGGTGTATAGCCGATTAACAATATTGTGGTAGTTTCAGGTGAACAGTGAAGGGACTCAGTCATGCATATATATGTATCCATTCTCTGCCAAACCCCCTCCCATCCAGGCTGCCATATAACGTTGAGCAGAGTTCCATGTACTTTACAGTAAGGTCCTTGCTGGTTATCCCAAATTCCCTAACTATGCCTTCCTCTCCAGCAACCGTAAGTTCAAGAACCTCCTAGGTTTCTATCACCTGTTTGATGATACAAGTTCTGTAGACCTTTCAGTTGAGTCCATCTCTCTCTCTCTCTTCTTCCTAGAAAAAGTGCCTCTTAATTCCTGAGCTGCTTAGATGGAATTTGGACCCATTTAATTCCAACATGGCAAAACTCATTCTTTCCAACTGAAAAGAAAACATCAGAAAAGATGACACTGATGTCACAGCATCAGTCCCCTAGCCCTACACGTCTCAAAAAAAGTCACTAAAGAAGGGAAATTTGGGAACAATAGACTCCTGTAAGATCACAATAAGCAACAACAGAGTGATCAAGTCTCCAGGCTGGGAGATACAAACAAAAGATGCACAGCAAGTGAAACTACAAAAGAAGGCCCATGGGAGGAGACTCTGATGCTATCATTAAGAGATTCCCACTGGTTCCATTTAATTTTCTCAAACAAAATAGATTAGCAGGGGCCTCCTCATATTCTTCCTCCAATAATTTCATTCTTCTTTAACATACAATGAGAATGGAGGGCACAGGGAGAAATCCTTCAGTTACTAAATAGAAGGAAATTAATAGCCTTTTGGGTCAGAGAATTATAATTCTAAAGGCAGATTTTCCTTAGTCAGATAATGAGCTGCAGTTAAAGAGAAGATTGAAATAATGTGAAGATAATTTCACAAGTGCCCCTTTTCAGGACCCTCTGTTTTAAAGTGGCAATCTACAACATGATGTGATGAAAAATTACTTTGGAGTGGGTGTCATAAAAACTTGGTTTGGCCACTGTCTCTAATCCAAGTTTGGATAAACTTTGAAAAGTAACTTCACTTCTGTGAGCCTCAGTTTCCTTGGCCTGTAAAATAGCAATGAAAACAAAACCTAACTCCCCGTGTTGTTGTGAGGATCAGATGACCTTAATGTGTAAGAAATGTGTTTTATAAACCAAACATTTATATAATTATATAAGGTGTGAAGATGATACATCAGGTTCTTAAGAATTTACAATGGCAAGTCCAGAATCTTCAAAAGAGGCTTTGATGAAGCTAATAATGTGGTCCGATCTCAATCTCTCTAGCCTTCTCACTCATTACGCTCTTATAAGAACTCTCTGCTCTATTTACCTGGTTCCATTTACTCCTCTGCTAATTAAACTTGATCTTTCCTGCTTCTGTTACTTGGTTTATATTGTTCTTCCTGACTTTTGCTCCTCCCGTTGCACCTAGCATAAGAAGTGCCTCCTCCAAGAAGGCTTTCTACATCTTCACTGCTACTCCAAGTATGGTGCCCACACAGCAGGATCAGCATTGCTTAGAAGTCTATTAGAAATGCTGATTTATGGGCACCTCCCAGACTCAGTTCAGTTCAGTCGCTCAGTCGTGTCTGACTCTTTGAGACCCCATGGACTGCAGCATGCCAGGCTTCCCTGTCCATCACCAACTTCCAGAGCTTTCTCAAACTCATGTCCATTGAGTCAGTGATGCCATCCAACCATCTCATCCTCTGTCATCCCCTTCTCCTCCTGCCTTCAATCTTTCCCAGCATGAGGGTCTTTTCCAATGAGTCAGTTCTTCACATCAGGTGGCCTAATTATTGGAGTTTCAGCTTCAGCATCAGTCCTTCCAATGAACATTCAGGACTGATTTCCTTTAGGATGGACTGGTTGGATCTCCTTGCAGTCCAAGGGACTCTCAAGAGTCTTCTCTAACACCACAGTTCAAAAGCATCAATTCTTTGGTGCTCAGACTACTGAACCGCCCAGACTACTCAATTGGTTTATGATCAGGCCATTCAAGATGGCTCTTCTCTTGCTCTCTGTACATCCCCTGCTCCACCCTACTCACATGACTGACCTTCCCTCTTAATCATACAGTCTAACCAGTACACACCTACCTACTTGCCTCGGGCCCCACCTAGTGATTGTTCTAACCTTTAGCTCTACCAGGAGAGCTTATCAAAGGTGCAGTGCCCCTCTGCTGGTTTCCCTGGTAATTGATGAGGGAATTCACACAGGGAATTCATCAATTCACACACACACACACACACACACACACCCTCTGGTAGTGAAGACTACTGCCATGTCCTGTCCACTGTCAGTCCCACACAGTGAGGTGTTGCTCCAGGACCTTTCTTCAGATGTGTGAAAATCCCCCATCCATTAAACCACTGATGCCTCTGTCACTGACTCTGGGGCCCTTCTTCGGCCATGGAGCTGGGCAAGTACAGGGCTTGCAGGCCTGTGGAGTGCCCCCCAACAGTCAGCTTCTCCATTTGAACAAACTCCTCACTGCACATCACAGCCTGAGAAATGCTCTCCTACACAGATCCAGCCTTCACTTACTTCTCCCTTCTATGAACTTCTAGAGCACTTGGAGTTGGTTGTCTATTTTCCTTCCCAGTTAAACTATTCTACTTTTAGGCTGTAAGCACTTGGGGTGTAGCTATTTAGTGATTTTGTATTTAAGAATAATTTTTTTTAACCTGCTTTCAATTTCATAGAGATCTCCTGTGTATAGGGCTTCCCTAGTGGCTCAGCCGGAGAAGGCAATGGCACCCCCCTCCAGTACTCTTGCCTGGAAAATCCCATGGGCAGAGGAGCCTGGAAGGCTGCAGTCCACGGGGTCACTGAGGGTCGGACACGACTGAGCGACTTCACTTTCACTTTTCACTTTCATGCATTGGAGAAGGAAATGGCAACCCACTCCAGTGTTCTTGCCTGGAGAATCCCAGGCATGGGGGAGCCTGGTGGGCTGCAGTCTATGGGGTCACACAGAGTCGGACACGACTGAAGTGACTTAGCAGCAGCAGCAGCAGCAGCTCAGCAGTAAAGAATCTGCCTGCAGTGCAGGAGATGCAGGAGACACAAGTTCAGTCCCTGGGTCAGGAAGATCTCCTGGAGGAGGAAATGGCAACCCACTCCAGTATTCTTGCCTGGAGAATCTCATGGACAGAGGAGCCTGGTGGGCTACAGTCCATAGGTTGCAGAGTGGGACACAGCTGAAGTGACTTAGCACGCATGCATGGACACTCCTGTGTACAAGCCATTGTGGGTACAAAAATGAGTAAGATGTAGTACCTACCCTACCCTACCCTGAAGGAGCTCAAGGTCTAGTAAATGGAGGAATTCCTCCCTTCCTTCCTTCCTTCTTTCCATCCCTCAACATTTTCCACACACTACTGTGTTACAGACACTGTGCTAGTTGTGGGAATATAGGATAGTGAAGACAAAGCCTCTGCTTTGGAGTCTAGCAGGATTACAGATGACTGTAAGCAAGTATCTTTTTTAAAAATTTATTTTATTGAAATATAGTTGATTTATAATGTTGCATTAGCTTCAGGTGTACTTCAGAGTGACTGAGTTATATATGAAAGTGAAAGTGAAGTTGCTCAATCATGTCCAACTCTTTGTGACCCCATGGACTGTAGCCCACCAGGCTCCTCCATCCATGGGATTTTCCAGCCAAAAATATTGGAGTGAGTTGCCATTTCCTTCTCCAGGGGATCTTCCTGACTCAGGGATTGAACCTGGGTCTCCTGGAATGCAGGCAGACTCTTTACCATCTGAGCCCCAAGGAAGCCCCGTTATTTGTGTATGTGCACACACATTCTGTTTCATATTCTTTTCCATTATGGTTTATCACAGGATGCTGAATACAGTTCCCTGTCCTATGAAGTAGGGCCCTGTTGTTTATCCATTCTATATATAATAGTTTGCATCTGCTATTCCCAAACTCCCAGTCCATCCCTCCCCCTCCCACCTACCCCTTGGCACCCACAAGTCCATTTGCCACGTAAGCACTTATCTCTAATAAATGTCTCAATGCTCTAATAGTATTGCCTTGGGAGTGGATCTGAGTGATTGATTAACTGATTTGGGAACTGAGGAGGCAGGAAAGGCTTCAGGTAGAAATTTGGGTTAAATTTGGAAGTTGACTTTGAACCCCCAGGTAGACTGAAGTTTCCCACACAGAGGGAACAGCATGAACACACTTGCACACATGCATGCACGTGTGTACACACACACACACACACACACACACACACACAACATGATATATTTAGAGAAGAGCAAACGGTCAGGTGTGCCTACATCATGTGGGCTCATGTGTGCATGCTGGGGTGGATGAGGGCAGAGGAGGCTGAATAGCTGGAAATAAGGCTCAAAATTAGGCTGGAACTCACAATACTGAAGGTCCTATATAACATGTGTAACACTGAGAAACTTGTGGGTTTTTTTTTTTTCTTTCATTTTGCAATGGGGAGTTCTTAGTGATTTTCAGATATTATCATCTCATAGCAAGTACTCAATAAAACTTCCTTGAATTGATTGTGGAAGGAGAGAGAGGAGTCTCTTTAAGGGTTAGGCAAAATGACCTTTTATTTGCTCTGGATTCTGCAGTCTTGATTAGGATTGTCAAGAGACTGCCATGGTGGGGAAGGAAAGTATGCCTGACTGAAGAGAGCTTCCAATCAGAACAGTCAAGTTAAAGCACAATTTAAAGGCTCAGAACAAATTGATCTGTATAAAATGTGGGTTATTATGTCATTGAAACCCATACAGAATATCTGATGTGAAGAGCACTTGAAGGCCCTCTTTTTACATATGCTTTTCCATTATAGGTTCTTACAAGATATTAAATATAGTTTCCTGTCCTTTAGAGTAGGACCTTGTTGTTTACCTATTTTATATATAGTCATTGGTATCTGTTAACCCCAAACCCCCAATTTATTTCTCCCGTCTTCCCTTTTCCCTTTGGTAATTACAAACAAATTTGTTTTCTATGTCTGTGAGTCTGTTTCTGTTTTGTAAATAAGTTCATTTGTATGATTTTTTTAGATTTCACATATAAGCAATATCAAATGATGTTTGTCTTTATCTGACTTACTTCACTTAGTATGATAGCCTCTACGTCCATCCATGTTGCTGCAAATGGCATTATGTTGTTCTTTTTTGTAGTTGAGTACTATTCCATTGCTCTCAGTCACTGCAGTGATGCCAACATAGGCGGGATGTTTTTCAAAAGCAGGGAAGATGTTGTAGAGGACATTTCAGCATTAGATTGGCTCCCTTGGTGAACCCTGAGATGCTCTCGAAGAAGCCTGATTCTCCAAGGAGTCATTGTAAAATCACTGGACTAAGTGACATTTACTGTCTAGTTTATTCCCATGTTCACGCATCAGTGTCTTAACATCTATAGATTTTACCCATTTGTTGAAGTTCTACAGTCTTGTAATCTGCTTCTCTTTAAATTTTTTTTTTCTTAAACTTCTATGTAAGGAGCTCTGTGCCTCCTAGTAAATTGTATTTCTCAGGTTTCCAAAGGGGGGCTTTAGCCAAATGACCTGTGGCCACTCCATGCAGGCAGGAAAAAGAGTTAGAATTATGTAATACGTGTTCGTTCTTTCTCTCTCTCTCTCTCTCTCCCCTCCCTCTCTTCCTCCCCCACCCTCCCCTTCTCTCTCTCTCGCTCTCTCTCACACACACAACTAGTTTGATGAACTTGAAATACAGAGATGCCAAATGACTTGTCCAAGATCACATGGCTCCTTATGTTAGATCAAAGAATGGAACCAGAAAAACATATACTTCATTATTAATGGTTTGGCTTGAATTGCTGAAGAGATAGTAAGCCCTTCTCTAATATCCTCCACCAAATATTTTATTTTACTAATTTATTGAGAAGTGTGTGTTAGCAAGGTAAATCTATGGTTTCACAATATAAAACAGTATCTCATGGTATTTCTGACTGCATCTATCTCAAATCAGTGAAGTTTTACTTGCCTCTGAAGCTGCTGTGATCTTAACACATGAGACTTAAGCTGACTATGGGCATGCCTGTTGCTCCTAGGAGCTCTCCTGTGAAAGATTCTTGGGTGTTCTTTATGCATGCTCTCCAGGTTTTATGACTTGGAAGTTCCTCCAGCTTCCTTTAAAATCCCTTGGCTACAATCAAGTGCTGTCCTAGGAATGACTTAGTGCACTGGGCCTCGGAGAGAGGGCTTCCTCTCTTGGATGGCTGAGTAGCTCCTTTAATCTATTTATTGCAAGTGTTCATTGCTCTGGGGCTCTGGGATTCTTCAGGATGAAAGCCCTCTATAAATATTTGTTATTGTTATGATAACCAGTATGGCTTCCTGAGTGAGATAAATTTGTCTTCTGGCTTCTGCTTCTCATAGCTTCCTTCCCTATCCTTTTATTTCTCTCTCCAGATAATATTTTGTATTAGAGAATCAATCTATTTGTGCAGTTAATTAAACTGAATGCAGTGTGATAGACATTAGCAACTTTTCAGGTTGTGACTGCTAAGGGATAAAGGCATTGAAGCTCAGCGTTCGTACCATAAATATATTATTTTCATCAACCAGAGGGGAAAATATCCTCAAAAATGGAATTAAAAGTGACAGCAGAAAAATGATTAAATACTGCATGTAGAGGTCATGGGGACTGGTTTCCACAGAATTAAAAATAATAAAGCAATGTTTGAAAATCCCAGAGACTTGTCCTGATAACCCTGACTTTTCCGGTTCCTATAGAATGAGAGTCAGATCATTTACCAGGAACACAAGACCTCCCTGATCTGGCCCCAGACTAGTTTTCCAGACTCATCCATTCCTTCTCTCTCCCATAAATCATTCTCATCCCTCCTTGCTTATAAAGTCCTCCTCCTTCTTTAATCACAACTCACTGGTCCTTCCAGAGTTCAGGTGACAACTCCAATTTGAAACTGCCCTGACTATATTTACCCCCAAACATCTGTTTCCTTTTCTGAAATCTTATATACCTGCCTGCATTCTCATTTGGCATGTCATCCTTCAGGGCAGTAAATTCAAATAGTCTTCTCATGTGAGTCATTCTTATCTCCCAAATATTAGTAGTTTGCAAGCTCCTGAGAGACAGAGCCTAGTACTGCCTTAAGTGATGTATCATTGTGTTCCCAACAGCACCATATGCAGAGGAGATAGTAAATGTTGAGAACTTCATGTTGAGGAGAGTTGTAGTTAAGCAGAGTAGAAAAATGAGACTCACAATTGGCAGGAATGAAAGGATATAGGGACACAAGCAGTTGAAATGAAAATGGGATAGATCTCTAGAATTTGGGATTATTTAACAGTTGGGTAGGGGTATTTTATGGTAGCCAACACACAGGCCAAAACATCTGGTTGCCTCCAAATATGATTGGCCCAGCTGGTTAGGGTGCTCAGAAATACTTTGCTCTTGAAGTTTAATGGATTTTGTCCAGCTGTGTCGAGTATTCTAGCAGCTGCTCAGAATATAGCACTTCTGGATCACATCTGTTGATGACACAAGGAAGATATGAACATGGGGATTCTTTTATTTCCTTAACTCCAAATATGCAGGTAGTGTTTCCCTGAAACTTGTACTTCCTAGAGGCAAATGATGACAGCCTCTGTCATTAATTTTCCTGAACACGTGTGCATTTGAAATAAATAGTATACATTGGCTCACTCATACCTACTCCCCACCATCTTGCATTCCATATTGATAGACTGCTCCCACTTCAAGCTATGAACTTGTATTGAGTTCTGAAACAGAACAGGCACTTAGTAGGCACTTAATAATTTTTTCCAGGTTTGGCTGATTTAATTAGAGATCTGCTAACTGGCTCAGATGGTAAAGAATCTGTTGGAATGACATGTGAGGGCCAAAACCAGCATGGAGTGAAATCAGTCTATCAGGTCTTTATTGAGAAGTCACCCAGCTCCAGGCTACAGACTGTGAAACAGCCAGTAGAGGAGCCTTTTGGATCTTGTATAATCTAGTTCCCAGGGTGTACAATGATAAAACTACCAGATGTCTTCCAGCTCCAACATGCCTTTTACTCTTGTCCCAGTCCTGTGTATTTTCAAACTCTCTGCCCATCATTGTAAGCATTCACTGAATGAATTATTGAGACTTGTCTGTTTGTATAGATGTACATTTAGAAGATAATACTAAAAAGCATGATACAACTGAAAAGGAATAAAGGACAGTCTAGTATGAGGTGATGTGGACAAAAGTATTTAGACTTCAAAACCCTTCTTTTAAGAGGGAGGGGATTCGATATGCTTATGGCTGATTCACATTGTTGTATGGCAGAAACCAACACAACATGGTAAAGCAATTTTCTTCCAATTAAAAATAAATTTAAAAGAAAACTTTTTTTTCCTATAGGAATTAAAAAGACTTTTCTATACTTTGTTATTATATCATGAAGACAGTATGTTCATGTTTGCAGGCATTTTTGAGTTTTTTCAGACAAAAAACTGCTACTTCTGCTCTTAGTATTTTAATAGATAAGTATTGCAGATGAAGAATTCCAGGGAAATGAAGAATGACGGTTACACCCCTGAACTGACTGTCTGCACTGATGACATGTTGCCAGCTTCTTTACACTTATCTCGTTTAATCAGGCTGTTTTTCTTGGAGAGCTCTTCAGCCAGGTGATAGGAGCTTGGGTTTCATGGTTGTTGTTTATGAAAAGGGTTAATATTCCTATACTTTGGTATTTCCTGCCTTTTTCTGATACTTCTGAATGTTTTATAAAAGTTTAAGTCTGGGTGCTGAGGCACAACTCCATAGATCAATATTGCATGTTTTAAATCTGATTCACTATAAAGTGAGTTATTTTGTAGTTCAAACATACCTGTTTTTTAAGATCCCAGCTACTTGGGCTAGCCCCATAACTTCCTAGCTTGCTTTGTAAGACTTTTCAGTGTGTGTTAATGCAAATTTCAACTCTTAAGGATAGATTCTTATATTGCTTGCACATATCCCCCGCCGTATGGTTTAGATATAGGCTATGGAGCAGGATTGCCTAGATTTCAATCCTAGTCATGTCATTTAATAGGTACTGACTTTTTAAAAGCTTTTATTTTATGGAAGTATAGTTTATTTGTTGTTGTTTAGTCACTAAGTCATGTTGGACTCTTTTGTGACCCTATGGACTGTATCCTGCCAGGTTCCTCTGCCCATGGGATTTCCCTGTCAAGAATACTGGAGCAAGTTGTTATTTCCTTCACCAGGAGATCTTCTCAACCCAGGGATTGAACCTGCATCTCCTATATTTGCAGGCAGATTCTGGTGGCTCAGTGGTAAAGAACATACCTGCCAATGCAGGAGACGTGAGTTTGATCCCTGGGTCAGGAAGATCCCCTGGTGAAGGAAATGGCAACTCGCTCCAGTATTCTTGCTGGTATCCTATGGGCAGAAGAGCCCGGCAGGCTACAGTCTATAGGGCTGCAAAGAGTTGGACACAACTTAGCGACTAAGCATACACACATATAGTTGATTTACAATGTGGTGTTAATTTCTGCTATATAACAAAGTGATTGTTATACATACATACATTCTTTTCACATTCTTTTCCATTATGGTTTATCACAGGATATTGAATATAGTTCCCTGTGCTATATACTATAGGACCTTATTGTTTATTCATTCTATATTGTTTATTCATTCATTCTATATATGATAGGTAGTTAGGTAGTTAGAACAGGAGAAAGGAGTCCAGAATGGCGGTGGCTAAAAGACAAGGAAGGGAAAAGCCTGCAAAAATAGAACAAAGGAAGGTCTGAGGACCGGAGTGAGGACCTCTGGTAGAAAAAACAGCACTCCTGGCTATCCCAATTTATATAGGGCAGGCACACAGGGAGGAAAAAACATATAAAAAGAGGAGCCAAAGGGCCACGGCTCTCTTCTCTTCGTGTCTTTTGAGTCAGCATGCTCTCATGCCTCAAAGATGTATTTTCCTTTTATTTTCTAAATAAAACTGAGCTCTAACACGAAGCTGTAACACTGATCTGTCCAAGAACTATAACATGGTCTGTCCAGACCTGGGACACGTTCTGAGGGCTTTAACGTCTGTCGCTTCAAATTTTTGTTGTGACAAGACAGAACCAAGGAATTACACACTCCCCTGGCAATAGTTTGCAAAATCTGCTAACCCCAAACTCCCAACCCAACCCTCCCCTATAATAGCTATTGACTTTAAGCTAGTCTTGCAACTTCTCTTTGTCTTCATTTCCATCTCTGAAAATGGGTTATTCATAGTATCTACCTCAGGGTGTTCTGGTGAGAATTAAATGATTTCAACAGTAAAGCATTTGAACAGGGCCAGTCCCAGAGTTAATATTATTATTTGCCTCTGAAACTGTGTATTTGCTCTTTCCTGTCTCCATAACTTTCTTTCCTATGTGATATTCATGGCTGACTATTTACAGCATACAGATGTTCATTCTAATGTCATCCCTGATGGATACCTCCCCTGTCCACCTACTGTATGCTAGGTCCCTCCCTGCCATGCACTATTATATCACCATGTGATTCCCTTAACTGTCTATATCCACTCTCTGAAACCATTTGGTTTCCACGTTTACATATTATCTGAATATTCTCACTAGAACATAAGTTCCATGAGGCCAGGGTCCTTGTCTGCCCTGTTCACCACTGTATCTGTCTGGTAGTGCATAGCACATTCAGTTCAGTTCAGTTGCTCAGTCATGTCTGACTCTTTGTGACCCCATGGACTGCAGCACTCCAGGCCTCCCTGTCCATCATCAACCCCTGGAATTTACTCAAACTCATGTCCATTGAGTCAGTGATGCCATCCAGCCATCTCATCCTCTGTCATCCCGTTCTCCTCCTGCCTTCAATCTTTCCCAGCATCAGGATCTTTTCAAATGAGTCAGTTCTTTGCATCAGGTGGCATAGCACAAGGCAGAGTTCAATTAATATGTGTTGAATGAATAAAGAAATACAGTTACTCTATTTTCAAGCAACCTTTTCTGTCAAAGAACCTTTATGTGCTTCAAAGTAAAAGAAATAGTAGCAATATACACTTTGGATCCTAAAATACTTAAGTGTTTTGCACATTTTCAATGGTTTAGGTGGGAATAGAAGAGAATGTCATTATCACTGGCTTGGAAAATCAAAGCATATGATTTTTGCAATGCCAGTGTCTCCTACAGGGGTCTTTGCCAAATGAGTACCTGATAACGTTGGTCACTGCCTCCTGCTCCCCTCTCTGGACAGATCTTGACATCTCTATGGGTATGACCTTGCCATTTTTATTATAGTATCTCAAGAGCATTTAGCACATGATTTGCACACAGCAGGTGCTCAATAATTATCCACTATATGAATGAACTTACTCTTTTTTTATCATCAAAACTCTATGTCAATGAGATGTGGAAAGAAAAGAGACCACTTGCATAGCAATTTCAAGAGTTAGGGCTTATACTTGTGGGTTTGAGAAGTGCATACACTAACAACAGCCAAACTCTTAATACAGATTTTCTAACTCAGGCCCTTGGAGACTTCTCAAAGAGACCATTGTTTGGTTATTTTAAGGTGGGCTCCCTCTCAAACTTTCAGGTTTCCATAGAGATGGCATGTTTTTCTTCCTGAATGATATTTGCTTGTAACCTCAGAAGCCTGGTCAGCAAATTAGCACAGGTGATTTAAGAGTGAAGAGGGGTGGCTATGGCAGCTTCGAGGTCTTGCTACCCTACAAAGGTCTAGTTTGTTAAATGAAGTGAGGAAAGAGAAGCTAAAGATCATCCTTAAAAAAAAAAAAAAACAGGCTACTGATGGAAAGTCTTTCTTTTCCTCTCTGATGAATAAGGATGTGTTAATATGAGGAAAGAAGGAAGGGTTCCAGGTTGCAAGGTTCAAAAGTCAGGACTGGCTGATTCATGTTGATGTTTGGCAGAAACCAACACAATACTGTAAGGCAATTACCCTTCAATTAAAAATATACAAATTTAAATATTTTTAAAATATCAGAGCTGCAATGTTCTTGTAATAGTTGCCATAGAATAACATTTGTGGGGACAAAATGTGTGTTCAGAAGTTGTTATGGTCAGTGTTCTACAATAAAGCACTTATATGGTAGAAGTGAACTGAGTAGCATGGAATTGTTTAATGGTGTTTGTTAGTTTCAGTTTATCTGAGTATATGCTTCTTGAGGGAGGAGACCCTATCTTAACATTCCTTTTGAATCCTGTATAGCACGTTGCCCTGTCTCATCTGAGAAAATGGGGTTTCTCTCATTTTCCCACTCTCTTGTATTAATGTTTCTAAATCACCTCTCTGATAGCATTGCTTTTTTCCTTGCCAGTCAAACCCTTAAGCCTGACACTAAAACCCTTTCAAGATCTATCTTTTAGTTTGCTTTCCCACCCATTCGAAAATATACCCTAATCTCAGACATCCTGGAGTACTTATCTTGCATTTCCTGGTTATTCCCTGTGCTTTTTTGGTTCAATCTTTCCCACCAACCCTTCCCCCACCAAATGTTTGCTTATGCTGTTCCTTCCCTCTGGAATGCCTCTCCCTCACCCTAGAATCTCTAGCTAATGAAATTCTTCCCATCCTTTAAAGCCCATTGAAAGGCCACCTCGGTGGGAAGTGATCTCTTGGTGTTGTGAATTCCATTAGCCTTTTATCCTAATCTTCTTTTCATCCTCCTAAGGCTCAACACAAAGCCTCCATACAGGTATTCAAATATTTGGAGACTCATAAATGAACTATAGGTTGATTCACATGTATCGCAGGGCCAGAGAGGCAGAAATGACCACCATCTAGCAAGGCTGGCCAGGAGGTATTCTATATACTAAAGCCTGTTTTCATTGCCTTCCTTAATAAAAAGAGAAGATGAATTGGGGGTTGTTTGGGAAGTGATAATCAGGCAAAGAGAAGAAGGCTTACTTGATTACAACTGAGAAGGAACTTCTCAGGAGACCTGACTTGTCGCTGCCCTGAGGAGTACAACATAAGCCTTAGAGGGAAGGGCATTGGGATCTAGAAACACTGAGGACTGTGGCCTTGTCTGGTCTTTTTTACTTCTTGCCACCACTATGCTGTGCAGCTCAACAAGCCTGTCAGAAAACTCATCACCTCTTCAATCAGTGGCCATCACTCTGATGCCAAGGAAACTATAGGATTCCACAGGGAAGTAATAGATAAGAGGAAAGCAAACCATACGTATTCCCTTCATTAAGACATTCTCACAAGGAACTCAAGTTCTAGCAAATCACATAAAATGAGAGACAAAAATTGCCTTGTTTAGAAGCAGTATGGTGGAGTGTGATGCCAACAGCAGAGATTAGTAAGCATATATATATATATATATATATATATATATTCCTTAGGGACCATGGCATGGTGGCCCAAAGCACTTCCCATAAGTTTGATGCTTATGCTTTAAATGCAGACCTGCTCTGTAACCTCATCCATAATGTAACTGTGTTTGTATTTAAAACAATGATTATAGTCAAAGTTACCTCTCCAAAGAGGGTACCGAGTTTATGCTGCTGGGACTTTCAGGGACTACCTGGCATACCACTGAACATTCCAGACTATTCTCAACCCAGATTGGAATAGTGAGGATTCAGTGAGATAATATATAGAAAGCATGTAGCCCAATGCCAGACAGATAGTAAGTGCTCTACATATGGGACCTGTTCATAGTTAATTCCTCTAGGAATATGGTTTTTTGGCCATTAGGAGATTACCATCTTCCTCAAAGGTTTGTCATGAGGATTCTGTGAGGCATGGATACAAAGCAAATTGACTCCTTGATTCCTGGCCAAGTAAAAGTTCACTTTTTAGAGTAGCACTTTATTATTCACATCTTCCAGAGTAAAATGTTGAATTGCATTCACATTAACACATTTTAGAATTTGTCTCTTATGGGTGAAGTGTGTCTCTCCCTTTCTATCCTGAGATAGAGGAAAGAAGACAGGAGCGACAGCCACATAAGAAGCATGCATGCATGTATGCAGGCAGACATGCACATGTGCACACATGCTCACATGCATTCCATGACAGCTTTATAAATACTCCTCCTAATGCCTGTGCTCACCTAAGTGCAAAGCAAGGACCACAGGCCAGAGGGTTCTGACCATGATTCCTATGTACCAAAAACCATTCCACCTTGATCAAGGAAGAAGAGGTCTTATAATATGATGGCAATTATCCAGGCAATTTGCAAAGCATATTTTACCTGCCACGTGCTCTCTGGCAGAAATGATCTCTGATTACAAGCCTTGTGCAATAAATATATAGATATCTTGTTTTACTCTCTTGCTTCTGTGTGTGTGTGTGTGTGTGTGCGTGCTCAGTCACTCAGTAGTGTCTGACTCTTTGCAGCCCTATGGACTGCATAGCTTACAGGATCTTAGTTCCCAGATTAGGGATCGAACCTGGGCCCTCAGCAGTGAAAGCACCAAGTGGTAAGCACTGGACCACTGGGGAATTCCTGAATACTGCTTATTTTTATGTTTAAACCTCAAATTTAAAAAATTAAATTATACTTGTTACAAAATATTTTTAAATCAAAAAATGCAGATAAATATATATATATATATATAAAAGACCATCCCTCTCCCCACCAAATAGCTGCTGTTAACATTTTTTGTTTGTTTTTGGCCACGCTCCATGGCACACGGGTTCTTAATTTGTCAACCATTGCTGGAACCCAGGCCGCCTGCCTTGGAAGGGCACAGTCATAGCCACTGGACGATCCCCTGCCACTGTTGACATCTCTAACAGTAGTTATTATATTTTTTGAGTACAAAGATTCATTTAATTTCACCTTTGTAACAAATAATAAGCTGTCAATAGGGCACAGTTCTTTAGGGGATGACAGTCATGTGACTGGAAGCAACGTCAAGGTGCTAGAATGTGCACCTGAGAACTTAGGAGTGCCCTGAGGTTCACCTTGGCTGCAGCAGAACTCCTTGTGGAAGAAATGGAAAACTAAGTGTCAGAACAGAAGCCATTTCAGAGGGATTGACAGTCCCTGCTAAGGCTCTGTAATGTAAGCAAAACTTTCCCAGCTCATTGCTGGTGAAAACCTTGAGGTCTCGCTCGTGAAAAGCGGGGTTTGTTTTGACAGTCACCTGCAGGTGCTCTTCGCCTTCTCATTGCCCCCAGAGTAGAAAAAAAGTCAATATTGAGTACCAAGGTCCTTTGAACATCACTTATTTTCAGAAACCACTCCTTCAAAAAAATCTATTATAGGTGCTTTTGGGGAGAGTGGGATGTGTGGCAGAAAGATGGGAAGCTCAGTGTTCAGCAAGATTTAGTTGTTACTATAGAACAATGAGTGATTTAAATCTTTCTTGAAGCTGTAGCACTTTAAAGACACTGTCACCACCCATAAGCATGTCAGGGCAATATATTTATATGTAAAGATTTCTTGAGACATTTTAATTGTTTTTCATTCTTTCCACCTACACCTACAGCTCTGATTCTCAGAAACACTCTGAACATGGGAGAACTGAGGAGAAGGGGGTTTGCTCCAAATTTTGGGGGCCTGAGAATTTGCATTTTCCATAAGTTTTTAGGTGATGCTGATGTTGCTGGTTTAAGGTCCAGATTCTGAGAACCACTGCCCTACTAGAAATATATAGGAATGATCCTATCCCAAAATACTTAGGGAGAAAATGAAACTGCAAATTCTCCAAAATACTACTCTTGATTTAGGTGATTGTTAAATGTTATTATATTTATTTTTCTGGCCTTGCCATGTGGCATATGGGATCTTAGTTCCCCAACCAGGGATCAAACCTGGGCCCTGGCATTGGAAGCATGGAATCCTAACCACTGGACCACAAGGGAAGTCCCTAGGTGATGTTTTAGAAAAATTATTGGCCTTAGCTACCACCACACTTCACCAGTTCTTACATATTGCAGATTTTATTTTTCAGATCCATGACAGTATTTGTGTTGCAGAGTTCCTTTTTATCTACCTCTGTACCTTCTAATCAACAGAATTGCTCTGATATTTATGTTTCTGAAAAAATAGAGTCTTCCAGCACTTTCAGGAGATATCTGGGTTATTTGTCTTTGGGAGAGAGGATTTCTGGCCCTGCCAATTATTAACTGTAGATCTTTGAGCGTTATCTAACATCTCTGAACTTCAGTATAGGTGGAGCAGTGATAAAGAATCTGCCTGCCAATGCAGGAGATGCAGGAGATGTGTGTTTGGTCCCTGGGTCAGGAAGATCCCCTGGGATAGGAAATGGCAACCCACTCCGGTATTCTTGCCTGGAAAATTCCATGGACAGAGGAGCCTGGCAGGCTACAGTCCCTGGGGTCGCAAAGAGTCAGACACGACTGAGTGACTGAGCATGCATGCATGCATCCACGTCTGTAGAAAGGAAAAAACCCCAAACAGAAAAACACCTGGTTTGCCCAAGGGAGTGTGAGCATTAGACAAGATAAAGCATGCATGAAAGGCCTAGCATGGGGCCAATAAATATTAGGCCTCCATCTCCCATTTATTATCTACATTATTACTTCAAGTGATGCTCTACCACTGTTTCCAGTACTGATTGCTTTGTAATAGATTATAGTATCTGACGGAGCCTGGGCACCATCTCACAGATATCTTAGCAATCCCTATAGTTCTAAGGCATTTTGTGTCAGGGCCAAGTGGGAACAGGTTTAATAATAATAGTTAGAGTTTATTGGTGCCCACTGCTAGGACAGCTGAGAATGATCTCATCTAATCCTAACAACAACCCTATAATGAAGGTATTATTATTATCATCATTATTTTTCAGATGAGGAAATGGAGACTCAGAGAGGTTAGGTAACTCGCCTGAGGTCACACAGATGCTAGTGAAGGCAGAGCCAAGATTTAAACTGAGGGCTGTCATTCAATAAAAAAGAAAATAGAGAAAAGTAAACCCAGGGCTGTCTTCTCTCCAGAGTGTGAACCTCTAGCCACTACCTCTTAACCTTAGAATTACAAGCTGTCCCTGTTTAGAAGAGATTAGACATCATAGTCTGGTCCTCCTACAGTAGAGATGAAAGAATGGAGGTACAGGAAGGGCAGTGACATGCTCCAGCTCACTAATGGCAGATCCAAGAGCTCAACTTGAATTGAACTCAGCTTCTGTAGCTTTTACAGCAGTGTAGTTTTGCTTTCATACACATGAAAGTTTTCATTCCCAGTTCAATCATTGGACAAACAATGGTTCTGCTGAATTAGGAGGGGAGGTTAGATATTCCCATGTTTAACAACAACCGGCTCTCTATGGAAAGAGGAGAAAGCCCTATTTCGTAGCATTTGCCAATTTCCACAATATAAATACTCCCACCAAAGCTGATTTCAAGTTCTCAGCGTGATGTCACTAAATGCAGAGTTCAGAAGAGATGCATACAATCCAGAATCTTGAGTTGGCTCTTGCATGCCACTGCCTCCCTCTTTGTAGAGGATGACAAACCAAACCCTGGGTATTGTTCCAAGGTAAGATTCCAATAGTCAAGAAAAAAAAGTGAATGTTTCTTATATGCCAGGATTCTAAAATTCAATATAATTGGTATTCTGGCCAACTCTTCTTTTAGAGTTTAGGACTGGCTCTATTAGTGATATTGAGTCCCTGCCAAAGGGCGTCTTGGGATTTATTTATAGAATCTTTTTCCCCCAAAAGGGTACAGGAATATATTGTGTCATGCTCTATCTTTAGACATGCAAATCCCTTTTCTCAAATGACATCTTAGAGGACAAATTAAGACACTCCTAAGTTGTTTGTTTGTTTTCATTTTGGGGAAAAAAACTCTATGATAGCCAAAAACTCTTTGAATTTTAGAAAATAGCCTAAGGAATACGTGTTTATTTTTAGGAAATTTAGAAAATACAAGCAAACAAAAGAAAATATGTTTAAAACTCCTCTGTTCTTCCAAGAGCCAGAGATAAACATGGCTAACATTTGAGTGTGCCTACTGCTAATATTTTTCTCTTATATGCAGATAGATTTTTTTTAAATGGCTGTACTGCAAAAGAAATCCATTTACAAAATGAAAAGATATCACAGATTATCATCCTCCAGGTACGGGTCCTGCCACTCTATTTGTATTCACGGAAATGGTATGTTAGCTATATTTATGCTGATGTTCTACACACATTTGAAGATAATATTACTAATGGGGATTGTTATCTGTGAGCACAGATGGGGCTCAAAAGACCAGGGTGACAACATCAGCCCTTTCCAGTCCGTGGACCACTGTACACACAAAGACTGTTTTTGAGTCACAATTGCAGCTGTGCTGATAGTGTGGTTGATTGGGACTCTGCCTCTGAGACCTGAGGTCATCCTGGAACTCAGAAAACAACCCCCTCCAGCACTCCCTTATTGCCTTAGCCAGCCCAGCCTGCCTGCTGTTTGTTTCCTGCTGCCCGCAGCTCGGCCCCATTGTTTGAAGTGGGGCTTTAGAGCTGCTTTAATGGGTTTTCTTCTGCTGTCCCTGCTTGGGGTTGCCTCACTGCAACTCACCATACAACAATCTGATCTGGCATCCTGGGGCCATCCTTCACACATGTCCAGCACAGTGGGGCACTGTTAGAAATGGAATTTGTTCATTCCCTCTGCTTCAGCCTTGATTTTCGGGAGACAATACCCTAGAAAAATTTACCAGCCATTGTAACAATGCAAGATCACTGACTCTAGGAAATGAATATTTCTTTCTGCAATAGATTCTCATTATTAAGTTTGGGACTGGTAGCCAGTTAGAGTTGCCAAAAGGTAAGGGAACGTAACTGACCTCTCTGGAATCTTGGCTTTCAGCTCTCCGTCTCAAATGTGGATTTCCTTGACAGATTCTTTTCTACTATGTTTCCCAAGTTTGGTTCCCTACCCGAAGGCCACAGTTGAAAGATGGATAACTGCAAAATGTTTGGAAAAATGTAACTCGTGACGAGGAGTTGCTTAAAGTTGTAGTAAATTGCATGTATAGACATAGGTGATATTCGGTGGATTTATGCTGACATTTTTGTTCTAATGCATCATTATTGATGAGGGTAGACTGTTTGGCTCCCTTCAGAGAGAAGAAACCTTTTTAGCTAGGAAAACAATGTGACCAGACAGAACCCAGGCCTCTGGACAGTACATGAAAGACCAAGTACTTTTTTAGTTTCAGAAGAGTGAAGAGTAGCAGCTGGGTGACCTTAGGAAAATCACTTCACCTATCTGTGCCTCAGTTTCCTCCTCAGTAAAAGGCAATGACTAATAGATACCTCATAGGGATGTCACAAGGATTAAATCAGACAGAGCACATGAAGAGCTTTACACACAATGCCTGGCACAAAGTATCAGTAAATGCCCACTCAATGTTGACTGTTTTCTCTAAAGGGAAGCCAGTGTCCTCATAGCCCTAGTTGTAAGGTAGCGATCCCAAGGCAGGAAGCCAACTGACCTTCCAGTTAGACGTTAGTTCCATGGAAGGTGGGAGGAGGGGGAGCTTCCCCTTTCCCCTTATTATGTTGCTTTGAATTCTTGTGAATCACAACATTTAGACCTGTAGTTCTCAACCTCGGCTGCACATTGGAATGACCTGCAGGCTTTAAAAAAATACAAATGTCTGGGCCCCACCTCCAGAAATATTGACTTCATATGTCTGTGGTGGCACCTGGGGAATGGGAAATTTCACAGCTCCCCAAGTGGTTCTAATGTGTGTTGACGTGAGAACCACTTGGTTTTAGGCACATGCTGCACATCTGTGATAAAGATGATGAAAATCAGCATCAAGCCATGGAAGGGGCAGAGTGCCACTACAGCCACTGCTGCGCTGCAGCCTTGAGCCTGTATCCTCCCCAATCTTTTGACTCAGGGCAATAATCACCAATCCACAAAATTTGCATTGGCTCCACCTGTATTTACCTGATATCATCCCCTCTCTTCCTTTAATGTGCCCAATGTGCATAAGGGAGGATTCAAAAAGCTCACACCTGGCCTTGTGTTTAAGTTGAGTAAAGGGATGACGGTAGTCTAAGAGTTAATCTCGTTAAAGCTGATCTCCTATGCTTGGGCTGTTAGCTATTGCTCAGCATCTATTAATTTAGGCTTCAACATGTATCTGCCTTGTCCACAGTTTCAGGTGGTGCTATAACTCATGCCCTTCTGTCGGTTCCAGAAAATGACTGCATGTGTTTTATTTAGATAAACTGTAATTATGCCAACTTGCAAGTCTTTTGGTAATTTTGGCCCATTTGTGGATGATAAGTAGTAAAATCCACTCTTCCTTATTACATGCTAAAAATCATCTGAAAACAGATTTGTTTGGTTAATGAAGTCTTATGGGATGGGGGAGACAAGGAAAGGAACATAGTACTTGAGGTTTTCATTCAGCATGGATTACAAACAAGTAGGACAACTTTTGTTTGCTTAGAGGGCTCAAAGCCAGGCAACAAAAACTTACCTTGAGAGGACAGCAGTTAGGAACATGTCTCCACCCTATGTGACTGTGATGTATTCTAGCTTGGTGTAGACACTTAATCCAGGGTGGGGCCTATTAGTAATATAGGCACAATCATTCCCCCCTTACCGTCTATGGTTACTGTTCAACTGGGTAACAAGCTCAGTTTGCAGTTAATGTCTATGTAAAATGGAAATATAAATCATCACTCAAATACTTGCTTTTGTGCCTGGATTCTTTCCTATAAAAATCTTATTGCTCTTGATGGAGGAAAATGGATGTGGTTTTTACACAGGAACATGATTTATGAAGTAATTGTCTGAAGCCCCCCAAAACCAGTTGCAAATAAATTTATCAATTTGAAATGAGATGATCTCGAATCAGAAACAAATGATGGTTACTGAGTTTGGGATAGACATGTACACACTGCTATATTTAAAATGGATAACCAACAAGGACCTCTTGTATAGCACAGGGCACCGGCTCAAAATTATGTAACAGCCTACATGGGAAAATGAAAAATAATAGATATATGGATATGTATAACTGAATCACCTTGCTGTACACCTGAAATTTTCAGAACATTGTTAATCAACTACTAAAATATAAAATAAAAAGTTTAAATAGAAACAAATGATGATTGATCATGCAATATTGTATGAAATTAAAGCATTCTCTGAGAAAGAACATTCACTGGAAATGAATTATTGATAATACAGTTTTTAATATGTGACTTAAATTGCTGTAGAAAAGTTTGAAGTTTCTTTCTGAAATGTTAAAATAAAAACTGCCTTCTGGAAGGGACTTAGTGCTAAGCCTCAGTAAAATTTAAGTTTTATCTTAGGCACAAATCTTTTATATTCCAAAATCTTCCTCAAAACTCTGATATTCTGCCAAGTAGGATGAAGAAAGCAGAAGGGGAGGATAGTTGGGTTTGTTTTCTTTATAAAGCTGTTCCTCTTTCTTGTTTATTCACTGTGGCTGGGAGAGAGGTCCTGGGCTGCTTTGTTCTTCAGCTGGGATAACTACTTTACCGAATGAAGGGTTTTGAAATCTTTAGTCTGCTCCCTCAAAGTGAAAAACACAGGCAACATTTGTTGTCTCTAAGTACATTCTAAGTGGAAACTAAAGTTTTGGGTGTTTCAAGGGGCTGACTTTAGACACAGAGTTTTATCCTGAAACTTTTAATGCAGATCTGAGCCTTCCAGAAATAGTAGTTTTTGAAATGGAGTTGTTTTTATTATTGGAGTTTGATTAAATGGATATAGTACATACCAGCTACAGTCAGTAAAGTTGGTCTTTATAGACAAAACATTCATGAAAAAGAAAGAAAAATCAAGTTATTATATTTTATTCCTGCCATTTGATTACAGACAGGTTGTCTAATCAATTTAACTACTGTTGTTTGATCAGACCACCTTTGGTTAATGAATAGATGTGTTTGCTGCTGCTGTTAAGTCGCTTCAGTCGTGTCCGACTCTGTGCGACCCCATAGACGGCAGCCCACCAGGCTCCCCTGTCCCTGGGATTCTCCAGGCAAGAACACTGGAGTGGGTTGCCATTTCCTTCTCCAATGCATGAAAGTGAAAAGTGAAAGGGAAGTCACTCAGTCGTGTCTGACTCCTAGCGACCCCATGGACTGCAGCCTACCAGGCTCCTCCGTCCATGGGATTTTCCAGGCAAGAGTACTGGAGTGGGGTATGTTTAAATGACAGCAAATGAACTCTGGCCTGTGCTTGCCCTCCCCCCACCCCACCCCAGCTTTTTTTGGCTTTTGGTCTTTGCAGCCCAAAATAACTAGTAAATTATGTTCATTCTCATCCTAATTTGGAATGGAAGGATAAAAACAAAGTTTTCCTGCAATCTTTTTGGTGCCTCAGTCACTTTTGGCATCCAGTGACTCTAAACTTTTATTGAGTGTCTGGATAATGAAGGCTCTGTATCCTACTTAAACTAAGAGTTAATTCAACAATGAAACCAAATCTCAAAGTCAAGGTCCCTCCCAATACCCAAATCCTGTTTATCGCAAACCTATATACTGCTATGGCTGGACTATTTATTGCTAGATAGTGCCTTTGCTAGGGTTTTGTTTTTCTTGAAAGACTTCAGTTCAGTTCAGTTGCTCAGTTCTGCCCGACTCTTGGTGACCCCATGGACTGCACTATGCCAGGCCTCCATGTCCATCACCAACTCCTGGGGCTTACTCAAACTCATGTCTATTGAGTTGGTGATGCCATCCAACCATCTCATCCTCTGTCATCCCCTTCTCCTCCCACCTTCAGTCTTTCCCAGCATCAGGGTCTTATCAAATGAGTCAGTTCTTCACATCAGGTGGCCAAAATATTGGAGTTTCAGCTTCAGCATCAGTCCTTCCAATTAATATTCAGGACGTATTTCCTTTAGGATGGACTGGTTGGATCTCCTTGCAGTCCAAGGGACTCTCAAGAGTCTTCTCCAACACCACAGTTCAAAACATCAATTCTTTGCCACTCAGCTTTCTTTATAGTCCAACTCTCACATCCATACATGACTACTGGAAAGACCATAGCTTTCACTAGACGACTTTTGTTGGCAAAGTAATGTCTCTGCTTTTGAATATGCTATCTAGGTTGGTCATAACTTTTCTTCCAAGGAGCAAGCATCTTTTAATTTCATGGCTGCATTCACTATCGGCCGTGATTTTAGAGTCCCCCCTCCTAAAAAAATAAAGTCTGTCACTGTTTCCATTGTTTCCCCATCTATTTGCCATAAAGTGATGGGACCAGATGCCATGATCTTAGTTTTCTGAATGCTGAGTTTTAAGCCAACTTTTTCACTCTCCTCTTTCACTTTCATCAAGAGGCTTTTTAGTTCCTCTTCACTTTCTGCCATAAGGGTGCTGTCATCTGCATGTCTGAGGTTATTGGTATTTCTCCTGGCAGTCTTGATTCCAGCTTCTGCTTCCTCCAGCCCAGCATTTCTCATGATGTACTTTGCATAGAAGTTAAATAAGCAGGGTGACAATATACAGCCTTGACATATTCCTTTCCCAATTTGGAACCAGTCTGTTGTTCCATGTCCAGTTCTAACTGTTGCTTCTTGACCCGCATACAGATTTCTCAGGAGGCAGGTCAGGTGGTCAGTATTCCCATCTCTTTAAGAATTTTCCACAATTGTGATCCACACAGTCAAAGGCTTTGGCGTAGTCAATAAAGCAGAAGTAGATGTTTTCTGGAACTCTCTTGCTCTTTCAATGATCCAACAGATGTTGGCAATTTGATCTCTGGTTACTCTGCCTTTTCTAAATCCAGCTTGAACATCTGGAAGTCCACAGTTCACATACTATTGAAGCCTGGCTTGGAGAATTTTGAGCATTACTTTGCCAGCATGTGAGATGAGTGCACTTGTGCAGTAGTTTGGGCATTATTTTGCATTGCCTTTCTTTGGGATTGAAATGAAAACTCTTTCCAGTCCTGTGACCACTGCTGAGTTTTCCAAATTTGCTGGCATATTGAGTGCAGCACTTTCACAGCATCATCTTTCAGGATTTGAAATAGCTCAACTAGAATTCCATCACCACCACTAGCTTTGTTTGTAGTGATGCTTCCTAAAGCACAGTTGACTTCGCACTCCAGGATGTCTGGCTCTAGGTGGATGATCACTGTCATGGTTATCTGGGTCATGAAGATCTTTTCTTGTATAGTTCTTCTGTGTATTCTTGACACCTCTTCTTAATATCTTCTGCTTCTGTTAGATCCATACCATTTCTGTCCTTTATTGTGCCCGCCTTTGCATGAAACCTTCCCTTGGTATCTCTAATTTTCTTGAAGAGATTTCTAGTCTTTCCCATTCTATTGTTTTCCTCTATTTCTTTGCATTGATCACTGAGGAAGGCTTTCTTATTATCTCCTTGCTATTCTTTGGAACTCTGCATTCAAATGGGTATATCTTTCTTTTCTCCTTTGCCTTTTGCTTCTCTTCTTTTCACAGCTATTTGTAAGGCCTCCTCAGGCAGCCATTTTGCCTTTTTGTATTCTTTTTCTTGGGGATGGTCTTGATCCCTGCCTCTTGTACAATGCCATGAACCTCCATCCATAGTTCTTCAGGTGCTCTATCAAATCTTATCCCTTGAATCTATTTGTCACTTCCACTGTATAATGATAAGGGATTTTATTTAGGTCATACCTGAATGTTCTAGTGGTTTTTCCTACTTTCTTCAATTTAAGTCTGAATTTGGCAATAAGAAGTTTATGATCTGAGCCACAGTAAGCTCCCAGTCTTGCTTTTGCTGACTGTATACAGCTTCCCCATCTTTGGCTGCAAAGATTATAATCAATCTGATTTCGGTATTCACCATGGTGATGTCCATGTGTAGATTCTTCTCTTGTGTTTTTGGAAAACGATGTTTGCTATGACCAGTGCATTCTCTTGGCAAAACTCTACTAGCTTTTGCCCTGCTTCATTCTGTACTCCAAGGCCAAATTTGCTAGTTACTCCAGGTGTTTCTTGACTTCCTACTTTTGCATTCCAGCCCCCTATAATGAAAAGGACATCTTTTTTAGGTGTTAGTTCTAGAAGATCTTGTAGGTCTTCATAGAACCTTTCACCTTCAGTTTCTTCAGCATTACTGATCTGGGCATAGACTTGGATTACTGTGATATTGAATGGTTTGCCTTGGAAATGAACAGAGATGATTCTGTCATTTTTGAGATTGCATCCAAGTACTGCATTTTGGACTCTTTTGTTGACTATGATGGCTACTCCATTTCTTCTAAGGGATACTTGGGGAGGCTGTTATTTATGTAATAGCTTTCATTCTATAATTAGACATCCTATCCAACCAAAAATGAACCTTAAGAACCTCAATCACTTTTTTTGCTGCCCTAGATTGTTGTGTATGCTTCCCAGATCTTACCATACTGCTGTCACCCTGGTTTATTAATATATGCTGTGAAGGCAAGGGCCATCTTTTACTGGCTTACGCATAGCAGATATTTGTTGAATGAGTGTACCTTGTAGCTTATGCATACGTTGCTAACCCTTCAACTTCTGTACATATATAATATGTATCTTAATAAATCTTAATATATTCTACACATATTAATAAATCTGGGGGAACTGAGTTCATAGTGTGTGTTTTAGAATTGAAAAAGGGTAGGAGTTAGAGTAGGAATTGAAGAATCTCCTTGCTTAGAATATAATTTGTAAATAAACATGTGTGTTTATGATGTGTCAATGGGGTCATAATACTTTGCTAGAGAACCAGATTATTGCTAAAGTATTCATATTCCTAAAATTATAAAGTTTGTTACAATTTAAATAAAAATGTTCAATACCTTTAAAAAATTTATCCATAAATATTTCAGTGTGCATCGCTAAAGAAAGTGAAAGTATTACTCAGTCATGTCCAACTCTTTGTGACCCCATGGACTGCAGCCCGCTGGGCTCCTCTGTCCATGGAATTCTCCAGGCAGGAGAATTCCAGCCTGGAATTCTGGAGTGGGTTCTCATGACCTGCTCCAAGAGATCTTCCCAGGGATCGAACCCGAGTCTCCTGCATTGTAGGTAGGTTCTTTACAATCTGAGCCACCAGGGAAGCCCCTACTCTCTAAAAAATAAGGAGTACTTTAACACAACCGTAGTACAATTATCACAATTGCAAAAATTATCAGCCATACATTTTAAAAGTTAAATGTTCTTAACTATCATCCAAAGTTCCCAACTTCTACCTACTGAGAACATCTTGCTGCTCTCCTAGTACACCTTTATTTTGCTTCTTCTACTATGTTCTTTTGCTTCCTCAGAAAAGAGAGTCTCATGTGGTTTTTGATGGAGTATGACCAATTCTTCTGAATCACCCATTGTTACATCCTGGGCTTGGATATTTTTTCAGTTAGACTTCTTGGAGAGGGGGAATATGAGCTTTTTTATGTGTGAATACTGGGGCAGGCACATGAGTTGTGTCTTTTAATCATTACAATAACCCTGCCAATGTAGATTATCAAAAATACCTGACAGTTGAGTTTTCTAAGTCCCTTTTGGACATTAGATATGAGTCTACATAGGTGACCTGGACAAGGCAGAAAGAATAATAAAGGAAGCCAATGACCGTTTATTGATTACTTGCTATGAACCAGGCACTGTATGAGAGGCTTTTTTTTAATCTTTTGACCTCACTGCATAGCATGTGGGATCTTCGTTCCCTGAACAGGGATCGAACCCATGCCCCCTGCATTGGTGGCACCTGACCACCAGGGAAGTCTCTACTAGAGGATTTTTTAATTCTCAAATCACTCTAGTAAGTAATCGTTCTAATCCCCAGTTTATAGGTAAAAAATAAAATTCAGTGTTATTAAATATTTTGCTTATTTTTCAGACATTTAGTTAAAAAATCTGAAGTTTCTAAATACATGAGATATGTGTGGAGTTAGTTGTCTAGAATGAGAAAGGAACTGAATGTTTTTTGCCTGTCCTGCATGGTTTAAAACATCTCACCAAAACTCTATAAGATATGTAGCATTTATCCTCAATTTAAAGATTAGGCTCAGCAAAGTTACTTACCCAAGGCCCATAGGTAATGAAGTAACATAAAGGGAACTTGGATCCAGATCAACCCTAAAACTTGTGATTGTCCCCTTACCTGTGCTATTTCTCTGGTTACTGTTAAGTCTGAACACACAGAGTTGTCTCTGTACCTTACTTATGGCAATTGACATGTTACTGCATATTCTGTGTATATTTTCTGTATTCAGCTGAATACAGACAATTAAGCTGTATTTTCAACTGAATGTAAACTCCATGAGGCCAAGGATCTGTCTTTTTGTTGTGTTTTTGGTGTTGTTGTTGTTTTTTTTTTTTTTTTTTGGCTGCTCCATGTGGCATGCAGGATCTTAGTTCCCCAGTCAGGGATCAACCCTGTGTTCCCTGCAGTGGAAGAGCAGCAGGGATCTGTCTTTTTGGTTTACTGATCTATTGCCAAGACCTCAAGCAATGTTGGAGAAGGCAATGGCACCCCTCTCCAGTACTCTTGCCTGGAAAATCCCATGGACGGAGGAGCGTGGTAGGCTGCAGTCCATGGGGTCACTAAGAGTCGGACACGACTGAGCGACTTCACTTTCACTTTTCACTTTCATGCATTGGAGAAGGAAATGGCAACCCACTCCAGTGTTCTTGCCTGGAGAATCCCAGGGATGGCGGAGCCTGGTGGGCTGCCGTCTATGGGGTCGCACAGAGTCGGACACGACTGAAGCAACTTAGCAGCAGCAGCAGCAAACAATGTTTGATACACTGTAGATATTAAATAGATAATTGGTTAAGTGAATATGTATGATTTTTGCTCCACTGAGATACACACTTCTTGAGGGTAAGTGAGTCTTGGTCATCTAAGACAATGCCTAGCACAGTGCCATGCCCCTAATAAATGGCCAGTAATAATGCCTTTAAATTGGGCTTTATATTTACAAAATTATCATGTATGTTAACTTTAGTGTTAATATAAATTGAAGAACCAAGGCCAAGATTTCTAGGAGGCATCAGGGGGTGGAGAGAGATGGTCCCCAGAAGAGTGATAGAAACCTAACTGCACATGTGCGTGCATGTGTGCTCAGTCATTTCAGTAGTGTCCGACTCTGTGTGACCCTATGAACTGTAGCCACCCCCCACCGCCAGGCTCCTCTGTCCATGGGGATTCTCCAGGCAAGAATACTAGAGTGGGTTGTCATGCCATCCTCCACGGGATCTTCCTGACCTAGGGATTGAACCCACATCTCTCATGTCTCCTGCACTGGCAGGTGGGTTCTTTACCACTAGCACCACCTGGGAAGCCCCAACTGCATATCTACATACATACAAAACTACCACTTAGTACTTTTCTGTTTGCATTTCACTTAAACAATTCTGTGAGTCACGTTCCATGAGGGCAAGAGCCATGTCTGTCTTATTTTCCACCTTATCTTCAATATATAATACAATGTCTAACATATATCAGGCACTCTAAAATATTTCAATAAATGGAGAGAAAATCCCTTTTCTTACCCTTAAACCAAGCCCAGACAACTCTCTAATTCCACCATTTAGAGGGCATAGAATTGAAATTTAATTCATTAAGTACACACTGGGTACTTACCTAGCCAAGCACTGTGCTGGGTCCTATTGCACACCCAAAGAATTTCACGAAACATGCCTGCACTTGAAAAGCTTGTGTCTAAATATGGATGGAGAACACACCTATGCATCAAGGTTTCTGCCTAAAATTACTCATAGACTGTGCCATTGTTATTCCCAGTCATTAAAAAACAGTGTGTTTTGGGTTCAAAAGGGATGATAGATTAGAAGTACTTTCAAGGGAAGGTTACATGGCCCTTTGGATGGCACCTTACTTAGTTCCCCACATTTCTGAGTTTGACTCTAAGCTTTGCCCACTTAGGAGTTTAATTTTGTCAGCCTAGGGGGACTGTATAATTTTCTTAGGACAACCTATTCTAATCAAGTTCACAAGAAGTGGGCACCTAAACCAGAATACTAACTTATTAATTTCAGTTCAGTTCAGTTCAGTCACTCAGTCGTGTCCAACTCTTTGCAACCCCATGAATCGCAGCACGCCAGGCCTCCCTGTCCATCACCAACTCCCGGAGTTCACTGAGACTCACGTCCATCGAGTCAGTGATGCCATCCAGCCATCTCATCCACTGTCGTCCCCTTCTCCTCCCGCCCCCAATCCCTCCCAGCATCAGAGTCTTTTCCAATGAGTCAACTCTTCGCATGAGGTGGCCAAAGTACTGGAGTTTCACCTTGAGCATCATTCCTTCCAAAGAAATCCCAGGGCTGATCTCCTTCAGAATGGACTGGCTGGATCTCCTTGCAGTCCAAGGGACTCTCAAGAGTCTTCTCCAACACCACAGTTCAAAAGCATCAATACTTTGGCACTCAGCTTTCTTCACAGTCCAACTCTCACATCCATACATGACCACTGGAAAAACTGTAGCCTTGACTAGACGGACCTTTTTGGCAAAGTAATGTCTCTGCTTTTCAATATGCTATGTAGGTTGGTCATAACTTTTCTTCCAAGGAGTAAGCGTCTTTTAATTTCATGGCTGCAGTCACCATCTGCAGTGATTTTGGAGCCCAAAAAATAAAGTCTGACATTCTTTCCACTGTTTCCCCATCTATTTCACATGAAGTGATGGGACAGATGCCATGATCTTTGTTTTCTGAATGTTGAGTTTTAAGCCAACTTTTTCACTCTCCTCTTTCACCTTCATCAAGAGGCTTTTTAGTTCCTCTTCACTTTCTGCCATAAGGGTGGTGTCATCTGCATTTCTGAGGTTATTGATATTTCTCCCAGCAATCTTGTTTCCAGCTTGTGCTTCTTCCAGCCCAGCGTTTCTTATGATGTACTCTGCACAGAAGTTAAATAAGCAGGGTGACAATATACAGCCTTGACGTACTCCTTTTCCTATTTGGAACCAGTCTGTTGTTCCATGTCCAGTTCTAACTGTTGCTTCCTGACCTGCATACAAATTTCTCAAGAGGCAGGTCAGGTGGTCTGGTATTCCCATCTCTTTCAGAATTTCCCACAGTTTATTGTGATCCACACAGTCAAAGGCTTTGGCATAGTCAATAAAGCAGAAATAGATGTTTTTCTGGAACTCTCTTGCTTTTTCGATGATACAGCGGATGTTGGCAATTTGGTCTGTTTCCTCTGCCTTTTCTAAAACCAGCTTGAACATCTGGAAGTTCACAGTTCACGTATTGCTGGAGCCTGGCTTGGAGAATTTTGAGCATTACTTTACTAGCGTGTGAGATGAGTGCAATTGTGCGGTAGTTTGAGCATTCTTTGGCATTGCCTTTCTTTGGTAATGGAATGAAAACTGACTTTTCCAGTCCTGTGGCTACTGCTGAGTTTTCCAAATTTGCTGGCGTATTGAGTGCAGCACTTTCACAGCATCATCTTTCAGGATTTGAAATAGCTCAACTGGAATTCACTAGCTTTGTTTGTAGTGATGTTTTCTAAGGCCCACTTGACTTCACATTCCAGGATGTCTGGCTCTAGGTCAGTGATCACACCATCGTGATTATCTGGGTCATGAAGATCTTTTTTGTACAGTTCTTCTGTGTATTCTTGCCACCTCTTCTTATTAATTTATTAATTAATATTAATTTCTTATTATATTAATAAGAATTAATATATTATATTAATATTATATATTATATATAAAATTAATATATTCTATTAGTATATTAATTAATTAATATTAATTGATTTCTTTCTTATTAATTTAGCCTAAAAAAAATAACTACTGAAAGGAACCAGATGGTCACATGAGTGAGTCTTCAGCCAGTAGAAAAACTCACGTAGGAAACCAAGAGATAGGAAGGTTGGTTGGTGTGTATGGCACCAAAACAAGGGGAGTTAGTTGTATAGTCCTAATATTTGCTGGCAGTCAACTCTAATGAAGTGATCTTTCCATCTTCAGGATGCGGATGTGCTGATCTCAGTGAAAGGAAAATAGATTTCTTGAGCCAAAGTTTGTTCCTAGCCTTGGATGTTCTACATTTCTAAGGACTTCATTTGAAAAATCCCCTTTATTAATATTTCCTGCTGACCTTCCTCCCAGTGGACTCTCTTTTATTATGCTTTTATTGAAGTATACTTGATTTACAGTGTTGTGTTAGTTTCAGGTGTACAGCAAAGTGATTGAGTTATACATATATATGTTTTAAGGGCTTCCCTGGTGGCTCAGTGGGTAAAGGATGTGCCTGCAATGTGGGAGAGCCATGTTTGATCCCTGAGTTGGGAAGATTCCCTGGAGAAGGAAATGGCAACCCACTCCGGTATTCTTGTCTGGAGAATTCCATGGACAGAGATGCCTGGTGGGCTACAGTCCATGGGGTCACAAAGAGTTGGACATGACTGAGTGATTAACACTTTCATATATGTTATATGTTAATATATGTATATGTACATATGCATAATATATATGTATTTAGTAATATTAAACTCCTAATTTATCCCTCCCCACACTTTTTCCTTTGGTGGCTTGTTTTCTATGTCTGTGAGTCTGTTTCTGCTTTGTAAATAAGTTCATTTGTGTCATAGTTTAGATTCCACATATAAGTTATATGATATATTTGTCTTTCTCTGACTTATTCCACTTAGTGTGATAATCTCTAAGTCCATCCATGTTGCTATAAATGGCATTATTTCATTCTTTTTATGGCTGAGTAATATTCCATTGTATATATATACCACTTCTTCTTTGTCCATTCATCTGTTGATGGAAATTGAGGTTGCTTCCATATCTTGGCTATTGTAAATAGTGCTGCAGTGAACACTGGGGTGCATGTATCTTTTCAAATTAGTTTTCTCTAGATATATGCCCAGGAGTGGGATTGCTGGATCATATGGCAACTCAAATTTTAGTTTTTTTAAGGAATCTCCAAACTGTTCTCCATAGTGGTTCCCCCAATTTACACTCTCACCAACAGTATAGAATGGTTTCCTTATCTCCAAACTCTCCAGCATTTATTATTTGTAGACTTTTTGATGATGGCCGTTCTGACTGGTGTGAGCTGATACCTCATTGCAAAACAAAATTAAAATGGACTGTCCTTTAGATATGGTAGTAGCATTGATTGGGTTACTGTCTGGACTGACTCTCAGCCTGGAACCTCTACTGTCTCTTTTAAGATGACTTTGTATCTCACTGGTCTTATCTTATACTGGTGCTTTCATTTTATTCATGAAATTCCTTGAGTTTGTTGAGTGCATTCTGGGTCCTCTGTGCTGTATAATCTAGTGTAGTTCTCAAATGGAAGAGCGAAATGCATTTGTGACCCAAGAGTCACTGTCATTTTGTCAGGTGGAAGAAAGATTATTCAGTGGTACAAGTGATTATTTTGTCATGGGCAGTTTTAAAAGACTTTCTAAAACAAGTGACATTAGAACTGCATCTTAAATTAGAAGCTTTGAATGTAGGGTGGAGAATATAGTGATTTTCAAGTAGAGAGAACAACTTGTACAAATGTCATTGCATACCTGAAAGGCACTGTTCTGTATCAGGGTGAATAAAACACAGCCCACTGGAAGTTTAGGTAAGTCCACCGGTAGAGGACTCAGGTACATCCCCTGTGCCATGGCTCTCAACCTACCCTCCAAACCCTGTGACATAGCAACTACTGACCATTCTCTCTGAATCACTGCACACAGGCTAAGCCTTGGCACTTGAAATGTCAAAATGTGTTCTAATACATGTGATATAAGGGATATCTCTTATATGTGGAATCTAAAATATGACACACATGAACTTATTTACAAAACAGACTGACAGACTTAGAGAATGAATTTATGGTTACTGGGGGTAACAGTGGCCTCAGGGATAGATTGGAGGTTTGGTATTGACGTGTGTGTGTGCTCAGTTGCTCAGTCTTGTCCAGCTCTTTGCAACCCCATAGACTGTAGCCCACCAGGCTCCTCGGTCCATAGGATTTTCCAGTCAAGAATACTGGAGTGGGTTGTCATGGCCTCCTCCAGGGGATCTTCCAGACCCAGGGATCGAACCCATGTCTCTTGCATCTCCTGCATTAGCAGGTGGGTTCTTTACCATTGAGCTGCCCAGGATTGACATGTACACATTACTGTATTAAAAATGGATAATAAACAGGGACCTGGAATACCAGATCACCTTACCTACCTCCTGAGAAATCTGTATGCAGGTCAAGAAGCAACAGTTAGAACCAGACATGGAACAATGGACTGGTTCAAAATTGTGAAAGGAATACATCAAGGCTGTATGTTGTCACCCTGCTTAATTAACTTATATGCAGAGTACATCATGTGAAATGCCAGGCTGGATGAAGCACAAGCTGGAATCAGGATTGCATGGAGAAATATCAATGACCTCAGATATGCAGATGACACCACATTTATGGCAGAAAGTGAAGAACTAAAGAGCCTCTTGATGAAGGTGAAAGAGGAGAGTGAAAAAGCTGGCTTAAAACTCAACATTCAAAAAACTAAGATCATGGCATCCAGTCCCATCACTTCATGGCAAATAGATGGGGAAACAATGGAAACAGTGACAAACCTAATTTTCTTGGGCTCCAAAATCACTGCAGATGGTAACTGCAGCCATGAAATTAAAAGACACTTGCTCCTTTGGAAAAAAGCTATGACAAACCTAGACAACATATTAAAAAGCAGAGATATAACTTTACTGACAAAGGTCCGTCTAGTCAGAGCTATGGTTTTTCCAGTAGTCATATATGGATGTGAGAGTTGGACCATAAAGAAGGCTGAGCACTGAAGAATTGATGCTTTTGAACTGTGGTGTTGGAGAAGACTCTTGAAAGTCCCTTGTACTGCAAGGAGATCAAACCAGTCAATCATAAAGGAAATCAGTCCTGAATATTCATTGGAAGGACTGATGCTGAAGCTCCAGTACTTTGGCCACCTGATGTGAAGAACTGACTCATTTGAAAAGACCCTGATGCTGGGAAAGATTGAAGGCTGGAGGAGAAGGGGATGACAGAGGATGAGATTGTTGGATGGCATCACCGACTCAATAGACATGAGTTTAAGCAAGCTCTGGGAGTTGGTGATGGACAGGGAAGCCTGGTGTGCTGTAGTCAATGGGGTTGCAAAGAGTCAGACACAACTGAGTGACTGAACTAAACAAGAACCTTCTATATGGCACAGGGAACTCTGCTCAATATTATGAAACAGCCTAAATGGGAAAAGAATTTGAAAAATAATAGATACATGTATTTGTACAACTGAATCACTTTGCTATACACCTGAAACTAACACAACATTGTTAATCAGCTAAGTGTGCTCAGTCACTAAGTCACATCCAACTCATTGCCACTCTGTGAACTGTAGCCCTCCAAGATCTTCTGCTCTGTCCATGGGATTTTCCAGGCAAGAATACTGGAGTGGGTTGCCATTTCTTTCTCCAGGGGATCTTCCCAACTCAGGGATTGAATCCATGTCTCCTGTGTCTCCTGCATTGACAGGTGAATTCTTTACCACTGAGCCACCTGGAAAACCCTAATCAACTTATACTCCAATATAAAATAAAAAGTTTAAAATTTTATTTTTTTCCAAATCATCCCATGTATTGACTCTCAAGAAATGGAAAAGAAAACAAAGCCCAAAAATGCATATGATCTTCAACATAGGCAAGTCCATCCCTAGACATATACACTAGGTCTACACTATTCAGTATGGTAGCCATTAGCCATATGTGGCTATTTCAATCTTAGTTAATTTAAGTATCAGTTCTTCAGTTGAACTAGTCACCTTTCAGGTGCTTAATAGTCACATGTGACTAGCAGCTGCTAAATTTAACACCACAAACATAGAGCATTTCCATCATTGCAGAACGTTCTATTGAATTCCCCAGTTTTGCCTTGCAGAATGATTTATTTGCATATGCCCAGTATAATCTGAAAGTAAAAAGCATCTGATATCTACGAAATGAATGAATCTGAAAATTTTGCATTACAAGGCTTTATATGGGAATTGTTGAATGAGTTTCAGGAATAAGAGCTAAACAAGTTTATAAGGGGTGGAATTTGAGCAGAGTTTCTAGGTCCTGTGCATGAGTTCGACCTCCCTGGTGGCTTAGACAGTAAAAAATCTGCCTGCAGTGCAGGAGACGTGGGTGCACGAGTTTGGAGGAGAATTGAGCAAGGTGTTTATCCAGGGCAGTGAAGTGCAACATAGCGAGAGAAGGAGCTGGAATCATTATTGTGAAGGAAATCAGATAGCTCAGAAATAGAGAAGCTGTAGCAAGAATAAGATCCAAGGCAAGACTGCAAGTGGGGAAAATGAGTCATGAGGTCAGAAGCCAAGAAGATTAAAAGGAGGCCAAGAGGTAGAGTGCAAGGCAGGTCAGAAAGAGCAGTTCAGGACAGAGGCAGTGAAAAATGTGAAGATCTCTGAAGCCTGAGCACTCCTGGCTTTGAGATCAAAATCTTGTCATTTCCTGAGCAGATTATCATCATCCACAGGAAGGGAGGCCTGTCTGCTTTTAGCAAAGCTCTGGTTAGGAGAGGGTTTTCTGGAAGAGTGTGGAGGAAGATTGGGATTGGGGTCCCACTACAAGTAGCTGTGGACATTTGGAAGTGTGAGGGTGGGGCCCGATTAGGCTGCTGAGAACTGCATTCTGAAAGGAAATACACTGGAAGCATAAGTGCCAGGGAAGGAGCGGGTGTGATAAAAGAAAAGCAGATCCCAAAGGAAGGAGGATGAAAAGGGAAAGGGTCAGATGAAGACGGAATACAACAAGAGGGGGCATTATACATGCCTTAATACTGGTTTTCAATTAATTGTAGGGTTCTTTCTATAAATTAAAAAATAAGCACAGGAGTGGGGTGTGGGATTCAGAAGCCATGGGTCTGATTTAGTCAGAAAGTACACTTCTAGCCCCAGGCTCTTTGAGCTGCTTTGAAGTCCACACCTGGTTTTCCAGAAAAAACCCACCCATCCCCACCCGAATCCACCAACTTTCCCCAAGTTGGAGGTACTGATGAAAAAATTCTGGTCCCCAACATTTTCAGCAGGGAGGGGACAAAGTGTGTGGACAAAGGGGGAAGTGGACTCCGAGTGGAAAGTAAGAAACAGCCATTTGAAAGTGCATGAGTTGAGCAGGGTATCCCATGTCACCCTCTGAAATCTTGTGAAGCTTAGCTTGACAATAAAAACCCTCTCTCCTGCCCACCCCTCATCCTTTCACATGCTCTAGACAATCCAAACTCAGATTTCTGTTGTTATTTTGAAAACTCCATCAGATTAGTACCTACCTTCAGAACAGATCAAGGTATAACTTCTAGGAACAGATGAAACAAAGCTCTATTCATTCGCTTGATTACAATATTGCAAACTCATTTCTAATCATGGCTTTTGAGGACCAAAGCTGATGGTAGAAGAGCTAGAGACAGTTCACCCAAGGGGGAAAACCAATCTAGCTGACCTTGAGAGCAGCCAACTGTCTGCCAACAGTGGGTTTGCCATCCCAGAAATCTTTCTCAATGGCTTTCTATACCCTCCAGCAACATTGTCAGAGATTTGGATTCCTGAGAAAGACCAGTCTGAAAGCGCTGTGGTGTGTGCACTGCTAATTCTTTACAAAGATTACAGCTCTTTAATTCCCAAGGCTATTTTTTTTGTTCTGACTCCTCTTTTTCTTTCCACCTCATGAAACTTCACTCTTTAGTCTCAAATCCCTGTGCCCAGGCATGAGCCAGTCTACTGAAACATGGGCAACTGTCTTGGCATGCATGGGCAATCAGATATTTGAAGAAAATTGATGAATAACCATGTGTCCAAGAGACCCATAGGGCTTAGGGAATTAAAAGGCTTATTCTTGTGGTTAAACACTGGGAATGCCATCTCATTCCCGTGCACTGATTTCTCTATTATCAGCTGGTAAGCCACAAGCAGATCCCTTGTTCATCTGCCAGGATGCAAACTAGCCCTTCTTTCAAGCCCCACTTTTGTTCTCAAGCTTAGGAACGCTGCAGTTATTCCAAAAGGAATCTGGCCGGCACAGTTAATTGGACTTATTAGGTCATAATTACAGTATCACAGCATCAGCCTGCATTTTTCTGGATTTGATTACTGAGCCTTCCTAATGTATATCTTTGGGTCCTGGTTCCACATTTAGGACCCAATGATTGAATTGATGGAGAACTAGGCCAATTACTTCCCTGAGCCCTAAAACTATGAACAAACTGTGTCCTTAGGAAGGGGTTTTAGGAAAGCAATCGATAATTATAAATTCTAACAAGTTGAGTACTTGCTAGGTATATGCCACTATGCTTGCATTATCTCATACATTTTTTCACCTTGTTTTGGGAAATATAGTTTATTTACTGTGTTGTGTTAGTTTCAGCTATATAGCAAAGTGATTCAGTTCTATATATATAGAAAGAGAGAACTTTTTTTTACATTCTCTTCTATTATAGGCTATTACAGAATATTTAGTAAGTTCCCTGTGCTATACAATGGGTCCTTGTTAGTTACCTATTTTATCTATGGTAGTGTGTATATTTTAATCCCCAAACTGCTAATTTATCCCTCATTTTCCCCTTTCCCCTTTGGTAAGATAAATTTGTTCTCTATGTCTGTGAGTCTTATTTCTGTTTTGTAAATAAGTTCATTTGTATCTTTTTTTTTTTTTTGCATACTTAGTCTCTCAAGTCATGTCTGACTCTTTGCAAACCCATGGACTGTAGCCCACCAAGCTCCTCTGTCCATGGGATTCTCCATGCAAGAATACTAAACTGGGTAGCTGTTCCCTTCTCCAGTGGATCTTCCCGACCCAGGGATCGAACCCGGGTCTCCCTCATTGCAGGAATATTCTTTCTCGTCTGAGCCACATCAATATATTTATAACACACAGCATGGGGAGGTACTGTTATTAACATCTCACATTTACAGATGAGCAAACTGAGGCACAGGGGGATATGGTAACTTACCCAAGATTACACAGCTAGTAAACACAGAATTGGGATTTACTCCCATGTCTGTTTTGAGTCAGAACATATGCTTTTAACTAGTACACCACATTGTCTCTTCTTGAAAAGCATCTGTCTGTTCCTTGATTCACTAGTGAGAGCTCATCTGATTTTAATTTGTTAGAAACTAAAATGCAGTAGAATAAACAGATGTTTCCTTTCTGACGAAATGATGGATTATATTGTTCTATTTTATATGTTAGTGATGGGTTTGAGGCGGATGTTGAAAATTTGTAGGTCACTCATCAGTATTTACTGGGCATCTATCATGTGCCAGCACATGTTGGGTGATTCAAAGATGTGTGAGAAACAGGTATTACCATCAAGAAGTGAGTGTATTACCAGAGATATAAGGCTAACCCACAAGAACCCCACTGAGAACATATACATATATGTGTGTGTAAAAGATAATTATTCCCATTCAGGTGATAACTCTAAGTGCTGTGGGAGACAGTGAAGTATTAATAGAAAGGGCACTGGTATAACAGCCAAAAGGTGTTGTTTTTGAAACAGTCATATAATGTTCAGAGAAGGCAATGGCACCCCACTCCAGTACTCTTGCCTGGAAAATCCCGTGGGCGGAGGAGCCTGGTGGGCTTACAGTCCATGGGTGGATAAGAGTTGGACACGACTGAGCGACTTCACTTTCACTTTTCACTTTCCTGCATTGGAGAAGGAAATGGCAACCCACTCCAGTGTTCTTGCCTGGAGAATCCCAGGGACAGAGGAGCCTAGTGGGCTGCCACCTAAGGGGTCGCACAGAGTCGGACACGACTAAAGTGACTTAGCAGCAGCAGCAGCATATAATGTTAACTTTTAATATTAATTTTAAAATAAAGTGGGCTTACTTGGGTAATTCTGGATTTCTTGATTAGAAAAAGAGAATAACTGGGGAAGTCTTCATGGAAGGGCTGGTCACAATTGAATTGGTTGGGCTTGGGCAGAGGGAGGAGGCTCCAGGTCTTAGGAAGAATCAAGAAGGGACAGTAGGAGTTATGGCAGAGAGGGAGAAATGAACCCAGAATGTTGAGAAGCCAGCAGAGAAGAGACTTTCAGAGGCAAAACCCACAGTTAGACAAAGGGAAGACCAGGGACAGATGGTCTGGTTAATTGATTGATTTTTATTGTGGTAAAATGTGTATCACATAAAATTTACCATTTTAACCATTTTACAGTCTACACTTCAGTGACGTGAGTACACTCACAGTGTTGTGCAACTATCACTACTACCTCATATCAGAACGTTTTCACAATACCAAGTGGGAGCCCCATAGCCATTAAGCAGTCACTCCCCATTCCCCCCTTTCCTCAGCCCCTGGCAACAACTAATCTTCCTTTGTATCTATGGATTGGCCTATTCTGAACATTTCATGTAAAGGAAATCACACAATATGCGGCCTTTGTGTCTGGCTGCTTCCACTTAGCATATTTTTAAGGTTCATTCATGTTATAGTATGTATCAGAATTTTGCTCCTTTATGGCTACATAATGTTCCATTGGGGCTTTCCTGGTAGCTCAGCTGGTAAAGAATCTGCCTGCCATGCAGGAGACTCGGGTTCAATTGCTGGGTCAAAAAGATCCCCTGGAGACAGGATAGGCTACCCACTTCAGTATTCATGGGCTTCCCTGGGAGCACAAATAGTAAAGAATCTGCCTGCAATGCGGGAGACCTGGGTTCGATCCCTGGGTTGGGAGGATCCCCTGCAGAAGGGAAAGGCTACCCACTCCAGTATTCTGGCCTGGAGAATCCCCATGGACAGAGGAGCCTGGCAGGCTACAGGTCTTGGGGTTGCAAAGAGTCAGACATGACTGAGTGACAAAGCACAGCACAGCATAATGCTCCATTGTGTGTTGTGTGTGTGTGTACACCACATTTTGTTTATTCATTCATCTGTTGATAGACATTTGGGTTTTGTACACTTTTTGACTATTATGAATATACCTCTTGTGAAGGCTTGTATATAAATTTTTTTTTTTGAGCACTAGTTTTCAATTCTTTGGAGAAGGCAATGGCAACCCACTCCAGTATTCTTGCCTGGAAAATCCCATGGACGGAGGAGCCTGGTAGGCTACAGTCCATGGGCTCGCAAAGAGTTGGACACAACTGAGTGACTTCCCTTCCCTTCCAATTCTTTGGGGTATAACTCATAGTGGAATTGTTGGGTCACGTTTAAACCTGTGTTTAATTTATTGAGGAAATGACATGCTTTTCATGGAAATCCAGCATAGTGGTTACAAACAAAAGTTCTAAAGTTCGAGCTGAATCCTAGCAGTGCTACTTACTAGTTGTATGGTCTTCAGCAAGTGATATAACCTCTGAGCTTAAGTTTTCTCATCTATTGAATGGGGTTGTTTGAGGGATTACTTGGCATTATACATATAAAGCACTTAGCACAGTGCCTGGCACATAGTAAGCACTAAACACATGGAAGCTACTAGGAATATCCTATAGAAATCTCATGCTGAATGTGATGTATAGTCATCATCACAGATAAGCAGAGGCACAGCCCTTTCATTGACTTTGCCACTTACCCTCATGCCCCCTTGTAGAACTCAGCAAGTGATATTAATTTCCAGAAGAATGGGGTACACTGATTTCTGAACCCTTCAATTTTTAATTATTTAAATTGTGTATATGTATAAAAATATCCACACACATACCTACATATACACATGTACATATTAATTTTTCTACTTGTTAAATTTCTTTAAAATGTCAAAAGCCTGTGTGTTTTTTATATAATACACAATTTCCAAGAAGAGACAGTGTACTGGTTAAGAGCATGTGTTCTGAATCAGATGTAGGGGTAAATTCTAATTCCATGGTTTCTAGCTGTACAATTTTGGGAAAGTTACCTCACCCCTCTGAGCCTCAATTTCTTCATCTGTAAACATGGGGATATCAGTAATAGTATCTACACTTTTTGGTTTGCTATGAATGTTAGATGAGATCACGCACGCATAGTACTCAGTACACGGCAAGTTTTCACAACTCACCCCCCAATATTTACTTATTATTTGACTGCACCAGGTGCTAGTTACAGCAGGTGGGATCTTCAGCCTTCATTGTGGCATGTGAGCTCCTAGTTTTGGCATGTGGAATCTAGTTCCCAGACCAGGGATCCAACCTGGGTCCCCTGCATTGGAAGCATGGAGTCTTAGCTACTGGACCACCAGGGAAGTCCCAACCTTCTGTCTCTTGCTACAGAGATACCCATGAACTTGCTTTTCCCTGCTTTCCCACACCCCCTAAGCCATCGATGTGGCCCAAGGGAATTAAAGAATCAAGGGACTTTAGCATGATTTGAAAGAATATCAAATGATCATAAAGATTCTTTCCAAATGAAATTAGACCATAACAAAAGCAGCTCAAGACTCTATAATCTCAAATATATCTTTTGAGTTTCCTGCTTATGATTAGTTTCTCTGTTGGAAGCTGTATTTTTCTAAGAGGGATTAATGTTCCACCTACACAAAACAGAATCATATCGTTTTTTGTGCTGCAAGGAGAAGGGGCAGTGATAGTAATTAACATCCATTGTATACTGTGCACTCAATTTGTTTTCTTCAATCTGTAACAAACAACCCTGGTGTGAGGTTATTCCATATTCCCACATTGCAGCTGCAAAAATGAGCTCAGTAGCAGCTTACCCAGAACTATTAATAGTAAGTGTCATAAACCAAGATTTGAACCCATATCTGTCTGAAAGCTTCAATTTACTGTACCACAGTTGCTTTAAAGACTGTCTGAGATGTCATCTTGCTGTTGGTGAAGCAGAAACCAAGAGAGGTAAAGTGAGTTGCCCAAGGTCCAGTAAGCCATTTAATGGTAAAGAAGGGACTAGAAACAAGTTCCACAATGCCAGCTCATGTTACTTTCATAAATCTAAATGAATGAATAATGTAGTGGTGCATCAGTTTTACAAAATGATTAAAAGATTGACCGGAATCTAAAACTAAGTTCTGTCTGTACCTTAATTACTTCCATTTTATGTTTCACAGACTTTATTGAAAAATTGTTTTGTCCAGTTAGGAATGAAACAGTGACCTGTAATCCCTATCTGTGTGCCCACTGTATTTGCTACACCAGTCTAGATATTGCTATGAAGGTATATTTTAGATATGACTAACATTTAAATCAATAGATTTTGAGTAAAGCAGATTACCTTACATGATGTGAGTGGGCCTTGTTTAATCAATTGAAGACAGCAGAAAAGACAGATCTCCTAAGGAGGAAGAAATTCTGCCTCCAGACTGCCTTTGGACTTGAGACAAACATTAACTCTTCCCTGCGTCTTCACCCTGACAGCCTGCCCTGAAGACTTCAGACTTGCCAGCCCTCATTGTATGAGCCAGTTCCTTTAAACATGTACAGACATATGTATAGATGCACATACATGCATGAATACATACAATAAACACACACATCCTCTTAGTTCTCTTTTTCTGGAGAACCCTAACTAATACAACCACCTACTAATATACCAGGCACAGTGCTAGGCTCTGGGGATATAGAGAAAAGGTCTCTGTACAAAGAGATTTGTACAATGTGGCAAAATATGACAAAGCACATTGACAAAGATAGGACAAGGTAGCAAAATAAAGCCACAAGAAAAGTACTCAGTAAAACAATTATCCTCCAATTAAAAATAAATTAAAAAAAAGAAAAGTTTGGACCTGACTTCGGCTCAGATCTTTCATTTTTTTGTGTGCTGCATCATCCAGCATGTGAGATCCTAGTGCCCTGACCAGGAATTGAACCCGAGTCCCCTGCATTGGAAGGCAGATTCTTAACCACTGGGGTGTCCCCTTTGATTGACTTTTGAATGTTAAACCAACCTATCATTCCTGAGATAAACTGTACTTGGTCATAATGTCTCATCATTTAAATTTAATTATTTATTTATTTATTTTTGGCTCTGCTGGGTCTTTGGTGCTGCATGGGCTTTTCTCTAGTTGCTGAAGTGAAGTGAAGTGAAGTGAAGTAGCTCAGTCATGTCTGACTCTTTGCGACCCCATGGACTGTAGACCACTAGGCTCCTCCCTCCATGGGATTCTCCAGGCAAGAATACTGGAGTGGGTTGCCATTTCCTTCTCCAGGGGATCTTCCCAACCCAGGGATCGAACCCAGGTCTCCCACATTGCAGGCAGACACTTTAACCTCTGAGCCACCAGGGAAGCAGGGTGGGGGCTACTCTCTAGTTGCAGTGCACAGGCTTCTCATTGCAATGGCTTCTCTTGTTGCCAAGCACAAGCTCTAGGTTGCGCAGGCTTCAGTAGCTGTGGCATGTAGGGTCAGTAGTTGTGGCTCCTGGGCTCTAGAGCACAGGCTCAATAGTTGTGGCACATGGGTTCAGCTGCTCTGGGGCGTGTGGAATCTTGCTGGATCAGGGATCAAACTTGTGTCTCCTACATTGGCAGGCAGATTCTTTACCACTGAGCCCCATCGTTTTTATATACTGTTGGGTTCAATTTCCTAAATTTTTGTTCAGAATTTTTGTGTCTATATTCCCAAAAGATATTAGCTTGTAATGGTAATACTTGACTCATAGAATGATTTAGGAGGTAATCCCTCATCTTCAATTTTCTGGCAGAGTTTTACAGGATTGGCATTATTTATTCCTTACATGTTTGGTGAAAATCACCAGGGAGGCTGTCTGGCCTAGGAATTTTCTTTGTGGGAAGGGTTTAACTACAAACTCTACTTTTAAAGTCAATATAGGACTATTCAAATGATCTATTTCTTCTTCAGTGAGTTTTGGTAGGTTATATATTGAAAAAGAATTACCAAAGATGTAGCTGAGGCTTTTCTGTATATGGGCTTTCTGAAATGAGTTTTACATGTCATTTTGCCTGGAAACAAAAAGTAGATGAGTTTCAAAGTCACAAAAGAGAATCAGAGACAGAAATACTGTCACTCTCCTTTGCTTGTGGCTTTTGGCTATGGCCAAAAAGTTTGAACTGCAGTTTAACTTTGCTTATGACATGTTTTGATTTTATTTTTTTAGCATGTTGCTTTTTAAAGTCTGTTCCCACCAACAAAGTAGACTACTCGACTAGTTTCTATTTTCTGCATATGAAAAGGGATTAGGGCTGTTTTCCCTAATTTTAGAAATGCAGGCATACGTGACAAGTTGGTTTGTTTTGCTCACCCTGCAAGCAAAATTAAAATCAACTTCTGAAAGGATTTACAGCTTAAAATTGCAGCCATAAAATTAGGTAAAAGTAACATGCCTTTCTTGGCAAATGAAGACAGAGATCCTAGTCTGCTATTTACTGTGTCCTGTACTTTGGGAAGGGGTTCCCTCCCATTTTTCTTCTAGTCATGCATGTATGTACGTGTGTGCTCAGTCATGTCTGACTCTTTGCAATACCATGTACTGTAGCCTGCCAGGCTCCTCTGTCCATGGGATTCCCCAGGCAAGAATACTGCACTGGGTGGCCATTTCCTCATCCAGGTGATCTTCCTGACTCACGGATCAAACCCATGTCTCCAGCATCTCATGCATTGGCAGGCAGATTCTTTAACACTTCATGAGGGATGGATTTGCTATGAACCGTTATATTTCCCTGGTTTAGATCCTCTTCCCCATGTCCTCTTTCCTCATTTATGAACAAACAAAACATCTGTACTCTTATCTATATCAGTAGACCTTAGAGACTATTGTATCATGAGCTAAATATATAACTAAAATTATCTTTATGGAAACAACTTGTATTTGTGGCCTATTCTATCTCCTTCTAATAATTGCTACTTCTGGTGAATTCCATATGGACTCGCTATCCATCTCAACTGAGCATTGGTTAAATTCTCTCTTCCAAGTACAAAAGACAGAAATGGCAGTGTCCTTGATCCTTTGGACTCAATAATAGATGAGACAGTCTGTCAGGATATTTTCAGCAAGCTGAATACTCTGCCCTAGAATCGCAATCCTTCCAGTTCCTGTAGATCTAATTCTTAGAGAACTTACCGACTTTTCCATCTTAACTTCAGCTACCAACTAGAAATCCTAAGGGATTTTTGTCAGCTTGGAATCATTTCCCTAAAGACATCATATTATAAATAAGATTTAAGGCTCTGGGCCAAGCCACTAAAGTTCATGACATTGCACGCCTAAAGTCTAATAGCAAGAATAGGCTCACAGAAAGTGAGACACACAGCCCCAACTAGCTTTGAGCAGCTGAGGATTCTTACACTCAGCCTGACCACTCAAAATAATCTTATATATTTTTATTAGAAACTGTCACTGCAGTTTCTCTGAAGCAGTCAAAAGGAGAAGCTGTTAGAGTGGGCAATGAATACCATCATGAAACAGAAATAGTGCTATTGTTGGAAAAGTGAAAGTGTCAGTCACTCAGTTGTGTCTGACTCTTTGTGATCCCATGGAGTGTGTGGCTTGCCAGGCTCATCTGTTCATGGAATTCGCCAGGCAAGAACTGGACTGGGTACCCATTCCCTTCTGTAGGGGATCTTCCCAACCCAGGGATTGAACCCAGGTCTCCCACATTGCAGGCAGATTCTTTACTGTCTGAGCCACCAAGGAAGCCCCGTTGTTGGAAAAAAAGCAAGGTATAATTTAAGAAAAGAAATGTGAATGAATGTATTGTATATGAATTATATCTCAATAAAATTGTCATAAAAAAGACAAAGAAAATATGTGACTAGGATTTCCACAGAAGTGGATAGGATATGAACAGCATTCCATAAATATGGAATTGCTGATAAATAGAGCTCTATTAGTAGAATATTGGAGGTGATAGGTTGGTTTACAATGGTGGTTGAGTCTGATTTAAAGAGGCTCTTAAATCTCATGCTTGAATTTTGAAGTTTGAAGCTAAGAGAGAGTCATTAAAGGTTTTTGAAAGAAAACAGGACATAATCACATCTAAGTTTTAGAAAGATATCTCTTTACCTTTTTCAGTAATACTTGTCACTTTTTCTTCATGTGATTATAGTTGTTTTTAGCCTTTAAATTCCTTGCGTGTAATGAAAATTTTCTAAATATTTGTCTTTCTTCCATAGTGCTCAACACAGTGCCTTAACATGTAGTGTGCGTGTGTGCTTAGTCGCTAAGTCATGTCCAACTCTTTTGCAACCCCATGGACTGTAGCCCACCAGACTCTTCTGTCAATGAAGTTTTCCAGGCAAGAATACTGGAGTGGGTTGCCATTTCCTACTCCATTACTACATAGCCGGAGTGCATTAAAGGTTGTCCTCAAATCAGTGAAGTGGACTTGGTATGAGAAAGCCTTGCTCTTCTAGTCTTATTCCTTTCTGATTGTGTCCCTATCTTTAAATATGTCTTAGATTCATTCACTTCTCCCATTCAACCACCGTAACCCTTGTTCAGGCCACCATCTTTTCTCCAACAGTCTCTTAATTGGCCTCCCACCTAACTATTACCCTCTTCTGTCCATTATCTATACTGCCACTAGAAATTTTTTTCTAAAATATCAATCTGATCACATTACTCTCCAATTAAAATTATTCAATGACTTCCCATTACTCTGACAATTAAACCAAATCTCCTTAACATGGCCCACAAGACTCTGCATGAGCAAGTCTTTGCCTGCATAGACAGCGAAATTTTCTGTCACTCTCCCCTTTCCTTTCCTGTTTCAGTCACTTTGGCTTCCTTCAGCTTCTCATATGTGTCATGCTCTCTCTCACCACAGGGCATGTACGTTGATTGTTTCCTCTGCCTAGAAGATTCTCTGCCTTATTCCTATCCCTTGACCTTTTGATGGTTTCTATTTTTCAGACCTCAGTTTAACTGCACTTTCTTAAAGAAACCTTCTCTGATCCCATCAAGGAGGCCAAGTGTCCCTGTTCTACATTCTCGTATCCTTCCATTGGTCTCCTTCATATCATATAACACAATTATAATCAAAAGATTATTAGTTACTCTTCCAACATCTGTCTCCTCTTCAAGAACATGGAGCAGAGGAGCAAATTTATTTTATTTAATAGAATACTCCCAGGGCATAATCCAGTCTCTGGCACAGAGGAGGCAGTCAATCAATATTTGCTGAATGAAGAAGTAATGCTTATGTTTTAATGACTTAAACATTTTAAAATTTCAGAGAACCCTATTTTCCTCCATTACACTTTCAAAATGATTATTTTTCAAATATTTGTGTAAGTGTTTATCTATATCCCATATGAGCTCTATAATGGTAGGGATTATACTTACTTTTGAATAAAATTATATTTTACAGACAATAAAATGTGCTGATTGTAAATGTATACTTTCATAAGTTTTGACAAATGTGTACATTATCTCTCAAAATAAGATACAGAATATGTCCATCATCTCAGGAAGTACCCATACCCCCAGTCAACCTCACCCTAACACACCTGCAGAGGTAACCACTGATTTTTATCATCACGAAACCATTCTGATTTCTATCATCATATATTTGATTTGCCTATTCTAGAGCTTTGTATAAGGGGATTCATACTGAATATGGTCTTACCGTCTAGCTTCTTTCACTTAACATAGTATCTGTGAGATTCATCCATGCAGTTACATGCATCAATATTTTGTTCCTTTTTTATTCCTGAATAGTATTCCATTGTACAAATGCACCATAGTTTGTTTATCCACTCACCTACTGATGAAAATTTGGGCCCTTCCAACTTTGGGGTTATGAGGAATAAAACTGCTATGAACCTTCATGAAAAAGTCATATTTAGTTTTTTTTATCATGCTATCCCCAGTACCTCGCACAGTACCTGGTACACAGCAGGCACACAATAAATATTTGTTGAGTAAATAAATTAATCTAATCCTTCCCATGTTAGTGATAAGTATACCTTTCCTTCCTGTTTTGGAAACCAAATTAGAAAGCAAATAAGTAAGAGAGACTCATTTGCAAAAAAGAAATTTGAATACCCTTCTAATGTTTTTAAAGTAGGTTGCAAAGTTTGTACTTTAAATGTTTTTACTGACAATTAGTGACTATAGGCACTCCACAACTGAACTTGTCACATGAGTGTGTCATGATGCTACTTGTAGGATTTCCAAATAAAATACAAGATGCCAAGTTAAATTAAAATTTTATATAAACAACAAATATATTTTTAGTATAAGTATGTCCCAAATATTGCATGGAACATCTTTATGCTAATTTGGGACATACACAAAAATATGCTAACTGGGACACACTTAATGGTTTTTCTGAAATTCAAATTGAACTCTGCGTCCTGTATTTTTGTTTCTTAAAACTTGCCACCCTAACTACATGTGAACTGTGTGACCTCTTGTGCTCAGCCTTAAAGCTTCCAGCCTTAAAGCTCAAAGATTCCTCACTTTCTCCCAGTATCTTTCTCACTTCTTTTTCTCACATCTCCTCAGAAATTTTGATCTAAGAGCATTATGGACAACATTTAGTTTGTCTATTTATGTGTCAAGCATTTGGTTGGTGAGTGCTGTTTAAGGTCTAGGAGGACCGTACATCCCTTCAGGCCTTGGTTCATTCTGGCTGGCTAGGCCTTTTCCAAGTGAAACCCAAAATGCCTGTTCCTCTCCCCATCCCCTGACCCCATCAGTGGCATGTGTGTATGTGTGTGAACACAGTTTCACAGATGGATGGAAATACTTTCCTGAACTACTCAGCCATGTCTGTTGTCAGCTTTATCCTTAAAGTGTGGCTGACAAGTCTCACCTGGTAGGGAGCCAGCTCCTAGAGATCTTTTCTTCTCTTCCCAGAGCCATTCATTCATAAACTGATAGAAATGCATATTAAACATGGGACAAGACTAAGCTGATTCATTGGAAAAGACCCTGATGCTGGGAAAGATTGAGGGCAGAAGGGGATGACAGAGGATGAGATGAGATGGTTGGGTGGCATCACCGACTCAATGGACATGAGTTTGAGCAAGCTCCGGGGGATGGTGAAGGACAGGGAAGGCTGGCATGCTGCAGTCCATGGGGTCACAAAGAGTCGGACATGACTGAGCAACTGAACAACAGCACCACAACTAAGCTTGGTTTAGTGTGTGTGTGAGTGTGTGTTTGTGTGTGTGTTTAAATTTTAATGGACAGGTTTTGTTTTAGAATTGCTCAAAGTAAAGCTAGACTTTTTAAAAAATTATATTTCTTTTTAATTGACTGATGGTTGTTTTACAATATTGGTTTGATTTCTGCCATACATCAATATGAATTAGCCATAGGTAAATGGCAATCCACTCCAGTACTATTGCCTGGAAAATCCCATGGACAGAGGAGCCTGGTAGGCTACAGTCCGTGGGGTCGCAAAGAGTCGGACATGACTGAGCGACTTCACTTTCACTTTCATACATATGTCCCCTTCCTCTTGAACCTCCCTCCCACTTTCCACCCTTTCCCACCCCTCTAGGTTGTTACAGAGCTCCAGTTTGAGTTCCATATCATCCAGCCTAAGAGTTATGCCCAGACTCTGAGGCAACTGGCAGGGATTGAAGGTTATAAAAGGGCACCTCTGCATCTTGTATTACTTTCCTTTTTAAAAGTTTAGCTGTACACTGGAAAGAGAGGCCCTGCTTTGAATCTTCACTTTGTCACTTAACTACCAAGTGATAACCAAATCCAAGAGTCAGGTTTATTTTTTTTTAATCTGGAAATTTTATATATAATTTTTCCTTGTTTCAAAAGTAGTTATGAGAATTATAAGAAGGTTGTTTATAGAAAGTGTACATGCAATGCAAGTTATTGTAAAGTAAATAAACTCATCTTGATAAAAAAAAAAAGGAATAAAAAGTAATCTTACTAACACTCATCTTTCTTTTCCTGAATTGAATTCTCAATTTCAAGCTAATTCCTGGAATTGGTAACAGTGGGTTCAGTGGAAGAGAGTGAGGGCTGGTTTCTTATCCCAAATCTGATACCTAATTTCCTATGGTGAGGAAGTCCCTAACAGCTGAGCCGTCATTTTCTCATCTTTAAAATGCAAATTAGTCATTACGTGTTCACCTATGATGTAGGCACCATACTAGATGTTATAGTTATAAATAATACCAGGTAACATATTGCTATACTGAGCATACTATAAGTGCCAAGCACTTTGCTAGGGGCACTATCTCTAACCTCCCAATACCCAGTGAAGTAAAACATTATTATCCATATTTTATAGTTGACGAAATTGAAGCTTAGAAGGTTCTTTAATTCATTTGCTTTACGGTGAGCAAACCAACATCATCTCAGAGGAACTTACTATCTAGGGGTATAGGTGAAGATATAAAGAAAGCATTGTAGTATTGTGTTTGTGTGTGTGTTGTTACATATACCCATACATATAAAACACCTAGTTCAGATTTGTGGTAGAAAATCAAATGAAATTTGGAGTGACAAGTCTTTTGAGGAAATCTGACATTAAAACAGAATAGTTTTATGTTGTATGAAAGCAGGATTGAGCAGCCATTTCAGCAACCATTTACTGAGCTAATTCAGGAAGTAGTTATTATATTCCTAGAGCTGTCTTTTCTGGTAGCAGGTAGAGTATTAACAGGCCTTAGCCTCTTTATAAAAAATTTGTACTGATGTATAGTTGGGCCTCCCTGATAGTTCAGTTGGTAAAGAATCCACCTGCAATGCAGAAGACCCCAGTTCAGTCCCTGAGTCAGGAAGATCCCCTGGAGAAGGGATAGGCTACCTACTCCAGTATTCTTGGGTTTCCCTTGTGGCTCAGCTGGTAAAGAATCTGCCTGCAATGCAGGAGACCTGGGTTCGATCCCTGCGTTGGGAAGATCCCCTGGAGAAGGGAAAGGCTACCCACTCCAGTATTCTGGCCTGGAGAATTCCATGGACTGTATGTATAGTCCATGGAGTTGCAGAGAGTCAGACACAAATGAGCGACTTTCACTTTCATTGTTGATTTACAATGCTATGCTAAGTTCTGCTGTACAGCAAAGTGAATCAGTTATACATATACATATATCCACTCTTTTCAAGATTCTTTTCCCATATAGGTCATTACAGAGTATTGAATAGAGTTCCCTGTGCTATACAGGTCCTTATTAATTATCTATTTTATATATAGTAGTGTATAGTTGTCAATCCCAATCTCCCAATTTATCCCTCCCTGCCCTTACTCCCTGGTAATCATAGTTTGTTTTCTACATCTGTAACTCTGCTTCTGTTTTGTAGGTAAGTTCATTTGTACTGTTTTTTAAGATTCCACATATAAGCAATATCTATATTTGTCTTTCTGCATCTGACTTACTTCATTATGACAATATTTAGCTTCATCCATGTTGCTGCAAATAGCATTATTGTGTTCTTTTTTAAGGCTGAGTAATATTCCATTGCATATATGTACCATATCTTCTGGCCCTAGCACCCTCCCCTTTTATTGGTCACACTGCACAGCATGTCGGATCTTAGTTCTCTAACCAGGGATTGAACCTGGGTCCCCTGCATTGGAAGCACAAAGTTTTAGCCAGGGAAGTCCCCCTAGACTCTTCACCTCTTCTTTATTCTGAGATCTGGTCACAATCCTAAAACCCATACATTTCTTCCCAAACCCATTAATGGATCAATCATCCATTAAATCTACTATCTGTATATTTTTTAACTGCATCTTACCACCTGTGCTCATTTTCTTCCTTAGAAAGCCTCGATTCCATGGTCCATTATTTCAATGACTTCTTTCCATACACCTTTGAGTCCATTGCTCCTCTTTTCCTTTATTATTCTCACCTAGCAGAACCCACCCCCTGATTACATCCAAGTCTTCTGCTAATCTGCATCTGTGCCCATCTGGCTTAACAAGGCTACAGAAAACCTCACAGTATTGGTAACTGGTGTTCCTTGAAGTCCATGATCACTCCCTTAAGGGGGGGCCTTAGAACTGCATCACGATTCTCCCACATTTCCCTAATTCTCCTTTCTTAAATTGCTCTGGTCCAGATCACCACCTTGCTGAAATTTCTCTGGTCCAGATCACATTACTAAATCCACTGGTATGTCCTTATCTCATCCTTACTTGACTTATCAACAATTTGGTACACTGTATCATCCTTTTCTCCTTGAAATACTTTCTTCACTCACCTGCTGGGACCTTTCCCTATATTTGTTCTCTACCTATCACACTGGCTCCTCCTTATCAGACTCTGTCTCTGGTACTTTCTCATTTTCTCTTAACATTGAAGCACCTCAGTGCTCAGTCTCCTCTCCCCTTTATCTGTGTTCATTCCCTAGGTGACCTCATCTAGTCTTGTAGCTTTATATCATACCAGTGGTGGCAGAGATGGTTTTTCTTCTATTTTCCATGCTATTAGGTTGTCCAATGTGTTTAGTTTTTGTTAAGGAAAATAGGGACATGGTCAGGGCAATTAAAAGCAAGATGGTGGAGTTGCTTGACAAAAGTAGCTTGGATGTCCAAGTCACCCTTGAAAGAAAGCCACTAAGGAGAGCTGCCTTTACCTCATCGGGTTGTAACATGAGCAAGAAGTGAACCTTAGTTGTGTTGAACTACTGAGATTTGGGGCTTGTTACCATAACATAGTCGGGTCTATACTAAGGTACTACATGCATATCTCCAAGCTAGCCATCGTCCTTGAACTCCAGCCATCTACTTGATTTCTCATTAGATGTCTAATAGACATCTCGACACCAGAATTCCTGATGCCCCCCAAAAGCTTTTTCTCCATCTGAATAAATGATAATTTCATGTTTCTAGTTGCTTAGTTCAAAAACCTTAGAGTCATTTTTTTTCTTTTTATTTTGTGTTGGGGCGTAGCCAATGAACAGTGGTGTGATAGTTTCAGGTGAACAGTGAAGGGATTCAGCCATACATATACATGTATCCATTCCTTAGAGTCATTTTTGGCTCCTCTCTTTCAGGTATATCCCGCATCCAATCCATCAGCCAATCCTAGCTATTCTGCCTTAAAAACATACCCAGAATCCTCCTACTTCTGCCAGTTGTTACAACCACCCCTCTGATCCAAGCGACCATCATCTTGCTGTTGGACTACCACAACAGCTTCCTAGGTGGCCTTCCTGTGTCCATCCTTGCCCCACCACAGTTCACATGAAGCTAGAGTGTCACTCCTATGTTCAGAACCATTCACTGTTTTTCCAAAGGCAAAGGTTCTTACAGTTGTCTATAAAAATCTTCCATTCTCTAGCCCCTGCTACAGCTCTGGCCTCATCATCTAACCCATTCACCTTACCCATTCCTTTCCAGTACTCTGGCCTCATTGCTGCCAACAGGGAAGCCCAAGAATTGGATTTCTAACAGATTTCCAGTGCTGCTGATGCTGGACCAGGAATTGTGCTTTAAGAAGCAAGGTTCTCTGCTCCAAAGTCACCTTTGGGCAAAGATTTCCCTGACTTCCCTAAATAAAGTAACAACCTGATGCCAATACTTCCTATCCCTCTTACCCTGCTTTATTTCCCTCCTTAACATGTATCATCTGACAAACATGGATGTAACATTTATTTGTTTACTCTCTGTGTTCCCCTCTGGATGATAAACCACCAGGAGAACAAGGATTTGGTTTCCCTTGTGGCTGTACGATGCAGCCTCTTTCTCCCGTGTCTAGCACAGTGTCTAGCGTATGAAAGAAGTGAAAGTAAAGTGTTAGCTGCTTTAGTCGTGTCTGACTCTTTTGTGACCTCATGGCTCATCAGTTCATGGAATTCTCCAGGCAAGAATACTGGAGTGGGTTGCCAGGTCCAGGTGCTAAAGAAATACTTGTGGAGTGAATGGTCAAAAGATAATGTTGCACAGCCAACCTTCTGTGAACTAAGCTTCTGGAGGAATTGCTCACAAGGATAACTCACATTTGCCAACCATTCAATCACTCCAATTAGGCTGCTCTTAGATTCCATCTTGCTTCCTGTGTTACCTTTTGCGTGGTGATCATCCCTGCTACCACTCATGCCAGAAAACACTGGTGATGCCTAGAAAAGCACATTGGCTTGTGGAGGGAACACTGTGATATCATTCTTTAGTTCAGGAACCCAAAGAGAGAGGGAGGAGCCCAAGTGGACCTGGTCTAACACTTGTAACTCAGTTGTTCTGAGAGTGATCATTTCACAGCCCTTACTGAGTATCTGCTGGACAAAGGCTATAGAGAATAAAACAGAGTACTGTACCCAGTTTGATTGGCAGAACCAAGAAGATTGAGGCAAATATGGCAATGCACGCTTAACAAAGAGGAGGGAGTAAGAACTTCTGCCTGAAATTGCTAAAAGGGAAGAATTTGAGGGTGCATTCACCAATAAGATGGTGTTTAAGCTAGGCTTTAAGAATGAGTAGAAGTTCGGCCTGTCATAAGTGGGAAAAGGGATAGGGAAGTCATTTTAGACAAAGGAACCAGCATCAGCAAAAGGATAGAGATGTGAGGTAGTAATAACATTAAAAATATTTACACAGACATCATCAAATCCAAATAGATGTTCTAACCAAGCAGAGTAGACATCCATCATAGACAATATGGTGTGGCCATATCATTGCATACCCCTTAACTGTCAGCTCTAGAGAGAGACCAAAGTGTTACAGAAATTCTGAGTAAAACCATAATGTAAAAAGACACATGTATCTCAGTGTTTCATTGCAGCACTATTTACAACAGCTAGGACATTGAAGCTACCTAAATGTCCATTGACAGGATAAAGAAGATATGGTACATATGTATGATAGAATATTGACAGGATAAAGAAGATATGGTACATATGTATGATAGAATATGTAGAGGAATGAAATTGGGTCATTTGTAGAGTTATGAATGGACCTAGAGTGTGTCATACAAAGTGAAGTAAGTGAGAAAGTGGCTTCCCAGGTGGCTCTGTGGTAAAGAACCAACTTGCCAAGCAGGGGATATGGGTTTGATCCCTGGGTTGGGAAGATCCCCTGGAGAAGGAAATGGCAACCCACTCCAATATTCTTGCCTGGGAAATCCCATGGACAGAGGAGCCTGGGGAACTACAGTGCATGGAATCACAAAAGAGTCAGACACAACTTAGCGACTAAACAACAACAGCAAAATAGGTTGACCTTTCCCTTATACGCTTTACTGTTTGGTTGAGGAAACAAGATTCTCAGCCTAAGGAACATTGTAAGGATACTTGCCCAATGAGTGGGATGTGCTGAGTGCATGCTGTATATTTTCCCTGAACTAGAGTAACCATGAAAGAAATGGAACTTGAAATTGGTCTTGAGAAGTATTGAATAGAGAGAAAAATATGGAATTAGGATCAGAAGTGCTAAGGTCTACTCTCTACCAGTGTGACCTGGGCCAAAGTACTTTCCTCCAGTGTTCTCATCTGTACAATGGGTGATTTGGATTAAACTGCTGCTGCTGCTGCTGCTGCTAAGTCACTTCAGTCATGTCCGACTCTGTGCGACCCATAGACAGCAGCCCACCAGGCTCCCCCGTCCCTGGGATTCTCCAGGCAAGAACACTGGAGTGGGTTGCCATTTCCTTCTCCAATGCATGAAAGTGAAAAGTGAAAGGGAAGTCGCTCAGTCGTGTCCAACTCTTAGCGACCCCATGGACTGCAGCCCACCCGGCTCCTCCATCCATGGGATTTTCCAGGCAAGAGTACTGGAGTGGGATAACATCGCCTTCTCTGTGGATTAAACTAATAGTTCTTAATTGAAATATTCTACTCCCAGGAGGTATTTTGAGAGCAATTTTGGTCAAAATGATTGGGAAAAGTGCTTAGGTAGGCACCAAGTATGATAGATGTTCCATACACTACAAAGAATTGTCCTTCATCCTATTCTACATTTAGAATACCTCTGGATATTCATGGAGGTGAAAACTCTGAACATAATCACACTTTACTTACTGAAATGGATGTTTATCTTTTTTATTATTACTAATGAAAACTACCCAGTAATCAAAGAATGAATTTCTTTTCTCCAGAACTTTACCATGAGTTATTCACCATTTCAGACAATCACTACACTAATAGCAACTCCAATTGTGGTACTTGAATCAGCAATACCACATTCCAGAATCATTCTGCTTCAGCAGATGGTAACATTCCTGATGCTTCTGCATCTAGCTGTTGGCCTCTGATGACTTCATTACATCTTCTAATAAAGCCATGTATGAGCATTTACATATGAAAATACATATTGTTTCATTATAAATGACTTTTTTGTTGGAGTGCAATTGCTTTACCATGTTGTGTTACTTTCTGCTGAACAAAGTGAATCAGCTATATGTATATGTATATGTATATGCCCTCCCTCTTGAGCCTTATAGATGACTTTTGTTTTTTCTTTGCAATATAATTATGGCATAATAGGTACTTTTCAAATTATTGCTTACATCTTCATTATAACTTATTCCTATGATTTTCTTTCCATGAATCAAGAAAGAATGATAAATACTTATAATAAAAAATGGTATGCTGCTCTGCAGAACAGTATGGAGATTCCTTAAGAAAGTAGGACTAAAACTACCATATGATGCAGCAGTCCCACTACTGGGCATATACCCTCAAGAAATCATAATTGAAAAAGACACATGTACCTCTGTGTTCATTGCAGCACTATTTACAATAGTGAGGACTTGGAAGCAACCTAGATGTGCATCAATGGATGAATAGATAAGGAAGTTGTGGTCCATCTGTACAATGGAATATTACTTAGCTACAAAAAGTAACACATTTGAGTCAGTTCTAATGAGGTGGATGAACCTAGAGCCTATTATACAAAGTGAAGTAAGTCAGAAAGAGAAAGACAAATATCATATATTAATGCACGTATACAGAATCTAGAAAGATAGTACTAATAATCCTACTTGCAGGGCAGCACAGGAGACACAGGCATAAAGAACAGACTTTTGGACTATGTGGGAGAAGGAGAGGGTGTGATAATTTGAGAGAATAGCATTGAAACACATACATTACCATATGGAAAATAGATAGCCAGTGGGAATTTGCTGTATGACACAGGGAACCCAAAGCTAGAGCTCTGTAATAGCCTAGACTGGTGGGATGGGGAGGCAGGTGGTTTCAAGAGGGAGGGGACCTATGTATACCTATGGCCAATTCATGTTGGTGGATGGCAGAAACCATCACAGTGTTGTAAAGTAATTGTCCTCTAGTTAAAAATTTAATAATAAATAAATAAATAATGATGTGCTGGTCTGATAGAGTTAAGACCCAGTGTCTTCAGTGATCTCTCAGGGCCTTTCTGGTTCTAATTTTCTGTGGCTATAAGAAGTGGTTGGATTTTAAGAGAGGGAGAGAGCATTCCATGATGGGAATGACACCAGTGATGTAGCCTGGTTTAGCAGGGGTTAGCATGTCCACAGACAAGCCAGGATAGGGCAGAGACTTCCTCTGTGCTTGATCTTGCCATGTTCCCTGGAAGCCACTCCTTTTATTCCCTCCACCCCTCAATGTAACTGAAGACTCCTGCGGGAACTGCCAGGGCCAGCATTACAGGAAATTGCCTTGTGGCCAGTGGGGCTTCTCTGGTTACTTTCCTCAGTGACAGAAGACAGTGACGGCTTCCTGTCTGTTAGCTGGGTGTTTTTGCCTCCTTGTTCTGCCAAGTTCCTAAGAAACCTTAGCTTCTGCTCCTTACATTTTTGTTCAGCTCCTGTTACTGGGATTTCCCCCCACTGTCTTGTCCAGCTCCCTTGCCTCCAGCCTCCTTGCTCCATACTAGAGACTTGAAAACTTTGGGTCCATAGTAGACAAATGTTATGGGACACATAAAGGGCAATGTTTGAAATTAGGCCATAGCTACAAACAGATAGCACTTCAACTTTGGCAATGCCTGTTGAGTCCACTCCCTTGAAAGTGATGAATGTATTATCTGGTTACATACTGGTTTTATTTTCTTCTTACTAATTATGTGTGTTCATTGAAGACTACTTGGAAAATACAGAACTATATGGAAAAGCCAATAGAAATGATCCATTATCCCAGGAAATATAGTACTCAACATTAGACAAAGGGAGCACAGCATCAGTGAGGATTCAGTTCAGTGTTGCTGTCTCCCTATTCTCTATTCCATCCCAGCCTGCAGCTTCTGCCTCCCACGGCACCTCTTGATCTCACCCTCATGAAAACTTGCCTGTCCTGTATACCATAAAGTGGAGGGCAAACTGGAAAGTGTACAATAGCACTTACCATGTCAAAGGCATAGGAGAGAGATAAAATATCTCATATCAGGAAGGTGTTTGGAATCTAAAATAGCAATATTTTGTCATAGCTCTGCCATCACTACCTTATTACCGAGGTGTTGTGGTGATAAAGGGTTGCGGGAATGTCTAAAGAGATAAGAGACCATCTGAGAAATTCACAGTGCTCCCTGGGAAGCAGGAAAGGCAGGCTCACAGTACAAAGAGGCAAGAATGATTAAGTGTGAGGCTGGCTCATAAATATGCCTTTCTCTTTTGAAAAAAAAAAAAAAAAACAGCCAACATTAAACAAAAAAAAGTTGGATGATACTAAATCCATCCCAGAGATAAAGTTCTTATTTCAGATAATAGTTAGAATTTATGTTTTGCTTTTCCCCCAAGGTGGATAGGGTCAGAATGGCAGTTTCCTGATTTGGGGGTCTTTGCACTGAGATAGAAGACTTAGAAAACACTAAGACATAAGGATTAAGATCAAGGCATTGAAGTCAGCCAGACCTGTGTTCAAATTCCAGCTCCATGAGGTCATCAAACATTTGTCACATTAGGAATGCAATGTTGGACAGCACAGATAAGGTCCCTACTTACATGGAGCTTACATTCTACTGGGGAGAGACAGAATGTTTAATGTTGAAAGGTAGCATTGTGGTATGATTGGAAGTAACTAGGGGCTGCTTGGGGTTGAGTGGCAAGGAAAGAACTCTCTGAGAACAGACAGTTGAACTGAGACTTGGGTGATAAAAAGTGGCCAGCTATCAAAAACATCTCAGGGAAGAGCATTCCAGGCAGAAGTGACAACTGGGGCAAAGGCCCTGAGGCAGAACAGGTGAATAGATTGAATACCAGTGTGACTGAAGCAGAGTGAGCCAGGGAGAGAGCAGAGGAGAAGAAAGCAGAGAGGGTCAGCACCTGGCATGTCATGTAGTGGGCAGGGGCTTGTAGAAATTCAGCTAGTAAGCATTATCATCATAAAGCAAAGAAGGAAAAGGAAAGTTGGAGAGTTTGAGGGGATACTGTACAATATCACCTCAGGAACTTGGATCTGACTAACTGGGCCCAGGGGTGTCACTGTAAGGTTTGAATGCTATGCTGAAAGTGGGGCCTGAAGAAAACAACTCTGAAGGCAGAGTGCAAGGTGGGCATTTTCATCTATCATTACATTGCTGGCAGTTGAATTTCTCTCAAGTTCTCTGCTACAGCCACTGCTTTCTCAGTGAGTGCAAGGATATATGTCCAGTGGGACACAGGGTATGTCTAGAGTCTATTTCCAGCCGCATATAGAGAAATGCTGTTGTATTTTATGACTGGAATGTCTACTGATGAGCGAGTATTTAAGCCACAGTTCCTCAACCAGCTATCAAACTGGCTCTTTAATGAGGTATGTTGTGGTTTGGTTGCTAAGCCATGTCTGACTCTTTGCAACCCCATGGACTATAGTCCACCAGGCTCCTCCATCTATGGAATTTTCCAGGCAAGAATACCGGAGTGGGTGGGTAACCATCTCCTTCTCCAGGGGATCTTCCCGACCCAGGAATTGAACCCACATCTCCTGCATTGGCAGAAGGATTCTTTACCACTCAGCCATCTGGGAAGCTTTAGTGAGGCTTAGGCGTGACCTAAAAGGGTGCTTGCTTAAGATGACTTTTTATTTCATGTGACTCATGACACCATCAAGTGAGATGATTAAGCTGCTCTGATTTATTTGGTTAGTAGGAGTGTGGCCGCGGATTATGCTCCCTGGGCAGCGTTGCTTTTTGCTTCACATGGTGCACTAACTTTTTTTTATTTTCTTTTTAATAGGGAGAGAAGAAGCCCTATGGGAAGCCATGTGGGGGCCAAGACTGCAGTGGGGGCTGTAAGTGCTCTCCTGAGAAAGGAGCCAGAGTAAGTTGCTGCTTTCATTGTTGAAAGACAAATAGTCACAGGAGCCGATTTCTGAAGTGTGTATGTTTTCTTTAGAATTAAACTGCTTAGAATTTACTCTTGTGACCTCATGGAGCAAGCAAAGTGATGAGGACCAGCTGGAAGGAGCTTTGCGAACTAATGATAGACAGAACTAGATCGGTCAATCTCTGAGGGACCGTGAAGAGGTTTCTTTCATTGACTCAATGCCAAGGTTTCCTCCAGGTTTCATCTGGAGTGTTTCCAAAAGGCAATTAGGTTGTGCATATTATGATATGTTTGTAGATACATGTAAATTTCCATAGCTCATTTATATCCACTTGGTCCTTCCCTACCACTCTGGGGAACAAGTGGTCTGATTGTTATCTCCAGACTAGGGATGTGATTCATCCAAAATCAAGGGTATAGGGTAGCCATAAAGTCTAAAAATAGAGGTGACTATACATAAAGAATGATTTATAGCTATTATGTTAAAGCATGGGACATGTTGCATAACATTATGTGATTTATTCAATACATTGTCCTTTAATAGCCCAGTTCAAACTGTTGTGCAGATTGCAATGAACACAGTGCCTTGACACAGCATTTCTATCAATCCTCTATGCATATGTGATGTATTGCCCTTGTATTTTGACTTGTATTTTTGATTTGCACTGAAAAAACCTGCATCTTCAGTATAACTCAGCCAAAGGATTCAAGGGGCTTCAATCTATAAAACAATAAAATCCAATCTATTAGTATGTTTTCTGAATTTATGGCTACCCTGTAGAATTCAGATCTTCTGACTTCCAGCATTGTATCTGCACTCTCATCACACTCAAACAAGCCTAAGAGCTTACATTGTCAAAGAAAAGTAGCATTAATAGGTCAACCAAACCCTCAAAAACAGCTGAACAGAGAACAGAGTGACCGCTCCACCTCCTCTTTCATTATCTTCCATTTGCAGGAAAGTGAAATGTCAAACTCTGCCAGAATTTGAAGGAAAAGTATAAAAAGCCATCTCTAAATCAAAACGGGCCAGACCTATTGTATAGTAAAGGCACAGACTCAGAGAATCATAAAATATCAGAAAGGGAAGGTATCTTCATGAGCTTCTCATCTTAATCACAGTTTGTATAGAGGAAATAGACTCTGAGAAGGAAGATGACTTCCCAGGGTCACACAGCAAATTGATGACAGATTCAGACTATTACCTGGGTCTTTTGATTTCTCGCCTATTTACTTTACCCACTGCTGTCTCCCAGGGAAGTCTTGTTCACTCTAGTCACTGAGGCCCACGTTCTTGCCTCTGATCTACAATCAGGGAACGCTTTGGAAAAAAATAGTAATTCTACAACAAATATGTGAATACGTTCTTAAACAACAGCAAGCAACACAGATAAAGCAAACATCTTCCTTGATGTTCTCGCAGTCCCACAATTGTCTTTCTGGTCTTTCCTGTGTGTGATCAAAGATATGTATGAATATGTATAAAAATATTGGGTTGGCCAAAAAGTTCATTCAATTTTCCTATACGATCTTATGGAAAAACTGGAATGAACTTTTTTGGCTAACTCAATAGTTTCATTTTCTGTTTTTCTCCAAAATATAACGATATGTGTATATTCTGTGCCTTTTTTGTTTGTTTGTTTGGTCAAATGATATATCCTTAAGATCTTTTCCCTCTACCCTGCAGTTTAATCTAGCCATTACTCTTTTGGTGAACACTTATTGTTTCCAAATTTCTGCTATTTTAAAAAATGAAAGTGCTGCAGTGGAAATCCATGAACAGGCCTCCTTGTACTCATTTTTAATATAGATACAAAGGATCAGAATTACTAGATATAAGGGCAATGAGCATTTTAAATTTTCAAAGCTACAAGTACCCTACAGATTATCTATTCTAATTTATTTACACTCCCGTCAGCATTGTTGTTCAAGAGTGCCCAAGTTTCTGTACCCTTGCCAGCACTTGACATTTTTGCTAATATGGGTGAAAATCATTCCAATTCCCAGACTATATAAAAGCTTAAGCATCTTTTCACATATTCATTGCATGTTTGTATCTCTTATGTGAATTTTCTGGACATATCCTCTCCCTATTTTCCTAAGGGGTGATTCTTATGGATTTATTTTACCCCTGCAAAGATATAGCAAATAAAAATGGCTCAAGTGGAAGCAGATGAGATTTGAAGTTTGACACAGAAGGGCATTTCCTGATGGATTGTGGGGGGTAGGAAGTTGCTCGAACCCTGAGAAACTGAGAAATAGTTCTGAACTGTTTGTGGGGTTGGGGAGAATTTAAAAGTAGAAATTCTTGTATATTCTGAACAGAGGTCAGTCCTACACCAGGCGAACATGCTTATGATGACCTCATTGTTTCACCCCTGGCTGAGATTTTGATCTTTGAAGATGGAAGGCAGTGGATTTCCTCTGTGAGGAACTCTCATCTGGATTCCAAACATCTGGGGCCCTCATCTGGCTTTTCCTTTGAAAACATGAGTGGTTGAAGGGGCGTGGGACAGAGAAAAATAGAATATCATCGCATAGACTTTTTTCTTCAATATTTAAAACACTCGATATCCACACAGTCAAATATGTTCCTAAAAGTTTATTTGTGAAAGCCTGAAGTTTCTGGGAATGTTTGTTGAGGTTCGTGAACTAAACCAAACTGTATTTCTTGAGTCAAGAGCATGGATGTCCTATTTCCCAAGGAGACCAAGAGGGCACCGCACATGGGGCCAATCCAGAGCACATGAGTGCTTGAAGCTGCCTGAGCAGCCAGGTCTTTCTACTCATCCTCCCTACCCTCCTGCGTTCCCAGGGCCAAGTAGGATTGTTTAAACTAGCCCCACAACCGTTGACCTTGCAGGGCAGCCCCTCAGTACCCCTTTTGTGCAGATGTCAGAAAGATTTGAGACTGTTTTCCTTAGCCAAGAAGAGGGCCCCATTTGGATTTCAAGCTGTTCCTCTCAAGCTCTGTGGGTTGGGAGTGGAACGGAATGTTGGGTCATCCCTGAGATATGCCACAGCCTTTGGCGGGCCTGCCTCCTGCCTTGGGGAGACATTAAGCGCATAGCTTGCTGGGCAGTGTGTATTTTTTCTTTGCCAAAGGCCTCTTGAACTGACTAAGACATTTATACAACACCTAGCACTCCTGTGTGACTAGGATCCAACTCTTTGGGGCTTAAGTCATCTCAAACTGATTTCTCGAAGGTATGCTCTACCTGTAAAAAGTCCTTGCCCAATGTTGCCGCGCCACTTTGTACTTTCCAATGCATCTTTTTCTCAGGGTCTGTATCATAATCTGTATGCAACAAATAAGCTGCTAAGTGACTTGTCCAAGGTCACTAGCCTGTTGGTGGCTAAATCAGCCTACTTTAGGAGAATGGCAACTTTTTCTTTCTTTTTGGCTGTGCAAGATCTTAGTTCCCTGACCAAAAATCAAACCCATGCCCCCTGTGGTGGAAGCGTGGAGTCTTCACCACTGGACCACCAAGGAGGTCCCGAAAATGGCAAAGTTAAAAATGACATGCCTGGTAATGTTAGGTAAAGATGTTCTCCCCATCTCCCCTGGACATTTAAATTTGGATTTAATCTTTGACTTCCAGCTTTCTTTCTTGGGGGTAAGTGTTTTTATCTGGAAGAACAATTTTTTTTCCATATTTTATTTTTTAAAACCTTTTTATTTTGTATTGGGGTATAGCCGATTAACAATGCTACGATAGTTTCAGGTGGACAGCAAAGGGATTCAGCCATACATATACATGTATCCATTCTTCCCTAAACTCCCCTCCCATCCAGGCTGCCACATAACATTGAGCAGAGTTCCCTGTGCTATACAGTAGGTCCTTGTTGGTTATCCATTTTAAATATAGCAGTGTGTACGTGTCCATCCCAAACTCCCTAACTATCCCTTCTTCCAAGCAACCATAAGCTCGTTCTATAAGTCTGTGAGTCTCTTTCTGTTTTGTGAATTCATTTGTATTATTTCTTTTTAGATTCCACATATAAGGGATGTCATATGATATGAAAGAAACATTCTTCTGAGTTGTATTTTTTTTTTCTTCTGCCATTGGATTGATCAAATCATTGTAGGTTGACATTTCCATCCCTTGCCCTTTTTTCCCTCCTGGATTTGAAAGCTGTCCCTGCATTATACTCCATCAGTGTGTTTTCTGAGTTGGGAGCAGGCAGGACTGCTGGTTTTATTCTAAGCCTACTATTCCTTACTAACATTTCAGAATTTTCCATTTTAACAGTGTTCTGGTGTTTGCATACAGAGTGGGGAGCTCCTACTTATCCGTGCCACCTAAGGGTGCATTATTGCAGAAAATCTCAAACTATGGGAAATGTTTGGATGCCCCCAGATAAGGGCTGTTGGCCCCTCTTTTTTGGCCGGGGAAGCTGTGTCCTAGCTAGAGAGCTGATGAGGCTAGCCTGAGTTTCACGTGAAACAGCCCAGGTTTCTTAATTCTTTATCTCTGGCTTGCATCATGCTGCTTCTTTGGCACGAAGTGTGTTTCCCATGGATTCCAGAGCTCAGATGCATTCACCACCAGCCCTTAAATTTACTCTCCTCCTGCAAACAGCTGGCGTTCCCTGTGTCAGCTGACTGGTGCCATGGCTACCGAGAGGCTGTTTCTTTTTTTTCTTTTTTTCCCCCTGAATCAGGGCATTGCTGTGCACATCTTTCCTTTCTCTCTGGGTGCCCTCCCCCACACCCATGCCCTGACTCACTATTACAACAGACACCGTGGTCCTTAACCTCTGTGGGTCCAAAGCGACAGCAATTCATGTGCATGACCTCCTGGGGTGGCCAGACCTTGTTCCAGTTACCTGCGCTCAGACATCTTGCCTTCATTGCCCACTGACTCCTCATCCCTGTGCAGGCCGGCCTCACTGCTCACACTGGTCACCACTAGCCTGCCTGTTGCCAAAAACAATGGACGTTTTTCATTCTTATCTTCTTTGACTTCTCTGCTGCATGAGACATCTCTTTCTTTCCTGAAACACTCTGTGTCCTTGGATGTCATCATGCTTTACTCTCCCGGTTCTTCCCTATTCCGACTGGAACTCCCCAGGGTTCTATCCTCATCCTACTTCTCTTCTCAGTGTAGCTCTCTCCTAGGAAAAGTGAAAGTGTTAGTCACTCAGTCATGGTTCTGGGATTTCCAACTTGAGCAATGGAGTGCTTGGTGGGGCCATGCACTGAGATGGGGAAGAAATAGGTAGGACTTAGGAAGTATCATGTCTGGTGGGGGTTACTGGTTGAATTCTGTGTGATACATGTTTATGGTGCCAGTGAAACTCTAAGCAGAGATATCCAGCAAGAAACTGACAGTGCTGACCTGAAGCTATGGATAAAGGTCTGAGCTAGAGCTAGAGACTAAATATCTATCATTGTATGGGTGGTAGCTGAAATCCCTGGAGAAGGGAATGGCAACCCACCCCAGTATTCTTGCCTGGAGAATCCCCATGGACAGAGGAGCCTGGTGGGCTACAGTCCATGGGGTCGCAAAGAGTCGGACATGACTAAGTGACTAACACTGGCACATAGTGTAAATCTGATATATAGTAGCTATCACCTCCATTTCATCATCAAATCCCATCTATTTATCTTTCTAAATCAAGCTCAGAAAATCCATCCACGTTTCTCCATACCTATTTCTTCAATCCAGAGCTATATAGTTTCTTGCCTGAGTTCCCATAATGGCCTCCAGACTGCTCTCCCGCCCTCCAGTCCCACTGTTTCCCATCCATTTGTATTCTGCTATCATCATCTTTGTAAAACATAAATATTATCATGAACATCTTGCTTAAAATCTCTCAATGGCTCCCCATAGATCTCACAATAAAATCTTAACTCTAGCAAGCTTATCAAGTCCTCCATGGCAGGCCCTTGACTTCTCTTCAGCATTCTGTTTCATCACAAGGAGCCTCCCTCTTCAGAAAAAGAAACAAGACAAAACCATACACAAAAATGGACTATTTACAGTCCACAGTACCTGCTATGCTATTTAATGTGCTCCAGGTTTTATACCTGCCACTGCCTTTACATGTCATTATACTTTGTATGTGCTTCCACTAGCTCTATCTTTTCTCTGCTGACTTGCTTCTATCTACCCATCCTTTGAAACTGAACAGACTTCACCTCCTGAGAAGCTCTCCATGATAAATGGTTATCCACTCTTCTCATCCTGAACTGCAGCAATCTAATGATTTGTCTGCTCTCCATTATCTTTATGAACTCCTTAAGGGCAAAGACTTGGTGTCCTTAGACTCTGCAGGGGCAGTAGGTGCTTACAAACTGTTTCACAAAGGTCTGACCAACCAACCAGCCAATTTGTTTGGGTATGGTTTCAGCCTTGCTCGTTTGAATTAGCTCTTAAGTTGCTATGAAGTAGATGAGAGTCTCTTCTAGGGAGGAATCCATTCTGCTAAAAGAAGGCAGAGAGCCAGGGCAGTCATTTCCATAGCTCTTCTCAGTCCTGTTCACTGTAAGCTGTTCACTGCAGCTCCTTCCCACACTCTGGTTCCCATAGCCTGCTTTGGGATTCTGCTCTACCTAACTCCTCTGGGTTTTTGACCTTGACTGCTTCTTCTGCCTGATTGCTTCTTTCTCTGTGTCTAGCAATGCCAGAGACTTGGCAAACTGCTGTTGTTTAACTACCAGCAATTCATTCTTTTTCCAAGGTGAGGACCTCTTCATGAATAATTGTGAGTAAAAGATAATCGCAAACTTTCGTTTTGACATTGCTTTCACCCTTCTCTCCACCAAACCTTTTGCTTACAGCCTCGTAGCCTTATGCAGTGTTGATGGTCTTCAGTTGCCCTTGCTCTTCCTTGTGGGGGTAACGGGAAAGTGTCTGTGCAGGGAAGTAACCACTGGGTGTTTAAAGGTAGGGGAGGGAGGTTAAAAAAAACACAAAGATCCCTGTGTATTTTTTTTTTTGAATTTTATTTTATTTTTAAACTTAACATAACTGTATTAGATTTGCCGAATATCAAAATGAATCCGCCACAGGTATACATGTGTTCCCCATCCTGAACCCTCCTCCCTCCTCCCTCCCCATTCCATCCCTCTGGGTCGTCCCAGTGTATTTTAAATATAGTTATTTAGGTCAAGGATAATTGATGATAATGTTAAAAGTCAGTGTCTCTGCCCTGAGTCAAGATGCAGTTGTAGACCAGCAGATGTTTGTGGTTATCTTAATGCTCTCTTTGATCACACAGGGACAGTATGGGATTTATGGAATATATTATCTGTACTAGTGAGGGAGGTTTCTGTTAGAGAGGAGCCAAGGAGCTGGAGGAGGAGATAAATACACAGCTGTGGAGTCAAGGGCACTGCTTTAGATACCCAGAAACAGTGCCAGGCCTGAGCTCTGCCAACTGGATGACATTAGGCTGGTGTTCCCCCCTCTCAGGGTCCCAGTTTAACCATCAATAAAGTGAGGGGTTAGGGCGGGGTGATCTCAAAGAACTCACCCCCTCTGATGATCCAAGTCAGACCCCGTGTTACTGTACCGTGACAGTTCCTTGCCCCTAAAGTGTCTTATCGCATTTTCTAGTGTTGCAGTGAGATATGGAGGGCCATGTTTGACAGTGTTTTACCTTCTGGAGGGGTGTCTTGGCAGCTGCCTCAGACGGAAATCACTTGCCATGGCTTTTTACTTCGGATGCTGGAAGCGCCTAACAGCTAAAGTTGCTCCCCTGCAGGAATGCACTGTGCTCTCCTCCTTGGCCATCTGGCTGGTGTGATATGAAGAGACTCACAGGGATGTTGCCTTGCCACAACCTCCCCCCACTCCCAATATCTTCCCTGCCTGGCCAGTTTGCAATTCTAGCTTTAGAGACCCACTCCTTATGTTAAGCATGGCTGTATCTTTGCATTGCTTGAATCTGTTACATAGGCTTCTCTGATAAGAGGAGGCAAGCTTATCCTGAATACCTAGGGAGGAGCAGTGTGCACGAATCTTTAGGGACTTCTCAGTTTCTTGTGCTGCCCTGTTCAGCCATATGTCAGAGACACTGGATATCAAGACATGGGTGAGCATCTCACCCGCCGATGTGTGACATGGTTTCTCCTCCCGGAGTCTGCCTTCCTCTTCCCTCCCCAGCCATATACAGGAAATCCCCTACGCACAAGCAAGTTCCATTCCAAGAGTGCGTTGTAAGTCCAATTTGTTCATAAGTCCAACAGAGTTAGCCTAGGTACCCAAAGAATACAATTGGCTATGTAGTGCTGTACTGTCATAGGTTAATTACACTTTTCACCCAAATAATACATAAAAAAACAGATAAGCAAAAATAAAGAAAAAAATTTAATCCTACAGTACAGTACTTTGAGAAGTACAGTAGAACAGTACAACAGCTGGCATACAGGGGCCTGGCATGGAGTGAACAGGTAAGAAGAGTTACTGACTAGAGGAGGGAGAGGAGGTGGGAGATGGTAGAGCTGAAGGATAGCCAGCAATAGAGATGGAGGGCAAGCTGCAATTTCACTTACACCTGATGCTGATGTATCTCACGTTTGCATTTTTGAAAGTTCACAACATGAAGGTTCATATGTAATGGACCTACTGTAATCCTCTCTCCTCTTCTTGCTGTTTTCTGATCTCTAACTTCTTTCTTCTTCCTGGCTTCCCTCCCTCTGGCTCTAGCATCACTAGCTCTCCATCAGTCATTCTCATTTTCCCTACCATGGCCTCCTCACCTCAGTTACTTCCCTCTGCTTTCAGTTGCCTGGGCTTGCTTCCTGTGTCACCAGTCCCAGTTTTTTCTTCTATTGGAGCAGGCATGAGAGTAGCAGGAGATGGGAAAGAGAGGCTGAGATGTACTTTACAGAGGAGTTGCACTTCTCCAGAGATTCTAAATCTCAAAATGTGAATCAGTGGTCTCCAGAATTGGTGGGGGTGAGGGAAGAGGAGGTTGGCACAATCAGTCCACTGTAAAATCAGCATAAAAGAAAATATTATGACTCCTATTTCCATTTAAATTGAAAATGTCCAGAAAGAAACTAAGATTTGGATTTAAATGATTTAATTTATGTAAAGTGCTTAAAACAGTGTGTAGTACACTGAGAGCTGTCTAAATATTAGCTGTTATTATCACTACTATCCAGCCTTTCAAATATGTAATACACATATTGCCACTGGTACCCTCTGTTGCATATGCTTTGTAAGGTATTCTGAGGGAAGAATGGGAGCCCACAGGTGGAAGGGTTGACCCTGGGCCCCTTACTCTTTTTTTTTTTTTTCCTGAATGTATACCAGATATATTGCTATCTCCTTGGGTCCAGGTAAGTGGATTTCTGGATTATACTGTCTAACTACATTAACCCTCACAAAATGGGCAAGTGACTTAAGAAGATTCCTGCAAATAAGCCATGTATTGAAGGTAATGCTAATAATGTAAGAACATGAAAATGGCAGCGCTCACATTTCTCTTACTCCTCGAATGAATTTTTCCATCAGCCTCACTGTGAGGGAAAACCCATGACAAGCTAATCATATGTGACAAGAAGTCAGCGAAAAAGTAATTCAGGGATAATCAAAAAGACTACATGAAATATGGATTTATGCTCATTGTCAGTAATGAAAGATCTTGCCCTAAGTGCATATGCTGCCTTGAAATATTAGCTAATAATATAATGAAAGTGAAAGTGAAGTCACTCAGTCGTGTCCGACTCTTTGCGACCCCGTGGACTGTAGCTCATCAGGCTCCTCCGTCCATGGGATTCTCCAGGCAAGAATACTGGGGTGGGTTGCCATTTCCTTCTCCAGGGGATCTTTCAGACCCAGGGATCGAACCCAGGTCTCCCACATTGCAGGCAGACACTTTAACCTCTGAGCCACCAAGGAACACATCACAATTAATAAGACATTTGACATACTATATATTTCATCTTTATCTCATTTTCTATTTATTGTGTGTGTTTCATAATATATATGTGTGTACATATATACATATATGCAGAATAGGACGTGTATATAATTTATATAATTACTAATAATATAGTGTGTACACATATAAAGCATGCTATATTTTTTTAACTGAAAAGCATGTAACCAGGAAGACAGCCATACAACCAACTTTAGAGCCTCACCTTAACAACTGTATAGAAAATAAAGAAATGGGGATGTCAGGAGTTGGGAGAAGTGAGACAGCAAAGAAATTTTAAGATTATAAAATCTCAAACCTGGGAGACTGGATCCAAGCCCCAAGTGGCATATCATAGTTTATAAAAGGCTTTCCCAGCATGTACATGAATGCTCTTTCCCTCTCTTTAAATATGAAGACTTTTGGAAGAAGCAATTTCAGAGAGGTGAAAAGACTTTCCCAAGGTCCCTTGTGAGTAGCATAGCAGATTTGAATCAATTATTCTATCCCCCCTGTTTGGTGTTCTTTCTACCATGTCAAATGTCCTCTTAATTTCATGGCCGTAATCAGCTGAGCTCATCATGGTCAGATTGTTATGAATGGTAGAATACTTGTAGTGGAGAAAATCTGCCAAAGAGATGTAGACCCGATATCAACAAATCTATCATCCTGCCCCCACCTCGTGAGAAATAACCCCTGACCGCATGTATAGCATCTGTTTATATCCTTGTCTGAGTTTTAAAATGTTTTCCTAGTATCTCAGTCTTTTAAAAGTTACAAGAACTGAAATCCATGCATAAGGAAAGCCTGGTTTTCATCTGTGATTACAAGTCTTCTGAGGCATTACATCAATTTTTACAGCTCTGAAACAGACCTTTTCCTTTATGTAGGCCACTCACTGTATAGAAATTCTCTGCAATGGAGTTAGAAATGTGTATAGATGAAACAACCAACTATATGTCAAGGAAATAATATGGTGTCTGTTCTGAGAAAACTTGCATTAATGGAAGTCTTCCAAGAATGTTTAACAAAATTAATTGCATGGCATCTCTCCTAAGCTATAGAAGTTGATGGGAAAAAATGTGCATTGCTTTGCAGAAATTTGCCTCACTGTCATCTTTTCAAAAGAGCTTTTATTTTAACAAATAAAGCAGATGGCCAATTATTTAATGACCACCTTTACTTACAGAGGTAGAGGTCCTAGACTATGCTCTATGTTTTATTTTTCTCATTGTGTTGCTCTCTGGAGAATATAGACATATTACAAGTACCAGACTTAAGGAGCATACACACACACACACACACACACACCAGCTAGCAACAGCAACAGCCCTTAATTATACAGCACTACACCAGCTGATTGAAAGTCTGAATGGCAGAACACAAGTCCTCAGAAGGAGGTATTGGTATGGACTGGAATGAATTTAAGCAAACTCTTTTTTTAAATTATCATGACAAAAATGTTTCTTTTTTTTTTTATTTTATTTTTAAACTTTACATAATTGTATTAGTTTTGCCAAATGTTTCTTTAGGAAGATGAATGTGGTGGGGGCTGTGCAGAATGGCTTAGAGTTAGAGACACGATAGGCAGATAGAATGCTGTCTATTTTTAGAGCTTATGAGGCATGTCGCAAATCCCCTAGCACAACAGAATGGAAACTTTGCATTTTCTGCTGCTCAGATCCTATCTTTCTTTAAATGATTCTCTGCAACCTTGAATACACACACAGAGACATATACACATTCAAGGAGTGATTTGATGACAAGGACTTGTCTTCATTTTAGGTGAAGGTATCACCTTCACCTTTGGGGCTTCCCAGGTAGGGCACAGCAACCCATTCCAGTATTCTTACCTGGAGAATCCCATGGACTGAAGAACCTGCAGGCTACAGTCCATGGGGTCGCGAAGAGTCAGACACAATTGAAGCGACTTAGCACACGCACACACACGCATCACCTTTTTATCTTTTTAATTAACTGGAAGATGGTACTAGTTCCTTTCCACCACATTCATCTAACTCCTTGGAAACCAGTATCTCCATTAATTAGTCCCTGCTATTCCCAACTGTGAAAAACTCATCCCCAAACCAAGTGGAATCAGCAGCACTGAAATGATCCTATTTTGATTACAGAAATGACTGTATGATGCTTCTCTTCATCAGATGCTAAAAGCTCCAACAGTTACTATAATGCCCAGCAAGAAAGGCCAGCTCAGTGGGTTCTGAAAGAGCTTCTGTTTCCTACTTGATACATTTCATTGTGGGAGTTATGAGTGAATGGTAGAGTTTGAGGAATCATGAAAGAAAGAAGTCATTGGTTCATAGAAGATAGATCTTAAAGCTTGGTCAGCAGAGAAATCTACAGAATCCCTTAGAATGGTACCCTTATCCTGAATTACCAGTTGGGACATTAGCAGGCTCTGTGGACTTAGCACTTGATTTTGCTTACAGCCAAATGACAGCTTTTACAGTTTTTGGATGGTTAAGTTTTACTCCTTAATTTTTGAAAAGCCAAAGGAAAAAATGCTCATCCCTTTAGACCCCAGGAAGATTAATGTATATGTTTGGTTATGAGCCATATCAAAGAAACCATGGTCTCTGTCCCTGTACATGTCCTTGCTAGTTCAAGTAATTGGAGCGACTTGGCATTCCACTGCTTTAGTTGGGTTCCTCTTGGATCTGACACCAGTCAGTGGTTGCAGCCCCCTTCATATATTGCTGGGGGAATGCCAATAAAGCTATGAGTAAACCAGGGAGCTGGGGAGAAACAGGCTGTGGGGCCCAGAATGGAATGAGGGGTAACCAGGTTTCAGGAGCCAGATTTCCCCAGAGAGAGACAAAAAGAAAGCAAACAAAAGGAAGAGACAGGTCTAAACAGGCACCCCAGACAGGGCCCCTGTGCTATAAGAACAGAGCCTTAAACTTCACAAAGCTCAGGAAGGGAAGTGAGCCAGGGGTTAAACACAGCCTTTGCAATTCACTTGAAGAATGATTAACTGAACACACATAGAAAAGCCACACATGTTCATATAGAACAATATTTATTATTCTTAAAACCCACTTAGACACTCCATGAATTTAGAAATCTACCTAAACCTGTAGATCCACAGAGATATTAATATTGATCCTCAGAAACCCTAAGGGTACACACCCTTAGAAACACAGACTCAGAGAGGCTCAGCAGCACAAAAATACCAGGAGTCCCACCATGCCTAACAGTGGGCTGGTTTTTGAGGCATGCAACAGAGTTTAATGAACTCATAAAATCCAATACTGGCACCTGGGCCCAAGCCTCCAGTGACTGGCACCAGAGTAAGAAAAATGAACCTCTCTTTGAATTTTACCTACCAAATCAAGTCCAAACCTAGCTCTAGCTCTAAGAGCAGGATGGAAGCCTGTCTCTTCCATCTCATCCTGTGTGAAATGAGGAGCCAGGCTTGAAGGCCTCCCAGGTCCCTTGGAGGAAGCAGAGCATGCAGTGTGGCCCCCTCCTTCCCCATAGGCTCATTTACAGCCTAACGACAAACAGCCCCCAGACCCACACTTTGACCAGCCCCCACAGGATCTCCCTCATGCCCAGCTATCCCAGAGGAACTTGATATCCTGGGGTTTGGCACCAGCTCTTCACAAGGTCTCCAGAAGTTCCTGCTCCTCAGGGCCCTCCCAGCCCAGTTCCCACTCCCACACCCAGCCAGCCCCAGGGGCCTGGTGGCTGGGTCTCCAAGGGGACCTCTGGGGTTGGTTCACAAGGCTGCCTCTGAGGGGAGGAGGCTGGCCTGGCCCGGAGGAGATGGTGTCTCTGGCAGGAGACACAGAATTGCCTCCGCAGCCAGAGAGGGTGGCCCAGGGCAGCCTTGAACCACTGACCCACCACCCCACCGCATACATGGCCCAAATCCAGTGGCCGCCGGCATTTAGCAATGGGAAAAGCCAGTTTGGAAGAAGCAAACAGGAAAACAAAGACAACCTGGGAACTTTGGACCAACTTCCAAACTGAAAGTCCTCAAGTATCCCTTGTCTGCCCCCTCGCAATAAAAGGCCCTCTCATGAAAAAATGGGGGTCCCTTAGAGTCCAGGATGGCAGAGCCAAAAGCGCCTCAGGAATCCTGTAGTCCAACCATTTAATCTTACGTATGGGGGTCCAGAGTGAGGAAGAGATGCAAACTCTAGGGAGTTTTCCTTGATTATAAGGCCAGGTGTGTGTGTGTGTGTGTGTGTGTGTGAGAGAGAGAGAGAGAGAGAGAGAGAGAGAGAAAGAGACTATCTGAGCTGCAATCCTGAACCACAGAACTTGTGAGCAGGTATGCCTTCACCCCAGTGACCAGAAATTTTTCCCACTGCCCAGGGATCCACAGGTACTCAGGACAGGGTTGGGAAAATTTTCCATCTTGGTAGTACAAGAAATTACAGTGGTTGAGAGCACAGGTTTTAGAACCAGATCTTTTAAAAGCCCGTCTTTTAAGATCTGGCTCTATTATTTACTAGATATGTAAGCTTTACCCAGTGGTTCTCAACCAGGGGCAGTCTTACCAACTAAGGAACATTTGGCCAGGTATGGAAACATTTTGGGTTGCCATAACTGGTGGGGTGCTACTGGCATCTAGTCGATAGAGAACAGAGAAGCTGGTAAACATCCTATGTTGCACAGGACAGTCCCCTACAACATGGAATTATCTGACCCAACATGTCAATAATGTCAAAGTTAGGAAACCCTGTGTTAGGCAAGTAATCATCCTGAGCTTCAGTTTCTTCATCTGTGACCTGGAGTAACAGTAACTATCCCACAGGGTTGTTATAATAATTAAATAGACTAAAATATATACAAACAATTAGTGTAGTGCTCAGCACAAAGTGTTCTACTAATTATTAGCTATTAGTTCCTCAAACCGTCCCTTAACTCCACCTTCTCTTATAGTTATCTGTGCGTATCTCTATTCCCCTTACAGCATAACTCTCTGAAATAGTTGTTTATACTCAAAATGTCCACTTTTCACATTCTCTCTCAAATCCACTCTAATAAAGGTCACCGATGACATCCACTTTGTTAATTCCAACAATCATCTCTCAGTCTTTGTCTACTTGACCTGCCACCAGAATTTGAAACGGCTTTCACTCTTTCTTTCTTGAAAAACTTTCTTTGCTTGGCTTCCAAGACAGCACTCCTTTGATTCTCCACCTACCTCGATGTAGAAAGCTTTGCTCCAAGAGGAGAGGGACTTGGTCTGATTTGTTTTGTTTTGTTGAATGAATGAATTAATGAAAACTATTTATTATAACTCATTGGAAAAGACTCTGATGCTGGGAGGGATTGGGGGCAGGAGGAGAAGGGGACGACAGAGGATGAGATGGCTGGATGGCATCACTGACTCGATGGACGTGAGTCTCAGTGAACTCCGGGAGTTGGTGATGGACAGGGTGGCCTGGCGTGCTGCGATTCATGGGGTCGCAAAGAGTTGGACACGACTGAGCGACTGAACTGATCTGATCTGATCTGATTTATAATAAGGATTAAATGAGATCATGTATATAAACTACTTAGTGCACATCAAGCACTTAATAAATGGCCCCTGTTACCAATACAACTGCAATTATTACCACTGATATTTTTGCTATTATTATCATTCTCCCCTCCCGGGCTGTGAGCCTTGTGAGCATGGATTAACATTTAGCTTATCTTGATCTTTTCTTATATGGAGCTTTATTCAATAAAGAAGAGTATATATCCAAACTTGGATATATATATCCAGAAAACAGTTTGCTATGGATGAGAGTAGCTGATGAAGGCATGAGCCTAGAGCAGGGCCTTAGAGGAGAAACAGGTTTGAAAGAGCTTGATTGGGGGTGGGGTGGATGGCTAGAGTCTTGTAGGCATGCGAAGGGAGTCACACTTAAGCCATGTCTACTCCCCTCTTCATAAATGATGGGATCATAAAAGGTAGGGAGTAGCAGTTCTCACCCATTAATCATCTCAATTCCTTCCCTCCCAGGTATGGGGGAGAAGCAGGACTGTAGCCAAATGTTAGCATGAACAGGGCTTATCTGTTGGGTTTGACAGAGTAAGCAAAATAAATTCACTTGACTCATAGTACTGGTTGAACTTCATTCTCAGTCGTCTTGAACTTTGAACAACTTTGTACACTAATCAACTCCTATTAGAATCTGTACAAATTTGCAAGTGGCATTTATATTAGCCTGAAAATTTGGACACTTAGGGATCACCGTTAGAAAAAGTACACAGTCCAAATTGCATTAGAAAACTTGTGAATACTCAAAACATCTATTAGGTGTTACTGATCATTCTAATAACATAATTTGGCAGCATTTTGAGTGAAAATGAGATAATAACCAAATAGTCTATTTGAACCAAGATTCTTTTTTCCATTAAAAATAGAATGTCTATTTTTTATAATATTCATGCTATTAACTACCGCCAATTGTGACAGTAAATAATGGCTCGGTTCAGTTCAGACGCTCCATTGTGTCCGCCTCCTTGCGACCCCATGAATCGCAGCACGCCAGGACTCCCTGTCCATCACCAGCTCCTGGAGTTCACTGAGACTCACGTCCATCGAGTCAGTGATGCCATCCAGCCATCTCATCCTCTGTCGTCCCCTTCTCCTCCTGCCCCCAATCCCTCCCACCATCAGAGTCTTTTCCAATGAGTCAACTCTTCTCATGAGGTGGCCAAAGTACTGGAGTTTCAGCTTTAGCATCATTCCTTCCAAAGAAATCCCAGGGCTGATCTCCTTCAGAATGGACTGGTTGGATCTCCTTGCAGTCCAAGGGACTCTCAAGAGTCTTCTACAACACCACAGTTCAAAAGCATCAATTCTGCAGCACTCAGCTTTCTTCACAGTCCAACTCTCACATCCATACATGACCACTGGAAAAACCATAGCCTTGACTAGACGGACCTTTGTTGGCAAAGTAACGTCTCTGCCTTTCAATATGCTATCTAGGTTGGTCATAACTTTCCTTCCAAGGAGTAAGCGTCTTTTAATTTCATGGCTGCAGTCACCATCTGCAGTGATTTTGGAGCCCAGAAAAATAAAGTCTGACACTGTTTCCGCTGTTTCCCCACCCAATGCCATGATCTTCATTTTCTGAATGTTGAGCTTTAAGCCAACTTTTTCACTCTCCACTTTCACTTTCATCAAGAGACTTTTTAGTTCCTCTTCACTTTCTGCCATAAGGGTGGTGTCATCTGCATACCTGAGGTTATTGATATGTCTCCCGGCAATCTTGATTCCAGCTTGTGCTTCTTCCAGCCCAGCGTTTCTCATGATGTACTCTGCATATAAGTTAAATAAGCAGGGTGACAATATACTACCTTGATATACTCCTTTTCCTATTTGGAACCAGTCTGTTGTTCCATGTCCAGTTCTAAGTGTTGCTTCCTGACCTGCATATAGGTTTCTCAAGAGGCAGGTCAGGTGGTCTGGTATGCCCATCTCTTTCAGAATTTTCCACAGTTTATTGTGATCCACACAGTCAAAGGCTTTGGCATAGTCAATAAAGCAGAAATAGGTGTTTTTCTGGAACTCTCTTGCTTTTTCCATGATCCAGCGGATGTTGGCAATTTGATCTCTGGTTCCTCTGCCTTTTCTAAAACCAGCTTGAACGTCTGGAATTTCACGGTTCACGAATTGCTGAAGCCTGGCTTGGAGAATTTTGAGCATTACTTTACTAGCGTGTGAGATGAGTGCAATTGTGCAGTAGTTTGAGCATTCTTTGGCATTGCCCTTCTTTGGGATTGCAATGAAAACTGACCTTTTCCAGTCCTGTGGCCACTGCTGAGTTTTCCAAATTTGCTGGCATATTGAGTGCAGCACTTTCACAGCATCATCTTTCAGGATTTGGAATAGCTCAACTGGAATTCCATCACCTCCACTAGCTTTGTTCATAGTGATGCTTTCTAAGACCCACTTGACTTCACATTTCAGGATGTCTGGCTCTAGGTGAGTGATCACACCATCGTGATTATCTGGGTCATGAAGATCTTTTTTGTACAGTTCTTCTGTGTATTCCTGCCACCTCTTCTTAATATCTTCTGCTTCTCTTAGGTCCATACCATTTCTGTCCTTTATCGAGCCCATCTTTGCGTGAAATGTTCCCTTGGTATCTCTAATTCTCTTGAAGAGATCTCTAGTCTTTCCCATTCTGTTGTTTTCCTCTATTTCTTTGCACTGATTGCTGAGGAAGGCTTTCTTATCTCTTCTTGCTATTCTTTGAAACTCTGCATTCAGATGCTTATATCTTTCCTTTTCTCCTTTGCTTGTCACATCTCTTCTTTTCACAGCTATTTGTAAGGCCTCCTCAGACAGTCATTTTGCTTTTTTGCATTTCTTTTCCATGGGGATGGTCTTGATCCCTGTCTCCTATACAATGTCATGAACCTCCGTCCATAGTTCATCAGGCACTCTATCTATCAGATCTAGGCCCTTAAATCTATTTCTCACTTCCACTGTATAATCATAAGGGATTTGATTTAGGGCATACCTGAATGGTCTAGTGGTTTTCCCTACTTTTTTCAATTTAAGTCTGAATTTGGCAATAAGGAGTTCATGATCTGAGCCACAGTCAGCTCCTGGTCTTGTTTTTTCTGACTGTATAGAGCTTCTCCATCTTTGGCTGCAAAGAATATAATCAATCTGATTTCGGTGTTGACCATCTGGTGATGTCCATGTGTAGAGTCTTCTTTTGTGTTGTTGGAAGAGGTTGTTTGCTATGACCAGTGCATTTTCTTGGCAAAACTCTATTAGTCTTTGCCCTGCTTCATTCTGTATTCCAAGGCCAAATTTGCCTGTTACTCCAGGTGTTTCTTGACTTCCTACTTTTGCATTACAGTCCCCTATAATGAAAAGGATATCTTTTTTGGGTGTTAGTTATAAAAGGTCTTGTAGGTCTTCATAGAATCGTTCAACTTCAGCTTCTTCAGCGTTACTGGTTGGGGCATAGACTTGGATTACTGTGATATTGAATAGTTTGCCTTGGAAATGAACAGAGATCATTCTGTCATTTTTGAGATTGCATCCAAGTACTGCATTTCGGACTCTTTTGTTGACCATGATGGCTACTCCATTTCTTCTGAGGGATTCCTGCCCGTAGTAGTAGATATAATGGTCATCTGAGTTAAATTCATCCATTCCAGTCTATTTTAGTTTGCTGATTCCTAGAATGTCGATGTTCACTCTTGCCATCTCTTGTTTGACCACTTCCAATTTGCCTTGATTCATGGACCTGACATTGGGTTCCTATGCAATATTGCTCTTTACAGCATCAGACCTTGCTTCTATCACCAGTCACATCACAGCTGGGTATTGTTTTTGCTTTGACTCCATACCTTCATTCTTTCTGGAGTTATTTCTCCACTGATCTCCAGTAGCATATTGGGCCCCTACTGACCTGGGGAGTTCCTCTTTCAGTATCCTGTCATTTTGCCTTTTCATACTGTTCATGGGGTTCTCAAAGCAAGAATACTGAAGTGGTTTGCCATTCCCTTCTCCAGTGGACCACATTCTGTCAGACCTGTCCACCATGACCCGCCCGTCTTGGGTTGCCCCACAGGCATGGCTTAGTTTCATTGAGTTAGACAAGGCTGTGGTCCTAGTGTGATTAGATTGACTAGTTTTCTGTGATTATGGTTTCAGTGTGTCTGCCCTCTGATGCCCTCCTGCAACACCTATTGTCTTACTTGGGTTTCTCTTACCTTGGGCGTGGTGTATCTCTTCCCGGCTGCTCCAGCAAAGCACAGCTGCTGCTCCTTACCTTGGATGAGGGGTATCTCCTTACCGCCACCCCTCCTGACCTTGAATGTGGAATAGCTCCTCTAGGCCCTCCTACACCCTCACAACCGGGTAGCTCCTCTCGGCCTTTCTTGTGCATCGCAGCCTGGCACTCTCAGCCACTGCCCCTGACCTCAGAAGTTGGGTAACTCCTCTTGGCCACCGCCCCTTGGGCATGGGGTCCTCCCAGCTTATGCTTCTGACCTCGGACATGGGGTAGCTCCTCTCGGCCACACTATGTGCACCGTCACAGCTGCTCCTTTCTTTCCTTCACCATCTACTCCAAACAGAATGCCCACAGATTGGACCCTAAGAGATACTATTGGATAAAACCCATATGTCTTCAGTCCCTGACCATCCAAAACCTACACTCCTGCTCACTTGCATTATAGCTCATATGCAGTAACCAATGTGCTTTACAGATGGGTCAGCCTATCTGAAACTTTCCAGATGGGACCTGCCCAGGTGCAGAGAAAAATTGTAACCTGGTTTACATCAACTGACCAAAGATTTTTTTTTTTAATCCATGAAACCCAAACCTTTGACTTCAAAAGGAATTATATTAATACAACTTTATTTTCAAATCAGCATTTATTTTCTTTGAGTTTGAACTTGCCATCAACTCAAAGATCTTCTAAAAATTAACTGTTTGAAACTTTGCTAAACTTTGTGAACAGTCTTGTTTTTTAAGGGTTCCTATAGGCACTTAATAAATACACAAGTGACATAAAGGCCACCATGATTTTCCAACTGACTGGGCTGTTGGCGACTTTCAGAAGTCCTATTATTATTTGTCAAAGATCCTCCAATATCCATCTGGGCCCACAGATAGCCAGGCTCTTGAAAGAAGTGTTGATAGAGCCCTCGGGGGGTGGGGGGGTTGTGATTCACTATGGAAAGATGACCCAACTGCCCCGAGTCCCTTGAGTCTCCTATAGATGCCAAATGAGCTCCTAGCCTAGTAATCCCATCTGTGATCTAAATGTATCCAGAAACCACCCACTCATCTCCTCATCTTGACTAATGTGCTCACAGAGACATATTTTCCCTATTAAGATATAGGAATTGCTATCAGAGAAAATGATTGTCATCTTTTTAATCATTGTCATCGCAAAAATAACATGTAACAATGAGATAATAGTAGTTATTACCATTTAAAACGTTTTTACTCTGTGCCAGGCATAGTGCTGGGTATTTTATATGTGTCATCTCATTTAATATTTTCAATGAGTTATAAATATCATGGATGGTTGCCCAACCATCACCACTCTAATTCCATACATTTCGTCACCCTGTCTCAGTTAATTTTCACAGTAGCCTTGGGGAGTAGGTATTTCTTTTAAACCCCATTTTACAGATAGGGAAACAAAGATTTAGAGAGGTTAAGTTTTTTGCCAAGTTCCCACAGCAGGTGAGCGGTGGAGCTGAGAGTCAAAGGCTGACCTCTCTGGGCCACAAACCCGTACCTCTTTCTATCCCCTTGCTGGTCCTTTATTTGTACCATAGTCCATTATAGGCTCCACTAACAGGGACACCAAAGCGAAAAATTGTAACTTTCTTGTTTCTCTCTTCCACATCTTGCCCTCCTCTCATTTATCTCTCATGGGATTGATGGCTTTGGTATCCCTAGCAACCACCTTCCTCCCCCCACACTGCCTTCATATACATCTGAATATACAACACACAGTTCCCCTGTCAAAATCTCTTCTCAACTAGTGATCTGAATTTGCATTGAAGGTCTTAAAGACTTATAAAACTAACTTGTTTTACCCTCTTACCCCCACCCTCCCCATGCCATACAACATGCAGGATCTTAGTTCCCCAACCAGGAATGAAACCTGTGCCTCCTGCTTTGGAAGCACAGAGTCTTTACCACTGGACGTCCAGAGAAGTCCCTGTTATACTCTCTTAGGCCTACTTTTGTTTAACAGGGTTTCCCAGGTGTCTCAATGGTAAATAATCAGCCTGCCAAATCAAGAGACTCAAGAGACGTGGGTTCAATCCCTGAGTCAAGAAGATCCCCTGGAGGAGGAAATGCAACCTATTCTAGTATTCTTGCCTGGAAAATCCTATAGTCAGAAGAGCTTGGCAGGCTACAGTCCATGGGGTCACAAAGAGTTTGACATGACTGAATGATTGAGCACACAAACACAAGCCATCATTTAGGACAGTGATATGAACATAACTTTTGTCATCAAGCTTAGATTTTAAGTTCTGGTCTGGTTTCCCCATGCTAAATATGTTACTCTGGGCAGTTCACCCCTGTGAGCCCCAGTTTCCTCAGCTATAAAATGCAAATAATAATAGTACACTCAGGACTTCCCTGGCAGTCCAGTGGTTAAGACCTCCAATGCAGGAGGCATGGGTTTGATCCCTGGTCAGGGAGCTAAGATCCCACCTGCTACATGACATGGACAAAAAAAAATAATAATAGTAGTAGTACACACATCACAGGACTATGAAAGCTGAATGACATATACATGCCAAATGTACAATGCAATGCCTTGAAACAGAGTGCATGCATGCTAAGTCGCTTCAGGAGTATCTGACTCTTTGCAACCTTATGGGCTCTAGTCCACCAGGCTCCTCTGTCCATGGGTTTCTCAAGGCAAGAATACTGGAGTGAGTTGCCGTGCCTTCCTCCAGGGGATCTTCCCTACCCAGGGATCGAACCCATGTCTCTTATGTCTCCAGCGTAAGAGAGCCTGGCAGCCAGGTTCTTTACCACTCACGCCACCTGGGAAGCCCTTGAAATAAAGTACATACTCAGTAAATGGTTGTAGTTATTTTGGTGACTTCAGCGAATGGGTAGAATAGGGAATTATAGAGTACCCATCAAGATATATGGCCTGGAATCTCTTTAATCTCTTTTTTTAAAGCATTTATTATGCAAGGATATGAATGATAGTTTGCCAGGCAGTATACCAATCAAGTTAAATAGTTCCTGCAAATTCTTGCCAGTTTAATCAACTAAAAGCATAAAGATCCCTTTTAGCATTAAATCTCTGCTTTCCTCACAGCAGTCATGGCATTTCCCTCTTTAAGAAACTACACTGCTTCCCTATTGTCATCAAAAAGCAAAACTTGACTTGACTTGAAGATATTGAGCATAGCCAGGAGTGGTACAGCATCTGGTTGGGTCCAACATGCCTGAGAGATCAAGTAGTCCTGGCAGACCCCACATGGTGGGATAGAGGTCAAAGGCCCAAATATAGTTAAGAGTATAACCTATGGGCTATTTTAGAGTTAGTAGGTTAAGATGAGAATCTGGAATATAGATTTTAAGCCAGGTTAGCAGGTTAGGGTTTAGGTCACTTCCAACATACAATCCAAACAGGAGCAGGGTGAGCAGTCAGCAGAGATCCAAACAGCAGGATGCCCTGACAGAATCTAAGATAAATGCCAGAGACCCAAGCTTGACTCATGATCATGGTAGCCACTGTTTATATATCATATAACAGGCACTGCGCTATGGGTTTTACTGTGTATTCATTATCTCATTTAATTCTTACAACCATCTTATAAGGGTAAGTAGCATTATCTTCCCTGTTTTAAAAATTAAGGAAACCAAGGATCATAGCACTGAAAAGTGGTGAAGCCAGGAGTGAATCCTATATCTGTCCAATATACATGCCCTCAATCACTGTGTTATATTAATGCCTCCCAAAATATCAGAGTACTGATGGTAACCACAGGCCACACACCTGGAGACTTTATTGTTGTTGTTCAGTCACTAAATTGTGTCCATCTCTTTGCATCCCCATAGACTGCAGCACACCAGCTTCCCTGTCCTTCACCATCTCCCAGAATTTGCTCAAAATCATGTCCAACATTTTAGGAATGTCAGTGATGCCATCCAAACATCTCATCCTCTGCCATCCCCTTCTCCTCCTGCCCTAAATCCTTCCCAGCGTCAGGGTCTTTTCCAATGAGTTGGCTCTTCGCATTAGGTGGATAAGTAGTGGAGATTCAGCTTCTGCATTAGTCCTTCCAATGAATATTCAGGGTTTATTTCTTTTAGGATTAACAGGTTTGATCTCTTTGCAGTCCAGGGGACCCTCAAGAGTCTTCTCCAGCACCACAGCTTGAAAGTATCAATTCTTCAGCATTCAGCCTTATTTATGGTCCAACTCTCACATCCATACATGACTACTGGAAAAACCATAGCTTTGACCATACAGACCTTTGTTGGCAAAGTAATGTCTCTATTTAATACACTGACTAGGTTTGTCATAACTTTGCTTTCATGGAGCAAGCGTCTTTAATTTCAGGAGATGGCAAGAATGAATGTTGACATTTTAGAATCAGTGAGCTAAAATGGACCATAATGGGTGAATTTAACTCAGATGACCATTATTTCTACTACTGTGGTCAAAAATCCCTTAAAAGAAATGGAGTAGCCCTCCTAGTCAACAAAAGAGTCTGAAATGCAGTACTTGGATGCAGTCTCAAAAACTACAGTTTGATCTCATTTCGTTTTCAAAGCAAACCATTCAAAATCACAGTAATCCAAGTCTATGCCCCAATCACTAATGCCGAAGAAGCTGAAGTTAAACAGTTCGATGAAGACCTACAAGACCTTCTAGAACTAACACCAAAAAAAATGTACTTTTCATCATAGGGGATTGGAATACAAAAGTAGGAAGTCAAGAGATACCTGGAGTAACAGGAAAGTTTGGCCGTAGAGTACAAAATTAAGCAGGGTAAAGACTAACAGAGTTTGCCAAGATAAGACACTGTCATAACAAACACCCTCTTACAACATGAGATGACTCTACACATGGACATCAACAGTTGGTCAAAAGTGAAATCTGATTAATTATATTCTTTGCAGCTTAAGATGGAGAAGCTCTATACAGTCAGCAAAAACAAGACCTGGAGCTGACCATGGCTCTGATCATCAGCTCCTTATTGCAAAATTCAGGCTGAAATTGGAAAAAGTAGGGAAAACCACTAGGTCATTGAGGTATGACTTAAATAAAATCCCTTATGATTATACAGTGGAGATGGAGACTTGGGCACAAGGATTAAATGATCCCAACAAAAAAGCTGATTTTCTGCTTAGCCAGAGAATTACTGAAGTGAAGGATCATGGTTTTTCCTACTTTTTGATGGGAGTAGTAGGCTGAGAGTCTGAGGTGGGGCTGAGAATATCAAGAAAGGGCTATGGCAGGGTCTGGGTTGAACTGAGGTGGGTTACTGAAATGTTTTTTTCAGGCTTTTGCTTTATTTGCTGCTGTACACAAGTTCACTTTGTCTTATAGATGTGCCCTGAAAATGTCTTTGATTGCCTCATATATTTTAATTTTCAGTGGTTACAAATAGAATAATAGCTCTGATCACTCTACCTTTAAATGTCTTATCTGTTTCCCTTGATCTATAAACAAAATACAACAAGCAGGAGAAGATGCTTGGATGGAGTTTGGGTGCTCAGAAATAGCTTCAGCAGGAAAGAGCTGAAGAGAGTGGTAAATGCCTCAATTGGAAGCATTTATTGGAGCCTCTATTGGAAAGCACCTTGGTCTTCTTGGAAGTGGAGGTAGGCTGTGAGCTACCTCTGAATGTTTTCTCCTCTCTAGTGGTCAGTGGAAGGAGGAAAGAATGGTGGTATAAGCGGTGCCCACTTTTTACTGTAAATGCAATCCTGGAAATAACATCCAAAGAAGATTGCTTCCTTAAGAACAGTGTTATCGACACCAGAGGGGAAGGAGAGGGTGGGATGAATTGATAGAGTAACCTTGAAACATAACCTTTTACCATTTGTAAAACAGGTAGCTAGTGGGAAGTTGCTGTATAGCACAGGGAGCTCAACCTGATGCTCTGTGTCAACCTAGAAGGGTAAGATGAAGTGGAAGGTGGGACAGATTCAATAGGGAGGGGATATATGCATACTTATGGCTGATTCACACTATTGTATGGCAGAAACCAACATAACATTGTAAAGCAATTATCCTCCAATCAAAAATAAATATTAAAAAAGAACAATGTTATCATTGGAGCTATATTTCAAACCAAGGACACTGTATCCAATAAATTTAAACTATGACCAACGATTTGTCATATTAGCACAGATACACTTACAATAAGACTATGATAATTCTAAATAATAAAATTAATGTGTGCACCTTATAATGGACACAGATACAATCTACATAATTATTACAAAAGCGAGCCATGCTGCATGCCGATTCACCTTTTTCATATAATTATAAAATGCACCTAAAATAAACAATACAATATACATTGACTAAACATTTTATTAACAATTTTTTCACCTTCTTAGACGTTAACTTGAAAGTGCTTTCCAAAGTAATCTAAGTTCTCTCCACAGAGCCATTTATAAAATGAAGTTCCACAATCACCAGGATACTGTTCAAACAATTTCCAAATGTGTCTCTAAAATTAATACTGCCAATTACCCTTCCCAATTAATCCTTTCTGCATTTTGGCAATGTGTATCAATAGCCTTAAAAATGTTCACAGCCTTTGACACAGTAATTCCACTCTTATAAAGCAAAGCAGTACAGAAAGATTTATGAATGAAGATATTCATTAGAGCCCTGTTTATAACAGTAAAAAGTGGAAAAGCCTAAATTTCATACAATAGGAGAATGGTTAAGTAAAGAAATATGGTATATCCCTTGCAGTGTAGTATTGTACAGTCATTGATATGATGTTTCTTTGAAGAAGGTTTAATGACTTGGAAAAATGCTTATGATATAACATTAAGTAGGAATTATGGGAAATGAGTATTTATACAGTATGATCACAAGTTTGTAATGATAATTATAATATATACCCAACTGTGAAAAGAAAAAATACTGAAAGAACATATACAAAAAGTTAGCAGTGGTTATCATCAGGAAGTAGAATTGTGAGGGAAATTTTGGACAGGCAGAGAAATAAAAGCCCACTAAAAAGCCTGAGAAAGTATTCCTAAATATGATGCTAATGATATCTGAAGGAATGAGGTGATGAATGAGTAGCAAAGCCCAGTAAGTTTTCTTGGGAAGAGACCTGGGTCTATTCTGTGAATCAGAGGGCAGACTCAAGTAGGATGACCAATCATCCTGGTTAATCCAAGAATAAGGGGTTTCCCAAGAGTGGGAGTTGAAGCATTAAACCAGGAAATTTCTGTGTACACTGGGATGCATTAGTCACCCCAGACTCAAGCCAGCTGAGACTGGGAGATGGGTAGTGTCATGACCAAGGTCACACAGGAAGCAGAGCACTGGGCTGGAAATTCGAAGGGCTTAATTCTACTTGCTATTCTGATGCCTCTTAGCAAGGTACTTAATTTCAGTCTTAGTTAAGGCTATAAACACTTGCCTTTGTTTCTTTACTTGTTCCACAGACTAAATTCAATTATTCTCAAATACAAGGGATTGTCAGTAACAATAAACATGTAGTAGGCACACACTACATCACTTTGAGGCACTGTTCTAAGATTAGGGGAGTATTAATGATTCCCAACATATAGCATTTTGAAGTCTAAGTGAAAGTGAAGTCGCTCAGTCATGTCCGACTCTTTGCAACCCCAGGGACTATAGCATACCAGGCTTCTCCGTCCATGGGATTCTCCAGGCAAGAATATTGGAGTGGGTTACCATTTCCTTCTCCAGGGGATCTTCCCGACCCAGGGATTGAACCTAGGTCTCCCTCATTGGAGGTAGATGCTTTAACCTCTGAGCCACCAGGGAAGCAAACTTGAAGTCTGATATTATATTTCTAAATAAATTAATACAATGTTTATTTTCTAGTAAACACTCATTAAACATTTGCTCTGATGATACTATGTGACTGATTATATGTCTCAATTTGAAAAGACAGATATGGGAATCCCCTGAAAGCAACTCTATGGGACAGTACTACAGTACAGATGAGAAAATTGTGGCTCATAGAGGTTAATTGCCTTGCCTAAGTGTATATAGTCAGTAAGTGATAGGACTCAAAGCACTGCACTCAATACACCGGCAATTTGGAAAACTCAGCAGTGGCCACAGGTCTGCAAAAGGTCAGTTTTCATTCCAATCCCAAAGAAAGGCAAGGCCAAAGAATGTTCACACTACTGCACAACTGCACTCATCTCACACGCTAGCAAAGTAATGCTCAAAATTCTCCAAGCCAGGCTTCAACAGTACCTGAACCATGAAATTCCAGATGTTCAAACTGGATTTAGAAAAGGCAGAGGAACCAGAGATCAAATTGCCAACATTCATTGGATCATTGAAAAAGCATGAGAGTTCCAGAAAAACATCTACTTCTGCTTTATTGACTATACCAATGCCTTTGACTGTATAGATCACAACAAACTGTGGAAAATTCTTCAAGAGACTGGAATACCAGACCACCTGATCTGCCTTTTGAGAAATCTGTATGCAGGTCAAGAAGCAACAGTTAGAACTGGACATGAACAACAGACTGGTTTCAAATCAGGAAAGGAGTACGTCAAGGCTGTATATTGTCACCCTGCTTATTTAGCTTACATGCAGAGTATATCATGCGAAATGCCAGGCTGGATGAAGCACAAGCTGGAATCAAGATTGCCAGAAGAAATATCAATAACCCCAGATATGCAGATGACACCACCCTCATGGCAGAAAGTTAAGAAGAACTAAAGAGCCTCTTGATGAAAGTGAAAGAGGAGAGTGAAAAAGTTGGCTTAAAACTCAACATTCAAAATACTAAGATCATGGCATCCGGTCCCATCACTTCATGGAAAATAGACTGGGAAACAATAGAAACAGTGATAGACTTTCTTTTGAGGGGCTCCACAATCACTGCAGATGGTGACTGCAGCCATGAAATTAAAAGATACTTGATTCTTGGAAGAAAAGTTGTGACCAACCTAGACAGTATATTAAAAAGCAGAGACATTACTTTCACGACCAAGTCATCTAGTCAAAGCTATGGTTTTTCCAGTAGTCGTGTATGGACATGAGAGTTGGACCATAAAGAAAATTTAGTGCTAAAGAATTGATGGTTTTGAACTGTGGTATTGGAGGAGACTCTTGAGTGTCCCTTGGACTGCAAGGAGATCCAACCAGTCTATCCCAAAGGAAATCAGGCCTGAATATTCATTGGAAGGACTGATGCTGACTCTGAAACTCCAATACTTTGGCCACCTGAGGTGAAGAACTGACTCACTGGAAAAGACCCTGATGCTGGGAAAGATTGAAGGCAGGAGGAGAAGGGGATGACAGAGGATGAGATGGTTGGATGGCATCACCGACTCAATGGACATGAGTTTGAGCAAGCTCTGGGAGCTGGTGATGGACAGGGAAGCCTGGCATGCTGCAGTCCATGGGATTGCAAAGAGTTGGACATGACTGAGCAACTGAAGTGAACTGAAATGAAAGTGGTAAGACCATCTTTCCCCTGGTCCAGCACTCTGCTCTTCCCTGGTAGGTCAGTTGGTAAAGATTCCATCTGCAATGCAAGAGACCCCAGTTTGATTCCTGGGTCAGGAAATCTGCTGGAGAAGGGATAGGCTACCCACTCTAGTATTCTTGGGCTTCCCTTGTGGCTTAGCTGGTAAAGAATCCTCCTGCAATGCAGGAGACCTGGGTTCAATCCTTGGGTTGGGAGGATCCCCTGGAGAAGCGAAAGGCTACCCAGTCCAGTATTCTGGCCTAGAGAATTCCATGGACTGTATAGTCCATTGGATCACAAAAAGTCAGACACGACTGAGCAACTTTCACTTTCTTTTCTTTCCAGCACTGTTTGGGCTTCCCAGATGGCTCAGTAATAAAGAATCCACCTGCCAATGCAGGAGACATTGCAGGTTTGATCCCTTGGTCAGGAAGATCCTTGGTGTAGAAAATAGCAACCCACTCCAGTATCCTTGCGTGGGAAATCCCATGGACAGAGGAACCTGTCAGACTACAGTCCATGGGGTTGTGAAGAGTCGGACACAGCTGAGTGACTGAGCACCAGCATTCTTTTCCACTTTCATTAAACTGCCACCCAGTGAAAAGCTTTTTGGCCTTTTTTGAGAACACTGACAACAGGTTTTGTTTTTTTTTTTCTTTTTACTGTAGACAACGTTCCTACCTACATCTTCAGTTTAGTCAAAGTCTACTCTTAGACCAAATAGAGGCCACCAGGGAACATTCTATGGGATATTTGTTTGCAAGCCTCAGAGAACTTCAGGATTCTTTAGAAGGGCTGTAAATTACAAGGCCTGCAGGAGACTTCTCACAGGGTAAGGATGAAAGTCAGTAGTGTTATAGTAAATGTTTAACCACTGGCTCTGAGAGACGGGGTAGAGGGACCCTAATTTGTAGCATGTGCAGACATCACATCATAAATATTTCCACCAGGGTTGATTTCAAGCTACCACTGTGACTGACTTCTGTGAACCAGTGCTAGCCAGTATGAAGTAGTTCAAGCCAGTTCCAACACATTACTAGAAGCAGAATACTAACTTGGAATCGGTAGCTTTCCTGAGCTTATATAAACCCAGTGAGAATTCAAGTATGGGCATTATTCAAGGAGCTTGGTTTTAGTATGTGAAAAAGGGAGAAGGAAGGGAATACAAGGTAATGGGTTATGATACTCCAGCTAGTGGGATAATTTAAAGGATGGTCCAGGGGAACAGAGAAGCTTCTGGTTACTTCCTGCAGGTCCAGATCTGGCCACTCATGAAACCTCTCAGTAAAGCCAAGCACCTAAGGATGAGAGAATTTTTTTCCCCTGCTTGTCAAACTTTTCATTTTCCCACCAACTTTCTAGTTTGAACATTTTCAAACCTTCATTAAAGTTACAAGAATAGAACAAAGAGCGCCCATATAGCCTTCACCTAGATTTACCTATTCTTCATATTTTCCCACATCTACTTTATTTTGTGTGTATGTTATTTGCTCAGTTGTGTCCTACTTTTTGCAACCCCGTGGACTGTAGCCTGCCAGGCTCCTCAGTCCCTGACAAGATTCTCCAGGCGAAAATACTGGAGTGGATTGCTGTTTCCTTCTCCAGCATATCTTCCCAACCCATGAATTGAACCCAGGTCTCCTGCATTGCAGGCAGACTCGTTACTGTCTGAGCCACCAGGGAAAGGCTTATGAACTATTTGAGAGGTATTTATAGATATCTTGACTCTTCACCCCTGAAATACTTGAGTGAGAGTCTCCTAAAAACAAGGGCACTATCCTATGCAATTAGAGTATAGTCATCACACTCAGCAAATACAACACTGATACACAGACGGGTATAAAGTCTATAGGGCTTCCCAGGTGGCGCTAGGGGTAAAGAGCCCACCTTCCAATGCAGGAGACATGAGTGACATGGGTTCAATCCCTGGGTCAGGAAGATCCCCTGGAGGAGGGCATGGCAACTCACTCCATATTCTTGCCTGGGAAATCCCATAGACAGAGGAGCCTGGAGGGCTACAGTCCATAGAGTTGCAAAAGAGTCAGACATGATTGAAGCAACTTAGCACACACACATTCATAAAGTTTATTTTTACACTTCCCTTATTGTCTCAATAATGCCTTATAGTTTTTTTGATGCAATAAAATATTACCAATTCCATTTAGTTTTTAGTATCTTGGATCCCCTTTAATCTGGAATCCCACACTCCACTTTTATGACATCAGCAATTTTTTTAAGAGTCCAGGCCAGATGTTTTGTGGAATGTCTCTCAGTTTGCTTCCTCTGATTATTTCTCGGGCTTCCCTGGTGGCTCAGATGGTAAGGAATCTGTCTGCAATGCGGGAGACCCGGCTTCGATCCCTGGGTTGGGAAGATCCCCTGGAGGAGGAAATGACAACTCACTCCAGTATTCTTTCCTGGAGAATCCCCATGGACACAGGAGCTTGACAGGCTACAGTCCAGGGGGTTGCAAAGCGTTGGACATGACTGAGCAACTAATGAATACATTAAGCTTAAATTTTTTTTGTTTTCCATAATGTTATATCCTTCTTAGTGCCTCAGAACAAAGGAACGTGTCATTTCGTCCATTATTGATAATGTTAAACTCAATCATTTGGCTAGGGTGGTATCCAACTGGTGGTATCAGTCCAATTTCTCCGTTGCACTGATATTAGTCAAGTTTTGAGTTTGTGTGAATATCCTGTTCAAGGAGAAGCTTCTTTATGCCACAAGTATAAATTACCTTATTACTCAAGGTATAAATTACATAGTTCACTGCAGAACCATGGGTTGAAAAGGCATTTTCCCTAATTAAAAGGAAAAAATAGAAGATGGGATTTATTTTTTAAAAAATGGCACTAAACCTCTTAGCCAAATTCATGAGCTATTCACATGATGAGGGATCTTATCTAAATAAGGGGTTCCTTATCTAAATTGTGAACTGCTGGTGGAGGCTTATGTTCCAATTTATACATATATGTGTTCCTAGAACGTAGTCTGGTGCCTAGGCAACCATAGGTGCTCAGGGAAAGTTTATGGAATAAATATCTCTCCACTGTACTGTCTCCATGAACAAGAAATTAATCACACTAAACAAAAAAATGTACCTTATTTTTTCAACTGGCAGCAGCTGGAATTGATTTGGCTACTTAAGCACCACTCTTCTCATGGGAAATGACAGAGCTTTCAGTTTCATCCAGGTATTTGACCTTACTCAGGCACTATTCAAGACTGGTTATTCTAAAAATCTTAGCTTCTCTATATTAAAGTCAGAAACTGCTCTAAATAAATCAAGGATCAGCCCTGTATTTGTTAGGATTAGACTTGGCTGCAAATGACAGAAAACCCAAAATAACAGTGGGTTAAACAATACAGTCATTTATTTCTCTCTGATGTACAAGTCCGTAGTTCTGGCCAAGATGGAGTAACAGGGACTGGATTTACCCTCCTGCCTGAAACAAGTGAAAAACCAGACAAAATGAAAACAATAGTCTTCAGACATTGGACACCAGGCAACAAAGAACAGTGATTTCTGAGAGACAGGAAACAAACAAGGTGAGCCCTATGATTCCCCCAGCTTACTGCCTGGAGAGAGTTTCCAGGCAGCAACACAGGGAGAAGGAACCCAGGCAGGGCCAGGTGGATGAAGATATGGAGCTGGGAATTGGAAAAACTAGGGCAGCTAGAATTTGCAAGACAAGACACCAGAGAAGAGAAAACTGTATACAAAGAGAACTTTGGAGACTTGCAGAGTCCCCCCTGACTCATCAACTGAATTCTGATCAACACATGTATATGAGGCTAGGAAAAAAATCACCCAAAAGGATTAGAAGAAACAATCCTCAGATACAATTACACAGGAATATAAATAGTGCCTGTTCCTTCCAGCCAGAATGGAAAATCTCATAATTCAGAGTATCAGAGTTCTCAAAAGGGTCTTGCCTCAATAATGGTGCCAAGTTAGCCCTAGACTCAAGGCTGCTCTAGAACTGCCTAATGAAGTTTTAAAAAGAGCCTTGAAAGAATCAAACTGTTTCCAAGTAATTTAACTGTGTTCCAGAACAAAGCCCAAGACTATTTATAGAAATACAAAATATCCAGCAAGATAAAAGTCACATCTGACATCCAATCAAAAACTTCTAGGTATCCAAAAGAAGGAAAATTTAACCCATAATAAGGAGAGAAATAAATTAATCAAAACTGACTCAGAAATAACACAGATAATGGGACTGGTATGCAAAGCCTTTTAAACAATTATTATGACTACTTTCCATATGTTCAAGAAGCTAGATGAAGAATTGAACATGTTAAATAAAGACATGGGAGGCATTTAAAAGACCAGAATAGAACTTCAATGTCTGAGATGATATAAAAGTTGAGGGCTTATATGGGGTCTCCATGATACCAAGGGACCCAGGTTCCTTCTGTGTTGATGTTCTCCCATTCTCAACATATGGTTTCCAATTTATGATCCAAAATGGCTACTCTAGCTCCAGCCATCATATCTGCATTCCAACCAGTCAGTTTGCAGACTAGGGGAAAATAGTATGCCCCTCCATTTAAAGACACTTAGAAATCACATGACATCACTTTCCCTTATATCCAGTTGGTCAGAACTGAGTCTCAGAAAGTGAGACTCTGCAAGTGAGATCAAGAATTATAGTTTTTATTCTGGGTTACTATGTGCCCAGCTAAAATGTCAGAGTTTTACCACTTAGTAAAGAATGGGAGAACCAAAATAGGGGGGACAACTAGCCACCACTTTTCAAGTTCAGACTCCTATCAATGCAGGAGATGTCCTGATCCAGTTTTAAGAACATTATGATTCCTGGCTTTAAAACAATCCAAATAAAACAGCACCTCAAAAATTAACAATCTAATTAATTTGGTTTAAGGTTGTTTGACTTTCAGCCCCCATACCTCCATGCAATTTTGAGCTTATCTCAAACAAACTGCCAGAGTTGTTCCATTTCCCCAATCAGTGACACCAAGCTAGAGATGGAGTTTAACATTTTGTTTGACTTATGCCAGCATTTGTCCTGGCAAAGAAAGCAGGGTCATTCAATGTGTTTATGGCCTAGTCCTGAAACAGCTCACTTTCTTTCTTTCCTTATAAAATCACTAACACCTGTAGCTGAAATTAACTTTCACAAGGGCATCCATATTGCTCGCCCCAGAACCCCAGGGCCTTGTGCCTTCTTCCTGATGGAGAAAGTTTTAGCACACAATATATACAATCTATCTTCCACAAGAGATGGTAGGTGGACATGCAATTGATATGTTTTTGTCAGGCAAGAAACTATTGCTGAAAAATGGCAGTTCTTTCAAGGTACCATACAAACCAAATGTATATCTGGCTCACTGAGTCTTCCAACAGAACATTTTGCACCAGCTCTGTGTGCTTTCTTGAGCAACACAGATGAAAAAATCTGCAAGAAGTCAGGCCTGGGTGCTATCCAGTTGGTAATGTTTAAAACCTTCTACCCAGACATTGCAGTGTAATATTTCCACTTTCTCCCCATGTGAGCTCTCTCCTCTTATAATCACACCACTGCTCTATTATTAGCATCATTATTATTTACACTAAACAATAGTGATTTTTGAAGTATAACATGCATAGGGTTTGCATATAGCAAACTAACAGTCCAAAGAAATGCTTTGGTGGAAGGGGTTGAGATGGAACTTACAGTGCTGATTTGGACTCCAGATTGTGACCCTCAGGGGAAGACTCTTTTCCTTGTTACAGAACCAAATTTGGGTCCACTCCCCTGTGTGCAGTAAAGCCTAATCTACTGTCACGTGGTGACAGAAAGTACAGCATTTATTTCAGGGCACCAAGCAAGAAGAATGGGCAGCTCATGCTTAAAAGACCCAAATTCCCCGAGGGCGTTCAGGAAAGGGTTGTAAAAGGCAGTGTGAGTGAGGGGGCTGCAGGTATGTGATCAGCTTGTGTGCAATTCTCAGGTAGGTTGGCATCAAGGTGAAATTTTGTGCATCATCAATCTGGTTTCAACCAGTCTGGAGTCTATGTGCTTGCGGTCAGCAGTTTTCTTCTGGTGGGGGTCTGCTTCCTGTAAAACAACTTAGGAATGTGTGTCAGACCTTTATCTATATCTTTCAGGGAACTGAGAGTTCAGTGATTCTTCTATGTGGCGGATTTATAGTCTAAATTGTTACCAGTTTCCTGGCTCAACAAGTATTCTTTGTTTATACATCTTCACATTTCCTAATCATTAACTCTTGAGCCAGGCTTTTGAGACTCAAGGGAGGCCTGAGAGACTAAAGCAAAAGCCTTTTACTTCAAAGGACAGAGGTACTGGGGCTTGTATATGTTTCAATACCCCCTTTTCTTTGATATTCCTGAATCTTGAGGGGAACAAGTTTGGGACAAGAAAGAAAAGACAATTTTGGGCAGAGATATTAATCATAAACCCATCAGAAGAACTCAGCTTTAGGGAAACTTGGTTGAAATCTCCTCTCCTGTTTCAACCTTCCCCAAATCTTTGAGAGAATGGGGCAACAACCACTTTGGCTACTCCTGAACTCTTGTGAACCTGTCCACAAGAGGTCACACTGGAGTATATTCAGTAAACACAGTCCTGCTGCACCCTATCTAATTAGGTTTCCCATTGGGCATCCACTAGACCCAGAGCATACCATTTGGGTCACCTGGGAAAGAGCTGATGGTTTCTGACTTAACCAGATGTTTTTTGTCAGGTACAATTTCATTTCCAGTAAGACCTTCATATTTGAATAAAATGAAGGGTAGAGATGGAGAGCTAATGTAAAGGGGATAACTCATGAGACTGGGTGTGTGTTTTCACCCAAGAAATGGATACTAACAGGTTAAGTTGTTTTCCAGGTGAAGGTGAAAAGGAAACCTTTGTTAGGCTTGGAGGTGTATTTGAAGCTTGATGTTTTATGAGCTCAAAAAACTAGAACTTTTTTCCACTTATTCTAACTAAGCCCTCATTGACTGTACTATCAAAAGATTGGGGTGAATACTTGAACTGTTAATGATTATTAGCAGTGTATAAATCACAAACATTTGCTAGCTGAGTACCTGCTTTTCTGGCTGCTCTATTTTATTGATTTGGAAAACATTCTTTGAACAGGTTAGCTCCAGATCTGTGAAGTGTTTTGGATCCAAATAGTGAATTGCCACAAATGAGGCAAATCAAAGAGGGTTTTTGTGGTCTTTGAAAAAAAAAAAAAAGCTTGTTGAGAGTTTCACCCAATAATATACAAAAGGACAATTCAGCTTTAGGTCTTTGTATGTTTCTTTTCGATGGATTAAACCTAAAGCACAAGAGCTCTCTCTCCTCTACCATTCAGACAGGGCAATAGAGTAGTATTAGCAAATCAATAAATATAACACTAAACCTATTGAATGTGTTACAATTCTGTCTGTATTTTGGGCTTCTTCATCTTTTTCACATTTCTCAAGTGTGGCTCTTCTTCAGATGTTGTCTTATATTAGTACCCAACAATCTTCCTCCCCCGGCACCCTCTATTAAAGAGGCTCTACCTTCCTCCCCTCTTTTTTCTTGAGAGCCCATATCTAATACATTCTTGTCACTTTTATGCCCTTGTCATGGCAGATTTTAAAGGCTTTTTAAAGTGCTCCAGTTATAAAGTACTGTGTCCTGCCATTACCTGTAATCAAGGATGTCAGATCCCAGAATTGTCAGTTACAGCTACTGAAGAGAATAAGAATGAAAGACTTACACCCTCAAAAGAGAGCCTCATTTGAGGCACACTTCCACCCAAAACTTCAGAAAGCTTGGACAAAAGAGACTGTTCATCTTAAGGTAAAGACACCCCAGTGCAAACATTCTCTTTGAACCAAGAGGTACATAGCAAGTGTTGCTGAACACCTATTCTGTGTACTAGACAGACATTTCTCCAAAGAAGACATACAGATGGCTAACAAACACATGAAAAGATGCTTGACATTGCTCATTATTAGAGAAATGCAAATCAAAACCACAATGAGATATCACCTCACACTGGTCAAAATGGCCCTCATCAAAAAGTCTACAAACAATAAATGCTGGAGAGGGTGTGCAGAAAAGGGAACCCTCTGGCACTGTTGGTGGGAATGTAAATTGATACAGCCACTATGGAAGATGGTATGGAGATTCCTTTAAAAAGCTAGGAATAAAACTACCAGATGACCCAGCAATCCCACTCCTAGGCATATACCCTGAGGAAACCAAAATTGAAAGAGACACATGTATCCCATTGTTCATTGCAGCACTATTTAGAATAGCTAGAACATGGAAGCAACCTAGATGTCCATCAACAGATGAATGGATAAAGAAGCTGTTGTACATATACACAATGGAATATTACTCAGTCATAAAAAGGAATGCATTTGAGTCAGTTCTAATGAGGTGGATGAACCTAGAACCTATTATACAGAGTGAAGTGAGTCAGAAAAAGAAAGATAAATACCATATTCTAACACATATATACAGAATTTAGAAAAATGGTACTGAAGAATTTATTTGCAGGGCAACAATGGAGAAACAGACATAGAGAATAGACTTATGGACATGGGGAGAGGGGAGGAGAGGGTGAGATGTATGGAAAGAGTAACATGGAACTTACATTACCATATATAAAATATATAGCCAACGGGAATTCATTGTATGGCTCAGGAAAGTCAAACAGGTTGATACAGGAGGGGTGTATCAACCTAGAGGGGTGGGATGGGGAGGGAGATGGGAGGGAGTTTCAAGAGGGAGGGGATATATGTACACCTATGGCTGATTCATGTTGAGGTTTGACAGAAAACAGCAAAATTCTCTAAAGCAATTATCCTTCAATAAAGAATAAATAATTTTTAATGGTTAAAAAAATTAAAGTGATATCTTTCAGTGATGTGGCTCCCAGTTATTATATAGGCAAGGAAAATGAGGATTTGTGAACCAGAATCCAAGTCCATGCTGAGTTAAATTGGTTTCCTAGATGGATGCCAATTTCATGTATTATTTATTGGAGTCAAGGCACATCCTTCCCTTCTCAGGGAACCTGGCAGGGATTGGCAATCCTAGTGTGCCCAACTGTGCCAGGACAGAGAGCTAAATAGAGGGTGTGGTACTAGGTTTCTTTAAAGCACAGGTCTGGAAAATAGTATTCGTTGCTTTGCGTCTCATAATTGGACTGGCATAAATAGAGAAGAAAATTGTCAAAAAGGATGGCTGTTTTTCTTGGATGAAATCAATTCTCAAAAAAAAAAAAAAAAAGAAATCACAATAAAGGGATTTCCTCACTTGCAGTTAACATACTCATGCATTACTGCAAAGAGACCTAAATGGGAAGAACCCTCTGTTTTGGAGACATAGCCTGGGAAGCATCGTTGATGGCATTGCCTGTGGTTTCCTGGAGCATTTGCTTCCTGTTTAGTTTCTGTGACTTTGGCTGGGGAATTTTCCAAGGTGAAGGTTACATTTTGGTCTTGAACTTCAAAGCTCCACTCATTTGAACCCCTAGAGTTGATTTCCTTCTGAAGACATATGTGGTTTCCTTTGAGTTCCTGACTTTGATATTTCAAGTCCAGTGTTCCCACTCTGCTAGTTCTCCTTGGATTGTGGATAAAAGCCCCTCTTCTCCAACTTGCCTTATCTCTTCTGAGCAGTGGTCCTAACTTATCAAAGATTAAGCAATTTACCCCAGAATTCTTGGATAGAAAGTAGCAAGAGCCAGGAGTAGAATCTAGGCAATATGACCTTAGAATTTAGGAGCTTAACCCCTACAGTCTATTGCTCAGGGATTCCAAAATCAAGAGGAAGCACCTCATGCCTGGTAGAGTCAAGGGTGAGTTTGCAGAGAAAACAGCCATGGGCCTTGAGGGATAGATTTTAACAGAAACAAAGCAGTGAAATAATATCAGTGTACCACACAGGTAGAAAAGCACAAGGTAAAATATGGGCCAGGGTAGGGTAGTTTGGCTAAAATATGCGGTCATTTGATGGGGGAATTGGAAGATGATTCCTTAAGCAGAATTGGGATTATGATATGGGGAACCTGTTTTGACAGGATAAATTTATGCTTATTTCAGTAAGCAACTGAGGGTTATTTCCTTCTTCCTCATTTCCTTCCTTGCTTCCAAAGTAGTTCAGTTCAGTTCAGTTCAGTCACTCAGTTGTGTCCAACTCTCTGCGACCGAATGGACTGAAGTATGCCAGGCCTCCTTGTCCATCACCAACTCCCAGAGTTTACTCAAACTCAAACCCATTGACTTGGTGATGCCATCCAACCATCTCATCCTCTGTCATCCCCTTCTCCTCCTGCCTTCAATCTTTCCCAGCATCAGGGTCTTTTCCAATGAGTCAGTTCTTCGCATTAGGTGGCCAAAGTATTGGAGTTTCAGCTTCAGCATCAGTACTTCCAATGAATATTCAGGACTGATCTCCTTTAGGATGGACTGGTTGGATCTCCTTGCAGTCCAAGGGACTCTCAAGAGTCTTCTCCAACACCACAGTTCAAAAGCATCAGTTCTTTGGTGCTCAGCTTTCTTGATACTCCAGCTCTCACAACTATATATGACTAGTGGAAAAAACATAGCCTTGACTAGACAGACCTTTGAGGCAAAGTAATGTCTCTGCTTTTTAATATGCTGTCTAGGTTGGTCACAACTTTTCTCCCTAGGAGCAAGTGTCTTTTAATTTCACAGCTGCAGTCACCATCTGCAGTGATTTTAGAGCCCCCCAAAATAAAGTCTGTCATTGTTTCCATTGCTTCCCCTTCTATTTGCCATGAAGTGATGGGACAGGATGCCATGATCTTAGTTTTCTGAATGTTGAGTTTTAAGCCAACTTTTTCACTCTCCTCTTTCACTTTCATTAAGAGGCTCTTTAATTCTTCTTTGCTTTCTGCCATAATGGTGGTATCATCTGCATATCTGAGGTTATTGATATTTCTCCCAGCAATCTTGATTCCAGCTTGTGCTTCATCCAGCCCAGTGTTTCTCATGATGTACTCTGCATATAAGTTAAATAAGCAGGGTGACAACATACAGCCTTGACATACTCCTTTTCCAATTTGGAACCAGTCTATTGTTCCATGTCCGGTTCTAACTGTGGCCTCCTCACTTGCATATAGATTTCTCAGGAGGCAGGTCAGGTGGTCTGGTATTCCCATCTCTTTCAGAAATTTCCACAGTTTGTTGTGATCCACACAATCAAAGGCTTTGGCATAGTTAATAAAGCAGAAGTAGATGTTTTTCTGGAACTCTCTTGTTTTTTCAATGATCCAACAGATGTTGGCAATTTGATCTCTGGTTCCTCTGCCCTTCCTAAATCCAGCTTGAACATCTGGAAGTTCACGGTTCATGTACTGTTGAAGCCTGGCTTGGAGAATTTTGGGCATTACATTGCTAGTGTGTGAGATGAGTGAAGTTGTGTGGTAGTTTTAGCATTCTTCGGCATTGCTCTTCTTTGCAATTGGAACGAAAACTGACATTTTCCAGTCGTGGGACCACTGCTGAGTTTTCCAAATTTGCTGGCATATTGAGTGCAGCACTTTCACAGCATCATCTTTTAGGATTTGAAATAGCTCAACTGAATTCCATCACCTCCACTAGCTTTGTTCATAGTGATGCTTCCTAAGACCCACTTGACTTCACATTCCAGGATGTCTGGCTCTAGGTGAGTGATCACACCATCATGGTTATCTGAGTCATGAACAACTTTTTTGTATAGTTTTTCTGTGTATTCTTGCCAGCTCTTCTTAATATCTTCTGCTTCTGTTAGGTCCATACCATTCCAGTCCTTTATTGTGCCCATCTTTGCATGAAATGTTCCCTTGGTATCTCTAGTTTTCATGAAGAGATCTCTAGTCTTTCCCATTCTGTTGTTTTCCTCTATTTCTTTGCATTGATCACTGAGGAAGGCTTTCTTACTTCTCCTTGCTATTCTTTAGAACTCTACATTCAAATGGATATACCTTTCCTTTTCTCCCTTGCCTTTCACGTCTCTTCTTTTCAAAGCTATTTGGAAGGCTTCCTCAGACAACCATTTTGCCTTTTTGCATTTCTTTTTCTTGGGGAGTGTCTTGGTCACTGCCTCCTGTACAATGTCACGAACCTCCGTCCATAATTCTTCAGGTACTCTATCCGATCTAATCCCCTGAATCTATTTCTCACTTCTACTGTAATGGTCTAGTGGTTTTCCCTACTTTGTTCAATATAAGTATAAATTTGGCAATAAGGTGTTCATGATCTGAGCCACAGTCAGCTCCCAGTCTTGCTTTTGCTGACTGTATAGAGCTTCTCCATCTTTGGCTGCAAAGAATATAATCAATCTGATTTTGGTATTGACCATCTGGTGATGTCCATGTATAGAGTCTTCTCTTGTGTTGTTGGAAGAGAGTGTTTTTTATCACCAGTGTGTTCTCTTGGCAAAACTCTACTAACCTTTGTCCTGCTTCATTCTGTACTCTAAGGCCAAATTTGCCTGTTACTCCAGGTGTTTCTTGACTTCCTACCTTTGCATTCCAGTCCCCTATAGTGAAGAGGACATCTTTTTTGGGTGTTAGTTCTAGAAGATTTTGTAGGTCTTCATAGAACAGTTCAACTTCAGCTTGTTCAGCATTACTGGTCAGGGCGTAGACTTGTATTACTATGATATTGAATGGTTTGCCTTGGAAATGAACAGAGATCATTCTGTCGTTTTTGAGATTGCATCCAAGTATTGCATTTTGGACTCTTTAGTTGACTATGATGGCTGCTCCATTTCTTCTAAGGGATTCTTGCCCACAGTAGTAGATATAATGGTCATCTGAATTAAATTCACCCATTCCAGTCCATTTTAGTTTGCTGATTCCTGAAATGTCAATGTGCATTCTTGCCATCTCCTGTTTGACCACTTTCAATTTATCTTGATTCATGGACCTAACATTCCAGGTTTCTATGCAACATTACTCTTCACAGCATTAGAGTTTACTTCCATCACGAGTGACGTCCACAACTGGGCGTTGTTTTTGCTTTGGCTCTGTCTTTTCATTCTTTTGGGAGTTATTTCTCCATTGATCTCCAGTAGCATATTGGGCACCTACCAACCTGGGGAGTTCATCTTTCAGTGTCCTATCTTTTTGCCTTTTCATACTGTTCATGGGGTTCTCAAGGCAAGAATACCGAAGTGGTTTTCCATTCCCTTCTCCAGTGGACCATGTTTTGTCAGAACTCTCCACCATAACCCATCTGTCTTAGGTGGCCCTGCATGGCATGGCTTATATTTTCATTAAGTGAGACAAGGCTGTGGTCCATGTGATCAGATTGGTTAGTTTCCTGTGATTGTGGTTTTCAGTCTGTCTGACCTCTGATGGAGAAGGAAAGGAGGCTTACAGAAGCTTCCTGATGGGAGAGACAGACTGAGGGTGAATCTGGGTTTTGTTCTGATGGGCAGGGCCATGCTCAGTAAATCTTTAATCCAATTTTCTGTTGATGGGTGGGGCTGTGTTCCCTTCCTCTTATTTACCTGGGGCCAAACTGTGGTGGAGGTAATGAAGATAATGGCGACCTCCTTCAAGAGGCCCCATGCATGCACTGCTACACTCAGTGCCCCCAACCCTGCAGCAGGCCACCGCCAACCCACACCTCCACCAGAGACCCCTGGACACTCCCAGGCAAATCTGGGTCAGTCTCTCGTGGGGTCACTGCTCCCTTTTCCTGGGTCTTGGTACATACAGGATTCTGTTTGTGCCCTCCAGGAGTCTGTTTCCCAGTCCTATATAAGTTTTGACAGCTCTATGGTGGGATTAATGGTGACCTCCTCCGAGAGGGCTTATTCCATACCCAGGTCTACTGCACCCAGAGCCCCTACCCCTGCAGGAGTCCACTGCTGACCCATACGTCCACAGGAGACACTCAAACACAGTTTTGTCTCAGTCTCTGTGGGGTCTCTGGGTCCTGGTGTGCACAAGGTTTGTTTGAGCCCTCTGAGCATCTCTGGTGGGTATGGGGTTTGATTCTAAATGAAATTTTGCCCCTCCTACCATCTTGTTGGGGCTTCTCCTTTGCCCTTGGATGTGGGGTATCTCCTCAAAGTCACTCCAGCACTGCACAGCTACCCTTCCAGCACCTACCATCTTGCTGGCGCTTCTCTGCCCTTGGACATGGGGTATCTCACTCCAGCGCTGGGCAGCCATAATTCCCAAGTACTATATATGCTAACAATTAATACCTAAAAAAGAAAAAATAATTCCACCTGAAAGGACCTCAGCAGAGATGATTCATGTTAATATACTCCCCCTCTCTCTCCATGTATGTAGATATATCTTTCCAGACTTTTATCACATCCAAATATATACATAAGCATAATTCCATATTGTGGAAGGCAAAATGCTAAGATGGCTGCTCCCTGCCTATATGCTGTATATAATCCCCTTTTCTTGAGTGTGGGCAGATCTGTGAGTTTGATGTGCTATCACTCCCTTAATCAAGTCATATTTTATGGCAAAGGTGTTAGGATAGTCACATCTGTAATTCCATTACATTATATAAGAATTTCTAGCTGACTTGGAAGAAGAATATTTGTGTTGTGAAAGGGCCATGTGGCTGGGACCTGAGAGCAGCCTCTAGGGGATAAGAGTGATTCCCCAACAGTCAGCCAGTAAGAAATCTGGGACCTTAGTCTTGAGATCACAAGGCACTGAATTCTGCCAATAAGCAGTGAGCCTGGGTCAGAGCCCTGCTGATGCTGTGATTTCAACCTGGTGAGTGTACTAGCTATATTTTCTTTTTGTCTGTTTTCTTGATGCTCTGGCCTTTGGGGCCTGCTGTCTAGGGAGAGACTGGCCCTCTCAGGACCACCCAGGTCTTAAAGATAGCAAATGACTGGCCCAGAAGAGTGCCTTTCATATGCAAACCAACCAATCCAGAGATGATATCTGAACCACTTCCCTATTTGGCCTACCCTCTAAGAGGCAATATTCCTCTGCCCTAATCATCCCAGGGCCAAGTACCAGACAACTAGTGATAGCTCCAATAGCCCAGAGCCCACTAAAATTCTTCAAACTAACTGTCCTAAACTTGATTACACTGCCTTACCTTGCTGTTCTCATAGAAACTACAATAAAGGCCCTTGCCCATGCTTTTACCACATTTCTTCTGCCACCTGGCCAATCCTGGCACTTCTCATGTGGCCCTCTGTGGTGTGCTATGCCCCTCCTCTTGGGATCTATAGTAACAAATTATCTTTTCAATGGCAGTCATCTGATCTGTTGCACTCACTATCCTTGACTGATGATAAAACCTACATTTTAAAAGAGAGACCCGTGTGCATGTGTGCATGCTAGATCAGTCGTGTCCCACTCTTTGTGACCCCATGGATTATAGCCCGCCAGGCTCATCTAGCCATGGGACTCTACAGGCAAGAATACTGGAGTGGGTTGCCATGCCCTCCTTCAGGGGATCTTCCCAACCTAGGCATTGAACCTGCGTCTCTTATGTCTCCTGCATTATCAGGCAGGTTCTTTACCACTAGCGCCACCTGGGAAGCCCCAAGAGAGACTCTTGGCAGCAGTTAAACCATGCTCAGAGGCCTGGTTGATGGAAGTTGTGACTTAATAAATTTGTTTTGTTTTAAACTGATAAGTTTGTGGAAATTTGTTATGCAATGATAAAAACTAAGATACACATAAAATTTAGATTTAAACATACTATATTCTTCTCTAACCTGTGTTTTTTTAATATAGCATATATGTTTGCATAAAGTGAAAGTGAGTGAAGTCGCTCAGTCGTGTCCGACTCTTGGCGACCCGGTGGACTGTAGCCCACCAGGCTCCTCCGTCCATGGGATTCTCCAGGCAAGAATACTGGAGTGGGTTGCCATTTCCTTCTCCAGGGGATTTTCCTGACCCAGGGATCGAACCCAGGTCTCCCGCATTGCAGACAGACACTTTAACCTCTGAGCCACCAGGGAAGTCCCATATGTTTGCATATATATAGATAAATAGAAATAGATATATAGATATTCCATTAAAAAGCTTCCCAGGTGGCACTAATGGTAAAGAACCCACTTGCCAATGCAGGAGATGTAAGAGACATGGGTTCGATCCCTGGGTCAGGAATTGATGAACAGGGAATGATGGACAGGGAAGCTTGGTGTGCTGCAGACCATGGGGTCACAAGAGTTGGACACAACTGAGTGACTGAACTGAACTGAACAGTGTTATTAGGACAGTTTTCATGGGAAGATAGAAACTGGAGGCTGCTTATGCATACATGGTGTGGCAGGAATGTTGAGGAGGTCTCAAGGAGCATTCCAACCAAAGGAAATGTTATGAGCAGTTTCAAAGAAGGGGATTAGGGTTTCAGGTATGAGCCTGAAGTTGGTGGTTGATGCAATGAATGAAGTTAGAGCAACAGGGTTGTCACACAGAGACTCTGATGATGTAAGAAACTGGGAGTCATTCTCATTCCATGAAAAAAAGGAGAATGAACTGATTTTTCAAAATGATAGCTGGGGAAGATGACCAGAGTGCAACATGAAGAAAAGTCAGAGAAAACTTAAAAGCCGGGGGTCTCACAGGCTGTTGCAGTAAGCAAAGCATGGGGAATGGAGCCTTTTATAGGGCAGAGCAATGGAAGGGGAGAGAAGCAGGACAAATCCAGAGATGAAACTGAATAAAAGGCAAATTGGAAAGACCTGTTGGATGCAGGTTGCCAAGCTTTGGGCTTAGCAAGATGGTAATAAGGAACTTGGTCAAAGTGTATCTATTTTGGCATTGTAGTTAAAGGCAGGGTAAATTGATTAATTGGTTCAGCTGGTAAAGAATCTGCCTGCAATGTGGGAGACCTGGATTTGATCCCTGGGTTGAGAAGATCCCCTGGAGAAGGGAAAGGCTACCCACTCCAGTATTCCGGCCTGGATAATTTCATGGACTGTATAGTCCATGGGGTCGTAAAGTCAGACATGACTAAGTGACTTTTACTTTCATTTTCAAACTGATTAATTAGATTTCAAGTATTCTCCTGTATCCCTGAAGGCAGCTGGGTACTAAGGGAATTCATCCACTGTAGGCTTTCGCTGAATCAGAGTGAATGGGTGACAGATCGATTTCACAAGGGAAACATGGTAGAAATGAAGTGGTTTGACAAAATTCGCATTTTCACATTCTCTATAAAGGAGAGAGCTCCCTTTGGACAGTTGCATAAAGTGAGAACCAGCAATCCCAGCTGCCAATAAAGAGAGCACACAATTTTTTTCCCCTTTACAGACCCCCAAGGTGGCACTTTCTAAGGCTGTGTCTGGTTGTAATTTATATTTTTGGCTATGGTTCAAGCCTTGGCCTGTGACATGTAAGCTAGTCACTTGTAGCTGGAGCAGCAGATGGTCGTTCCTCCTTCCCTTAAATGGCTCAGTCTGCCCTGGATCTTTAGGAGTGTAAATAATTTACTCTCTAGTCCACTGATCCCAGTTAATATTACTTCTCAAAATACCCCTGCCTGTGCTCTTATATTTACTTATACTTTTCTTGCCAAGGTCTTCTAAATATCCCTTCTGATATTTATTTTATGGGTAGAAATACTGGCCTGACTCAAACTCTGAAGTAAATTGTGAAGGATGGGAGCATCTTTAGTCAGCCCAGTGGGATTTTTAAGTACAACTGTCCCCCTCCCTTGGGGGAGTTTTTTACCAGAAACAACCGTGTGAGATCCTGCTTTCCATCAAGGGTTTATTGGTTAATGAGGCCTGTGGCTGGTGTGGTTTTCCTGTGTTTAACTTTTGGAAGTCTCAGAGACAGTTGCTTGGAATAGAGAGCTGACAGAATTATTGCCCAGCAAGCCTGCTGGCCACAGCCCACAAGACTCCACCAACATCGATGAATTTTATGGCCAATTCAGTGAACAGAGCAAGTATTTGAAGAGGCACATGGAAGAGATGTTGGCATCCTGTTCTGCTATCTGAAGAAGTCTGCAAGGCTTCTCATTAAGCCATCCTTTTTCTATCTCCTTTTACTCTAGGCTTTGTTGTTCTTCCTCAGCTGCCTGACCAGGGACTCATGGGCAGCAACGACTTCAGGATGAAGTCGCTGGGGTGGAACCTTGGGACTTAGCTCTGCCTCATTTACTTGTGGCAAAGGGGATCCTTTCAATTAAGAACTGCGGTAACAGAGCATGACCAAATTCCACTTTATCCTAGCATTCCAGCCCTTCAAGCTACTACCACTCTAAAATAGTCCCTTGCATTTGTGTAAACCTTGGAGATTTTGTACTCTCAAATATTATCACATTTGAGACTCATATCACCTCTACAAGTTAACATATTAAATAACTGTCACTATGTGACAAACCATCCCAGAACCCAGTGGCTTAAAACATTTCTCACCAGGCTGCAGGTTTCTTGGGCATAGGCCGATATTAGTTGGGCTCAGTCATGACTCTGTGGCAAGCCCAGGAGTTACCTGGTTTAGGCTGGGGAGTGGCTGTGTTTCACGTGTTCCTCATCCTCCTCCTAGAATCACAGGCTAACCTTAGCTTGTTATTTTTGTGGTGAAGCAGAAATGCAAGAATGGGTAGAAACAGTAATGCCTCTTAAGGCCTGGCCTCATAATTGTCTTACTGTTATTTCCACATTGTCCAATTTGCCAAAGCAAGTTCCATGATCAAACCCAGAGTCAATGGATGGGAGATGGCAGGGGCAAAGAATTAGGGGTCAATAATGCAATTTTTCACAGGTAGCTAGGGCATATATAACTGCTCTCATTTCATAGATGAGAAACCAGTGACCCAGAGAACTGAAATGATTTGCCCAAGGTCACATGGAAAATTCTAATACTCTCTGTTTTCTGGCAAGCTAAATTCCATGATCCCATAACGTATGTGGCTAGGTAAAGGTCCATGGTTCTTTTCTCATCGAGGAGGAATCCTTATGGCCTACTCCTTTTCTCTTCTCTCTTATGCCCCTGGAATTTGCCTCCTTCACAGTCATCACCATCTACTCTTCCATTTGGACTGTTTGGGGGTGAAGGATGGATGAAGTTCCTCTATTGAAATACACAGACACAAATTCTCCCATCCCTGAAACAGACATACCAATCTCTCCATTTTTAATAAAAATACTAAAAATTAATTAAAAATATTAGATCTTTAAACTAAACATCCCATGTTAGTTGAACCAGAGTGACATCAAACCTCAATATACCATGGTTCTTTGAAGAATGGGAGGATTATAATTGTCTGAAATCTGTCAACATGGTTTTTACTGACTCTGAGCTTCACTTAGATGTTAATGGGTTCAGGCTAGCCCTTACCTGACTGCCTTTGTAGAGTTTTTGGTTGCCCTCAAATCATGACTCTGCCCCATCCTGCCCAATCTGGTCTGGGTAGAATTTCAATCTGAGCTGCTCAGAGCTAGCCGAAAGAGATGTGAGCTGGTATCTTTGATACAGCCTGCAAGATTTTTTCAGGTGTGAGTCTCCATGGCAACCCTGTGTCTCTGGCTTCTGATACACTTGCACTGCTAACTGTGGCTTCTGGCATACTAAAGGTAGAAGGTACCATCTGACAAATTCTCCTCCTCGGGGTTTCTGGCCAACATGCACTGGCAATGTGTTCACCTTATATGAACCTTGTAGACAGAGGTCTCCGTGACTCCAGTCTCTGAAAGCCTCTTCCTTTTCCTTAGCATGGTTCTCTTTTTATCATTTTTTTAAAAATCTGCAGCCTAACTTCCACAGCTGGTTGATATGGCTGTCTGGCTATACCATTCAGTGAGGCTCCGTCTAATCTCTTTTGATTCTAAGGGCTAACATGCCTTAGCCAGAGCAATGAGGCAGAGTCCTGATCTCTTTTCCCATACTTCCATGGAAGACTGGAAGACAGATTACTTGCAGTAATTTATGGAGGCAGAAGGTAAGTCAGTAGCCTCTATAGTGGTAGAACCAAGAGGGAATGATGGTTGTCCTTGAGCCTTCAGAGATGATAGCTAAACCCAGAGAGAAGTAAATAAGGACAAGTTTGAAAAAAAATGCTGCTACTCATAAAAAACTCGGTACATATCCCCTTGTGGTCCCTGTTTATCTTGCTGGGTCAGCGCTAGAGAGATAAAGAAGCAAAGAAGTCTGGTTAGGAGCATTGCCATAGATATATTTTTTAGTTAATTATTTTTTTATTTATTGGCTGTGCTGGGTCTTCATTGCTGTGTGCAGGCTTTTCTCTAGTTGTGATGAATGGGGACCACTCTCTAGTTGCAGTATACGGGCTTCTCATGGTGGTGGCTTCTTTTGTTGTGGAGCATGGGCTCTAGGGTGCACGGGCTTCAGTAGTCCTGGCGTAGGGGCTTGGTTGCTCCACAACATGTGGGATCTTAGTTCCCAAACCAGGGATCAAACCCGTGTCTCCTGCATTGTCTAATGGATACTTAACCACTGGACCACCAGGGAAGTCCTGCCATAGATATTTTGCCTCCCTCTTTGGTATGGTCCACCATTGGAATATTAACAGAAAGCAAGAGGTGGCTGGTAGGGTGGCACCATGTTATGCTTCCTGACTGGCTTGTCTAATCGTTGACCACAGAGTATAATATTAGTAAGTGTGGGATCTTGAGCCAGACTGCTTGGGCTTGAATGTCTTCTGATGTGTGACATTTAGCGAATTTCTTAATGCTTAATTATCTCATCTAGAAAATGGACATAATCCAGCCTACTTTGTATGGTTGTCATGAGGATTAAATAATGTTTCTAAAGCTCTTGGCACCATTATAAGCACTAAATAAATACTAACCATTGCTAACACTAGCTGATGCACATTTTGGGTGGGGGCATTTTCAAGAAGGAATTGAGTACAAGAGTACATTGAGACTGTGATATATCTCTTGAGTGCTTCTTTTTCTTTCTTTGGCCATGCCACACAGTTTGTGGGATTTTAGTTTCCTGACCAGGGATTAAACTCATGCCCTCAGTGCTGAAAGCACAGAGTCCTAACCAGTGGACCACCAGGGAACCCCCAAGTGTCCCTTTTTTAGTAAACTCTTAAATATAGTAAAAGCTCCCATCACTAACATCTACTTAACCAATATGGTAGATTGAGTTGATGCTTTTCCTTTCTACTGAAATATATACTGACCAATGCTCAGAGCACAAAGAAAGATTATGGGCAGTAAGTCACCCTTCGGTCGACCCATACACTTCTGCTCCCATGTGTCAAGTTGATGCTTACCAAGTTGTTTTCATTATCAGCTGGCACCGTTCGTGGAACATACTGCCCTATAGCCAGTGAATTAAATATCATTTCTGTCATATAAGGTCACAAATATATTTAGCTTGATCTGGGAAAAAAAAAAAGATTTAGTTGTTTTGTCGCCAAACCTATTTTTGCCAGTTGTACTTGCTAATATAATTAGATAACTTAATGTAAATTTATGAACTATGAATACAAAAGGAAGGCCACTGTTTCCATGTGAATGAAGTTCAGTTCTTTGGAAAGACTTGATAAAGAAAAGTTACTTTTAAAAACCTCTCTGTTGTTAGGGGGAAAAAAAACCATGAAGCTGGAAAGCAAATGGGATGTATTAGGGATGTAGTTTATGCAAGAAAGAGTCAGAAATTTCAGCCAAAGGACCCACGCTCAGAAAAAGGACCTTGCTTACGTCACATCACCAGATGGCTGAATGAATATGCATTTGTGTGTTTTAGGTTGAAATAAAGCGCTTAAGGACCATAAGTATAACTTTATATGATGCTTCACTCTAATCAATCAAGTACTTGTTATGCAAGAGAGTGTTATATATACAAGGGAGCTTCTACTGTATGGCCAATGTATTGTGTTAAGTAGGGCTTCCTGGGTAGCTCAGTGGTGAAGAATCCACTTGCCAATGCAGAAGATGGGGTGTGATCCCTGGGTTGAGAAGATCCCCTGGAGAAGGAAATGTCAACCCACTCCAGTATTCTTGCCTAGAGAATCCCATGGACAGAGCCTGGCACGCTACATTTCATGGGGTTGCAAAAGAGTCAGACACAACTTAGCGACTAAACAACAATTGTGTTAACTAATTTATATGCTCTGGGCTTGAAAGAGAGCTCAGTAGAGTCCATTTACCAGCTTTATTTGTGCAAGTTTGTAGTAGGCAGAATAATGCCCCCCCCAAATATGTCCACATCCTAATCTCTGGAACACGTGAACATGCTATGTTATATGCCAGGGGGAAATGAAGCTTGCAGATGGTAGTAATGTTGCTCATCAGTTGACCTTGAGATGGTAAGATTATCCTGGATTCCCTGGGATGTAATCACAAAGGTCCTTACAAGTGGAAGGAGGGAGGCTGAAGGGAGAGTGTCAGAGTGATATGAGGTAAGAAAGACTTGACCCAAGTTGCTGGCTTTAAAGATAGAAGGAAGGGGCCATAAACAAAGGAATGCAGGCAGCATCTAGAATCTAGAAAGGCAAAGGAATGGATTTTACCCCAGAGCCTCCAGAAATGAATACCATTCTGCCAACACTGATTTTAGCCCAGTGAGACATTTTCAAGACTTCTGACCCAGAATAATAAATTTGTGTTGATGAGCTACTAGGATTGTGGTAATTTGTTACAGCAGTAATAAGAAACTATTGTAGACATTGAGCCAAGTTGAAGACAAACAACAAATTGTATCCCCTAACCGTCACCACCACCACCACCACCACCCCTCCCTGTCCTGCAACTGTGCTTATAGGAAACCTAGTCCCTTCATAATTTCAAGTACCATAGACACAGAATTTATACTTCATATCTGTCTCTGGACTTAGAAGCACCATTTTTTTAAACACTTCACAGATTTACATGTCATCCTTGCTTGGAGGCCATGCTAGTCTTATCTGTATCATTCCAAATATAGCATAGGTACTACTGCAGTGAGCACAGAAGCACCGCATTTACTAAGTTCCTACCATTTGCCAGGCAGTATGCTAAATTCTGGGCTTTCCTGTGGCTCAGTGGTAAAGAATCTGCCTGCAATGCTGGAGATGAAGGAGCCATGGGTTTGATCCATGGGTTGGGAAGATCCCTTGGAGGAGGGCATGGCAACCCACTCCAATATTCTTGCCTGGAGAATCTCATGGAGAGAAGACCCTGGTGGGCTATAGTCCATGGGGTTGCAAAGTCAGACATGACTGAGCACACACTCATGCATGCTAAATGCTAAGGCCTCCTTTGTAAAAATTATTTTTTAATTTATTTGGTGCTGCTGGGTCTTCGCTGAAGCATGCAGGATCTTAGTTGCAGCATGTGGGATGTAGTCCCCTGACTAGGGATTGAGCCCAGGTCCCCTGCATTGGGAACAAGGAGTCTTGGCCACCACATCACCAAAGAAGTCCCCACTAAGGCCTCTTCGGTGAACAGCATAAATAAAGGATCTGTCTTTGTGGAGCTCTCAGGCTATTTTCATTATGTCTTCCCATTTCAAAACCTATACTTAACAGGAAGGTGGTTCTCAACATCTTCCTGTTTCTTGACTGAGGAATACCTAGTTTTCTGTTCATTTGTAAAACAGAGTGTTTGGGCCATTACAAACTCCACTCTTCCTCTAATCCTTTTTTTCAGATTGCTTTGGATTTGGAAGTCCAAGATCTCTTCTTTCACTCATTCACCCATCCTACAAAGTGACTTTCCAGCATTCTATTGTTACAGTCTTCCAACATAAAAATATCAGCAACAAAACAGTTATTTCCACCAAGGAAAGAGGATGACTCCTTCATGCTCCATCTTCCCACATGACCATGTTCATTGTGAGCTTTCCACTCCATTCAGGTGTTTTCCTCCATCCAAAATGGGGGACCTTATGAACCCCAAGTCTCTCCTATAGGTAAGGTCCAGCTCATGCCTACTTTCAACAATAGCCTCCCCAGCCATAGCAGCTTACCTTTGCCTCTATAGTATGCAGTTCTGAGTCATGCCCCTGTGCCCCAAATTACTGGTCATTTTGTCCTCTATTACATGTAGCATCTGTGTTTTATTGCCTTCCTTATTGGACACCCCTTCAATGGTTTCCCACTATCCTAAGAATAAGGTCCAAACTCTTCATCGTATAGCACTATGAGTCATCATGATCTGATGGCCCTGTCTTCCTCTCCACATTCCAGTGCCATTCTCCACCCTTCCCCACCATCTGTCTTAGTCTTTTAAAGCTGCTATGGGCTTTCCTGGTGGCTTAGATGATAAAGGGCTTCCCTTGTGGCTCAGCTAGTAAAAGAATCTGCCTGCAATGCAGGAGACTTGAGTTCGATCCCTGGGTTGGGAAGATCCTCTGGAAAAGGGAAAGGCTACCCACTCCAGTATTATGGCCTGGAGAATTCCACAGACTGTACAGTCCATGGGGTCACAAAGTGTCAGAATGACTGAGCGACTAAACTGAACTGAACTGAATCCCACTCATAAGGGCTCCACCTTCATGCCCAAATCACCTCCCAAAGGCTCCACCTCCAAATACCATCACACTGAGGAAGTAGGTTTCAACATATTAATTTGGCAAGTACACAAACACTCAGTTCATAGTACTATCCTCAGCAACCATTCTGATATTTTCAGTTCCTGCTAGATGGTAGTTATAATGATTGTTGTTGTTGTTTAGTTGCTCGGTCGTGTCTGGCTCTTTGCGACCCCATGGACTGTAGCCTGTCAGGCTCCTCTGTCCATGGGATTCTCCAAGCAAGAATACTGGAGTGAGTTGCCATTCCCTTCTCCAGGGGATTTTCCCAACCTGTGTCTCCTGCATTGCAGGTGGATTCTTTGCCATCTGAGCCACCAGGGAAGCCCTATAGTATATACACACACACACACACACAAATACTAATTAAAAACAATGTTGGCATCTTTGTAGAGTCCAGTCAAAACATACCTTTGTTAAGTCTTAGGCCACTTATATATGAAGGAAGCAATGATGGCAGAGAATGTGCCCTGTGTTTGGGGATTCCCCCTGAACCTGGAATCCTGAAATTCACTCCGATTTCCTTCCCTATCATTTAAATGGTGTTGGTTAATACCATTTAGAAATTTTGCAGTGTTGTTTGTCTCAAGTACTACACAATTTTCTCCATACGAATTAATTGGATATTTTGTAAGATAAACAAGCTAGATATAATTGGCCCTATTGGATAGATCACGCTGTGTGTGCTAAGTCGCTTCAGTGGTCTCCAACTCTGTGACACTATGGACTGTAGCCTACCAGGCTTCTCTCTCCATGGGATTCTCCAGGCATGAATACTGGAGTGGGTTGCCATGCCCTCCTCTGAGGGCTCTTTCCTACCCAGGGGTTGAACCCATGTCTCTTACATCTCCAGCATTGGCAGGAAGTTTCTTTATCACTAGTGCTACCTGGGAACATAGAGCAGTGACTCTTAAACTGAATGTGAAGCAGAATCACCCAGAGTGCTTGCCAAATTTGCTAATTCCCAAAGGCAAGCCCAATTCTGATCCTTTAGATCTAGCGTGTAGCCCAGGAATCTGTATTTTTAAAGCTCCTCCCAAGTCATTCTGAAGCCTATTGTCCAGGCTAATAATAATATTAGCTACCATTCATTGATAGTTACTGTTTGCCAGGCACTGATCTGTTCTAAGATGCCTTATAGAAAGCTACCATTATGTAATTTAATCTTTTCCACTAGTCTATGAGGAAGGTATTCATTTAAGCCCTCATTTTGCAGATGAGAGAGCTGAGGCTAAGAGAGGTTAAGTAATTTTGCCTGGAGTCACACAGATAATAAATCACAGAGCCGCTCAACATTATTCTAATTCTAAAGCCCTCTTCTTTCCCTTAATTCCAGGCTACTTGCCTCCCCTAAGGCTTTCCTCATTTGTAGACTTCTGGTTCCTTGGTAGGTTCAATGTGCACCTACCTCTCCAATCCTAATGAGAGTTACAATCTGTTGCCTTTAAAGGTGCTTTACAATTTACTGACTAAGCAACAACAACAATGGGAAAAGCTCTGTCTTCCAACAGTTCTTTGCTCTGCATTTGTGCAAACCATGAGTGTCCAGGAAGAGGCCCCATTTTTTTTAAATGGCATAAATATAGACATTTATTTACTTATTTATTTTTAAATTTTTTATTGTGGTAAAAGTCACATAATATAAAACATACTCTTTTAACCATATTTAACTGTACAATTCAGTGGCACTAAGGACATTCACATTGTTGTGCAACTCTTACCATCATCCATCTCCTGAGTTTTTCACTTTTATAAACTGAAACTCTGTCCCCATTAAATACTAAATGCCTAGTCCCCCTCCCCACCCCACCCCTGGCCCCTAGCATCTCCCAATATACTTTCTGACTCTGAGAATTCGACTGTTCTAGGTATTGCATTTAAGAGGAAGTCACTTACAGAATAAAAAAATTTATGTTCTTTCTGCCCTCCTCACATACCACATTGATTATCAGGTACAGAAGAAACTTCTGAAACTTCTGGCCCACTTGGCCTGTCTTCTCCTCCAAAACCAGGAAGCAGTACAGCAAGAGAAAAGCTTCATTTCTGAAGTTCAAGTGCTCTCTCTCATGTACCATTGTTGTTGTTGTTGTTGTTATTGTTGTTCAGTCGCTCAGTTGTGTCCAACTCTTTGCAACCCCATGGACTGCAGCATGCCAGGCTTCCCTGTCCTTCACTATCTCCTGGAGTTTGCTCAAATTCATGTCCACTGAGTCAATGATGCCATCCAGCCATCTCATCCTCTGTCGTCCCCTTCTCCTCCAGCCCTCAATTTTTCCTAGCATCAGGGTCTTTTCCAATGAGTCGGCTCACGTACCATATGAAGTATATGAAGTGTGTTTGTCATTCAGTCATGTCTGACTCTTTGGAACCCCATGGATTGCAGCCTGCAAAGCTCCTCTGTCTGTGGAATTCTCTAGGCAAGAACACTGAAGTGGGTTGTCATGTCCTTTTTCAGGGGATCTTCCCAACCCAGGAATCAAACACAGGTCTCACACATTGCAGGCAGATTCCTTACCATCTGAGCCACCAGAGAAGCTCTCATGTACCATAGCCTGGGACAGAAGTTCAGCATGCTGCATATGAGTCCTGTGATAAGACAACCGTCAAAGGGTAGAATGTTTATGGAATGTGGATCAGGATATACAAACAAGAACTCTAATTTGGATTTGAGGTAAATACTGGGTGAACTCCCTTTATACTTGGGAACTCCTGTACACTTGATATTAGGAGGTCATACAGAGTCCCTCCATGAGCTCAATACGATAAATTCCTCTGCTGAAGGCTTTCTACTTACAGCAGAAGCTGAGGTTGAATGTGTTTCACTTGGTAGTAGAGGTAGCTAGATGAGGGATCTGTCTATTGCACCCACCTCTGGCTTCTACCTTCTCTTACTTCAAAAAAAAAATATCCTGGTAAACAGCAATCTGGACCCTTAAATTATGATACTAGCAGAAGCTTGAAGGGTTCTCCATAAGTTATTTTATTTCTACCAGGCAGGATCTAAGGTAAAGATGGCAAACAGTAGTTTCATGCCCACTCCATGTGTGAGAGTAGCTGCCTAGAACAATATAGTGAATAGAATTATGTGGCCACTGTTGGGTTCTGCAGGAAAGAATGCCAGAATTGATTAGTGATGTCTGCCACGGACATTAAAGTTTGCCAGCAAATGATCTACTTTTTTGGCTTGGAGCTCTTGTTTGGGGCTATTAGCTCCTTAACCTGATTGCACACAAATCACAGGAAGCTTTTTAAAAAATACTGGCACCTAGAGTCCACCCCAGATTAATTAAATTAGATTTCTCTGGAGGTAAGATTCAGCTGTCCAAGCATCCAAGGTTGAGGACCACTGCTCTGTACCATTACAGATATACAGAAGACCTAACTCAGTAGTTCTCAAGTGTACTTTCTCCAACAAGGACATGCCAGGCTGGTTGCATGAGAATTGTCTGAATAACTTGTTAAACTGGAGGTCCCTGGGACCAAATCTTCAGACTTTGAATTTGGAAGTACGGGGATAGGTCTCAAGAATTTGTATTTGTAAAAACTTCACAGTAGGAAGCTGATATGCAGCCAGGTTTGGAACCCACTGTCCTAAGCTCTTCTTTTATTTATTATTACTTATTTATTTTAATTGGAGGATAACTACTTTATAATATTGTGATGGTTTGTACCATACATCAATATGAATCAGCCATACATATACATGTGTCCCCCTCCATTCTGAACTCCCCTCCCACCTCCACCCCACCTCATCCCTCAAGGTTGTCACAGAGCACTGGTTTTGGGTGCCCTGAGTCATATATCAAACTCCCACTGGCTAGGTAATGTATATGTTTCAATGCTATTCTCTCAAATCACCCCACCCTTTCCTTCTCCCACTGAGTCCAAAAGTCTATTCTTGATGTCTGTGTCTCCTTTGCATGCTCTTCTTAATGCCTCAAATAAATGACAGCTCTGAGGAGAACCATGCACTCTGGGACAGTGGCTTTCAACCCTGACTGTGCATCAGCATTTCCTGGGAAACTTGAAAATAAGAACAGTTGTTACTGTTGTTGTTGTTTAGTCACTAAGTCATGTCTGACTCTTTGCCACCCTCTGGACTGTAGCCCACCAGACTCCTCTGTCCATAGGATTCTCCAGGCAAGAATACTGGAGTAGGTGGCCATTCCCTCTTCCAGGGGATCTCCACCACTCAGAGATCGAACCTGGGTCTCCTGCACAGCAGGCAGATTCTTTACCACTGAGCCACCTTGGAAACCCTAGGGACACCAGTTCTTGAGTCTAACTCCAGATCAGTTAAATCAGACTCTCTAGAGTAGAACTTGGATGGTTCTAATGTGTAGCTAACACCCTAAGAATAGCTGCTTTAAGAAGTAGGATGCAGGAACCTCATTTGGGAAGTTCATCAGGTAGATTTCATTTTTCTTTTGCTATGGATTTTGTCCCTGACTTAGTCTAATGCTTTGACTTGATGTTAGGTGGCAGAACCACTTCTGTTTCTCAAACCTTGTTTACCCACTAGAATCTATCATTTATTATGGTTATGCTGGTCTTATCGGTCTTCCTGGACTAAGTAAACATTGGCTTCAGTGGCTGACTCATTTTTTTACACAAAGAGCTACTGTGTGTATCTGGATGTTTATAAAATGTAGATTCCAATATCTTCTACTTCCATAAAGAAAAGTTTATGAGGATCATTTTTAAAATTTTTTATTTAGATAATCAAATGAAAATTAGGGTAATTGATGCTTTTAAGAGATAGAGTCATTGTAAATACAAAGTTGTATTTCAAGTGAGAGGCCTTTGAGGGCCCTCACTGTGAATTAGTAGGAGCAAAAAGATCAGCTTAACTTACCCATCCATGACTGGCTCTTGTAGGGGAGAAAAAAGTTTTCCTTGACACTCTTAGTGTCCTTGGCAGGGTCTAAATTACACTGAGAGAGACAGAGAAGCAGGGGAAAAGCATACAAATTACTTTAAGTTTTACATGATATGAGAACCTTTAGAGGGAACCGGAGACAACAAGAAGCAGTTACACTTGTGTTTTAGGCTAGGTTTGATGAAGTGTGGGCAGTTGTATAGAAATATGATAAATTAAGAGATGGCAAGAGTGAACGTTGACATTCTAGGAATCAGCGAACTAAAATGGACTGGAATGGGTGAATTTAACTCAGATGACCATTATTTCTACTACTGTGGGTAGGAATCCCTTAGAAGAAATGGAGTAGCCATCACAGTCAACAAAAGAGTCTGAAATGCAGTACTTGGATGCAATCTCAAAAATGACAGAATGATCTCTGTTCGTTTCCAAGGCAAACCATTCAATATCACAGTAATCCAAGGCTATGCCCAAACCAGTAACATTGAAGAAGCTGAAGCTGAACGGTTCTATGAAGACATACAAGACTTTCTAGAACTAACACCCAAAAAAGGTGTCCTTTTCATTATAGGGGACTGGAATGGAAAAGTAGGAAGTCAAGAAACATCTGGGGTAACAGGCAAATTTGGCCTTGGAATTCGGAATGAAGCAGGGCAAAGGCTAATAGAGTTTTGCCAAGAGAACGCACTGGTCATAGCAAACACCCTCTTCCAATAACACAAGAGAAGACTCTATACATGGACATCACCAGATGGTCAACACCGAAATCAGATTGATAATATTCTTTGCAGCCAAAGATGGAGAAGCTCTATACAGTCAGCAAAAACACGACTGGGAGCTGACTGTGACTCAGATCATGAGCTCCTTATTGCCAAATTCAGACTTCAATTGAAGAAAGTAGGGAAAACCACTAGACCATTCAGGTATGATCTAAATCAAACCCCTTATGATTATACAGTGGAAGTGAGAAATAGATTTAAGGGACTAGATCTGATAGAGTGCCTAATAAACTATGGACGGAGGTTCCTGACATTGTACAGGAGACAGGGATCAAGACAATCCCCATGGAAAAGAAATGCAAAAAACCAAAATGGCTGCCTGAAGAGACCTTACAAATAGCTGTGAAAAGAAGAGAAACAAAGAGCAAAGGAGAAAAGGAAAGATATTAGCATCTAAATGCAGAGTTTCAGAAGAATAGCAAGGAGAGATAAGAAAGCCTTCCTCAGCGATCAATGCAAAGAAATAGAGGAAAACAACAGAATGGGAAAGACTAGAGATCTCTTCAGGAAAATTAGAGACACCAAGGGAACATTTCATGCCAAGATGGGCTTGATAAAGGACAGAAATGGTATGGAACTAACAGAAGCAGAAGATATTAAGAAGAGGTGGCAAGAATACATAGAAGAACTGTACAAAAAAGATCTTCACGACCCAGATAATCATGATGAAGTGATCACTCACCTAGAGCCAGACATCCTGGAATGTGAAGTCAAGTGGGCCTCAGGAAGCATCACTATGAACAAAGCTAGTGAAGGTGATGGAATTCCAGTTGAGCTATTTCAAATCCTGAAAGATGATGCTGTGAAAGTGCTGCACTCAATTTGTCAGCAAATATGGAAAACTCAGCAGTGGCCACAGGACTGGAAAAGGTCAGTTTTCATTCCAAACCCAAAGAAAGTTAATGCCAAAGAATGCTCAAACTACCGCACAATTGCACTCATCTCACACACTAGTAAAGTAATGCTAAAAATTCTCCAAGCCAGGCTTCAGCAATACGTGAACCGTGAACTTCCAGATGTTCAAGCTGGTTTTAGAAAAGGCAGAGGAGCCAGAGATCAAATTGCCAACATTCGCTGGATCATCGAAAAAGCAAGAGAGTTCCAGAAAACCACCTATTTCTGCTTTATTGACTATGCCAAAGCCTTTGACTGTGTGGATCACAATGAACTGTGGAAAATTCTGAAAGAGATGGGCATACCAGACCACCTGACCTGCCTCTTGAGAAACCTATATGCAGGTCAGGAAGCAACACTTAGAACTGGACATGGAACAACAGACTGGTTCCAAATAGGAAAAGGAGTACATCAAGGCTGTATATTGTCACCCTGCTTATTTAACTTATATGCAGATTACATCATGAGAAACGCTGGACTGGAAGAAGCACAAGCTGGACTCAAGATTGCCGGGAGAAATATCAATAACCTCAGATATGCAGATGACACCACCCTTAAGGCAGAAAGTGAAGAGGAACTAAAAAGCCTCTTGATGAAAGTGAAAGAAGAGAGTGAAAAAGTTGGCTTAAAGCTCAGCATTCAGTAAACTAAGATCATGGCATTTGGTCCCATCACTTCATGTGAAATAGATGGGGGAACAGTAGAAACAGTGTCAGACTTTATTTTGAGGGGGCTCCAAAATCACTGCAGATGGTGATTGTAGCCATGAAATGAAAAGATCTTTACTCCTTGGAAGGAAAGTTATGACCAAACTAGATAGCATATTAAAAAGCAGAGAGATTACTTTGCCAACAAAGGTCCATCTAGTCAAGGCTATGGTTTTTCCAGTGGTCATGTATGGATGTGAAAGTTGGACTGTGAAGAAAGCTGAGCGCTGAAGAAATGATGCTTTTGAACTGTGGTGTTGGAGAAGACTCTTGAGAGTCCCTTGGACTGCAAGGAGATACAACCAGTCCATTCTAAAGGAGATCAGTCATGGGTGTTCATTGGAAGGACTGATGCCAAGGCTGAAACTCCAATACTTTGGCCACCTCATGCAAAGAGTTGACTCGTTGGAAAAGACTCTGATGCTGGGAGGGATTGGGGGAAGGAGGAGAAGGGGACAACAGAGGATGAGATGGCTGGATGGCATCACCGACTCAATGGACATGAGTTGAGTGAACTCTGGGAGTTGATGATGGACAAGGAGGCCTGGCGTGCTGCAATTCATGGGATCGCAAAGAGTTGGACACGAGTGAGCGACTGAACTGAACTAAACTGAACTGAAGAAGTATGAGGTAAGTGTAATAAACTGGGGAACACTTAGCAAGGCCTGTTTGTTCAGATTTTTCTTGGCATCTCTTTGTCTTTGAAAGACAAGGATGCTCCTTTCTTCTAGGTATGGGGAGGTCATCTCTCACATGAGGGTTTTACGACCTGTTTCAGGGGAGAAGGGTAGGGGAAGGTCAGAGTGACCTTCCTACGTCTGCTGTTGTCTCAGATTCCTTCAGCTTAAAATATTCATTATGCCAAGCTTCCATATTTGGGGGGTAGCATGCCCTGTACCCCATCACCCGGTTGGTCCTTTCTGAAGCAAATGGAATCTCTCTGATTTCTTTTTTTAGAAGGTAGACAACCACAGATAGAGCCAGTCTAGCAGGGATGATCACACCAGACTTGGTAAGCTTTTCAGAATACAGTAGGACTCCTCTTATTCCTCAAAATGCATTTTTGAAAAATTCCATCTATTTCCTCACTTAGGCTTGACTTTTCATCATTAGTGATTAATATACTTGGTTTAAACCTTTCCTCATCAGATCCATGGAGAAGGCAATGACAACCCACTCCAGTACTCTTGCCTGGAAAATCCCATGCACAGAGGAGCCTGGTGGGCTGCGGTCCATGGGTTCGCTGAGTCAGACATGACTGAGCGACTTCACTTTCCCTTTTCACTTTCATGCATTGGAGAAGGAAATGGCAACGCACTCCAGTGTTCTTGCCTGGAGAATCCCAGGGACGGCCGAGCCCGGTGGGCTGCCGTCTATGGGGTCGCACAGAGTCAGACACGACTGAAGCGACTTAGCAGCAGCAGCAGCAGATCCATGTTTTCAAGTATAAACAGAGCTAACCCATTAAGTCCCCAATACCTCCAATGTGTACTCTCAGGAAGAAAGAACCATGATTATCTTGGTGAAGAAATGATACATAAAAGAGAGGTTAAAAGGACCTCACATGGGGTTCCCTGCTGGCTCAGATGGTAAAGAGTCTGCCTACAATGCAGGAGACCCAGGTTTGATCCCTGGGTCAGGAGGGACGATCCCCTGGAGAAGGAAATTGCAACCCCTCCAGTATTCTTGCCTGAAGAATTCCATGGACAGAGGAGCCTGGCAGGCTGCAAAGAGGTCACAAAGGGAGCCTAAGGCTTTGAGGACTAACGCCTCTTTAATGCAAGTTGTTTTTTCCTGCGCTTCTCATTTTAGGAATTCCTTGCAGCGGTAACCTGTTTTAAAAACCAATATGAGTCCTTCAAAGGGATGATTGGGCCCTTACCGCTTAAGAATAAGGGTATAGAGTCCTTCCGGGGGTGGGAGCATGAATGAGACAGGCCTAGGACCTGGGACCCTTGGCTGTAGTGCTACAATGCTTGCAACTGAACACACATTTCCTCCAGCAACAAAATACAAGGAAACTATGTTGTTGTTTGTGTGTTGTTTAGTCCCTAAGTTGTGTCTGACTCTTTGTAACCCCAGGAGCTCACCATGCTCCTCTGTCCATGGGATTTCCCAGGCAAGAATACTGGAGTGGGTTGCCATTTCCTTCTCCAGGGGATCTTCCTTACCCAAGGGTCAAACCCATGTCTCCTGCATCCCCTGCATTGGCAGGAGGATTCTTTAAGCCCACAAAGAAACCCAATGGGAGTAAAAATAACTGTGTGTATGCACAGTTAGGGTAAATTCTGGACAAAACATAGAAAAAGACCAGAAAAACCCAACTGCCACTTTTGAGGAGCCTGGAGCAAAAGCAGGGTACTGTGCATGCCCCCTGCACAAAACACCAGCTAAGGGGTGAGCAAATCACCTAAGCCACCCTTCCAACCTGACCCTTGAACATACCCCTACCCTCATCCCATATAAGGAACAAGCTTTCCCCCCATCCTCAGGGAGCAAGCAAGCAAGAGAACCTGCTATTTCTTCTCAGTCCCCTCCTGCTGCAGCAGGGGCCCAATAAAACCTTGCCTGAAAAAAAAACCGATGTGAGTCCTTTGAGAAACAGTGTGCTGGGACCCAGCCATCGCTGTAGCCCCAGCACCTGGTTCAGGGTAGTTGAGGGAATGGTAGCCAATGAAAATGTACCATCGGAGAACTACCATGGGAGGTTTTGGATCCAGCCTTGGACCCAGCCAAATGAGTCCCAACAGCCAAACTTTTGGAGGACAGCCTAATAGTCCTTGTAAACAAGATCATTTCCTTTCCCCTCTGCCCATGGAACAGGACCCAGTAAACCCCTCGCTGGTACAGTATCCCCATCCATGTGCTCAGAGAATAGACCATTGTATTTTTGCCAAGAGCTGGCTATCCAGTGAATAATCTGTTCCTATACATTTACACTCAGTGCGGAGTATCCTAGGACATGTTTATACTCAAGAAAGGTTAGTATTAACATTGTGTCAAGGGATTAATCTGTTTTAATTGCAAATGTCAAGAATAAACCCCCTTCTTTGGGGCCTAGATGTATGACTTTGCTAAATATTTATAGATAACTTGGAATGTTTACTCTTCATTCTGGAGCTAGGTATTTACTTGCACAATTGCATACTCTTCCCCAACCTCCTACCCCATTCAGTGTTCTCCTGATGTTTTCTCTCTATAAGGAGCAACAGGGAGATATGGGCATACGTGGCTACTGGAATAGAGCTACTGATATTGGGCGGAGCTGACCCCAAGCTAGTAGCGTAACCAGAAAAATACTATAGGTATATTATCAGGATCATGGAATGAGGAGAGGCCTCAGAATCAGGAATCCTGAATTCTAGTCCCCAGTCTGCTATCAATTAGCTGTTTGACCTTTGCTGGGCCTCAGTTTCCTCATCAAGAAAACAAAAGAGATGAATTTGAATTTTTAAAATTTCTTCCAGCTCTGAATCATCATGGAAATGCTCTCTAAGCCATTTTGAAAGCTCTACCCACTCCAGGTGTGATACTCAGGCCCTCTGGAGCAGAGCCATTCTATAGAACTTTCTGCCATGATGGAAATGTCTAATAAGGTAGCCTCTTCAGTTCAGTTCACTTCAGTTCAATCGCTCAGTCGTGTCTGACTCTGCGACCCCATGGATTGCAGCACTCCAGGCTTCCCTGTCCGTCAACAACTCCCAGAGTTTACACAAACTCATGTCCATTGAGTCAGTGATGCCATCCAACCATCTCATCCTCTGTTGTCCCCTTCTCCTGCCCTCAATCTTTCCTAGCATCAAAGTCTTTTCAAATGAGTCAGCTCTTCGCATCAGGTGGCCAAAGTATTGGAGTTTCAGCTTCAGCATTAGTCCTTCCAGTGAACACCCAGGACTGATCTCCTTTAGGATGGACTGGTTGGATCTCCTTGCAGTCCAAAGGACTCTCAAAAGTCTTCTCCAACACCACAGTTCAAAAACATCAATTCTTCGGCATTCAGCTTTCTTCACAGTCCAACTCTCACATCCATACATGACCACTGGAAGAACCATAGCCTTGACTAGATGGACCTTTGTTGGCAAAGTAATGTCTCCGCTTTTTAATATGCTGTCTAGGTTGGTCATAACTTTCCTTCCAAGGAGTAAGTGTCTTTTAATTTCACAGCTGCAATCACCATCTGCAGTGATTTTGGAGCCCAGAAAAATAAAGTCAGCCATGGTTTCCACTGTTTCCCCATCTATTTGCCATGAAGTGATGGGACCAGATGCCATGATCATAGTTTTCTGAATGTTGAGCATTAAGCCAATTTTTTCACTCTGCTCTTTCACTTTCATCAAGAGCCTCTTTAGTTCTTCTTCACTTTCTGCCATAAGGGTGGTGTCATCTGTATATCTGAAATTACTGATATTTCTCCTAGCAGTCTTGATTCCAGCTTGTGCTTCATCCAGCCCAGCATTTCTCATGATGTACTCTGCATATAAGTTAAATAAACAGGGTGAAAATATACAGCCTTGACATACTCCTTTTCCTATTTGGAAGCAGTCTGTTATTCCATGTCCAGTTCTAACTGTTGCTTCCTGATCTGCTTACAAATTTCTCAAAGAGGCAGGTCAGGTGGTCTGGTATTCCCATCTCTTTCAGGATTTTCCACAGTTTATTGTGATCCACACAGTCAAAGGCTTTGGCATAATCAATAAAGCAGAAATAGATGTTTTTCTGGAACTCTCTTGCTTTTTCGATGATCCAGCAAATGTTGGCAATTTGATATCTGGTTCCTCTGCCTTTTCTAAAACCAGCTTGAACATCTGGAAGTTCACGGTTCACGTATTGCTGAAGCCTGGCTTGGAGAATTTTGAGCATTACTTTGCTAGAATGTGAGATTAGTCCAGTTGTGTGGTAGTTTTAGCGTCCTTTGGCATTGCCTTTCTTTGGGATTGGAATGAAAACTGAACTTTTCCAGTCCTGTGGCCACTGCTGAGTTTTCCAAATTGCTGGCATATTGAGTGCAGCACTTTCACAGCATCATCTTTCAGGATTTGAAATAGCTCAACTGGAATTCCATCACCCTCTCTAGCTTTGTTCATAGTGATGCTTTCTAAGGCCCACTTGACTTCACATTCCAGGATGTCTGGCTCTAGGTGAATGATCACATCATCATGGTTATCTGGGTCATGAAGATTTTTTTTGTGTAGTTCTTCTGTGTATTCTTGCCACCTCTTCTTAATATCTTCTGCTTCCGTTAGGTCCATACCATTTCTGTCCTTTATTGAGCCCATCTTTGCATGAGATGTTCCCTTGGTATCTCTAGTTTTCATGAAGAGATCTCTAGTCTTTCCCATTCTATTGTTTTCCTCTGTTTCTTTGCACTGATCACTGAGGAAGGCTTTCTTATCTCTCCTTGCTATTCTTTGGAACTCTGCATTCAAATGGGTATATCTTTCCTTTTCTCCTTTGCTTTTTGCTTCTCTTCTTTTCACAGCGATTTGTAAGGCCTCCTCAGACAGCCATTTTACTTTTTTGCATTTCTTTTTCTTGGGGATGATCTTGCTCCCTGTCTCCTGTACAATGTCACAAACCTCTGTCCATTGTTCATCAGGCACTCTATCAGATCTAGTCCTTTAAATCTATTTCTCACTTCCACTGTATAGTTGTAAGGGATTTGATTTAGGTCATGCCTGAATGGTCTAGTGGTTTTCCCTACTTTCTTCAATTTAAGTCTGAATTTGGAAATAAGGAGTTCATGATTTGAGCCACAGTCAGCTCCCAGTCTTGTTTTTGCTGAGTGTATAGAGCTTCTCTATCTTTGGCTGCAAAGAATATAATTAATCTGATTTTGGTGTTGGCCATCTGGTAATGTCCATGTGTAGCGTCTTCTCTTGTGTAAGAGAAACCCAAGTAAGACAGTAGGCGTTGAGAGAGGGCATCAGAGGGCAGACAGACTGAAACCACAATCACAGAAAAGTAGCCAATCTGATCACATGGACCACTGCCTTGTCTAACTCAATGAATCTAACTCAATGAAAGGTAGCCTCTAGCTACATATAACTATGGAGCATTTGAAATATGGCTAATGTGGCTGAGGGACTGAGTTTTAAATCTTTTTTTATTAAGTGTAATAGCCACATGTGATTAGTAGCTACCATATAGGGCAGCAGAATGCCAGACGATTAGCAGTAGTATTGGCTTGCTTCTTACAGAAGGCCATTATCTGCGCTAATGATGGCTTCTAATTTAGAGAAGATTAAAGAAGTGGTTGGTAAACACGGCTCAGTTGGAATGCTCTTTCTTTGATGTAGAAGGTGGGATACAATCAAATATCCTTAGATGTGTTGAGGTTTTCAAAATGTACAACTCCTGAGTTCTTATTAGTTCCACTAAAAAGTGGCAAGCCATTGAACTAATTTCCTCTTTTTTTCTGTCTGAAATGTTAATATGCTTTTAGCTGCACTTTGTTAAGCTGGGGAAACAATATGAGAGTAGGGCATTCTGAGACATCACAGCAGACTGCCCAGAATCAACTTTCATCATTTCACATTAAACATTTTTTATATCAAAAAAGTGCTTGCTTACTTAATTCTAAAAGTGTTTCTTTGCCATTTAATAGTTCACTGTTCTATATTTCATAGCCTTGACTGCAGACGGTTAGTCATGTGTCTGAATTAAAAACAGTGGCAGCTCTGCATTGTACAACTTATCAAGTTGAAAACCAGCTATGGCTGTTCTTGGACTTGTCTTTCATGCTTCCAAATTTACAATATTTGTCTCTATATAGTAAATAATACCAAGTATTAGTATTAATTATTGCTAAAACTATTAGGAGTAGTAATAACTAAGTAATAATAAGTGTTAATAAGAAAGTAAAAATTTACTCTCATTGTTCTTATAGAGCAAATAGCATTCATGATAAGTCTTGGGGATATTTGCAAAAACACCAAACTCCAGTTCCATGAACTAGTTAGAATAGAGGCTTCTAACAAATATGATCCAGTTGCCCAAGTGGTATTATCTGTGCCAGGGTTGGTAAATCCATGGCCTGAAAGCTATCATTTCCCACCTTTGTCTTTGGCTTTCTTTCCTGCTGAACTTGAATCTAGTCTCAACAGTGTTCTAGGCAGCCAGTATCAAACAATCAAGGCAATTAGCTGGCAACATTTAAGATGAAACTTATTTTCCCTCTCTAGTTTTTGCCATGTGGACATGATCAATTTGCAAGAAACAAAATACAGTAAAATACACATTCTAGAGCTGAAAGGACCCCTAAGGAGCATGCCATCTAATCCCTTGATTTTGTAGATGAGAAGACTGAGGCTGAAAGAGGTGAGGGGTGGTAAATAAGGTTAACAAAGTCAGTTGGTGGCAAAAATGGGACTAGGTCCCAGCCTCCTGACTCAGACAGATTCAGCAAGACGTGGCCTCCAGCCTACCATGTGGTAATTGTACTTTGGATATTTGGTACAAGATTATCATAATTCTTGAGTTTACTAGAAGTGATATCTACTTTCCTGGACATGTGAGACTGGAGAGGCCTGCCTATTAAACTGGGCCCATCCATTGGTTTGTGCGGTAGCCACATCCAAACAGATTATTTGGTTTATTTTCCCATGATTCAGACTTACATGTTTTCCAGACATCTATGTCCAGTGCCACCTGACTGCAAGAAAGAGATAGTAGCCCATTAATTGAAATGACCAACCCTAGCTTAGCAAAATCTATGGGCATGTTTAGTTCTGATCAACTAATACAATCTTCATTTTTATCATGAGCAAATTCCTGTATGTTTGCCTTTGTTAATGGGTTGCTCTCCACCTAATAATTTGCTCCTCTTACTATGTCCTCAGTAGGCATTGTTCTTATGCGAAAACTGTGTTCATTAAGTTTTAATAACACTAATATTGTTAGGCTGTGTCGAAGAGTTGAACTCTCACATTTTAAATAGAGAGCAGTGAAACCTGCTATTCTAATCAGAGGCGGTAGCAGGAACCTGGGAGTCTTGGTTATTCATTCTTTATTATTTTTATTTTATTGAAGTGCAGTTAATGTACAATATTGTGCCAGTTTTGGGTGTATAGCAAAGGGGTTCAGCTATATATTCATATATATATGTAAATATATATATATATGCACATATATGTATACATATATATTCTATTCCAGATTCTTTTTCATTATAGATTATCATAAGACATTGATATAGTTCCCTATATTATACAGCAAATCCTTGTTGTTTATTTTATATATAGTGGTGTGTATCTTTTAATCCCATATTCCTAATTTATCCCTCCCCCTTTTCCCTTTAACTCTCCTGCTTCTGTTAGGTTCTTACTGTTTCCATCCTTCATTGTGCCCATCTTTGCATGAAATGTTCCCTTGGTATCTCTAATTTTCTTCTCTAGTCTTTCCCATTCTATTGTTTTCCTCCATTTCTTTGCATTATTCAATTAAGAAGGCTTTCTTATCTCTCTTTGCTCATCTTTGGAACTCTGCATTCAGTTGGGTATATCTTTCCCTTTCTCCTTTGCCTTTCGCTTCTCTTCTTAATGACCCAGATAACCAAGATCTTAATCACCCAGATAACTGCAATGGTGGGGTCACTCGTCTAGAGCCAGACATCCTAGAGTGTGAAGTCAAGTGGGCTTTAGGAAGCATTACTAATAACAAAGCTAGTGGAGGTGATGGAATTCCAGCTAAGCTACTTAAAACCCTAAAATGATGCTGTTAAAGTGTTGCACTCAATATGGCTGCAAATTTGGAAAACTCAGCAGTGGCCACAGAACAGAAAAAGGTCAGTTTTCATTCCAGTCCCAAAGAAGGGCAGTGCCAAAGAATATTCATTCAAACTACTGTACAACTGCACTCATTTGACATACTAGTAAGGTAATACTCAAAATCCTTCAAGCTAGGCTTCAACAATAAGTGAACCAAGAACTTCCACATGTACAAGCTGGATTTAGAAAAGGCAATGGAACCAGAGATCAAATCACCAACATCTACTGAATCATAGAAAAAGCAAGAGAATTCCAGAAAAACCTCTACTTCTGCTTCATTGACTACACTAAAGCCTTTGACTGTGTGGGTCACAACAAACTGTGGAAAATTCTTCAAGAGATGGGAATACCAGACTACCTGACCCACCTCCTGAAAAACCTGTATGCAGGTCAAGAAGCAACAGTTGGAACCAGACATGGAACAATGGACTAGTTCCTAATTGGGAAAGGAGTATGTCAATGCTGTATATTGTCACCCTGCTTGTTTAATTTATATGCAGATTACACCATGCAAAATGCTGGGCTGGATAAAGCACAAGCTGGAATCAAAATTGCCAGGAGAAATATCAATAACATCAGATATGCAGATGATACCACCCTTATGGCAGAAAGTGAAGAGGAACTAAAGAGCCTCTTGATGAAAGTGAAAGAAGAGAGTGAAAAAGCTGGCTTAAAACTGAACATTCAGAAAACTAAGATCATGACATCCAATCCCATCACTTCATGGCAAGTAGATGAGAGGAAAAAATGGAAACAGTGGCTGACTTTATTTTGGGGGGCTCCAAAATCACTGCAGATGGTGACTGCAGCTATGAAATTAAAAGACACTTGCTCCTTGGAAGAAAAGCTATGACCAACCTAAACAGCATATTAAAAAGAAGAGACATTACTTTGTTGACAAATATCCATCTTGTCAAAGCTAGTTTTCCCAGTAGTCATGGATGGATGGGTGAGTTGGACCATAAAGAAGGCTGGGTGCCAAAGAATTCATGCATTTGAATTATGGTGCCAGAGAAGACTCTTGAGAGTCCCTTGGACAGCAAGGAGATCAAACCAGTCAATCCTAAAGGAAATCAACCCTCAATATTCATTGCAAAGACTGATGCTGAAACTGAATCTCCACTACTTTGACCACCTGATGTGAAGAGCTGACTCATTGGAAAAGACCCTGATGCTGGGAAAAATTGAGGGCAGGAAGGGAAGGGGGTGACAGAGGATGAGATGGTTGGATGGCATCAGTGACTCAATGGACATGGGTTTGAGCATACTCTGGGAGACAGTGAAGGACAGGGAATCCTGGTGTGCTGCAGTCCATGGGGTCACAGAGAGTCAGACAAAACTTAGCAACTGAACAGCAGCAACAACCCCTTCCCCTTTAGAGTTACCCCTTCTTTAGATTGTAGGCTACAGTCCACAGGGTCGCAAAGAGTCGGACACGACTGAGCGACTTCACTTTCTTTCTTTCTTTTAGATTGTCTTTACGATCTAAATGATTCTTTAGATTGGCAATGTTAAATGATTTGCAGAGTAAGAATCACATTTATTATTTATTAAGTAGTATAATGACTATAAATCAACAATCAGGAGAAGGGTATAATTGTGGTTAATGGCATTATCATTTAACTGCCAGGTGCATCTGTTTCTAAACAAATATTCGGTGCCTCTGTGTAGAAGGTGTGTTTATATCCTGAAGTTTCCCCCGCTATTGAACATTCCCACTAAACCGCAAGTTGTATCAGAGAGTTTACTCTCGTTCCTTTTTTTTTAACACTTTGTTGTGTCTTAAAGATCCCATACTTGTTTTTGCAATTAGTTGCTTGTGATCCTTTCAATTAGTTGTTTTTCAGTTTGTTGATTATAATCCTTATGATCCTCTCAGTAAAGCAAATTTCAGTGTCTGAAGCTTCTCAGCTCTTCTGAAGGCACAAGTAAGAGAGGCCTGATCCCTAGTTTCCACAGGAAGGCACACCTTCAACTAATAACTTATAATTTTCTTTACAAGATTGGCTTGTGGTACTTCCCTGGTGGTCCAATGGTTAACACTTGGTGCTGCCAATGCAGGGGGCATGGGTTCAATCCCTGGTTGTGGAACTAAGATCCCACACACTATGTGTTGCAGCCAAAGGATTAAAATATACCAAAAAAAAAAAAAAAAAGATTGGTTTGGCTTGGTTCCTGCCATACCCTAGGTCTAGTGGAAAACAGGCCAGACACTCAGGCTTTCTTGACAGAGAAGAATGTCAGTGTCCTCTACAACAGTGCAAATGTGGAAAGAGAAAGTTGTAAAAATTTGGGCCTTTTTCATTTATCCAGGCTTCCCTGGTGGCTCAGAGGTTAAAGCGTCTGCCTGCAATGCAGGAGACCTGGGTTCAATCCCTGGGTCGGGAATATCTATCCTCTGGAGAAGGAAATGGCAACCCACTCCAGTATTCTTGCCTGGAGAATCCCATGGACAGAGGAGCCTGGTGGGCTACAGTCCACGGGGTCGCAAAGAGTCGGACACGACTGAGTGACTCCACTTTCACTTTTCACTTTCCTCTTTCAGTAAGATCCCATAGCTCACCCGTAATGAGCTCTATTCCAACTGTACCGCAGACTATCTCCTCTGAGATGTTCACTCCTAGGATTTTACTTCTCCCAGGTATATTTAGCCTCAAAGAGGTCCCTCCCGAAGACTATATGTAGTAGAACTCTACACTCAAAAAACGAAAGTCTCTGCCAACATTACCTCCTTCAGCTTTTGCCAGATCATTCTTCTTTCTCATCTTGCTGTCACCACCAGCCTCATTTTCACCTGGAATCAGATACCTTCCAATCAATAAAGAGGGAAGTTATCTCACACGCTTTAGACTTGTCTGGTGGCTCAGATGGTAAAGAGTCTGCCTGCAACATGGGAGACCCGGGTTTAATCCCTGGGTCAGGAAGATCCCCTGGAGAAGGGCATGGCAACCCACTCCAGTGTTCTTGCCTAGAGAATTGCACAGACAGAGGAGCCTGGTGGGCTACAGTCCATGGGTTTGCAAAGAGTCAGACACAACTGAGCAAATAATATATCTCATCACACACCAGTATCCACCCATTTTACTCAGATCATTGACTCCTTGCACATTACTCAAGGCCTGTATCAGAGCTTTTCATGTGGAATTCACATAGAGAACAAAACCTGTATAATGGTGAGCTTTCCAATTATAATTTGTAAAACCCTGACATTTGTCTCTATGTTACTGATGGAATTTGAATGAAGCAGGTCCCCTGTTGTAAAGGTCTGGGTTTAAGGTTATCACAATCTCTACTTCTACTCCCCTTACCTCCTTAGAGTGTGAGTTACTCTTAGCCTCAAACCATTCAACCCTGAGATATCTGCAGAGTCCACATCTTTGCTCATATAGCAAATCATAGTTGGGGAAGAATCCTTTGTTAGCTTAGGACCTCTGTAAAGCAGACTCCAATATGACATTAGAAATTCTCCAGGTTGGGCTTCCCAGGTGGCATAGTGGTTAAGAATCCACCTGTCAATGCAGGAGATGTAAGACATGTGCCTTCAATCCCTGGGATGGGAAGATCCCCTGGAGAAGGAAACAGCAACCCACTCAAGTATTTTTGCCTGGAAAATTCCATGGACAGAGGAGCCTGGTGGGTTACAGTCCATGGGTTTGCAAAGAGTCAGACACAACTAAGCGACTGAGCATGCACACATGCAAGAGGTTTATTGAGTTGGGTGCCCGTAAGGAAAAAAGGAAAGGGACCCAAAGAAAATAGAGGCTGTCAGATCACAGTGCAGGGCTGACCCTTGTGAAAGAGAGAGGGGAGGAAAGAGGATTGGACCAGTAGAATCTCAGATTACAGGACAATCCTGAGAGTGTTTCAGCCAAGTCAGTAGGGAGTTTTCAAGCCAAAGCTGCCCATTGGAGAGGAGTCCTCTGTCTCACAGGAAGTGTGTGCTCAGTCAAAGAGTTGTGTCAGACTCTTTGTGACTCTATGAACTGTAATCCACCAGGCTTCTCTGTTCATGAAAGCTTCCAGACAAGGATACTGGAGTGGGTTGCCATTTCCTTCTCCATTTCCCAGCCCAAGGATCAAACCTGCATCTCTTGTGTCTCCTTCACTGGCAGGCAGATTCTTTACCACTATGACACCTGGGAAGCCCATCTCACAGGAAGGGGCCCACCTTAGTATTCTTGCCATGCTCAGCCACTCTCTGGGAACTGCCTGATGGAAGCATGACCTTGGCTCAAATGTGGTGATGGATTCAGAGATCAGCAGCTACAGCCATCTGTCAATTATGCTCCCCAAAGCAAGAGACCTTAGTGGCACATTTTCATGGCTGCCACAAAAACCAATAATCACTGGGTTTGGTTTATTGGAAAATCTTCATCTCCAGCTGCTACTATGACCTAAACATTGTGAGTAAAGATTATTTCACCCATGTCAGTGGCTCACAGGAGTTTGTTTGAATCAGTCATCTCTTGCCTCAAAAGCTGGTCAGTTCCCCTGCACCATCACTAAAATCTATTAACCTTTTTTTGGTCATATGAGTAAAAAGTCAAAAGCTTTGGTTTCTTCCCTGGGTCCATTTCTGTCATTTCCAGTACTCAAGAGATAGCCATCCTCATTGTCCTTTGTGACCCCAAGCTGCTCTGCTTTCTTCCTCTTCTCCTCTGTTTCCATAATCCATCCATAATCAGGCCCCTTCCCTTCTGCTATCACACATGTCCCAGCTTCTCTAATCTTGTATCAACCTTCACTCTACCTCAGTTTGCCATCCACATTACTTTCCCATCATCCTACACTTGTTGCCATTGGTTCAGGCTAGTGCATTACAGTGTGGTACACGCTCCAGTGTGAGTTTGCGTGTCAGAGTTACCTGCACGGCTTGTTAAAACACAGATTATTGAACCTCCCTCCCAGAGATTCTGATTCAGTAGGTCTGGGGTGGGGATCTGATCATTTGAGTTTCTAGCAAGTTCTCAAGGGATGTGGATACTACTGGTCCAGGAACCACACTTTGAGAAGTGCTGATATAGACTGTGGCTTCTGCATCCAATCTGCCTGAGGTCAAATCCTGGCTCTGACTCTTAAGTTGTGTAGCATTAGGCAAGTTCATAGTCCCTCAGTTTCCTCATTTGTAAAACAGAGATAATAATAATAATGCCTACCTCATAAGGTTGTTGTGGAGATTATGTGATTTCATATATATAATTCTTAGTAAACAGAGATAATAATAATAATGCCTACCTCATAAGGTTGTTGTGGAGATTATGTGATTTCATATATATAATTCTTAGTACCTCGGCGCATGCCTGGAACATAATAAATGCTGTAAGTTGTTAGTTATTATTGTTTAAGTAAGTAAGTAAGTGTTAGTTGCTCAGTTGTGGCCAACTCTTTGTGACCCCATGGACTGCAGCTCACCAGGCTCCTCTGTCCATGAGATTTTCAAGGCAAGGATACTGGAGTGGGTTGCCATTTCCTTCTCCAGGGGATCTTCCTAACCCAGGGATCAAACCCAGGTCTCCTGCACTTCAGGCAGATTCTTTACCGACTGAGCTACAAGGGAAGCCCTATTATTGTTTAATTGGCCCAAAATGCTAGAACCAGTAAGACTGATCTAGCCCATCCCTCACTAAATCCAAGTTTGCATAATACCTTTATTCTTGCTGTATGTAGTGTTTATTATTTAACTAAATGCTGTTCTTTAGGTTGGTTCATGCTTGTACCTGGCTAAATTTATTTTAAAATGAAACTAAAAATGGAAAACCAATGTTTTCCAAATTTAGGATAGAATATATGCTTAACCATTAGAATAAAATAAACATATCTATGTACCACCTTAAGCCACCAGCAGTTTGGAGATCCCTCTTTGAAAGAAGACCGATGTCACTTGTAAGCCTTCTTTTCAAATATGGGAACTGATGGTAGAGCTGAGACCAAGTTTCCTAACTCCTTGGCTAGGATGTCATTACTACCTCTTGGAAGAAATACCCCACTATCCTCTCCTCCTGCCTTAGGATGACTTTATAGCAACTGTCTCTTTAATACTTTCTATCAAGGTTTTGTCATTTAACCTGATTTTATAGGTCTGTGACATCTGTCACATATAGCATCTGTCGTTATATCATAGGGATTTTGGCTGTGGTTGATTGTTGTCCTAAGAGCTTAGAGTTGGAAGAGAAGCCTAATATGCTGGCTGCCAGATAATTAGGAGGAAGTGTGAAAAATGAACATGGGCAGGAAAAAAAAGTCAGGGCTTTTTAACGGGGTGAGATTGGCAGACCACTGACAAGAGAGAACTAAAAAACAGATTCAGGGCACATACAGAACTTGGATCTTAACAAAGTTAGATGATAGAGGAGAAAAGGGCAAGTAAGAGAAGAGGCTCCGAATGCTGTGTTGTTTGGTAGGCCATAGGCTGGCAAGGGAGAAGTCTATTTATGGGTGAGTCTCTTTACTGAACCATCGGTCTTGGGCCTCCCCCTGGTGGTACAGTGATTAAGACTCTGCACTTCCACTGCAAGGGGCACGGGTTCGATCCCTGGTCAGAGAAGTAGGATCCCACGTGCCGTGCAGTGTGGCCAAAAAAAAACCTGTATCGAACCATCAGTCCTTTCTCAAGTTCTTTCAATCCCCAAGGGCATCCTAGCCCCTCACTTTGTGAAATGCTGTTTTACATTTTTGTGTGGAGCACTAACACAGACTTTTCTAGGTAACATAGACCCTCTCCTTGGGCCAATTCAAATAGCAGGCCATCAGAGCTGAACTTTGTATACAGCTCTCTTGAGGAAGTAGGCCTCCACCATTCTGAGGCCCCCTTCCTTTTTTCTTCTTCCCTGTGAAGCTCAAAGTGGCTTGGGCAATCAGCAGAACCAACAGTGGGGGTGCTTTGTAAGTGCTCTCAAGAGAGATAGAGCCTTCTTAAGCCATCCAGTTTTTGGAAAGCTTCCGTGGCAGATCTAGGGGAAGGTTTATACAAAACTTGGTCAGGGTTTGCTTTTTTCCTGAGGCACCATTTTCCATTGTTGCTTTTTCATCACTGGAGTTAAGAAGTTCAGGATTTGCCTGGATAAGGTAAAGTAAACAGAATCTCCAAGCTTAACTTCCCATCTCCCCATCCACTACCATCTTTCCACCTCAGTCCCATGATCCTGATATATTCTCATCTCTGACTCCTCTTCCAATCAACTCAGTTCCCCAAGACAAGCAAAAGTCATACAGGTAGCTATATGCAGAGTACCCACAGGTGTTACCACATCATTTTTTTTTTTTTATCAGACCTTCTTTTAGGAAATATTTGTATTTTTTTTAACGTGTCAGAATAATTTGGGTTTTTTTAACTTTTTATTTCGGAGAAGGCAATGGCACCCCACTCCAGTACTCTTGCCTGGAAAATCCCATGGATGGAGGAGCCTGGTAGGCTGCAGTCCATGGGGTCGCGAAGAGTGAGACACGACTGAGTGACTTCACTTTCACTTTTCACTTTCCTGCATTGGAGAAGGAAATGGCAACCCACTCCAGTGTTCTTGCCTGGAGAATCCCAGGGATGGGGGAGCCTGGTGGCTGCCGTCTATGGGGTCACACAGAGTCGGACATGACTGAAGTAACTTAGCAGCAGCAGCAACTTTTTATTTTACATTGGAGCATAGCTGATTAGGGCTTCCCTGCTGGCTCACATGGTAAAGAATCTGCCTGCAATGCAGGAAACCTGGGTTCGATCCCTGGGTCAGGAAGATCCCCTGGAGAAGGGCATGGCAACCCACTGCAGTATTCTTGCCTGGGAAATCCCATGGACAGAGGAGCCTGGTGGGCTACAGTCCATGGGATTGCAAAGGGTCAGACATGACTGAGCAACTAACACTTGCGGTTTTTCATTTCATAACCGATTAACAATGTTGTGATAGTTTCAGGTGAACAGCAAAGCGACATACATGTAGCCATTCTCCCCTGAATTCCCCTTCCATCCAGGCTTCCACATAACATTGAGCAAGATGTAGAGAAGTGTGTGAGCTGTGCAAAATGGACATTCCAGCCTCAAATCAATGGGCATTTAACATGTACAGTTGATCGATCTCACCTTTTTTTTTCCCTAGACAGGAATTAATCATTTCCCTTGTGTGTTAGCAAACCAAAGTGTCACATTCTTTGGGACTCGGAATGTGTTCATTCAAACCAAATGACAAAAGGCCCCTGATATCAACCACAACTGTCTAGGAGGATTTTTGTTGAATCCCTACTGCATCCATCTTAGGGTAAAAAATGATAGAGTAAAAATCATTTCCCTTAAATGAGGTATGCCCACTGAAGTGCTCACTAAAATCTTAACAGGCCAGAATCTCTGCTATCTGGGATATTTGTGGTATTCCTCTTTTAGGAAGAATCACATATAAATTAAAATGACCTGAGAAGTCAGGGATATAACCCAGAAAAGAAAGGAACCTCCAGGTAGTATCCCGGACCCTGCTCATTTAGTCTATGTCCTACACCTCCAAAAATATAGTCTCAAACAATGGAAAATGATCTACTGGAGAATAACTCAGAAGCCACTGAGTCCTCAAATAGCAAAGAAAGATTTTCCATCATCTCCAAGTGACTCTGTCTTATGAGATAGGAAAGTTGCCTCTGACAATCAAGAGAGATTTGCATCAATAAAGGTTTTCCTCTTAGGCCTCAATGAACCTTACAATTCTGTAAATTTGCACAGTGCATACTCTAAGAGTCCTCATTACATAAAAGATTTACTGTAAGTTCTAATAAAAGCGTTAATAAATTAATGAGTCCTCTAGAAAATGGGGCCCGCAGAACTCACAAATCCTAGAATAAAATTTCCAAGGGCTGAGGAAGGGTTTGTGAATCAGATAAGGACTTCTCCAGCTTAGGAAAGAAGTAAGGATTCTAGTTCTGTTCTAGCCTAACCTGGACTTCACAGAAATAGATGCATTCTCTCTCTCTCTCTTTTTTTTAAATAATGTAATTTCTCTTTATTTTGAAAATTTTAAAGAAACACAGAAAACTATGAACATGTAAACCCACAATCCAGAAATGTTAATATTTTGTCATATATGCTTTGCATTTTTTGAAATAAATTTAAATCTGTAAGTATTTGTAGTAACAGTTAAACTGTATACATATATATGGAATCTAATTTAATCCATAAGCATAAGCGAGACCCACACAGTGCATTCCCTATTTTTACTTGGGCTTCCCTGGTGGCTCAGAGGTAAAGAATCGACCTGCCAATGGAGGAGATGTGGGTTTGATCCCCTGGGTTGAGAAGATCCCCTGGAGAAAGAAATGGCAACCCACTCCAGTATTCTTGCCTGGGAAATCCCATGGACAGAGGAGGTTTGTAGGCTAGATTCCATGGGGTCGAAAAAGAGTCAAACATGACTTAGTGACTAAACAACAACGACAACTGTTTTTACTTGGTTCCTGGGCTATGTAAATTCATTCAGTGGTCTCAGTACCTATGACATGGTCCAGAACTCTCATTTCAACAAATATTTCGTGGCCCTGTGGCTAGGTTCTAAGGAAATTAATATGAATAAGACATAGACTCTGCCCTCAGGCACCTCATTACCTGGTGGCAGAAGAGACCAAGAGATTAACAATCACAATTCAGAGGAGTAAATGTTATTATAGAGGTATAAACACAATGCAAAGTGAGCACTTTTTTTTATTTAACAGATAGTAGATATAGCTATAAGGATGGTGATCACTTTGTTACCATGTGTTAAGATCAGATTTATTTGAACTAGAAAAAAAAGAAAAAACATAATTAGTTCACTCCTATACGCTATAAGGATTTGTGTTGACCACTATAAAAACTTGCAAAAATGTTTTTGCATACCAATTCATGTTTGGACCTTTATTTTCTTCCCTAATGATTCAGATGGTAAAGAATCTGCCTAAAATGCAGGAGACCAGGTTTGATTCCTGGGTCGGGAAGATCCCCTGGAGAAGAGAATGGCAACCCACTCCAGTATTCTTGCCTGGAGAATTCCATGGACAGAGGAGCCTGGTGGGCTACCGTCCATGGGCTGCAAAGAGTGGGACACAACTGAGCGACTAATAGTTATATACCTACATTACTTAGTATATAACACAACATTACTTTTGTATCTCTAGCTCCCTTCTACGATGTCAACTACATGAGGGCAGGGACTTTTGCCTGTTGTATCTGCAGAGCCTAGAACTGAGCCAGTAAATGTGTCATAAATATTGGTTGAAGAGATGAGTAAATTAAATATAGATAATTAAAAATGACAAGTGCAATGAAAACAAATTAATGTGTGTGGTTAGAGGCTATAATAAGGGGATCTGATATAGATCAGGGCATTGTGATGGGTCTTTCTGAACTAGAGACATTTGAACAGAGACATGAAGAGTTAGTCAACACAAGAGTGTTACCCTTCAAACAACAAACAACTCCTATTTGGCATCCAAAAACCCCTGGTCACCTGAAGATGTTTGGGTTTTAAGTGACTCACATTTGTAGGTTACTCAGCTGACATGTTAAGGAATGGGTTTGAAGTAGCAATTTGTGGGAAGGGGCACTGGTTGATTATCTCAGTCCCCCAGTGCTACCTAAGTCATTGGGTTGAAAACCAAGGCAACAAGAGTTCATAGCCAAGTTTCCCTCCTGCCTTAGTCCCCATGTGAGATTCTGGATAGACTTAGCTCCATGAATTCAGCCTCTTGGAACTTTTTTGTGACCTCTTTGGAGCTGGCACCACTACTCAGGATGCTCTTCTTCCTTGGTTGCCTTGGCAAGACACAGGTCTGCCATCTGGAGTCAGAAAAACCTCCTGCCAGCCACTGAACTGTTCGGCCTGGGCCCCGGACAATGAGAATCAGGCAATAGCCAATTCCTTGTCTGCAATTTGCTGATTATCACACCCCAGGGTGTGGGATTGTACAGCCAGGACCGCTTTGCTCTGCCTCTCATCAAAGCAGAATGAACACAGATCCTGACAGGTCAAATCTTCCCCCAGACCTCAGAGGTTGCTGTACAAAGGACCAGGCTTAATCTCTGGCCAAGTGTATAATTCATTTATCTGCACGGTCATGAATTCTGGGCTCTCAGGGCAGGAAGCGTGGGGCATTGTGACTGGTTCTACAGGCCCAGGGAGTCACTTAAGCCCTGATTGCATTGTGGAGGGAGGGATTTTGGAGACAAAGGCCTCTGTCCTCCAGAGATTGAGCAGACTGGAAGGGGAGCCCATGCACACAAAGGAATGGCGCTGTAGGGAAAGGTTGACAGCCTTGTCATCAGTGCCCATGAACTTCTCTAGATCATGTAAGTGATGACAAGGGGGCTGGAATTAATTATTTCATAGACTTTAGCCAAGAAGAATTGAGATAGGTAAAGAGTTCATCTCAGGATGTTTGCCTACTGCACATCCGCCACTTTGTAGTGGAGGGCTATTTTTTGTTTCATTTGTCCACTTCTCAGGGAGTTGTTGGGGGTCCTTCTGGCCTCCAGCTGTCACAGCTCCTTTACCACCACCCCCAAAGACTTGAAGTAAAAGGCAGTGCTCTATAGAGAGCTGCTGCTGCTGCTGCTAAGGAGCTTCAGTCATGTCCAACTCTGTGCGACCCCATAGACGGCAGCCCACCAGGCTCCCCCGTCCCTGGGATTCTCCAGGCAAGAACACTGGAGTGGGTTGCCATTTCCTTCTCCAATGCATGAAAGTGAAAGGTGAAAGTGAAGTCACTCAGTCGTGTCCGACCCTCAGTGACCCCATGGACTGCAGCCTTCCAGGCTCCTCCATCCATGGGATTATCCAGGCAAGAGTACTGGAGTGGGGTGCCATTGCCTTCTCCGACAGAGAGCAGATACTTTAAAGCTAATTGGAAATTGTTTGGAAATTTACAGTTTCCTGGCTTGGCCAGCTGGCACTCTCTCTCAGATCCTCTAGACTTCCTGCTGAACAGAGATGGGAATGGGATGGCATTCTGTACTCCTAGAGTTTCATTCACGCAGTTCCACAGCCTGGGGGTAGTTGACCCATTGCAATAAACATAGCCTCGAATTTAGAGTTATTTGGATTTGACGTATTGATACTTCAAGTGTCATGTTTTTCATGTCACTACAACCTACATTGAACTATGCAGTGGAGGGCATTTTAATCATGAACTGTATGTTATATACACACTGCAGGCTCCAGCAAGGGAGGAGGTGGAGTGTCATGGAAGGCAGAAGCACTGCAGAGGAAGGCAAAGAACAGGACTCTAGTGCCTACTGTGACCTTGTGCACTCTGCCTCTTTGTGTGGTAAAAAATCCTGATGCCCTAATTTTTACTTTTTTCCCTATTCATTTTTGGGGTGTGAGGTGAAGGACATGATCAAATACCAAGACTAGATCTCCCTAACCAATTCTGCTAGTACCTACACTGACAATCCCTCACCTCTCCATTGAAGGGTCTCTAAGTGCAGCCATTATCTGAGATGGGATCATGCATTAAATACATTATCAGTCATTAATACTTTTCCCCTCAAATGCATTTATCAAATTAGTCTCAAGAGAAAATTGGGACCCCCTGGCGGTATGGACTGAATGTATAAAGCTCTCTAGGGTGACTGGAGAGGATTTTGTTTGCTTGGGCTTTTTACCCTTTGATAGCTGGTTCCTAGATCATCATCAGGAAGCACTAAAGATGCCCTGCTTTGTATGAGTTCACTTACCTGCCAACCAATAGCTTTATCACTGGTAAAATCATCAGAGGACTCTCTATCCCAGTGCATCTCAAGCAGTTTGTTACTGTTTTCAGCAAATCTGTATTAAGCACTAGTTCTAGCACTGTGCTAGGTCATGGAGCAAGGGTCCTGAACCTCCAGGCCATGGACCTGTACCTCCTGTCAGATCAGAGGTGGCATTAGATTAGAAATAAAGTGTACAATAAATGTAACACACTTGAATCATCCTGAAACCATCCTCTGCCCCCTGGGTCCGTGGAACAGTTGTCTTCCACAAAACCAGTCCCTGGTGACAAAAAGTTTGGGGACACTGCAACAGTATGGAAAATATTTCCATAGTCTTCCTTTAATGAGATTGCTTTCTGAGTGTTGGAGATAAGTCAATAAAATCTGCAATGTATACATTTAAGAACCATGTACTAAGTGACATAGTGCTCCAGATAGAGTTTTGCAGTGATGTAGCAGATGGATTAGTCAGGAGACTAATCTTAAGAAGGACTCACCTCCTTTTTGATGGAGGTAAGATTTTTCCTGGGCCTTGAAGAAAGGTATATAATTTTAATATGAAGAGAAGAAGGAAGAGGGCCATCTGTGCAAAGAGAATTACATGAATCAAGGTCCAGAGGTGCGAATGAGCTTATCAATGCATGTGGAGGGGTTTTGTGAAAGAGATCAGGGTAGTAAAAACAGCTTCAGACCAGAGAGCAAAGAGCAGAGGAATCTTGATTTGATCCTTTACAGTAATATCTTCAAAACCTTTTTGATCATACATTCCTCTCAGTGAAATACCTTAGCATATCCCTAATATATATATATACATGTACATGCATGCTAAGTCACTTCAGCAGTGTCCGACTCTTTGCGACCCTATGGACTGTAGCCTACCAGGATCCTCTGTCATATGTATATTTATTTATAAAGGGTTTATAACATACACTAATTTATATAGTTTATATAATTTATAACATACACAAACGCACTTTTATATAATTTATATAATTATATATAAATTAAATTATATATAAATTAAATAACACTAATTTATATAATTTATAACATACACTAATGCACTTTTGTTGTTTAGTTGTTAAGTCGTGTCCAACTCTTTGCAACCCCATGGACTGTAGCCTGCCAGGCTCCTCTGTCCATGGTGATTCTCAGGTAAGAATACTGGAGTGGGTTGTCATTTCCTTCTCCAGGGGATCTTCCCAATCCAGAGATTGAACCCACATCTCCTGCATTAGCAGGAGAGCCACCACTGAGCCAGCTGGGAAGCCCCACATGAATGCACTAGCTCTTTATAAAGCATAAAGAAAATTATACAGGATGATGTAATAGGATTTTAAAAGTCCTAATATTTCCTTTTCATACCCCAAAGAATCATCTTGTGTTCCCCCTGGGGTGCCAGTGTCCCCACTCTGGATACCACTGTCTTAGAGTATCAGTTAAACATTTTGGGACCACAGAGCACTTTAAGACTCTGATGAAAGCTATATATCTTCTTTCCTCAGAAATCCATGTACAGATGCTTAAGCTTTTTCTACAGTTAATTTCAAGAAGGGCAGGACACGTGATGGACACTCTGAAGCCCAATTTTAGACCCCAGTTTAAGAACCCCTTCCATGGGTGGAGAAAGGTACTAAAGACTTTTGAGTAGTATAACAACAGCCTGTAGACTTTAATCTTGTCATTGAATTTGGTCATCATGCATAAGGTGAGGGCATCCCTGGTGGCTCAACAGTAGAGAATCCACCCACAATGCAGGAGATAGAAGAGACTTGAGTTCAATCCCTGGGTTGGGAAGATCCCCTGGAGGATGGCATGGCAACCCACTCCAGTATTCTGGCCTGGAGAATCCCATGGACAGAGGAGCCTGGCAGCCTACAATCCATGGGGTGGCACAGAGTCAGACATGACTGAAATGACTTAGCATGCTTGCATGCACACTTAAGATGTATTAGCTGCAGCCAGGGATGGCATGGATGGAAGGCAGATGGTATTAACAGAAGCAGGGAGGCAATTTAAGAGGCTATTTCAAAACCTTAGGCCTAGGGTACAAAGATAATGACAAAGGAAAAGAGAACAGACTCAAATAACATTTCAGAGGAGCATGGGCAAGTCTCAGTGATCAGTAGCCGATGAAGGGGAAGGAGGGGAATCAATGGCAACTCTGAGGCATCAAGTTAGGGGTAGTAGAGGAAGGGCAATGATTCTTGGAAACTGTAAACTGGCTCAGATGACAGCCCAGCATCCCAACAGAAATCAGCCGAGGACAGTGAGAAATGTGGGGATGAAGCTGGGCAACAATCAGACAGGAGACACAGACTGGGGAGTTGGAAGAATGGGAGTAGAGCAGCTATGAGAACACAGACGGAATAACAATCCTAAACATTTTTATAGCAGGCACTGTCCTAAGCTTCTGAGGTGGCACTAGTGGTAAAGAATCCACCTGCCAATGCAAGAGACTCAGGACACCGGGGTTCGATCCCTGGGTTGGGAAGATCTCGTAAAGAAAGAAATGGCAATCCATTCAAGTATTCCTGCCTGGGAAACCCCATGGACAGAGGATCCTGGAAGTCTACAGTCCATGGGGTTGTAAAGATCAGACACGACTGGGCACATGCACAAACAAAGCACTTTCTAAGCACTTTACACACGTTGACTCAGTTAATCTTTATGACAGCCTCCATGAGGCAAGGGTTATTACTATCTTCATTCCATATTATAATTAGGAAACTGAAATAAAGCAGCTTGCCCCAAAATCACACAGCTAGTGGGTATCAGTAAGGATACAAACTCCAGCGGTCTCCAGAATCTCTCCCCCTGGGCACTAGTCCATGTGGCCTCTCAAGAGTGAGGGTTGGGGAGTAAGTGATGGGAAAGTTCACAAGGGAGAGGGGAAGAGGAAAGGACTAACACATACAGAGTACCTGTATGGATCAGACATTGTGCCAGTGCTCTAATAACAATAAAAGCAGCAGCAACAGCAGCATAGCAAATACCACCAAGAGCTTTCAACATGCAAGGCACTGTGCCAAACACTTTATGGAGCATAGTAAATATGTAAGTTTAAAAATCACTCAGCACCCATATTTAAAATGGATAACCAACAAGGACCTACTGTATAGCACATGGAACTCTGCTCAATGTTATGAGGCAGCCTGGATGGGAGGAGAGTTTGGGGGGAAATGGATACATGTATATGTATGGCTGAGTCATTTTGCTCTTCACCTGAAACTATCAAAACATTGTTAATCAGCTATACCCCAATACAAAGTAAAAAGTTAAAACTAGGCAAAAGATTAAAAAAAAAAAATCACTCAGCACCCAAATGCCATTTCTAGCTGGAAAGAATTCCCCATCGCATGAGTCTTGTTGTAGAGCGGGGCTTTACCCCTTACTGTTGAAGCTGAAGGAGACCAGATACTTTCTTTACCTGTTCTGGGTAGCTAGGAGATGGGCACAAGACCAGGCGAATAGGCTGCTTTCCCTGCAACTTTCAGTCTGGAGCAACTGAAGCTAAGATGAAGAGACAGAATTCAACCACAATGGTAGTCCGTGGCTGTGACTATGGTACCTTGATCAGACTGTTCCTGCTACTGAGGTTCCAAAGTCTTGTCCACCCTTCCATCTATCCCAGAAGTCTCTATATCACAGATTGTCAAACTAAAAATCTGGCCCATTACCTTTTTTTTTTTTTCCAAATAAAGTTTTACTGGTACACAGCCGTGCACATGTATTTACTTGCTGCTTTGGCTGCTCTGGGGCTACAGTGGCAGGGTTGAAGGGTTGCCACACCATACAGCCCATAAAGCCTAAAATATTTACTACCTGGCCCTTTACAGAAAATTTGCCACCTCCTACTTTGCATCTTTCCAGTAAATCACCTCCCTCCCCGCCCCCCGCTTTTTTTTTTTTTTTTTTTGCTTAGTAAATACAAACTTGACTTCCACTGCTCGCAGCCAAGAACTTTAACTGTTTTAAATGGATTATCTCATCTAATTCTCACAACAGCCCAGACAAGTAGGTTCTATCATTAACCTCAATTCAAAGAGAAGTAAGACACTGGGAGGTTATCTGCCCAGGATCACACAGGGATAATAGGTGCTAGGAAGTGACACAGCTGAAATTCCAGCCCAGTTCTACCTGACTCAATCATACATGAAAGAAATGAAAATGGAGATGAAACAGTTAGCAGTCCCAGACCTCTTTTGAGATAGCAAATGAAGGAAAATTCTTTCCCCGTGTTGTTCAGAAGCACCAAAGTGATCAGCACCATGGAAACAGAGAGGAACAACGAATAGTGATAGCAGCAGCTTGGGTTTGACATGTTTATCTCCCTCTTGGCTGATTCTATGCAGTCTATTAAAATGTTGGTTTGAGTCTCTGTTGAAAGATTACACTGACCTCTCAGTTCTAACATCTTCAGCCAGCCCTTTGCTTGCTGAGAAATGTAGAATACATTTGAGTTGCAGCCCAGAACTTTACTAGTCTGTGGAGTTTGAATTCCCTCTTCGGGTCACTGGGACCAGTGCTGGGTCCAGGTGACAGGAGTTGAGGTACCCTCTGCTAAAATCTTTGCCTTTTGAGGACAGAGTATGTTGAGCTGCACTCCACAGGCCTGTAAAGGAAAGTGAAGTCGCTCAGTCATGTCCGACTCTTTGCAACCCCGTGGACTGTAGCCCACCAGGCTCCACTGCCCATGGGATTCTCCAGGCAAGAATACTGGAGTGGGTTGCCATTTCCTTCTCCAGGGGATCTTCCCGACCCAGGGATCGAACCCAGGTCTCCCGCATTGCAGGCAGACGCTTTGACCTGTGAGCCACCAGGGAAGCTCACAGGCCTGTAAGCCTGTAAGCCTTATAGTTATCCAGCTTCAAGACCAAAGAAAGAGCCTGGAGACAGCGACAGAGATGTCAATGGTTTGTTGGGTAAGGGACCTTACCCGTCCTCAGCAAAAGGGCCTGGAGTGACATGCCCACTGTGGATGGCAAGCAAGACATGGCAACCGTCTTCGCTCCTGGGGGAGAAGTCAGCTACCGTTTATAGGGGGAGTTATGTCATATTGGCTTCCCAGGTGGTGCAGTGGTAAAGAATCTGCCTGCCAATGCAGGAGACACAAGAGACATGGGTATGATCCCTGGATCAGGAAGATCCCCTGGAGTAGGAAAGAGCAACCCACTCCAGTATTCTTGCCTGGAAAATTCCATGGACAGAGGACCCTGGAGGGCTACAGAGTCCGACACAACTGAGCATGCATGCATGTGTATCAGGTTAGCTCATCAGTTACCAGGGAAATCAGCAGCCAGAGCACAGCCCCAGGTTAACAACCATCACAAAGTTGTTATGTTTCCCTTTAATAAAATAGCAGGTGGAGCCTTTTGAGGCTAAGAATTAGAACAATCACTAGCTAGGCAGGGGTCAAGCATGTTCCTGTGAGTAGGGTGTGGGTGAGGCAGGAACTGGTCGAGCAGGGGATGTACAGAGAGCAAGAGAACAGCCATCTTGAGTGGTCTGACCATACGGGTGCAAGGCTTGCTCACTAATACCATCTATATATTGAAATATGTAGCCAGTGCCCTCTTTTGAGATGGCTTATGTGCAGATGACCACAAAAGCTAATTTAACAGACAGCCCTCTGTCTTCTCTGTTTGACTAGGGCAGATGGTAACTTTCACCCTGAGCTCAGCAGTCTGGAGCGTTTTGCTTTGCTAAATGCAGAAGACAATGGCCAGTAAGCCACAGCTTTTCGAGGTTGGGTGGGAGAAGGTTCTGGCATTTACAGCTTTTCATTCTCATCCACTGGGCCTGGAGTTCCTTCTGTGGGGCTCCTGTGAATGCTTACAATAACAGGATGTTCCCTTTGCTCAGTACACCATTTAATTAAGCTAATTAATGGCAAGGAAACATCTCACAGCAGTGAGCTTTCTGTTGAAAGAGTCTGGAGGTAGGAAAGAGCAAAATGCAGACTGGTGAAGGTTTCTTGGACCAAGGCTTTTGGAGTGTTATTGGACTGACCTGTTCATGTATGCACATGGGCACACACACACATGCACACGTGCGGGCACACCATGAAAATAATCTTTTAAGCTAGTTGGGAGAGTTTGTGAGTTTCTTTATTGTCTTGTCACATGTACCTGATGGGGTGATTTTACCCCCTGCAAGCTTCTCTTTCTGATTATTTAAAGAAGAAAACCCTACTTCCAAGTAGGTTGGGAGAAGATTTGTGAGGGTCTTGTATTTTGCAGCATGTATGGTCACCAGGAATATCTTTTTTTTTTAACTCTACTAATGTGCCCAAAGGGACACCCAAAATGATGTCTAAACAGAAAACAGATGTCTCTTTGCTGTGAGTCAAAACCCAACTCCATGGCCATCTGAGCTGGCTCTTTTTTGGATGGGTGCTTGGAGTGAACAAGCAAAAGAGTGAACCCAGGGAAGCCATTAGGAACTTTCATTATTATTTCTTGATGATCTGTGTGTTGGAAAGGAGTGTTGGTTAGTGGAATTGAACCAGCCTGCAGTTTACTCATCCCAAGCACTTCAGCAAACACATTTTTGTGAACTAATCACCATGGTCTGATCATAGTCACCTAGTACTGAATCCTTCTTCAAAGCACTTCTCCACTAGTGCAAAATTCTCATTAAACCCTCAGAACAATCCAGGGCAAGTTACACATTTAGGGTCTGCCCTGTAGATCAGTTGGTCAACAGCTGTGCCATTCAGTAAGTCAGGCACTTAGGTGTGTGTTTCCAGATGCCCTGGGCCTGGCACTTTGGAATTGTGGCATTACTGGGAGGCTCAAAGAGAAGCAGAGCCCAAGCAACTGAACTCACCATAGCATGTACTTTTTAATATTTATTTTTCTGTATTTACTTATTTGACTGCACCGGGTCTTAGTTGTGGCATATAGGATCTAGTTCCCTGATCAAGGATTGAACCTGGGCCCCCTGCATTGGAAGGGAGGAGTCTTAGCCACTGGGCCATGAGGGAAGTCCCCAGTTGCATATTTTTATGATCAGTGGCCAATGATGCACAGAGAGATGACACTGAGAGATTTTGAGCATCTCAACCCTTTAATTTTGCTGTAAAATTCTTTTGAATTAAATCTTTGCTGACCAAACCCAATGTTAACTCTGAGATGGTTGCTTAAAAGCAAACACTGCATAACACATTGCAGCAATGGAGCCTTGTTTGTGTAATCAGAGAAGAGAGTTTGATAGTTCATCTTTCATTTTCCTGTGAAGGAAGCAAAAAATGTTGATGAACACATCTGAAGAGCCCATTCTTCACAGGGCTTTCCCTATGCCCACTCAGACAAGGGGATCGTATGTCTTAGTTAAGTCCACAGACAGAAAATACAGATCATAACCTTGTCCACAGCCTTTCTGAAGATAACCAAAAGAGAAAATACAACAGCTGTCATTTCATTAAATGTCACATAAGCTGCCCCTACTTTGGGGGAGGACTTTCAAGTCTTGAATGGATAGGAGTAAGTTGTTTGAGCAGGAAGGCGACTTCTGTCTATCCTGCAATAAAGCAGTGATGCAGGTTAATGTTTCTGCAAACACATGCAGTAGCTTTTGTGTTCACACTGGTACAAGGGTGATGCAACTTTGACGCTGCATTCACTTCAACTACTATGTAAAGCAGAGGCTCCCAGCTTTGGCTGCACATTAGAATCACATAGAGAGCTTTTCAAACTCCCAGTGCCCAAGCCACACCCTGCCTAGTATAGGCTGTCATAACAAAATATACTGGGTGGTTTTGACAACAAAAATTTTTTTGATTCCAGTTCTAGGGGCTGGAAGTCCAAGATCAGGGTGCCAGCATGGTTGAATTTTGGCGAGAGCTCTCACCCTGGCTTGCAGATGGCTACCTTCTCAGTGTGTCTCACGTGGTGGAAAGAGAATGCTGGTGTCTCCTCTTCTGATAAGGGCACCAGTTCTTTCTGATCAGGGCTCCACCCTATGGCCTCATTTAACCTTAATCACCTCCTTAAGACTCTTCAATTTAGTCATGGTAGCAGGAGCAGTAGGCTTCATTATAAATTTTTGTTCAGTCACTCAGTTATGTCCCTCCCCATACCATCCCTCTGGGTCATCCCAGTGCACCAGCCCCGAGCATCGTGTATCATGCATCAAGCCTGGTCTGGCGATTCGTTTCACATATGATATTATACATGTTTCAATGCCATTCTCCCAAATCCTACCACCCTTGCCCTCTCCCACAGAGTCCAAAAGACTGTTCTATACATCTGTATCTCTTTTGCTGTCTTGCATACAGGGTTATCGTTACCATCTTTCTAAATTCCATATATATGCGTTAGTATACTGTATTGGTGTTTTTCTTTCTGGCTTACTTCCCTCTGTAAAATAGGCTCCAGTTTCATCCACCTCATTAGAACTGATTCAAATGTATTCTTTTTAATAGCTGAGTAATACTCCATTGTGTATATGTACCACTGCTTTCTTATCCATTCATCTGCTGATGGACATCTAGGTTGCTTCCATGTCCTGGCTATTATAAACAGTGCTGTGATGAACATTGGGGTACATGTGTCTCTTTCCCTTCTGGTTTCCTCAGTGTGTATGCCCAGTAGTGGGATTGCTGGATCATAAGGCAGTTCTATTTCCAGTTTTTTAAGGAATCTCCACACTGTTCTCCATAGTGGCTATACTAGTTTGCATTCCCACCAACAGTGTAAGAGGGTTCCCTTTTCTCCACACCCTCTCCAGCATTTATTGCTTGTAGACTTTTGGATCGCAGCCATTCTGACTGGCGTGAAATGGTACCTCATTGTGGTTTTGATTTGCATTTCTCTGATAATGAGTGATGTTGAGCATCTTTTCATGTGTTTTTTAGCCATCTGTATGTCTTCTTTGGAGAAATGTCTATTTAGTATGGAAATACAAAAAATCTCGAATAGCCAAAGCAATCTTGAGAAAGAAGAATGGAACTGGAGGAATCAACCTGCCTGACTTCAGGCTCTACTACAAAGCCACAGTCATCAAGACAGTATGGTACTGGCACAAAGACAGAAATATAGATCAATGGAACAAAATAGAAAACCCAGAGATAAATCCATGCACCTATGGACACCTTATCTTTGACAGAGGAGGCAAGAATATACAATGGAGAAAAGACAATCTCTTTAACAAGTGGTGCTGGGAAAACTGGTCAACCACTTGTAAAAGAATGAAACTAGAACACTTTCTAACACCATACACAAAAATAAACTCAAAATGGATTAAAGATCTAAACGTAAGATCAGAAACTATAAAACTCCTAGAGGAGAACATAGGCAAAACACTCTCCAACATAAATCACAGCAGGATCCTCTATGACCCACCTCCCAGAATATTGGAAATAAAAGCAAAAATAAACAAATGGGACCTAATTAAAATTAAAAGCTTCTGCACAACAAAGGAAACTATAAGCAAGGTGAAAAGACAGCCTTCAGAATGGGAGAAAATAATAGCAAATGAAGCAACTGACAAACAACTAATCTCAAAAATATACAAGCAACTCCTGCAGCTCAATTCCAGAAAAATAAATGACCCAATCAAAAAATGGGCCAAAGACCTAAATGCAACAAACTTTTAAATTACACATAATTTACAGTGTATCCAAATCATAAGTATACAGCACAAAGAATTTTTACAGAGTTAACATACTCACGTTAACAATCAGATCAAGATATAAAACATCATCACCCCAGAAGTCTCCCATATATCCCTCCCAGCTATTACCCACAATTGCTCATTTATTTTTATTTCTATTCAATTTCAGAGATCCTTCCCCCTCTATCTTTCATAATTTAATATAACTTGTGTGCATTTGGTTGCTCAGTCCTGTCTGACTCTTTGCAACCCCATGGACTGTAGCCCACCAGTCTCCTCTGTCCATGGGATTTCCCAGACAAGAATACTGGAGTGGGTTGTCATTTCCTCCTCCAGGGGATCTTCCCCACCCAGGGGTCAAATCTGTGTCTCTTGCATCTCCTGCATTGGCAGGTGGATTCTTTACCACTGTGCCACCTGGAAGCCCATATGCAAAACATTAACATGGTTCAAAAGCCAAAACTGTACAACGGTTAGTAATTCCTTTTTCCTCCTTCCCTTTGTTTCCTCCAACATCTAATTTTAAATAAAATGACTGTTTATTTTTAAATGAGAATCACATGGCATTTTTGTCAGAAAATTATGTGGATAGTAATTTCCAAAGCATTCTGAAGTACTTCACAGACCCCTCAATTCAGTTCCACCATTGTTAAGTGAGCACCTTCTATGGCAAAGCACAGTAGTGGAAAAAGAGGTGAAGCACAGGCCCATCTTTAGATGCTCCAAACCCGGTTAGGGAAACAGACCCTCATATATAGAATTCTATTAATAGTTCAATGCACACTCGAAATATACAACAGAAGTGCAAATTTCTGTATGGAAAATTACCATTCACAGTAACAACAACAAAAAGAAAACCTGTAACATCTTTTTGTTAATAGTTCACTAATGAAAGTATACTGAACATTTTCAGATAAATTTTTTTAATTCCATTATTAGACATAATGATCTGAATAAATGGTGGTATGTACCATGTTGGCAGATGGATGACTTATCATTGTAAAGATGTCAATTTTCCCTGAACCTGTCAATTCAACGCCATATCCTGCTGGCATCAAAATACCAGCAGGATACCTTAGGGAACTTGCAAAAACTTACTCTAAAGTGTATATAGAAGAATAAATGCCTATGAACATCTAAGTCAATTCTGAAAAAGAATAGATAAGAGACTTGCCCTTCTATACTTTGAGACATGGTTCAAAGACATGATCTTTGATCTTCCCTGGTGGCTCAGAGGTTAAAGCATCTGCCTCCAATGTGGGAGACCCGGGTTTGATCCCTGGGTCGGGAAGATCCCCTGGAGAAGGAAATGGCAACCCACTCCAGTATTCTTGCCTGGAGAAACCCATGGATGGAGGAGCCTGGTGGGCTACAGTCCACTGGGTCGCAAAGAGTCAGACACGACTGAGAAACTTCACTTCACTTCACTTCACTTCACTTCAAAGACATTATCATCATCATCATCATCATCATAAACTGTAGGACTGATATAGTAGAAGGCAAATAAAGCATAAGACTAGAACATAGAGCACAGAAACAGATGATAATAAGTTCAATGCAATTTCATGGCAAGGAAAGAATGGACTGTTTGGTATTGGAAGGAGTGGGTCACTATGTGGCAAAACTTCCCAATCAGGTGTCATTCTGAAAGCTAAAAAATGGATTATAGGGGCGTAGAGCTAAAGGGGCCAGGGCTCTAGTGGCCTCCACCTCTGGCTATGAGCAGCTCCATCTGTTTACCACATTATGCTGAACACATACTATCATAGTCTGTCTATGCCATGACATAGGAAAGATTGAGAAGCACTTTTCAATAGGGAGAAAAATCAAGTTGTATCACTACTGTATATCACTGACCATGGTGAATTCCAGGTGAATTCAAAGCCTAAACGTGAAAGGTAAAACTATAAATATAGAATTTCTTTATAGTTTGAAATTATGTAGGACTTCATAAATAAGACCACAAAGTCCAAAACATAAGGTAAAAAAGCCATGGCTTCTACTACATCAAACCCAAGACTATCAATTCCAGTGAAATGATACCACAGACAAAGTCAACAGATGATAGACTTGAAGATGTTTGCAATGTCTAAAACTGGCAAAGCATTGATATCTAGAATATCCAGTGAACTCTCTAAGTTAACAGGAAAAAGGTGGAAAACACAATAGATAAAATGCACAAAGTATATTCACAAAATAGACAACGCACAGAAGGGAAAACTAGAGTGGCTAATAGGCATATGAAGAGATGATTGACCTTGCTAATATTCAGAGAAATTAAAATTAAAATTACAGTGAGAGATCAAAATACACTCATCCAATTGACAGAAATTAAAAAGGCAGATAACACCAAGTGTTTGTGAGCATGTGGGGGAAAAGAGGAATTCTGTGTATTGCTGGTGGGAGTGTAAACTGGAATCATTTTTTGAAAAGCAATGTGATGACGTCTTTTGATAGTATCTACATATATATTCTGACAACGCAGCAACCTCACCCCTGAGTATATATCCTGGGGAACCTCTCCATAGTTCTAAAATGAAACCCTTATGAAGATATTTATCATAGAATCATTTGTTTTTCAAAAAATCAGTTGTGTAAGAGATTGGAGGCAATTTATGCCTTTGAACTGTGGGGCTAGAGAAGACTTGAGAGTTCCTTGGACAGCAAGAAGATCAAACAAGTCAATCCTAAAGGAAATCAACCCTCAATATTCATTGGAAGGACTAATACTGAAGCTCCAATACTTTGGCCACCTGATGCAAAGAGCAAACTCACTGGAAAAGACCCTGATGCTGGGAAAAATTGAGGGCAGGAGAAGGGGGAAACAGAGAATGAGATGGTTAGATGGCATAACTGACTCAATGGACATGAGTTTGAGAAAACTCAGAGAGACAGTGAAGGACAGGGAAGCCTGGCTTGCTGCAGTCCATGGGGTCACTAAGAGCTAGACACGACTTAGTGACTGAACAACAACAACAAGGTAGTCCATCAGTGAGGGGATATACCTATAAAGCCAGGCAAAATTAACTATAGTCCAATATAAAACAAAATTTTTTAAAGCAAGGCAAATGCATTCTATGCATACTAACAAGGTTTAGGAACAGTAAAAACAGTTGTGCAATTTCTATTATAGATCTTGAAAACATTCTCATGAAAAAAATGAGAAATGGAAATCTATAACCCAATAATATTTGCATCAATTTAAATACCCACACACCAAAAATACAAGATAGACATAGATGTTAATATCGATATAGATATACCCATAGGTGTAGGTATTGTTGTTCAGCTGTTAAATCGTGACTGACTCTTTACAATTCCATGCACTGTAGCCCACCAGGCTCCTCTGTCCTCCACTATCTCCTTGAGTTTGCTCAAATTAATGTCCATTGAGTCAGTGATGAGATATAGGTATAGACAGAGATAGATAGCCTGATTGTTGTTGTTTAGTTGCTCAGTCATGTCCAACTCTTTTTGACCCCATGGACTGTAGCCCGCCAGGCTCCTCTGTCTGTAGGATTCTCCAGGTAAGAATACTGTAGTGGGTTTCCATTTCCTTGAACTATATATCCTGCTGCTGCTACTGCTAAGTCACTTCAGTCGTGTCCGACTCTGTGCGACCCCAGAGGCGACAGCCCATCAGGCTCCCCCGTCCCTGGGATTCTCCAGGCAAGAACACTGGAGTGGGTTGCCATTTCCTTCTCCAATGCATGAAAGTGAAAAGTCAAAGTGAAGTCGCTCAGTCGTTCCCGACTCTTAGCGACCCCTTGGACTGCAGCCTACTAGGCTCCTCTGTCCATGGATTTTCCAGGCAAGAGTACTGGAGTGGGGTGCCATTGCCTTCTCCAAATAGATATCCTGGACAGACATCAAATACCTTAGAGAGGGTTCTTGTGAAGTGACAAGAATGAGAATGGAGATTTAAAGGAAGGAAAATTGAAAAATAAAAGGAAAGGCCTTATATGGGCTAATGATGTGATTTTTGCCCTGAACTGAGGGGTATGATTAATTCAACTATCTATAGCTAAATTCTAAAACAAAACTTTTAATTTTTTTTAAAGGAAGACATGAACTCAATCAAGAGAAACATGAGAAGTCTTTTTAGAAGAGGTCAGATTTGAGTTGAGCTTTGAAGGATGTATACAACCTTAGTAGAGAGTTCTGGAGGAGAAGGGTATTTTTGGTGAGGAAACCACGTGGTTGGAAGCCTAGTGGAGAGAGGGCACAGGATGGATCAGCTTAGAGTCTAGGGCAGGTAAGGGTGTTTAGTGGGAAAAATAAGCCTGCAAAAACAGGTGGGAGCTGAATGGTGAAGGGCTGTTGATGCCTGGTTAAGAAGTAAGGGCTTCATTGCGAAAGTAATGGGGAGTGATTTACAGCTTTGAGCAGAGAAGCAATAGGATCAGACTTAGGAAGATTACTGTCCAGAGTGTTACAGAGATTGCAGCAACGTCTGACTGGACTCAGAACTCCAGAGGCTATTGCCATTATCCAGGGGAGAGCTAATGAGGGATTGAGATAAGCTTTGGTTATTGGTCCCCAAGGGGACCAATAATAGTGCTGTGGACATGACTTGGGAAATTGACAGGACCTGAAAAATAAATTAGAGTGATGCCTCATCTTTATAGAGGAGGTGGTAGGAGCTGTAGGTGGTGGATGAAATCACCAAGGGACAGGCAAGAGCCTTTGGGAAGAATGGAAGGGGCCAATGAAGATGGTGAGATGATAAAAGACTCACCAGAGTATAGAGCAATGAAAGCCAGGGAGAAAGTTTTAGAAGGTGAAAGTGTGTTTCACAATGACAAGAGCTGCAGAGGAGGCCTATGGGATTAGAATTTAGCAGGGGTCACTGGTTACTTTCCAGAGAGGACTTTCAAGACAAAACTTGGGGGACTTCCCTGGTAGGCCAGTAGCTAAAACTCCCAATATGGGGACCCCCAGTTCAGCCCCTGGTAAGGAAACTAGATCCCACGTGCTGCAATGAAGAATTCAGAGGCCTCAACTAAAGATCCTGTGTGTGGCAACTAATACCCAGCAGAGCCAAATAAATAATTTTTTTTTTAAAGAGAGAGTTGGCCAGCCCAGATGGCCAGGGGATGAGGAAAGTGGTAGGACAGGAAGTAGAGGTAATGAGTGATGTGTATTAAGAAGTTTGTTCTGGAAGGGTGATGGAGAGATGGAGTGGTGAGAGCAGCAGAGGAAGGATTTTTGTTTATTTTTTCAGCATCAGGCAGATCAGAGCACGTTTTGAAGAAGCCAAAGGAAAGCAGCTAGAAAGAAGCTAGAAGGGAAAGAGAGGGTGGTCACAGGGGTAGTGTTTGAAAGAACAGGAGAATTCCTCTGAGCCCTGGAGGGCTTCCCCGGTGGCTCAGTGGTAAAGAACCCACCTGCCAATGCAGGAGACACAGGACACATGGGTTCAATCCCTGGATTGGGAAGATCTCCTGGAGGAGGAAAGGGCAACCCACTCCAGTATTCTAGCCTAGAGAATCCCATGGACAGAGGAGCCTGGCGGGCTACAGTCCATGGGGTCCCACAGAGTCAGACATGACTGAGCACACCCTCTGAGCCCTGGAGCAGCCTCCCTGGCCATGCTTTTTGAAAGCTCCCTGGCTATATCTCCCACCTTTTCCCCAATCACGCTTCTGCATTTTGCCCTTGGGAGAGCTTCCCTCTCCCAGAGAGACTTACTAGAGCTTTCGCGCATCCCCACTTTGACACCTCCTCATTTTTTTTTTTTTTCCTTCTCCTGGGTTCCGGATACTAGTTGAAACTAGACTAACAAAGAAACCTCTCTATGTCAGTCAGCAAGTCAAGAGAAGTGATTAGCTGCTAGGTTCTTTGGCCAAAGGGCCTGCAGCACTCAAAGCCTTGAAGGGGAAAGCACTTGAAGGTTTGTTTACCACTCAGCTTTAGGGGACAATTGTTGGTACTCTTGGCTACAGGCTTCACTGGGACTTGATTGCTGCAGAATTCTCTGTTCACTTTTTCTGAAAGATTGCCAGTACCAGATCTAGAAGCTTTTAAAAGCCTCATAAAATGAGAGAACGAAAACAGTAGTGAGGGATGGAGAGGTAAGGGGGGCCACAGTGCCTCTTGCCCAGATAACATCTCCAGGCCAGGCCCCTGGACAGGCCAACTCCCTTTTCATATCTTTTGCACCACCACCACCCCCCCCCCCCCACCAGGTCCTAAGGTTTGGCTCCTTTCGATTTCTTATTTAGCTGCCATTCCCTCCCGCCCTCATTTCCTACCTGAACTCCTCTCAAAGTCATCTCCTAATTAGTCCCTAGCTGTGCTTTCTCTGGGAACCAGATCACTGTTTTTAAGCTGTTTCAAGTGTATTCATTGCTCCTACCTCTAAAGGAATCGTTGGGCTCAGTGTTGATGTTGAGTTACTAAGTTGTGTCTGACTCTTTGCGACCCCGTGGACTGCAGCATGCCAGGCTTCCCTCTCCTTCACTATCTCCAAGAGTTTGCTCAAACTCATGTCCTTTGAGTCCGTGATGCCATCCGACCATCTCATCCTCTGCTGCCCCCTTCTCCTCCTGCCCTCAATTGTTCCAGCATCAGGGACTTTGCCCATGAGTTGGCTGTTTGCGCCAGGTGGCCAAAGTATTACAGGTTCAGCTTTATCATCAGTCCTTCTAATGAATAGTCAGGATTGGCAGAGTTCAGCTCAGTTCAGTCCCTTAGTTGTGTCCAACTCTTTGTGACCCCATGAATTGCAGCACACCAGGCCTCCCTGTCCATCCAACTCCCGGAGTTCACCCAAACCCATGTCCATCGAGTCAGTGATGTCATCCAACTATCTAACCCTCTGTCGTCCCCTTCTCCTCCTGCCCTAAATCTTTCCCAGCATCAGGGTCTTTTCAAATGAGTCAGCTCTTCACATCAGGTGGCCAAAGTACTGGAGTTTCAGCTTCAACATCAGTCCTTCCAATGAACACCCAGGACTGATCTCCTTTAGGATGGACTGGTTGGATCTCCTTGCAGTCCAAGGGACTCTCAAGAGTCTTCTCCAACACCACATTTCAAAAACATCAGTTCTTCGGCACTCAGCTTTCTTTATAGTCCAAATCTCACATCCATACATGACCACTGGAAAAACCATAGCCTTGACTAGATGGACCTTTGTTGACAAAGTAATGTCTCTGCTTTTTAATATGCTGTCTAGGTTGGTTCATAATTTTCCTTCCAAGGAGTAAGCATCTTTTAATTTCATGGCTGCAATCCATCACCATCTGCAGTGATTTTGGAGCCCCAAAAACTAAAGTCAGCCACTGTTTCCACTGTTTCCCCATCTATTGGCCATGAGTGATGGGACCGGATGCCATGATCTTAGTTTTCTGAATGTTGAGCTTTAAGCCAACTTTTTCACTCTCCTCTTTCACTTTCATCAAGAGGCTTTTTAGTTCCTCTTCATTTTTTGCCATAAGGGTGGTGTCATCTGCATATCTGAGGTTATTGATATTTCTCCCAGCAATCTTGATTCTAGCTTGTGCTTCCTCCAGCCCAGCATTTCTCATGATGTACTCTGCATATAAGTTAAAAAACCAGAGTGACAATATACAGCTTTAATGCACTCCTTTTCCTATCTGGAACCAGTCTGTTATTCCATGTCCAGTTCTAAGTGTTGCTTCCTGACCTGCATATAGGTTTCTCAAGAGGCAGGTCAGGTGGTCTGGTATTCCCATCTCTTTCAGAATTTTCCTCAGCTTATTGTGATCCACACAGTCAAATGCTTTGGCATAGTCAATAAAGCAGAAATAGATGTTTTTCTGGAACACTCTTGCTTTTTCAATGATCCAGCGAATGTTGGCAATTTGATCTCTGGTTCCTCTGCCCTTTCTAAATCGAGCTTGAACATCTGGAAGTTCATGGCTCACATATTGCTGAAGCCTGGCTTGGAGAATTTTGAGCATTACTTTACTAGCATGTAAGATGAGTGCAATTTTGTGGTAGTTTGAGCATTCTTTGGCATTGCCTTTCTTTGGGATTGGAATGAAAACTGACCTTTTCCAGTCCTGTGGCCACTGATGAGTTTTCCAAATTTGCTGGCATATTGAGTGCAGCACGTTCACAGCATCATCTTACAGGATTTGAAATAACTCAACTGGAATTCCATCACCTCCACTAGCTTTGTTCATAGTGATGCTTTCTAAGGCCCACTTGACTTCACATTCCGGGATGCCTGGCTCTAGGTGAGTGATCACACCATTGTGATTATCTGGGTCGTGAAGATCTTTTTCATATAGTTCTTCTGTTTATTCTTGCCCCCTCTTCTTAATATCTTCTGCTTCTCTTAGGTCCATACCATTTCTGTCCTTTATTGTGTCCATCTTTGCAGAGTGAGATATAATAAAAACATAAATGACATTGTGCCAGTGGGAAGGCATAGAAAACCAAGAACTGGAACAAAATATGTCCTCAGGGAACTATGAACCGGGGAGTTACCTGATTGCCCCTGTACCCATGCCAGTAACTCTGCCCTGGGCGTGGGCACCATTATCCAGCCTAGTCCATCTCTGTTTGAGTTGGATGCTATGCTATGAAGTCATGTAGATGTAGCGTGACATTGCTAACAGTTTGGAGGGTTTTTTTTTCTACATTTCAATCCCCAGGTTGCTCCCCCTGACTCCAGATTTGTCTCAACAGCCTTGAATCAAGCAATCCATGCTGTGCAAAATTCATATCTATAGCTAGTTTGGACCTCTCGCTTTAAGGAAGATCCAAATTGTCTAAGAAATCATTTGTTTCTCAGGAATGGCTAGCTCCTCTCCAGCTTGCTCTCCTACCTGGACCCCAAGATCAACAGTGCTTTCACATCCTCCTTTTGGGCCCAGCCCTCACCCCCAGAAATTCTGATGTAAGTGCCCGTGTCCAACCCTGGAAAACCCCACCACCTGCTTTGCCTACTCCCACTCCTGGGCTGCCAAGTATTGTTTGAGGAAGCTTCCCAACAACAGTACCTTCTCTTGTGTCAGTGGAGCCCTCAGAACTGCTTGGCACCCCTTCACACTTTTCTAGCAATTGACTTCCTGCCACGGCCTCTGCAGCATCTCCTCCCCAGCCTTTCCAGTTGCCCTCAACCTCAAACCCCTTCACTCTCTATCTGCAACCTCATGTACTACATCTATTGAGAACATTGAGGTCAAGTCGAAATGGACTTTCTCCACTTCCCTCTTACTTCTCCAGACTCATCCTGGCTCCTTTTATTTACATATCCTTCTCCACTCTGTAGTCTGAAGGGATAAAAGATGCTCCTCTACCTTCAAGACAAAACTATTGACGATCCTTGGGTTCTGACTCATATCCCTTCTGCCTTTCTCTGCCTTGTAGTATATGCCTGTGTGTGCATAACTAGTCTTTCTGACATGGACTGAGAGTTCCTCAAGGGCAAAGATCAGGTTTTCATTTTATGTGTTCCCAACACGTGGCACCATGGGTGGCATACAGTAGGCAATCCACAAATGCTTTCTCAATTGATGCATTATGAGGCAACCAAGCAGGTTGAGTTCTCTGTCCTTTGTGCATCTACTTAATTGGTTAATAAAGGTGCCACTGGGCAGCAAGAAGGATGAAGGGAAAGTCTAAAGGATTCAATAAGCTCCAGATCCAGGGTTTTGTGTGGAGGTACATTTTTTGTGGGAATTTTGAACCCAGAATTGACCAGTCTCTTAAAAAAAAAGAGAGATAAAATAGCAGAAAGAGCACCAGACTGGGACTAAGGTTTTTCAGGTGGCTCAGTGGTAAAGAATCCTCTGCAATCCTGGAGATGCAGGTTCAATCCCTGGGTGGGGATCCCCTGGAGAAGGAAATGACTACCCACTCCAGTATTCTAGCCTGCAGAATCCCATGGACCGAGGAGCCTGGCGGGCTACAATCCATAGGGTCACAAATAGTCAGACACAACTGAAGCGACTTAGCTCACAGGCACACACCAGAGCTTCCATTTGTCACCTGCACCACACCATCCTCCACCTCCATTAGCCCATCTTTCCTGTTGCACACAGAGATTGATTTCATCTCAGCTTCCCATTGTCCATTACATAAAAGGAAAAGAGATCAGAAATGTGCAGCCCTCTCCCTCTAGACCCCCTCTTGGCCTGTGCTTGTCTGGGCTTGTCCACAAGAACTATTGCATACAGCTGGCAGGGGGAATTGTAAGACATTGCATCTTCTTGAATTCAAATCCATGGCTGACTGAGAGGTGTAGGGCAGGCTATGCCAGAGTACCAGCAAGTCCTACTATTTTAGCAGCCTCCTGTGCCTGTGGGCATGTGTCCTGGAGTTGGAACACCTCTTTATCTGCATGCATGTAGAAATGAATGCTCCTCTGGCTCTAAATGAATGCAGGGGTGTGGGCTCGCAGGAAGGCAGCATGGAGACTATGTGAGTAAGCTGTTCCTCTCCCTCCCCTGCCCTCTCCTCCCTTTTCTGAGCTCCTTGAGTTCTTTGGCAAGGGGATCTTAGCAGGAGATTCCTTTGATCCTATCCTCAATTTCCTCCTTCTGTTTAAGGAGCTGTCATTGGTTCCTCCCTGTTACCTTTTGCTCCCCAAACTTGATGACTTCTCACTATAGGCTTGGGGAAGCCAACATTGATCCAGAAGCAATCCACTCACACCAGCTCAGTACTGGACCAAAACTTGTACAGTATATCAATGATGGATAATTTACTATGTTGGAGAAAAATGCCACAAGTATCCCTTTTCTAATGGACTAGATACAACTAGCCAATCTGATCACATGGACCACAGCTTGTCTAACTCAATGAAACTAAGCCATGCCATGTGGGGCCACCCAAGACAGACAGGTCATGGTGGAGATGTCTGACAGAATGTGGTCCACTGGAGAAGGGAATGGCAAACCACTTCAGTATTCTTGCCTTGAGAACCCCATGAACAGTATGAAAAGGCAAAAAGATAGGACACTGAAAGATGAACTCCCCAGGTCGGTAGGTGCCCAATTACACTACTGGAGATCAGTGGAGAAATAACTCCAGAAAGAATGAAGGGATGGAGCCAAGGCAAAAACAACACCCAGTTGTGGATGTGACTGGTGATGGAAGCAAGGTCTGATGCTGTAAAGAGCAATATTACATAGTAACCTGGAATGTCATGAATTAAGGCAAATTGGAAGTAGTCAAACAGGAGATGGCAAGAGTGATCTAGGAATCAGCGACCTAAGATGAACTGTAATGGGTGAACTTAACTCAGATGACCATTATATCTACTACTGTGGGCAGGAATCCCTTAGAAGAAATGGAGTAGCCATCATAGTCAACAAAACAGTCTGAAATGCAGTACTTAGATGGAATCTCAGAAACGACAGAATGATCTCTGTTCGTTTCCAAGGCAAACCATTCAATATCACGGTAATCCAAGGCTGTGCCCCTACCAGTAACACTGAAGAAGCTGAAGTTGAACAGTTCTATGAAGACCTACAAGACCGTATAGAACAAACACCCAAAAAAGATGTCCTTTGCATTATAGGAGACTGGAATGCAAAAGTAGGATGTCAAGAAATACCTGGAGTAACAGGCAAATTTGGCCTTGGAGTACAGAATGAAGCAGGGCAAAGGCTAATAGAGTTCTGCCAAGAGAACACACTGGTCATAGCAAACACCCTCTTCCAACAACACAAGAGAAGACTCTACACATGGGCATCACCAGATGGTCAATACCAAAATCAGACTGATTATTATTCTTTGCAGCCAAAGATGGAGAAGCTCTATACAATCAGCAAAACAAAGACTGGGAACTGACTGTGACACAGATCATGAACACCTTATTGGCAAATTCAAACTTAAATTGAAGAAAGTGGGGAAAACCACTAGACCATTCAGGTATGACCTAAATCAAATCCCTTATGACTATACAGTGGAAGTGAGAAGTAGATTTAAGGGCCTAGATCTGATAGATAGAGTGCCTGATGAACTATGGATGGAGGTTCCTGACATTGTACAGGAGACAGTGATCAAGACCATCCCCAAGAAAAAGAAATGCAAAAAAGCAAAATGGCTGTCTGAGGAGGCCTTACAGATAGCTGTGAAAAGAAGAGAAGCGAAAAGCAAAGGAGAAAAGGAAAGATATACCCATTTGAATGCAGAGTTCCAAAGAATAGCAAGGAGAGATAAGAAAGCCTTCCTCAGCAATCAATGCAAAGAAATAGAGGAAAACAATAGAATAGGAAAGAGTAGAGATCTCTCCAAGAAAATTAGAGATACCAAGGGAACATTTCATGCAAAGATGGGCTCAATAAAGGACAGAAATGGTATGGACCTAAGAGAAGCAGAAGATATTAAGAAGAGGGGGCAAGAATAAACAGAAGAACTATACGAAAAAGATCTTCACGACCCAGATAATCACAATGGTGTGATCACTCACCTAGAGCCAAACATCCTGGAACATGAAGTCAAATGGGCCTTAGGAAGTATCACTATGAACAAAGCTAGTGGATGTGATGGAATTCTAGTTGAGCTATTTCAAATCCTAAAAGATGATGCTGTGAACGTGCTGCACTCAATATGCCAGCAAATTTGGAAAACTCATCAGTGGCCACAGGACTGGAAAAGGTCAGTTTTCATTCCAATCCCAAAGAAAGGCAATGCCAAAGAATGCTCAAACTACTGCACAGTTGCACTCATCACACATGCTAGTAAAGTAATGCTTAAAATTCTCCAAGCCAGGCTTCAGCAGTACGTGAGCTGTGAACTTCCAGATGTTCAAGCTGGATTTAGAAAAGGCAGAGGAACCAGAGATCAAATTGCCAACATCTGCTGGATCATCAAAAAAGCAAGAGAGTTCCAGAAAAACATCTATTTCTGCTTTATTGACTATGCCAAAGCATTTGACTGTGTGGATCACAATAAACTGTGGAAAATTCTGAAAGAGATGGGAATACCAGACCACCTGACCTGCCTCTTGAGAAACCTGTATGCAGGTCAGGAAGCAACAGTTAGAACTGGACATGGAACAACAGACTGGTTCCAAATAGGAAAAGGAATACGTCAAGGCTGTCTATTGTCACCCTGCTTATTTAACTTCTATGCAGAGTACATCATGAGAAACGCTGGGCTGGAGGAAGCACCAGTTAGAATCAAGATTCTCGGTAGAAACATCAATAACCCGAGATATGCAGATGACACCACCCTTATGGCAGAAAGTGAAGAAGAACTAAAGAGCCTCTTGATGAAAGTGAAAGAGGAGAGTGAAAAAGTTGGCTTAAAGGTCAACATTAAGAAAACTAAGATCATAGCAGCCTGTCCCATCACTTCATGGCAAATAGATGGGGAAACATTAGAAACAGTGGCTGACTTTATTTTGGGGGGCTCCAAAATCACTGCAGATGGTGATTGATTGCAGCCATGAAATTAAAAGATGCTTACTCCTTGGAAGGAAAGTTATAACCAACCTAGACAGCATATTAAAAAGCAGAGACATTACTTTGTCAGCAAAGGTCGGTCTAGTCAAGGCTATGGTTTTTCCAATGGTCATGTTTGGATGTGAGATTTGGAATATAAAGAAAGCTGATTGCCGAAGAACTGATGCTTTTGAACTGTGGTGTTGGAGAAGACTCTTGAGAGTCCCTTGGACTGCAAGGAGATCCAACCAGTCCATCCTAAAGGAGATCAGTCCTGGGTGTTCATTGGAAGAACTGATGTTGAAGGTGAAACTCCAGTACTTTGGCCGCCTGATGTGAAGAGCTGACTCATTTGAAAAGACCCTGATGCTGGGAAAGATTAGGGCAGGAGAAGAAGGGGACGACAGAGGGTGAGATGGTTGGATGGCATCACCGACTCAATGGACATGAGTATGGGTAAACTCTAGAGCTGGTGATGACAGGGAGTCCTGGCCTGCCATGGTTCATGGGGTCGCAAAAAATCGGACACGACTGAGCGACTGAACTGAACTGAACTGAGATACACTACAGAAAATTTTCTATAAAATGAATTTCTGGCAAGGCCTGTTTCACTTTGATTTTTTAATTATAAAACCATGGCTATGTTTTGCTAGGAAAAAAAAGAAAAAGACTAGTTCCAGGTTGTAATTAAACCATGTCTTTTAAAATAAACTACATATTTTTCAACCACAATAATAGGATAGTAGAGTAGGTTCACATCCTTTCTACACTATAATGACAGCCCTGTGCTGGACAGTCAATTTGCTCCTACCTTTCACAGCTTTACATTCTGCTCCTTGTTTCATTCCATTTTTTTCCTACTGAAATCTCCTCCTCGTGAGCTTTTATTTCTTTAAGAGCTTATTGCCCTATGAGCCCAGCAAATGGATTTTTGAAAATTGGGAGTCTAGTTACTAGGGTTTTTTGCCCCCAAAACAAAGCTTAGTCAATGGAATGAACCCTCAGCCCATTTTCACATATATTGTCTCCACTGATGCTCAAAGCAATTCAAGAAATAGGTAGGGCAAATAGGCCCATTTTGCTGATGAGAAAACTAAGGCTGAGAGATGAATTGACTTTCTCAAGGTCATACAGTTAGAAAGTGAGACCAGGGAATAAAACCTTAATCTTATGATTCTGCTTTAAGCAGGTGAATTTTCTGTTTACTAGAGACCTGTGCCATCAAATCATACAGAAGTTGCCCTTCAAATTCTAAGATGGAAAACTAAGTTATGGTTAATTATTTCAGATTTTTCCAACGCATGTAAAAATTCATGGTTTTAGGTTAAATTCATCCTAAGTAGATAGAGCTGTATCTATTTCCTCATGTGGTCTGGAAACTCTCCACATACTTTATCATACAGTGGGGCTCTTTGTATAATCTGCATGTATATTTGAAGGGTTATGGGGGCTCATTCAACCATTTGTAATGGTTACAGAGGTGTTTGGTTATTTTTTTAATTTTTGTGGCCAACTATTGGTCATATTTCCATTGGATTTGGGGGTTCTTGACCATCCCAATTATATTATTATCACAAAAGAAAAATGTTCTCTGGTTTCTGATGTGATTTTAGGAATATGTTATAGAGAAAGGGGAGACCTGAAAATTTTTCATTAACTTATTTGCCTCTATCTAGCAGACATCTCTGCTTCATCCTATTTTAACAATTATTAGCATTCTACAAGGGCAAGGAAAAATACAACATGTTTAAAGCAAAATCACCAATTTCTGTTCATCACAATGATCAAATTAGTATACTCTGCCTATATTTCCCTGTCCATGCCTAACTGAATAAGCTAGCATAAGCGACTCATGACACATCATAATTTGTCTACAAGAACCTAGAAAAATCTCCATTGATGACAGACCAATCAACAAATGCACTTCAATTATTAAACAATTGTAATCTTATTAAACAAATAAGTAATCTTCCATCTTTTTAAGGTGTAAGGTGTGCTATTCCTTAAAGTGCATTTTATCACCTAATTTATGAATTCTGTTGAGTTTCTATGAAAAAGTACCTGTTCCAGTGAAAAGACTGGGCAAATTAAGATAACTTGTCCCATATCAATGTAAATAGAAATATTTTCTGCCCAGATTAGCTTTTACTGCCCCTCTTCAAGTGGGTTTGTGTTTCTACTTTCAGAGCTTTATTCTATGCAGAGAGGCAATATAAGCTAGGTAGAAGCAGCAGAGGATTTGATATCATCAAAATTGGTTTCACTAGTTGCTTACTGGGTACTCTCAAGCAAATTCCTTACCCTTTCTAAATTTCAGTTTCCTCATCTGTAAGAGGCAGATAATATCCACCTGTTAGAGCTGTTAAGAGGATTAAAGGAAACAGGTTAAATGAGAGGGCACTTAGTATGTGCTAAAAAGAAGATTTTTATCTTTTAGAAGAGAAATGTGAATAAACAGATAGAAGGGAGGGATGCAGAATATTGCCCAGCAAGAGTTAACCTTAGTGCTCTGGGAGGTGTCTTTCCAAAAATTTCAACATGCTGACAGCAGCCAATGAGATGGGTGTGTGTGTCTTTGCAAACAAAACATGTAGACGCATGTCTTCATGCCTGGACTGGCTGCTTCAAACACTGAGTATTGCCTCAGAACTAGAAAATAAACGTGTTTTCATCTGGGTATTGAGGCTGAGACTCTGATACTGCTTCTCAGCTAGGCAGAACGCTGAGAATTTGGGGAGTTCATTCTTTGGTAGACACCAAGCACTTTTTTTTTTTTTTTGGAAGATGGGAAGGGTCACTGCTCATGCTGGCAAAGTGTAGATGATGCTAATATTATCAAGCTGAACCAGGGCTTCCTGGGTCATCAAATGGATGTCTGTATATGTCTTTATGTGCCATACTTTAGATCTATTCTTCACCTACTGGTGTTCTTTCTCCCTCATTTACTTCTGCAGACAACGCTAGCCCATTAGTGCTCCTGTGCTGTGCGCTGTGCTTATTCACTCAGTCATGTCCAACTCTTAAGACCCCATGGACTGTAGCCCACCAGGCACCTCGGTTCATGGGGATTCTCCAGGCAAGAATGATGGAGTGGGTTATAATGCCCTCATCCAGGGGATCTTCCCAACCCAGGGATTGAACCCAGGTCTCCCACATTGCAGGTAGATTCTTTACCATCTGAGTCACCAGGGAAGCCCAAGAACACTGGAGTTACGGGTAGCCTATCCCTTCTCTGGAGGAAATTCCCAACCCAGGATTTGAACCAGGGTCTCCTGCATTGCAGGCAGATTCTTTACCAGCTGAACTACCAGGGAAACCCCATTAGTGCTGTTACTCAAAGAGTCGACTTTGGGGCTCTCTGGGTGGCTATTTCTGTTTGTTGCAATAGAAGGCGCATAGAGTTGATGGGGAGGCCCTGATACTCCCTCTGCCACTGCATAGCTGTGTGAAATTCATAAGCCCCATTGACTAATTGCTTTTCCAGCTTGGTGCCCGCCACCTCTGTCACAGGTGTATTGTGATGCCCCAAAGGAATGGTGAAAGGAAGCATGTTCTGAAGGTTCTTAAGTAATCTGCCTTTGGGGGATATCACCGATGGTTTCCTTCTTACCACATATTTTGTGGCTAGGAGGGAGAGCCCATCTCCTTAGGCCAGAGTCTGTTAAGTTCTTGCACCCCCTCTGCCATGGCCTCATAGCTGAAATGGGAATTCCAGTTGAAACATAAGGAAAAGTTGTAGAATTTCAGCCACATGGTCCCAGGTTGGAGGTCAGGGATTTCTGCTACCCTTTTCCCAAAGGCCACCAGGGATTTTGAAGGTTGGCAGCAAAGTCTTTTAATCTCATTTTGCTCCTAATAAGACTTGGAAGTGGCCTTCTCGAAGATTCCCAAGTGCACATTTAGTTCTTTATTTTCATTCATTCCACAGTTGAGCTTTTTCCACACAATTATGTTTTGAGGGTCTAGTGTACACCAGACACTGAATCTCCCAGAGATAGCAGGACAAAGTCAACTGAGCTCCCTGCCCTCTCGGCCTTTCCAGTTTAGAGGCAGAAGTAGGTTCTGAACATCTTCCGAGACAGTCCGTAGGTTCTGAACATCTTCCGAGACAGTCCGTAGATATCTTAATCTCACCTCTCCAAATGTGAATGCCTCATCTTCCATCCAAAATTCTTCCTCCCCTAGGCTTCCTCATGTCAGTGAAGAGATTCACTCAGTCACCCAATCAAGAAAACTGGGAGTCCAGACATGTACATGTATGGCTGAGTCCCTTCACTGTCCACCTGAAACCATCACAACACTGTTAATTGGCTATATCCCAGTACAACATAAAAAGTTCAAAAAGAAAACTGGGAGTCCTCCTTCCTACCTATCTCTGTCTTACTCACCTATTCCAATCTTGCATCAAGTCCTATCGTTTTTAGGCTCTACAATATCTCTTAAATCTGTCTTGCTAGTTCAGGTCATCATTATTTCTCTTCCAGTGAACACAACCTCCTCACTGGGTTCCCTGTCTCTGGTCTTGCTATGTAAACGCTGAACTTGAGTTGGTCCCTTTCCCTTTCCGAGAGCTTCAACTTCTCCATCCTCAACTGGATCATTTCCTAAGTCTGGTGCAAGTCTTCTTCTGTAGTTCTGTGATCAGATGGCTCTTGATTATACTCTAATGTAGCCATCCAGACTTCCAAAGAAGATGTTGATATACCTGAGCCACTGGCTTCTTGGTGTATGTATTCATTCATTCATTTCTCCATTCAGAAAATACTGAGCACCCACTATATATGAGGAACTGTAGTTACCACAAGTGACTCAATGGAAAGTAAGACACAGGCCCTGTCTTCAAGGAGGTCAATCTTTTGGGGAGTAAGGACACAAACAGGCCACCTAGTCCATTCTGTGGAGGAAGGGTAATCATGTTAGGTTCCTTGGAAGAGCTAATGTCTTGGTTGGAGCCTGAATGATAAATAAGAGCTAACCAGGAAAACAAAGATATATACAAAAACCCTGAGGCAGAATGCCAGGAGAAAATAAAGTTAGATTAGAAGATGGCAGACCAATTGGGAAGCTGTAGCAACATTCTAGGGGAGAGATGAGGAAGTCCTGAACTAAGACCATCAAAGTAGACAAAAATGAACAGATTTCAGTTATATTTTAGAGGTGGAATTGACAGTCATTGCTGGTGAATTGGATGTAGAAGATAAGGGAGAGAGGTCATGGAGGACCCTTGAGTTTCTGGCTTTATCAACTTTGTAGATGAACTGCCATTTACAGAGTTAGTACCGTTAACTCAGAAGGAAGGATCTGCTTTGGGGAATGAAGTTGGTGAAAAGATGATAAGTTCAGCTTTAGTTATGTTGAATTTGAGTTGGAATATCCAGGTGAACAAGTCTGGTAATTCATTGGCTATAAGGATCTGGCACATTGAGAAGAGAACTCTGGTCTGGAGGTTCAGGTTGGGGAGTCATTACCTTGTGGATGAGGTCTACAAGGAGAATGAGCAGACACTGAAGAGCTGAGTGCTCAAGAGAACCAGGTCATCAGTACTAAGAGGGGAAATACTCTCCCAGATATGGAGTGCCCATTCATTCCTGGAACACATTTCTGTCCCACAGAGAGTTTCTATATAATGTCAGTGCATCTTTTACTTAAGAAAAAGAGTTTTAAGAACCCAATTATAACTTCTCCTTTTGCCATAAACATGCCTTGAAGAAGAAAGGAAATGGATACATTCGTATGTTCATGCTATCCACCACATGTGTTACATTCACTGACTCACATGCTCCCCATAACTTTGCTGCTGCTGCTGCTAAGTCACTTCAGTCATGTCTGATTCTGTGCGATCCCAAAGACGGAAACCCACCAGGCTCCCCCATCCCTGGGATTCTCCAGGCAAGAACACTGGAGTGGGTTGCCATTTCCTTCTCCAAAGCATGAAAGAGAAAAGTGAAAGTGAAGTCGCTCAGTCGTGCCTGACTCTTAGTGACCCCATGGACTGCGGCCTACAAGGCTCCTCCGTCCATGGGATTCTCCAGGCAAGAGTACTGCAGTGGGTGCCATTGCCTTCTCCACCCCATAACCCTACCCTAGAGCTATTACTGCTTGGAGCCCTTAGGGACTCAGAGTGGTTAAATCACTTGCCCAAGGTCCCAGAGCTATTAAATGGCAGTAAGATCTGACACCAGAGCCTGCACCATGACACCACCTAACAGCACTGCACCACTTCTAGCAGTACAGCCAGATCCTTAAGAAAGCGTGTGCATACCCCCTTTCCCTTCTGTGCTTCATAAATATAATTTGTATCCCCTAGCTTAACGCTTTGCTCTCCATTAAAATACAAAATCCCTGGGGAGAAGTAAAGCTCTAAGTTGTTGCCAGTCATTTATGCTTCAGTGGGAATGAGTTTCAGATTCTTACTTAGGAACAAATTTTAATTTTATGAGAGAAGGACACTGGAACCTTGAGGAAGAGATGAAAAGGCAGAAGTGGGCCTTGGAATGAAAAGTCACCCTCCTCTTAGTTTTACAGTTCTACCTGGTCAGAGGCATGTGCTTTTAATGTTCCAAGATGCTATTTCTGCATAAGTGTACCTCTTTATATGCAGACCCATTTTGGGGTCGGCTACCCTAGTTATCTGGGGCTGGGGCTTGGGTGTGGTCTGATCAAAGATAAAATTAAACTACGCACTGACCCCAACCCACTGTGATCAGCAGGAGGAAGTCAGCCCAGAGCTGAAGTTCCTTGCCTTATGCACAAGTCCCAGGCCACTCTTGAGAATTTGACCCTGATGTGCTTATTTAAAATCTGGAGCAGATGGAGGCAGGAGAGCTGGTTGGAAAGACTTGGAGGAGTCCCTTCTGCCCTGTCTGGGTCTATTTGCCAAAATATATGACATGTATCAGGGCAAGGCATTGGTCCAAGCCCATTGAAATTCTGCTAGCAATCCAAACAGTGATGGTATTTCAGATTGGTTCTGTGAAATGATCAGTTAGGAAGAGAGAAATGAGGTGTGAGCATCTGGCTACTGCAGCCTAGTGATTGGGACAGTCCCAGGGGCGGGCTCGGGGTGAGGGGGGCAGCCTCAACTACCCCCCCCCAGGACATCTGCCACTGGAAAACAGGGAGAGAGCCACGCACTGGCAGCAGGTGGTCTAATTTGAGTCGCATGCCGTTTCTCACTACCTACATGACCTAAGCAAGTCCTTCCCATTCTCTTGGCCTCCTTTTTCCCCCAAGTATAAAATAGACCCTGGATGGAATGGTCTCTAAGGGCCCTTCCTGCTAGAATATTCTGTGACTTCTCTGACACTGGTATTTCTTTTTCTCTGTAGTGGGAGAGGTCCACACATCCACCTGTTTATCTGAAGCCTCTATGTTCTCACACTGCCCTCTGCTGGCCATTGTGAAAAAGTGCCACCGATAGCTTCTTTGGAGTAAGGCAAACCAACTAAAAAACCCATCATTGATTTAGTATTAAGCATCAGCAGTACACTGGGCATGGTGACAGAAAGCCTATACATTGGAGACAAGGGAAATATCATACCAGAGAAGGCAATGGCACCCACTCCAGTACTCTTGCCTGGGAAATCCCATGGATGGAGGAGCCTGGTGGGCTGCAGTCCATGGGGTCGCTAAGAGTCGGACACGACTGAGCGACTTCACTTTCACTTTTTTCTTTCATGCATTGGAAAAGGAAATGGCAACCCACTCCAGTATTCTTGCCTGGAGAATCCCAGGACAGGGGGAGCCTGTTGGGCTGCCGTCTATGGGGTTGCACAGAGTCGGACACTACTGAAGCGACTTAGCAGCAACAGATGGCTGACAAAACAGCCCACGAAAGACATGTCTTCATTTTTTTTCTTTGCCATCTTCGTCTGTTCATGGTGTTCTGTGCCACTGTATGAAAGAAAGGAGGCTCAGGGGATGGTAAGGCTCCTTGCCTCATATCCTAGAACTTCAGGCTCCAGGGGCCCTGGCACCACCCTAAAGAGGCAGTTCTGGGCCAGCAGTGCCTCAGAGGTGTCGAGTCATCCCCAAGGCCCTGCCTCCATCTGAGAGGTTTTGAAACTCAGGACCAGCTCAGAAGTACACCTTCCATACCATTTCAAATGCCCTTTTTGAAAAAGAATTCAAACTCAAAGAATCCATGAGCTCTTTAAGAGCCCTACTTTAAGCTCTCTGGCTGGAATGGAAGAGTCAGCTATGTGACTGTGGTCGATTCAACACACCCTCCCAGACAAGAGACAGGGAGTGGGCCATGGAACCCAGCCTTTTCTGGATGGAATCAGATTTCCTATTAAGTGCAGCCCGAGAATTGCCTCACTCCCATGTCTCTTTGCTTATTCTTGCTGAGCATGCACTCACTCACCAAGGCAAGGGACCTGGCATGGGCTAGCCCATGTGTGCACACCAGGCACCACTTGGGCTCCAGTGCCGTGAGCAAGATGGGAATTGGGCCATGCCACAGTCTGCTCTCTTGGTAGCAGCTCAACAGTTTATCAGGCTCTCACCTCCTAGCCCTTGATGCATGAAAGCTTTGGGCAGGGCTCAGATTTGGGTCAAGCATTCAGTACCCTGACTGCATGCATCTCCTTTGCTAGTAATAACATGGTCTCGGCCAGCCTCACCCTCCCACCAACCAGTCCTTTCCTCCCCCAACAGCCGGTTCTTATCTGTCTTCCTTGTTCCAGCCTCAGGCAGGCTGCCCTGGCCCTCATGCTCTCTCTCTCTCACACACACACACACACATGCACGTTCTCCTAAATACTCATTGATGAGTTTCAACATTGAAACTGCCTTCCTCCCACCTACCCTGTCCCCAAACCTCTAAGGGTTCCCTATTTCCTGTCACATCAAGTCTTCCACTTCCCTGCCTTGCTTTCCAGGCCTACTTCAGTTGGGGCCCACTCAGCCTTTCCAGTGTGGCCAGTGGCTGCCCCCACCCCCCACCCCATCATGGACATAATGTAAGCATTCCACAAACCCTCCATGGTCAACCCTGCCTTTGTGTTCCTGCAGCACTTATGCTCCATTCCGGACTTGAACTGTTTGCTATAGCTTTGTGTACATTAGTCTTGAAAGCTAGGCCGACATTTTAGACTTTGTTAATCCTCAACAGCAGCCCAGCACTATTTTTTAAAGTGTTCTATTACTTTTGAGTTGTGTATGTGTGGTGAAAATTTTTAAGAATAATAAGAGAACCACCATAAACAAAAGTTCAGCAGCAGGAGGTTAGAGCGTAGAAAGTAAAAGTTCAACTCCCATCCCATCATTCCCAGAAATAAGCCTAAGTTAAGTGCTCTGCAGCCTAGCACCCTCTCTAGGTTTGTGTTGGAAAGATTGCGTGGTAGGTGGTACACCCAGAGAATTACATTGCCTGGGGAAGAGCGTCTTTTACTTCTTAACAAGAGTCCCAGGTCTTTGTCGGCCTGGTAGACTTTGGAAATTTTAGTCCAAAGTCTGCACACAGCTGGCGGCCACTTGTGTGTCCAGTACGTGACTCTAGTCACCGCATAAAGCTTCTGTCCTCTTTTCAGCCCTTTCAAAAGTAAACCTTGAAGGTGAATAGTAAAGAGCACATTTAATGGACTTTTCTCCGAGTTTTTCACAGGACTGTAGGAAATTGCAGACAGTAAGTAAAGGGGCTGAGGGACAGAAATGGGAAGCGTTTATGAAAATAGGCTTTCTACCTGATATGATGTTGTTTTCTCTGAGAGTTAATGCATATTACTAATGGTTTTCATTTTTATGCCAAGAAAATTCAGTCCCTACTGGGATTTGTGCTAAATGGTAGCCTAGCCCACCTAGGTAGCCTAGTTGCACCCACTGGGGTTAATTCTGCATCCCAATCAGCTTGAAAATGTCAGCCTGAACTCTCAGACTTAATTGTTACAGACGCTTTATAAATAGGGCATTCAAAATCCTCAGGCTGTTCCCTCTTGCTATCATAATTGATACTTAATGGATATTCTCAGCCTTCTTTGGTTTTACACATTCAACACTGTACAGATGGCGGGGGTAGTAAAGGGAAGAAGAGAGACAGAGGGGGCAGATAAACAATGTGTGTGTTCGCTGTGGGTGTCTGTTTCCAGTTGCAGTCCTGGAGTTCTGGGAACGGCTGAAAAAGGTGAGCTGGCAGGTTGTCAGCCAGGGGTTTCTGGGTTCTCTTCACTGTGGCCCCCCAAGGCAGTGTTCTATGGGCACAGTGATCTCTGAACTTCAGCTCAAGCATGTTGGCCATTTGGATGTGAGTTCAAAAACGTTCCAATGCTCTCCAGAGTTCTGTTCATTTGCTCTTTTGACAGTCTGATGGATGACCTGGCATTAACTAGGAAGAGGACAATATTATCCAGCCTGAATAACTAATCTCCTAAGAAGTACAAAGTTGAAGGATCTTGGTGCACATGAATCTTATTAAATGTGCTTATAAAATATGTTCTATCCAAATAAGCTTAGCAACCCCTAAAATAGCCTTTTCTGATCCGTGTCTGAAACTTTGGCATGCTTCATAGGTCTCTAAGCCAAAATTATTCGGTGAAGTGACGACAGTGTTCTTTGTGCATGGGAAAATGGGAAGTGGGGATGGTAACTCCTCTGCTGACTAATTGTACTCCTTCTGTCCATCTCAGGGGAGACCAGGACCAATTGGAATTCAAGGTCCAACAGGTCCTCAAGGACTTCCTGGCCCTAGTGGTTTATCAGGGTTGAAAGGAGAAAGGGGCTCCCCAGGCCCGCTGGGACCGTATGGACCAAAAGGCGATAAGGTAAGAGCACCAAAGCTTGAGTTTTCCTTTGACTCTTGGGCCATGGATATGAAGGTTAAAGGTTCTAAACCTCAGCTCTGTCTATTCATGAAAAGAATACTAATTGCACATACTCTGGTGCCAGGCTACACACTTTAATAATAGGCAGGATGGGTGATATGCTCCCATTTCTGGGGAGAATCCCATAGCCAGCAAGTCAGAAAGTCAAGATATCAGCTATTTGCCAGATAAGTGGGATGACCATGGTGGAAAAGTCCAGAGGGTTTGAGCTGGAGATGGATCAGAAGGCCAATCAACAGGGCAGCAGAGGAATCCAAACAAGGGAAATGGGACGCCAGGGGTCAGAATGCTTGGAAACCAGCTGGGCCACAAATGTAGGGAAAGAGATGCAAGAAAGGAGATTGGTCATGTCATGGCAGCTGGCTGTCTGAGGTTAGCATTTAATCACCTCCTATTTACCGCACTGGTGAGAGCAGGATTCCTACCCTAGGGTTCTGCAGATGGCCAAGCATGTGACACCTGGCACAGGACAGAAGAGATCAACAACAGGTTTATAAGTCACATGCACTCACAGCACAGTGGAAGAGGACATCACACACTGTGCAGGGCCACACAGTACTTTCGCTTTGGAACAAAATAAACCAGAAGGGCTGTGGGAGGCAAACTCTGCCATGTCAAGAGGGTGAGTGTCCCTAGGTTCCTGAAGGAGGCTATGCCTGGCTTGTTTGAATAATTAATTGGGTCAGCAGAGAATTGAAACCTACAACTCAGGAACAAGCAGGAACTGTGCTCGGTATATTTGATAAAGAGAGTTGTTTGCTTGAGAGATCTCATCAGGAGCAAAATGCCGTTTGAGGCATTCCCAGTTTTCCCAGGGCTTCCCAGGTGGCACTAGCAGTGAAGAACCTGCCTGCCAATGCCAGAGACATAAGAGACATGGGTTTGATCCCTGGGTTGGGAAGATCCCCTGGAGGAGGAAATGACAACCCACTCCAGTGTTCTTGCCTGGAAAATCCCATGGACAGAGGAACCTAGTGGGCTAGGATTGCAAAGACTTAGCAAGCCCACATGTAGCCCTCCCAGATGTCAAGGCACCATATAATATTGAGCCTTATTTTTAGGTCTGACACCACATGGTCTAAGACAAGAACTGCCCAAGACCTTAGGTAAAGGCTAGTGATCACTTGGAAATGTAGTAGACAGCAAGGTGTGTGGGGGGAGGGGAGGACGGGGTACAAAACACTTCTTAACAACTTAGGTCATTAACTACATGAACAAACCTACCTCATCTAATGGAGATCAGTTGGACCATCTCTTACATTCCTACTGCTTTTTTTAGGGTCCCATGGGTGTTCCCGGCTTTCTTGGCATCAATGGAATTCCGGTGAGTGTGTTCATAGAAGTATTTTGAAAATTTTTTTATTGAAGAAGACTTGATTTACAAGATTGTGTTCACTTCTGCTACACAGCAGAGTAATTCGGTTATACATGTGTGTATATTCTTTTTCATGTTCTTTTCCATGATGGCTTATCACAAAATATAGAATATAGTTCCCCTGGGTTATACCTTGTTGTTTATCCATTCCATAGAGGCAATTTTAATACAACCTCTAGTTTCTGCCTCATAGCTCAAGTATTTTGGTCTTAACCACATCCTGTCTCAGGCATGCATGCTCAGGGCTAAGTGTTGAGATGTGCGTGGTAAGGTTTGAAGAGCAGTGCTCACCCACACTTTCCTTGGGATTCTGTTATGGGGAGCGCTAAATCATATAGTTGGGGATGCAGAGATATGTACAGGCATAAAAAACCATCAATATCTTAGACAAAAGGAGTTGGGTCTTCTAGGTTGAGGGCAGCGTTCACTGGGAATGAGGGACTGGTTCTGAAGTGTGAAGACAGTGCCACATGAGAACACATATATCCTCATTATCAGAAAATTAAGAAGGTACATGAAATTAGATAGAAAAATACTTACTGATACTTTAATACATTTAATTTCAATAATTTGTTCTCTTCAGCCTTATTCCCAAGTGAATTTCCCTTTAGATTTTTTGGACTTCTAAGTACAAATTTTAAATGTTGCTTTCCATCTGTAGTTATTACAAAATACTGGTTATATTCTCCAGGTTGTACGATATGTCCATGAGCCTATCTGACGCCCAATAGTTTGTACCTCCCACCCTCGCAACCCCTAAAAATAGTGCTCCCCACATACCCCAGTAACCACTAGTTGTTCTCTATGTCTGAGAGTCTACTGCTTTTTTTGTTATATTCACTAGTTTGTTGTATTTTTTAGATTCCACATATGATTGACATCATACAGTATTTTGCTTTTTCTTTATGACTTATTTCACTTAGCATAATGCCCTCCAAGTCCATCCATGTTGCTGCAAATGGCAAAATTTCAATCTTTTGTATAGCTGAGTAGTATTCCTTTTATATATATATATATATATATATATATATATATATATTCCCTATATATATATATATTCCCTATATATATATATATTCCCTATATATATATATTCCATATATATATATATATTATATATATATATATCAATCACATCTTCTTTATCTATTCATCCAATACTCAGGTTGCTTCTATACCTTGAGAATTGTAAATAATGCTGCTAGGAACATTGGGGTATGTATATCTGTTTGAATTGGTGGTTTTTTCATATATATACCCAGGAATGGAATTGCTGAATCATATGGTAGTTCTATTTTTATTTTTTTGAGAAACTTTCATACTTTTTTCCTCAGTGACTGCATCACTTTACATTCCTACCAACAGTGCAGGAGGGTTCCCTTTTCTCCACATCCTCGCCAACATTTGTTTACTTGTGTTCATTTTGAGAATAGCCATTCTGATAGGTGTGAGGTCGTACCTCATTGTGATTTTGATTTGCATTTCTTGATGATTAGTGATGCTGAGCATATTTTCATGTGCCTGCTGGCCATCTTCATTTCTTCTTTAGAAAAGTATCTATTCAGTTCTTCTGCCCGTCTTTTAATTGGCTTGTTTGTTTCTTTCATATTGAGTTTTATGACCTGTTAATATGTGTTGGATATTAACCCCCTATCAGTCATAGTTTTTGTAAATATCTTTTCCCATCAGTAGGTTGTCTTTTCATTTTGCTGATGGTTTTTACAAACTGGCTACTCCAAAGATCACTTGAAGACAACCTCTTCCCTTCATGCTGAGGACCTGGTTTTGCTGGAGATAAGTGGGGAGTCTGGAGCTTGCAGACATGTCCTTTTCCCATTCCATCCAGCCCAATCCCCCCTTTTTTATTGAGTTTCTCCATTTTTACTCAATATCCCTACTTATCCTGCCACTGGATATTGCATGGTAACATTTCTCCAGCTTTTAAAATACAGTATTTGGAACTTGGTACTATCACTTTTTAGTTATATTCTTCAGTGCTTCTCTATATATTTAATCTTTAACCTGGGCTATGTTTGCCTCTAGCAGTGGTTTTCAACCTTAAGAACCAAATCTTGTGTGGAAGCTCAGCATGTAGAACAGAAAAAAAGTGGAGCTCCTCCATGTGAGGGAAGTCCTAGAGCCCGCTTTTATCCTTCTAACAGCCTCTAAGGGGTTCTTTTGGGTCATATCAAAACAGTTTAGTTAAGTCTTGACTTAACAGCTTCTTGTGTTATACTACATAATCATCTAAGATCAGGTAAGGGAGTTCAAATTGCTTTGTGTCAATCTACAGGTATTTTTCTTGAGTACCTGCTATGTGGTAGCACTCTACTATGGGAATACAAAAAAAAAGGCATCTGGCTCTGCCCTCAGAAATATTATCATCTGATTCATTTTTATCCCCAGATCTAGTGTACATTTGTGGCTTTGGTGAATAGAAGACTCACTTACCTTGTATTTGTTACACATATCAACAAATCGGCCATCAGATTTTGGCCTTTTATTCAACTGCAGAGTCTGCAAAATCCCAGAAATAGGCCATTGGAGAAGTAAGAGGTGGATGGGGTTGGTTACTCTCTTATGACTTCCCCTGGTATATTCTCATGGCTATATTCTAAGACCACATCATCCAGTGTCTCCACTCAGTGTATGTGTCTTGAGGGAACCAATGGATGATTGTTGTTATTGTTCAGTCGTTATGTTGTGTTTGTCTCTATGAGACCCCACAGACTGCTGCACGCCTGGCTTCCATGTTGTTCACCATCTCCTGGAGATTGTTCAAACTCATGTACACTGAGTTGGTGATTCTATCCAAACATCTCATCCTGTCATCCCCTTCTCCTGCCTTCTATCTTTCCCAGCATCAGGGTCTTTTCCAATAAGTCAGTTCTTCGCATCAGGTAGCCAAAATATTGGAGCTTCAGCTTCAGCGTCAGCCCTTCTAATGAATATTCAGGGTTGATTTCCTTTAGGATTCACTGGTTTGGTCTCCTTGCTGTCTGGGAGACTCTCAAGAGTCTTTTCTGGCACCACAGTTAGAAAGAATGGAAACTAGCAAACTAGAGATCACCTCTTCCATTTATCCTGTGGATCCAGCCTCACCAGATATGAGTGGAGGATTTGAAGCTCACAACAGTACCACACCCTTCCTCCTGCAATCTCTTTCTAATGGGGGCCGGAAGAAATGAATCCTGTGAAGCAGAGGCGGATTCCCATTCTGAGCTGGAACCCACCCCAGAGTCCAGCTGGACACTTCTGCGTCCAACCGTCCAACTTGTGGCCAAAAGAGCCTGAGAACTTCTAGAAATTGATCACTTCTTTTGGGGGCCTTTGTTGCTTAGGAGAGTAAGTCCAGATTCCTCCAAATGAGTCTGCTGCTTCCAGTAGAAGTCTCCATCCCCTTGGCTGTCTTCTTGCCCCGCCCTCTTGACCTCTTGACCTAAGGTTGTACATATATTTTTTGACTTTCAATCTCTTTAGCTTCAGGATTCAAGATTCAATTACTCCAAGAAATTTTATCCCCTGTTCCCTTCCCTCTCTTCCAGCTATTCATGATGTATTAAGGAGCACCTTCTGTTGACAGCTTGCCTCTCTTTTCCATCTCTAATCTCCCAGGAGTCTTTGGGGTCTGTACCACAAACTCTAGCTCCTTATTGCATATAGTGCATGGTGTTTATTGATTTTCTTGTATGTTAGTTTTATCTACTTTTGCATTCCAGTCCCCTATAATGAAAAGGACATCTTTTTTGGGTGTTAGTTCTAGAAGGTCTTATAGGTCTTCATAGAACCATTCAAATTCAGCTTCTTCAGCATTATTGGTCAGGGCATTGTATTAGTGTGATATTGAATGGTTTGCTTGGAATGCAAAAGTAGGAAGTCAAGAAATACCTGGAGTAACAGGCAAATTTAACCTTGGAGTACAGAATGAAGCAGGGCAAAGGCTAACAGAGTTTTGCCAAGAGAATGCACTGGTCATAGCAAACACCCTCTTCCAACAACTGAAGAGAAAACTCTACACATGGACATCACCAGATGGTCAGTACCAAAATCAGATTGATTATATTCTTTGCAGTCAAAGATGGAGAAGCTCTATACAATTAGCAAAAACAAGACCGGGAGCTGACTGTGGCTCAGATCATGAACACCTTATTGCAAAATTCAGACTTAAATTGAAGTAGGGAAAACCACTAGACCATTTAGGTATGACCTAAATCAAATCCCTTATGACTATACAGTGGAAGTGAGAAACAGATTCAAGGGATTAGATTTGATAGACAGAGTGCCTGAAGAACTATGGACGGAGGTTCGTGACATTGTACAGGAGGCAGTGACCAAGATAATCCCCCAAAAAAAGAAAGGCAAAAAAGCAAAATGGTTGTCTGAGGAGGCTTTACAAATAGCTTTGAAAAGAGAAGTGAAAGGCAAAGGAAAAAAGGAAAGATATACCCATCTGAATGCAGAGTTCCAAAGAATAGCAAGGAGAGATAAGAAAGCCTTCCTCAGTGATCACTGCAAAGAGAGGAAAACAATAGAATAGGAACAACTAGAGATCTCTTCAAGAAAATCAGAGATACCAAGGGAACATTTCATGCAAAGATGGGCTCGATAAAGGACAGAAATGGTATGGACCTAACAGAAGCAGAAGATAAAGGACAGAAATGGTATGGACCTAACAGAAGTAGAAGATAAAGGACAGAAATGGTATGGACCTAACAGAAGCAGAAGATATAAAGAAGAGGTGGCAAGAATACACAGAAGAACTGTACAAAAAAGATCTTCATGACCCAGATGATCATGATGGTGTGATCACTCACCTATAGCCAGACATCCTGGAATGTGAAGTCAAGTGGGCCTTAGGAAGCATCACTATGAACAAAGCTAGTGGAGGTGATGGAATTCCAGTTGAGCTATTTCAAATCCTAAAAGATGATGCTGTGAAAGTGCTGCACTCAATATGCCAGCAAATATGGAAAACTCAGCAGTGGCCACAAGACTGGAAAATGTCAGTTTTCATTCCAATCCCAAAGAAAGGCAAGGCCAAAAAATGTTCAAACTACTGCACAATTGCACTCATCTCACACACTAGCAAAGTAATGCTCAAAATTCTCCAAGACAGGCTTCAACAGTATGTGAACCATGAACTTCCAGATGTTCAAGCTGGTTTTAGAAAAGGCAAAGGAACCAGAGATCAAATTGCCAACATCTGCTGGATCATAGAAAAAGCAAGAGTGTTCCAGAAAAACATCTATTTCTGCTTTATTGACTATGCTAAAGCCTTTGACTATGTGAATCACAACAAACTGTGGAAAATTCTTCAAGAGATGAGAATACCAGACCTGTGTCCTTAGAAATCTGTATGCAGGTCAAGAAGCAACAGTTAGAACTGGACATGGAACAACAGACTGGTTCCAAATAGGGAAAGGAGTACATCAAGCTGTATACTTTCACCCTGCTTATTTAACTTATATGCAGAGTGCAGCATTTCTCATGATGTAGCACAAGCTGGAATGAACATTACCGGGAGAAATATCAATAACCTCAAATATGCAGGTAATACCACCCTTATGGCAGAAAGTGAAGAAGAACTAAAGAGCCTCTTGATGAAAGTGAAAGAGGAGAGTGAAAAAGGTGGCTTAAAACTCAACATTCAGAAAACTAAGATCATGGCATCCTGTCCCATCACTTCATGGAAAATAGATGGGGAAACAATGGAAACAGTGAGAGACTTTATTTTGGGGGCTCCAAAATCACTGAAGATGGTGACTGAAGCCATGAAATTAAAAGACACTTGCTCCTTGGAAGAAAAGTTATGACCAACCTAGACAGCATATTTAAAAGCAAAGACATTACTTTGGCAACAAAGGTCCATCTAGTCAAAGCTATGGTTTTTCCAGTAGTCATATATGGATTTGAGAATTGAGAATTGAACTATCAGGAAAGCTGAGTGCCAAAGAATTGATGCTTTTGAACTGTGGTGTTTAAGAAGACTCTTGAGAGTCCCTTGGACAGCAAGGAGATCCAACCAGTCCATCCTAAAGGAGATCAGTCCTGAATATTCATTGAAAGGACTGATGCTGAAGCTGAAACTCCAATACTTTGGCCACCTGATGCCAAGAACTGACTGATTTGAAAAGACCCTGATGCCGGGAAAGATTGAAGGTGGGAGGAGAAGGGGAAGACAGAGGATGAGATGGTTGGATGGCATCACTGACTCAATAGACATGCGTCTGAGTAAACTCCAGGAGTTGGTGATGGACAGGGAGGCCTGGCGTGCTGCAGTCCATGGGGTCGCAAAGAGTTGACACGACTGAGCGACTGAACTGAACTGAACTGAGTCTTATCTAGCTCCTTGAAAGCACAGAGTTTTGTCTTCTGTTCCTCTCAGAGGCCCCAGGGCTAAATTCAGCACAGGGTAGGAACTCTAGAAATCCAACCTCTAGTACCTCATAGCTCTAGTAGTAGCTACAAGAGGCTTCCCGAGTAGGTCAGTCAATAAAGAATCCACCTGAAATGCAAGACATCCATGTTCCATTCCTGGGTTAGGAAAATCCCCTGAAGAAGGAAATGGCAACCCACTTCAGTATTCTTGCCTGGGAAAACCCACGGACAGAGGACTCTGGTGGGCTACAGTCTATGGGGTCGCAAGAGTCAGGCATGACAGAGCGACTAAACCACCACAGTACCTATAAAAGCAGCAGTACTCAGACTTGCAGGGCTCCCTCAGACAGAGGAAAACACAGAGACCCTAGGATCAGTCGGACTAACTATTTTACCCAGCTTTCAGCAGCACTTATTAAGCAATTTGGCTAAAACCAACACATCTTACTGAACTGGATCACTGCACAAATCTGCTTCCCCTCTTAATATTGGCTGATTGCTCACATCTGTGTCACTGGTTTTGGTCCCAGAACTCCATTTTTGCTGTCATGTAGATGATTTCCACATGAATGAGCAAGATCATCCAAGTCTGTGCACCCAGGGGCACGGTCACCAGTTGAGAGTGAACAAACAAGCAGTTGTCAAGATATTCAACATTAAAATAACATAGACAAGGGACGATAGGACTGTGGCTTTTAATGATATCACAGATGTGAGTTGAGCTGTTGGCACCCCCCAAAAATGCAGGTTGATCCAATGTTTTCAGTTCAAATAAGTTGGAAGCAGAAGTTTTCAAGTTGTCCTTTGCGATTTATGTTGAGCTTTTCCCATGGAGTTGATCTCAAACATTTCCCTGCCTAGAGACTCATAAATGAACACACCAGATTTATATCTTCAAAGTGACCATGTACCACTCACCAAATGGAAACATTTCCTTTCCAGTCTGGGTTCTATGGAACATTTGTTGTTATTGTTGTTCAGTCACTAAGTCATGTCCAACTCTTTGTAACCCCATGGACTGTAGCACACCAGGCTTCCTTGTCCTTCACTATCTCCAGAGTTTGCTCAAATGCATGTCCATTGAGTTGGTGATGCCATCCAACCATCTCATCCTCTGTCACCCCCTTCTTCTTCTGCCCTCAATCTTTCCCAGCATCAGGGTCCTTTCCAATGAGTTGGCTCTTTGCATTAGGTAGCTAAAGTATTGGAGCTTCAGCTTCAGCTTCAGCATCAGTCCTTCTGATGAATATTCAGGGTTGATTTCCTTTAGAATTGATTGGTCTCCTTTCAGTCCAAGGGACTGTTAAGAATCTTCTCCAGCACCACAGTTTGAAAGCATCAGTTCTTTGATACTCAGCCTTCTTTATGGTCCAACTCTCACATCTGTACATAACTATTAGAAAAACCATAGCTTTGACTAGATGGGCCTTTGTCGGCAAAGTGATGTCTTTCCTTTATAATATGTTGTTTAGGTTTGTTATAGCTTTTCTTCCAAAGAGCAAGCATCTTTTAATTTCACAGCTGCAGTCACCATCTGCAGTGATTTGGGGGTCCAAGAAGATAAAGTCTGTCACTGTCTCCATTTTTCCCCATCTATTTGCCATGAAGTGGTGAGCATGAACTGGGGAACACTGCTTTTCTGTAGTACAGCATATCCACCTGTCCTGTGTGTTTAGTCCCTTGTGGTTTTATAGAACCATGGTTTTCTCTTTCAAAGAGCTCTATTCTCTTGGAGAGCTAGCACACACAAATGTGAAGTTATTCATTATCTCTACCCAGAAAGGGCATAATCAAGGTCCCAGGACTAAGTAAGATCCCTAGTACTGAGCCAGCCTGTTGTCTTAACTCATCTCTGTTACCCAGTTGAGAGATAACCCCTAGCAAATTTGGCTGGGACATTTTTTGATGATGATTAGAACCCCAGGAAGAAGTAGACACTCCACCTGAAGGAATTGACTGAATAGAGTTAAATGAAGGGTATATTTAAAGCAGGTGCCCCCCACCTCTGAGATCTAATGTGTGATGATCCGAGGCGGAACTGATGTAATAATAATAGAAATAAACTATACAATAAATGTAATGTGTTTCATCCCCTTTACTTCTGGCCCACGGAAAAATGTCTTCGTGAAACCAGTTCCTGGTGCCCAAAAGGTTGGGGACTGCTAAATTAAAGGATGCAAGCAGGATTAAGGGAAATAGCAGTGGATGCAGAAGTAACCAACACAAAGCTGTTACCACACCCAAATAGGGAGAGGAGGAATAGTAATACTGGAACTCTAAGACTGGGAGCCATGGACTAGCACTTGTCCAATGGGAACTAATATTGTAGAGAAATATGGCCACGGCCACAAATACTGCCAGGGAGGAAGAGTATAGGAGAAATAAACAACCTGAGCTCTTCCTCTTCCTGGTCTCCCATCTCCTGCTTGTGCCTCACAGTGACCACATACAGCTGGAAGACAGAGGGAAAGGGAGCCTAGGGGTACCACGTGTAAAGGTCAGCCTCCCAATGCACAGATGTGGAGAAGGTAGAGTGTAGATCTCCAGGGCCAATAGGGATAGCCATCTCATTTGGTAATAAAATGTTGATGACTCTAGTGATGTGCTGTGCTGTGCTAAGTTGCTTCAGTCATGTCCAACTCTTGCAAACCCATGGACTGTAGCCCTCCAGACTCCTCTGTCTATGGGATTTTCCAGGCAAGAATACTGGAGTGGGTTGCCATTCCCTTCTTCAGGGGATCTTCCCGACCCAGAGATCAACTCCACATCTCTTAGGTCTCCTGCATTGGCAGGTGGGTTCTTTACCACTAGCGCCACCCTGATCACTCTAGTAAGCTGTCTCAATTTCCCCAGTTCAACTAAGACTCATCATCTGAGTCTGCAGAGGCATAACTTGCAATAAACAGCAAGTTTATTGCAAAGATAAGTTTATTGATCACTCCTCTGGACTCTGTGTTCCGTGAGTCCAGCAGTCTAGACTCACAATGGACCGCTATCTCCTACAAGTAGAACAATAATAATAAAAACAAAACAGAATTCTCCAGAGCATTCTCACAATAAACATTTGTCAAAAGATTGTTTCCTCTAATAATTTGAAAAGTTGATTTTTGAACACATGACATGTTTTCTTCAAATCAGTAAATATATATTATATATATATATGTATGTTTAACCAAATACATATATATATAACCAAATACATATATGTATATATATTTATATACATATAGGTATTTGGCTTTAATACATACATATAATATATATTTTTTATATATATATAATATGTATTTGGCTTAAAAAGTGTATGGGTAAGTGGGAGACTACCTTTTGTTGATCTGCCTAGAGTTTTGGTCTTTTAGGTCATCTTTTTGTGCCATACCCAACACATACCTGCTTTTGATTTCCTACACATAGGTAGGAAATATACCAAGTACACTTCCTATACACCAAGAAAGCACAGAATTATTGAATTCAGACACCAACTGTATGTGAATGATTACTGATTCCCCAGCAAAACAACTGCCTCAGTAGTGAGTATGGAGAAAAGGAAAAGATGCAGTTTCCTGGCTGAAGAAATAGCATGACATGAGATAATGACAAAATAAAGTTCCAAGTGTGATTCTTGCTTGTCTTGTTTATTTTTGAGCAAGCGGTGTTCAGGAGAGGTGGTGCTATGGAAACTCCTTCTGCTCTGTTAACCAAAATCCAGCATCATTTCCCATACAGAGCTTCTAATACAGAGAGCCAGGCCAGGCTGCCCAGGTTCCAGTCCATTGTGAGGAATCCCAAGGCCTGGCATGATTCCCTGTTGGTAGCAATTCAGCTGCCAGGCAGCTAAGACCCATCTTAGTGCATCTTTCTACTAAAGGAAGGTAACATCACAGCACTCTTTGTAGCCCATTGCTTCATGCTTGATCCCTTTGGTTTCAGCTTGTAAAGCATCAATCCTTTGGGCAGAGGAAACACTGAGCTGTCACCCGCTACCTACACCTGAGTATAATGAACAGAGATGGGAGCAGAGGCGATGAGGCAAAGGGAGTGGACAAGGAGCCAGAATTTGGGAGCATCCTTGGCATCTCTCACTGTGGAACTTGTTGGATTAGCTGAGAGTCCTGTGACTGACTCAATCCCTTCTTTTCTCTTTCATCAGGGCCACCCTGGACAGCCAGGACCCAGAGGCCCACCTGGCCTGGATGGCTGTAATGGAACTCAAGGAGCTGTTGGATTTCCAGGCCCTGATGGCTATTCTGGGCTTCCTGGACCACCTGTAAGCTGCCACATCTTTGTACATTATTTCAATGGCTTTGCTGCCTTCAAGTGTGCCCTCTCTTCTGCTTCTCTGATCTTGTTATGTATCCATGGGGCAATCACTGAAGCCCTTTGTCCAGTGCAGCACCGCAATGTCAGAAGTCTAAAGAATACCAGTTTCAGGGGAGTGTACACATGCTACGCTAGTTAGGTTGGTTTTTTTAATGATGCTTTTAGAGTTGGCAAGATTATTAAAAAAGACTGTAGTAAATTTTAGAGCAAAGTACATGTTTGGCTATTTGACATTTTCCCACATTAGACGATATTGGGAAATGCAGTACTTGGAAGGCTTACATGGGATCATGGAAGCACTAACAGTGACCCAAAGGGCTTGGCAGGCTTGGTCTCTACCAGTGATTCTTAACCAGTGGTGATTTTGCATCCTTCCCGAGGACATTTGACAGTTATTATTGACACTTTTGGACTTCCCTGGTGGCTCAGGTAGTAAAGAATCCGCCTGCAATGCAGGAGTCTCCAGTTCGATTCCTGGGTCAGGAAGATCCACTAGCGAAGGGATAGGCTACCCACTCCAGTATTTTCGGGCTTCCCTGGTGGCTCAGCTAGTAAAAAATGAGACCCCGGTTCAATTCCTGGGTCGAGAAGATCTGCTAGAGAAGGGAATTGCTACCTACCCCGTATTCTGGCCTGGAGAACTCCATGGCCTATACAGTCCATGGACTGTGTATTCTATGGACTATACTGGCTTCCCTGGTGGCTCAGACGGTAAAGCATCTGCCTGCAATGCAGGAGACCTGGATTCAATTCCTGGGTCAGGAAGATTCCCTGGAGAAGGAAATGGCAATCCACTCAAGTACTCTTGCCTGGAAAATCCCATGGATGGAGGAGCCTAATAGGCTACAGTCCATGGGGTTGCAAAGAGTCAGACATGACTGAGTGACTTCACTTTCACTTTCATACTGTCCATGGGGTTGCAAAATGTTGGACACGACAGAGTGACTTTCACATCCCATAATATAACTACATATACATATGTAATATTGACACTTTGGGGCTTCCCTGGTGACACAGCTGATAAAGAATCCACCTGCAATGTGGGAGACCTGGGTTCGAACCCTGGGTTGAGAAGATCCCCTGGAGAAGGGAACATACTGGAACCCACTCCAGTATTCTGGCCTGGAGAATTCCATGGACTGTATAGTCCTTGAGGTCAAAAGAGTCGGACACAACTGAGCAACTTTCACTTTCACTTTCATTGACCCTTTTGGTCCTCACAGTTGGGAGCATGCTACTGGTTCAGGACAGCCCCCACCATAACATCAAGTTATCATCTGCCCCAAAGTGTCAATAGTCAGAAATAACTGAGAAATACTACTCTACACCGACATAGTTTTCCTCTTGCCATCCTCTCCCCACATCGTAACTCTTGGTTCTGGAATTGATAAGGCATTTATTGGATATTGGTGTCATCACTTTTGCTTCATTCCATTCGTCCAGATAGAGCTCAAATATTTGGATCTAAAAGATCTCTAATAGATGCCATGCCCTTACAAGGCTGCTTTTGTGAGTGGCTGGAAAGAGAAAAATAATATATTTCAAACCCATTCTCAACCTCATTTGAAATAATCTAAGTGAATAAGAGCACTGATATGTTTAAATCGAAATTGCACTATCTATTAGACCAATCCCATAGCTACATGAATGACTTGGCATTTTACTAGAAGGGCATTGCTTTCAGTGACCAAGTTGTAGATGTGAATGTACATGTAAGAAGATGGGACAGACAAAGCACAAACCCCAAATTGGCATAAGGGACTTTCACAACTAAGGACCAAGCCAATATATAGCAGAGAGTCGGGGAGAAAGATGTATTACCAACATAGTATGAGCTATTTGAGTCACAAAGGCCTCCAAACACTGCCATGATAACAGGGCAAGAGAACAAATCACATCTGTGTTAAAACAATGGAAATCTGGAAAAGTAAGGAATCCCAGCCCCCAAGAGGGAGAAAAGAAATCTTGAAGTAATAAACAGCCCCTGACAGCCAAAGGACCAGGGTAAAACCCAATCCTGTCCCTACACCTTCCTTTAAGCCTAAATAGGAACTTGGTTGTGGATTTTTACTAAGCTGAACCTTACTAACCCTACTGAACACTGAATAGATAGCCTTTGTAGATTCTTTGATGAAAGTAGTGGCCACAAGCATAAGGGAAAATAGAAAGTGTTAGGAAAGAAACGGTTTGTGCTTTGGGAACCACATGGTACGTTTATTATACCTATGGACCTTGAACTCGGGAATCCATCATTCAATCAATGCTTCTGTCCCCAAAGCTTAGGCCTACCCCCAAACACTAATCCCAACTTCCATTTAGGTATAGGGACATTGATTTTCCCCAAGAGGTCAACATCTAGCAGATATTAGCTGGTGTCTGCCACTGAGACATTAAAAACTCTGGCTGATTAGACAGGTTGGACATACTTTGAACAGTTTTCCATGTTGACAGTGAGACACACCTGCCGCTTAGATATCAAAGCTGAAGTTATATAGTAAAAGCGCAAGATAGAGATGGTTATGTAGAGCAGGGATCTGTAAACTGGCCCACATTACCTTTGTCCTGTGGTTTGTTTTTCCACTTTTTAAAAGATTGTGAAGAAAATCAGAATACAGGACAGAGCTCAGATATGACCCCCAAAGTATATATTATTTACTCTCTGGCTCTCTACAGAAAAAGTCCACTAACCTCTGTCCTAGACAAAGTTCCCATCAGTGACTTATACCTGTGACATATGGAGCAGGTGAGCTATAGGCTTATAAGAGACATGTGTATTTTATGTGGATGTTCAGATTGGTTCTCTGAATAGATTCAAAATCTATGTTCTAATTCCTTAACAAACCTCTGACTTGGAGGCTGGGGAACAGGCATGTAGCTTTGAGACACAGCACCTGTTCAGGGGCTGAACTTTGTCTGCCTATCTCTGCTATAGAATAAGCCACATGGTTTCAGGCTTTTATTTTTCCATATGATCAGATCATACTATTAACAATACCGTGTGTGTGTGTGCGTGCATGCGCGCACATGCACATTACTTCACAAATTTTTCTTATTTTACGCAGGGGCTTCCTGGTCAGAAAGGCTCTAAAGGTGAACCTGTCCTTGCCCAAGGTAGTTTCAAAGGAATGAAGGTAAGAGCCTTTAAGGCAGACAGCTGAGTAGGCTATAAGCTGAGTTCCCCCAGGATGGAGCACCACATCCAATGAAAACATTTCTGGAACTAGCATCTGCATCTCTATTTAAGGAACAGACCAAGCTGGATTTAAAAAGGATCTGGAACTTTTTGTGGTGGAAACATTGACAGAAATGTTTGCAACCATATTGCCAAAGAGATTTGCTTTGTCAGAGCAAGACCAAAAATAGGGGACAAATCAGCAAACAGTGTGCATGGGTGTCATTTTCCTTGACAGGCCGAGATACTTCCTGAAGGCAGATGCCTTTGTTCTACTCCGGAATCCTTGATGTCTGCATACCTTGGTTTGAAACCACGTGTGTCTCTACCCATCTTAGCTTGGCCACCAGTCCAGGATCATAGCTCCGCCCTTTTCTCTATCTGCATACCAGCCCATCACCCTTGCTGGGCCCCTGGCTGTCGGCAAAAATTGTCCATTAACTCTGTAGCTGGTTGGAAACTTTCATCTCTTCCTAGAATTGACAAGAACCTTCTGTATTCGTGTGGCTCTATACTTGGTGTAGGCTGCCTAGTATCCTGTGAGCCTTCAGTAAATTCTGGTGTCAGAGGATCGATCCTAATCCCTTGCAGAGTGGGATAGGAGCCCATCATTTCCCTGGGAGCAGACAGGAACCTATTGTAAGTCCAACATGGGAGGGGAAGATGTACCCAAGCTCGCTTAGCTGGAGATGGTACCTTTCTGCCCTCTACCCATGCACAGAGCTGGAGCCAGTATCTCCAGCTCTTTAGAAGGCAGTGATGGGTGTACATAGCTGGGAAATGAAGAATGTAAAGGGTTTGGGGTTTTGATGATAGTGGGAATGGCATGTTAGACTTGGAAAGGACTTTACTTTTATTTTTTATAAAGAAAAACTTTCTTTTCAGCATAAGAAGCACACAGAAACACACACAGTACCCACCAACAGAAGTTTAAAAAGTGCATTATGCATCTTTGACTGCCAATTCACAGTTCAAAAGATACTGCCTTTTAAATATATAATATAAAAAAAAAACAAGAAGAAAAAATATAATAAAAATCACTGATTTAATAATGCAGCACACTGGAACCTACCTGCAGCTTCTGAAAACCAAAGGGCAGCCCATCTTGGGAAGCTCCTGATTGGGAGAGGGATGGCCTGTACCTGCATTTTGTTGCAAAGAGCTCAGGACACCAAAAGAGGAAAACAGGGTGGCCTAGGTGGTAATAAAAGCTCTACTGAACAGGAGAACAATTGTGTGATGGGGGAATAGGAGAGGGACTGGGCTGCTGTCCAGAGAGAACCTCATGATTCTCGAATTCATGTGGCTCATTTTACAGATAGAAAGACTGAGGTGGCCCGAGGCTCTGTGACTTACTCATAGGCATAAGCCAGCTTCCCAAAGAGCTAAAACCCAGGCAGTACTCTTCCCAGGTTGCAGAGAGCCGATTTTTTACTATAAGCTAAGTGGGGTAAGACTAGCAGGTATCCACATATGGCCATTGTTGTAGCAAACACTGATTAAGTGGTTTTGTCAAAAATCAAAGAGACCCTGGACCCAGTGGAACACAGTAATTTCCACAGGATGGTTATATTACAGATTCATATGGTGACTTAGATGCTGTAAAGTAATTAAAATGTAATCAGAGACTATATGCTCTGTTGATTCTCCCTTGAAATATCTGATTTGCATTGTATACATATGGGCAAAGATTCTCTGGGGATGAAGGTGCACAGCAAGGTAGCTTTGCTTTCTTCCAAAAAGAGCAGGAAAATCACCAGCCCACAGAAGCAGTCTCTAATTGATAAGTTCCTAGCAAAGTTGGAAATTAATTAATTCAAGTAAAGAATGAAATCCTGTTCAATCAAGGTTATAATATTTTTCTTCTAGAGTCTAGATTTTTCATAGAAAAAAAAAGAAATGGTTGATTATGTCTGATGCATGCATTATTTAAAACACAAGACCTTGACAGAGGAGGCTCAAGCTTCAGCCATGCATTTTTATGCCTGTGCATCTTAGGTCAGTTATGTGTAAAATACCACAAGTTTAATTTATTCATCTCTTCAATGTCCTGCCTTTGTCTGTTACTCAGGGGGAGCCTGGGCTGCCCGGACTGGATGGAATCACTGTAAGTTGTTACCTATGTGTTGAGCTCTCAGTGTTTGGTTAATAGTTACTGATAGCCCCTTTTTATTCCTCTCCATGGTGTTTGAAGGTCTTCATGAACCTTCAAGGAAAATCCAGAGGGTTGGAGTAAAACCAATCACTCTATTGACATTTTCAAAATAAGAATGTACTGAAGGGATGGACTATCCACCACCAGTGACACGGCAGCAGGCTTTTGGACCTCTCGGCCAGGGACCTACATCTCACCCAGGGATGATCAGGAAAGAATCTTGCCTTTCACTGCACAACCATTTGCTAAGTTTTCTGTGTGTTCAGAGGGCTACAGGTAAAACAAAAGAAGTGAAACACTTCTTTTAAAAGGTATTCCATAGAGAAATTCCTTTTGGTGATTCAATAATAGTGAGTCCATGAAAGGCCATGAGTTGTAGTAATAAGAGCTTTGTTTTAACTTGACTTTCCACATTGTCACCACTTGCCTTTGAAGTAGCTTAAAAAAGGCCCCTTCTCTCTTCCTCTTTTCCTGTATCAGGCTTCCTTCCTTTCTTCTTCCATTCCAGAACAGATATTGAGCTCCTACCATCAGCAAAGGGCCAGGAGTGATTTCTAAGACAATGCAGACACAGTCTCTGCACACACACACACACACACACACACACACACACACAGCCACCTCCCACCCCCAGGATGTGAAAAACTAGTAGAAGTGTGGAGTAAAAATTCCACAACAGCGTCAAAGAAAGGGATGCTATCCACCTAAGGCTACATCACTAAAAGATGGTAGCCTCTAAGAAATGTGAGTGATATTTAGGCTGGCTGGCAATGGGAGGACACTTCCTAAACAGAGAGAGTATGTGAGAAAAGGTGGGCAATAAGCAAGATCTGTGCAGGCATACCTGTAAACAGAGATGAATGAGGACCAAGAGCACAGAGGTCTCCTAAAGTGGAACAGCATTGGCTTAGATCGTGGGTTAACTACATTTGTGGAAGAACATCCAGTGTATTTGCTCCATAACTTCTCCTGGAGATGCATTTCCCTGCCCTCAAAGATACAGTGTTTGTCTGCATATCCAGACATGATAAATAAACCGCTTAGCTTTAGGGAGGGAGGCTTCATGGCTGGATAAGAGATTTGTGGTCAGTAAGGAGACCAAAGGTTATTAGTCATTGTCAGAGCAATGTTCTACTCTCATATATTCCTGGGGAACCTGTGAACCCTATTCTCTCTCCCTCCTAAGTCTTGATTTCACTTAATCTCTCCATCCTTCACCTAAGCACAATCACCTTGTCACTTATCATTAAACTTATCACTTATCATTAAAACTGGGGAGCATACCATCTTTCCCCATACCATCCTTCTCTTCAGATTTCATTCTCTCACTTTTAATATTGTCATCATACAGTTCAAAATATTTTCTAGTTTTCCTTCGATTTTTTTTTTTGACCCATGGGGATTCATGGTGGTTAATTTCCAAATATTTGGTGACTTTCCAGATATCTTTATGTAATTGGTTTCTAGTCTGATTTTATTGCAGTTAGAGGGTACCCTCTGGATAATTCCATGCTTTTAAATTTGTTGAGGTTTATTTTATGGCCCCACTTATGGAATTATCTTGGTGAATATTCCATATGTACTTGAAAAGAGTATGTATTGAGCTGGTTGAGAGTACAGTGATCTAAAAAATATGCATTAGGTCTAAGTAGTTAATAATGTGGTTTGGATCTTCTTTTTCCTCACTTTTTTGTTCAGTTGTTCTATTAATTACTGAAGGAGGGATGTTCATATCTCCATCTAGAATCGTGAACTTACCTATTTCTCCTTACAGTTCCATCAGTCTTTGCTTTGTGTATTTTGAAGCTCGGCTATTAGGTGTATGCACACCTAAGATTGTTACATCTTCTTGATGAATTGAACTATGTTACCAAGACTCTGATGCTGGGAGGGATTGGGGGCAGGAGGAGAAGGGGACGACAGAGGATGAGATGGCTGGATGGCATCACCGACTCGATGGATGTGAGTCTGAGTGAACTCCGGGAGTTGGTGATGGACAGGGAGGCCTGGCGTGCTGCTATTCTTGGGGTCGCAAAGAGTCGGACACGACTGAGTGACTGAACTGAACTGACTGTTACAAGGCGCCCCCTCTTTATCCCTAGTAATATTCTTTGTCTCGAAGTCTACTTTATTTGATAGTGATATAACAGTTTTTTTCTTGTTTAAGTTTTTGACTTTTTCATAACTTTAATATGAAAATTTTCAAATAGAGAGCAAAGTTGAACCAAGTTTTCAGTGAATAGCTGTACCATTAGTACTTTACCTGCTTTATCACACTTCCATCCATTAATCCATCTTAGTTTTGCTGCATTTCAAAGTTAACTTCAGACAATAGAACTCCTACCCCTAAATACTAAATACTACAGCATGGCTATCATTAACTAGGCTTCAAAATTTGTTTACAGTTTTTCCTTTCCTGTAAAATTTACATATAATGAAATACACAAATCTTAAATGTGCATTTGCTGCATTTTTACCAATAAACATTTCTGTGTAATTCAACCCCTCCTAAGGTGTAGACCATTCCCATCACCTCAGAAAGTTGTCACCTGGGAACTCGCCTGGTGGGCCAGTGATTAAGACTCCACCTTGCAATGCAGGGGGTGTGGGTTTAATCCCTCGTCGAGGACCTAAGATCCCACATACCCCATGGCCAAAAAACCAAAACATAAAACAGAAGCAATATTGGAACAAATTCAATAAAGACTTTAAAAATGGTCCATGTCAAAAAAATCTTGAAAAAAAAAGAGAAAGTTCTCTCCTGCTCCTTCCCAGTCAACTTTGACCCCATCAAAGGCAATCACTGTTCTGATTTTTTTCTATCATAGATAATGTTTTCCTATTCTAGAACTTCATACAAAGGGAATAATATATATGTAGCTTTTGGGGTCTGGCATCTTTCACTTAGAACAGAACTTTTGAGATTCATTCTCTTTGTTTCATATATCAATAATTTGTTACTTTCTATTGTTGAGTACTTATTCCACTATATAGATGTATTGGGTTTTTTAATCAGTTATTCTATCACTGGACACCTGGGACATTTCCAATTTTTAAAAAATTTTATTGAAGTATAGTTGATTTATAATGTATTAATTTCTACTATATAGCAAAGTGACTCATATATATATATATATATATACACACATTATTTTTCATATTTCTTTTCCATTATGGTTTGTCACAGGATGTTGAATATAGTTCCCAATGCTATACAGTAGGACCTTGTTTTTTACCCATCCTGTATATCACACTCTGCATCTCCTAATCCCAAACTCCCAGTCCATCCCTCCCCTACCCCCTCCTCCTTGGCAACCACAGGTTTGTTCTCTATATCTGTAAGTCTGTTTTTGTTTCATAGATGTGCTGATTTGTGTTGTGTTTTAGATTCCACATATAAGTGATATCATATAGTATCTGTCTTCCTCTGACTTACTTCACTTAGTATGATAATCTCTAGGTCCATCTATGTTGCTGCAAATGGCATTATTTCAATTTTATGGCTGAGTAATATTCCATGATATTAATATACCACAACTTCTTTATCCATTCATCTGACATTTCCACTTTTTAAGTATTCAGAATAAAGCTGCTATGAACATTCTTGTGTGATTCCTATGTGTATATTTTTCCTGAGAAACTGTCTTACTTCTTTGACTTTGGTAAAAACTTTCCTCTGTAGGGCCCACAAGGAACACCCGGATCTCCAGGAGCTGTAGGACCCAGAGGACCACCAGGATTGCAAGTAAGACTGGCCTAAATCTACCATGTGATCACAGAATTTGCATGAATGCTTTCCCCTGGATTAAAAGCCTATGTAAATGTAGGCCTTCCTAGCGGAGAAAGGCAGTTTCCATTCTTGGAGGTTTAAGTGAAGCATGTTCTTATAAGGAGCTGTTTGTAACCTTTATTTATCAGAATCTCTGACCATCTGCTCTGGACCTCCAAAGCCTCCTAGTCTAGCTCAACCTAAAGTATAGCCCAAGGATGGCTAATACCCAGCACATCTATTATGACCTTCCATTCCCCTCATCCATGATGCTATGCTAAGTCGCTTCAGCCGTGTCCGACTCTGTGCGACCCCACAGATGGCAGCCCACCAGGCTCCGCCATCTCTGGGATCCTCCAGGCAAGAATACTGGAGTGGGTTGCCATTTTCTTCTCCAATGCATGAAAGTGAAAAGTGAAAGTGAAGTCGCTCAGTCGTGTCCGACTCCTAGCGACCCCATGGACTGCAGCCTACCAGGCTCCTCCGTCCATGAGATTTTCCAGGCAAGAGTGCTGGAGTGGGGTGCCATTGCCTTCTCTGTCATCCATGATAGACATTGCTAATTAATCATACCACCAGCATCATCACCCACCCTGAGAACTGCTGCTGCTAAGTCGCTTCAGTCGTGTCCGACTCTGTGCGACCCCAGAGACGGCAGCCCACCAGGCTTCCCCGTCCCTGGGATTCTCCAGGCAAGAACACTGGAGTGGGTTGCCATTTCCTTCTTCAGTGCATGAAAGTGAAAAGTGAAAGTGAAGTCGCTCAGTCGTTCCCGACTCTTAGCGACCTCATGGACTGCAGCCTACCAGGCTCCTCTGTCCATGGATTTTCCAGGCAAGAGTACTGGAGTGGGGTGCCATTGCCTTCTCCGACCCTGAGCACAGAAGCAACTTAAAAATCTTTCTCAACACTTCACCTTGGAGAGCTCTTCCCACATACCTATTTGCCATCACTGGTTCTAGGAAGAACATAGCCAGTTACCTGTGTTGTACCCAGAAAGCCTCTCTCCAGTACGTGAAAACCCACCCCTGATTAGTTTGATTTACTTTCACCAAAAGTCATCATTTAAAACTGTCAGGCCTAGTGGGAAGAATGACACATGAAGTCACTACCTTAGCATGACTGTGGCTATCAGGTCAATTGGGGAAATTTCAAAAGAGATTAAAAAAAAAAAAAAAGGAACTCTGGGGAGAAGGAGCTAGAATCTGCTACACCAAAACGGCCACACCATGCCGGTAGGGGACTTACCCTCAGTGACTCTCAACGTGACTAGGTTCTTTGGGGCTGAAACTAACAAGACCTAACCCTTTCTTTTCTCTTTTAATCCAGGGTCCTCCTGGCCCCCCTGGTTTCCCTGGTCCTGATGTAAGTATACTGTCTTGGGGCATTTGACTTCCTACCACTAAGTACGCTAGTTTCCCCAGAGATATTTCTTGTCTGGTTAAACATGCTCTGGTTTAAAAAAAAAAAAAAAAAAAAAAAACTGCATTCCAATTTAAGTTCCTGGAACTTATTTAGTAATTGATTTTGTTTTTCTTCCCTACATCCCTGTGCCCCAGGGGAATATGGGGTTAGGTTTCCAAGGAGAGAAAGGAGTCAAGGTAAATAGATTTTGGAACATACACTGCTTTCCATGTGCTTCAAGAAATGTCTCTAGTTGCACATGTGTGCCTGCTTGTGTTGGGGGCTTTGGATCTTTGCCTTGGAAAGTGAGCATTTCCCATCCCTCATGAGTCGTCTGGTGGGTTTCCTTGAGGGTTGCATGTGCGCCCATAGGCTCATGTGGTCTTTTTCCTTCCAAATATTGTAGTCTTCCTGCTTCCTACTGTCAAGCGTACATGTCTGATGAATGTACCCTCTTGAAGTTTATTTTATCTTCCTTCCACCTGGGTATGTCCCTACTGATTTGTATTATATTGTGCCATTTTCTCTTTCATTTTCTCTGCTTCTCTTCTCTCCATCCTTCCTCCTTCTCTTCCTTCTCTCTCTCCATTTCCCCCTTCTCTCCTTCTTAACCCTCTCTTATCATTCCCTTTTATTTTCCTTCCCTCATTCTCCTACTAATATTTCCCTCTATAGAAACTGTAAAGTCATTTAGGAGCCTCAAGGGAGACTGGGAGCTTGCCCGCCCCTTCCTTGGTGGCTGCCTCTTGTAGACTGCACTGTTTCAAGGAGCAAATCCAGTCTTCAGTGTTCCAACACAGATTTTACTGCCTCCGCTTGTGCTCTTGGCAAAGATTGGACCAATTAGATTCTGATCACTGTTGCCAAGAGGTTGCCATTCACCTTGCTCAAACCCTTTTTTGGCTTTCTTCTAAACACCCTTTCATGCATGACCATGGAAACCGTGAACCTGCTGTTTCCTTTCATCCATCTTGCTTCCTCCCTCTGCAGTGCTGGTACAGAATGCATTTGGTCAGGCTTATAATTCTTTTCACCTCTTGGAACTGATAGTTTTGGTTCCTCATTGCTGCAAGGGTGAGGGTGAAGAGGCTAAAGTCATGGACAGTTTATTTGTGAATTATATCTGGAGGACAAACCTATCCTCAGGAGAAATGGTCTGTGTGGTGTCTGCTCTGCTTAATGTTTCATTTGATCTTACAGGGAGATGTTGGCCTGCCTGGTCCTGCAGGACCCCCACCATCTACTGGAGAACTGGAGTTCATGGGATTTCCCAAAGGGAAGAAAGGATCCAAGGTAGTGAACATTTAAGAACAAGTTAATAAGTCTTTCCCTATTAATACTAGAGTTCAACTCTAATAACCAGACTATACTAAGATAGAAGCTTCTGGGTAATGGATTTTTGTTTGGAAGTGAAGATAAATCCTTCTTTGTTCTGTCCCTTGTGAAAGTTTGATAGAGTCTGTTTTCTGCTATATGGTTATGAGTGTGCCTGGGTTTCTGAATAATCATTCAGGTGCTATTTTCTGTGTTTCAGTTATGTAGATTCAGTTATCAAGATGCTGAATAACTTAAAACAAACATTAAATAGTTGAGTTTTTTCCTCCTAACTACCAACCCTCCATAATAGAACAATAGGGTATAATGGTTGCTCTTGAGTTATCCTCTTAAAGAAGCTAGTTGCCCTCAGAACTGGACCCTGCAAACAGGCTATACTGCTACCAAGTGGCAATAGATGCCCTACTTCACCTGATCTGAACTACCAAGGCTGAACCTGTTTAAGCGAGATATTTTATAATCTGTATTTTGATATGCGTGTAGACCTGGTTGTATTTGAATGGCTGTTCCCTGTTAATCTTGGAGAAGGCAATGGAAACCCACTCCAGCACTCTTGCCTGGAAAATCCCATGGATGGAGGAGCCTAGTAGGCCGCAGTCCATGAGGTCACAAAGAGTCGGACATGACTGAGCGACTTCCCTTTCCCTTCCCTTTCCTGTTAATCTGTGCAGATATCTTTTAGTAACCTGCATTCCATTCCTTCCTGGGGATCCCTTTAGTTTTGTGATCGATCTTGTACCTGTGGTCAAGGGAGGTGCTTAGTCCCATTTCTTTGTGGAAGCAACAGCTCTAGGCATTCTCCAGGTTTACAGGAAGTAATCGTTGTTTTGGAAACAGTTTGGGAGCATATGAAAAATTCCCTGCCTTCCTAACTATTCCCAAACCTTAAGGAGCCCCTTCAGGGTACTAATTGGTAAATTAGCATATGAAGGAAAGACAGATTAGAGTATTATGCAGCACTTTCCAAACTGTAATCATTACTCTTTTCCCAAAGCCATTGATGTCTTTGCAGCCAGTAATTTGCTAGAGGAAATTGTACTTAACAGCTTCTTCCACTGGAAAGAAAACAGCTGATCATCTTTTCTGCCTCCCAATTAACCTGGGCATTTGAGATTCTGTTTTGGATAGTTTGTTGTTTTTTTTTCCCTGTCATGGACTTTGGTCCTTTCCACACTACAAAAGGCTCCCTAAATTTAGACATCCTGGTGTAGTTACTAGTTGTGAAGCCTGGGCAATCTGCATCAGCATCTGGCATCCCAAACATGATACCCTATGGTTGCCCACTGCCCAGCCCAAGTAACTCAAGGGAGCCATCTCTTTTATGTTCACTGCTGCCTGCTGCTACTCACTGAGCTTTGGTTGATTTTCCAGGGTGAACCAGGGCCTCAGGGCTTCCCAGGAGTAAGTGGTCCACCTGGTCTGCCGGTAAGTCTCCCTATTTGGTCAACATGTATTTGAGGATCTGATTGGACAACAGCTATACTAATAAAAAGCAAACAGAAATACTTTCCTCCTATGGTTATTGTAGAGAATTTAACCATCTTCATTGTTAGAAGGTGTTTAAGGACATGTTCTTGTTTTTCAAACCCATGGGGGCATTAGGTTCTTCATGTGACTTATATAGCTTAGAGGATATTATCTCAAGCTCTAGAGTTGAAACAGACCTATAGGCTTGACTTCTAATATCACCAGTTTCTAGCTATGTGACCTTGGACAAGTTTCTTAACTTTTCTAAGCCTCAGTTTCCTAACCTACTAAAAAAGGGGGGACAATAATGGGGTGGTTATGAAGATTAAATGAGATAATATGCATGAAAAGGACTTAATAAATGCCTGGCACTTATCAATTGTTCAGTAAATGGTAATGTTAGTGATCCTATTTTCACTTTCCTAAATGCCCTTGTATCTTAGATTTTTTTACCCAACAAATACTTTTTCAGGGCCCCTATATGCCAGGCCTTCTGCTGGACTCTGAAGCTGCAACAGTAAATAACAATCAGATAGGTACCAGTCCCTGACCTTGAGGAAAGTACATTCAAAGGGCAGAGGGGTAAGGGAGAGGAGAGAATTAACAAGTAAACAAATGAATGGAGAACAAGTTCCTATCATGGTAAGTGATACATAGATGATAAAAAGGGGTCAAAGTGATGGAGTGTGGATGGGGAATGGAATTGGTAACTTTGGACAGAGTGGTCAAGGAGGGCCTGTCTGAGGACGTGCTTGTTATAAGGGAGCAAGTCACATGAAACTTTGGGAAGAGTGTTTCTGGCCAAGAGAACCACAGTGTCAAGACCCTGAGAGGAACAGCAAGAAGTAGGTGGGTGGAGAAGAGTGAGCAAGGCTAATAACCAGAAAAAGAGGCAGGAGCCAGATCATGGAGACTTTTGTAGGTCAAATGTGGCTTTTATGTTAAATGTAATGGGAAGCCATTGAAGGTTCTGACTTGTATTTTTAAGAAGATCTGTCTTTGTGGTGGTAGGAGGTGGGGGGTTAATGGAAAATAGGGGCAAGGAGTGGGGGTCAGCAAACAGAGGCTACTGAGACAGTACAGGTGAGAAATGGTGGTGTCTTGGACTAGGGTGATAAAAATGGAAATGGAGAGAAGTACATGAATTCAAAACGTAAAAAGTTGAAATGTCTTGTTCTGGAACATTTCAAACATATACAAAATGAAGAGAATGGCATAATGATCCCCCTGTGTCCCCATCACCTGGCTTCAATAATTAGCAACTCATGGCCAATCTGAAGCCAGTAACAAACACAGTACTTCACTGCAAACACCTCAGTATTTCTAAGAGATAAGGACTTTTTAAAGATATCATGATGATTTCATCATCACTAATTAATTATCAGTAATGACTTAACATTCATTATCAGAATTCATATTCATGATTGTCTCATAAATATATTTTTTAATAATTACCTTGTTCGGAATCAGAATCGAAACAAGGCCAACACACTACATTTGCTTGATATATCTATGAAACCACAAGATGAGTTCTGAAGGAGCTGATGAAATTTCCATGGATTGGGTGTCAGGGTTGGGAGGGAAATGGATAAATCAAAGATGACTAGGCCTGTCTCGGCTGGCTGGAAAAGTGAGAACAGAGGACTCCAGTGCTTCCCTGAAGTTCTTTGAAACACTTTGGGGCTCTCCTGATGGCCAGAAAACCCAGCCAGTACAGCCAGTGGCACAGGTGGCTTTCACGATGATGGCTACTACTCCATAGAGACACGGCAGCACAGAGAGCCATCTGTTTGATGGCTTTGATTTTAATCAACAGAATCTAATGATTCAGAAAGGGAAAGAATCCCGATGTTGGAGACAGGATATCTAGACCTCAGCCCCAACCCCAGGTCTGGGACTTTAAGTCTCTGAACCTTTCTGTATATATGTCACATGGCAATGGTCATGTCTCCTGTTTTGAGATCAACTCATGATGTACGTCAGGTTTCGTTGCAAAGTATAAAGCTGTGCTGTCCAATATAATAACCACCAGCCACAAACACCTACCAGTCCCTTGAAACGTGGCTAGTCTGAAACGAGTTGTGCTGTAAGTATAAAACACACAACAGATTTCCAAACCCAGGTGTGAAGACAATAATAGAGAGTATCTCATTTTTTAAACATTTTTTACTTCAGTGTTGAAACAATATTTATGATGTGCTGTGCTATGCTGTGCTAAGTCTCTTCAGTCCTGTCCGACTCTTTGCGACCCTGTGGACCGTAGCCCACGTGGCTCCTCTGTCTGTGGAATTCTCCAGGCAAGAATACTGGAGTGGCTTGCTGTGCCCTCCTCCAGGGGATATTCTCAACCCAGGGATGGAACCTGCATCTCTTACATCTCCTGCATTGGCAGGTAGTTTCTTTACCGCTAGCGCCACCTGGGAAGCCCAATATTTATGACATATTTGATTAAATAAAACATTGTTAAATCAATGTCACCTATTTGTTTTACTTTTAAATGAAACTACTAAATAATTGAAAATAACACAGTAGCTCACATTATCTTTTCATTGGACCACACAGATATAGAGTACTTTGCAAGTGGGTTGGGGGATCAAGTCTGTACCTTTCTTTGTGAGCATTTCACGTAGATTCTAGTCACACATCATGTCTGTGATGTAAGCAAGATGGGATGAGTTTATATCCCTGTACTGATGAGGAAACCATGGCCTGAAGAGGTAGAGAGTCTTGTCCAGAGTTATACAGCAAGTTATTAGCAGAACTGAGACTGAAATTCAGTTCTCTTGAATACTGGCCAGTTCCAGGCTTTTTCCGCATACCACACTGCCCCCTACAGTTCAGTTGGTTCTTGTCATGGTGGTGGTGGATTGTGTGATCTCTGCTGCTCTGCCGCTCACTAGCTCCCTCCTTCCCATCCCCTTCCCTGTTCTACCTCAGAGGAATTCCCTTCTTCAATTTCACTCCATTCCCTTTTGCCCTGTAAAAGACAGACAGACTGACAGCAATGAACAGTGATAAACTGCAATGCCTTTTCAAGCTCAGCATTTCCAGTGTTTCACAGTGTGACCTGACAAATAGAAACCCCAGCTGACTGTAAAGACATCCAAGCTGGAAAAATACCTTTCTTTATATGGTACAGTGTATTTTCAGAGAGTGGGAATCAAGAAACCAGAGTTCTCAGCCCACTTTGGCATGGATTCCATGTGCAACCCTGGCCAAATCCTGTAACTCCTTTGCTCCTAATATCTCTATCTGCTTAGTAGGGACATTCATAGGTACCTTCTTGCCTTCTGTCGGAAAAGTTATAAGAAGAAAGGTGATAACGTGTTTCAGATACTCTGAACTTTTCGAAAGGATCACACTTCTCAAAGCCAGAACCCTCCCATCAGCTTTCAATTATCCACACTCCCTGAGAAACAAGACAGCACTGAGGGTAGAAATCTCTAGAGAATCCAAAATGTTCCCTCCAACCATTTGTTTTCTTTCCATTCTAGCCCAGATCTTTGCAGGAGCTGACAAGTGGCCAACCTGACTGGTCTAGACCTCCTCTTCTTTCCCCTGCCCCTTCTGCAGTGACCCAGCATCTCTGCTTTTGTGGCTCAGCCCCAGCTTCACACATTTCACCACACTGCCCCAGCAACACACTCACACGTAGGCCACAGGTGCTCCTGTGGAGACTCTCAGTCATTTACCTCTGTGCCCTCCAAGGTGCCAGCAAACACAGGGTAAGGCAACATGGCAGATGGGGGAGAGAGAGAAGAAAACAAAATGGTGAATCCTGAGGTGATTATTGGGTGGAGCTGAGGCAACTATTGGGCAGGTGGGAGTTCTCCTTCAGCGGAGCCCCAGGCTTTCCAGGCATCTCAGGTAGGTCTTTCGGAGGCGTAGCCCCAACTTGACAGACTTAAGCTAGGCCCCAGGCTCTGGTGCCCTGAGGGGGCAGTAGCAGCAGTGTGACAGGATCAACTGAGGAAGACTGACTTGTCTAACCTCTTAAGTTTCACATCTCAAGTCCCCCTGCAGTGCCAAGCTGAACTGATTCCTGCAGTTTAGCCTCCCAAAAATGACCCCCAAATATGATCACTCCCTGCCCATCCCCTGTGGCCTTAGCCCCTCTTTTCAGACTTCAGCCTCCCTCCTGCCTTCCTGCCCTGGTTGTGCAGATGGGCCTCACCCTTCTCCATGGCCCTTATGGGGGCTGGGAGAGGAACCTGGGCAGAGGGTGACCACCCTGGCAGCCTGCCTTTTGGGCCAGCAGGTCTCTGAGGACCGAGGGCCGGAGTGTCTTTCACTCCACAGTGGGGCCTGACAGCCCCTAGTTGCAGCCTAGTGTTTGCAGCTCACCTTTTTCTCACACCACCGCCCCTCATCCTGCCGACCCCCCTCAACTCCTGGCCATGTGATTGAAGTTGAGTTTTTACAGAGCCACTAATATCCTTGAACCAAAAATACCAGGAGACCAAGACCCCTAGAGAGCAGACCTGTAAACAGCTAAGCTAGTTCTCTAATGAGGCGTTCTTGGCCATGGCTGAGAAGGGGCGTGAGAGCAGTGGGTGCAGTTCAGGTCATGATGAGCACTGACTGGGACAGGGCCGGGGCCCGGGACATTTTGCTAGAACAGCTTGTTCAGCAGGCCTTGTATGGGGCCTCCATGTGCTGGGAGACAAGCTGAGTCTACAGCCCAATATCTTGCCAAGCCATCTATGTTTTATTGGCTTTAACCCACACACACAAATTGCTTTATAATTTTTTTTCCTTTTTAAACATTTTGTGTATTTATTTTTGTTCACATTGTAGCTCAAGCTCTCAGACCCTCTCTCTGAGAAAGCAAGAGTCCAGAGGCTCCTTCTGCTTTCTGAAGAAGGACAAGGCCCCTTTGTCTTTACAACTGTGGACAAGATAGGTAGGGGCTGTGAGATGGTTCCTGGACATTCTTCCCCTCACCCTTTTGAACACTTTTGTTCCCTGGGTCACTGTTCGATTTAATTCAACAAATATGTATTAGACCACCTTGTGTGTGTTCATCCTACAGTAACATGCCTTGGAGGAGACAGAAGTGAATGTGATATAGACCTTTTGCTCATAGACTTTCATCTAGAACCCATTTTAGTGCTTGAAGAGTTTGGGGGCAGTTTGGGCTGCCATGGGCTTCCCTGGTGGTGCAGAGGGTAAGGCATCGGCCTACAATGTGGGACACCTGGGTTCTATCCCCAGGTCAGGAAGATCCCCTGGAGAAGGAAATGGCAACCCACTCCAGTGCTCTTGCCTGGAAAATTCCAGGCTGTCATAGCTTCCTTCCATAGGCCAGGGAAGGCTCCATGAAGTGTTTGACTTCAGACGCCAATAGACACATGCCACCAGGGGGCATCATGCCTTGGTGTCCAATTTGAGCTGCAGAACTAAGATTTCAAAGAAGTTTGCATTCAGTTTGACCCACAAACCATTCAAATAGAAATTCTATTCAGCGTAAGGGCTGAGCTCTTTGACTCCTAACTGTAGATGTAGAAAAAAGAAAAGTTAAGCTGGAACCAAAGCCTGCTTTGAATTGGATCCTTAACAGACATACACGCCTCACCTCAACAACCACAACGACAAGAAAAACAACTCACAAAAAAAAAAAAAAAAAAAAAAAAAAAAAAAAACCTTGGGCCTAGAAAGCTAAGGGAGCCAAGCAACTGTACCCATGGGAATGCTGTAAGTATGAAAGAAAAAGGAAAAAACTATTCTACAAATGGGTTTGGAGCAGTGCTTTTTACAACCAGCTGAGCCAGATCACATCAAGAGGACAACAGGGCGTGTGCCATAATATTTAGTGTCTTTCACAAGCTTCCTTGTGAGATTTCACTGCCTTCTTTACTCTCTTAATAGGCCCAAATGTTATTTTCCAAAATCTATGCTCCAGAAAGTCCAACTTTAAACACTGACAACAAAGTAACTCAATTATGTTTGTTGTGAAATACTTTATCCACTTTAGCAATGAATTCTTCGAATATGCTTCCCCTGGACCCAGAGGGGAGGAAGTGCTCTCATTCACTCTGCTTTGGGGATTTCTGCTTGTCCCTAGAAGATCCTCAAGTCATGTCCATGCCTGCACGCCCTCACCTCCTGTGAGCAGGGCAGGAGAGGTTGGTGACCATCTTGCAGTCCCTCTGGAAATGTTCCTAAGGCCTGCAAGGTTCTAGACCATGCCTACATAGAAATGAGCTTCCCAGGTGCCTCAGTGGTAAGGAATCCACCTGTCAATGCAGGAGACCTGGGTTTAATCCCTGGGTCAGGAAGATCCCCTGGAGGAGAAAATGACAACCCACTCCAGTATTCTAGGCCTGGAGAATTCCATGGACAGAGAAGCCTGGCGAGCTACAGTCCGTGGGGTCACAAAGAGACGGACATGACTGAGTAACTAACACTTTCACTTTGGATGGAGCCAGGAGACTTATGAGGAAATCAATGTTATAACTTGTGGTTTCTATTTTCCTTTAGGGATTTGGAATTGCTGGAGAAAAAGGAGAAAAGGGAATTCCTGGTTTGCCAGGACCAAGGGTATGAATATGGAATATTGCTTGCCTGGATCTGTGAAGTCAGCTGGTCCATTTTCTTTCTTGTTTGCATCTTTCTATTATACAACCTGATGGACTCCTAAGCTTCTCTTATTTCTCTTTCTAAACCCTCAGGCAGGTCCCTAAGTCCTCTTCCTCTTCTCTGCCACACTCCCTTGACTTAGTGGTTCCCTTGAATAAGGAATGATGTACCTGCTACACCAAGGGCTCCTCAGCACATTTACTCTCTTTTTGTCCTCACATATAATTATCTTTTGGGCTAAAGAATGATATGAATGTTTTCTTACTTTCATTCCATCCTATCCTGGGAGGGGGAAATTTGCAGGAAGGCAAGAGAGAGGCCCAAGTGCAATTTTTATAGAACAGAAACCAGCCTGGGAAGTTCTAGAACATAGTGAATTTGAAGTCAATAGTTTCCAATAATAATCTCACTTTAAGTGGAGAACTAACTGTTAGCCTCTCTGATTTCTAGCCTCAGGCACTTGGGTCTTAGCTTGTAAACAACTGGCCAACCTTCACCTTAAAGAAACAACATTTCAGAGAATTAATTCATTGTGTTTTTAGTTTGGTCATGAAGCTTGTTAAGAGTCTTGAGTATTCAGCAATGTTCATCCATTAGGCTGCCATTTCTTTCTCCACTCTCCTCTACTCCCTTGTCTTGAAAACATATAATCGCCAACAAAGAATACATTTGGGGTGAGAGACAAGAGGCCCTCCCACAATCTATTTAAAAATCTCATGACTTGGAACTAATGCAGACTAAGTATAATACCACCCAGCCCTTCTACCAAATTCCACCTACTACTTAAAATGTTTCCATTTATTTAGCTCTTTAAAAATTCCCTGTGCCTCTATTCAGCCTGATGGATTAGTGCATAGAAAGAAGTCATTAAGCCAAGTCTAGGAACATTCTCTTACCTGATTTTTAGGGGCTGCTAAATCCTGAACTCAGTTGGAGAGCTTTGTTATGTAAGTCTAGTGGCTTTGTCTACTGTGGGCTATTAATCTTTCTAAGGTACCTCTATTCTCTTTACAGGGTCCCATGGGTTTAGAAGGAGTCCAAGGCCCTCCGGGGAGTCAGGTATTTTGGCTAATATCATTAAAGTCTCAGTGTATAAAATCCCGACCAAAAGGCCCTCCTACTTTATTTAACATGACCACCCATCCAAAGGGAAACACAGCTTATAATGCAAATTGTCTACCTCTATTTGGTTGATAGACTCTCAGCCACTCACTTCTTTTGTTTTTACCCAAGAAGATGAGTGTGAAGTAAATTCGGTACCATAATGCAGTCATACTTCTTTAACATGATATCAGGGCCTAGCCACGCCAGCCTGCTTATATTCATCTCTAGCCTTGTGGTCTTTGTACCCTCTAACATGCAGGTTGGCTACCTAGCACTGTATTGCTTCCTGGAATATTTTATTGCTTCCAGAGTCAGGTACAATCTATGCATGTTCTGGAATGCAAGCCAAAATCCCTGTGCCATTTGTCCTGGCCTAATCCAAAAACCAACCTCTCTTATGTACTTAGACACTCAATTTAGTTGTAACTATGTTTCTTTCACAGGGCAGGAAGGGGTCTTCAGGTTTCCCCGGGCTTAATGGATTCCCAGGAATTAAGGTAATGCTGGTGGGAAGTGAAAATCCAGGATTGGGAAGATGGAAGGGTAAGGAATTAGTATAAATGCTATTTTCTCTATTTGGGCTGCTGTAACAAAATATCACAGACTGGGTGGCTTATAAACAAGAGGAATTTATTCTTCATAGCTCTGGAGGCTGGAAATCTGACATCAGAGTGCCAGTATGGTTGAGTTCTGGTGGGAGCTCTGCCCTCATGACCTAGTCACCTCCCAAAGGCCTCACCACCTAATATTATCACCTTGGGCATTCGGTTTTCAACATGAATTTTCAGGAGACACAAACATTTAGATCATAGCAAATGCGTACATAATGAGATGGAGTATTTTTTAGTATTTTGATATTTTAGATGTCACCCTTTTTACCCCAAATGCATGCAAGCTACTTTGAACACACAAAGCTGATGACCATTCCTTAGAGACGACTTGATCGGTGATAGACTAAAAAGTGGTGGTCGGGGTGTGAGAGCATATCCATCCCTACAAGGAGAAATATTCTATTCTTGATATCATTTAGAATCAGCAACTTTGGGGTTTTGTTATCATTCTTAAATTCTTTCAGACAATGCACCCCCCTTATTGCCTGAACCTGGGGCAAGTGGCTCCTGCCACCCCACCCTGGATATGCCACTCTATCTGATTCTGGTACCTGAGTCCCTCTTTTGAGAAAAGTAGGACTCTTTTAACTTCCTCAGCTTGATGTCATCCAATAACAAGGGCAGTGACAGTAGCAGTTTCAAGCCTGCCGAACATGGGAAAGAAAGTTAAAACTCTATCCCCTCCTCAGCACCTCTTGAATATAGCCATATTGTCTCTTCCTGCAATATGTTTCCCAGGTCCAGAAGCAGACTGTCCTGGAGTCAGGTTGCAACATAAATCAGGACCCCTTGTCCTCGACAGATTTGCAGTTGAGTGTCAGGCCTCCAGCCTGCCTTGTGTCACCTTCATCTTAAATTTATTGGACTTTGAAATTAACCTATAGACAATTTGGCCCTCAAAATAAGGGCTTACAGAAAGAGGAATCTTTCATTGTCTTGGGGAATGGTTTTGAGGGAACATGACCTTAGGTGATGAGGTCACAGAAATATTTGTGTTTAATGTATTTAATCTTTGCAGGGTGAAAAAGGTGGCATTGGCCTGCCAGGCCCAGATATTTTCATCGATACAGATGGTGCTGTGATCTCAGGTGCAACTTTTCATTGAGTTGAGTGGGAAAAAACAGAAAGTTGAATTCTATATCCCCTGTAATTATTTAAAGGATACTGTGTCAGCCATTGGATTGCTGCTAAACCCAACGCCCACAAGGGCCATTCATGGATCCTGAATTTGGGGAATGAATTGAACTCCAGTGTTTTAGGCAAACAAGCCAATCCCCATTAATCCGTGTTTGTGTTAGGTCACCAATCTGGGATTTGCATTGGCCTGGGTCTCGATTAGCTAAAAATGGTTCTCCTAGTGATGCTTAGGAAAGGATTCATATCCTCTCAGCTAGGGTAACTTCAGCCTGATGCAATGGGACACACAGAGTCTCATGTATGTGATTCTGTGCATGCTTGAGCTTGACAATTTCACAGGAAGTGGGAAAGTATCTTTGGCTAGGGGAACAAGTGGTCAACAATGCTCAGTAGTATGACACTTTGGAAGTTTGTCTTTACCTCTCCTTGTTGGAGTCACTATATGCGTCCAGTTCTTCCTTTTGGCTTCTCCAGAGATCCAGATGCTCAACCAAAGGCTTCTGCTCTAGTACCTGTCCACCTGGATCTCCTAACTAATCCCTCTCCTCGCATCCTCTCAGGCCCATGCCCTGTCTGGTAAACTCATTAAAGCTGAGGTGTTGGTAGTTGACAGTGGCTTCCTGTGTTCCACGACCAAGAAACCTGTGCAAACTTGAAGGGTACACCTCAACACCTTAACCCAAATGGTAGACATCTGAGCCATGACAGAAGATTACTAGTGGTAGGAGAAACTTCCTAGTACTTATCAGATCTTACCATGGAAGGCAAGCTCTAACCAGTCCAGTTCTGAACACTAGGAGAGCCTTAGCTCAAATAGGCCCATCATCGCATGAGCACATTAGCATCTGGGAGACCTGTGAAGGGCAAGAAAGGCACTTCCAATGTGAGAACATCTCCTTGCAACTCTTTTGAGGCATTTTGTGACATTTGTGGGCCTCCTTTGGTTTGCTTACTGCTTTTTTTTTTCTTTGCAATGCCAGGTTATCCTGGAGACCCTGGTATGCCAGGCCTCCCAGGCCTTAAAGGAGATGAAGGCATACAGGGCCTACCTGGCCCTCCTGGCGCCCCTGGATTACCAGCTTTACCAGGTGAAACAAACCAACCCACCAACTGCACAGATTTGTCCTCTGTCCACTCTGGCATTCAGCATCCCCTGCTATACCTCTGGTCTGGGGACTTAGTTAACCAGTCAAAAGAAAGGTAGACCTAGTCAGTAAGCTCCCCACTGTGAGTGCAAGGCCAAATGTACATAAGAAAAGGGCCTGAGCAAGCAGCATTCCTTTGGCCTCAGTAATGTACCATAGATAGACAGGCCAGCAGTGAGGCCTAGACCATCAGTGAGGAGGCCTGGCTTAGACTGCCGAGGCCCTGTCACTCTTCTGTGGGTGTGCCATTGCAGCTGATGCTGGCCAGAGGGAGCTAACAAAAGCCTAGAGGAAATTTGTACCCAGACCTTCACTGTGTGCTTAACCCAGGCAGTAAATGGCCCCGGGATCCTGTGGATGACGCCCTTGAAACAGTCATTGGAGGCACACGCCCATATGTCACGCTATTAGCAGTAAAAAGAGAAAGGGCATACCAGAGTCTGGGAGGCACTGATGTCCCAAATACAAAGCCAGACATTACTTTTAAAAACAGCAGTTTCTAAATTCCTCAGAGATGGGACTCTGTAAGGATATCTGTGCTTTTAAAACAGCCCCCAAGGGACTTCTTGGCAGTCCAGTGGTTAAGACTCCATGCTTCCAATGCAGGGGGCACAGGTTCGATCCCTGCTTGGGTAACTAAAATGCCACATGGCACAGCCAAAAAATAAAAATTAAAAAAAATAAAACAGCCCCTTGGAGGAGGTACAGCTGATCCCAGCACCAAGGTGAAAAAAATGTAGAAGTGGGTGGCTGGAGTCCCAGTTTTCTCTCTCATGTTTGCTACTGAGAAGTTCTAGGCCCTTGACCATGTTTCTGTACATCTTTGGGCCTCTGTTTCCCAGGAGGTTAAGCTAGATGATTCCTAGGGACCCTTTTAACTTAGCTGCAGGAGAGGGGCAAATGCTTTCCCAAACTCTTCCTTGGAGTTAGTGTCTAACATATGGCACCAATTGGACTCCCCTGAAGAGGAGGCTGATGTGATTAACGTTTTTGTATGGGCTTATCCTTCCAGGTGGCCCCGGTGCTCTGGGGCCCCAGGGAGCTCTAGGCCTGAAGGGGGAACGAGGAAACACCGGCCGGACCACAACGGGGGCAGCTGGTCTCCCTGGCAGGGATGGTTTGCCAGGCCTGCCAGGCCTACCAGGCCCACCTGGTAAGTTGTTTCTCCCTTTGGTCTTGAGATTCGCATGTGATCCAGACTGTAGAACAGTCCTGATTTTTGAAGGAGGGAGCATTTCACAGGTTAGGGACCATAGCAATCAGAGTGTTCATCAAGGAAGATGAGCAAGTGCCATCTCAGTGACCAGACACTCCCTAATGCCTTCCGACTTCTGTAGTCATTTCATTTCACCCCTCACTGTTCTCAGCCTCTAAGCCTGTGGACTGGTAGCTCTCAAAGGAGCAGAATTGGCTCTTTTAAGCTTTCTCTGGTCCTCAGGGCTGAAAGCTCGAGAAATTAGAAACCAACCCTGGATCTTCATGTCTCTGTGTGCTCAGTCGTGTCCAACTCTTGCAACCCCATGGACTGGGGCCCACCAGGCTCCTCTGTTCATGGGATTTCCCAGGCAAGAATACTGGAGTGGGTTGTCATTTCCTCCTCCAGGGGATCTTCATAGATGGCTGCTGAAAGCCTCCACAGGACTTATTCTTCTTAGATCATCTACCTGAGGATGAGACTCTAGATTCTAAGAAAAAAGGCTAGAAATACACCCTGCATGTTTCTTTGTAACCTACATCCCCTGACCGCTGCAGCTCGCCCCCATCTCCTCTTTTGTCCTAAGAGGACTTCCTGGGATAGACACAGGGGTATCTGAGTTGCTGAAGCTGCCTTGCTTATCTCCATATCTCCACTATCTAGTCCAGTGCCTGAACATAGTGACTGTCCTGTAACTAGTAAAAGTAGAGCAAATTGAGCCAATAGAGTTGGGAAATTGCTACAGACTTTGGGTCCCTGTCTTGGGTTTTTTGGGGGGAGGGTATCTCTGTTTTGGTAATTGATGCTCCAGGATTCTTGGTGACTGAGCTGCTGTGCATGAGCCCAGGTTCTTGAGTTGCCAAGCTTTTATGTTCCTTCTTTTCCTGAAGGTACAGCATCTGAGACGGGAACCCTACAGAGCACAGAACCGGGATCGCCGGGACTCCGAGGGGAACGAGGTCCAAAAGGACACCCAGGCCTCAAAGGAATTAAAGGTGATCTTTGTCTGCTTAGGTTTCTTTGTTCCCCAAACTCCTTGGAGAAGGCCCCCTGGGAAGGAGCCAACCAACATCCTTGGGAACCCGAACAGGAGCAACCTTGGATCTTGATGTGATTATAAGATTGTCGAAAGTGCTATGTTTGGAGCTCGAAGACTGAGGCTGGCGATTCAGGTTGCACAGGACAAAGTGGCCCCCAGGCCATTCTTCCTGCCCCTCCAGCTGTAGAAGCTATTCTGCATATCCTGTAACCCCTCTCTGTTTGCAAGGCCAAGGCAGGAAGTCACTTATCATTACCCTCAGCCTGCAGGAAAGGTCAAGACCTGAACCTCTGAAAAAGCCAGCTGGCTCCAGGAAAACAACTCCAATCCCCACTGATGCCGGAGGACTGACTGATTGCCCCAGCCTTCAGCTGTCCTGCATACTCCATCTTCCTGCAGTCTTTTGGTCATTCCTCTGTTTCATACTCTAAGGGGCAGATGCTGAAGTGTAAATAAATCAATTTATAATAGTTACAGCCCAGGGCAAGGTGGAAGAAGAGGTGAAGGTGCCAACAGTTGCTGAAGAGAGGTTTGGAGATGACCTAGGGGATTCAGGTACCAAGATCTCTTCTCAAAGGAATTTATAGCTCTCCTCAGCCTCAGAGAGGTTTTCATTCACTCCCCTCCTGTCTCATTACCCTATCATAAAATGGCACTACCTAAGTATAGGAGCTCATTCAGACATTTTTGAAAGCTCCATCTCTACTTTTTAGACACAGGGAAGACTGCTGGGGGCAAAGGATATTAAATGGCAAGTCTTGACCTAGGGTGCCAATTTTGTTTTCCCTGACTCACTGCAGAGCTAGTGTGCTTCTTGATACCATTCTCATACTTAAAAACAGGGCCAACTGTTTTTAGGCATTAGAAGGCATTAGAAAATGCCTCTCCTTCTATATTCCCATGGTGCCAGAAGGTTTTCTTTCTCTAAGTCTGGAATGATGATAGTAATTCTCAACTGATTCACTAGACATGAGAATCACCATGGGGAGATGGCTACAAATTAGATTCTTGGATCTGGCCACCTGAGAGTCTGATTGATTAGTCCTGGGGTGAGGCCCAGCAAGCTGTCTTGTAAACAAGTGTCCCAGGTGACTCAAACTCAGGCAGGAGGTCCATGGATGACACTTGAGAAAGGATTATTTGGAGAAGAGATTGTCCTTTCAGAGTTTCAGTGACTATCAAGTGATTATCAATTTTCTAAAAGTAGGAAGAGGCCCTTTGGGATCTTAGGGAAACTCAAAGTCACCTATGTCAGCCCCAAGTCTCTTTTCTTAGACCGTAAGCACAGATGGTCTAGGTGGCTGGGCCACAGTGCTAGTGACTCCAGGTTATCTCTTCAAAGATGCTTTGCTGAACTCTCTATCATTAATTTCTTTGGCATTGTCTCTGTGTACAAAAGACGTTTTGGTGAATAAAACCTTCACATAGCTTGGATTGCAGACTCTCAGCTGATTAGTATAGGTCAGTGGTTCTCAACTCTGATGGCACATTAGACTGGGCTCTACCCTAGATGAATGAAATCCAAATCACTAACACAGATGTACTTTGATCGAGAGTGAAGCTAGTTCATTCATGTCTGTTCTCTGCAGGCCTTCTGATTCCCTCCATGGAGTTGTTCAAGTCACAAATTACAACTGGCGACCTTCCTTCTTCTTGTAAACATGCCCCATTTAGTTTAATGTTGTCTTTTTTGATTTTTCCTCCAGGGGACCCAGGTTTTTGTGCTTGTGATGGTGGTGTCCCCAACATGGGGCCACCTGGGGAGCCAGGCCTGCCTGGGCCACCAGGACTTCTGGGCCTTCCAGGTCTTAAAGGAACCAAAGGTGATCCAGGCTCTGGGGGTGCACAGGGCCCATCAGGGGATCCAGTAAGTCTTACCAAACTTGGCCCTGAGGAATCAAATGGGAGCTTGTCAAATGTCCCTCACTCCTCAACAAGCACTTTCTTAAAACACATAAAAGAAAGATGGGGATAAAGTAAACCTTCAGGGTTTTGATCTGTAATGTGAAGAAATCTGCTTAGCTATCTTGAAAGTCCCTTTCTGCTTGAACCAACTCGTGTTCCCTCCCTTCCTTTCTCCCTTCCTTCCACAAAATAACTTACAATTGACCCACACTGTGTCAGGCCTTGAAAATAAAATTTGAATTAAGGCAAAGTTCCCATCCTCAAAGATTTCAAAACTTAGAAAAGGTAAGAAAATAAATGGGTAATGATAATCCAAGGTGATGACATAATCCAGTGTCCATTTTTTTGTGCCAAAATGTACCCAAAGACTTGTTTTAGGTTGAATCTATGCAAGGTAATAAAATATTCCATGAAGTCTGTATCTCCTGATCATTCCCTTCTCTTTTTGTCAGGGTGTATTTGGGCCTCGAGGTCCAATAGGCCCTAAAGGAAAGAAAGGGGACCCAACTCTCAGCACAGGATCAGGGATGCCAGGAGAGCAAGGTGATCCTGGCCCCCAGGGGCTCCCTGGTGAGACAGGAGCCCCAGGCAAGGATGGAATACCAGGTTTGCCAGGGCTGCCAGGCCTTCTGGTAAGTTGATTTTTCTTGGGTGACTAGTGCTATAAATCCTCACACTTGACTTGGCAGGGGAAGGAGGCTGATGGTAGCTTCCTACCTCTGTGAGTAACACTGTGCTTTTCCTTTCTGCAAAATGGGAATCTTTTTCTCAGAATGGGTCATTGGCTCACTTGATAAATGCTAGTAACAATTGACCATTATCACTTAAAATGCTTCAGTTTCTTATGACATTTCCCTTGCAGGCAATCCAGCTGCTTTCTGTGACCAATCCCTGCCCCCCATACAGGGTTGTTATCTCTGCTCCCCTCACCTGGAGCCTTTTGCATTATCAGATCACACAGGATTGACAAGCTTCATTCCCGTTACCTCAACTCAGAGGAACTGATTGAAAAACTAGAGTGATAAAGAATTTTAACTGAAAAAAAAAGCCTTGCTCCCACTGGTTATGTGTCTTTTTCCTATCGTCAGAGGGCTCTGCAGATGTGTCTTTAAGTAACGCTTTCATTCTTTCCTATGTGTTGTCTAGGGTGATGGTGCACAGGGCTTCCCCGGTGAGAAGGGGTTACCAGGACTTCCTGGTGAAAAAGGCCACACTGGCCCAACTGGCCCCCCAGGAATTGGGCTACCAGGGGCTCCTGGACCTCGTGGACTTCCTGGAGATAAAGGAGTAGATGGATTACCAGGGCAACCAGGTCCCCGTGGAGTTCCAGGTAAATAAGCGAATCTGATGGCTTTGGGCTTGGAAAACTGACTCCTTGAGTATAGATATGACCTAGATATATGAAATGTGTCATAAGAAGACTAATTGTAGTCACTGCTCTCAATGCTCTAGAGGGTTTTCATGTGGAAAAGGGGTCGTAATTGCACTGTGGTACAGGTACACAGAACAATAGAGATTTCAGCTCTACTTAGTGAAAAACTTCCTAATAGAACAGTCCAAAAGTGTAACAGAGTTGCTTTGGGAGGTTATGAGCCCATCATCTCTGGAACATTTTAGACAGAAGATGGATGACCATTTACTACAAGCGTCATGAAAGAAATAAGTGGAAATTGGACAATAAAGGTATCCTCTAAGTTGTATGGTAATATCAGCAGGGAAGAACCTTTCTTTAATTCATAAAATCTCAGATTGAGAAGAGACCCTAGATCTATCTAGTCTGATTTCCATTTCATACTTTAAATCCCTCCTCTTTACATCACTTCTTTTTCTACTTGAATTTCAGGAATTATAGAATGATAGCTCTGCTTATAGATTGTTAATGTGCTATGCTAATAATTTCCCTTCTTGCACACAGCTAGAGCAGCTCTTCATCCCAACTTCTGTGTTTCCACAACTTCTATGTTCCCATTAGTGGTACCACACTTCTTATAGTCATCTGGAATTGCAAAACTTGAAATTTTTCTCATATCCTTCATTTGCAATACCTCTCATAATCTTCCCTTCCTCTTCTTAGTATTAAGTTCTCGTTGTCTCATGTCTAGCTTATCAAATACCTATATGCTTGTTGGGATGGATGGATGGATGAATGAATGACAACAATTTCCTAAGTAGTTTTACATCTCCTACCTCTGGACTTCCCCCACTCAAATCCACTAGGAACACTGCTGCCAATTTTATATCTGTAAAGTGCTGATTCCCTCATGTTACTCCCCTAGTCCAAAGCCACAAATGGTTTCTACTGAACAGAGAAACACTCTACTGAAACTCCTCAGACTAGAATTCAAAAGTCTCCAGACATGGACACAAGCAACTTCTCTAATCTGGCCTTATCTCATACTCTTCATAATTAAAACCAAACACTAAAACAACAGTTTCTCTCACTGTCCCCGCAAAAAGTATATTCATTTCCACCGCCAACATTTTGCCCATGTTGCCTTTTTTTTCTGGGATACTCTTCTTCTTTTGTCTATGTACTCACATCCCATCCAACTTTCAGTGTTCAATATAAGCCCTAATTCTTTCACTAAGCTTTCTCTTGACCCCTACGATATGTCATTGCTAGTTAGATTATCTATTTCCTTCCATTAATGTTTTTAACTGTTTCTAATTCATTATAAGCCTCTGGATACTAAGGAAGGAGAATAATCCTTTCTAGTGTTTCTCAATCTGCCTAGTATAGTGCAGTACTCCACAAGAGACTAATATACACACTCACAGAGAAAAGGGCCTTCCCCATAACCAAGAGGGTTTTTCTTAGATCTATGTCTCCTTTTTCCACCTCGTCACCATGAAGAATTACAAAAAAGAAGACAGATACCGGGTCTTGTAAAAATATATTTGTTTTAAAATGTACTTTTGTGAATTGATATAATAGTACAAGTTAAAAATTGATCATTCATGACTCTTAAAGCCAAGTCAGTATTTCAGTCCAAGTCAGTATTCCTATTAAGGTTGTGAAGATTTTTTTTTCAACCTTTTATTTTGTATTCAGGTATATCCGATTAGCAAACAATAGTTTCAGGTGAACAGTGAAGGGACTCAGCCATACATATACATATATATTCTCCCCTAAACTCCCCTCCCATCCAGGCTGCCACATGATATTGAGCAGAGATCCCTGTGCTATACAGTAGGTCCTTATTGGTTTTCCATTTTAAATATAACAGTGTGTACATGTCCATCCCAAACTCCCTATCCCTTCCCCTCATCTTTCCCTACAGCAAGATTGTAAGGAATTTTATCAAACAAAATATGCTTCCTTTTGGAAGTCTTGGTGTCAGCTACAATTTTGCTTCCACCTTTGTTCCCAGAGACATTATTCATGGTCATTCCACTGCCCCTCTGCCAGTTGGATCTTCACTCTAGGTCAACCCGTTTGGCAGGCAACTAGGCTTTAAACTGACTTATATTAACATAGTACCATAAACTTAGATATACTCAAATTTGGATATTATCAATATTCAAACTGCTTGAAAAAAGGCTGAGTCAACAGAAGGAACCCCACGGGACCATTTCTGTCCCAAACTTCACTGCCCCTGGGCCTGGAAAGTTCTCAAGAATCTAGTGATCCAAAAAAGCTATATAGCCTGGGAGATGCCTTATGCAGAAAATATTCTTGTTGCAGTACCAAGACTTTCCAAAAAGTGACTTCAATTAACAGCATTAGCCTTCTTTTTCTCTCTATGGCCACCAAATATAACTCCTTGAACCAAGCTCTCTTTCCATACAGATTTAAAAACACTTCACCTGTGGGCCCTAAACATTTACAATTGTGGGCATGACTGTTGCCATGAAAGATGAAGATGCCGTTCCTAAACATACTCACTCCAGCCAATTGTGGCTCAGGCTAGGACACATTGCCAGAAAAGGGAATGTAGTCATTGAAGCTTTTCAACCTAATAGTGTGAATTATTACAAACCCTAGGCAAAGAGACAACTAGCTGTTTCCAAAGAGGCTCTGATCCAGACGCTCATAGTAATCAATCACCCAGGTTATCACTGCAGTGGCTACTGTGTCCTTGATCCTGTGTGGATGCCAGTTTTCTCCACTCTATCCAGACAATTTGATCAGTGGGCTACAGACAAGACTTTCCTTGGGCCTCAAAGAACTTCCATCACGGTTTAATTTTCTTCTTTACTTGATTGGTCTAGGTGACTGCTGCTGCAAGGAGGAGGTTGGGAAAACAGACTTAGACACGGAGGGAGGTGAGACTTAGCTAGGTTTAGAGGTTCTCAGATGCCAATGGTGGCAACCCTCCGCCCCTTCCCTTTTGTTCACTTTATCTCAGATATTCACAATGGCCTGAGCACCACACTGGAGGCCTGAGTCAGGGAGGGGTGATCTTAAGGCTGGGATACAAAGGCTCATGCTGACACTGCTTCAAAGGCTCCTTAGCACACCTCTTCTGGGAGGGAGGACAGAGGAAGTGGGCACGCAATCTCTGCAAGCAGCTGGGCACCTTTATCATGCATGTTGATGGCTTCGCTCATCTCTGCCTTGAGTATCTTCATTTACGAACTTAACTGAGGCCATGACTTGCCTTGGGAGTTACCTAAAAGGATCCACACATCTGATATTTATTCATTTGACCTGGAATCAACTGAAATGTTAGAATCTTGATAACCAGAACTGCTTTTTGATTCTGAAGATGAGTTTTGGCATTAATAGGCAAATTCTGAATAAGGATGTCATTTGTTGCACTTGTGAAATAGAACATGGGTAGAGCTGGTTTCTGCTTTATTGGGGAGAAGGCTCTGAATTGATGTAAAGTAAGAGAGCCAGATGTATGACTTGAAGTCCTTGCCTTCTCGCCATTTTGACCCTCTGCTTGCAATACACAAATGTGGTGTGTTGTACAGGGCTGGTCTGAGGCAAAAGGGAAGCATGCCCTTGACTCCTTCTGGTATCTACTCATCTTCCATTTTCTCATTATTTTTCCTTCCCTGGAACCTTTCCAGATGCCTGTCCTCAGCCCCATCCTCTAAAGGTTTTGTTTTCCTCTGGTGATCACAAGTGAAAATCATCTATAAAATTGATATGATAAATTGAGGATAGGTGGTTTCATGTTTGGACCCGGCCCAGAGATATTTATCTTTTGCCCAGTTTGTTTTTTTAAGCCATCAAGCAATGGAACTACAATGTTTGATACATTAAAGTCAATTAACTACTGAAATAGTTGGGGCAGGAGAGTTTTCTCCAGGGTCCCTCTCAGAATACCACATAGGGAGGCAGTTCTTCAGCCTAGTCCAAAGCTGAGGGCAGGACTGGCAGCCCTCTCCCCATGAAGCATCTCATCCATCATGAGATGCTTGCTCATAGAGAATCTTTCTGCAGTAGGGAAATAGCCCTCTGAAAGAGCTCCATCATTTCAGCACCTGGCAGGATGGAGATGGGTATAACCAGCTGTGGAGGAAGATCAGGCTTGTGGCTCTTTCCACCTGTGAAAATGTAACTATAGGAGCTTGAATTCTAGAAGGCAGAAAGCTTCTGCCAAGGCTACAAAATATGTCACTAACCTGAATGAGGTAGAATCTAGGGGATGGCCTCGAGGAAGCTCTTCTGAATAATCCTCCTTAAGTAAGATACTAAAAAACTAGTATTCATGGAGCACATACCAGGGTGCCCAGCACTGTGCTAAGTGCTATTAGCACTCTTCCATATAATCCTCACAAGTACCATATGAGATAAGTAGCTCCAATTTTACACATGAGGCTCAGAGAGCTTGAGTATCTTGCTCATACAACTAGTTAGTAGCAGAAGTACAATACAAGCTCAGCTCTGTCTGGCTTCAGAGCCCAACTTCTTAACCAATACATTATACTGTTGAATTCCCAGTTTTGATTTACGACTTAGAACAGGTGGGCTAAAAATGCCATCAAGCTTTTGTATTGGAAAGTGAAAGCGAGACTTGGGGAGGAATGCCAGGCAGTTGAATAAGCTGTCTGAATCATAGGTTATATACATATCTTTAAGAGATGTAATTTGTGATTTAAGTACAGGAAAAAGCTATAGCAGTTTCTTAGAACTGTGGGCTCTGTGACTTAATGTAGATCTCTGGGGATTGTTTTAAAGAGTAGGCAAGACTAATTTTAATTAGCAATTGTTTATAAATCGCCTCTGAAGAAGCCAACTAACAATTCATTCACTAGTATTTTATTAAACCTCCCCTCTGTGATCTTAGACTTTTTATTTACACTGTGAGTGAGTAAGGAAGAATTTGCTAGGGGAAGGGCTATGCACATCAATTTCAGTGTCTTGAATACTGAAATTGACGACCCCTTCTCCCAGTAGCAGAGTCGACAGTTTCAAAAAGTGAGCAAAAAGATCACCATCTGTCATGACCAAGAAAGTGGAGTTCAGTGTTTGCTTGGTGCAGACATATGGGTCCATCTGACCAAGGATAATGGATAGGTTTCAGTAGAACCTAAATGACGTGTGTCAAAAGAACCCAGTGGTTTGGGAAAAGCCTCATTCCAAGAAAAGAGCAGTCATGTGAACTTGAGGGGTCTTGTCTTCAAACCCTCCAATCTAGCCATGTGGACATAATAATAACTAACCCTAAGCATGCATTCTAGGGAGGGGCTCCACCTGAGGGCAGGGTGAATAGGCAACTGCTGTTTGCTGCTGTTCCCACACAACAGGAGGCTTTGTTAGAATGTGGTGTCCTGGCACTAGGACACTAGGGGCATTCTTCTCCATGAGAAATTGCACTAGGAGTAACTCCCAAGAGCTTCTGAAGCCAAGATTTTTCTGCATGGGCTCCCAGCTTCTGGGTGGAAAGAATAACTTAGCTGTTGCATTCGATGGAATGGAAGTAAAGGAGCATGCTAGGGGGAAGTCGTCCCTGACTCGATCGGTTCAGCTGTTTACATGTTACCATTTACAGGTATCACCTTGCCTTGTATTATTCCTGGACCATATGGTCCATCAGGACTCCCAGGAGCTCCCGGATTCCCAGGTATGGAATGAGGCCAGAAAAAGCCACTGAACACACATGTAAGGGCCATGTACCAAAGTAAGCCAAGGATAGCCCAGTAGCATTGGGGGATCCACGTTCCTCCTGAGAGGGCAGCCTTGAGAATTGAGGAAATAGAATGGCTGCTAGAGAGGGCTGTGTGGGGAGGGGAGAATAAAAGAGGCCCTCCAAGATATTAGGTTTTTTTCTTTTTTGACTGCACTGCATGGTTTGTGGGATCCTAGTTCCCCAACCAGGGAACGAACTTTGACTCTTGGCATAAAAGCACAGAGTCATAACCATTGGACTCCAGGGAATTCCTAAGACTAGGATTCTTGACTGGACATCACAAATCATAGCCACACCAACGTTCCTTTCCCCTTACCACTCACATTTGGGTTTTCAGGCCCTAAAGGGGCCCGTGGCCTCCCTGGGGCTCCAGGCCAACCTGGATTGCGTGGAAATAAAGGGGACCCCGGAAGTCCAGGATTGGTTCACCTGCCTGAATTGCCAGGTAAGAAAAGGAGCTTCTCCCCCTGCCCCCTGCCTCTCCTGTTGTGTGAGTATGTGTTTGGATTGTGGTAGCCATCCACCCACTGTAGAAAGTTAGGTTTGTGCTCTGGTGTAAGTGGGGTGGTTTTGATTTCATAGTCAGACAAGACAGAGCTTAGAGCTATAGAAAGACAGCGTCTCAGAGCAATAAGGGCCATTTGTGATGAGCTGAGCCAACCCCTTCAGGTTCAGAGGAGGAAACTGGCGCATATAGAAAGTGACTCGCCTGAGATCACAAAGTCACTAGTGACAGGGCTAGGACTCTGCCGGGTGGTCTGACTGCATGTTCTGGCAGTTCCCTGGATCAACTCCTGAAAGGTCAGAGAAAGAGATTCAGATAAGGGAGAGGGGAGTTGTCATATTTCAGACCCTTGGCTGACACCCTGTTGTTCCAACCTGAGCTTCATTGTGCTACACTGCACCAGCGGTTCTCAAACTGTGTTCCCTCAGCCAGCAGCAGCAGCATCACCTCGGAACTTCTTAGTAATACAGTTCCTTGGCCCCTTGGCAGAGTTACTGATCAGAAGTTTTGTGGCGGGGTTGGGGTATGGGCCCGGCAATCTGGGTTTTCCCAAGCACCCCTGCCCCAGGGGATTCTGATGCATGCTCAGTCTGAGGACCACCCCTGGTCAGCAGCAGGGGACTCATCTTAGGCCACATTTCCTTGGGTTTATTGGTGTCTCAGGTCCCTCCACCATCCAGAAAGAGGGAGGCATGAGGACGGGAGTTAGACAACTCCAGAAGAGACCCGGCCTTTGACAGGAGGTCCTGGCTCTAACCTGTGCTCTTCGGCCACTGTAGGAGCCCCAGGAGCGAGTTACTGAGCTCTGCCCAAGGCCCGGCCTCATTGAGCTAGAACCTCCTCTGGGTCACATGTTGCAGTCCCTGCCACTGGGCAAGTCTTCCCAGGACCAGAGACCTTTAAGGAAAGCCACACACATTACTAATGTGACAACTTTTGTAGTAGGAAAAAAATCTGTGTCAGAGTTCTCTAACCAAACCTATGACTTCTAAACCTCCATGGCCTTTTATTTTTGACTCTTCACATTTAGGGTTTCCTGGACCTCATGGAGAGAAGGGCTTGCCTGGGTTTCCTGGGCTCCCTGGAAAAGACGGCTTGCCTGGGAAAGTTGGCAGCCCCGGCTTACCAGGTCCCAAGGGAGCCCCTGGTGACATCCTTGGTGCTGAAAATGGTGCTCGGGGGGAGCAAGGTCTACAGGGACTGCCTGGGGACAGAGGATTTCCTGGAGACTCTGGCCTTCCAGGACTCAAGGGTGACTTTCTTTTCCCCACCTATTTGACAGTCTGCAGAAAGGCTTTCAGTACCTGGTGTACCTACATGAATAACTGCATGAATCTGGGATGATGGATGAACTAGGGGCTTGAAATGAAAAGTCATTGTGTTCTCTCCCTGCCTTTCTTAAATCACCTGAGTCCATTCTCCTGTCTCAGTAATTCCAGAAGTATCTAGAATCCATAGTCAGATTTCTTGCAAAGCCCATAATTAGCAGCAAGGCTGGAGCTGATGAGACAGTGGCACGTCAGAGGCATCCTGGGGCTGGGCTCCTCTGCTGGAAGGTGGTTTGATGAGCGGTCCCTGCTATCAATCCAGGCTGTGATCATCTGCCTCTTCCTTTTCTTAGGTTTGCTTGGGAAGTCGGGCTTGCTCGGCCCCAAAGGTGAGCGGGGCAGCCCTGGAATACCAGGCCGCGTGGGTCAGCCAGGCCCCCCAGGCCCTAGTGGTCTATTTGGCATCAAGGGCAAACCCGGGCTCCGCGGACCCCCAGGCTTTCCAGGCATTTCAGGTAGGTCCTTCAGAGGAGCAGCCACAACTTGACCAACAAGCTGGGCACTGGGGCCCTGGCACCCTGAGGGGCAGTAACAGCAGTGTGACAGGGTCAGAGCCGAGAAGGAGACTGAGTTGTCTAACCTGAGTTTCACATCTCAAGCCCCCTATGGTGCCAGGTTGAACCAGTTTGGCCTCCAAAAAGTGACCCTCAAATATGAGCACTTCTCGCCCCTCCCCCATGGCCTCCGCCCACCCACCCACAGACCCCGCCCCCGACCCTGGCAGCCTGCCTCTTGGGCCAGCAGGTCTCTGAGGACCCAGGGCCAAAGTGTTTTTCACTCCACAGTGGGGCGTGACATCCCCTGGTTCCAGCCTAGTGTTTGCAACTTGCCTTTTTCTCACACCACCCTTTTCACCCCTGACTCTTGGCCACGTGACTGAAGTTGAGTTTGTATACCACTATTAATATCTTTTTTAATCCTCTTTGTGGTTGTGTGTTTCTGGGGTCTTCACATAGGCTGTCCAGGTGAGAAAACAGCACACAAGCTCACAGACTAACACCCCCACCAGCTTGGCCTCTCGGGGAATTATCTTACTATACATTACAACCTGGTAAGGCCAGGGGTCCCTGAACTCATACTGTGGGGTTGGCCCCCATTGAATTTCCTTCCCTTGTTGTAGAATCCCCTTCACAGCCTCCCATTAGAATCCTGGGGCTCCCAGCTACATGATGCTTTTCAATCCATAGAAAGCCAAGCCAGCCATTCATTTAGGTCCTTGGGGGCCCAAATACCTCTCTCATCACTGATTTGATCCTTTGATTTTTTAATTTCCTTGCTTTGTACCTGAACATTCCACTTTGGCAGCAGCTCAAGAGGTTAATCCCATTGAGCAACTGAAAGCCTGGTGAAAGAAGTCTCAGAATACCTAGGAGACCAGATGGGCCTTGGGAATTTCTACAGTACTTGGCACTAGGGGGTCTTTCAACTCTAATGCCAAGGAACTGGCTGACTTAACTGCTTGCATGAGGGATTAAAAGGGCAGCCCTGATCCATGACTCCCTGGGAGGCTGCAACAATTGTTGGGCTTTAACCTCTACTTCACCAGTTGGCTCAGGAAACAGCCATTGTGGACTGACTCATGCTGGAATTACCAGGAAACTAGAGTCCACTTGCCACCCTGGCTCCCTAGAGCTCCATTCAGAGGCTAAAGTATGAACCACATTCATAAAGGGAGAAGAGTTGTCATCAGAAGGGGTTTGCTCATCCGCCCTGCCAGCTATAGTGCCATGCTGGTAAAGGTAGCCACTGGTGGGGCATCCTGGGTGATAAGTGCTATGCGTCAGCCAACTGAAAACCACTCTTCCTGTTAGCCTGCATGGCCCATTGTTCAAAGGCTGTTTACACACCCCAACAAGTCAACCAACCAGAAGCCAGGGGAATGGGCAGTGGCCCAGATCTGGATAGTCTCACTTGACAGCCATCATGTATTCTCTCCTGTGCTGATTCAGGACATCCTGGAAAGAAAGGTCCAAGAGGCGAGATAGGTCTCCCTGCGTCAGCTGGAAAGAGAGGCCTGCCTGGGCTGAAAGGGCTTCCGGGACCGCCAGGGCCAATTGGCTTCCTGGGGAACTCAGGCTTGCCAGGGGCCACTGGGTTGCCAGGCCTGCCAGGTCTGAAGGGTAAGTAAAATGATCAGGAAGGCACCAGTGGGTACCCAACTTGCCTCCTCCCTCCTCTGCCTAGGAAAGGGGAATGGGGAGGGAGGTGAGCAGGGCTTGCCTGGTGGCTCAGACAGTAAAGAATCTGCCCGCCAATGCAGGAGGGCCCGGTTTGATCCCTGGGTTGGGACGATCCCCTGGAGGAGGGCATGACAACCCACTCCAGTATTCTTCCTGGAGAATCCCAAGGACAGAGGAGCCTGGTGGGCTACAGTCCATGGAGTTGCAGAGTCAGACACTATGCAACTAACACTTTCACAATAGGGCAAGACAAATGCTAAAGGAGGACTCCCACCCACAGCAAGTCACTTTCCCTGCCTGCTGGGTGGAACACTGGGCTGAATAACTTGAGCAGGAAAGCCCAGAACAGGAACAGCCACACCAGGTTTACTCATTTGCATGAACCCTGCGTACAGCCTGGTGGCTCTCACTTCCTTTGAATATTCTACTAGACACCAGGAGTTGGGCTGGAAGGGAAGTAACTGGTCCAAGGTCACACAATTGGTTAGCAACAGCACCAGGCTAGAGCTCATCTCTCTACCTCCTGGGCCTAAGTTTATTTATTTATTTCCTCTGTGCTACACATGAGCTCTAACTTGACAAATTGTAAGAGAAGTGCCCAGATCTTCTTTCCTTCCTGGTACTTAGTTCCATGTCCCTATTTAGGGAAGTAGCATAACATGTACTAAGAGCTTGGGGTTTAGAGTTAGAGAAACTTGGGCTTGAACCTCTCCTCTGCAACTTTCTAGGTATGTGACTTTGGGTGAGTTAATTAACCTCTCTGAGCATCCATTTCCTTGTATGTCAAACAGGGATAATAATAGAATTTCTTGTTTCTCAACAGGTGAGAAGGGGCCTGTTGGACTGACAGGTTTTCCAGGGATTCCAGGTCTCCCTGGTATTCCTGGAGCAAGTGGATTAAAGGGAATTCCTGGGTCGACAGGAAGAGTGGGGCCATCTGGATGGGCTGGTAGCCCTGGTGAAAAAGGTGAGCTGGGGAACCCAGTTCTGGAATTGCCACCCATGCTCCCCAAAGTACATTTTATTTATCCACTTTGTCATTCAGGTGGCTTGTACCAACTTCAGGATTTGAGGTTTCTCAATGAAATCCTTTTAAACCCAGAGAACTCAATCACTCTGCATTACCACAGCATGTTAGGGGCCTTGACACACATTCCCAGATGCTTAGTGGAGAAGGGTTTTGAGTAGGGTCTAAAATTGTAGGATCTTGGGCTTGTCCAAGAAGAGGGCATGCCTGTTAATGCAAAGTTGGGGAAACACAGGCAGGAAAGAAGCTGGAAGAACCCAGAAAGGGCCCTGGAGTGGTGCGGGAAGAGCTGACATGAAAGAGCTGATATGACATGCTTACCCTGTGTCTAAGCCCCCCTCACGCGGCCTCATTACCTCCATCCCTGCAGGAGACAGAGGTGACCCAGGCCCCTTTGGGATACCCAGTCATCGACCTCCAATGCTGAACCTCCTCTTCAAAGGAGACAAAGGTTCTCAGGGCTCACCTGGAGCCATTGGATTTCCCGGACCCAGAGGTACCGGGGCAGGGAATGGGAAGGAGAAATACCCAAGACAGTTTTCATGACCAAACTTGACTTCTTTACTGGAAAAAAGTCCCCACAGTAGAAGAACCCTCAGAGCAGCAGTGTGGGTGGCAGTGGTTGGTGGGGAGGAGCACGGAGGCCGCCTTTCCTGGGCCTGAGGAGTATCTGGACTGTGAGACTGCCGGTTTTCACTGCCCCTGTGGAACTCAGTTTTTGAACCACAGGTGGCTGTGCCCCTGGATGGGCCAGGCAGATAGTGGGGGGTGGGCACTGAGTGGCTTTCCCACTGAGGAAGCTGGGGTGGCCCTGGCTGGTGCCCCATAAAGCCAAAGGCACCTCCTCCTCCTGCTGCTGCTGCTGCTGCTAAGTCGCTTCAGTCGTGTCCGACTCTGTGCAACCCCATGGACTGCAGCCTACCAGGCTTCTCCATCCATGGGATTCTCCAGGCAAGAACACTGGAGTGGGTTGCCATTTCCTTCTCCAATGTATGAAAGTGGAAAGTGAAAGTGAAGTCGCTTAGTCGTGTCTGACTCTTAGCGACCCCATGGACTGCAGCCCACCAGGCTCCTCCACCCATGGGATTTTCCGGGCAGCAGTACTGGAGTGGGGTGCCATTGCCTTCTCCCGCACCTCCTCCTACCCCAAGCTAACTGTCCCCAAACTTTCCTTTTGCCTGCCTGTGACCCAGGGCACCTGCTGCTTGGGGAACAGATTTTCTCTTGCCCAGAGTGTTTCCCCAAGACTTTTGCTTCTTTCCTAGGTGACAAAGGAGAGGCTGGCCACCCCGGGCCACCAGGCTTGCCTGGAGCTCCTGGCTTCCCCAGCCTCATCAAGGGACTTAGTGGGAGACCAGGCCCCCCTGGCTCCACAGGACTACGGGGCTTACCTGGCCTGAAGGGGTACCCTGGAATTGCAGGTTTCCAAGGAATTCCAGGAGAAAGTGTAAGTGGGCCCAGATCTTTGTCTCCCCACCAGGGAACGGCCTTGATAGCAGGGGGATGGGCCCCTATTGCCCACCTTTCTGATCTCAGCCCACTTCCCATGCCCTCCCTGAGCTAACCCCAACAAGGTACCTCCTTGAGTTGGCCAGGTCTTCTCACTTGTTCCCGAACATCCCCTCTTCTGGGCCTTTGTTCACACTATCTCCCTCACATGGCAGAGCATCCTCCTTGCAATTGCTGACGACCTGCTGGTCCTTCAGGCCCCAGCCCAGGTACCCGCCCCTCCAGGAGTCCCTGAGTTCCCACCCTGCTGACACCCTACATCTCACACTGCTTCCACTGATCCTGGTTGGTTCTGCCTGGGTCTGATTTCCTCAATGAGATTGTTAGGACTTGAGAGCAAGCCTTGCTTGCTTTTTTGTCTGCATCCCACTGCCAGCATCCCATGTTGAATTTGGCACATCAGAAGAATTCAGTACAGACTATTTGATGTTTTGATTTCAGAAAGATCTTTGTTGCCTCTAGGCAACAACTGGCAAAGAATCAAAGTCCGTTTTTTTTTTTTCTGGATTTTTAAAAAGCAGGGTGGTAGGGTAGTTAGCAATGAGACAGGCATAGGCTTGATTCTCTGCTCCATCACTCATTAGCTCTGTGATTTGGGGCATACCACTCCAGTTGCTGGAGCCTTGCTTTTCTCATCTGTTCAAAATGGGAATAGTATTCAAACCTTCTTCAGCCCATAGTGAAGGTTAAGGGAGCACATATGTATAAAGCAGGTAGCACTGTATAGTCTGTACATGACAGACTCTGAATAAATAGTAGCAATAATAGTACTGAAGGGACTAAATAAATTGGATCACAGGACACCTGTGTTCCCTGCAGGCACAGCCCTTGTCCTTTAAAAGTATCAGTCCAGCTGATGGAGAGAGAAAACACACACACATACACACACACCTGAAAAAAAGGCAAAAGAAACAATTCTCAACCTGCTACCTACATACTAGGTAGGATGCAATCAAAGTGGGAAGGCATTCTGGGAGGGGTCCCAGCATAAGCAGGGGCTCTGAATGAGTAGATATGGCGATGCACAGAAAACCCCAGGTGAATGGGGGGTGGTGTCATGGTCATGGTCCAGGGAGCTAAGTGACCCAAATCAGACTGCCACCCAAGGTCCTGAGTAGCATGTGTCCTTACTGGGTACATCTCAAACCCAAACCATACCAGATGCCAGGGGAGGAAATGGGCCAATTGCAGCCAACATGCCTGCTTCTCAGACTCAATATGTTGGACATTAGCCAGTGAGGACAGTTTTTCTTGTGAAAATTATGGGATTAGACCAAATTCAGACTCCAGTACCTGCCTGCATACAGCCCGCTGCCTAGTGGCAGAAAGACTCCACATTCCTTGCAGAACCTGTGGCAGAGGCCTACCTCCACTTGGGGAGGCCACACTTGTTCTTGTCCATCATGGCTTTGGCATGGGTGGTGATAGCCAAATGTATGTAGAGTGAATCAAGTTCCTGGACTGACTGTTAGGTTCTGTATTTTCTAAGAGATTTGCTAGAACATCTACACCTTGATTTCCCATGATACCAATTGTGTTAGGCACTGGGAAGTTATGAATGACAAGACCAGGGTTAATCTGCAGATCAAACTCTTCTCCAATTTTTACCATAAATATGCATTTCTCCCCTTGCACATAAATTTCCCCTCTTCAGGATGCCCCCCTCCTCTCCACCCCTGCCACAGAGTATGCAATGGACAGGTCTCAAGCAGTGGCTCAGGGAATGGAGGGGGAAGAGATGATGGGAGGTCCTGAGTGCTAAGCAGAAATACTGATTTCTGTATTGCTTTGAAGGGTTCACAGGGTCTCAGTGGAGCTCCCGGGCTACCAGGAGCGTCTGGTCTCCCAGGTTTAAAAGGTAAAGTGCTTACTTCACTCTGTATAACTGGCTCTAGGTTCATCTACCTCACTACAACTAACTCAAATTCATTCCTTTTGATGGCTGAGTAATATTCCATTGTATATATGTACCACATCTTCTTTATCCATTTATCTGTCAGTGGATATCTACGTTGCTTCCACATCCTGACTATTGTAAATAGTGCTGCAATGAACATGGGGGTATATGTGTCTTTTTCAGTTATGGTTTTCTCAGGGTATATGCCCAATATATTAATGCATATATATGGAATCTAGGAAGATGGTATTGATTAACATATTTGCAGGGCGGGAATAGAGACACAGACGTACGGAATGGATTTATGGAGACAGCAGGGGAAGGAGAAGGTGGGACGAATTGAGAGAGTAGCAATGAAACATGTACATTCAGTTTAGTTCAGTTCAGTTCAGTCGCTCAGTCATGTCTGACTCTGCAACCCCATGAATGGCAGCATGCCAGGCCTCCCTGTCCATCACCAACTCCCGGAGTTTACCCATACTCATGTCCATCGAGTCAGTGAGGCCATCCAGCCATCTCATCCTCTGCAGTCATCAGGGTCTTTTCTAATGAGTCAACTCTTCACATGGGGTGGCCAAAGTATTGGAGTTTCAGCTTCAGCATCAGTCCCTCCAATGAACACCCAGGACTGATCTCCTTTAGGATGGACTGATCTCCTTGCAGTCCAAGGGACTCTCAAGAGTCTTCTCCAATACCACAGTTCAAAAGCATCAATTCTTTGGCACTCAGCTTTCTTCACAGTCCAACTCTCACATCCATACATGACCACTGGAAAAGCCATAGCCTTGACTAGACGGACCTTTGTTGGCAAAGTAACGTCTATGCTTTTGAATATGCTATCTAGGTTGGTCATAACTTTCCTTCCAAGGAGTAAGCGTCTTTTAATTTCATGGCTGGAATCACCATCTGCAGTGGTTTTGGAGCCCAGAAAAATAAAGTCTGACTCTGTTTCCACTGTTTCCCCATCTATTTCCCATGAAGTGATGGGACCAGATGCCATGATCTTAGTTTTCTGAATGTTGAGTTTTAAGCCAACTTTTTCACTCTGCTCTTTCACTTTCATCAAGAGGCTTTATAGTTCCTCTTCACTTTCTGCCATAAGGGTGGTATCATCTGCATCTCTGAGGTTATTGATATTTCTCTCGGCAATCTTGATTCCAGCTTGTGCTTCTTCCAGCCCAGCGTTTCTCATGATGTACTCTGCATTGAAGTTAAATAAGCAGGGTGACAATATACAGCCTTGACGTACTCCTTTTCCTATTTGGAACCAATCTGTTGTTCCATGTCCAATTCTAACTGTTGCTTCCTGACCTGTATACAGGTTTCTCAAGAGGCAGGCCAGGTGGTCTGGTATTCCCATCTCTTTCAGAATTTTCCACAGTTTATTGTGATCCACACAGTCAAAGGCTTTGGCATAGTCAATAAAGCAGAAATAGATGTTTTTCTGGAACTCTCTTGCTTTTTCAATGATCCAGCGGGTGTTGGCAATTTGATCTCTGGTTCCTCTGCCTTTTCTAAAACCAGCTTGAACATCTGGAAGTTCATGATTCATGTATTGCTGAAGCCTGGCTTGTACATTACCATATGAAAATAGCTAGCTAGTGGGAAGTTGCTGTATAACACAGGGAGCTCAACCTGGTGCTCTGTGACAACCTAGAGGGGTGGGATGAGGAGGTGGGTGGGAGGGAGATTCAAAAGGGAGGGGATATTTGTTATACTTATGATTGATTCACATTATTGTATTGCAGAAACCAACACAACATTGTAAAGCAATTTATCCTCCAAAAAAAATAATTAAAAAAATTCTTTCATTAAAGAAAGATAAGGAACATTTCCCCTTTTACTGTGTTTTTCCAGAGCAAGGTGGATTTCTAACAGGCCCAGGGTTCTCCTTGGGGGAGACTGTGTGTTTACAGGAAAATGAACCAATTGGCACTTCTGCTTTGGCCAAACCCCCTTTGCAATCTTTGTTAGTCAAAGGTAGGCGAATAGCAGTGGTTTGACCCACCTGCCTTCCAGACTCAGCAGCAGAGGACACCCTCAGCTCTAGACAGTCTCCTCTTCTGGTGATATTTTAGGGCTCTTCCCATCATCTTCTCTGCCCATACCAAGCCTAGTAATGTGTTTCCCAGTGGAGATATGCTGCATGTAGCAGCATTTCATACCAATAGCCTGGTAGCATCCCAGCCCTGCATTGCAGCATAAAAGCATAACATTTTACCCAATGGGTAATTGTGTCAAGGAGTTTCCCTGGCCATGATTTTTCCTTCAAAAGATCTTTTTGCTATACCCCAATACAAAAACTTTTTTTTTTAATCTATTTGCTGCAAATTGAGCTATACCTTCTCCTGATGACTTAAACAATATCTTGATATCCCCAGGAGATCAAGGCCAGACACTTGGAATTTCTGGTAGCCCGGGACCCAAGGGACAACCTGGGGAGTCTGGTTTCAAAGGTAAGGCTGCTGTACTTTTGTCTCCTACATTTCACAGACTCCTTAAAACTGAGCATTGGAAGGAATTTTGGAGGCCAAACCTAAGTTCTGCAACTTCTGTCCAGTGCAGAAAAATTCCAACCTGACATATATCCACTCAGAGGCAGTCAACATTTTCCCCAAGCAAACCAGCCTACTTTTTCTTCAAGACTCACAGACTTACAGGATAGTCTAAGACTTTTAAGATAATGGGGTCCACTCCCTTAATTTATAGTTTTGCAAACTACTTCTTAAACCTTTCCACCCATCACTCCTACTTCTGGGAACACTCAGAACAAGTTTACTTACTTTTTCAGTTGGGCATGTGTGCATGCTAAGTCGCTTTAGTCATGTCTGACTCTGTGCGACCCCATGGATTGTAGCCCACCAGGCTCCTCTGTCAATGGGATTCTCCAGGCAAGAATACTAGAGTAGGTTGCCATGCCCTTTCAGTTGGGTGGCACCTTTCAAGTATGAAGACAGCTGCCACAATACCTTTCAGAGTTTCTTCACTGGATCCAGCTGCCATGGCGGCTCAAAACGGCTTCACCTTCCTGCCCCTACCCCCACCTCCTGTGGAGGAACATACTCCCTGAACTATACCTTGATCACTCAGCATTTTTCTTGATTTTGTAGGTGTGAAAGGAAAAGACGGACCAATTGGTGATGTGGGTTTCCCAGGAAACAAAGGTGAAGATGGGAAAGTTGGCATTTCTGGAGATGTTGGCCTTCCTGGCTCCCTAGGTACCATGACACATGACAACTTTATTCTGAAAAATTTCAGATCAGCCTCAAGACTTCTTCTGATTTCTGCCTTTTTTTAATTCTTAGGACTCCCCGGAGTTGCAGGCATGAGAGGAAATCCAGGGCTTCCAGGTTCTCCAGGCCACCCAGGGACAACTGGGCCCCTGGGTCCCCCTGGCCTAATAGGAACCAAAGGTATGTGTATTAGGGCGTGGCAGTGGGGAAAAGGGTCCTTTCCTCAAAAAAGGGTAGTAACTACTTTTCATTAGGAGACCCTAGCCGGGGTTAAGCCATATCCAGGGAAGTCACTGACTGAGCTGCATGAGAGGTAATGGGAAAGGAGGAAGAAAGGAGGATGGGCATGAGTGGAAAAAGGAGAACATGGGGTCCATGGAGAGCAGAGTTAGGAAGGAAGATCATCGCCCTGGCATAGGTAGCCTTTCCCTGACTGAGAGATTAGGCAGCAAGTCTCTGGGAGCTGGCAACTCAAGGTCTTGGCATTGCCACTCTGAGTTCTTCTTGAAGTTACATAATTATCTACCATCCTGGAGGAGGGCATGGCAACCCACTCCAGTATTCTCGCCTAGAGAATCCCATGGACAAAGGACCCTGGCGGGCTACAGTCCATAGGGTCGCAAAGAGTCGGACATGACTAAAGTGACTTAGCACAGGACAGCACTGCTCTTAAAGCTATGTGTACATGCATGTTCAGTCGCTCAGTCAAGTCTGACTCTTTGCAACCCCTTAGACTGTAGCCCACCAGGCTCCTCTGTCCATGGGATTCTCCAGGCAAGAATACTGGAGTGGGTTGCAGTGCCCTCCTTCAGAGGATCTTTCCAACCCAGGGATCAAATCCTTATCTCACGTCTCCTGAATCAGCAGGCAGGTTCTTTGCCATTAGCACCACCTGGGAGGCCCTCTTCAAGCTATAATGGTCTCTAATGAGAGGCAGAAACACTTAGGGTGGAAGGTGGAGACTAAGGGTGGTCCAGTCTCCCTTAGGGCATTAATTAATGCTTCAAGAATGCCCAGGACCTTTGAAATGAGGACTTTGCAGTGCCCTTGGGGGCAGGACCTTTGGCTGACCCTTCATGATTCAGAGTTGCTGGAACCATTTCTGATCTTCTCTCCCCTCAGGTTTCCCTGGACTTCCAGGTTTACATGGACTGAATGGGCTTCCAGGAACCAAGGGGACTCATGGAACTCCAGGTAAGCAAGACCCTGGAAGGCAAGGAGGAGAACACCAACTCTTCCAGAAGCCTGATGGGGCTGATCTTGAGTTCTAGGCCACAATGTATCCCATATCCTTAGACTCCTAGATGTCCTTAGTATGATTGAGTGAAAGTCGCTCAGTCGTGTCTGACTCTTTGTGACCCCATGGACTTATACAGTCCATGGAATTCTCCAGACCAGAATACTGAAGTGGGTAGCCTTTCCCTTCTCCAGAGGATCTTCCCAACCCAGGGATCGAACCCAGGTCTCCCACATTGCAGGTGGAGTCTTTACTAGCTGAGCCACAAGGGAAGCCCAAAACAGTGGTTAGAGGTGGCTAGATTAGAGTTTTATATAAATTTGGTTAACATTTATTGAGCATTATGCTAAATATTATACCTGAATTACCTTATTTACTGGAGTGGGTAGCCTTTCCCTTCTCCAGGGGATCTTCCCAACCCAAGGATTGAACCCAGGTCCTCCACATTGCAGGCAGATTCTTACTGGCTGAGCCACAAGGGAAGCCCAAGAATACTGGAGTGGGTAGCCTATCCCTTCTCCAGGAGTTGAACCAGGGTCTCCTGCATTGCAGGAGATTCTTTACCAACTAAGCTATCAGGGAAGCCCTCTAGATGTCCTTGCCAGCCCCTAGTTGGGGATGCCTTGATGTGTGTGTGTTGGGGGGAGGGGTAGAAAGTTGAATGGAGTTTGTCCTTCTACCTGCATCAGCTCTTCTCCCTATCATTTCAGCCCTGAGCCTCTGGTGTCTGTGAGGCAGACTCCCTGCAAGTGAGCTGGGCACAAGGGGCTCACCCCCACTGAGTTGTGTCCCCGCATCTCTCTGCATCTCCTCCTAGGACCTAGTATAACCGGTGTGCCTGGGCCAGCTGGCTTGCCTGGTCCCAAAGGGGAAAAAGGTTCTCCAGGAATTGGCATCGGAGCCCCAGGAAAGCCAGGTATAAGAGGACCCAAAGGTAGTCAAGGTAAGTAAGCCCAAGTCACACTTGGCTGGGCAGCCAGGGTTGGGGTTCCTTGGGGTCATGTGGCTCCCAGAGATGAGTTGTGCATGTCTTTACATCTCTGGGGATTTCAGAACCCAAATACTGACAAAAAGAGGGTAGGCTGCACCTCAGGCTTTCCCAGGAAGGGGTGTCAGAGAACAGTTCAATGAGTCCTCTCTAGCCTCCAGCTTCCCTCCAGCTCTCCCTTATTAACCACAGGGCCTTTCTTTCTCACTTTGTCAGAGTCTAGTTTTAATGGTCCTGAGGGACTGGGCTTGTCCACTTAGAGAGAGGTTTACCGGAAATCCCTTGGTGTCCAGGGCAGTTGGCAGTCACAGGGCCCTGAGAAGACAGTGTGGCTGCTGGAAGGAGCCCAAGACTAAGAGGATAAGTATCTCCCTAGGACAGGCACACAGCAAGCAGTTGATTAGGATTTACTGGGTTTACTAGAAATCAGATTTCACCTTAATCTCAGCCCCTGACTCATCACATAGTCTGAAGTCCCTTTCTGAGTCTCCCTTCCCCTACTTCTCGGGCTTCCCTGGTGGCTCAAACAGTAAAGAATATGCCTCCAATGAAGGAGACCTGGGATCAATCCCTGGGTCAGGAAGATCCCCTGGAGATGGGCATAGCTACCCACTCCAGTATTCTTGCCTGGAGAATTCCATGAACAGAGGAGCCCGGTGGGCTACAGATCATGGGTCACAGAGAATCAGACACAACCGAGTGACTTTCACTTTCACTTTTTTCACTTCCCCCACCTCTCAAATAATAAGAATGAATTCTGATTCTTTAACTCTCCTTAGAAATATTGTAGAGATGCATATACCTCCCACTCAGTGTAGAACAAGACATTAATTTCATGTATCACCGTAGCTGAGAGCAGGGACTCTGAAGTCAGACTACTGGATTCAAATCCCAGCTCTCCTTCTCACTAGCTACATGACCTTGAACAAGGAAGGTACTCACCCCTCCATCCCAAAGGAACCCATAGGTTTCCTTTTCTATAAAATGTGAATAAGAGAATCTACCCTATATATTTGGTGAAACATCAATGAGGAGTGAGGTAATACATATGGAAGCACCTAGCACAGTGCATGGCAGCTTCCCTGGTGGCTCAGGTGGTAAAGAATCCGCCTGCAATGCAGGAATCCTGGGTTTGATCCCTGGGTTGGGAAGATCCTCTGGAGAAGGAAATGGCAACCCACTTCAGTATTCTTGCCTGGGAAATCCCATGACAGAGGAGCCTGGCAGGCTTCAGTCCATGGGGTCACAAAAGAGTCAGACATGACTGAGTGACTAAGCACCTTACACCTTAGCATGGCACGTAGTAGTTGGTCAAGAAACATTGGCCATTCTACTATCACATGTTACCTGGGGAAATCATGTTTGCAAAATGTTCTGTTCCTCCTAGTTCTGGGGCCTGATGTCCCACCACATCATTTTATGCATTTATGTGCATGTTTGTATAATCTGCGTAGGTTTTCCAGGAACTATATTCATGCATTAATTCATTTCCAGCTGCATTTTATGTTGGGGCATCTGCTGTCTCTGTGTTTACTCTTTCCTTTGTCTGGACCAACCTGTACTTTTCTGAAAGCCAGCAGTTTCTCCAGAAGTGAGGGCTTAGGAAGGGAAGCTTTATGGCTTCTTTGGCAGGAGATAGAGCAAGGTCTGGGTCCTGGGTGGAAACACAGGCATGATGCTTTTCTGTTTTTAAATCTTGACTATGAATTCCTGGTCGTTACATTATTCATTGCCTTTGGCTATCTGAGGTAATAAAATCACAAATACAAATGCAGTAAACAGCACATGTCAAAATGGATGCATTTCAGGTGCCTAATGTTGAAGGGGGAGAAAGGGGAAGTTGAAGAGGAATATGTTTAGTGTGATTCCAACCAATATGTTGTTTAGGGATGCAAATATGCATGGATATTCAAACTGTGATGAAAAGGGAATGATAAACACAAACCTCAGGACTGGTTGCCTCTGGGAGGGAGGGAAGATGGTGAAATCTGTAAAGGGTGTGAAAAGAACAACCTAGAGGGATGGGATGGGGTGGGAGGGAGGTTCAAGAGGGAGGGGACTTATGTATACCTATGGCTGCTTCACGATGATGTATGGCAGATACCAACACAACATTGTAAAGCAATTATACTCCAATTAAAAATAAATAAACTTAAAACAAAAAAAGCCAGGAAAGAAAAAGAAATTCAAAGGTATTGCTAACTTCTTTTCCTTAAATTGGGTGGTTGGAACACAGATGTTCATTCTATCTAGATGATTGTTTACATATGGTTTATAAATATTCTTCTCTTCTTCTCAATATCTAATTAAAAGAATTTGTTTTAAAACATACATATCAAATATCATATCCCCCAACAGGAGCTGAATCTCTAATTTGATTATAGAAATCAATGTATAACGAAGGTTTACCCCTTAGTAAATTTCCTAGGAGCAAACCCTGTCCCTACAATACATTTATCTAAACAACATTAAATTATGCCATTTATTTCCATATTTGCAGTATATACTGAGAGGCCACATTAGTATATTTGGGGGGTTTTTTTTAGGGCTGTGATGATGGAATAAGTTTGGAAAATATGCCATCTTGCATTTCCATCATGTGACCACTGAAAATATCTCATTCTTAAAGAAACACTTGAGCTTTTTTTTTTTAACTATGTGAGGTCAGTAGTACCTTTATATCAGGTTTAATAATATATTAGTGTAATTATAAAATCAAGAAACAGTTCGAAAAGAGGAGTTGGCTGCAAAAATTGCCATGGAAACAAACTTTATAATCTGTGCCTAGCCCACACTTACTCTACTATATGTGGTGTCTTGTTTATTTGTTTTGCATAATTTCAGCCCATATATATGTATAGATATATGAAGATGTATGTTCAGAAAAAAATACAGTATGCCTTTCTTTTCAGATTTTTACCTTTATGAAAATAAAAACTACTTCAAAGACTCATCAAGACATAACTAAAAGTAGTACCATGTGGTTTTGTGACTAGTTTTGCTTTTTGTTTTTACTTTGTTTCTTTTCCAGACTTCTAATAATTTGAGACTTATTGAAATTTATTTTTTCCTCCTTTATGTTTCATCAGTATTCAATTAATCAATGAGCTGCTAATGATGCCCAAATTAACCAATCTGCCATCTTCCCTTACAAGTTTTCATGGATTTTCCATTTCTTAGCAAAATATGAGAAATTCTACATTAATATTTTCAGCTTTTTGGTCAGAACAATCAAATGCAACATTAATATTTTGGTATTTTCTTGTCACAAACAAGAATCTCAACCAGCAAAACAGTTTATCAATCAATTTGAATTAATTCCTCTTCATTTAAATATCTTCTAGAATATACCAAAGTAATAAATACACTCCTTCCATGTTACAAGAATAAAATAGATTTCTGCATTTGTATATGTGGCTTTGATATGTTTTCCCAGCAAGATTATCATCTATGTTTTTGATGTATGCATATTACATACATCTTCTATAATCTGTTGAAATTTTTTTGGTTTTGAACCTAATAGAAATCATCCCACAAACAGAAATTTGAGCAAATATTATGTACGTAGGCCAGTAAGTGGCTATTTTCCTTGGCCAAACGGAGAAGGGATTTAGGCAATTAAGAAAGCATTTAGCTAATATCATGAATCACCTATAACACTGGTTTCCAGCTTGCCTGGAAGACCCAGAAATTAGCCAGATAAGACATCAGGGGTCTCAGCACCCTTCCCACCTCCATTCTGCTGGAGCAGGTGAGGTTCTCTTCTGACTGGTTAGGGGCTACACCCTACCTCCATCTATAACCTTCTCTGGTCAGCAGCAGACAAGACTGGCTAACTGAATGAAACATTATACAATAGGGACAGTAGGTTTAAAAACACCTCAGGGAACTTCAGTTCCAGGTGCTACAGTTATACCTTCTTTTCTTCCTGATTTTGGGGAAATCTGTTTACCATATTTCTATTACCAGAGAGGTTGGAGAGCTAGAACTTTCTGAGGCTCTATTCATCCCAATTCAATGCCAGTGGGGTCTCTCTGAGCTCCTGTCAGCTGTTTGGGGCCACTGGCTGCCAAGGGAGGAGCAAGGGACAAGAGCCCTCTGCTGGCCTAGGCTGCTCTGGCTGCTACCTAATGGCTTCCATTTTCTCTGAGAGAGCCTGGCCCTCTCTTAGGTAGCCCTGCAGCCCCTTTTATTTATTCTTTGCAGGTTTTCCAGGTCTCCAGGGCGCCGCTGGTCTCCCCGGTGCACTGGGCCTCTCCTTGCCTTCAGTCATAGAAGGACAGCCTGGTGACCCTGGGCGACCAGGCCTAGATGGAGAACGAGGTAAAGCCAGGAAGCCTGAAGAAGGCTGGCATTGCCTTGTCTACAGTCCAGCCTCACACCCCTCCCCCTGCAGGGACACAGGGGACCAGAATGGGCTACATTTTGCTAAAAGGGTTTGGGAAGGTCTGGGCACTGGGGCCCCACAGAAGGCGAGGGAACATTATTTGCCTTGGGAATGGACTTTGGCTTCCTATCAATGTCAAGGCCTTCCACAGCGGCCATTTCCTCTGCCCCCTGCCCTCATCCCTCTTCCTATCTTATTCCTAGGCCGCCCAGGCCCCCCTGGGCCCCCAGGCCCCCCTGGGCCTGCCTCAGATCAAGGCGACCCTGGAGACCCTGGCTTCCCTGGAATTCCTGGCCCTCAAGGGCCCAAAGGAGACCAAGGAATTCCAGGTTTCTCTGGCCTCCCTGGAGAGCTAGGATTGAAAGGTATGACTGCATGGCTGGCAACTAGGCCCTTTCCCACTCCACAGTTGGAGATGGCCCCTTCCTGCCACCCTGTGAACAGAGACCGGCTGATGATGCTCTTCTGGCCTTTCTCTCTGCTTAATCTCAAGCCCCCTTCCCCCACCAGCACCACCGTGCCAGGCCCTGACTTGCTTTCCTTTGGGCTTTGCCAGGCATGAGAGGTGAGCCTGGCTTCATGGGGACTCCAGGCAAGGTTGGACCACCTGGAGACCCAGGACTTCCCGGGATGAAGGGGAAGGCGGGGCCAAGAGGTGAGTTGAGAGCATGTACCGGCTGCTCCTGAGTTCGAGGGAGGGCTTGGAGTGAGATTCTTTCAGGAGTCATTTATCACCGTGCCAGAAACGGAGTTTGTCCACCTTGGGGATACCTCTGCCACCATCAGCTCCCAGGACTGAAGGCCACTGCTGCCTTGCCACCATGAATCCTACCACTGACCTCCCCTCTCTGCATCATTTCTGCATTAGTGTGTACTGGGCTGGCACTCAATTACCACTTATCCATTTGCTGAATCCAGAAATGAAGCCTGTCTTTTACACCACTCCCCTCAATCACACACATCCAATCCTATTAGCAACTCCTGGGGGCTGTGTTTCCAGAATGGGCCTTGCATCCGCTCCCCTCTCATCACCTCCACCAATACCTCTCAGATCCAAGCCACCAACATTTCTCATGTGAATCACTGTGGTGACCTGCCGACTGGTCTCCGTGCTTTCATTATGCACCTCCCCCAACAATCGTTTCTCCAGACTGTGGTGGGAGAGGTCTTATAAAAGCAGAAATCATCCATTGGTATCCCATGGCATCCCTCATCACCAGCTTTTACCCTTTGCTGCTCACTGTGCTTTTCTCACACTGGCCTCTTTCTGTTATCCAAAAACATCACACCCTGGCTGGCCACAGGGCTTTTGCACATGCTAGTTCTACTTCCTGGAATACTACCTCCAGCCCCTTCTAATGCTTTAATAATCTCAGCTTAGGTGTCACTGATTGTAAAAGGCCACTTATCACTAAAGCAGGTTCTCTCGGAGAAGGCAATGGCACCCCACTCCAGTACTCTTGCCTGGAAAATCCCGTGGACAGAGGAGCCTCGTAGGCTGCAGTCCATGAGGTCGCTGAGAGTCGGACATGACTAAGCAACTTCACTTTCACTTTTCACTTTCATGCATTGGAGAAGGAAATGGCAACCCACTCCAGTATTCTTGCCTGGAGAATCCCAGGGACGGGGGAGCCTGGTGGTGCCATCTATGGGGTTGCACAAAGTCGGACATGACTGAAGTGACTTAGCAGCAGCAGGTTCTCTACCCTGTAGCCCTCTCTGCTCCATCCCATGGTCACTGCACTCTCCATTTCCTTTGTAGCACTTTTCACAATTTGCAGTAAGATTAATGGTTTTTGTCAGGTTATGCATATTTCATCTTTATCAACAGACCATTGTCTCATAAAGGTCTTACTGCTCTATCCCCTCATCTACCAGGGACTAGAACTCAGTAGGCACTCAAGCAAATTGACTTATTTGGCTTCTATCAGTAAGCCAGCTGGTTGAGTTTGAGGTCCTAGGCTGTGATGCCAACTGAACCTCCAGGGGCCTTCCCTAGCCACCCCCTCTGCCTCTGCCTGACATTTCCGTTTCTTCCACCCTCCCACAGGCTTATCCGGCCCTCGAGGTGCTCCTGGACACACACCCATTGCAGAAGCCATCCAGGCTCCCCCTGGACCCATGGGTCTTCCAGGCATTGATGGAATCCCTGGCCTCATGGGAGACCCCGGGGTCCAAGGACCTGTGGGCCTACAAGGTGAGTAGGGTGCCAGGGAAAGGGAACTTGGTTGGGAGCTGAGATGGCTTTGATTGGGATGCTGAAGCAACTGGCTAGGAACCCCGCAGCTTCAAGGGGGTAGATTCATCAAGCATTTCCTTGGTTTCTTCACAAAGCTCCCAAGCTTCTTGCCAGGAAGGAGGGCCCCCAGGGCCAGCAATTGTACTTGGCTTCAGAGAATGTGGGCAGAGCACAATAGCTAACCCAGACAGCTTGTCCCTCACTAATGTGCTGCTGCAGAAAGGAGGGAGTATGGTGGGCAATAAAGAGAAAGGGAGAAAACCCAGGGTTGGGGGACAGAAAACCCAGCTACTAATTCCAATTTTGCCTCAACTGGAGTAAGCTAACAGTCTCTCTAGGCCTCAGTGTCCTCATTTCTGACTCGGGACCCCAGCATTTGCCCTGCGTCCTTCCCAGAGTTGCTGGGAGGATGAGAGGAAGTGAGGACAGGTGTGTGAAGGGGCTCAGAAGGGCTAAGTTCAAAGTGGGGTCCCAGGGCCGAGCTACCCAGACGTGAACTAAGGACTAGCCTGGGAGGCTCAGCCCTGTCCTCAGCCTGCACTCCCAGGTGATGGCCAAATCTGCCCTCTTCTGGTGAGTCCTGGGCATGACACACAAGTCCCCTTTCTCCAGGGAAGACCTGGAGAAGTCCCTCTTCCTCCACACTGAGTACCCCGCTGTGGGCCTTCTCTCCTTGCAGGATCTAAAGGTTTACCTGGCATCCCCGGCAAAGATGGCGCCAATGGACTCCCTGGCCCACCTGGGGCTCTTGGTGATCCTGGTCTCCCTGGACTACAAGGCCCTCCAGGATTTGAAGGTTTGGCAACGTCAGCACTAGCAGGCAGAGGGCTTCTATAAGGGTTTGAGGCTTGGTAGTGAGTCAAAATCTCAGATCTTGGAATTAGGAAACCTGGCAGTAAAGCTTGACACTACTAGGAGGCTGGAAAACTGGGCTCTCACCCATTCATGCCGACTCCATCCTGAGCTGTGACGGATCAGAGCCCTACATTCCAGAAGGTGAAAAACTGTTCCAAATAGTTCTCTGGGTTCTCTTCCAGCTCTTAAGAGCTATGACTCCCCTGCCCTGCACCAACCCCCTTCTACCAAGGGATTCTGATGTGGACAGAAGGGGGTTTGGTTCAAGGGAGAAGAAAAACTGAGGTAAGATGTAGCTGTTCTGCTACTTACCTCCTTTTATATCAAAAATGGCAAATCCACATTCCTGAGGCTCACAGGACAAGTGCCATGATTGTTAGCTATGCCTGACAGGAAAGGAGGGTGTGATTTTGCCTCGCTAACCCCAGCTCTGCCTTTGCTGCCTTTGATTCAGTGAGTCCTCAGTTATCTCCTATGAAAGCCTGCAACGCCAGCCTGAGAAGTAGCCCTCTCTGCTCCCTCATCCCATCCCAGAGAACCCAAGGTTGGGTGACTGTGGAAGAAAAACTGGGTCGTGTGCTTTTCAAAATGAGGACTCTCTAGCCAGATACATCTGAGTTGGCATTCTAGTTCTACCACTTACTAGCTGTAGGTGGTGAGAGTCAGTTTCATTATCCACAAATTGGAGTGATGAGGTTGTTGTAAGGATTGAGTGAGCTAATGCTTGTACATAATGGCCCCTGCTCAACGCTTTCCACCAAGTGAGTACCTTCTGTTATTATTGGCTGTACCTGCCTCACCCCTTTTCTGCTCTCTCCATCTCAGGAGCTCCAGGGAAGCCGGGCCCCTTCGGGAGGGCTGGAGTGCCTGGACAGAGCCTGAGAGTGGGCTACACCTTGGTGAAGCACAGCCAGTCAGAACAGGTGCCCCTGTGCCCCAGCGGGATGAGCCAGCTCTGGGTGGGTTACAGCCTGCTGTTCGTGGAGGGGCAAGAGAAAGCCCACAACCAGGACCTGGGTAGGTACCAGCTCCCAATCACCCCTGGCCATCTGTCCCCACAAGGACCACTCCTTGTTCCTCCCAACCATTGGTGGGCCCATGTTGGATAGTGGGTTATAAGTACCAGGTCTAGAGTCATTCATGCAGATCTGGGTTCAAGCCCTGGCTCTGCCACTTACTCTGGACATGTTATTCAACCTATTTTACCTTCTGCCTCCTTCTCAATGGAACAAGGCTAATTCTAGTACCTGTCTCATAGGTTGGAGTGAGGATTACAAAAATCACCCATGTAAAATGCTTAGAACAGTGTTTTACATATATTTGTTGTTGTTGAGTTGCTAAGTCGTCTCTTTGTGACCCCATAGACTACAGCACACCAGGCTCTCTGTCCTACACTATCTCCCAGAGTTTGTGCAAATTCATGTCCATTGAGTCAGTGATGCCATCTAACCATCTCATCCTCTGTCGCCCCTTCTCCTTTTGCTTCAGTCTTTCTCAGCATCAGGGTCTTTTCCAATGAGTCAGCTCTTTGCATCAGATGGCCAAAGTATTGGAGCTTCAGCATCAGTCCTTCCAATGAATATTTAGGGTTGATTTCCTTTAGGATTGACTGGTTTGATCTGCTTGCAGACCAAAGGAGTCTCAAGAATCTTCTCCAGCACCACAATTCAAAAGCATTAACCATCCATTAAACATTGATGATTAGTGCTAAGGTGCTTAGTCACTCATTTGTATCTGACTCTTTGCGACCCCATGGATTGTAGCCCATCAGTTTCTTCCATCCATGGGATTTCCAGACAAGAATACTGGAGTGGGTTGCCATTCCCTTCTCCAGGATGTTTCAGACCCAGGTGTTAAACCCAGGTCTCTTGCCTTGAAGGCAGTTTCTTTACCATCTGAGCCACCAGGAAAGCAATTAGTAGTAGTAATAATAATATGATCTGTGAGTAACAATGATTACCCAAGAATTAACTGAATTGTCTTCAGGTGTGCTGACTGTGAAATGTAGACTCACTCTATTAAATGTTGGTTTTACAAAATGGGTTGATTTAGGGAGTCTTCATTCAGTTTCTAAAAAGATTCTTTTCATTATCCAATTTCTCTGGTACATAGAAAGTATGATTTGATCAGCAGACATCAGGGTGTAGTCCAGGACTGGAAGGAGAGGCAACCATGCTCTGGAACAAGCAGTTGGATATGAATCCAAACCACAATCTAGTCCAGTCATAGTGGCTCTGAGGACAATCCCAGCCTGGTCCCTCAGCCAGACCTTACCTGCTCCTGCCTATCTTCTCTCCTTCCAGGGTTTGCTGGCTCCTGCCTGCCCCGCTTCAGCACCATGCCATTCATCTATTGCAACATCAATGAAGTGTGCCACTATGCCCGACGGAATGATAAGTCCTACTGGCTCTCCACCACTGCCCCCATCCCTATGATGCCGGTCGGCCAGACACAGATCCCCCAGTACATCAGCCGCTGCTCTGTGTGTGAGGCGCCCTCGCAAGCCATTGCTGTGCATAGCCAGGACATCACCATCCCACAGTGCCCCCTGGGCTGGCGCAGTCTGTGGATTGGGTACTCCTTCCTCATGGTGAGGCCCCACACTGCCCCTTCCCCCAGGGTAAAGGCCGAGGGTAGGGAGTGCTTGGAGGGAAATCCTGAAATCGAGTGCTGAGGGAGCTGGGTGACATGAAGGCCAGGACATTAGGCCAAATATGAGGCCCATTTGCACTCAACAGGTGACACGCCCCCTCATGGGCGTGGTACAGATTGCAAGTACGAGTTCCAATAAAGGTGACTTCAGAGTAAGAGCTGTTAATAGATCCATGAGGGGATGGGCCCATGGTCTAACCACCTGGTAGACTATTCCATGCTCTCTCCCTTCTCTGGAAAACACCATCATGGGCTTGGAGCAAAGGGTTCTGAGAGCTGCATTCTGAATCCTACTGAATTTTCCTTAATTCAGCCTTTCTCAGATTTCTTTGTCAGTGGAATTCTGCCAGGGGCACTAGCATACTTGGGGGACTTGGAGGGCATCAGCAGTCTGAGAAGCTGGCTAGTATGTAGCCACAGCCCAGGAACTGTGGGCTAGGAGGGCAACTGGGAGCTCGGAGGGGGCACTCCTGGCCCTGAGGCAGTGACAAGGATCCAAAACACAGTGTTTGGTTTATTGACCTGACATGGGGGCTGAACCAAAGGACAGGAGCTCAGGGCTGGAGAAGCAGAGCCTGTTGCCTCCCAGGTGACCAGCTCACGGCCACCCTCTGTCCGTTTCAGCACACAGCCGCCGGTGCAGAGGGCGGGGGCCAGTCCCTGGTCTCTCCTGGATCCTGCCTAGAGGATTTCCGGGCTACTCCTTTCATCGAGTGCAGTGGTGCCCGGGGCACCTGCCACTACTTTGCCAACAAATATAGTTTCTGGCTGACAACAGTGGAAGAGAGGCAGCAGTTTGGGGAGGAGCCTGTATCTGAGACGCTGAAAGCCGGACAGCTCCACACCCGGGTCAGCCGCTGCCAGGTGTGTATGAAAAGCGTGTAGGGTGGCACCTGCCACTCTGCCCCTTGCCCTCCCCTCCTGCACACAACAGTCACCTCACAAACCCGAATGGTCTGAAGAAGGAAGGCCTAAGCCCTTTTGCCCATCTGTCAAGCTGTACCTTGGAGTCTTGTTTGGGCTGGACTACTGGACCTTGGTCACCCCCACCCTCAGGCCCCCTGGGTGAGCCCACCCTGCTGAGGTCTGCTATCCCATTTCAGTCAACCTGGTGCTACAATTCGGTCTGGATGTTTGTGTGATTCTTCATGGCTACCTCAGAAAGACTGCTAGGCCACCACTTTCTTAGAATGCTCGCTTTCCTCACCATCTTGATCAGAAAGCTCTTCATGATAGCTAAGGAGTCATTTCTCTATGTCCAGAGGTCACCGCACATTATTTGGCTTAAACTAGAACCCAGTGTTTCCACACACAAAAAAATTTTCTCTGGTTCAACATTATGGATGGATGGAGCCTGCACAGGGCAAACTCTCACTCTTCACGGAGACAGAATGAGGTGCTGGCCAGTAACCTGGGGTGAGCTTTGACTCCTTCAACAGTAAGCACGACTGTGCTGGAAGGCCAGCTGCCAAGAGGGGCTCATCAACTTCATATGGTCGTAGACAAATCAATTCCTCCTTGTCAGCTCCCTCCCCAGCTACAGGCAGCAGACTTGGCCTGATGTAGAGTAGAGCAGAGGATGTACCAAATGGGGTCAGACCCATAAAGGGAAATGCGAACTGCCGCCCTTTCTCCTGGGCTGGGGGTAGAGAGGAGGATGGGTAAGGAGGTGTGAATTTTGCTTTTGACTCCAGGAACAAAAAGGTAAATCCTTTGTCCCAATTTCTCAGAAGCCCTTGTTTATTCCAAACGCCATCCAGATGTGTGCAATGTGGCAAATCAACACTGCAGTGCTGGTTGCTTTGCATTTTGAGGCTGTGAGAGACTTGCCATTAAAATTTCCATCCAATTGCTCTTTCATAGGTAGCCTGTTAAACCATTTTGATGTTTTTTTTAAGCCTCATAAAAATCTAGCACACTGCTCTCTTTAACAGTTAGCAGACCCAAAGCAAGCCTGGACAGATTATAAACTATATCGTATTCTGTTTAGGGGGATTATTTTAACCATTTCCTTTAATTATCAGTTTCCCAGAACACTTAGCTATGTTGACATGAGGCAATTCCTTCCAGGTGATTCTGTTTCCTTAAATATTATATAAACTGTGCCAACACACACAAAGCATAATCAGTATAATCCGACCTATTGTTACCTTCACTTCTTGAGTAATAAGCATGGTGTCAGCTTTGTACATTGCAAATAAAAGGAATTCAATGTGAACATTTGACTCTTTGACATTCTTTGATGAAAATTTTTCTAAAGCCCATGTCACTGAAATTCCTAAGTCCCCCTCAGAGCCTTGGGGGTTCTTGTTACTGCAAGTTGAGCTTTACAACATAACAGTGAGGCATAGAAAAATACAATGAAAGTCAAGGGCTGAAAATGTCTTCTAACAGGTAACAAATCTGCAAGTTGTTTCAAGATAAGCTTACTACTGTTTTTAGCTCCATCACATGCTTGAGATCAAGAAAGGGCTTTCCATACTTCTGGGTTCTCAGGATCATTTGTAGATTAATCAAAAGGAGAGAAATTTTAAAGTCATTAAAATCAAATCTAAGATATATATGCATGTATTTGTATATGCATAAAATATAGCCTCTGGAAGGATAAACAAGAAATTAATAACATTGGGAGGGTTCAAGGAACAGAACTGACTTGTGGGAGAGAGAGACATTTCACTGAATACCATTTTGCATCTTTCAAATTCTGAATTCACTGGAATATACTACCTACTGGGTAAAATAAGAATATGGAATCTAAGGAAATGAGTATTCAAATATTCTTAACTATACCAAAAAAAAAAAAACCCACCTTAGTTTGGTTTATTTCCTTTATTTGCTAGTTTTCATACTGCAGTTGCTGGCCTTCCTGGGGCCTGCTGGGCACTTTGTTGAGCATGGAGGTGAAATGCATACAAGTTGAAAAAGACAAGGAGTGGAAAATGGGAAAATATCACTGGGATGTGAGGTACATCCACACAGGAGAATGGTTAGCAAAACCAATTTGATGAATATGTGCTTTAAAACTCAGTATGTTGCTAGTCTTGAAATTAAGGGCTTCCCAGGTGGCTCAGTGGTAAAGAATCTTCCTGCCAGTGCAGGAGACGTGGGTTTGATCTCTGCATTGCAAAGATCCCCTGGAGGAGGAAATGACAACCTACTCCAGTATTCTTCCCTGGGAAATCCCACGAACAGAGGATTTCAGTCCTCTGGCAGGCTACAGTCCATGAGGTCGCATAGAGTGGGACACGACTTAGCAACTGCACAATAACAACAGTCCCCAAATAGTATTTGATACACAGATTAAATGTCACCACATGAATAATTATCTTTCCAATTATGACTATAAAGCAAAAGGGAGTCAAATTCAACCACAATTTTTAATTTCCCAAACAAAAATCAATAATTTAAGTCAGTGATTAGCAAACTACAGCCTGGGGCTAAATCCAGCCCTTCCCCTTTTTTGTGTGAATAAAGTTCTGTTGCATTACAGCCAGGCTCTTGTGCATGCACACTGTCTAGGGCTGTTTAGGTGCTTCACCAGCAGAGATGAGTAGCTGTGACAGATGCTACATGGCCTTCAGAGCCTAAAATATTTCTTCTCTGGCCCTTGACAGAAAAAGTTTGCAGACCCCTGAATTAAGTGATAAATGATTTAAGGACAGGGTGACATCTGACAAAAGTATCAGTTAAGACGGGGACAATGACCCATTCAATAGTAAGCTTCTCTCAAATAGGAAGATCAATAAATATGCATTTGATGTAATGTCTTTGACATACTTTTTGAGATCAATTATGATTATTTAATACATATTCAAATACTTTAACAAGAACATTTTGTTCTTGTTACAATTGTTCTGATACAATGATTAACACTTTATTATTAGAGCAAGGGAACAGATTGCTTCTTAGTATTTAGCCCAAAGAAGTCAAACCTGAAAGGGTAAAGAAGCACAAGATAACCATCTCTCATCTGCTGGTGCTGAAAGCAAGGTGGGAGTTGCTGGCTGTCCTCCATACATCCACCTCCTCATTCCAGCAGCTGAAGATTTGCTGTGGCCATGTAAGAAGCTGGGAAGCAAGAGATGGCTCCTAATCTTTCTGCTCCTAGATTCCATGATTGTTTTAGTTCCTTCTGGGGAAAGGGTATATTGTTCATTCTCTCTCTCTTTTTTTTGTTGAGAAATGGTGATTGGCTCAGTCATGATTCCTATCAAGTTTGTATGCTGTTGGCATATTAGGCACTTGCTGACTAAAAAAGTTTTACGTGATGAGTTCATGTTCTTCTGGTGCCAGATGGAAGACAGATCTCCAAGATGAGCTCCCACTATCCTATATGCTCAGAATCTCGAAATCTTCCTCCAGGTCAAATTCCTCTAGTTGTTCAGTAGAGTCAATGAACTCTATCAGAATACAGAAATGAAGGGGAAAAAAGCTTGAAAACCTTTGGTTCAACAGGTCAGTGCGTTACTCAGTAGTTAAGACCATACATTTTTTAATTGCTTTGCTACACAAAAGCTAGTGTAGAGGAGACTTATAGGTGGGACCACTGCCAAGTGTTAGCAATTCTCCATAAAGAATCAAAATAGTTTTAGGGGCCCAAGATGTGAGAGTAGAAAGATCTTGAGCTCACCTCCTCTTACGAGCACAACAAAACCAAAACTATCTGCAGAACAACCATTGATGAAAAAGACTGGAACCTACCAGAAGAGATCTTCTACAAATAAAGCCATAAAGAAGAATTCACAGCAATATGGGTAGGAGGGGCAGACTCACGATATGATCAAATCCCATACCCACAGGCGGGCAATCCACAAAATGGAGAATAATATTGTAGAAGCTCTCCCACAGGAGTAAGGGTTCTGAGCCCCATGTCAGGTTCCCCAGACTGAGGGTCTGGCATTCGGGGGAGGAGCCCCCCAGAGCATTTGGCTTTGAAGGCCAGCAGGGATTTATTGCAAGAACCCCACAGGACTAGGGGAAATACAGACTCTATGCTTCAAGGGCCCACACAAAAATTTCATGTGTACTTGGACCCAGGGCAAAAGGAATAATTTGATAGGAGCCTAGACCAGCAAATTTGGAAAACTCATCAGTGGCCACAGGACTGGAAAACGTCAATTTTCATTCCAATTCCTAAGAAAGGTAATGCCAAAGAATGTTCAAGCTACTGCACAATTGCACTCATCTCACATGCTAGCAAAGTAATGGTCAAAATTCTCCAAGCCAGGCTTCAACAGTATGTGAGCCGTGAACTTCCAGATGTTCAAGCTGGATTTAGAAAAGGCAGAGGAACCAGAGATCAAATTGCCAACATCTGTTGGATCATCAAAAAAATAAGACAGTTCCAGAAAAGCATCTACTTCTGATTTATTGATTATGCCAAAACCTTTGACTATCTGTATCACAACAAACTGTGGAAAATTCTTCAAGAGATGGGAATACCAAACCACCTGACCTGCCTCTTGAGAAATTGTATGCAAGCCAAGCAACAGTTAGAACTGTACATGGCACAACAGACTGGTTCCAAATTGAGAAAGGAGTATGTCAAGGCTGTATATTGTCACCCTGCGTATTTATATGCAGAGTACATCATGTGAAATGCCAGGCTGGATGAAGCACAAGCTGGAATCAAGATGGCAGGGAGAAATATCAATAATCTCAGATATGCAGATGACACCACCCTTATGGCAGAAAGCGAAGAACTAAAGAGCCTCTTGATGAAAGTGAAAGAGGAGAGTGAAAAAGTTGGCTTAAAACTCAACATTCAGAAAACTAAGATCATGGCATCCAGTCCCATCACTTCATGACAAATAGATGGGGAAACAATGGAAACAGTGAGAGACTTTAATTTTGGGGGCTCCAAAATCACTGCAGATGGTGACTGCAGCCATGAAATTAAAAGACGCTTGTTCCTTGGAAGAAAAGCTATGACCAACCTAGACAGCGTATTAAAAAGCAGAAACATCACTTTGCCAACAAAAATCCGTTTAGTCAAAGCTATGGTTTTCCCAGTAGTCATGTATGGATATGAGAGTTGGACTGTGAAGAAAGCTGAGCGCTGAAGAATTGATGCTTTTGAACTGTGGTGTTGGAGAAGACTCTTGAGAGTCCCTTGGACTGCAAGGAGATCCAACCAGTTAATCCTAAAGGAAATTAGTCCAGAATATTCATTGGAAGTGGAGAAGGAAATGGCAACCCACTCCAGTACTCTTGCCTGGAAAATCCCATGGATGGAAGAGCCTGGTAGGCTGCAGTCCATGGAGTCGCTAAGAGTTGGAGACGACTGAGCGACTTCACTTTCACTTTTCACTTTCATGCATTGGAGAAGGAAATGGCAACCCACTCCAGTGTTCTTGCCTGGAGAATCCCAGGGACGGGGGAGCCTGGTGGGCTGTCGTCTATGGGGTTGCACAGAGTTGGACACGACTGAAGCAACTTAGCAGCAGCAGCAGCATTCATTGGAAGGACTGATGTTGAAGCTGAAACTCCAATACTTTGGCCACCTGAGGCGAAGAACTGACTCATTGGAAAAGACCCTGATACTAGGAAAGATTGAAGGCGGGAGGAGAAGGGGACGACAGAGGATGAGATGGTTGGATGGCATCACCGACTCGATGGACATGAGTTTGAGCAAGCCCCAGGAGTTGGTGATGGACAGGAAAGCCTGGCGTCCTGCAGTCCATGGGGTCGCAAAGAGTCAGACATGACTGAGTGACTGAACTGACTGACTGACAGGCCAGACCTACCTGCTGGCCTTAGAGACTCTCCTGGAGAGGTGTGGGTAGGCTGCAGCTCACCAGGGGGACATAGACACTGATGGCAGTCATATTCGGGAATACTCTACCACATGAACATTCCTGGTAGCTGACATGTTGGATCACTAGTGCCAAGACCTGACCCCACCCAACAGCCTGTAGGCACCAGTGCTGGGACACCTCAGGCCAAACAAGTAATTGGGCAGGGCTTCCTTGGCAGCTCAGTGGTAAAGAATCTGCCTGTGATGCAGGAGACCCAGGTTCAATTCCTGGGTTGGGAAGATCCCCTGGAGAAGGGAATGGCTACCCACTCTAGTACTGTTGCCTATAGAATTCCATGGACAGAGGAGCCTGGAGAGCTACAGTCCATGGGACCCCAGAGTTGGACATGACTGAAAGAGTAACACTTCCACTTTTCAGACAAGCTGCCTGAAGAAGTCGAAAGCCCACAGCCTCTAGACATGCCCTCAGACATGGCCATGCCCATCTGAAGGCCAAGTGCCAGCTCCACCCACCAGTGGACAGGCCCTGGCCCCTCCCACTAGGAAGCCTGAACAAGACTCTAGATTCCCCTCATCCCCCAGGGGGCAGACACTAGGAGCAATAAAACTACATCCTGCAACACAGACCAGACCTGACCCTGGGATCACCTCAGCCCTGGCCCTGCCCACAGCAGGTCAATGAAATCTTTGGGACACCCCAGACCTCATACCCAACTGTATCAGGAACTAGCCCCACTTACCAATGATCTGAAACATGCTCTGGGATCCCTGGGCCCAGCAGCCACACTACAGGAACTAGCTCTGCCTGCCAGTAATCCAGCACTAACCTCTGCCATTAGTTGGCACAGCCCCAGAGTCTTCAGAACCCTGACTCCAGCCACCAGTGAGCCAGCACTAGCCCTTGGGCCCCCTTGGATTCTGCAACCAGCCACCTCATGACCAGGCCCCACTAAACAGCAACCAGCAGAATGTGCACAAGGCAGGGCCTGACAACCAACCAGACTTGATGCCAACTAAGCTAGTAGATGGCCCACAGAGTCAGCCCACCACAACAGAAAGAACCAAACAGCCCTCATAGGGGGAACACTTAGAGCACATAGAGAGGAGTGCACTTCTGGGACACATAGGATGCCTCCTTCAGAGGGCCACTTCTCCGAAGTTGAGAAATGTAACTAACCTACCACAGACTTAAAAATACAAATAGCAACTTAGGCAAAATGAGGCAGCAGAGGAGTATATTCCAGACACAGGAACAAGATAAAACTCCAGAAGAACGAAGTGAAGAGGAGTTAAGCAATCTATTCAAGAAAGAGTTCAGAGTAATGATTATAAAGATGATCAAAGAACTTGAGAAGAGAATGGATGCAAAGAGTGAGAAATTAGTTTTTAACAAAGAGAACATATAAAGAACAACCAAACTGAGATGACAAATCCAATAACTGAAATGAAAAATATACTAGAAGATGTATACCTATGGCTTATTCATGTTGAGGTTTGACGGAAAACAAAATTCTGTAAAGCAATTATCCTTAAATAAAAAAAAATTTAAAAAAGAAATGCAAAAATATATATACTAGAAGAAGCCAATAGTAGACTAAATGATACAGAAGAATGGACCAGTGTGCAGGAAGACAGAGCAGTGGAAATCACTACAGCTGAACAGAAAAAAAAAAAAAAAAAGAATGAAAAGAAATGACAGTTTAAGATATCTCTGGGACAGCATCAAATGCACCAATATTTGCATTATAGGGGTCCCAGAAGAAAAGAGAGATAAAAGACCTGAGAAAATATTGGAATAGATAACAGCTAAAAACTTCCCTAACCTGGGAAAGGAAACAAGCATCCAACTCCAGGAAGTGCAGAGAGTCCCATACAAGATGAACACAAAGAGGAACACACCAAAACATGATATAATGAAAATTACAAAAATTAAAGATAAAGAGAGAATACTAAAAGCAGCAAGAGAAAACAAATAACACACAAGGGAACTCCCATAAGGCTATTAGCTGATTTTTCTGCAGAAATTCTGCAGGCCAGAAGGGAGTGACACAATATATTTAAAGTGATAAAAGGGGAAAACCTACAACCAAGAAAAAGATTCTCATTCAGATTTGATGGAAAAATCAAAAGCTTTACAGACAAGGGAAAGCTAAAAGAATTCAGCACCACCAAACCAGCTTTACAATAAATGTTAAAGGACTTCTCTGCACGGAAAAAAAAGATCACAAATAAGAACAATAAAATTACAAAATGAAAAAGCTCACTGGTAAAGGCAAACATACAGTAAAGGTAGAAAATCATTCAGACAAAACTAGTAAGGAGGTTAAAAGAAAAAACTTGTAAAGTCACCTGTATCTACAATAAGCAGATAAAGGATTCAAAAAACAATTAGATGTAAAACATGATATCAAAAACAGTAATCATGAGGGGAGGAGAGTACAAATGCACAGTATTTAAGATGCATTTGAAATTAAGAGATCAGCAACTTAAAATAGTCACATTTATATACAGACTTAAACAAAAACCACAAACCAAAAATCTATAATAGATATACACACACAAAAAGAAGGAATCCAAACATAACACTAAAGGTAATTATCAAATCACAAGAGAACAAAAGAAGAAAAAGGGGGAAAAAGACCTACGAAAACAAATCCAAAACCATTAACAAAATCGCAATAAGAAGACACATATCAATAATTACTTTAAATGCAAACGGACTAAATTTTTCCAACCAAAAGACACACACTGGCTCGATGCATTCAAAAACAAGACCTATATATATGCTGCCTACAACATATTCACTTCAGATCTACAGACATATACAGACTGAAAGTAAGGGGATAGAAAAAGGTATTCCACACAAATGGATATCAGAAGAAAGCAAGAATAGCAATACTCATCAGATAAAATAAACTTTAAAATGAAGACTGTGACAAGAGACAAAGAAGGACACTACAAGGGATGAATCAAGGGATTCAAGGGATGCATCCAAAAAGAAAATATAAAAATTGCAAATATATATGTACCCAACACAGGAGTACATTAACATATAAGGCAAATAATAACAGTTATAAAAGGAGAAATTGATAGTAACACAATAATAGTAGGGAACTTTAACACTCTAGTTACATCAATGGAAGATCATTGAGACAGTAAATCAATAAGGAAACACAGTTATTAAAATAACACATGAGACCAAATGGACTTAATTGGTATTTATATAGCATTCCATCAAAAAACAGCAGAACATTCTTTTCAAGTGCACATGGGACATTCTCCTGGCCACAAAATGAGCCTTGGTAAATCTAAGAAAACTAAAATCATATCAAGCATCTTTTTCAACCAGACTCTATGAGATTAGAAATCAACTACAAGAAAAAACTGCAAAAATCCACAAACAAGTGGAGGTTAAACAATATGATACCAAACAACCAATGGATCACTGAAGAAATCAAAAAGGAAATTTAGAAGTACCTAGGGACAAATGAAAGTGAATATACAATGATCCAAAACTTATGGGTTGCAGCAAAAGCACTTCTAAGAGGGAAGTTTACAGCAATATAAGTTTACCTCAGGAAATAAGAAAAATCTTGAAAAACCTAAACTTACACCTAAAACAACTAGAGAAAGAACAAACAGTACCCAAAGTTATGGAAGGAAATAAATCATTAAGATCAGAGCAGAAATGAAATAGAGACTTAAAAAAACAAATAGAAATGATCAATAAAACCAAAAGCTGGTTCTTTGAAAAGATAAAAAAACTGATAAACCTTTAGCCAGACTCATCAAGAAAAAAAGGGAGAGAACCCAAATCAATAAAATCAGAAGTGAAAAAAGAGAAATTACAACTGACACCACAGAAATACAAAAGATCTTAAGAGACTACTATGAGCAACTACACAGCAATAAAATAAACAGTCTAGAAGAAATGGACAAATTCTTAGAAAGGTACAATCTCCCAAGACTGAACCAGGAAGAAACAGAAACTATGAATAAACCAGTTACCAGTACAGAAATTGAATCAGAAATTTAAAAATTCCCAACAAACAAAAGTCTAAGACTGGATGGCATCACAGGTGAATTCTACAAAACAATTAAAGAAAAGTTAACAGCTATCCTTCTCAAACTATTCTAAAAAATTACAGAGGTAGAAACACTTCTGAACTCATTATATGAGGCCACTACCACCCAGACACCAAACCAAACAAAGATATCACACACAAAAAAGAAAATTACAGGTCAATATCACTGATGAACATAGATGCAAAAATCCTCAACACAATACTGGCCAACTGACTCCAACAATACATTGAAAGGATCACACACCATGACCAAGTGGGATTTATCCCAGGGATGCAAGGATTTTTCAATATCTGCAAATCAATATAATATACCACATGAACAAATTAAAGAATGAAAACCATATGATCATCTCAATAGATGCAGAAAAAGCTTCTGATTAAATTCAATATCCATCTATGATATAAACTCTCCAGAAAGTGGACATAGAAGGAACATACCTCAACATAATAAGGCCATATATGACAAACACACAGCTAAACATCATATTCAATGGCAAGAAGCTGAAAGCATTCCCTTTAAGATCAGGAACAAGATAAGGATGCCCACTCTTGCCACTTTCATTCAATATAGTTTTGGAAATCCAGGCCACAGCAATCAGAGAAGAAAAAGAAATAAAAGTAATCCAAATTGGAAAGAAAGAAGTAAAACTGTCACTGTTTGCAGATGACATGATACTATACATAGAAAATCCTAAAGATGCCATCGGAAAACTACTAGAGATCATCAACAAATTTGGTAAAGCTGCAGGGTACAAGATTAACATACAGAAATCTATTGCATTTCTGTACACTAACAATGAACTATCAGAAAGAGAAATTAAGGAAATAATCCCACTTACTATCACATTAATGGGCTCCAAAATCACTACAGATGGTGACTGCAGCCATGAAATTAAAAGACGCTTACTCCTTGGAAGGAAAGTTATGACCAACCTAGATAGCATATTGAAAAGCAGAGACATTACTTTGCCAACAAAGGTCCTTCTAGTCAAGGCTATGGTTTTTCCTGTGGTCATGTATGGATGTGAGAGTTGGACTGTGAAGAATGCTGAGCACCAAAGAATTGATGCTTTTGAACTGTGGTGTTGGAGAAGACTCTTGACAGTCCCTTGGACTGCAAGGAGATCCAACCAGTCCATTCTGAAGGAGATCAGCCCTGGGATTTCTCTGGAAGGAATGATGCTTAAGCTGAAACTACAGTACTTTGGCCACCTCATGCGAAGAGTTGACTCATTGGAAAAGACTCTGATGCTGGGAGGGATTGGGGGCGGGAGGAGAAGGGGACAACAGAGGATGAGATGGCTGGATGGCATCACTGACTCGATGGACGTGAGTCTGAGTGAACTCCGGGAGTTGGTGATGGACAGGGAGGCCTGGCGTGCTGCGATTCATGGGGTTGCAAAGAGTCGGACATGACTGAGTGACTGATCTGATCTGATCACATTAAAAAGAATAAAATACCTAGGAATAAATCTACATAAGGAGGCAAAACACCTGTACTCCCAAAACTATAAGATGCTGATGAAAGAAACTAAAGATGACACAAACAGATGAAAAGATATACCAAATTCTTGGATTGGAAGAATTAATATTGTTAAAAACACCATACTACCCAACACAATCTACAGATTCAATGTAATCCCTAACAAATTAACAATGGCATTTTTCACAAAACTAGAACAAAAAACTTTCCAATTTGTGTGAAAACAGAAAAGACCTCAAACACACAAAGCAATCTTGAGAAAGAAGAACAGAGCCGAAGGAATCATGCTCCCTGACTTCATACTATACTACAAAGCTACAGTCATCAAAACAGTATGGTACTGGCACAAAAACAGAAGCATAGATCAATGGAACAGGACAGAAAGCCCAGAAATAAACCCATGCACTTAGGGTTAATTAATCTACAACAAGTGTAAGTTGCTCAGTCAAATCCGACTCTTTGCAATCCCATGGACTATACAGTCCATGGAATTCTCCAGGCCAGAATACTGGAGTGGGTAGCTGTTCCCTTCTCCAAGGGAATCCAAGGGATTCTTTACTATCTGAGCCACCAGGGAAACCTAAGAATACTGGAGTGGGTAGCCTATCCCTTTCCAGTGGCTCTTCCCCGCCCAGGAATCAAATCAGGGTTTCCTGCATTACAGGTGGATTCTTTACCAGCTGAGCTATCAGGGAAACCCAATCTACTACAATGGAGGCAAGAATATACCATGGAGAAAAGACAGTTCCCTGAATAAGTGGTTCTGGCAAAATTGGACAGTTACATGACAAAGAATGAAATCAGAATATTCTCTAATACCATATACAAAAAATAAACTCAAAATAAATTAAACACCTCAATGTAGGACTGGATACTATGAAACTCCTAGAGGAAGACATAGGCAGAATACTCTGACATAAATTTCAGCAATATTTTTTTGGATCTATCTCCTAGAGTAATGGAAACAAAAGTAAAAATAAACAAATGGGACCTAATTAAACGTAAAAACATTTGCACAGCAAAGGAAACTGTAAACAAAACAAAAAGATTATCTATGGACTGGGAGAAAATATTTGCAAATGATGTGACTGCAAGGGATTAACTTTCAAATACACAAACAGCTCACATAGCTCAGTATCAAAAAACAAACAGCCCAATCAAAAAATAAGCAGAAGACTTAAATAGATATTTCTCCAAAGAAGCCATACAAATGGCCAACAGGCACATGAAAAGATGCTCAATATCACTAAGCATTAGAGAAATGAAAATTAAAACTACAATGAGGTATCACCTCACACTGCTCAGAATGGCCATCATCAAAAAAATCTACAAATAATAAATGCTGGAGAGGATATGGAGAAAAGGGATCCCTCTTATACTATTGCTGGGAATGTAAATTGATGTGGCCACTATGGAGGACAGTGTGGAGGTTTCTTAAAAAACTAAAAATAGAGTTACCATATGATCCAGCAGTCACACTCCTGGGCATAGATCCAGAAAAGATGAAAAATCTAATTCAAAAAGATATATGCACCCCAATGGTCACAGCAGCACTATTTACAATAGTGAAGACATGGAAGCAACCTAAATGCCCATCTACAGGTGAATGGATAAATAAGATGTGGTGTGTATATATAATCGGAGAAGGCAATGGCATCCCACTCTAGTACTCTTGCCTGGAGAGTCCCATGGACAGAGGAGCCTGGTAGGCTGCAGTCCATGAGGTCACTAAGAGTCGGATACGACTGAGCAACTTCACTTTCACTTTTCACTTTCATGCATTGGAGAAGGAGATGGCAACCCACTCCAGTGTTCTTGCCTGGAAAATCCCAGGGACGGGGGAGCCTGATGGGCTGCGGTCTATGGGGTCGTACAGAGTCAGACACGACTGAAGCGACTTAGCAGCAGCAGTATATATAATATATGTATACACACACATGCATGTATATGTAATGGAATATTACTCAGCCATAAAGAAGAATGAAATAATGCCATTTGCAGAAACATGGATGGACCTAAAGATTATCATACTAAGTAAACTAAGTCAGAAAGAGAAAGGTAAATACCACACGATATCACTTACTTGTGGAATCTAAAAAATGATACAAATGACCTTATTTATATAACAGAAATAGACTCACAGACATAGAAAACAAATTTATGGTTACCAGAAGGGAAAGGGGGGTGCTATAAATTAGAAGTTGGGATTAACAGATATATACTACTATATATAAAAAAATAAATAAGAACCTACTGTATAGCAAAAGGAACTATATTTAATATCTTATAATAACCAATAATAGAAAATAAACTGAAAAACTTATCACCTTACTGTATACTTGAAATTGGCATAACACTGTAAATCAACTATACATCAATTAAAAAAAGAAATGAACTAGACTTATTACACAGTCCTGTTCACTATGATGAAGATGAGGCTCTGTAAGATCTTTGAGGAACCTTTTGAATTACCCATGTCCTCTGATTTGTTTTCTTAAACCAGACCATGAAAAAAAAGAAATTCTACTCATTTTGATTTTCCATGGAGCTTATTTTCTTTTACTATTATTCTTTGAAATTGCTAAGTATCAGTTCATCAGAAGAAATACCATTCTTTGATCAGTCCAACAGTAGAAATTTTCATTCCACAGAAAGCATGACCCACAATTGCTTCTGTCTCATAAAACAACTGCTATCCAAGGGTCTGCTGGCCAGAGAGCTTCTGAACAACAGCTTACCTGCCCCTGTGGTTGTTACTTCTGGCTTGGCTGGAGGAACAAAGGGAGGCCAATGTGATGGATGTTTCTGAACTAATTCAAACATCCTTAAATTTTCCTTTAGAATTTCCTGAGGAGACATAGAATCAGTTGTAAACACTGCAGAGTCACTACATTTCTGTCCAATTGGCAATATATGACTCCAAACCCCAAGAGAGTGATCTGGTTATTGAAAGGTGAAAGCACAGGCTCAACAAATATACCCATCCTGTACCAGACCCATCTGAAGACCCATCCCTCTTCAATTCTAGATACTGTTGGCCAAGGAAGAAAGGCTACTGGTGGGAGGGATCTGATGGAAGGCTAGTACCCACTGCCTGTGCTCCATCATAAGGTTCAGGTCATTTGCCAGTTGCATGGGACCAACTCAATTTAGGGATAAGATGTTCCTGAAGTGTTGGCTCCAAAGAAATGTGGGTTAATTAATTAAATCTGCCCCCAAAGAACATCAGTACATGTTGGCATGATTTCAGTTTTGGTCCAAGACATATGGTATATGTCCTAATTTAAAGACCTTGGTCTTATCAGAAATTTTTCTTTCTAATGTTAAATGGGATATACAGTTTTGCTGCATTCTGAACTAATTTTAGAAAATAATTCTCCATGATGTCTCAGTCAATTATTAACTGGGGTTTCAGATTCAGCTGGGGACTTTGGAATTATTTGTTTACCTGTGAAGAAAAATCTTCCATCCTTACACTTAGGAGAGGCTCTGGGATCCCATCTCTCCAACCCCTCTGTTTGGCAGATAAGAGAATTATGTCTTCTGCCACCCCACCCAGGGCTCTTTAGACTGCTCCCTATGATCTCCCTTCATTCTTTCAATAACCATTGATCAATGTCTCCTGCAAAACTGGCATGTGTTAGAAGCGAAGGATGAGGGGGGGCAGATACAAAGATTAGGAGCCAGCAAAACAATAAATATCTTTTGACATAAAGTGTCCAAGAAAAAAGAATAGCTTGCTTTCATATTTACACAGATTTCTGCAAACTGTGTTTCCTTTAAGGGGCAGTGTGTCTATATTTTATCAATATATAAATAAAACAGTTACTAGAAAGGTAAGCCCTTTAAACCATAATGGAATACACTAAACTGTAAATGAACCATGAAACAAATAGAAGAGTAGTTTGGTTTATCCAACCACCTCAACGTTATAATCAGAGTATAGAAGAATTTAGGCTGACCTATATGAAGCTAACATTTTTAGGTTAAAATGGTAATTAGTTGAAGATTTCATTGACTCATAACCTCAATGAGATGGAACATTCAGTAGCTAAAAATATCACTCATTTGACAAAGTAAGCATATTTCACACCAAAGTTTTCCTTTGGTTTCCCCAAAGTTCTGTATAATTCCCCATATCTTAGTTTCTTTCTCTTGCAATAATGTCATATCAGGCTGGATTTGTTACCATGAAAAACCGTTTTGGAAAGGAATTATGTTGAAAAACATTTGGTTTTTTAAGACTGAGAAAAACATAGATCTTTACCTTCTGAACAAGGCTACACCAGCTATCAAAGTCTTTTTCTTCTTTGCAGAAAAACCCCTTGAGGGGAAGCAAAAGAAGACAACTTAGAACTGTTCATGATATATATACACTACCCATCTCATATCTCCAGTTCCCTATTGCCCATTTATATACGAATGTCCCTTCTCTAATTTGTTATTCATCCAAAATTATCTTGCCTCAAAAAAAGCCCTCCTATGTAGAGAATGGACATATGGACACAGTGGGGGAGAAGATGAGGGTGGGATGAATTTGGAGATCAGAATTGACATATACACACACACACACATACGTAGACCACCATGTGTAAAACAGATAGCTAGTGGGAAGCAGCTGTATAGCACAGGGAGCTCAGCTCGGTGCTCTGTGATGACCTAAAAGGGTGGGATGTGGAGGGTGGGAGGGAGGTTCAAGAAGGAGGGGATATATGTATACATATAGCTGCTTCACATTGTTGTACAGCAGAAACTAACACAACATTGTAAAGCAATTATATTCCAATTTAAAAAAAGAAGAACTGGTCAGGGGTACCAAGGCAGGCCTTATGTATTGCAAGACGGAGCCGTTGGCCCAGAGTTGTGACACAGCATGCGGGCCACTTCCTTTGGCTCTATCCTCTCAGCAATAAGGAGGAAGATTGAAGTTTACACTCTCCCAGATCAGTGCCTCACTAGGACACACACATGCTCGTTCATATTTTCTCTCTCTCTGTGCTTCTCACTCTTATTCTGTCCCTTTCCCTTTCACCCTATCCCTTTCCCTCCCTGTCTCCCACTTCACACTGTGAGATATACTAACATGAAAACCAATCTCCAAAGCACAGGGTTAATTCCATTACATTCAGTGCACAAATATACCTACCTAGAAAAAAAACAATGTAATAAAACCAGCAGACAAAAGCCAAATAGTACTTTTAACTAGAGGCATTAATTAGTAAGGTGGCTTTGACCTTAAGGAAATTATCTGTTAGAATAAAGAGAACCATGGGCCTCTTTATCCATCCTCAGAACATCCTACAGTACTAAAAGAATGGTCCACAACAAGAGGAGGACTTTGTCAGCTCTCTACCACTGGCACTCTGACAATCAAGTTAAACTGGAAGAGAGGATTCAGACAGGCCCTAGAACCACTGGCTAGTTCCCAGACAGCTGCCCCTTCCATTTGCCAATAGCAGACATTCTTCCGGGGGTGGGTTGGGGGAACCCTGCAACTTCCTGGATTGTGTGCCCAGAGGAATGGACATTTTCCACCCAGGAGGTCTTGGCCTCTTATCTCCCTCCCTATGTTTCACCTTATTCCCTGTGCCTGGGTGGCAATATTTAGGGGGCAAGAAGGAAAACAGAGAAATATGGTAAGAGTAATAATAACCAACATTTCTAGAATGCTTACAATATGCTGGGCACTGTGCTAAGTACCTTACAGATAGCATACCTCACACAAGTCTACAAGGAAGGAGCAATTGTTTTGCCCATGGGAGGGATGAGAAGGCCAAAGCTCAAGTTAAGGAGGGACTCCCCCTCAGTCCATGGCTGGTAAGTGGCTTGGATCCTAACTGGAGCAACTCGGCTTCAGGGCCCATTCCTTCCCGCTACACTACATGACACTACCTCTTGTGGGCGTGGGAAGCAAATATTCTCTTGCCATCCTATCTAACAACCTGGATAACTCCCAGGGAACCAAACTGTGATAGGGCAGCGGTGTGTCTCTTGGCCCACCCAACCTTCAGATACCAACCAATGCTACGGAAGGATCCAAGTTCAGGATGTTCATCCGCTGCGGGGGTTGCAGGCAATGGAAAGTCTGGTCGTCAACCGTTCCATTCTCTTCAGTGTCAACAAAGGTCTGGGTTGTGTGAGGGTCCAGGAAAATGAGCTCATCACCTGTTTTGAATGACACCTGATTAGCCTTTGAAGAATCACCCGCCCTGGCCCTACTGCTGTCCTTGGAAGGGTCACTCTGGTTGTCCTAACCCCTCCCTTGGTGACAATGGGAATGAGATAACAGAAAGCCTGAAGGAGAGTAAACATGCTCAAAGGAAGCCACTCACCCTCAAAGCCAATCATTCCATGTGAAGATTTGCCCTAGCATTTACATCTCCTCAAAGTCCAAGTACAAAAATGGAAAGGGACAGGTTTGGGGACAAGGGAGGAATGAGCAACCACAGATGACATGGCGGGCTCGGTGAGCAGCAGTAGCCAAGAGGTGGTAGGTGGAATCACCAGGCCATGAGTCCAGGTGCCATTAGGGAAGCTTCCTGACTCTTTCAACACTGGAAAGCATCTTGCTCTAGACCATAGGTTCTTAGACCTATGGTCAAAAAGCACATCTGGGCAAGAAAAAGGCCTTGGCCTCCCAAAGAAATGGGAATGCTGACTGTGCCACAGACGAGATACCAGGGAGGTGACTTCTGGTCTTAATTTGCTAGCAAGTTAGTCAGTGTTAGAAACTCAGTAATTCCTGTTGGAAGGCACTGCTTGGTCACATGAGTATCAGCACAGATACACCTCACTGGGAAAACTCAGTTTGAGATGATCAGCTGTTACAAATGGGAGAAAAAACAATGCCTCATCAAAGCCCAATAATGACTTGGGGGGGATTTGGGATAATAAAATCTCTACTTTCATCTGATATTCAAAGGGTTGAGAGTACCACTAAAGATCATGAGCTGATGTACCTAAGGGGGCACCCCAACCTCACTGTCCAGGCCTGAGAACTAAGTGGGCCTCTGTGTTCTAGACTGGGTTAGGGAAGCAAAGAGAGATCTGTCTGAGGCAGGGGGATGGGGTAGGGAAGGACACCCCAAAGGTCTCTGGAATGGCATTCAGGATTGTGTTGGGTACATCTAAGTGCTTCTGTTGGCAAAGAGTGTTTGTGACATCTGATGCCAAGTTTAATTTGTCTCTATCACAAACCTAAGACAAACCACTCCACTCTGTCTTAATTTTCTTGTTTTTAAACTGGGGTCACTGGGCCTGTTCTAGTTAGTTCACAGAGTATTATCAGAATGGGAAGATCTCACTTCTGTGAACTGCTTGAAATACAATACAAACTCAGGATGTATCTTGCTCAGACTCTTTGCAATCCCATGGTATGTAGCCTGCCAGGCTTCCCCATCCATGGGATTTTCCAGGAAAGAATACTGGAATGGGTTGCCATTTCCTTCTCCAGGGGATCTTCCTGACCCAGGGATCAAACCCGGGTCTCCCACATTGCGAGAAGACTCTTTACTGTCTGAGCCAGCAGGGAATCCCCTTAAATGATCTGAGTGAATTGACTCTTCTGTAAAACAGCTTTATTATGTGATTTTTTTGCATGGGTTCATGCTCCTTTGGGCTTCCTTGGTGGCTCAGACAGTAAGGAATCCGCCTGTAACGTGGGAGACCTGGGTTCAATCCCTGAGTTGGGAAGATCCCTAGAGGAGGCCTTGGCAACCCACTCCAGTATTCTTGCCTGGAGAATCCCCATGGACAGAGGAGCCTACGGGCTATAGTCCATGGGGTCGCAAACATGGGGTCAGGCAGACATGACTGAGTGACTAAGCATGCCCACGTGCTCATTCAAAAATTGCACAGCCATGTGTCTGGCTTCCTCAGGACTTGGTCAATAGATGTGGATTACAGACTTATTTATAGAAACAAAGTAACTTACTGACTAGCCCAAGTTTTTAGTTCAAACCAGTGGTCAGTCTTTGACAGGAAAGGAAGCATTTCTTCCTCCAGAGGATCCTGCGTCTTCTGCATTGGCAGGAAGATTCTTTTAGTGCTGAGCCACCAGCCGAAGCACCTGGTTTAAGGTACTGGGAATAATAACAGTGTCCTCTCTGAATCTGGCCCTTTTCCATGTGTTTGTGTATATCTGTATGTGTATGTATGCATGAGTGTGTAGTGGAGCTCTGTGGGCTGGACTATTTCTGACATTGCTTAAAAGAGATACAGTAGATTGAAAAAGCCCTAGAAATTACATGGGGACTATATCAAGGTCTCTGATGAGGCCCGAGAAGAAGGAGCAGGTAGGTCCACCATCTGTAGACACCTAGTTCATGTGACAGAGCTCCAGGTGGCACCCTCTACCAAACCACAGGAGACAAACATCTCTTCTCTAAGCAGAAAAAATCGCCCAGCCAGGCCACAGTCTTGTACACCAGGAGCATCTCCCAGCTTCCTACTGGGCAAGAGACCACTAGAGAAGCAAGGGGGTATGTTAGCTGCTGCTGCTACTGCTGCTAAGTCACTTCAGTCGTGTCCGACTCTGTGTAACCCCATAGACGGCAGCCCACCAGGCTCCCCCGTCCCTGGGATTCTCCAGGCAAGAACACTGGAGTGGGTTGCCATTTCCTTCTCCAATGCATGAAAGTGAAAAGTGAAAGTGAAGTTGCTCAGTCGTATCTGACTCATAGCGACCCCATGGACTGCAGCCTACCAGGCTCCTCCGTCCATGGGATTTTCCAGGCAAGAGTACTGGAGTGGGGTGCCATTGCCTTCTCCAAAAGAGAAGCAAGGGGGTATGTTAGCACAGACAGCCAAATTGGGGTCAAATTCTGGCTTTGCTACTTTTGAGCTCAGTAACCTTGAGGAAACGACCCCTCTAAGTTTTCCACTAGGCATAAATGGAAATAATGATCTCTACCCCTCAGCATTAACCCTATCTGTCTATCTACTAGATATCTATCTACTATCTAGCTAGATACATCTCTATATTCATGTTGCTTAGTCACTAAGCTGTGTCCAACTCTTTTGCGACTCCATGGACTGTAGCCCACCAGGCTCCTGTCCATGGGACTTCCCAGGCAAGAATACTGGAGTGGGTTCCCATTTCATTCTCCAGGGGATCTTCGCAGATCAGGGATTGAACATGTTGTCTCCTGCATTGCAGGCAGACTCTTTACCACTGAGCCACCAGGGAAGCCCCATCTCTATATAATTATTGATACTAATCTGTATCTCTCTATAAATGTATTTATATTTCAATATATTATATAAATATATATTTATATATCATAAACAATATAATGATCAGTATATGTGCTCAGTCGTGTTCAACTCTTTGTGATCCCATGGACTGTAGCCCACCAGGCTCCTGTGTCCATGGAATTCTCCAGGCAAGAATACTGGAGTGGGTTGCCATTTCCTCCTCCAGGGGATCTTCCTGACCCAGGAATCAAACCACATCTCCTGTATCTACTGCATTGCAGGCAGATTATTTACCTGCTGAGCCATTGGGGAAGCCATTATAATGATAAATTATATATATATATATATATATACACATATATATATATATATACACACATACATGGAGAGAGAAAGGGGGATGGAGGAAGAGAGAGTACACTCTGTCGAGTTCCTGGTTCAGAAAATGGAAGTTCTCATCTGTCCCCTCCCTTCAGACATTCTATCAATCTGGTCCCCCACCCCAAACCTAATATAGTAACTGGGTGAGTCAGAAAGGGGGAGTTGAGGTGACTTTGGAGCCTCAAGTAAAGGTTAAACAAAAGATTTATGAAATTAATGGGCAAATGGACACTATGTAAACCTCTGTTTGGGAACTTGGGATTGTCACACCTCTTTTATAAGCAGTCCAACTCCACCAAAGTCTCCCCAGCCCAGGGGCCCCCCAAGAGAAGGAGAGCTATGACAACTTGGCAAATTCTCTCTGGGTAACCTGGGATAAGGAGGCCAGAGTGCCCAGGAATTCATTGAGATCCCTCCACAATTATTTTCCAATCTGTTTTGAGTTTGTCTTCAAGCACAGACAATAGGAAATAGATTTTTGCAACAGTTTCTTTGACAGGAACCCAGAAGCTTAGAAACAGAGAACATCTAAATTTATAAAACATCAACTACTGGGTTTTGAACTTTAGAAAGTAAAAGCCTCCACGTTTCAAATGTTCCATCAAGCTGTAGTTCTTAAGCTCGACCAGGAGGTGGCAGCATTCGAGAACGAGCCCAGCAACTGCAGAGAAACCCCACCTTAAGGAGAGAAGAGTAAGCAGCTGAAAGAAGCATTGAAGTCAGGCTGGCTCTTTACTGAATACTTTGCTGTGAGGTGACAACATGGTGAGCTGGGGGTCAGCCTTATTTTCCATAAAGGGAACCTGAGACTGAAAGAGTTGACTCTCTTTTCCTACTGTCACACACCAAGCCAGCGGGAGGCAGGCCACATACAGGGGCCAGGTCTGTCTATTCCCACTCACCTCACCTCCCTGAATCTCTGAGGAAGAGATGGGTTGGGAGGGTGGCCAAACTCATCTCACCGTGTCCTCTGCACATCCCTCACACCATTCCCCACGCCTGCTCTGGCTCTCCTTTGTACCCTAAACTCATAAGTTCCTCAAAGCCCACTCCTGCCAGAGGTGGTGGTATTCCGCTTCCCTGGCCACATTGCTCCCTTACTCTGTCGCACTAACCAGGTATCTAGGCCCTTGGTACTCAAAGTGTGGCACCAGCAGCACCTGCCCTACCTAGTGAGAAATGTAGGCTCTCAGGCTCCACCCCAGACCTGCTGAACCTGCATGTTAATCTCAAGGTGATTTGTGTGCACGTGAAAGTTTGGAAGAGCCGGGCTGCTCCTTTTTTGTGCCAAGGGCCTTCAATGTCTCTGGTCACAGCTAGTGAGGAAGATGGCGGGGTTTCCAGAGGTGTCCACTGAGGCAGGAATGTCGGGCTACTCATCAGGATCCACATTAGGTTAGCTGTTTTAAGGCTAAGCCTCCATTATCATAAAAGGGATACCTCTGTTTTCACCTCCTCTAATTTCCACCCAGTCAAGCCTCTGAACAATAAGCTAGGAGACCCAGCTGTGTGGTCTTGGGAAGTCAGAAGATGGCTCCTGGCCCAAATGCCCAAGCTCCAGTAAGAAGGAGATCGGCAAGGCCAGGGAAGTGAAGCCCTGCCGCTCTGGGTCCCAGAGGAAAAAAGAGGTGCTGAAGCAATGCTGTGACCTTGGGGTCGTCCAGTGTGAACACAGCCATGGAACCATCATATTGAGAGGCAAAGAGACGGAGACACTGGTCTCTGTGAGGCACAGGTAGGTGTTACTCTCCAGGCTAGAGGCAGGATGAGCTGCCTACAGGCCACAGCATCTCCAGGCTAGGCCAGGGCCTCCTAACTGGAATTGCCTGGTCTTCCATGCAGACCTTGTTGTGCCCGCCCTCCCCTAGCCCACGGTGACTTACTTGTGATTCCTCTTTTCTTACCTAAGAATCCTATGAAATAATAGGCGTTATTTGGTTTTCCTCCTAATGCCCCTAAAGACTGTGGCATCTTAAAACACTCCTGGAGGGAAAGAGAACGCAAGATTCTCAGCTCACTTGTGGACTGCTGCTCACAGATCTCCATGCTCACGATGGTGGTGGGATGGGCGGGCCGCAGGCGGCTTGGGGAAAGGTGTGACTTACTTTGAAGGCATCGACATAGACGGGGTTGATTTGGTTTATGCCTAGGCGGAGGGGCACAATGAGCAGCAAGGGTTTCCAGGCCGTGCAGCAGGCCGAGGGGCCCTTACTTTGGGTGGAAGCAGTCAGAGACTCCAGGGGCCTCTCGGCAGGTGTGTCAGCACTCAAGGACAGGGTGCGGCACATTTTTTCTAGAAACAGAAGACAGGGCTAGGTAAAAAAGGGGGACCCAGCCCTAAGAGATGCACCATGGGCAAGACTAAGGGAGACCTGACATGACAGTCCCCACCTGGAAGGCCCTTCCCGCTGCCACCCGGGCCCTGCTGCCCTACTTGCTACAGGAAGCCCAGGGTACTTGTCCAGCCCTTACTTCTCTTCCTTCTGGCAACTGAACACTCCTTGTGTCTCCCCAGATATGATGGGCTCATTGGGAGAATCTCATTTGTCAACTAGGCTACAAGGGCCTTGGAAACAGGGACTGTATCTGTTGGTCTCTCGAGCCCCATGTTGGGGACTATAGTGGAGGAGGGGGAGGCCAGAGAAGACCCATGGGTGGTTTAACTGATTATCTGCACTTGGGGTGTCCTGCAGGGAAAGAATCTGGTACTTCACTGAGCACACCAAAGATCCTCTCATTTTTTCCCCTTTCAGAAAGCTGAAAGGGAAGAGAAAAAAGGGCACAGGGAATGATTAACCAGAGCCCTGTGGTCCCCTGTCTTGCTAGAGGGGCAGGCCAGAGAGAGCGTGTGTGTTTATTCTTTCTCTTTCTCTCTCGCTTTCTCCTTCTTTCTCCCTCTCTTCCCCCTACATGTTCTGAATGGTAAAGAAGAACCTTCATACCCAACCACCCGAGAAGGTAAACCGGCCAAGGACTCACTGATATCTTCGATGACCACGGTGTTATCCATTGAAACATAAACAGCCAAGGAATTCCATTCATCAAATAAAGCAAGTTTTCTGTAAAGCAACATATAATGAAGTCACAATTGGGGAAGATGGACATCTTGGCAGAAAATAGTACCACCTATGTATGTCCAGTGTTCCAGAAGTTACTGAATGCTAAGCCACACAGAAGTAGTTCTCTCTGTGGGATTCAGGTCAGGTCTGGCTCCTTTGACTGAGTTCTGGAATATTCCATGTCCAGGGACTTTGAAAATGCCAGAGTCACTGTTTCTGAACCTCAGAAAGAAGGCCTTGCTTTTTATAAAAATGGAACAGGCTGCCTTGCAAAATGATGTTACTCCAATGGGCAAGAGAGGACCAGTACACCTGCTCCCAAGAGATTTTGTTTTCTTAAATGTGAGACATTCTGACTCATTGCTTAAAAAAAAAGGAAAACTGTTACTTAAAAATATGTGTGTGTGTGTGTGTGTGTGTGTGTGTGTGTGTGTGTATATATATATATATATATGCTTCCCTATTGGCTCAGCAGGTAAAGAATCTGCCTGCAATGCAGGAGATTCAGGAGACCCATTTTCGATCCCTGGGTTGAGAAGATCTCCTGGAGGAGGGCATGGCAACTCACTCCAGTATTCTTGCCTGGAAATCCCCATGGACAGAGGAGCCTGGTGGGCTACAGTCCATGGGGTTGCAAAGAGTCAGACACGACTGAAATGACTTAGCACACACACACACACACATGTGTGTGTATGTATGTATGTGTGTATGTATGTATGTGTGTGTGTGTGTGTGTGTGTGTGTGTGTGTATATATATATATATATTTGTTTAGAAGCATATATAATATGAAGAATAAGCCCCAGGGAAATCCAGAGAGAGAGAGAAACAGATAGAGGAGATGATCTCTTCGGTCCCTCCCCAAATGCAGTAAGAATGTTGTCCCAGGAGACTTGCTGGGCCTTGTTGGTCAAGAACTGAAGACATAGATAGAGCCACAGAGTGTGCTGAATTGCGTGACTTCAGAGGCTTCCCTGGTGGCTCAGCTGGTAAAGAATCCACCTGCAATGCAGGAGGCCCCAGTTCGATTGCTGGGTTGGGAAGATCCCCTGGAGGAGTGTGTGGTAACCCACTCCAGTCTTCTGGCCTGGAGAATTCCATGGACTGTATAGTTCATGGGGTTGCAAAGAGCTGGCCACAACTGAGTGACTTTCACTTTCAGAGGAGATTAGAAAGAAAACCCGTTTAAAAAGAGATTATCTGAGGAAAATATGTTGTCTATTTCTCCCTTATTTTCTTCTCTAGCCAGTTTGAAGAAGACATTTTTAACCTGGCTACTATGGGATTTTGGGGTAAAACCCAGTCTCAACAACTAACAAAATGAAACAAAAACACATTCTCTCCCAAACTAAAGTAGCTCCCAGTAAGAGGTTAGTTACCATTATATTTTCATTTCATTCATTTTATCTTTCCCCAAAATAATAATAACATAATCATTATCATCACATACTGCTGTTCCTGATAATAACATTCATGATGAGTAAGAATCCACCTAAATTCTTTTTCAAATATATGTTTCCATTTACTTGTTGTTGGGAAGTTCAAATTTTAGAAGAAAGAAGCAAATTTTGAGGGATGTCATTTATAAACCAACAATATCAAACTAGGTTTTGGGATCAGCACAGCCATTCCAATTTTTTATACTTTCTACCCTGGCTTCTTGCAGTGGTTCCTGAAATACCACCAGATCCTCACTCACCTGACCAACAATGGCCCAAAAGGCACTACAGACTAAAGTAAGAAAGTGGTCTCAGAGAGGCTGCACTGTTAGCAAAGGGTGATTCTAAGATAATAGGTTTCACTTGGATCCCCAAGAAATCCAGACTACTCCTCTCACAAGCACATTTCCAAAACATTCTAGTTCACTGAAGGTTCGCTAATAACTGAAACAGTGCCCCATTTGTATTTTGCATGAAGCAGGTCCTGTCATCATGCTCCAGAGAGCCTAAGAATTAAAATAGCAACCAAAGAAGGCTGCAGCTGCTGCTACGTCGCTTCAGTCATGTCCGACTCTGTGCGACCCCATAGACGGCAGCCCACCAGGCTCCCCCGTCTCTGGGATTCTCCAGGCAAGAACACTGGAGTGGGTTGCCATTTCCTTCTGCAATGCATGAAAGTGAAAAGTGAAAGTCAAGTCACTTAGTCGTATCCGACTCTTAGCGACCCCATGGACTGCAGCCTACCAGGCTCCTCCATCCATGGGATTCTCCAGGCAAGAGTACTGGAGTGGGGTGCCATTGCCTTCTCCGACCATAGAAGGCTAGATGGTTTTAATTTTCTGATGCCTAAATCAGCATCAAACTCTGGCTGCCATTTTCATTCACTCATTCGTCAGGTATTTATTGAGCACTTACAGGTACCAGGTGGTTTCATGTGCTAATGTTATAGGCGTGAACAAGGAAAACACAATTTCTGCCCTCATGGAGTTTCCATTTGGTAATAGGCTGTCAGGAAGGACAGTGAGAATAGGTGAGGTGGTCTGTGGGTGTAAGTGCCAATGCCACTCACCCCTTTCGTTTCCAAAGCATTGGTCCTGGCCTCTCCATGTTACCTCTTGCTGTGGGAGGTGAATTCTGGGACTTAATAGGACAACGGCAAAAGGACCATGCTGGGGTACCCTGAGTTTACTAAAAGATGACAAACTGATTCCAAGACTCCCTTGGGGTTTGTGTCTTCCAATAGGTGGTGAGTCCCTTGAAGCAAGAATTATACCTAGTTTATTTTTGTACACCTAATACTTAGCATAGTAGAGGTGCCCAATAAATGTTGAATGAATCAATGAAGATTTTTTAAAATACCATACAAAGTGGGAGTCTGTGCCTTCCCTAGGCTGGTTCAGGCTTCCCCCTCCTCCTTAGTACAAACCCTTTGGCTGCAAAGTGACCCTCAGGCTGATGGTTGAGTGTCTGAGCACCAATCTATCAAGGGGATATGGGATGAGTTCTGAGGGGCCTCTACCTGGACTGATACTCATGACTACAACTCTGATAAACAAAGACAGTTGTCTACACACATTACACACTTCAAAGAAGTATTTGAGCAAAATGGTACAGATGTTTGGTGGCTCAGTGGGATGGCAAGAACTGCTTGGTTGATGGGATACTGAGTTGGTGGAGGCAGGCATAGGAGACAATAGAATAAGGCTCATGCCCAACCTTTTTACTTACTTCAACACCTGTGCAACTGTATTTGGTCCAAACCATTCGCCAATTGATTTCCCTTCTCCTACGCCCATCTGTGCTGTTTTCATGTGGAAAAAATAAACATGTTAGTGAAAGGTCTTTCAACAAACCAAAAACTCCTAATTTTTTGCATAAATAATTAAGTAGATAGATGACTTAGTGGAGCCACATATAAAGCAGGGGACAAGAAAAGCAAGTACAGGGATTTTCTTGGTGCCCCAGGGGCTGAGATGCCTAGCTCCCAATGCAGGGGACCTGGGTTCAATCCCTAGTTGGGGAACTGATGCAACTAAGTTCACATACCACAGCTAAAAGATTCCATGCGCCGAAATGAAAGATTCCACATGAAATAAAATATTTTAAATTAAAAGAAAAAAGAAAAGCAAGTACAGGCAAAGTAAGCTGAATTTCACAGTGTTTCTTTCCTCTTAATTGGACTATGCAACAGAAAGACAGTCTTTAAACTACTCATGTGACCTTACCCATTTGATGGATAGAGTAGCAACAGTCTTTTCTATCTAAGAAGCACTGTAGGATTCGTTGGTATTCTTTGGGTTGTTCTTTCTGTTTCTCCCAGTTCCAGTCTTTTTAGGAAAAAAAAAAAGAGTTAAAATCATGTTTATAACCATTTGTTATCTCTGCAGTCTTACTCTGACTACAAGGTTAGAAGGAAAACAAAGGCATTACATCTAGAAAGTGGGAACAATCAGGTCAGAATATTCCCAAGTATCTTTAATATTGATGACCAAGACATCTGGAAACGGATTTCTTTCAGAGACTCAGTGGGTGTAAAGTAAAAACAAGACAAGAAGTTGACCAGGAAACGGATTTCTTTCAGAGACTCAGTGGGTGTAAAGTAAAAACAAGACAAGAAGTTGACCAAGAAATTGACTTTGCCCATGAGCTGGAGTTGGATAAATATTACTTGAAAACAGGGACACAAGGCCTTTCTGGTCAGCTACTCAGTGACCAGGATGTCACCTCAAAACCCAGCAGTATATCCGGGTCTCACTCAGACACTGTAGTGTCTCACGTCCACACAAACGTGGACTTTGGTTTGTATATTTCAGTAGCACTGACAAGAGTCTCATGGGGGGTGAGGGGAAGTGCCATCCTGACACACCAGTATTTCCAGGGGAATAAAAACAATTTGCAACTAAGAAGGTTTTTTAAAGAAACGCACACTGCCATTTTTTACACAGCCTTTTTAAAAGGCCACACTGAGCTTTGGAAAAACAAATACCTTTGCTATCAGGTGTTGAAGGTTTCCTTATGACCAAAACTAAAATAATTACACCTGTAGAGATCTGATCTGTGCCTCAGGCACAGCCCCCCAGTTCTACAGGGGCTGCTTATGACTTGCTGAGGACAACTCTGAAAAAACTCTCATCGTCACCTCTGTGGACAGGACACACTGTTCCCATTCCCTCAGCTCTAGGAACTCTGTCTAATGGGACAGATTTCTGAGACTTAGTTGGCTTCCAAGACAGAAATTTCTCTCCTGAGGTTTTAGGAAGTGTTTGAATTCACAAGTGAAATCTACTGGAAGGCAAAGGCCATTATCTCCAGAGTCTTTAATTCTCTTTGCCTTTTTTTTCTAGAATTTTTTTCAACAGGGGAACAATTTTTATTATTTATTTTTAAACATTTAAAAAAAATTTTGTCATATAGTTGTTTTACAATGATGTGTGCTTTTGTATTTCTGAAACGAAATGTTTAAACTTTATATCCAGCAGTCTTCAGAGGGTGAACAGCATTCAACTGTTTTTCCCCAGCTACTGAACTGTCTGACTCGGGGGGAAATCCTAATTAGCTGGCTGCTATGTACCACTAAATATTTACTGATGATAGTGATAAGTCAACTAATACCCCACCTCAACTGCAAAATAACCAAAAAGGAAATGCTCCAAAATACTTTATAAAATCACATCTTCTCATTCGAATATCTTAACTATGAGATCTATTTCCACATTCTTCCTGCTGCTGTTGCTGCCAAGTCACTTCAGTCGTGTCTGACTCTGTGCGGCCCCAGAAACGGCAGCCCATCAGGCTCCCCTGTCCCTGGGATTATCCAGGCAAGAACACTGGAGTGGGTTGCCATTTCCTTCTCCAATGCGTGAAAGTGAAAAGTGAAAGTGAAGTTGCTCAGTCGTGTCTGACTCAGCGACCCCATGGACTGCAGCCCACCAGGCTCCTCCATCCATGGGATTTTCCAGGCGAGAGTACTGGAGTGGGGTGCCATTGCCTTCTTGCTTTTACATTAAAACAGTTGAGACTGCTGATTGTGGGGATAACTCCCCAGTTTGCTCTCCACAAGATTCATTTCCAGAAGAATCATCTTGAAGTGTTTTATAAATGAGAAAGTAAAAACACTAAGAATGGATCTGTTCCAAGAAGTATGTGTACAATAGAGAAATCACTGGACAAGGAGACAGAAGACCTGCATTCTATTCCCAAATTGATGACTCTTGCTGTTCAGCCTGGGGCAAGTTACCATATTTCCTGAGCCTCGATTTCCTCATCTGTTAAACAGAAATTATGATACTACCCAGGGGACGCAGGCACGGGCCATTCTAAACCCTGAAAAAAAGGCATGAAGCCCTAAAGCCTCCCCAGACTCTTCTCCAGTCTTCTCTGTAACCACAGGAGGATGTGTGAGGTTGTACAGTCAGGGAAAGGGAGTCGGTTGTTGTACCTCTGAATCTCAAGGAGTAACAGCTGAAGATTTCAGCAGCCCGATCTCATCCAAGGTGGCCTTTCATCCCCTCATCCCCAAGGCAAACCAGACTTTCACCCAACTTCCTGAACTGGCATCTAACCAAGGTCAGCCCACGGGGAAGTATGCATATGTCTTAAGAAAACAAGACTCAAGTGTTCCAACAATGATTACTGGAAGGTTCTAATTTTAAGATAGTGTGTACCCTTTATTATTTAAAAAATTTTGTAAGCTTTATTGAAGTATGACTGACAAATAAAAATTGCATATATTTAGCTTAAACAGCATGATTTTTAAAAGGATATATGATGTGATAATTTAATGAACCTATACATTATGAAATGGTTATCATAATCTACTTAATTAACACATCTATTACTTCACATAGTAACTTTTACTTTTTTTAAACTTTTTTATTTTTTTAATTAATTTATTGGAATATAGTTGCTTTACAATGTTGTGTTGGGAAGTTCTTAATAAAGCAGCCTCCTGAGAAAGCTAATTTAAGGATTCCTTCATTATCAAGTGGACCTCATCAGTGAACCCACACCAAAATAGCACTGGTTCCCTCATTAGCCACTTCCTTTAGGTCACTGACATCTTTCACCAGACAAATAACTTACATGAGGTCAAGAAACAGGCTCACCACCACACCCTTCTTCCTGCTCCTTTTGTTATCTGACCTGTTTAAGAACCCACGTGAACAACAGTGAAGATGCAAACGCTACGATACACTTGACTCAATGTTCAGTTCTGTCCCAGGAAAATAACTCTCTGGCTTAGTGAGTTACAAGGAAATGCAAGCTGTTTCCTTCTCATGAGAGGGTTTGTTGACTTGTCAGCCCCACCACTTGGGCTTACAGAGAGCACTTCAGGACCTGCAGCTGTGTTCCCTTTAGCACCAAGGCTAAACCATCAGCAGTAAATGAGACTGCAGAGGTCTCCAAGACAGAACAAATTTAACTCACCCCTTCCCAAGTGTCTGCAGATAAGGGCTTGAGCCAACATCATCTGTCCACAGCGTAGCATACATCCCCAGCCAGCATCTGATGAAGGGCCTGTTCCCCCTGTTGGCAAAATGGATGAGAATGAACGTGAGTTCATTAAATTGCCCTTTCCTGAAACATCAGCATATTGGAGAATCATACAATATAGATAGGCACACATACTCAGAATAGAGAGGCAAGAGATAAAGCCAGATATCCAACAAGGTTTGTTACAGGGTAGAACTTGCAAAGATAATGCTGAGTTAACCAAAATGGGTTCTATGACCTAAAGCAAAACAAACAAATGAACAAAACCTGCCCTGTATGTTTTCTGCTTAGAGACATCCAGGCATGCATTCAATTTTGGTAGATGACTGACTACCATGTATGACTACCAACACTTAATCTATGACATGTCATCATCTGCCTGACCAAATCTGGCTTTTCACAGCTCACTTCCAGAGGAGTGCAATCTTATCTGAGTTAAAGAATAAATGCTACCAAAGTTGATCATCAGTATGGTCAAGGAAATCTGGAAGGCTCTTGACCATTCTAAATATACATTATGAAGCTCTGAATGGTAAGGAGAATGTAAAATAGAGGAAAGAGTCCTAGGTTAGGCATCAGAAGACCAGTCTCTAGTTACCTAATCTAAGTCTCATCTGTAAACTGGAGATAATAGCACATACCTTGCCTACTATCAGTGGATACTATAAGAATTAAATGAGAGAGTATAAAAGTATTCTACCACTCATTCAAGATGATGTAAATATTTGGTATAATGAGTATGGTCATAATGTTGTTGTTTAGTCACTAAGTAGACTCTTTGCAACCCCATGGACTGGGGCCCACCAGGCTCCTCTGTCCATGGGATTATCCCAGCAAGAATACTGGAGTGAGCAGCTATTTCCTCCTCCAGGGGATCCTCCTGACCCAGGAATTGAACCCGTGTCTCCTGCATTGGCAGGCGGATTCTTTACCACTGAGCACAAGGGAAGCCCTAATATAAAATACTATTAATAAATTAGAAATATACTATATTTTTAAAAGGTACAAAACCAGTTAATAAGACAACAGGTTCCATTTGAAGAACACTTGATGTAACAAAAATCCTATATATGTGGCTGGGCATGGGGTGGGGGTGGGGCACTCAATATCCTTTTTCAAAGTACTTTGAAGTGAGACAATTTGGATGGCAGAGGAGACATTATGCTTTCATTGCTTCCTCTCCAAACACAGAAGTGGAGAAGTATGCTATAAGCATGGTCTCACAAGACTAACCGTAAATGACATCATCAGCCATGTAAGACAAGTGGTCCAAGATGGCTGCTCCTTTCCTTTTGTTGTGGGGACTGAAGGAGAGTTGCTACAGCAAGATGAGGAGAGTTGAGCCAACTTGTCAGCTGGAAGTGGAGTACATTGGCTCTTGCTAATGGTGGGATTATAGGCCAGATTAGTAGGGAAATACGCAATGAAGCCCACATAAAGAAGGGATCATCTCTTTCAAAACATTGTCAGAGTTGAATTGCAAATGTTTTCAAATCTTGCAAAGATCTTGCAAGATCCAGAAAAAGTCAACAGTTTAGAATTACTAGGTAGTAAAGATTGTTCTTTTGTGTATTTTACTCAGGTATTTCCTATGGAGAGCAAAAAAAAGAAGTGTGTGAACTTCATTTTTCACACTTATCAGAAAGATAGATTTCACTCCAGTTATTAGGTCCAGTCCCAAAACAAAATCAGTCAGACAGGTTTCCTCTAGGAGAACAGCTTCCACCAACTGAGTTTGGTGATCCTTTTCTATAGGACCACAAGATTAGAAAGAAGTAACCCTGTTTGCAAACATTTTACAAATTTTCTCTGGAGGGATCCTATTCACTTAGCTCATTAAACTGTCCTTTTTTCTAGACAGCAGCTGGTATTCTTAACTGCCTAGAATTAGTTCCAAGGATATCCACTATAATTCATTTCTCAGTGGCAAAGTGTTTTCATATCATAGGAAGAAAAAAAAGCAAGAGAATTATTTTCTTTCCTTCAAGGTACAGTCATCTTTAATAATCAATAACTCCATAAAGCAGTGGACTGTATCAAGTTAAAAGTTTGACTGTTTTGTTGCTCTTAGACTTGAAACAATATCTCTAGTGCCCAAACACTTGGAGGTGGGCTCAAAAGTAAACCGGCATTACACATTAACACCACGGAACCATACATGCTGGGGCACATTGGCAACGAAACTTCTGTATGAAGCATAAGACTTAATCAACTACTCCCCCAAACTAAATTCTTCATCATAGTGAGTTGGTAATTCTGAGGTTTCCATGATATCACTGATAACCTCAGGAAAGCTATCTACAAGGAAGAAAGCACAATATAACAAATGATATACCTACCAATTGGTGAAAATTTCCTCCTGTATGTAAACCATAGACGAGCACTTATATCAGACAACAGCTTAGATTTTTCTGTAATTAAATGTGAAATTAAAATTAAATCACCGTATCCCATCTAAAGATATCTGTCTTTGATTTCTGAGCCAGGGCAAACTAAATTTCAAATAACCAGTCATTTCCATTGTTATGAGGCTAAGGGAAATTCATAGGAAACCCAATCTCATTTTAGCCAAATAATTTCTGTATTTCCTCCCACCTATATTTTGACCAGAGCTACTGGCTACAATGATGCTGAGTGGCTCCTATCTCTTCAAGGAGCTCCATAGCCCCAGCAGGTACTTAACACTGAGATCACATGGCCAAAAGACAAGGACTAGGAAAGGCAAGGATCCTGGGTAACCTAACGACAAGGCAGTCAGCCCCTGCCTGATGGTTGGCTGGATCTCTTATCAGCATCCATGGTCTGTTACCTAAAACGAGGGATAGGTTGGCATTTGTGTGTGCACATAAATCTTTAACTAAAAAGATGTCCCTGCTAAGCAAATTAAGTGTGTAAGAAATTAGTGCATTGGCATTTGTAATCTAAATAGTGATATAGCATCACAAATGCTTTTGTCATTTTTTTCCAAAGCATGCTTTCCTGTATATATTTTACAGCGTAAATTTACTTCAGTGGCCACAAATATGGCTTCCACATGTCCATCTGTACTTAGTTGTGCTTCTGTCTTTCTTAGTCTTCTCTCTCCCTCTTCTCAACAACACATCTATATTTGTAATTCTGTACAGAATTTATAGTCATTGCACTTTAAAAGAAGAAAAAGAAATCCAGTGTTAACCAATAGTCTCTATTTTCTCTTCTGCCTTTACTTTGAACAAATCAGAAAGCTGAGCTGTCTGGATTTTTCTTCCCCTTCATGTCGCCAGTGCCTAGCACAGTATGGGAACCAGATGTAAAATGGTCAAGCTCTGCCTGGGTTTGAGCCCTGATTCTGCTACTTACCAACTGTGTGGCCTTGTTACTTAACTTTTCTGAGCTTCAGTTTCCTCATCTATATAATGGGGAGAATAATTGCACCTACTTCACAGAGATATGAGTATTCAACAAGATAACACTACATGGAAGGCAGTAGCTTATATGGTACAGTACACAGTAAACCTGAGATAGATGTTAGCTATTATTTTATCCCCTTGCCTCAAATGCTCATGCCCCTCACTCCTTCCCCTGATATTCTCTATGTCTTCTGGCTTGCCTATATGCTAGAAAGGCTGGGGAAAGTTGTATAGACATTTTTTAAAGATTTATTTATTTATTGGCTACGGTGGGTCTTCAATGTTCTGTGTAGGCTTTCTCTAGCTGTGGCAGGTGGGGGCTACTCTTCATTGTTGTGTGTGGGCTTCTCACTGCTTCTCAATGCGGGCTTCTCAATGGCCTCTCGTTGTGAAGCATAGGCTCTAAGCACGTGAGCTCAGTAATTGTGGCATGTGAGCTCTAGAGCCCAGGTGCGTGGGCTTAGCTGCTCTGTGGCATGTGGGATCTTCCTGGACCCGGGGCGGAACCTGTGTCCCCTGCATTGGCAGGAGGATTCTTAACCACTGGACCACCAGGGAAGCCCTAGACTTTAATAAGAGTTTCACCTTGAAAGGGCTTTTCCAACTTAACATTTGAAACTGGGCATATTTGGCAACTTGGGGATCCCTCTTGTTAGGGAATGCACAACTAAAAGAGATCACCTGCAGTCCCTCTCCTGTTAATTACTGGCAAAAGGAGTTAAGATCCAGAAAGTGACTTATCCGAGGTAGAAGAGTCTGAATACAAAAGGTCTCCTAATTGTTAGCACTAGGTGCTCTCCACTATTCAGGATTTTCCAATCAAAAGGATGAAGCCAGACTCAAATAGAATTAGAAGATGCTAACTTCTTCTCTTGCCTTTTTATTTATTTATTTATTTTTGGCTGTGCTGGGTCTTCGTTGCTGCGTGGGCTTTTCTCTAGTTGCGGTGAGCGGGGGCTAAGTGCAGTGCGCAGGCTCTTTCTCTTGTTGCAGAGCACAGGCTCCAGGGCACGCTGGCTTCAGTAGTTGTGGCTTCCAGACTGTAGAGCACAGGCTCAGTAGTTCGGGTGCACAAGCTTAGTTGCTCTGCAGCATGTGGGATCTTCCCGGATCTCGGATCGAACCCATGTCTCCTACACCGGCAGGTGGACTCCCTACCACTGAGCCACCAGGGAAGCCCCCTCTCTTGCCTTTTGGTCAGCTTCTTCCTGTCCCTCCCTCCATGCTAGGGTCTCCAAAGAGGATCTCTCTTCAGACACAAAACTCAGAGCTGCCTATTTGCAAGTTCAGGTTTTATCTATGTTCTGGGTTGTTAGCACTTTCAGGTAAAAGGTCTTTCTCAATCTATAAGAATGTAATGGAAAGGAAGAGAAAGCCAAGCCTCATTTCCATCTAGCTGCAGTGGCTAAAAGTTCTGTACAAAATCAGAATAAACTGAGACAGTACCACAGCCAGCAAAAGCTCTAAAACTATAAGACTTCTCAGTGTCTGAGACTGTTTCTGACAGCCATGGGCTGTTTAGAAGTCCCTTGGATGGCAGTGTTTTTCATCTAGATAGAAAAGGACATGAGAGGAATGAGAAGTATGTAGTCTTCAAAGACTAGATACTGGTTAGTAATACCCAGAGCCGGTCCATGTTTTTTGAAACCCGAGGCTTAAAGAATTGGTGGGTTCTCCTTTAAGGAAAAAAAAAAAAAATGACTTTTTCAAATTGTACAAATACCTATGATCATGTGAACACACTGCTAGGGCCTCAGAAGGGTCTTTGCACGCAAGAACTCCTCTGGCTGTAAAGTAAATCTGCCTAGCAGTAGCATTAACCCCTTATCAACCCAAGAAGGAAAGCAGGGTAGACTTCAACCTCGGGCACCCATCTCATTTGGGTTCTCACAGACAAATGCAACCAAACCTTACCTGTTTTAAGAAGATGCTGTTTTCCCAAGATCCATACCAGCTCATCTGTATCTGGAAACTCTTCTAGGTAGTCAGCAAAAATAGTAATCTGGTTTTCATACTTGGATAAAACTGAAAAGGAAAGAAACTTAAACAAAATGTAATAGAGGGAACTTGCTTCTATGATTTATTAATATTACCTTTGTCCTGAAGGTAAAAATTAGAGTTTTTTTAGATTCACCACTGGAATCTAATGGAAGCAAATCCTCCTGCTTGAGAAACAAAGACACTTATGGGGCCTCAAAATCTTTTAAGAGAGGGATTTCCTTTTGACCACCTGTTTAGACCTTCCTTTTGTCATGGTCCCATTTGGCACTATCTCTGAATGATGTTTTGGTCACAATTACATCAAACATTTTTTTCTAATGGGGCTTTCTTTGTAAACAGCCACTTTCTAGCTTGTCCTAGTGTGAGTGGAGTACAAGATGACACAGTAGTACCTGCATACCTGACCTCTTTCCATGTCTAATCAGACCCCAGGGACTAATGTGAGGTTTCTAGCAGCCAGTGGCTTAGAAGGGGCCTATGACAAGCCTGAAACAGTATATATACAACTCTGAAAATGTAATATTTTAGCTGGAAGTCCAGATGTTTTATCAGTAATTTAGTGTTTTATTCACTTACAACTTCTACAAAGAAGAATCTTGAAGCAACTGATAAATAGAACTTGTTCTTGGGATTCACAAATGACCATGGTTATCTCTCAACAGAAAGGAACTGAACAAAATACAATTAAATCTCATAAGTTCATAGGCCACACTCTCAGAACTTATGTCCAGGTAATGTGGGATGAGTTAAAATTCACTTCTGTACCGCCTGCAGGGAAAGGATCTGCTAAAAGACTCAAGATTGACTTGTGAAGGGAAGGATCTTATCACAAAAGTTTCCTTTAAGTACTGAGTCGGCCAACAAGTTCATTCGGATTTTTCCATATGAGGCTATGAGAAAACCTGAACAGACATTTTGGCCAAGCCAGTATTTTCTGAGAGAAAGAATATCATAGGTGGTAAATAAGTTTCCGAGCCAGCCCAGAAAAATCTATCTTAACCTATCAGCAGAAAAATGAAATTGTTAGTATATTTCATAGCTTACGGTGCTGTTTCAATGACAAATCATATTTCGAGTTCAAAGCTGAGACAACCGAGCACACATCTTATCATCTCAGCAATTGGAGGCTCCCAGACTAGTAGTTGCAAGGGCTCTCCCAGATCAGCCCCTAAGAGCACCAAGGGAACAGTCTCCTATAAAAAATATCATTGCGGGATGTGTTTAGCTCACTTGAAAGGACAAATTGCTTTCTTCTGGCTTTGTTTTCTAAGGCAGGAGCATGCTGTTTTCATAGAAATAAATGGTCTTTCCTAGAAATAAATAAATGAGTCTTATCTGATCATGAAAACAGACTACTCGGTTGGAGGCTGACGTTGTACTTTGTATCATTTGTATACACTGAAGTCATAATTTGTTTGAAGTTATAATTTTAGAAACACAGCTACCCGGGGATACTGCCCTTCTTGAAATATGTGACAGAAGTCCAGTCTTTCAGGGATTTAGGTAGCCTTTCTCCTCAAGATGTTTTCATCATTAGGGTCACAGCCATGGCGCTATTTCCAATGTACAGAAGTTAGACATGAGACAGCCATTTCATTCCCCAGTGAAAACTCATCACTGCCAAATCTACCAGGGAGCTTGTGTCACAGTCTTAGCCTTTCTGCCCCTGGCCACAGCCCCTGGCCCATGCTCAGGAAATAGCAGGCTAAAAATGATCATCCAGGTCAGGCCATCCCCAGGAGGTGGTGGACAGAGGTGGCGTAAATCACACTGTGTACCTTCCCACCCCATTCTCCACCCCTCACAGGCAAGAGAAATCAGGTTAAAACAAACATCCAGTGAAGCCTAGAAAAGGGGGGCAGAGGGGAGGGGTGAGTCAGAAAATAAGCAATTTGAGAGAAGTTTGGGAAAGGCGCAACCTCCCTGGCATTCTCCTGGTAGGGATGAGGAAGGTGGTATTGGATGAATGTACAGCATGTATGCATATAAGCCTTGGGCCTTTTTTTAGTACTGGCTGAAAAAAAAATTCTCTATCGCCAACCCTGTCTCAGTGAGTCATTACCCAGCTATCTGGTCAAATTAGTACAGCCCCTACAGCCTGAGAACTGCACTGCTTCATTTGAGATGGCTCTGACCAAAATGATAGCCAAAGAATTTTCCTCTTGCTCTTACACCCCTCACCCCCAGGCCAGGAAAAAGGGCAATTACAGTCTCTATTCTTCCAGAGTCTCCTCTCAGAAAACAGACTCCATGAACGCAGTCTGTCAGCCCATAACCAGCCTGAGTTGAAAACTATAGGGATGAAACAAAAGAAAGCCAGACCAGAAGATGAGATTAACAGAAGTACAGAGTGATAACATGAGGAGAGCGTATAAAAGGGAGTCTGGGGAGGATAGAGGGCTTGATCTTCCACAAGAACTCAGAAAGATGAAGAAGCCAACTGGGTTGTGGTTGAGATGCAGAAGTGAAATGGCATTTCCAAACAAATCACTTCTCACTAACAGCAATCCTTCTGAAAAAAAATTTCATAAACTACTTTTGTCTTACCTTAAAATTAACAAATTTTATATTAACAGACTTATATGAGCTCATTGCCCTTTCAACCTGTTTAAAGACATAGGAACTATACAGGCAGAGCTACAAATATTGCAGCTTGGTGGACCAAGAATCAGCTTCTATAAGGTCTGATGGGCAACAGGCTTCACTCTGTTCCATTCTACTTTAATAATCATTAAAAAGAATGAAGTCTCTGCTGGGTTAGCTTAGTAGTCAAATAATAACTGAGAAAAAGATTTCCATAAGCTCCTGGAACCAAAAAGTCTCCCAGTCTTGGGCAAGACGCTCTGTGTACATGCTAGGGCATGCTTTCAACACTCAACCAGGCAGTTGATTAACTATGCCTTAGTCGTCCCTTTCTGCTTATACAGAGCTCAAGGTCAGCCAGAGTGAGAGCTGAGGGCCTTCTCAGGTCTTTCCTGAGCATGCACATAGCCTTGGGACTGTACACATTCCTGAGCAGGCATGTGGTCCTCTAGGTTCCCAAGAATATGCCGGAACTTTTCAAAGTCCCAACAAATATATTGTTCTTCAGCTTTACCTTTCAAACTTTTTGGTTATCTACTCCTCAAATAGCTCTGAAGTTAATCATTTGCCTCTAATAGTTTTCCAGAAAAGCCCCCCCACCAACCCAGAGAGGGGGAGGCTATCTGCACCTCCAAGACAAGACAAATAAAGTTTTACATGTGGGGTTTTCCGGGGAATTGCCAGACAGATCAAATAATGACAGCTCTCTAGAAATGAGGATTTACAGTTTCAAACCTGTTCTGCATCCTCCAGGGGTTACCAGGTTGCTGGCTTTCCCTATGGTTGCAAGCTGTGAATTCTCAAGGCCACTGAAAAGCTGGAGAGCAAAAGATGGGCATAGCACAAGTGAAAATGCCACAGAGCTGACTATTATAAGGCAGTCATTTTTCATGAATAAATGAATATTCCACAGATTAGTGCAAACCTTTGGTTAATTTCCAGAGTGCTGCAAAAGTTGGTTCTGATTGTCTTTGCCAATTCTTTTCATTTCTATTATGGGTAGAATTTTCAGAAGTCTTCACTCTGCCATTTTTGCTGATGACTTACTTGAATAATTTGCTTTCCAGTGATTGACTATATTTGTAAGCGTTATTTTGTAAAATGGCAAGTAAATGAAAAAAAATCACTTTAACAGATTTTCTGATAGCACTTAACAAAACTTGTGCATCAAGTCTCCTAGATTCTGTGGGGTTTGTTCCCTACAAACAATAAAAAGACCCTAAAGGGAAATCAAAAGGTCACAGAGTCTCAGGGCCAGAAAAAGCCTGAGACACCACTGAGTATCTTGCTTGTGAAAAAAAAAAAAGTGAAAGTGTTAGTTGCTCAGTGTCATCCAACTCTTTGTGACTCCATGGACTGTAGCCCGCCAGGCTCCTCTGTCCATGAGATTCTCCAGCAAGAATACTGGAGTGGGTTGCTATTTCCTCCTCCAGGGGATCTTCCCGATCCAGGGATCGAACCTGGGTCTCCTGCATTGCAGGCAGGTTGTTTACCATCTGAGCCACCAGGGAAGCCCCATACCATTTATAGTTATTGTAAAATATTGACTATGTCCCCTGTTCTGTACTATATGTACTTGTAGCTTATTACAAAGTACTTTGTGCCTCTTAACCCATTACCCTTATCTTCCCCTTCCCACATCTCTCTCCCACCTAGTAACCACTCACTTTTTCTCTGTCAGTCTGTTTCCTTTTTGGTATATTTACTAGTTTAATATACACACATTCAACATATTTTCAGGTCACACCTTCAAAATCATAAGAAAATGGTCAGAGGAGACAGGTATGGTAAGTTCAGTTCAGTCGCTCAGTCGTGTCCGACTCTTTGTGACCCCATGAATCGCAGCACGCCAGGCCTCCCTGTCCATCACCAACTCCCAGAGTTCACTCAAACTCATGTCCCTTGAGTCGGTGATGCCATCAAGCCATCTCATCCTCTGTCGTCCCCTTCTCCTCCTGCCCCCAATCCCTCCCAGCATCAGGGTCTTTTCCAATGAGTCAACTCTTTGCATGAGGTATGGTAAGGGCTGAATATAAATTAATATACTCATTCTATAAACTTTTACAGAGTACCTACTATGTGCTAAGGGGGCTTCCCAGGTGGTGCTAGTGGTAAAGAACCCACCTGCCAATGTAAGAGACCTAAGAGGTGTGGGTTCGATCCCTGGGTTGGGAAGATCCCCTGGAGAAGGGCATGGCAACCCACTCCAGTATTCTAGCCTGGAGAATTCCATGGACAGAGGAGCCTGGTGGGCATAGGGTTGCAAAGAGTCAGACACGACAGAAGCAACTTAGCACGCACATACATACTATATGCTAAGCACAATGGAAAAGGCATCACTGAGATGTAGCCTCCATTGTCCAAAGCATTTAATCTAGTAGAGAGGATAGGTCTGCAAACAAACAACAATAAGTACTATAAGAAAGGAAAGTGGGAGAGAAGAGATCAAGATGGTGGAGTAAGAAGAAGTGGAGCCTACCTCCTGCTACAAATGCATCTAAAATACACCTACACGTGGAACAATTCTCACTGAAACTAACTGGAAACTGGCAGAAGCACTCCTGTACAACCAAGGTTGTAAGAACAATACACACATAATCCAGTAGGAAGGGAAGAAAAGTAATCAGGTCAAGACCTGTGCCCCTGGGAGGGGAATCAGAAGAAAAGGGAGGTTGCATAGGTGGGGTGTGATCAGGTCAAGCCACAGACTGGGTGTCCCAGACCTAGGGTCCTATGTAGAGGAGACAAGCCCGCTTGGCTAGCCAGAGGACTGGACTCCACTCATAAGGAGGGCATGCATTGGCTGTCTTTGAGGCAGGGCAGAGAAAGATTTGCTCTGAGCCCTCTGGGTTTCCAACAACCAGCTAGCCATGCACCCCAGCCCAAAGTACCAAGCAACACTCCCATCCTGTCTATTCTGTGTCATGGCACAGCAATTGGATCTGGGGAAGCCATCACCAGGGAAAAGACTTGACCATGGGACACAGAGGTGACCAAGTCCCAGGGTAATGCCTGAGTGGGGCAGCAATGGCCATTGTTGACACCTACTCAAACAGCAACCCCCAGAAGTCGCCCAGATCTCAGACGGCAGCCACCCACCACAGCTCACCCCCCACCTTGATACACACAGAGTGATCACAAGGGCCCCACCCACCATATGCAGCAGTTCTACAACACGGCAGGAATAGCTGAGGCTCGCAACAGTGATCAGCTGTGAGAGACAAAGGAGAACTGCCCCTGAGGCAAGGCAGAGAGAGGTCTGGCTTAGCAGCTCTGGGTTTCTTGTGACCACTTTGCCATGCCCACCAGCCTGAGACCAGTGAATACTCTGGTCCTGCTCAACCCATGCCATAGTGCTGAACTGGATCTGGGGTGCCCACGACAGAGGAAAAGATTCAACCATGGGACACAGAGGTCTGAGTGGAACTTTCTTAGCTCTTACTGAAGCAGTGCCTCAGAACCCGCCAGATGTCTGACAGCAGCCACTGCACCACAGCTGACCTCCCAATAGACATGGAGAGTTCACACAGGCGCCATCTTTCCTGTAGAGAGGTTCCATAACAGGGTGGGGGTGGTGAAGGCTGTGAGGGACAAAGGGGATCTGCACCTGAAGCTATGTCTGAGTGAAGCTGTGGACATCTATGCAGGCAGTCAGCACATGGGGCCCCACTTGCTTTAGCATTCCCCTTCTCTGGGGCAAAGGTCCTAGTGTGAGGAGGAGAGAAAAACAGAGTCAGCTCAGGCCCCACCCCTGAGAGGGTGGTGACAGCCACTGAGCAGAGAGGAAGCCCCATCTCACACTCACCACCAGCTCTAGCTGCTCTGTCTCCAGCCACACCCATTACCCAGGTGATAGTGGCCAGTGCACTGAGGAAAGATGTGACTTGTGTTCACATCAAATCCAGCTCTCACACCAAACGCACTGGGCACACACAGTCTGTATAGAAATGGTTCCACCGAGAATGACTTGTGTTCACATCAAATCCAGCTCTCACACCAAACACACTGGGCACACACAGTACAGAGATGGTTCCACTGAAAAATACACTTTTAAGACTGCAATACACAACTGTTTCACCTAAACTCATAGAGGCAAGAAAGTCAAGCAAAATGAAAAGGCGCAGTAACTACTCTCAATTGAAAAAGCAAGAGAAAATCCCTGAAAAATAATGAACGAGAAACAAAAGAGATTTAAAAAAACAGAAATAAAAAAATTTACAAGATAAAGAATTCAAAACATTGATAATAAAAATGTTAACTGAATTAGGGAAAACAATTGATGTAATCGAGAACATTTCAGCAAGGAACTAGAAAACACTAAAAAGACCCAGTCAGAAATGAATAATTTAATAGCTGAAATAAAAGATACACTAGAAGGAATGAATAGCAGACAAAGTAATACAGAGGAACACGTAAGTGATCTAGAAGTCAGAAAAATGGAAACCACACAATCAGAACAGCAGTAGGAAAAGCAAATTAAAAAAAAAATAATAAAGCAACTGAAGATTCCTGGGACAACATTAAGCATCCAAATATTTGCATTATATGGGTTCCAGAAGGAGAAGAGAAAGAAAGGAAGATCAAAAATGTATTTGAAGAAATTATGCCTGAAAACTCCCAAACCTGAAGAAGGAAACAGATATACAGGTATATATAGACTGAGCACACACAGTCTGTATAGAAACAGATATACAGGTATAGGAATCACACAGGATCCCAAATAAGATAAACTCAAACAGACCCATACCAACATATATCATAATCAAAATGGCAAAAGTAAATGATAAAGACAGGATTCTAAAGGCAGCAGAAGAAAAACAAGAGTCATTTGCAAGGCAGCCTCCATAAGGCTATCAGCTGATTTCTCTGCAGAAACCTTGCAGGCCAGAAAGGAGTGACATGATATATTTAAAGTGCTAAAAGGTAAAAACTTGCAACCTAGGACAATCTACCCAGCAAAATTATCATTTAGAAGGAGAAATAAAGAACTTCTCAGATAAACAAAAATTAAAAGAGTTCCTCAATACTAAATGTACAATAAAAGAAAAGCTGAAGGATCTTTTCTAAATGGAGAAGTAGTAAGAATCTATAGTAAAGGGAAAATCCCACTAGGAAAGGCAAATAAATATGTAGTAAGGACTGGGGTCAAACACTTAAATAAGCCAGTATGTAAATTAAAAGGCAAAAAAATTATATAAGCAATTATAACTACAATAAACAGTAAAGGGATAATATTGAAGATGTAGACTGTGATATGACATCAAAAAACACAAAATGATTAAAAAATGGTAAAACCTGATTTAAATGATTTAAAAATGAGCAGACCTGAACAGACTTTTTTCCCAAAGAAGACATACAGATGGCTAACCACTATATGAAAAGATACTCAACATCACTAATTATCAGAGAAATGCAAATCAAAGTAACAAGGAGATATGATCTCACACCTGTCAGAATGGCTATCATCAAAAAGCCTACAAATAACAAATGTTGGAAACAATGTGAAGAAAAGAGAACCTGTGTACACTGCTGGTGGGAAGGTAAATTTGTGCAGCCACTATGGAGAACAGTATGGAGGTTCCTCAATAAATTAAAAACAGAACTACCACATGATCAAGCAATTCTACTGATAATATACTCAGAAAAAAATGAAAACACTAATTCAAAAAGATACATACACCCCAAAATTCATAGCAGCACTATGTACAATAGCCAAGATATGGAAGCAACCCAAGAGCCCATCAACAGCTGAATAGATGAATAAGATGTGGTATATATATATATATATATATACACATACACACACATACATACAATGGAATACTACTTGGTCATAAAAAGGATGAAATACTGCCATTTGCAGCAACATGGATAGACCTAGAAAATACTATGTTTAGTGAAATAAGTGAGATCAATACAAATGCAGTATGATATCACTTATATGTGCAATATAAAAAATAATAATGCAAATATATATGTAAAACAGAAACAGACTTACAGATAAAGAAAACAAATTAATGGTTACCAAAGGGGAGAGAGAAGGGGAGAAGGGCAAATTAGGGGTATGGGATTAAGAGATAAAAACTACTATGTATAAGATAGTGAAGCAACAAGTATATATTGCATATAGCAAAGGAAATTATAGCCAACATCTTGTAGTAGCTTTTAATAGAGTATAAGCTGTAAAAATATTGAATCACAGTGCTGTATACCTGAAACTAATATAAATCGACTACATTTCAATTTAAAAAAGGAAAGTGATGTGGAAGGCAACAAATGATTAATTTGGGGATGAAAAGACCTTCAACAACCTTCAAAAGGTAGCATCAAAGCTGAGCCTCAGGACTTCCCTGGCAGTCCAGTGCTTAAGACTCTGTGCTTCCCAGCCAGTGGGAATTTGCTGTATGATGCAGAGAGCTCAAGCCCAGTGCTCTGACAACCTAGAGGAGTGGGATGGAACGGGAGGTAGGAGGGAAGTTCAAGAGGGAGGGGACACATGTATACCTATGACGGACTCATGTTGATGTATGGCAGAAATCAATACAATATTGTAAAGTAATTATCCTCCAACTAAAAATGAATAAATTTAAAAACTAAAAATAAAAAGATATAAAAAAAAAAAGACTCCATGCTCCCACTGCAGGGAGCACCGGTTCGGTGCCTAGTCAGGGAACTGACATCCTACATGCCGAGCAGTGTGGCCAAAAATTAAAAAAAAAAAAAAATCTGAACTTTAGTGAAAAAAAAAAGATAAAAAAAAGTGAGATGGGGGAAGGGAAGAAACTCCTGGTTGGAGGAACACCAAAAGGATTTGGCAAGCATGTGGGATGGGTCTAGGAAAAGTGAGACAGAGAGTAAAAAACAACTTGTATTTTTCAAGTGTGGGTGATGAAATGGTAGCAGAAAAACATAGTGGTGGGGGGTAGGGGGTAATAATCTTGATCCAGCCAGAACATGTTAGATTCATGGATTTGCTTGACAAAGCAATGAGAGGCTATAAAAAATGCAGAGGAAAATCAACCTGCACAGGGGTCGCATAGAGGTGCTTGGTAGATGGCAGGTTGATTAGCAGAGCTGAGGAAAGCAGGAGGAATCCAGAAGAATAAAACTCAGCCTAAAATGTACCTTCATCCCCTTCCTCCTGGGTCCATGTAGTGTCCTGGTCTTCCCAGCCTCTGCTCATCCATGCATAGGCCCTGCCCCCATTTTCATTTCTCTTCCTCCCAGTGCCCTGCTTTTCTGACACCCAAGAATTTTGAAAATAAAGAACTAGATAGCAATTCTTAGCATTTCAAAGGGGATTTTTCACATTCAAAACTGCAAGTTTCCTCGAATTTATTCAGCGAGTCACACCTCAGTGATGCTGGGTTGTCAAAGAATGCCAAAGACATGAATGATTTCTCTACAGACCAGTGTAAACTCTAGACTTAGGCTAGAAAACCTTAGCCAAAGAGTCACCATTCAGCTAAAGTTTATGACTTTTTGAGATTCTATTGAGCTGACTAGTATTGGTGGTAGTGCAAGACAGGAATCTGCTCCTGAGAGATTTCAGGACGAGTCAGCAAAGAGATAACCAGTCCCGTTGTCAAGGGAACCATTGCTAAGTGATAAGACCCTTTGGTTTTCAGCTAGAAAAAGCAATTGGGCCGTAGAAACTTGGCCCCTCAAAACCAACATTTCTTAAAGATTTCAGTCAGTTCATCTTATTGGCAACAATGGTAGAATCAAATGCAATTAAAAAATGGACTCTTTCTGGTTTTCTTTAAAGTGACAAGTTTGAAAAGCTTATCGTCTTGTAAAGTATATTCTGTTTGCTTTTTACACTTCAGTTCAGTTCAGTTCAGTCGCTCAGTCATGTCCGATTCTTTGCAACCCCATGAATCGCAGCACGCCAGGCCTCCCTGTCCATCACCAACTCCTGGAGTTCACTCAGACTCATGTCCATCGAGTCAGTGATGCCATCCAGCCATCTCATCCTGTCGTCCCCTTTTCCTCCTGCCCCCAATCCCTCCCAGCATCAGAGTCTTTTCCAATGAGTCAACTCTTTGCATGCGGTGAATTATTGCCTGCTGTTTGCTACCTGAAATGCCTTATGATACACCCATGAAGAAATGGGATTCCATATACAAATGGGTCAGGAATGTACTTAACACAGAGACTACTGAATCTCTAGATGGCTGCTTCTTTCTGCTTTTGATAAGGTAACTCTGATCTTCTTGAACAGATGCATTTTTCAGAAGAATAAAAATATGCTACTTTTATAATGGTTATCTTTGTTGATTAGGCATATAAAGAGGGTAGCACACTGGAGGGAGGGGGAGGGAAGGAGGAAAAGTATTTGGTCACTTTATAATTCAAAATTTGAGGCAAATTCCACAAACTGAGGTGAGAATCACCCTGATTCTTCATCAGTGGGTTTTGTTGTTCTTAAGAATCAACCTGTTTTTATGGAAAGCATGGTTATATTCCCAAGGAAGACCATGTCACATTAGTGCCAGTGTTACATCATCCAGTGGGTCCACAGCAAGCCTCCATTGTATGTATCTTTGATTTTGGACAGTATGCAAACCAAAAAGCAGCAATACCCAAATACAGAGCTTATATTTCATGTAGGAAGCAAGACAATGTGACAATATTTAGTCAGAATGAGTGTGTCAAATGGTTTTTCTCTAACATTAAAAAGAAAAACATTGGGCATGGCTTTTATTTTGTCATGGTGAAGAAAAGGAGGAGTCACCCCTCCTGAAAATAGCTCTAGCTTAAGAACCCTAAAATGTAAGTTCTAGTCCCACTCTGCCACTAACTAGCTATGTGACCTTGGAAAACTTACTGTACTTCTTTGGGCCTCAATTCTCCATCTATAAAATGACAAGCATATGTTTTCAAATAGCATATCATAACTCATCAGTTGGTTGTGTGTGTATAAATTGGATTGAAATATAAAATTTACTTCTCATTGTATTCTTGGGTTTATTTTTTTTTAATTTTATTTTATTTTTAAACTTTACATAATTGTAATAGTTTTGCCAAATATCAAAATGAATCTGCCACAGGTATACATGTGTTCCCCATCCTGAACCCTCCTCCCTCCTCCCTCCCCCCTCCCCATTCCATCCCTCTGGGTCGTCCCAGTGCACCAGCCCCAAGCATCCAGTATCGTGCATCGAACCTAGACTGGCAACTCGTTTCATAAACATGTAAAATATTCTTGGGTTTAAAAAGTTGGAATATCACTGGTCTAGACATATGCTATCCAATACAGTAACCACGTGCAGCTGCCTACATTTAAATTAATTCAAGTTAAACACAACAGACTGGTTCCAAATAGGAAAAGGAGTACATCAAGGCTGTATATTGTCACCCTGCTTATTTAACTTATATGCAGAGTACATCATGAGAAACTCTGGGCTGGAAGAAGCACAAGCTGGAATCAAGATTGCCGGGAGAAATATCAAGAACCTCAGATATGCAGATGAAACCACCCTTATGGCAGAAAGTGAAGAGGAACTAAAAAGCCTCTTGATGAAAGTGAAAGAGGAGAGTGAAAAAGTTGGCTTAAAGCTCAACATTCAGAAAACGAAGATCATGGCATCTGGTCCATCACTTCATGGGAAATAGATGGCGAAACAGTGGAAACAGTGTCAAGACTTTATTTTGGGGGGCTCCAAAACCACTGCAGATGGTGATTGCAGCCATGAAATTAAAAGATGCTTACTCCTTGGAAGAAAAGTTATGACCAACCTAGATAGCATATTGAAAAGCAGAGACATTACTTTGCCAACAAAGGTTCGTCTAGTCAAGGCTATGGTTTTTTCCAGTGGTCATGTATGGATGTGAGAGTTGGACTGTGAAGAAGGCTGAGTGCCGAAGAATTGATGCTTTTGAACTGTGGTGTTGGAGAAGACTCTTGAGAGTCCCTTGGACTGCAGGGAGATCCAACCAGTCCATTCTAAAGGAGATCAGCCGTGGGTGTTCTTTGGAAGGAATGATGCTAAAGCTGAAACTCCAGTACTATGGCCACTTCATGGGAAGAGTTGACTCATTGGAAAAGACTCTGATGCTGGGAGGGATTGGGGGCAGGAGGAAAAGGGGACGACAGAGGATAAGATGGCTGGATGGCATCACCGACTCGACGGATGTGAGTCTGAGTGAACTCTGGGAGTTGGTGATGGACAGGGAGGCCTGGCGTGCTGCGATTCATGGGGTCGCAAAGAGTCGGACATGACTGAGTGACTGAACTGAAACACAACTAAAAATTAAGTTAGTTGCATTAGCCACATTTCAAGCACTCAACAGCCACATGTGCTAGTGGCTACCATACTGGACAGCACGGTTGTAGAATAGTTTTGTCATCACAGTTCTATTGCCGTCCTATTCTAACAGTGTTTTTATGATTCTACTGGAAGTGACGGTAGGGTGGGTTGTTAGGAGGGGTACTCTAAGCTCTTAGAAAAGAATATAGGTTCACTTGTCTCTTTCTTAAGAGATTCTGTGTAAATTTCTAAATAAATGAGCCAGCAATTGTTTATTAAGTTCCATACTTGGTTCTGTGAGTAATACAGAGGAAACATCCTCATACACATTCACTAAATGTTAAATGAACAAGCGAAGACATCATAAAGTCATAATCTAGTTAAACACACGAACCTTAGGTAAAAGGAAAGAGCTAAAAATAAAAGGTAATGTACATAGGCAAGTGTTGATAATAACTAAGTACTGTCGAAATTCAGAAATGGGGGAAATCCCCGAGTATGAGTCATCAGGGAAGATTTCAAGTAGGATGTAGGATGTGAACTGGTCCCTAAATTACCGCTTGGTCCCTAAATGAGCAGAGATGAGTGGGGAGAATATTCCAGATGAGGGGAACACCTCATGTGTGTGTCAGAGATGGGGACAGGTTCCAGAGAATACTGAGCAATGAGATTAAATAGGTGGCTCGGGACTGGATTGTACAGAGTGGAAAGCAAGCAGTTGCGTCCATGTCTGAGTAAAGCCATTAACAGTGTTCAGAGTGCTTTCACATGATCCTGTGACAGCCCCTTGAGATAGCCATGGCAAGGATCATTACTTTCATGACCTTCCATTGAGTCTCAGGTGATATGACTTGCCCAGGGTTATATAGTTAATGAACGGTATAACCAGGGTTCAAACTGAGTTCATCTTATTCTCCATTCAGTATTCTTCCCACTATATCTTGCTGCTATGATAAAAGCTTGATGTGAGGCACTAGAGAGAAGGAGACCAAGGAGAAATTTGTAATAATCCAGGCATGAAGTGTTGAAGGCCTGGCCTAAGGTGGCAAGAAACCAGATACTCTGATTATATAACATCCTATAAAGCAGACTGACAATGCAATACCCACTGTTTATAGGGGAGACTAAGAGTAGACAGTCTGAGGTTGGAACAGTGTAGTTATTTTTAACTGCAAATGATCTAAACTACCCCCAAAGGAATAAATATTAACAATATAATTCATATACCGTGTCTGGATTTTTCCGGACAGCTGAAGGCAATGTTTTGGACACGGTTGCTAAGCAAACAACACTTTATATGTCTATGCATTTTTATGAGCCATTTCTAACTTGATAGTGTTTCTCTCCCCTGTCAATTTCAATGTTCATTTCTCAGAACTAATCAGTCATATGATTTCTTACCTCATCTACATTTCCAGTGAGAAAGGACTAGTGCATAAATGTCAAGGAGCTACAGGCCTTGCAGTTTTTCCACACTATTTAGTAAAACTAATTATTAGCTTAGCAATTAATTACCTAATAATGATTTACTAAGAAAACACTAAAGCACACCTTTGCCAGACTAATCTTAAAGGATTTCTCCACCCATGTCACTAAGCTGGTCAGAAACTTCCATGGACTTCTAAGATTGCTCCAATGTATAGGAATCAAATACAAATTCATCGACCTGGCATTTGAGACCCTCTCCAATACGGACATGACTGAAGTGACTTAGCAGCAGCAGCAGCAGCCAATACAGCCATGTCCTACGTTTCTAATTGTTCCCCACTGCTCATTACTCCTTCATGAGATCTACTCTTTTCAGACAATATAAACCACATGATACACGGGAGACTCTTTGCTCATTCATGTCCTACTTGCACTTAATTCCTACCTCAAATACAAATGGCTTCCCAGGTGGCTCAGTGGTAAAGAATCCACCTACCAATGCAGGAAATGCAGAAGACACAGGTTCGATTCCTGGTTCAGGAAGATCCCCCAGAGAAGACACCCACTCCAATGTTCTTGCCTGGGAAATCCCATGGGCAGAGTAGCCTGGTGGGCTGCAGTCCATGGGGTCACAAGGAGTTGGACATGATTTAGCAACTGAGCATGCATGCCTACCTCAAATACTACCTTCTCTATGAACATTTCTTCCTCAGTCTTCCCACCAAAAGAAGCACTTGCTCCTTCCTCTAAGCTTCTATATATAGTTCTTTATTTATATCTCCCTAATGGCCCTGGGCACTTTGTACTTTAGGTTATTGTTATTTGCAGGCATGTCATCTCTCTGCTATTGGAATGTACTCCCATCTCAGCCCATGTAGTGTTCATCTCTATATCCCCTATAGCCCTGATCATAATGCCCTGCAGTAAGTTTTCCCCTAAGGGCCTTCAAATGTTTATTGAATGAATGGGGACACTGACTAAAGTCCAAAAACTGGTTTATAGGTCCACCTAAAGAGAGTTGGACTGTGAAGAAAGCTGAGCGCCGAAGAATTGATGCTTTTGAACTGTGGTGTTGGAGAAGACTCTTGAGAGTCCCTTGGACTGCAAGGAGATCCAACCAGTCCATTCTAAAGGAGATCAGTCCTGGGTGTTCTTTAGAAGGAATGATGCTAAAGCTGAAACTCCAGTACTTTGGCCACCTCATGCGAAGAGTTGACTCATTGGAAAAGACTCTGATGCTGGGAAGGATTGGGGGCAGGAGGAAAAGGGGACGACAGAGGATGAGATGGCTGGATGGCATCACCGACTCGATGGACGTGAGTTTGAGTGAACTCTGGGAGTTGGTGATGGACAGGGAGGCCTGTTGTGCTGCGATTCATGGGGTCACAAAGAGTCGGACATGACTGAGCGACTGAACTGAACTGAACTGAAACATTGATTTAATAATCCTTTACTGAATGCCCTTCATATGACCAGAACTGGGCTAGGCCCTGGGAACAGCAACATATTTTAAGCAACATCAAGTCTAATGGAAAGAGAAAGAAAAGGATAGTTAATTTTGATACAGTATGGTCAGTGTCTGCACATGGGGCTAGGGCAGAACAGCAGAGGGTTGTGTAAGTCAGTCTAGGGTCCAGAGAAGGCTTTGGGGAGAAAGGTGATGGCAGGACTTAGCCTTAAAGGATGAAAGTTAAGCCTATTGGGCAGAGGAAGGATGTTCCAGGTCAAGGAGAAACTTGTACCAAATCACTGAGAGCTGAGAGACTGGAATTGTGATGCCACATGGAGACCATCAAAGGTTGAGGTTAATGGGGTACACAGGGCTGGGAGATACTGGCCTTAGAAGCCTTGGTAAAAATTCTGGATTTAACCCAGGCTTCATGGAGCCTCTGAAGGGTTTCAAAGACATCCAAAAGGAAGTCTAGGTATTGCACTATTTGCAGAACACAAGCAGTGCAGCAAATAATTGCCTATAATGTAGGCTGTTGTGTTTTTTTTAACATTCATTATCAAATTAAATTTGGTTAAGAAACAAAATGAAAACTTTCTTTATCAAGGAAGGGGTTAAGGTGAGTCTCTGTCTTACCACACGTTCAGTGGTACAGCACAACTGGAAAAACTCTGAATTCTTCCCAGAAACAGTACTCTTCATTTGGAGCACTTTTCCAGTTTTCTTCTCTGTTTACAGCCATCTCACCCGCTTCCCAGACCACAGGAATTTTCCCCACACCCTTTCAACATCACACTTCATTAGTAAATGTTGCTAGCAGACATATGATGTTTAAAAATTCTTTACCTTCAAGGTAATGTAAAATTATACTGCCAGACTGAAGTTTTTTGGATTACATAAAATTATATGTGTACTTTAACTTTCAAAACAAAAGATGTACCCCAAGCTCATCCTAAGACAAATTCCTGTAAAGTGAACTTGATTTTTCAATGTTATTCTATGATGATTTGAGCCGCATTACCCAAGAAAAGATAATCTAATCCCATCCAAAAAAGGTACAACTTATATTTAAATGGTTCTTTAGCCCTGATGTGCACTCTATGTACCAGACACCAGAAAAATAAATATCTATCTACCCACAAGCATGAAAGACTCAACCCATCAACCACAGCGATAATACTTTCTAATATCTTGACATGCTAAACAACACAGGTCCATTTTTAATCCCTAAAAGTGGCTCTTCACAGTGACTTTTCTTATTCTCAGCCATCAGTTCTTTCATTAATACTAAGTTAAATCATTCTAAGTTAAATTAATTCAAAGTTAAAATGTCCTTTTATTGCATCTACACTAGCAATTACACTTTTAGGTTTATAGCCAAGAAAAATGAGTACTCATGCTCAGCTGGTAAAGAAGACTGCAATGCAGGAGACCCCAGTTTGATTCCTGGGTCAGGAAGATTCCCTGGAGAAGGGATAGGTTACCCATTCCAGTGTTCTGGGGCTTCCATGGTGCTTCAGATGGTAAAGAATCTGCCTGCAATGTGGGAGACCTGGATTCGATCCCTGAGTTGGGAATATCTCCTGGAGAAGCGAACAGCTACCCACTCCAGTATTCTTGTCTGGAGAATTCTATGGATAGAGGAGCTGGCAGGCTATAGTCCATGGGGTTTCAAAGAGGCGGACATGACTGAGCAACTTTCACTTTCATGTCCACCAAGAAACATGGTCAAAAACATTCATAGCAGCTTTATTCATAATATCCAAGACCTAAAAACAACCCAAATGCCTTATGACACAGGTATGATAGACTGAACGCTTGTGTCCACCCAAAAATTGCATGTTGAAGCCCTAATCCCCAGTGGGATGGTACAAGAGGTGGGGTCTTCAGGAGGTAATTAGGTTATGTGGGTGGAGCCCTCATGAATGCAATTAGTGTCCTTTATAAAAAGAGACATCAAAGAGATGACCTCTCTCCACCATATGAGGACACAGTAAGATGGGGGCCGTCTGCAGCCAAGGAAGAGGGACCTCATCAGTTACCTCATCTGCTAGTGCCATGATCTAGGGCTTCCCAGCCTCCAGAACTGTGAGGGAAAAAAATGTCTGTTGCTTAATCCACCCAGTCTATGGAATTTTGTTATAGCAGCCTGAATTGACTAAGACAAGGACAATGGATACATTGTGGTAAATCACACATGGAAATGGTACACAGCAACAAAAAAGAGTTAACTAATAATATATGCAAAACATGGATAGATCTCACATACATTATGTTAAACAAAAAGAAACCAGACACAAAACAATACATATAATACAATTCTATTTATATAAAGTTTGGAATCAGGAAAAGTTAATCTATGATAATAGCAGTCAGAGTAGTTGTTGCCCTTGGGAAAAGATGCTGACTAAAAGGAGGCAAGAGAGAACCTTCTAGGGGACCAGAAATATTCTGTCTTGATATGGGTGGTGGTTACTCATATGAAAATTTCATTGAGTTGTACACTTAAGATTTGGGTACTTTATTGTCTGTAAGGAATACTTCAATTCAAGAAAAAAGAAAAAGATAAATTCTTACAGTGGATATTTCTGGTACAGATTGGCAATGCAAATCAAAAGTATGCTAACAACAAAATATTATTTTGTTATCAGGAGATATAGTTATGAATTTATCCCTGAACACACACACAGATCAAATCCAACTGCAAGTAGTTTGGGGTTTCAGATATTATTCAGATTTAAGGCTAATTTAATTGGATTTTTCGATTTATAGCACTTCAAAATGCTCTCTATTTTTACAGGCTTATTTTGATTTGAAGCTCACTTCATCTGAGAAATATTTTTAATTTGTTCCCTAAATCTTAATGAAATAAAACATAGTAGACTGAAGAGAACACTGACCTATGAATTGGAAGAGCTAGGTTCTACTTCTGCTCTTCAACTAGCCAAGTCACCTTGGGCCAATCTTCAAGCTAAAATTGCCTTTCCTTATCCATAAAATGGTGATAATATTTTCCTCTCTACAGAGCTGTAGTGAGGTTCAAATGACAGAATGGATGTGAAAGTACTTTGTAAAATTTAAAGAAGTATTAATATCCCCAAAGCTGAGTTTAATAACTTGTGTAGCCAATAGAAAATATGCTTAAATTTCAAAGCTTGTATTTCAGTTTTACATATCTTTCATTTCACCAGAGTCAGGATTATCAAGTACACTCAAATTCTAAGATCTTTGAAAAGTTGAAATAATTCTATTGAAAATAGATATGTTCAGGGAAGTAGAGTTAATAGCTGTCTTCCTCATTTTTTTCTAATTATGACTTCTAGATGTAGCTCTAGCAGTGTAATATACATTATATTCAGTTCTCGCTTCTAGAACTTTGAACTGTTTCTGCAACACAGTCACAATAGTTTCCCTCTCCATTATGAACTTCACAATATTTGACCCTGAAGGATGCTCCCATTTCTACCCTCTACTATCCATTGTGACCACTATAGAAAAAATTTTAAATGCTCTGAAGTCCTTGTTAGAGCCTTGACTACTCCTTGTCAGAGAGCCCCCAATGGAAGTTCTTTTGTGTCACCTTTGAAAGCTTGTTTCTCTGATGAGAGGAAGTGATATAGGCCAGAGTAGCCTCAAAATGCCTCCTGTCATCAACTATTCTTTCCAACACATCCAGCAGGAAACTCCTGATTGGAGAGCCATGCAGTGTGAGAGGAACCTGGATAAATTATGGAGATTTGGCTTCAAGGCCTCCAATGGTTCCTATTCCTGGAGGTTTTGTTCTTAGTTCCACAGCTAAGCTCCCCAAACTAGAAGAGCCTGCAGATAAACAAAACAGACTAGAGAAGGTAAATCCTGAGCCTCTCAAGACCCTTGAGAAACATTCCCTTTAGGCATTAAGCCCTAGTTAAGAAGTCTTTGCTGAGCCTACTAAGCTATGGGATAGGGATTAATTTTACAAAAGTATATCAACAGCAGCCAGAAAGGCTAGCTGACAAGGAAAGAGACAGAAAACCAAGAAAAACTAACATGGATTCACACATACACACACACACACACACACACACACACACTAAATGGCCTATGATCAGTTATGCCATATTGCAAGGACAAACATTAAATTACATTTCAATAGGCCTTAGGATGGGCTTCCAGGTGGCTCAGTAGTAAAGAATCTGCCTGCCAATGCAGGAGATGAGGGTTTGATCCCTGGGTCAGGAAGATCCTTTGGATGAGAAAATTACAACCCATTCCAGTACTCTTGACTGGAAAATCATCCCATGGACAGAGGAGCCTGGAAGGCTACAGTCCTTGGGGTTGCAAAGAGTCAGATACAACTGAGCACACACATGCATACAAGCCTTAGAATACCACTATATTATAATACAGAGAAGGCAATGGTACCCCACTCCAGTACTCTTGCCTGGAAAATCCCATGGACGGAGGATCCTGGTAGGATGCAGTCCATGGGGTCGCTGTGGGTCGGACACGACTGAGCGACTTGACTTTCACTTTTCACTTTCATGCATTGGAGAAGGAAATGGCAACCCACTCCAGTGTTCTTGCCTGGAGAATCCCAGGGATGGGGGAGCCTGGTGGGCTGCCGTCTATGGGGTCACAAGAGTCAGACACAACTGGAGTGACTTAGCGGCAGCAGCAGCAGCAGCATATTATAATAACTGACACTATTCAACAACTGACAGTCATAATAATGATCCTTAACCAAAAGGATTAAATTATGTATATCAACATTGTATAAGAAGTCAGAGGAGTAGACTGTTTGGAGTTTTTTGGTTTGCTGGAAAATTCCATTCAAAATGTTTTATCATGGTGGTTAAAATGTTTTTTAAAACACACATTATGCTTAGAAAAATCATGAGCCATTTGAAAAACCTAGTTGTTAAAAACGTCTTTTTCCCAGAAAGAGCCATGTAACAGAGCTTTTATTTTAATCGGTAAGACAAGATGAATATTGGGTTGTACAGTAGAAGCAAGCGTTAGAGGAGATCTGAAAAAGGATATAAGTATGGGATAGCTTGGCTTCCCTAAATAGCTTAGTTGGTAAAGAAGCCACCTGTACTTCAGGAGACCCCAGTTTGATTCCTGGGTCGGGATGATCCACTGGAGAAGGGATAGGCTACCCACTCCAGTATTCTTGGGCTTCCCATGCGGCTCAGCTGGTAAAGAATTGGCCTGCAATGCAGGAGGCCTGGGTTCGATCCCTGGGTTGGGAAGATCCCCAGGAGAAGGGAAAGACTACCCACTCTGGTATTCTGGCCTGGAGAATTCCATGGACTTTACAGTCCATGGGGTCACAAAGAGTCAGATATGACTGAGTGACTTGCACTTTCACAGGACAGCTTATTCAGAGAAGGCTTCATGGAGGAGGCAGGGCTCAGGGTTGGATTTACTTTGAAGTCTCTCTCCATTCAAAGTCTGTTTCTGCCTTTTTTGATTTCTACCCTTAAGAAGACCTGCCAGAGCCTCAGGCTGAAAGTCACTAAAGGAGACTAGTCTTAAGAGAAATATAATGATAATGAATAAAGAGAAAGACAGGATGCAGACCCTGCTGCTGCTGCTGCTGCTGCTAAGTCGCTTCAGTCGTGTCTGACTCTGTGCTACCCCAGAGACAGCCTCCTACCAGGCTCCTCTGTCCCTGGGATTCTCCAGGCAAGAACACTGGAGTGGGTTGCCATTTCCTTCTCCAATGCATGAAAGTGAAAGTGAAAATGAAGTCGCTCAGTCATATCCGACTCTTAGCGACCTCATGGACTGCAGCCTACCAGGCTCCTCCGTCCATGGGATTTTCCAGGCAAGAGTACTGGAGTGGGGTGCCATTGCCTTCTCTGAGATGCAGACCCTAGCCACACTCTATTGTACCACAAAGGAGCTAGGTTAGGCATCAATGCCTGAATGAGTAAAACCTCTGGTGTGGGCAGCAACTGTGCTAAACAGCAAAGAATCTGTAGGAATAATGAATGGTATCCCATCATCCATAGTTCTTTACTCTGGAAAAGCAAGGTTTAGCAAAGAATTTTTACTTGACAGTCAGGTTTTACTAAGTATATAGAAGTACACCAGGCTCACCTGGTGGTCCAGTGGTTGGGAATCCATCTGCCCATGCAAGGGACATGGGTTCGAGCCTGGTCTGGGAAGATTTCTCATGCTGTGGGGCAGCTGGGCCCATGCACCACAACTACTGGGCCTGCATGCCACAACTGCTGAAGCCTGTGCTCCCTAGAGCCCGTGCTCTGTAATGGGAAAGGCTACCATGGTGAGATGCCTGCAAACTGCAACTGGAGAGTAGCCTCCACTCACCACAACTGGAGAAGGCCTGTGCACAGCAACGAAGCCCCAGCACAGCCAAAAATACGCTATGCACATACAATGAAATATTATTCACCCTTAAAAAGGAAGGGAATCCTGTCACATGCTATAACATGGATGAACCTTGAGAAAATGATGCTAGGTTAAATGTCAGTCACAGAGGGACAAATATGGTATCATTCTATTTATATGAGATGTCTAAACTAGTCAAATTCATAGAAACAGAAAGTAGAATGGTGGTTACCAGGAACTAAGGAAAAGGTAAATTGTTTAATGAGTACAGAGCTTCGGATTTAAAAGATAAAAAAGTTCTAGAGCTCTATTTTACAATAATGTGAATATACTTAACATTCCTGAACTGAAAACTTAAAATCAGTTAAGATGGGGTTTTGGGTTTTTTGTTTTTTGTTTTTTTTGGTTATGTGCTTTTTTACCACAGTAAAAAAAAAAAAAATTCCTAAAAAGAAATATACCAATGCAGGTAGGGGTCAGAGTGATTTTACCTATTCTTATCTAGATTTTTATTGGACAAAGGCTATAGCTAATATAGCATCCATGTTTTTAAGTAACCACTTATGTAATTTCTGGTTCTAAGAAAAAATAGAATAGATACATTTCTTTATTCTTCTCAATAAGTGCAGCTAAAAACATTGGACATTATACTATATATAATAATAAAAATATATTAATATATAATAAGAAACATATTAATATAATGATACAATAATATTAATATAGCATGCACACACACATGAACTTTGAAAGGTAGAAGACAGTTTGGCTAGGGATCTCAAGACCCAAGCAATGACCTGACAATGAGTTTCTTGGGTTTTTTCTATAAGTAATATATCTCTTAGACCTCGTAATGGAGAAGCCAGTAATGCAGAAATGCCAATGGATGCAGACAAAAATGTCCTCCCAAAAGTTCTAGCCAAAAGAATAGGAAAGTGGTAGTCTAGCAAGATAAGAGAAAGCACCAGAGAAAAAACTGTGGCCTCATTCCACACTCATCAGCAAAGACCAAGTGGGGAGAAAGGCTTCTACATTCATCTAGCTATAAAGAGCCACCCACACCCTTCCCTCACTCCCTAAAGTGGTTTCAAAAAAGGATAAATGGGGATCTGGGACATTCATCCCTTTCAGGCAGTAATGAAGCCCTTAGAGCATGATGGTAGAAGTGGCCTTAAGCAATAATAAGCCAAGGTGATGTCATCAGAGGTTGAGAGGGAAACATGAAATCTCACCCTTGCCCAGTAATAATGAGAGACCCCTACTCCTACCTCAGTATCAATGGATTATGAGTGGGAACACTTGACTCCCACCCACACCTGGCAGTAATGAAGCCATGCCTCCATTCCTGCACCTGAGCAATCTCAGAGCTGACCCACTAAAAGAAAAGATTGATAAAAGATACAGGGTCTCATAATACCCAAAATGTCCAGGATACAACAGAAAATCACTCATCATACAAAGAACCATGAATACCTTAAGTTGAATAAGAGAACACAATCAATAGAAACCAATATGGAGATAACATATATACTGGAATTATCCAAGAAAGATTTTAAAGCAGCCATTATAAAAATGCTTCAACAAGAGGGAAGGAGAGGAGTATAATGTGCACCAGCATTTTGGCCTTTTAGGAGAGCTGCCCAAGGGACTGGTATCTGTCTCACCAGAACTGGGGTGGTGATAGAGAGGTAGCATACGTTGGATGCCTGCTGGTGTCACTGAGATGAAAAGAGAGTGGAGCAGCCTGCTGCTACAGAACCAGATAACATGCATCAGCACAGACAGGCACCAGTGGGAACAAGGATTCACAAGCTCCCAAAAGACAAACTGGCAAGTCTAACAGAGAAATTGCATGATTAGGACCAGAGAAAACATATCCCCCTATAAAAGGTTTCAGAAACCCCAGAAACTGTAGCCATGCTAATTGGTGAAGGTCTTTCACTGTACCAAGTCAGTCCATGAAAAATGGGAGAAGTGGCTATTTTCTCAAATACACAGACCCAACAAAAAGTGAGATGACACACAAAGGAACAGGCAAACATGACCAAAAAAAAAAAAATCTCCAGAAACTGATCCTAAAGAAACAGAGATATATAAATTACCTAACAAAGAATTTAAAATAAACATCATGGGGGCTTCCCTGGTGGCTCAGTGGTAAAGATTCTGCCTGCCAATGCAGGAGACATGGGTTCAGTCCATGGTCCAGAAAGATCCTGCATGCTGGAAAGCAACTAAGCCCATGCACCACAACTACTGAGCCTGTGCTCTAGAGCCCAGGAGCCACAACTACTGAGCCCATGTGCTGCAACTACTGAAGCCCATGCACCTAGAGCCCATGCTCCACAACAAGAGAAGCCACCTCAATGAGAAGCCTGCGTGCTGCCAGTTAGAGAGTAGCTCCCACTCACCACAACTAGAGAAACGCCCACACAGCAATGAAGACCCAGCACAGCTAAAAATAAATAAATACATTTTAAAAATAGATAAAACAACCATCATGGATGAACTACAAGCTCAAGAAAATAGTGTATGAACAAAACAGGAATATCAACAAAGTGATAAAAAATATTTTTAAGAGGACCAAACAGAAAATTACAGCAGAAAAATATAACTAAAAAACTCACTAGAAAGTTTCAACAGCAGACTTGAGTAAGCAGTGTAACCAGTGACTCAGAGACAGGTCATTTGAAATTATCCAGTCAGTGGAACAAAAAGAAAAAAGAATGAAAATGAGTAAAGAAAGTCTAAGAGACTTAAAGGATACAATCAAATTTTATAAATGCATTTTGGGAGTCCCAGAAGGAGAAGAGAGAGAAAGGGACAGGCAATTTACTTTAAGAAATAATGACTGAAAACTTTCCAAATTTGGGGAAGAAAATCAACATGCATATTCAGAGGTCCAATGGACTCCAATGAGAATCCAAAGAAACTGACATTAAGACATTTTATGTCTTTTTGACATCTTATGACATTTAAAACTGTCAAAATTTAAAGACAAAGAGAATTATTAAATCAGCAAGAAAAAAGCAACTCCTCATGACAAGGGAACCACTATAAGACTCTGAATTTCTCAGCAGAAACCTACAAGGAAAGAAGGGAATGGCATGATACCTTCCAAATGCTAAAAGTAAAAAATAATGCCAACCAAGAACGTTATATCCAAGAAAATTTTTCTTTGAAAATGAAGGAGAAATAGACCAGATAAGCAAAAGCTGAGGCAGTTCATTACTCCTAGATCTGTCCTACAAGAAATTCTGAAGAGAGTCCTTCTAGTTGAAACAAAAAGAAACATGAAATCATATAGAAGTATAAAGCTTATTAATAAAAGTAAATATATAGACAAATACAGTACAGTGAGTACTGTAACAGTAATATATAAATCATTTTAATTCTGCAATGAAGTTAAAAGACAAAAGTATAAAAATGACTCCAACTATAAAAATAGGTTAGTGGATGCACAATATAAAAAAATGTAATTCATGACACTGATAACATAAGGTGTGGTGGGAAAAAAACTAAAAGTGTAAAGTATTTGCATGTAATTGAAGCTATTGTTATCAGTTTAAATAAATGATTATAACTATGTTTTATATAAGCTCCATAGTAACCACAAAGAAAATGCTTATAGAATATACACAAAAGAAAATGAGAAAGAAATCAAGCATGTCACTAAAAATGAAAGACGGGAAGAGAGCAAGGCAGTTAAAAAGGGACCAAAAAAAGGTACAAGACACACAGAAAATAATAAAATGGCAATGGTAGTTCCTTCCTTATCAGTAATTAATTTATATGAAAATGAATTAAATTCTCCAATCAGAATACATAGAGTGGTTGATGGATAAATAAAATCCAACTACAAGTTGCCTGCAACAGACTCACTTTAGACTTAAGGACACACATAAGCTTCATTTGAAAAGATGGAAAAAGATATTCCATGCAAAATGCAACCAAAAGAGAGGGGGTGTGGCTATACTTATATCACACAAAAGAACTATAAGTTTTAAAAAAAACACTTTAAGAAAGGCATTATATAATGATAAAAAGTCAATTCACCAGTAAGTTATAAAAATTATAAATATAAATATAAAGCATGCAACATCAGAGGACTCAAACATGTGAACCTACTGACAAAACTGAAGGGAGATATAGACAGCAACATAATTAATAGTAGGTGATTTCAATATGTCACTCTCAATAATGGACAGAACATTCAGCCATAAAATCAACAAGAGAACAAAAGACTTGAGCAATACCATATGAACCTAACAGACATATATAGAACATCCCACCAAATAGCAGCAAAATACACATTCTTCTCAAGTGCACACAGAACATTCTCTAAGATAGATCACGTTAGGTAACAAAATAAGTCAATAAATTTTTAAAAACTGAAGATCATACCAACTATATTTTCCAACCACAATGGAATGGAACTAGAAATTAATGGCAGGAGGAAAACTGGAAGATTCACAAATATGTGGAAATTTAAAAACATAATCTTGAATAACCAATAAATCACAGAAGAAATCAAAAGGGAAATTGGAAAATACAATGAGACCAATGAAAATGAAAGCACAACATACTAAAACTTATGGAATGCAGCAATAGCAGTAATAAGATGGAAGTCTGTAGTGGTAATTACCTATATTAAGAAAGAAGAAACTTTTCAAATGAACAATCTAACATTACATTTCAATAAACTAGAAAAAGGAACATATTAAGTCCAAAGTTAAAAGAAGGGAGTAATTAAGAACATAAATAAACAAAACAGAGAATAGAAAGAAATTGATGATACTAACTGTTGGGTTTTTAAAAAAGATCACCAAAATTAACAAACCATGAACTAAGTTAGTTTAAAAAATACTCAGATAAATAAAATAAAAAATTAAAGAGGAAAAAAATTAAATGAAAGAAGACATATTGTCATGAATGCCATAGAAATTAAAAGAATTATAAGAAACTACTATGAATGATTATAAGCTCCAATACTTTGGTCACCTGATACAAAGAACCAACTCATTGGAAAAGACCCTGATACTGGGAAAGATTGAGGGCAAAAGAGAAGGGGATGGCAGAGGATGAGATGGTTAGATGGCATCACTGACTCAATGGACATAAGTTTGAGCAAATGCCAGGAGACAGTGAAGGACAGGGAAGCCTGGCATGCTGCAGTTCATGGGGTTGCAAAGAGTCAGACATGACTTTCCAACTGAACAATAACAACAATGAACAGTTAAACACCAACAAACTGGATAACCTAGAAGAAATGGATAAATTCCTAGAAATCTATAACTTATCAAGACTGAATCATGAATAAACAGAAAAAGCTGAACAGAACTGTAACTAACAAGGAGATTGACTCAGTAATCAAAAACCTTTTAACAACTAAAAAGCCCAGGACCAGATGGTGAGTTCTATAAAACATTTAAAGAAAAATTAACTTCTTTTAACATGACTGAGCGACTGAACTGAACTGAACTGAAAGAATTTTAAATTCATATCTAAGTTAATTCTTAATTTAAATGATTAGCTCTAATCCTTTTAACAAAGAGTTTCAGAAGCCACTCTCAAACTCTTTCAAAAAGCTGAAAAGGAGGGACCCCTTCCCAGTTTACTTCATGAGACCAGCACTATCCTGATGCAAAACCAGAAAAAAAGATATTACATCCCTCTGGGTCGTCCCAGTGCACCAGCCCCAAGCATCCAGTATCATGCATCGAACCTGGACTGGTGATTCGTTTCATATATGATATTATACATGTTTCAATGCCATTCCCCAAATCATCCCACCCTCTCCCTAACCTCCAATTAAAATAAATAATTTTATATTTAAAAAAAGATATTACAAGAAAACTATAGACCAATATCACTGATGAATACAGATGCAAAATTTAAAATAAAATGCTAGCAAACCAAATTCAACAGCACATAAAAATATCATACATGGTGATCAAATGGACTATATCCCTGGAATGCAAGGGTAACTCAACATATGCAAAGCAATCAATGTGATACACCACATTAACAGAATGAAGGGAGAAAAAAAAATCACATGATCATCTCAATAAATGCAGAAAAAGCATTTGACAAAATTCAACACTTTTTCATGTTGAAAGTTGAGTAATCTAAACTCAACAAACTAGGAATAAAAGGAAATTACCTCAACATGATAAAGGCCATATATAAAAAAACCCACAGTTAACATCATACTCCATTGTGAAAAACTGAAAGATTTCCTAATTCAGAAACAAGACAAACATGCCCACTCTCACCACTTCTATTCAACATAGTACTGGAAGTTCTAACCAGAGCAATTAGGTAAGAAAAGAAACAAAAGTTCAAATTAGAAAGGAAGAAGTAAAATTAGCTCCATTTGTGTGTGTATATATATATGACCTTATATGTAGAAAACTCTAAAGATGCCACAAAAATTGTTAGAACTACTAAATTAATTCAGCACATGCTTGAATTATTAAGTCTTTACAGGATACAAAAGCAATATACAAAAATCAGTTATATTTCTATATGCTAACAATTAACCATGCGAGCAAGAAATTTAGAAGCCATTTCCATTTAATTTCATCAAAGAGAATAAAATTCTTAGGAATGAACTTAACCAAAGTGGCAAAACTCTTGTACACTGAAAATTACAAAATATTGCTGGTAGGAATTTAAAGGTACAAATAAATAGAAAGATATCCCATATTAATTGATCAGAAGACAATATTGCTCAAATGTCTGCACTACTCAAATGAATCTACACATTCAATATAATCCCTATCAAAATCCCAATGACATTTTTATAGAAATAGAAGAAACAATCCTAAAATTCATGTAGAACCACAAAGAATTCCAAATAGCCAAAATAATCTTGAGAAAGAAGAAAGCTAAAAACCTCATACTTCCTAATTTCAAAACGTATTACAAAGTTACAGTAATCAAAACATAATGGCACGGGCATAAAGACAGACATATGGATCAATGGAATAGAACAGAGTACCCAGAAATAAACCCACATATATATGGTGAAATGCTACTTAACAAGGATGCCAAGAGTACACAAGGGGGGGAAAGATAGTCACTTCAACAAATAGTGTGGGGCAAACTGAATATCCACATGCAAAAGAATGAAACTGGACCTTATCTTACACCACACACAAAAATCAACTCAAAATTAAAGTCTTGAACAGAAGACCCCAAACTATAAAACACCTAGAAGAAAACCTAGGGGAAAAAACTTCAAAATACTGATGTTAGCAATGACTTCTTGAATATGACACCAAAAGCACAGGCAACCGAAGCAAAAACAGACAGATAGGACTACATCAAACTAAAAAGCTTCCGCATAGAAAAGAAAACAATCAATAGAATGAAAAGGCAACTGACAGTATAGGAGGAAATATTTGTAAAGCATATTTTTGACAAGGGATTTATATTCAAAATATATAAGGAACTCCGTCAACTCAAAAGCAAATAATAATAATGGCAACAACATCAACTTTAAAATGGGCAAATAACCTTTCAAAGAAGACATCCAAATAGCCAAATGGTATATGAAAAAAGTGCTCACCATCACTAATCATTAGGGAAATGCAAATTAAGACCATAATTAGACATCATCTCACTCCTGTTAAAATGGCTATTTAAAAAAAACAAAAAACAAAAAGATAAGTGTTGCCAAGAATGTAGAGAAATGGAACCCTTCTTCACTGCTGGAGGGAATACAGAATGACAAAGCTATTATGGAAACTACTATAAAGGCGTCTCAAAAAATTAATAATAGAACTACTATATAATCCAGCAATACCATTTCTGGGTATTTATCCAAAAGGATTGAAATCAGGATTTGTAAGAGATATTTGCACTACCATGTTCATTGTGGTATTATTCACAATAGCCAAGAAGTAGAAATAACCTAAATGTCCATCAATGAAGAAAATGTGGTATATGTGGCATATACATACAATAGACTATTAGTCTGCCATATAAAAAGGAAATCCTGTCATAGACTACAAGTTGAGGAACTTGAGGACATTGTGCTAAGTGAAATAAGCCAGTCAGAGAAGATAATACTGCATCGTTCCACTTAAAAGACGTGTCTAAAGTAGTCAAATTCATAGAAACTGAAAGTAGAATGGTGGTTGCCAGGGACTACTGGGAGAACAAAATGGGGAGTTGCTATTCAACGGGCATAGAGTTTCAGTCATGCAAGGTGAAAACAACATTGTGCCTACTGTTAAAAATATTGTGTAATGTACACTTAACATTTTAAGAGGGTAGATTTCATATTACATAATTTTTTACCACAATAAAAAATGTGTGATATGCAGCTAAACCACTGCTGAGTGGGAAATTTATAGCACTAAATGCCTACCTCAGAAAAGAGGAAAAGTCAAATTTAAAAATGCAATTTTCCACCTTAAAAAAAGAAAACTAGAAAAAGAGCAAAATAAACTGAATGCAAGGAAGGAAATAATCAATTTGAAAGCAAAAATCAATAAGACTAAAAACTGAAAATTAATAGAGAAAAATCAATGACATAAAGAGTTGGTTCTTTGAAAAGATCAACAAAATAGACAAATCTCTAGTGAGACTGCCAAATTTAAAAAAGAGAGAAAACACAAAGTATTAATATCAAAACAAGACAGGGGATGTCACTTGAGACTCTGCAAACACCAAAAAGATAAAGGAAATACTACAAACAAACCTACACAAATTTTACAATTTTTATAAACTGGACCAATTCCTTGAAAAACACAAACACACACAAGCACCCAATATGAAATTGATCATTTGAACAGTCCTATAACTATTAAGGAAATTGAATCTGTACTTTTAAAACTCTAAAATAAGAAATCTCCTGGCCCAGTTGGTTACACTAGAGATTTCTGCCAGCCACTTAAAGGAAAATTAATACCATCATCACATAATCTCTTCCAGAAAATAAAAGGAGAGGAAAGATTTCCCAATTCTCATTAGAAGGCCAATATTTCATTGATATCAAAATCAAAGGCAGTACCCCCAAATTAAATAAAAAGCCAATTTCATTCATGAATAGAGACACAAAAATCCTTAACAAAATGTTAGCAAATAGAATTCAGCAATATATAGACAAATTTCGGAGAACGCAATGGCACCCCACTCCAGTACTCTTGCCTGGAAAATCCCATGGGCGGAGGAGCCTGGTGGGCTGCAGTCCATGGGGTCGCTAAGAGTCGAACACGACTGAACGACTTCACTTTCACCTTTCACTTTCATGCATTGGAGAAGGAAATGGCAACCCACTTCAGTGTTCTTGCCTGGAGAATCCCAGGGACAGGGGAGCCTGGTGGGCTGCCATCTACGGGGTCGCACAGAGTTGGACATGACTGATGTGACTTAGCAGCAGCAGCAGCAGCATAGACAAATTTATATACTATGACCAAGTGGGTTTGTTTTAGGAATGCAAAGTGGGTTCACTATTTGAAAATTAATCAGTGTAGTAACAAAAATCACATGACCATATCAATGAAAAAGCTGTTTGACAAAATTCAACATTCACTGATGATAAAAATCCTCAGAAAACTAGGAATTAGGGAGGAATTGCCTCAATTTTAAAAAGTATATACCCCCCAAAAAGTACAACTAACATCACAGTTAATGCTGAAAGACTGACTGCTTTCCCCCTAGGATTGAAAACAAAGTAAGGGTTCAGCTCTTACTACAGTTAACTAGAATTCTGAACCAGGACAATAAAGGAAGAAATAAATAAAAGGCATAAAAAGTGGAGTGAATGAAATACCACTGTTTCTGTCCCACCATCCCTATGACAAGATGGTCTACAAAAAAAAAAAAAAAATGCTAAGAAACCAACAACAGAAAAAACCTCCTAGAACTTAATCCGTATTCAGCAACATTGCAGGGTACAAGATCATCATACAAAAATCAACTGTATAACTATGTACTAGCAATAAACATATGGAAACCAAAATTTAAAATGCAATACCATTAATGGTCACTCAAAAAAATGAAGTAAAATTCTAACAAAACACATTAGACTTGTATGATGAAAACTACACAATACTAACGAAAGAAAAGATGTGAATAAATGGAGAGATATGCCAGAGATCAAATCAGTCGATCCTAAAGGAAATCAGTCCTGAATATTCATTGGAAGGACTGATGCTAAAGCTGAAGCTCCAATACTTCGGCCACCTGATGCAAAGAACTGACTCATTGGAAAAGCCCCCGATGCTGGGAAAGATTGAAGGCAGGAGAAGGGGACGACAGAGGATGAGATGATTGGATGGCATCACTGACTCGATGGACATGAGTTTGAGCAAGCTTCAGGAGTTGGTGATGGACAGGGAAGCCTGGCATGCTGCAGTCCAGGGGGTCGCAAAGAGTCGGACACGACTGAGCGACTAAACTGAACTGCCCTGCTCATGAATCAGAAGATTCAACATAGTAAGGATTTCCGTTCTCCTCAGATTAATGTACAGGCCTTATACAATTCCTATCAACATCCTAGCAATTTTTTTTAGATGTTGGCAAGTTTATCCCTGGTGGCTCAGCTGTTAAAAATCCACCTGCCAATGCAGGAATTTGATCCCTGGGTTGGGAAGATCCCCTGGAGAAGGAAATGGCACCCCACTCCAGTGTTCTTGCCTGGAAAATTCCATGGACAGAGGAGCCTGGAAGGCTACAGTCTGAGGGGTCACAAGAGTTGGTCACAACTTAGTGATTAAACCACCACCATTCTGAAATGTATACGTAAATCAAACAAACAATATTGAAAAAAATAATAAAGTAGGAGGTATCACTATAACAAATTTTAAAACATTATAGAGCTATAGTAATCAAGACTGTATGATGTGGCAAAGAGACAGACACGTGGATCATTCAGTCAGAACAGAGAACGCTGAAACATGCCTACACAAGTACAGCATACTCATTTTATATTACAGTTCAGTGGAGCTGAAGCAATGAGATATCCATAGTTTAAAAAATTAACCTCAACCTAAACCTCACACTAAATACAAAAATTACCTCAAAATGGATCATGGACTTGAATGTAAAATATAACTAAAAAATTTTGGGAGAACATCTTTGAGACCCGGGGCTTAAGGATCAATTAGACATAAGAACAAAAGCACAATCCAAAGAATTAAGAAAAGAATGAATTGGACATCATCAAAATCAAAAGCTCTTGCTCTATGAAAAATCCTATTAACAAGATGAAAAGACAAGCCACAGACTGGTAGAAAAATATTTGCAAACTACATACGTGACAAAGAACTTGGATCAAGAATATATGAAGAACTCTCACAATTCAACAGGTAAAAAACAAAAAACCCCAAACAATACAATTATAAAATGGGCAAAGGATTTGTAACAACATGGATGGAATTTGAGGGTATTATGCTAAATTAAATAAGTCAGATGGAGAAAGACAAACACTGCATGATTTAACTTATATGTGAAACATAAACAAACAAACAAAATAAATTAACATGGACTTCCCTGGTGGTCCAGTGGTTAAGAATCTGGGCTTCCACTACAAAGGGCATGGGTTTGATCCTTGGTTGGGGAACTAAGACCCTTCATGTCACGTGTTGCAGCAAAAAAAGAACAAATGAAACTATAAACAAATACATAGAAACAGAAAACAGAGTACTGGTTACAGGAAGGGAACGGGTGGAGGGAGGGCAAAATGGGCAAAAGGAGTCAACTGCATGGTGACAGAAGTGAGATTTTGGGGGGTGAGCATGCTACCATATACGCAGAAATAAAATGTTGTACATGCAAAACATACAGTGTTATGAACCAATTACCTCAATAATCTTTTTAATTTCAAAGAAAATGGGACAACAAGCAATAAATGCTGGAGAGGGTGTGGAGAAAAGGGACCCCTCTTACACTGTTGGTGGGAATGCAAACTAGTACAGCCACTATGGAGAACAGTGTGGAGATTCCTTAAAAAACTAGAAATAGAGCTGCCATATGACCCAGCAATCCCACTGCTGGGAAACACACCGAGGAAGCCAGAATTGCAAGAGACACGTGTACCCCAATGTTCATCACAGCACTGTTTATAATAGCCAGGACATGGAAGCAACCTAGATGTCCATCAGCAGATGAATGGATAAGAAAGCTGTGGTACATATATACAATGGAGTATTACTCAGTCATTAAAAAGAACACATTTGAATCAATTCTAATGAGGTGGATGAAACTGGAGCCTATTATACAGAGTGAAGTAAGCCAGAAAGAAAAACACCAATACACTATCAGTTCAGTTCAGTCGCTCAGTCATGTCCGACTCTTTGCGACCCCATGAATCGCAGCACGCCAGGCCTCCCTGTCCATCACCAACTCCCGGAGCTCACCCAGACTCACGTCCATCGAGTCAGTGATGCCATCCAGCCATCTCATCCTCTGTCGTCCCCTTCTCCTCCTGCCCACAATCCCTCCCAGCATCAGAGTCTTTTCCAATGAGTCAACTCTTCGCATGAGGTGGCCAAAGTACTGGAGTTTCAGCTTTAGCATCATTCCTTCCAAAGAAATCCCAGGGCTGATCTCCTTCAGAATGGACTGGTTGGATCTCCTTGCAGTCCAAGGGACTCTCAAGAGTCTTCTCCAACACCACAGTTCAAAAGCATCAATTCTTCAGTGTTCAGCCTTCTTCACAGTCCAACTCTCACATCCATACATGACCACAGGAAAAACCATAGCCTTGACTAGACGAACCTTTGTTGGCAAAGTAATGTCTCTGTTTTTGAATATTCTATCTAGGTTGGTCATAACTTTCCTTCCAAGGAGTAAGTGTCTTTTAATTTTATACTAACACATATATATGGAATTTAGAAAGATGGTAATGATAACCCTGTATACGAGACAGCAAAAGAGACACAGATGTATAGAACAGTTTTTTGGACTCTGTAGGAGAGGGTGAGGGTGGGATGATTTGGGAGAATGGCATTGAAACATGTATAATATCATATAAGAAATGAATCGCCAGTCCAGGTTCAATGCAGGATACAGGATGCTCGGGGCTGGTGCGCTGGGATGACCCAGAGGGATGGTACGGGGAGGGAGGTGGGAGGGGGGTTCAGGATGGGGAACACGTGTACACCCATGGCGGATTCATGTTGATGGATGGCAAAACCAATACAATATTGTAAAGTAATTAGCCTCCAATTAAAATAAATAAATTTAAATTAAAAAAAAAAACAAAGAAAATGGGAAAAGGACATGAGGAGACATTTCACTGAAAAAGACATAGGGATGGAAAATAAACACATAAAAAGATGCTGCCATCATTAGCTATTAGAGAAATGCAAATAAAACCACAATAAGATAATGCTGCAGTGAAAAGGAAAAAAGAGGAATGAGTTTTTTCTTTTCCTTTCCTGAGAAGAAAGAAGATAAAGGGAACAATGAGCGAGCCTGGTCATTCCTAGTTTTTACTTTAACTGTTCCTAATCTGTAGTCTGTAATAAAGTTTGTTTTTCTGCCCCTAACTCTGCATGAGCTATATATTGCACCTATTATCCTTTGACTCTGTGCTAATTACATCATGTATCTGGTTATGATATACAGCACTCTCTTCGCAGACTATCCCTGGTAGTTTTTCTCTTTTTGCATTACAGAAAGAAGGCCACAGGGCTACAGAACTGCCTGACTCAATTACTGGGCTACCTGACACCAGCCTATGACTCTTTTTGAAATGATGCAAGAGGAAGAAGAATCAGTCAGTTCAGTTCAGTCTCTCAGTCGTGTCCAACTCTTTGCGACCCCATGAACCGCAGCATGTCAGGCCTCCCTGTCCATCACCAACTCCCGGGATCCACTCAAACCCATGTCCACTGAGTCAGTGAGGTCATCCAACCATTTCATCCTCTGTCGTCCCCTTCTCCTCCTGCCCTCAATCTTTCCCAGCATCAGGGTGTTTTCCAATGAGTCAGCTCTTTGCATCAGGTGGCCAAAGTATTGCAGTTTCAGCTTCATCATCAGTCCTACCAATGACTGGTTGGATCTCCTTGCAGTCCAATGGACTCTCAAGTGTCTTCTCCAACACCACAGTTCAAAAGCATCAATTATTCAGCACTCAGCTTTCTTTATAGTCCAACTCTCACATCCACACATGACCAGTGGTCACTGGAAAAACTATAGCCTTGACTAGATGGACCTTTGTTGGCAAAGTGTTGTCTCTGCTTTTTAATATGTTGTCTAGGTTGGTTCATAACTTTCCTTCCAATGAGTAAGCGTCTTTTAATTTCATGGCTGCAATCAATCACCATCTGCAGTGATTTTGGAGCCCAGAAAAATAAAGTCTGACACTGTTTCCACTGTTTCCCCATCTATTTGCCATGAAGTGATGGGACCAGATGCCATGATCTTAGTTTTCTGAATGTTGACCTTTAAGCCAACTTTTTCACTCTCCTCTTTCACTTTCATCAAGAGGCTCTTTAGTTCTTCACTTTCTGCCATAAGGGTGGTGTCATCTTCATATCTGAGGTTCTTGATATTTCTCCCGGCAATCTTGATTCCAGCTTATGCTTCTTCAAGCCCAGCATTTCTCATGATGTACTCTGCACATAAGTTAAATAAGCAGGGTGACAATATACAGCCTTGACGTCCTCTTTTTCCTGTTTGGAACCAGTCTGTAGTTCCATGTCCAGTACTAACTGTTGCTTCCTGACCTGCATACAGGTGTCTCAAGAGGCAGGTCAGGTGGTCTGGTATTCCCATCTCTTTCAGAATTTTCCACAGTTTATTGTGATCCACACAGTCAAATGCTTTGGCATAGTCAATAAAGCAGAAATAGATGTTTTTTCTGGAACTCTCTTGCTTTTTCGATGATCCAGCAGATGTTGGCAATTTGATCTCTGGTTCCTCTGCCTTTTCTAAAACCAGCTTGAACAACCTGGAAGTTCACAGTTCACATATTGCTGAAGCCTGGCTTGGAGAATTTTGAGCATTACTTTACTAGCGTGTGAGATGAGTGCAATTGTGTGGTAGTTTGAGCATTCTTTGGCATTGCCTTTGGGATTGGAATGAAAACTGACCTTTTCCAGTCCTATGGCCACTGCTGAGTTTTCCAAATTTGTTGGCATATTGAGTGCAACACTTTCTCAGCATCATCTTTCAGGATTTGAAATAGCTCAACTGGAATTCCATCACCTCCACTAGCTTTGTTCGTAGTGATGCTTCCTAAGGCCCACTTGACTTCACATTCCAGGATCTGGCTCTAGGTGAGTGATCACACCATCGTGATTATCTGGGTTGTGAAGATCTTTTTTGTACAGTTCTTCAGTGTATTCTTGCCATGTCTTCTTAATATCTTCTGCTTCTGTTGCTGCTGCTGCTGAGTTGCTTCAGTCGTGTTCGACTCTGTGCAACCCCATAGACGGCAGCCCACCAGGTTCCCCCATCCCTGGGATTCTCCAGGCAAGAACAGTGGAGTGGGTTGCCATTTCCTTCTCCAATGCATGAAAGTGAAAGGTGAAAGTGAATTTGCTCAGTCGTGTCTGACTCTTCATGACCCCATGGACTGCAGCCTACCAGGCTCCTCCGTCCATGGGATTTTCCAGGCAAGAGTACTGGAGTGGGGTGCCATTGCCTTCACTGCTGCTTCTGTTAGGTCCATTCCATTTCTGTCCTTTGTTGAGCCCATCTTTGCATGACCTGTTCCCTTGGTATCTCTAATTTTCTTGAAGAGATCCCTAGTCTTTCCCATTCTATTGTTTTCCTCTATTTCTTTGCATTGATCACTGAGGAAGCCTTTCTTATCTCTCCTTGCTATTCTTTGGAACTCTGAATTCAAATGGGTGTATCTTTCCTTTTCTCCTTTGCTTTTTGCTTCCCTTTTTTCATAGCTATTTGTAAGGCCTCCTCAGGCAGCCATTTTGCTTTTTTGCATTTCTTTTTCTTGAGGATGGTCTTGATTCCTATCTCCTGTACAATGTCACAAACCTCCGTCTATAGTTCATCAGGCACTCTGTCTATCAGATCTAGTCCCTTAAATCTATTTCTCACTTCCACTGTATAGTAATAAGGGATTTGATTTAAGTCATACCTGAATGGTCTAGTGGTTTTCTCCACTTACTTCAATTTAAGTCTGAATTTGGCAATAAGGAGTTCATGATCTGAGCTACAGTGAGCTCCCGGTCTTATTTTTGCTGACTGTATAGAGCTTCTCCATCTTTGGCTGCAAAGAATATAATCAATCTGATTTCTGTGTCGATCATCTGGTGATGTCCATGTGTAGAGTCTTCTCTTGTGTTGTTGCAAGAGGGTGTTTGCTATGACCAGTGCATTTTCTTGGCAAAACTCTATTAGCCTTCACCCTGCTTCATTCCGTATTCCAAGGCCAGATTTGCCTGTTACTCCAGTTGTTTCTTGACTTCCTACTTTTGCATTCCAGTCCCCTATAATGAAAAGGACATCTTTTTTTGGGTGTTAGTTGTAGAAGGTCTTGTAGGTCTTCATAGAACCATTCAACTTCAGCTTCTTCAGCGTTACTGGTTGGGGCACAGACTTGGATTACTGTGATATTGAATGGTTTTGCCTTGGAAACGAACAGAGATCATTCTGTCGTTTTTGAGATTGCATCCAAGTACTGCATTTCAGACTCTTTTGTTGACTATGGAAGAAGAATACAAGAGCTTTATACCTTTGTTCCTCATCACCAAGCCCCGACTGCAAGCCTTCCTAGACTCCTCATGGAAGGAGGGGGACACAGTTCTTAAGGCATAAGCCTTCTGTATCTCCCCTCTGCCAGTTGAAGATTAAAGTCGTTTTTCTGTTTCCTCCAAACTCTCCATAATTTTTTATTTGGCCTTGGTCGGCAGAGAAAACCAAGATTTTGACTGCAACAATATCAATATGCAAGAATGGATAAAATAAAAAACAATGACAACAGTGGCAAGGATGCAAAGAAACCAGATCTCTCATATACTGATGGGAGTGTAAAATGCTATACAGCCACTCTGGAAAAATTTCTTTAAAAACTAAACATACAAAAAAAAATCTAAACATACACTTGCCACATGCAGGCATGCTAAGTCGCTTCAGTCATATCGGACTTTTTGCAACACTATGGACTTTAGCCCTCGAGGCTCCTCTGTCCATGGGGATTCTCCAGGCAAGAATACTGGAGTGGGTTGCCTTGCCCTTCTCCAGGGGATTTTCCCAACCCAAGGATCAAACCTGCATCTACTGGGGCTCCTGCATTGCACTGAGTCACTGAACCACTAGGTCTGCCCACACTTACCATATGACCCAGAAACGACTTTCCTGGGCATATATCTCAGACAAATGAAAGTTGTGCTCAGTTGCTCAGTGGTGTCTGACTCTTTGCAACTTCCTGCACTATAGCCCGCCAGGTTCCTCGGTCCATGGGATTATCCAGGCAAGAATACTGGAAAGTTGTGCGTGCTAAAGTCACTTCAGTCGTGTTGCACTCTTTGCGACCCTATGAACCATAGCCCGCCAGGCTCCTCTGTCCATGGAATTCAACAGGCAAGAATACTGGAATAGGTTGTTCTGTCCCCCTTCAGGGGATCTTCCCAACCCAGGGATCATATCAGAGTCTTCTGCATTACAGGTGAATTGTTTACCGCTGAAACTCTGGGGAAGCCCACTGGAAAGTTATGTCTACCCAAATTCTATATGCAGATGTTTATAATAGTTTTATCTGTAACAGCCCCAAAATGCAAATAACCAAAATGTCCCTAATTAGGTGAATGGTTAAACAAACTGTACTATATCCATAGCATGAAACACTCCTCATCAACAAAAAAAGAACAGACTATTGATACATGTATCAACTTGGATAGATCACAAGGTCATTGAACAAAGCAGAAAAAATTGGAAAAAAAATCACACTTTATGACTTCATTTACATAAAATTCTCAAAAGGACAAAATTATAGAGTAGGAAAACAAATTCATATTTGGCAGGGGTTATGTATGATGGGGGTGTTAGGTGTGCCTGTGAAGGGGTGGCTCTCTAGTGAAGGAATATTTCTACATCTTGGTTGCAATCATGGTTGCACAAATCTACACAAGTGATAAAATAACATAGACCTGTACATATACAACATTCCAGTGTCAGTTTCCTAGTTTTTTATATTGTAGTATAATTATGTAAAATGTAATGATTAGACTAAACAGGATGAAGAGTATGTGGAGCATTTCTGTACTGTTTTTGCAACTTCTTGGGAATCCTTCGTTATGTATCATAAGTTAAAAAATAAACCACTTATAAAGCAAGTAACTCAGAAAACAAGAGTGTGGAAGCTAAAACCCAAGGAGCAAGTAAATAAAATGTTATAATAATAACCTATAATAACATGCAGTTTTATGAAGAGAGATTTTAAATAGGGAAGATTTGCATAGGCCAGTGATATACAATACCAAGATCATTTTTATCTGTAGGATTAAAACATGTGCTAAAAAATATTAGAGCCACAGATTAAAATGTCTCACCTTAAACCAGCCAACTGGCTATTAATGAATTGCTTGCAATTAGTCACATAAACAAACAATGAAAAAATTCTGCAAACAATGAAAAAATCATTCGCAAAGTGTCTTCAGGCTAGTTGTTCAAACTTTATCTAGTAAGTGGTGGGAATGAAGAAGTTTCATAATGGATAAGCCAGAACCTATTCCTACAACTGTCATACAGTTAATTGATTTGTGTATGCCCTGTGTAGGATGTCCTCAAGTTTGTTTAACTACAGAATACATTCATCTCCAGCTGTGCTAGGAAAAGAATATTTGCACTGAGTAAAATGTTTAGTGATAATTAGAAAGGAGCAAATAGGGGAAACCTGCCTCTCCCTCCTTGGACACAAAATGATAACCACTAGCCATATGAAGCTATTTAAATTTTTAAAAATTAAAATCAAATTTAAAATGTAGTTCCCAGATACATTTCAAGTGTTCAATGTGACTAATGGCTACCATATCAGAACAGCTTAGATATAGAACTTTTCCATCATCACAAAAAGTTCTGTTGGACAGTGTTGCTCTAGAGCATGAAAAACATGTCATTTCCCCACAATCATAGGTAGTGTTACAGCCCAAAGAGCTCTGACAGAAATTAGTATTGCATTATCTGAGGTTCTCATTTACACATAATTTTATCTCCAGCAATACTGAGCAATATGTTGCAGTGGTTAAGTGCTAGGGTTTTAGGGTAGAATAGCACTGGATTAACATTTTAGCACCAACCTTTGCCAAGTTGTGTGACCTCAAGCATGCTATTTTGCTTCTCTGTGCCTGTATTCTCCCCTTTTTTTTTTTAAAGGTGGGGGCTCGGGAATAATGGAAACTCCCTCAAAGGGTTGTTGCGAAAGACTAAATGAGAAAAGCGCAATACCTGACACATGTGATCTGTAAATATTATTCTTGAAGTCCAGACGATGGATTTGGGTTGTTCTAGGACTTTGCCAACAAAGGTCCGTCTAGTCAAGGCTATGGTTTTTCCAGTGGTCATGTATGGATGTGAAAGTTGGACTGTGAAGAAAGCTGAGCACTGAAGAATCGATGCTTTTGAACTGTGGTGTTGGAGAAGACTCCTGAGAGTCCCTTGGCCTGCAAGGAGATCCAACCAGTCTATTCTAAAGGAGATCAGTCCTGGGTGTTCTTTGGAAGGAATGATGCTAAAGCTGAAACTCTGGTACTTTGGCCACCTCATGTGAAGAGTTGACTCATTGGAAAAGACTCTGATGCTGGGAGGGATTGGGGGCAGGAGGAGAAGGGGACGACAGAGGATGAGATGGTTGGATGGCATCACCGACTCGATGGACATGAGTCTGAGTGAACTCCAGGAGCTGGTGATGGAAAGGGAGGCCTGGCATGCTGCGATTCATGGGGTCGCAAAGAGTCAGACACGACTGAGCAACTGAACTGAACTGACCTGAACTGAGGACCTAGACTCTAGATGACCAGTAGAAAAGGGAATATTCAATTGTACAAGTAGCAAGGGAGTCCATCCCTAACAGGGCCCCCCTTTGACTCTTGATAAATAAACAGTAACCACACTGTTCCTCCATACTTGGGGACAGTAACGGAAGAGAAGACATATTCTCCCTTAGAGATCTATTTGTCTTGCAGCTTTCAAAAAGTTAAAGAATATCTTACCCTTGTCCTTAAAGGATTCAGAATTGAAAGTTAACCACCCAGTCATATCAAATAATTTAAAAGCACAACACACCATCTATAAAAGGTTACCCAAACAAGTCACTCAGTAGTAGGGACACTTGGAGTTTGTCTCCAGCTGTTTCTGGCAATCAAATCCAATTTTTTGATGTATTATTATAGTAAAATGTTACTATACCCAATCCTTTGTGAGTACCACACAACAAGCCTGCTGTACCTCTGAAATCAACTGGATATTTATTGAACACCTACTAAATACAGGACACTTTCACTATACACCAGCCATTAGCAAGCTACATCTGGCAAGTCAAATTAGGTCCACTTTGTATTTTCCTTATGGTAAGAAAGGTATGAATGACTTTTACATTTTTTCACCTGTTGGAAGAACTGCCTTCACCCACTAATACGAAACACCAAATGGCCCTGGACATTAGCTTTTGCTCCAGACTTGATAATGTTTCTTAATTAATTCAACCTAAAATTACAAGACAAAAGAGCACTTACATGTGAAACTTACACAGTAGGAAAGTCATTTCAACAGCTAACACTGTTTGAATCATAAGTGATGCCAACATGCTTTATACACTTTCCATGGTGTTAGAAATCAAAACAACAAAATCACAATGAGGTACCACTTTGCACCCATTAGCATGTCTGTAATTAAAAAAATAGACATTAAAGATGTGGAAGAGAATATACATTGCTAATGGGAGGGGAAAATATACAGCCACTTTGGTAAATTCTGGCAGTTCCTCACAAATTTAAAAAAAGAATTCCATATGGCCCAGCAATTCTACTCCTAGATAGGTACCAAGAGAAATGAAAGCATATATCTGCACAGAAATATGTACATGAATGCTTATAGCAGCATTATTCATAATAACCAAAAGGCAGAAGCCAACCAACTGATGAGTGAATAAGTGAAATATGGAAAGCCATACAGCAGAATATTATTTAGCCATTAAAATGAAGTATTGATACATACTACAATTTGGAAAAACTTCAGAAACCTTATGTTAAGTGAAAGAAGCTAAACACAAAAGATTTTTGTATGATTCATACACACTGGCAATAAAAATTAATGAAGTACTGGTACATGCTACAATATGGAAGAACCTCAAAAATATGCTAAGTGAAAGAAGCCAGGCACGAAAGACCACTTCTTACTTGATTTAATTCAGATGAAATGTCCAGAATATGCAAATTTATAGAGACAGAAAATAGATTAGTGGTAACCTGGAGTTGGGAGTGGGAATGAGGATTAATTGTAAATAAATGAGTATGAGGGATTTAGGAGGGAAGTGAAAATGTTCTAAAACATTATGATTATGGTTGCATCATTCAGTAAAGTTACTAAAAATATTGAACTATACACTTGAAATGGGTGAATTTTCTGATATGAAAAATATATCCTAATAAAGTTATTAAAAATAGGAAAGGAAGAGTAGGGGAAACTGGGTGAGGGGTGCACAGGAATTCTGCATTATCTTCCCAACTTTTCCATAAACCTCACACTATTCTGAAATTTAACTAAAAAATAACAAGAATATGTTTGTGCATTCATACCCATCTGTGTGAAAAGACATTTATAAAGATAAAATGTGTCAAATCTCATTATAGGTGAGCATTAACATTAACATTTGAAACTATTTTGACAACAGAGAATACTATTAGCCCCAAATAAAATGTTACCCCCAAAAAAGAATTTCATTATTCTCATTAGTTGTCCTGTATTACCTAAAATAAATGCTCAATTATTATTACTTTGAATTTTATCAATAAACATTTGCTGAAATTTGTTTTCTCCTTTGTCATATAAGTACCTACACATTATCCTCGATTTTGTTTTTTGGCCCACAGAGCCTAAAATATTTACTATCTGGTTCTTTACAGAACTGTGTTCTACACTATTACAGGATAAATATAATCAGTCTCCTTCTTGAGTGTATTGTTATCATTACCTAGTTTTGGCATAATGCCCTTAGTATATTAGTAGCTCAGTCCTGTCCGACTCTTTGTAACCCCATGTCCGGCGAACTCTGGAGGCAAAAATACTGGAATGGGTAGCCACTCCCTTCTCCACGGGATCTTCCTGATCTAACCACGGTTTCCTGCATTGCAGGCAGATTCTTTACCATCTGAGCCTCCAGGGAAGCCTGTCCTTAGTATAGATCCTATAATTTTGCCTTTTTAGCTCTTCACAGAAAAGTTGCCAAGCCCTGTTCTACACTGTAACAGGGTAAATATAATCAGTCTCTTTCCTGAGTATATTCTTATCATAACTTAGCTGTGGTATGATGCCAGTCTGGATATCCCCTATAAAGGATAAGCCGTGCATTTTTTCTGCTGTGGCACTATTTAGGATTCCCATAAATAGAAACACTATTAGCTTAATAGTCTAGCAAAACTTTGATGTCACCTTTATTATCCTGATATTAAAGAGTCAACACTATAGACAGTGTCAAGATGACCCTCAAGTTGTTATGTCACCACGCCATGGACTCCGTGAGATCTCTTAGATATCAAGTGGCTCCTATGGCATCACACCCTGCCTTTGGCATCACCCTGGCACATCACCTTAGTGTCATATGCTATCACTGTTGTGGCAGAATTCTACCCTAATGCCACTCCACCGAAATGTCAGCATAATTAACCCCTATTTCCTTCCAATCCTTTGGCAGCGGCAGGAGCGATGGGGAGGGTGGCCACAGGCACTGGTTCGAGCTCAGGAGGTAATATTCAGCTGCTACCGTTTTCCCTTCCGCTTACCACTGCAGATAGGGCCCCCAGGACAGGACTTTTTGGGTCCCATAACTCTCTTGCCATGACCCCGCACCCATTTCGCGTCACTGACTTAGTGCCCCAACAGCGACCACCCACCCCGGTTCTACACGAAGCCGCTCCCCATACCTGACTCCATTCTCCAGCTGTCATCCTGGGCCAATTCCACCGGCCACTTGACTACGGCGGCTGCAAGGGACCCTGGGACTCGTAGTTCCGCGCCGCTAGGGTCAGAGTCGGGGAGAGTGGCGAAGGCGCCTCCCTGCCCGGAACTGCGCTCAGACTGCAACTCCCAGAGGCGCCCTGCGATGGGAAAAGCAAAGGAAGAAGAGAGGATGGTGATTGGTGGAGCTCTACGGGCTCTTTTGATTAGCGCTCGGAGCCTGCGAAGTGAGGAGGTGGTGGATCTGGCTGCACCGAGATCCTGGGAAAGCGAAATGGAGGGGTGTGTGTCTAACCTAATGATCTGCAACCTGGCCTACAGCGGGAAGCTGGAGGAGTTAAAGGAGAGGATCCTGGCGGATAAGTCCCTGGCCACTAGGACTGACCAGGTAAAGCAGCGCTGGACCCTCTCCGCAGGCGGCGGCGGCGGCGGCGGAGACAACGTGGCTGCACAGCCCTGCCCAGTCCAGGGGGAGGCCGGTTCCGAGAGGGCGGGATTCCCGCCCCCGCCTCCCCATCCTTACCCCTGGGTCACCTCAGGACTCGGGATAGAGCGGCCCAATCTAGCCCCGCAAACTGCCAATGTTTCCCCCCCTCCCCCTTTGGCCCGGTACTTAGCTTGCTGTATTTTGGATATTTCTAGAACGTTTAGCTCATTTCTCAGAAATGCCCAATCTTTGAGGCATCTGTGAGAAGGAAAGTTTTTGGATTTTTGAAATGGATTTCTTTGCTTTTATTAGTGATTTTATTCGAGGCAACATGTGTAACTGAACGCCTCTTCTGTGTCAGGCAGTTACTGGAAGGAGCAGACGTGGATAAAATAATCCCAAATCATGTCCGATTCTAATTGTATTCTTCGGGAGAGAAGTTGACGTGGTGCTTTCAGAACATATCATGGAAGGACCTGATTTAATCTGGCTTAGGAAAGCCGAATGTTGTAACCCTTAAAGACTTTGCAAAGGAGGGAAGATTGGCTGTATCTTGAAGAAGGAGTGAGGTTTCCCTGGAGGATGAATGGGCAGTTTAGGCAGAAGCGAAACAAAAGAGAGTGGACCTTGGGAATGTTTCTTTCTGCTCTCCTACTTAAAGAATCCTCATGCTTTCACCCTGAGTTTCTAGAAAGATTCATGGTGCCCTCAATAAGCCAACAAACATTTATAGATTGCTTCCTGTTTGACAGGCACAGTGCTAAGCACTAGCAAGATAATGTCACATAATTAAAAATCTCCATTTTGTGTCTTTGGGAAGAGAATTAGAAGTCGGGAGGCTTCTCTGGAACTTTCCTTTGCTGCTCAACCTGAAAAATCCCTTTGCCTAGTTTGCCTTTAGTTTGGTCTGGTAATGTTTAATACTTTAGATTTAATTTAACAAAATTAAATTAAGATTTAATAATACTTCTAACCATTCTTCATCAAGTCAATGGCATAAAAAAGGGAGAAACTATTCAGAATCAAAAGACTTAAAAAACAACTGTTGCAACTTGTGGACCTTGTATGGATCCTGATTGAAAACAAGCTAACTGTAAAAAGACATTTGGGATACTGTTGTGGAAATCTGAATACAGATTGGGTATTTGATGTTATAAAGGAGTTAGAGTTAATTTTAATCAGTGTAATAGCTATGTAGTAAAGTATTTTTATGGAGAAGGAAATGGCAACCCAGTATTTTTGCCTGGGAAATCCCATGGACAAAGGAGTCTGGCAGGCTACAGTCCATGGGGGTCACAAAAGAGTTGGACAGGACTTACCGACTAAACTGACTAAACAACAACAGAGTGTTTTTTAGATACTCAAATATTTAGGGATGAAAAGTCATGATATTTAAGATTTGTTTTTTAAAATCTCTTTAAGAAAAAAAAACAGATGAAGCAAATATAAGAAAACATTTGTACAATGTAAGTGAGTGGCCTATTTTTATATGAGTTTGAAATTTTTGTAATAAAGCTTATAATAGTATTTTCTTTTACCCAGAGCTAAGAAATATAGCAGTCACTGCAAAAAAAATAAGAGCGAGAAATTCTTATTGAGAAACATGACTAACTCCTTTCTAGCTTATTTAAAAAAAAAATAATGTTGCTTTCTAAATCTGTGTGTGGTATGTTTTTAAAATGGCTGTATAGGGAATCTCAACTAGTTTTATGAACATTTCCTTTCCATAAGATTCACTTGTTCTTTCTAGAGCATCTAGAAAATTCAGGCTTGTGTCCTAATTTCACCATTTACTAGCTATGTGACCTTGGACAAGCTGCTTACCTTGAGGAATCTTAGTTCCCTGATCTGTAAAATGGGGATAATATATACTATATAGTATCATAGGGATTATAGGAGATGATAGACATAAAATTTTTAGCACAGTGCCTGACATAAAAATATGTACATAGCTAAAGCTCTATTTCTGCCAAAGCACTGAAGTAAGTTTTTTGCTCTATTACTTTCATGGGTCTATTCTACCCAGAATTACCTACATTCATCAGTGTATTCTCTGCATGGTACTAAAACCTTAGGCTCTCTTATATAAGTAATGTAGTTTGAGGTTACCTACCTGAGGATCCAGTCCTCTCCATTTCTTGTTTCCAAACCGTATGTTCACTGGCTCAGGATTAATATGTTCTGCTTTCTTGTCTTAGTTCTTTTATTTCTTTTCAAGAATGTTGATCTTACTGCTTCTCTGTTTTCCGTGTAGGACAGCAGGACAGCGTTGCATTGGGCATGCTCAGCTGGACATACAGAAATTGTTGAATTCTTGCTGCAACTTGGAGTGCCAGTGAATGATAAAGATGATGTGAGTACTAGGCAGCGTTGATAAATTCCCTGTTATCTTTAGAGTCCAGACTGGTGTTTACTGAAGCCCAAGAATTAAAGTTACAAACAAATTTTAACCTTTAAGACTAGGAAGTTGCAGCATGGTGCCAGTGACCAAATACAGGACTGGTGGTTGCATTATTTCAGAATGTTCATTTTGCCACTCATAGCCTGTAATTTAAGGTAAGCAGATCAAGGCTTATTGCAATGACCTCTAAGAGACTACAAACCCTTTTTTATTATGTTAAAAATTTTTTGGTGAATAGTGCCTAGATATTAGAATGAAGGCCTAGAACCTTTTTTGTTATATAGAGATTTAGTGCAATGGTATTGGTTATATTAGAGTAAGACTTCTTGCAGGAGACCCTGGTTCGATTCCTGGGTTGGGAAGATCTGCTGAAGAAGGGATAGGCTACCCTCTCCAGTATTCTTGGGCTTCCCTTGTGGCTCAGCTGATAAAGATGGAATGGGGAGGGAGGAGGGAGGAGGGTTCAGGATAGGGAACACATGTATACCTGTGGTGGATTCATTTTGATATTTGGCAAAACTAATATGGTTATGTAAAGTTTAAAAATAAAATAAAATTAAAAAAAAAAAGAAAAGGTTAATACTTTTTCTATTTCATTAACTAAGTGAATTATTTAAATAAAACTACTGAATTTTCTAAAGCTTGCAAAAAAAAAAAAAAAAAAAAGAATCTGCCTGCAATGCAGGAGTCCTGGGTTCTATCCCCTGGAGAAGGGAACGGCTATCCACTCCAGTATTCTGGCCTGGAGAATTCCATGGACTGTATAGTCCATGGGGTCGCAAAGAGTTGGACTCAACTGAGTGACTTTCACTTTCACTTTCTGAAGAATAAGGGTGAAAACTTTTTGTAAACAGGTTCCTTTTCAAGGATGCTTGAGGAAGCAATATTCATAATGGCAAAAAAAGAAAAATAATGGAGGAATAGTTGAGTACAGTATGTATATCCACATGATAGTATGCAGCCAATAAAGTTATGATTCCAAATGACAGAAAAATTCCTACAACATGATGATAAGTGGAAATTGTGGAAAATACAACTCAACAAAGCTTGATATCCTATGATCCCTATTTAAAAGCACATTAGAGTTAGACTTAGGTAGTCTCCATGTTACAGAATTATGGAGGCTTTTCTTTTGTATGTATCTGATTTCCAAATATCCTGCAGTGCTTAATGAGGGAAAGAATATATTTTCTTAAAACCATTCATACACAGCTCTGTAAACCCTGTCTTAATGTTAGCATTAATCCCTGTGACTTTTCTGCCTGGTTTGTGTTCTGTCCACCTCTTTTACAGGCAGGTTGGTCTCCTCTTCATATTGCTGCTTCCGCTGGCCGAGATGAGATTGTCAAAGCCCTTCTGGGAAAAGGTGCTCAAGTGAATGCTGTCAATCAAAATGGCTGTACTCCCCTACATTATGCAGCTTCCAAAAACAGGCATGAGGTAGGGTTCCATTCCTAGGCTTCTTCTTTTGAGTTCTAAACCTCTGGCAAACACAAATATTAACAGATATCTGCATTGTTTTCTTTTACATCTTCTCAGATTGCTGTCATGTTACTGGAAGGTGGAGCTAATCCAGACGCTAAGGACCATTATGAGGCCACAGCAATGCACCGCGCAGCAGCCAAGGGTAACTTGAAGATGATTCATATTCTTCTGTACTACAAAGCTTCCACAAACATCCAAGACACTGAGGGTAACACTCCTCTGTAAGTGGCGAGTAGCAGTCATTTGTATTCTACCTGACATTAGCCCTCTTGCACTAATTCTTACACATCATTTTTTTTTAATTCTGCTTATAATACATCTTTATGGCCAAAAAAAAATTGAAAGTACACAAAAGTATAAAGATAAAAATGCAAAGTGCCTATCATCTTGCCTCCCGGAAATAACCACTGACAACATTTTAATGTATTTCCTCCCTGTCTTTTATATGTAAATATGCATACTTTACATATGCTTTTTTTTTTGTAAAATTGGAACCATATTGTGTGCGTAGTTTCATATATTGTGCTTTTTACCTCATAGTGTAATCATTTTCCAATGTTAATAATTGATTTTGAATGCCTATACACAACACTATTTTATGCCAGAATTTAATAATTCCTCTATTACTGTATATTTAAGCTTTTTTGAGTTTTCCACCATTATAAATAATGCTACATTGATCAAACGTTATACAAAAACCTTTGGCTGTATTGCTGATTAGTATCTTAGTGTAGAACTAGAATTGCTGGGTCAACAGATACACATTTTAAAACAGTTGCTGTATATTCCCAAATTACTTCCAGAGGAGTTGTATTATTGCCTCCTCCCAACAGCAGTTTGAGAGTGCCTATTACCCCTTTCCAACACAAAAAAATATCCTTTTCTTATAGGAAAAATGGTGTTTCAGAGTTGTAACTTGCATTTTTTTACTATCAAGGAAGCTAAACATTTTTAGTGCCTGTGACTATTTCTTCTCTAAATTATAGCTTTCTATATCCCTTTCTCTGTTTCCTTTTGGAAAATTAATTTACTTTTACTGATTTGTTTGCATAGCCTTGACATAGTACAAATATTAACCTTCTTCCATGCTAGTTGAAAATATTTTTCCCAGTTTGTCTTTAAATTTTATTTTTTTGAAATGACAGAGTTTTCAACTTCTATATAGTCAGATCTATTAATCTTCCCTCATAGCTAGAAAGTGCTTCCTCACCCTGAAGTTAGATAAATATTCACCTGTATTTTGGGGCTTCCTGGTGTCCTAGATGGTAAAGAATCTGCCTGCAATGCGAGAGACCCAGGTTCAGTCCCTGGGTCAGGAAGATCCCCTGGAGAAGGGAATGGCTACCCACTCCAGTATTCTTGCCTGGAGAATTCCATGGACAGAGGAGCCTGGCAGGCTACATTCCGTGGGGTTGAAAGAGTCGGACACGACATAGCAACTAATATATTTTCACACGCTACAATCGAGAACTCAGGCATTTTCATTGCAGATCCAGTCTCTTTATATTTATTGGGCTTCCCTGGTCGCACAAATGGTTAAGAATCTGCCTATAATGCAGGAGACCCAGGTTTGATCCCTGAGTTGGGAAGATCCCCTGGAGAAGGAAATGACTACTCACTCCAGTATTCTTGCCTGGGAAATCCCATGGACAGAGGAGCCTGGCGGGCTATAGTCCACGGGGTGACAAAAGAGTCAGACACAACTAAGTGACTAACACTTATTATACTATGTACACTTAAGTCACCTGTATTTTATTGCTGTTTTACGAAAAAACATTGTATTTGTTTTAATTTTATTTTTTTATTTATTTACTTTAATTAGAGGCTAATTACTTTACAATATTGTATTGGTTTTGCCATACATCAGCATGAATCTGCCACAAGTGTACACGTGTTCCCAATCCTGAACCCCCCTCCCACCTCCCTCCCCATCCCATTCCTCTGGGTCATCCCAGTGCACCAGCCCCAAGCATCCTGTAGTTACTGTTTTTCATTTAACTCAAATGCATCTGGCACTGATTATGTATGATCTGAAGCCATCCTCTACCTTGATATTTCTTCTACAGTACTTGGCCACTTTTATTCCTTATTAAATGATGACTTTTTTGAACCAGAAAATCTGAGTCTTCTTTTTAGTCCAGAGTAAGATTCAGTGTTGTTTTCTTAACTCTTTGTTTTAAAATTTTTCTCTGTAGTTCTGTGTGGCTTTATTAGAAAAACATGCATGTTCTAGCCCTTTTCTCCAAATAAGAAAGGGAGGGTGGCCTGGAGGAAATTTAGGAGTCACAGGCAGTGTTGGGTCCTGGGAAGAGCCAAAGATTAAGGAATAGTTAGATGCTATTTGCCCTATCCAAACTCAGCCACTTAACAGCTATATTAAATATTTGTATTAAATAACTTGGAGAAGTTACTTAAGTTTCCTGAGTCTAATTTTCTTATCTGTAATATGAGATATGTAAAATTCCTTCCTCCCTAAGGTTAAATAAAATAACATGTTAAGTGTATAGTACTCTGCCTGGTAAACTGTTAAGTGCCTCACAAGGTCCCCACCTCCACCCCCGCCCAACTCACTGCTCAGCCCTGTTGTCATCATATACAAAGACTTTAACCTCTGTCACAATTTCAGCTGTAAAATGGTGATAATAATACCTTGCTAACTTACAGAGTGCCTGTAACAATCATATGATATAAAAAATTTTATAGACTGCTTTTCCAATATTTAAACCACACAAGTTGCTATTAGCAGATTATATATAGAGGTTTTTCTGAATTCTAATCCAGAATTATTGTATGTGTTTGGTGTAACCTACTAATCTCCATAAATTGAGGGCATTGTTCCTTAGGCTGGCATTTAGCTCACTTTTGTTGTAGTAGGGTCAGAATTGTTATTTATGATCTGAGATTATAAAGCTATATTCCACTGAATTTTAACTTATATACACTCTTCTCCATGGAAATAGATTTTCCTTTCAAGATTAAATAACTTTCCAACATCACACGACCATATGCAGTTTAGACTACCTGTCAGGGACTCCTAAACATTACATAGAATTGGAAATGATTAATCAATCTCTGTGGTCCTTGATTTCAGACACTTAGCCTGTGATGAAGAGAGAGTGGAAGAAGCAAAATTGCTGGTGTCCCAAGGAGCAAGCATTTACATTGAGAATAAAGAAGAAAAAACACCCCTGCAAGTGGCCAAAGGTGGGCTGGGTTTAATACTCAAGAGAATGGTGGAAAGCTAAGCAGCTTGGATTTAGTCTTACTTTGTTTTGTGGCTGTCCCCTAATGTACTGGTAACTAATGTACTTGTGCATAAGACATCATCTATGAATGATGAAGTTTTTTCACCTCCCAAGTCTTGTAAACATGTTTACTATTGTTCCTGCTGAGTTATTTGTTCTTAGCTTACAACTTGCTTTCCAGGCATTGAACAACTGTTGACATTGTTCTACTCTAATATATTATTCTGTATTGAATTTTGGTTAATTCTGTGTGAGTGATTCTGTGGCTGTTGTGAGTCTTAAGCACCCTATCACACACACTCTATCCCCCTTTGAGGCAGAACAACCCCAGGAGCACCAGGCCAATTGTTCTGCTAAATGTTTCTAGGTAGATTCTAGAATGTTCCTCCATACAGTTAAAACACATCATAACTCGTTTTTCAAGATCACTCAGAAGCCTATGCCACATATTTCTGTTTTTTCCGACAATACGGTTTAATTTGTTTTTGTTATCGGAAGAATACTTACATCTTGTGAGGACCAAGTTTTCGGTTCGGGGATGCTGTCCAAGTTTGGCATTCAAGTACCAGTGTCTTTTTTAATGAGCTGTTTCCCTCCAAAGTAAAATGTATTGTTTTTAAAAAGAAAATTTTAAAGTACCTATATTAAATCACACCATATTGAAAAGAATGTCAAGTTTGTTACCGTGATGTGTAACAAAAATGAATTTTGATTTGTATTTCAGCAGCTAAAAAAATAAAATGCTGAATCTCCTGATTCTTCTTTCAAATCAGTTAGATACTCACTTAAGCCTTTAAAGGCTTTATAAAGATACTTTCTTAATTTTTGGTAACTCTAAAGTCAGTAAAATTAGTGAAGCTTGAACTGCAGCTAAAATATGTAAAAATCTTCTGAATTGCTAATTCAATTGGAGCAACAGAAAATTAATAAGTATAAACTTGATCTCAATTTAGGGAAACATTTTAAATGATTCAGTTCAGTTCAGTTCAGTTCAGTTCAGTCTCTTAGTCGTGTCCGACTCTGTGACCCCATGAATCGCAGCACGCCAGGCCTCCCTGTCCATCACCAACTCCCAGAGTTCACTCAACCTCAATGTCCATCAAGTCGGTGATGCCATCCAACCATCTCATCCTCCGTCGTCCCCTTCTCCTCTTGCCCCCAATCCCTCCCAGCATCAGAGTCTTTTCCAATGAGTCAACTCTTCGCATGAGGTGGCCAAAGTATTGGAGTTTCAGCTTTAGCATCATTCCTTCCAAAGAAATCCCAGGGCTGATCTCCTCTAGAATGGACTGGTTGGATCTCCTTGCAGTCCAAGGGACTCTCAAGAGTCTTCTTCAAAACCACAGTTCAAAAGCATCAATTCTTCGGCGCTCAGCTTTCTTCACAGTCCAACTCTCACATCCATACATGACCACTGGAAAAATCATAGCCTTGACTAGACGGACCTTTGTTGGCAAAGTAATGTCTCTGCTTTTGAATATGCTATCTAGGTTGGTCATAACTTTCCAAGGAGTAAGCGTCTTTTAATTTCATGGCTGCAGTCACCATCTGCAGTGATTTTGGAGCCCAGAAAAATAAAGTCTGACACTGTTTCCACTGTTTCCCCATCTATTTCCCATGAAGTGATGGGACCAGATGCCATGATCTTCGTTTTCTGAATATTGAGCGTTAAGCCAACGTTTTCACTCTCCAGTTTCACTTTCATCAAGAGGCTTTTGAGTTCCTCTTCACTTTCTGCCATAAGGGTGGTGTCATCTGCATATCTGAGGTTCTTGATATTTCTTCCATCAATCTTGATTCCAGCTTGTGCTTCTTCCAGCCCCGAGTTTCTCATGATATACTCTGCATAGAAGTTAAATAAGCAGGGTGACAATATACAGCCTTGACGTACTCCTTTTCCTATTTGGAACCAGTCTGGTGTTTAAATGATTACTAGTCATAAAGTCTAATGAACTCCAAGTGACTCTTCTAATTATTTTTATTTGAATTTTATGCTGCAAATATTGCTTGAAATAAGTAATCCAAATGAGTCCACAACCTTCAATTAATTTGGGGTCAGAAACTTAATGAATGGTATCTAAAATGGGTTTTGTAAACATAAATGTGTTGTTGATATGCAAACCCTTTTACGTAAGTATTTTGAGTGCAGAGCTTTACAATTATTAATCAGGGAAGCATATTCTTATAGAACTAGACTTTGTTTATTGAATGCTAGAGATAGAATTGCTGATGGGAAATAATTTCTTTCTAATGTTTTTTAGCGTGATCACAGAATAAAGTTGTATTTAATAGAGCCTGTTAGGACAGAAGGTATTCATAAGTGCTGAGTCTTTTTGTCTGAGTTAGTAGGTTTTATGAATGTAAAAGAAAACTCATCTTAATTCTTTAATAAACAATACAGATGAAACCAAGCCTCATGTAATTTGTATGCCTTTGGCATTTTATTCCATTTTATTTTTTTGCCTGCATCATGTGACACGTGGGACCTTAGTTCCCTGACCAGGGATCCAACCTGCATCCCCTACATTGGAACTGTGGAGTCTTAACCATTGGACCACCAGGGAACTCCCTATTGGCATTTTAAATGAAGTGGCTTAACATTTCAATCACTAAAACTGAGGGTATTGATGGCCTCAGATATTGATCAGATTGTTTCATGTTCCCTATAGGAAACCCAGTAGAGATTAAGCTGATTCAAGTTCAGCAGGTTTTACAGTTACGTTCAAAATGAACTCAGTGATGACAATTTTAACTGTAGAGCTTAACTGAGAATATAATATGGAAACAATAGATAAACAAAAGAGTGGAAAAAATTACATTCGTATTTATTGGAGGGAGTCTGCGATATCAGTGTGGTTCTTTGAGATTCAAGATAATTGTACATTTTACTTCATCATCTCTGACTTAACAATTTAGTTGACCTTAGTGTTTTGATTTCCCAATATAACTATACCAGCTACACTGAATTCATTACATGGCGTGTCTTCCACTTTTTGTTTCCATATCCTTTTATACGATCAAGCCCCCAGGTTCTTCTGTTAGCAAGTTTGATATAGTATGGGAGCTCCTCACTTTGAGGTGTATGACTATAACTTCACAGTTGTACTGACTACCTAAAACTGAATGCAGACATTTTAATGTGCATTTTTCTGGCAAGAGGGTTCTGTAGCTTTCGTCCGATTCTCAAAGGGATGTATGACTTCTAAAAAGGTTAAGAATACCTGGTTGAGGGGAAGGATGGGAAGAAGGGATAGTTAGGGAGTTTGGGATGGACACTGCTTCCCTAATGGCTCAAAAGAATCCGCCTGCAATGCAGGAGACGTGGGTTCAATCCCTGGTTTGGGAAGATCCCCTGGAGAAGGGCACATCAACCCCACTCCAGTATTCTTGCCTGGAGAATCCCATGGGGAGAGGAGCCTGGCAGGCTGCAGTTCATGGAGTTGCAAAAGAGTTGGACAATGGATAACTAACAAGGACCTACTGTATAGGACAGGGAACTCCACTCGATGTGGCAGCCTGGATGGGAAGGGAGTTTGGGGGAGAATGGATACATGTATATGTATTCCTGAGTCCCTTTGCTGTCCATCTGAAACTATCACTACATTGTTAATTAGCTAAACTCCAATACAAAATAGAAAGTTTAATTAAAAGGAATCCCCAGTTGAGAGAAAGAAATACTGAATCAATTATCAGCAGACATAGGTTCTCCAAAAGTAGAATACCACACTTTATAAATGTTTACATCCATTCTCTATTGTAGCCATTAAGAGGGCAGAAATCATCTCCATTTTACAGATGATCAAACACCAAGAGCTAGAACTACAACTAACACTAAATTTCCTGGATCCTGATCCTGAAAGAAAATTATTCATTTTCTTTCTGCCTCTACTCAAAAAACAGTGGGCCAAATGGAAGGTACTGTGGCATTTTGACAATAATCCATTACTTGTAATACTCACCCACTGAAGCTGAAGCTTCAATACTTTGACCACCTGGTACGAAGAGCTGACTCACTGGAAAAGACCCTGATGCTGGGAAAGACTGAGGGCAGGAGGAGAAGGGGGTGACAGGATGAGATGGTTGGGTGGCATCCTCAACACAATGGACGCAAATTTGAACAAACTCTGGGAGATGGAGGACAGGGAAACCTGGCATGCTGCAGTCCATGGGGTCACAAAAAGTCGGACATGACTTAGCAACTGAACATATACACATGCACACACACCAAACCCTGTGCTTCTCTTTACATTGGTGGACTTGTGGGGTGATTTATTTTCTGGTTTCCCAGAACCTTCATTATCATCTCTGAATTATTTTTTGTTTTTAAACCAAAGCTTCAAAGAAAAGTGGGATTATTGAGTCTTTAGATTGGTTTGAACCTTTTATGACGCCCCATAACCTGTTTTATAGGCTTCCCTGGTAGCTCAGCTGGTGAAGAATCTGCCTGCTATGCAGGAGACCTGGGTTCAATCCCTGGGTCAGGAAGATCCCCTAGAGAAGGGATAGGCAACCTGCTGCAGTATTCTTAGGCTTCCCTGGTGCCTCAGATGGTAAAGAATCCACCTGCAATGCGGGAGACCCCTTGGAAGAGGGCGCAGCAACCCACTCCAGTATTCTGGCCTGGTGAATCCCAAGGACAGAGGAGCCTGGTGGGCTACCATCCATGGGGTCACAAAGTCAGACACGACTGAGCAACTAAGCACAGCACACACACAACCTGTTTTACAGCATGTAGACATTATAAAACCACCTTTTATTACTAAAACTTGGGTTTGTTTCATTGAATTTAGTAGTTTGGTCCAGTTGAAGGAACATTACACTGGGAATCAGATTGGATGGGGTTCTATAGGAATGACCCAGCTTTTTAAAAAATATTTTTGTTTATTTATTTGGCTGCACCTGGTCCTAGTTGATGCATGCAGGATTTTCCATCTTTGTTGCAGCATGCAGGATCTTTAGCTGTGGCATGTGTGATCTAGTTCCCTGACCAGAGATAGAACCTGGGCCCCCAACGTTGGGAGCATGGAGTCTTAGCAACTGGACCACCAGGGAAGTCCCAGAATGACCCAGGTTCTTAAACAATATTCATCTCTTCCTGTCTCTCCCAGCAAGATTATAATTCTGCATGATCTCCTACTTCCACCCCATCATTGTCAGGAGTGGGCCATTATGTGCATTACTATCCTTAGGTGCACTGAGTTTGAAAAAAGCTTGAGTCCTATTAATCTCAAAGCTCCTTTCTAGCTCTTCTTACTGGAAGTTCAGGGTAAAAGCTGCAAATGCTAACTTCTCAGCATACAATACTGGGGGGAACATTCACTTGGTACTCCAAAGAACATAAGAGATCTCAAGTATTAATACATAGCTTCTGGGTTGTTGGTCAAAAATTACCATGTTTTAGTCCTTTAAAAAAAAAAAAAAGATCATAGATCACTATTACTTGGAGGCCCTCTGCCATGCCATACAAATTCCAGCCTTCTTGCCCTTTAGTCAGGGCACTACTGTTGATGACATGTAAGAACTTGTCATAGTAAAGCTGTATGCTATTAACACATGAAGACAAGTCCTAGCTCTGATTCTGCTCAGCACTGTCACCAGCCAGAGTACCTGGTTCATAGTAGCTATTCAGTAAATATCCAATCGGTGACTGAATAAACACATCAATTTGGGGACAATAAGGACCTACAGCTACAAAGCTGTTCCATTGATTTTATCATATCCTAGTTGCTAAATGCAGAAACAGAGGTGAGAGAAGTTCCTGGAAATCTTTTTGGGCAGTGAGAAGTGAATGGTTAAGAAGTCAAGGCTGGCTGGGGATTTGGTTGGGATGACCCACCTTTTAACTACCTGTAGCAAAATAAATCAGGTTGTACCCTATCTGAATGAGAATTATGCTGAAAGAATTTGGTTGAAGCTTAACCCATCTTCTAGAATATTTGGGTAATGACCCATCCACTACTTATCTTCTGATCCACTGATGAATAAGCAAGGGGAAAAAAACTTTTTTTCATTTCCTTATTGGGAATCTCTTTAACATAGGAGCCCATTTTCCTACCCAAGTAAGATTTAGTGAACATAATTTTGCTATGAATCTGTAAAATGTCTCAGGATTCATCACAAACATAAATATATGGTATATTATGGATGTACTGATACTAATAGAAGATTAATGGCCTGGGACAAAACTTGCACTGACCCAGAGTGGCTTTATAAGTAGATGGAGTAGATAGATGGTAACCCACATGGTTTGATTTGAGAGGGGCTGAGAAAGCTTCTTTTGCCAGGAATACTTCCCCTCTGGATTGTTCCAGTACTTGAAATTCCACCATTATTAGTATCTTTGGACCAAAGAATTATTTTCAAGAGTCCTGCTAAAAGATAATTATTTCTAAGAGGGCTAGCTCATTATCCGGAGAAGGCAATGGCACCCCACTCCAGTACTCTTGCCTGGAAAATCCCATGGACAGAAGACCCTGGTGGGCCGCAGTCCATGGGGTCGCTAAGAGTCAGACACGACTGAGTGACTTCACTTTCACTTTTCACTTTCATGCATTGGAGAAGGAAATGGCAACCCACTCCAGTGTTCTTGCCTGGAGAGTCCCAGGGACGGGGGAGCCTGGTGGGCTGCCGTCTATGGGGTCGCACAGAGTCGGACACGACTGAAGCGACTTAGCAGTAGCAGCAGCTCATTATCAGCTTGAATGACATCACTGGTTGATGAAAGATATTCACTGGACAAGAACAGGCCACAGAACAGCTACATTTGGAAAGGGTGGCAAGGGGAGAGATAGGCTGAGTAATAAATCCTGCCAGAGGGACGCAGACCTGAATGGGTCACAGAGCCAGCAGCATGACAGCACATGACAATCCCCAGTATTTGGAAAATAAGATGCCAGAAGGCCAAGGGCGCTGAAAACAGAGATCCAAAGATATCACTTCTGATTAACCTCACCTACTTCCCAACCTTGCCCAGCTAGGGTTTCTGCATGGGCAACATGTACTCATATCCTTAAAGCAGGACCATACCCTCCATTGCTGGCAAACTCACTATGTTAATTTCAAGTCAGCTCCCAGACTATCAAGATCATTTTGAGTCATACAGCAGAGAATCCATGCACCCCAGGATACAGGATTTTATTAAATGTGCCTTGTGTGTTTTTGTATAAATCACTAGGTCTTACTCTTGGATTCTGGGCATCTGCAATTTATCTAAAACTGGACACTGTGTGTGTATAAGCATTTTTCTAAGGAGAGGGGTCCAGAGTTTTCAGTGTTTTCTCAAAGTGATCCATAGCCTAGAAAAAGGTAAAAAACCACTAATCTATCAACATTTTGATCAGAAATGAAGACACTAAGTCGTGTCTGACTCTTTGCCAGGCTCTTCTGTCCATGCGATTTCCCAGGCAAGAATACTGGAGTGCGTTGCCATGCCCTTCTTCAGGTGATCCTCCCATTTTGATCAGAGAAATACTAACAAGAACAGAACTCTAGGAAGTAGCCGAAATAGCTCAGTTGGGAGAGCATTACACTGAAGAACAGAACTCTATTAGACCACCAAGAGTCCTTGCCTTCCTGCTCAGCACCAATTCATTGAAAATTTGGGAGTAGTGTTGTTAACTATTATATAAGTCTCTTTTCTTGTAATTTGCCTCTATCATAAAAGTAGAAGGGAAGGTGAATTTCAGCTACTTTGGCGTTCTGGACACTGCTGGTATTTGGTTTTTAAGATCTAAATATTAGGTCATTCTTAAGACCTTCATCATTTTGCTTCCTGAACCCATCAGACACTATATGTCATAATATTATAGTCTGAACAGAATTACAGAATCTTCAAAAATCCCTGCGAATGGCTGAAAATTAACACATCACAGAAAATATATAAGTAAAAACTTGCTATCTCTTCTCTCCATGACTCTGGACAAGTGTAATGTTAATTTCAATGTCTGTCTACCCTAAAATCTTCTGAGACTCTATCTCCATTAGTGTATAGGTATGATCTATATACAGAGTTTCTCAGTTTCCTCTACATGAAAACCTAGATGTGATAAGTTAAAGATTCATTTCTTTATTTAAAAAGGCTTCACTTAGAAGGAAGTAAGACACACAAAAAAGTACACACAGTATGGTCCTTTTTATATGAAGGGCAAGAGAAGACAAAGCTAATCTCTAACGATGAAAAATAAATCAATGGTTGCCTGGGTCCAGGGTGATCGTGAGAGTGCACAAAGGGGCATAGAAAACATTTTGGGATGATGGAAATGTTCTATTTAGATTACCATGGTGCTTTCATGAGTGTACTGCTGGCTCAGTGGCAAAGAACCTGCCTGCAGTGCAGAAGCCACAGGAGACACAGGTTTGATCCCGGGGTCGGGAAGATCCCCTGGAGGAGGAAATGGCAACCCACTCCAGTATTCTTGCCTGGGAAATCCTATGGACAGAGGAGCCTGGGGGAGCCCACCAGGCTCCTCTGTCCATGGGATGGCAAAGAGTCAGACGCGACTGAATCAACTGAGCATGTATTCAGGCATTCGTAGGTGTACACATCTGTCAAAACACATCAAAACACTTGAAATAGGTGCAGTTTATTATACATAAAGTTAAAACCAATAAAATTATTCATAAAAGATTTACCTTAGGCTCATTAAAGTAAGATTTTTATTGAGTATTACTTAAAAGATTTAAAATCTGATTACACAAATGAAAAAGTCTACCTATAAATTTATTCAAAGTGGAGTGTGGATAAATATAATCAATAGAAAAGCTTTTTAGCAGGTGAAGAGGTGATATGAATGCATTTTAGTTAATAGTTAGCATTTACACAAGAATGATATCTCTTTGTTAATGTGAAATATCCCAACAGTAAAACAATTAATGTGTTCAGATTATCTAAGATAGATCTTAGGTGTTCATTTAGTTTGGCCCTTCCAAAGTAGAGATAGCATCAGACAGTGTGACAACATAATACCTCATTCAAAGCTAAATTGTACATTACCTGTGATATCAACATTTTGTATTCATTGAAAGAAAGTTGTATTTGGAATTGTTTGCCTGTACATTATTTTGCATTTAAAAAGTTGATTTAATTTAAAATTTTGCTGTGCTCAGATATTGGATAGCAGAGTGGTTCCCTGGGAAATCTAATACGATAAATGAAGCATTAATTTTAAGACCTAGTTTTAAATGGTATGTACTAATTAATATGTACCCTTTCTTCTCTGGAATTTTAAGAATTTTTTTTCTCCAGTCTATGAGATAATGCTGGTGCATTCTTAGTGATCAATGTGAAAATGAATAGGGAAGCTCTGATAACAGCAAATCCAAGAAATAATATTGAATCCAGTTAATGGCACCTTGTCATGTGTGCATGTGGAATGCCAAAGAGTAGCTAAAAATAGAGAAATAAGATTTCTGAAATAAGACACAGGTGTTGTGGCAAAACACCTTCAACTGAGTTCAGAATCACTTGTCATTAATTGTGTTTACAGGTTAGTGAAATTAAGTACTCTAGACTGGTAATGCAGGAACCCTTGCGTTTATTTAGTAGTTATTCTGGATTGATGGTAAGAGCTCCATGTTAGAAGAGGGTTGGCCAGAATGGAGGCAGGTGGTGGGAAATTAGTTAGGTCAACTCAATTCCACATGCCACTAATGGGTTCCTTGGTGATGAACATTGTACTCAGGCCGCTGGCCTATGGCTTAATCACCTTCTTCTCCTCATCACAAAATGGCTCATCTACAATCAAGGGCTCGGGCTCCTGCTGGGGCGCAGGCTCTGGCTCCAGCTGGATCTCAAGCTCAGACATGGGGACAAGCTCAGGCCCAGAGGGTGGCTCCACAGTAGGCTGCAAGGCAGGCTCAGGCTCGGGGATAGGCTCGTGATCTGGCCCCAGGGTGGTATTAGGCTCAGTCTCATGGGTGGAAGACAGAAGGGTGGCTTCGAGTTGGATGGCATCTTCATGTGGCATTGTCTCACCCTCCATTCTTTGGTTTATCTTTGTCATTGGTCTGTGGGAAGAAGGCCCAGGCAAGAACAAGTTAGGGTCTGACATCTCATGTGGAGCCACAGGCTCTGTAGCCTCAGTGACCATAGGTCCCAAACCTCTGTGATTTCTGATAGTCTGACTCACTGTCAGACCATGGGTCTCCATTTAGGGTGCAGAAAGGTTAGGTCTTAACTGTATAAGTATACTGTCAAGAGAAACAAACCACTGTTTAAGAGGCAGGAAAACTGATGTCAGGAGGAAAGGGTATAAAGATCTAACATGATCGTTGGGGGCCAAATCCATGGCTCCAGTGCCTCTCTAGCACCCACTCCATCTAGCACAATACTTGGCACTTGGTTGGTACCCAATACATAGTTGTGGAAGCACAGAAACGGAGGGAAGAACAAATGAACATGTGTGATATACATTTGATGAGGAAGAACAGAGTGGGCAAGAGCCTGGGCTGTCAGCAGTTTTGTGTCTATTGACCCCTTGTTCCATAAAAAATAATATTAAAAATTGTATTTTATTTCCTGTTCATAGAAAGACAAGTAGAGGAATATATTAAAACATTTTCTTAGCCCTAAAAGGACTGTTGTCACAGGTAAATGAGTTGATATACATAAAATTGCTTAGAACAGAGTCTGGCACACAGTACCCAGTACGTGATAGCCATCACCGCTCTTTCATAAAAGCAATGAGAGCGAGCAGAGAGATGGCCCTCTATCTTATGCTAAAAGGCGTGCTTAGGAAGAGCTGACTGAGAGAGATAGGCCTGAGACATGTCTATTCAAGAAAAGACAGCAGAAGTAAGGTCTTACTCGAGTTCTGTGGTGGTTTTAGAATTCCTCTTCCTTTCCTTCCCCTTTGCCTTTACCTTACGCCTCACAAACCACACCACAGAGATGATGATGATGACACCTATCAGGGTCCCCACAAAGGCCCCAACAATGATTCCAATTCCTGGATCTGGAGGATACAAGCAGCTGGTTAGTAAAATGGAGCACAGTGTCTGCCCCATCCCGTGCATCTGTGACCAGTGGGGAATATTCAGGGCATTCATATAGCGGGATAGTGCCTTGTATAGGCTGGGACCGTGGAAAGTCCTAGAACTCTACATATATAAAGTATTATGTAAGCATTAGATATTAGGATGGTCGTCCATCGTATCATTCTATAAATAAAGCACCAAAATCTCCAGAGTCAGGAAGGACTAAAAAAGAATTCTAAGTGACTTGATTGGCAGGCACAGGATACTTAAGGAGAAACTGTTAAAGTTATATGATCCACTTACATGGAGTAGTTAGGTCAATTTCACAGGAACTATTGCCAAGGATGTTAATAGCAGTGCACTGGTAATAACCTTGTTCAAAACTGGTCAGGTTTCCAATAAACAAAATCCCGGTGGCTGGGTCTGTCAATATCAGAAAATAGTGTTTTGAAATCTTGTATGTCGGTACAGATCATGTGAATGGAGCAGACCATCCAATTCCCACCCACTTCCTCAGATTGGCCTCCCTTTCTGGAGATGGATCAACTAGATCCCTCAAGACTCCCATCTGGGACCATGCCTATTTTCTCTATACCCACCACCTGCGAGCTAAAAATGGTCTTGACTTTTAGAAGTTGGGGAGAAGACCAGAGGACAATCATTTTGATGACAGGCTGACATTCTTTGTACATTTCCCTCCCAGAAAAACAGAGGACTGAGCTCTAAGGACGAGCAGCCAGTCACATATACATGCTGTCAACCAAGCCCACACAGCAGGCCGTGCCAGGCGCAGCAAAGATACATACTTACTGAAGTTTTCTTTCACTGGGACAATGTTTCCTCCTTCAAGTTTATACCAGTAGTACACAGGGGAAGGTGTTCCAAGCACCGAAAGGCAAGTAAGAGATATAGGATGACCAGTTTCTGCTATTCCTTGGATGCTGCAGAAGGGCTTAGAAGGTTTGACTGTAAGGCAATGACAAAGAGTAAGAAATCAGGCATGATGAATGTCAGTCTGTACCACTTCCTCACTCTCATTTTGGAGAATATGTACACTTTTTTTTAATCTTAAAAAAACTTGTTGTGACAGTTTTCTAGTTGTACCACCAGATGGGAGTAGAGCACTTCAGGTGTAAAGACCTCTCTCGTCACTGGGCCATTAATAGTCTAGTAGCATCTCTTCCATCTGACTCTTCGTCAGATTCATAACCATGAATTTCCATATTGTGCCTTAAAATATGCCATTATTAAAACAGTCAAGTGTAAGCAAACATTAAACTAGGAACAGAGGTTGTATTTTGGAAGCATGGTTTTAAAGGAAAAGAGAACATTAAAGACTTTGAGATAACCACTTTTTTTTTTTCCAAAAAATTGTCTTATTAATGCCATATTTTTCTTTTCCTTTGTGAGTTGTTTTTTGGCATTAATTCTCCTGGTGGTGACACACAATGGAAGGTTTGAATTTGCCCGTGTCCCTCACTGGGAGGGGAAACCCACTGCGGGGGAGGGGTGTGCCACAAGGCGCTGATATCTTGTTTCATCCTTCATGCCACAGCATTTACTTGAGTGCCTCCTGTGTGCCCAACACTGAACCAGGCACCAGAAATTCAAAAGTGCCTCTGACACAGTTTTGAAATGGAGTGGGGGGAGTGGTAAGAGATTAGGCTAAAGAGCAATGGAGACCAGAGCTTCAGGGGCTTTGTGTTTCATGTTTTTTATCCTGAGTGCTGCAGGTCCACAGAAGGAATTTAAGTAGGTACGGGGCAGCACAATGATCATTCTAACTGAACTGTTCTGACTCCGGGAGTGCATGAGGCAAGGGAGGGAGGAAACAGAGTCAAGAGGTATTAAGAAGTCCAGAGGGCTTGGATATGTGGCATGAGGAAGAGGGTGGGCTCAGTGATGACTCCCAGGTTTCTGATTTGGACAGCTGGGTGCACCATCTTGCCACCTCCTGAGATAAAGAAGTCAAGGAGAGGAACAGGTGTTTGGGGAAGGAGTGAGGAGGAGGAAGGGGCAAAGATGAGGTCAGTTTGGGCTATGCTGAGTTTCTATGCTTACAGGTAAGTCCTGTGGGAAACTGAAAATCTGATTCTTGCCACTCGTCTTACTGCTCACAGCTTATTCTAACCTCAGTCTGACATGCAGATAGGGATCTGAATCGATACTTTCCCAGTCACCTGCCTTATATTAATTTGGATATAAGACACTCTGAAGGCATAGATTCTCTCCCTTAGGCTTAGGCTGTAAATGCTCCGGACTGCCCAGCTCTCTGACTCTTACTTGGGAGGCAGCAGTTAAGAGCACAGATCTGAGTCCACACTGAACACTGGGTCTGCAGCTTTACACCAGATGTATTTAGGCAAGTAACCTAACATAGCCAAGCCTCCGTTAATTCATCTGTAAAATGTGCACAAGACCTCCAGCTAATCCAAATATACTGTGTTTATATAAATAAAATCGTGTATATGGAATCTTACACGTAGAATTGCTGTTGCCCACAGGCAGGCGTAAACACTGCTGCCACATTTCTGACCTTGCAACTGACAACCTTCCAGTCTCGGACACTAAACCACTATACATATGAGCAGAAAAACAGATACAACTATAGCTGTTTGAAAATTTCACCATACCTTCTTTTTTAAAATTATACTATACTTGATTTGTTTTCAGTTTTCATTCCAATCCCAAAGAAAGGCAATGCCAAAGAATGTTCAAACTACTGCACAATTGCACTCATCTCACACGCTAGTAAAGTAATGCTCAAAATTCTCCAAGCCAGGCTTCAGCAATATGTGAACCGTGAACTTCCTGATGTTCAACCTGGTTTTAGAAAAGGCAGAGGACACAGAGATCAAATTGCCAACATCCGCTGGATCATCGAAAAAGCAAGAGAGTTCCAGAAAAACATCTATTTCTGCTTTATTGACTATGCCAAAGCCTTTGACTGTGTGGATCACAATAAACTGTGGAAAATTCTGAAAGAGATGGGAATACCAGACCACCTGATCTGCCTCTTGAGAAATTTGTATGCAGGTCAGGAAGCAACAGTTAGAACTGGACATGGAACAACAGACTGGTTCCAAATAGGAAGAGGAGTTCGTCAAGGCTGTATATTGTCACCCTGTTTATTTAACTTAGATGCAGAGTACATCATGAGAAACGCTGGACTGTAAGAAACACAAAGTGGAATCAAGATTGCCGGGAGAAATATCAATAACCTCAGATATGCAGATGACACCACCCTTATGGCAGAAAGTGAAGAGGAACTCAAAAGCCTCTTGATGAAAGTGAAAGTGGAGAGTGAAAAAGTTGGCTTAAAGCTCAACATTCAGAAAACGAAGATCATGACATCCGGTCCCACCACTTCATGGGAAATAGATGGGGAAACAGTGGAAACAGTGTCAGAGTTTATTTTTCTGGGCTCCAAAATCACTGCAGATGGTGATTGCAGCCATGAAATTAAAAGACGCTTACTCCTTGGAAGGAAAGTTATGACCAACCTAGATAGCATATTCAAAAGCAGAGACATTACTTTGCCAACAAAGGTTCGTCTAGTCAAGGCTATGGTTTTTCCTGTGGTCATGTATGGATGTGAGAGTTGGACTGTGAAGAAGGCTGAGCACCGAAGAATTGATGCTTTTGAACTGTGGTGTTGGAGAAGACTCTTGAGAGTCCCTTGGACTGCAAGGAGATCCAACCAGTCCATTCTGAAGGAGATGAGCCCTGGGATTTCTTTGGAAGGAATGATGCTAAAGCTGAAACTCCAGTACTTTGGCCACCTCGTGCGAAGAGTTGACTCATTGGAAAAGACTCTGATGCTGGGAGGGATTGGGGGCAGGAGGAGAAGGGGACGACGGAGGATGAGATGGCTGGATGGCATCACTGACTCGATGGACGTGAGTCTGAGTGAACTCCGGGAGTTGGTGATGGACAGGGAGGCCTGGCGTGCTGCGATTCATGGGGTCGCAAAGAGTCAGACACGACTGAGCGACTGATCTGATCTGATCTGATACTTGATTTGAAATATTGTGTTATAGTTTTGGGTACACAACATAGTAATTCAGTATTTTTGCAGATTTTTATCCCATTATAGGTTATTATAATGGGTATAAATTCCCTTTGTGTTATACAGTATATCCTTATTGCATATCTATTTTATATATAGTATTTTGAAGCTGTTAATCCCATACCCCTAATCTGTCCCTCCCCCTTCACTCTTCCCTTTGATAGCCACTAGTTTGTTTTCTATGTCTGTGAGTCTGTTTTGCATATATATTCATTTGTACTATTTTTCAGATTCCACATATAAGTGAGATACAGTATTTGTCTTTCTCTGTTGGACTTATTTCACTAAGCATAATATTCTCTAGGTCCGTCCACATTGCTGGAACCAGCAGTATTTCACTCTTTTTATGGCTCAGTAATATTCCATTGTATATATGTACTATATCTTCTTAAACCAAGTGCCTGTTGTACAATCCCTTCTTTTAAACAGGTATATTTTAATTAAAAGGAGTGTTTTTCTGTTTAGCTCTTTATTCTCTCTTTCCTGGTATTGATTCCTCATCTGCAGACAACTCTTTGGATTCATTTCAGTTCAGTTCAGTCGCTCAGTTATGTCTGACTCTTTGCCACGCCACGAACCGCAGCATGCCAGGCCTCCCTGTCCATCACCAACTCCCAGAGTCCACCAAAACCCATGTCCATCGAGTCGATGATGCTATCCAACCATCTCATCCTCTGTTGTCCCCTTCTCCTCCTGCCCTCAATCTTTCCCAGCATCAGGGTGTTTTCCAATGAGTCAGCTCTTCACATCAGGTAACCAAAGTATTGGAGTTTCAGCCTCAACATCAGTCCTTCCAATGAACACTCAGGACTGATCTTCTTTAGGATGGACTGGTTGGATTTCCTTGCAGTCCAAGGGACTCTCAAGAGTCTTCTCCAACACCACAGTTCAAAAGCAAATTCTTCAGTGCTCAGCTTTCTTTATAGTCCAACTCTCACATCCATACATGACCACTGGAAAAACCATAGCCTTGACTAGATGGACCTTTGTTGGCAAAGTAATGTCTTTGCTTTTTAATATGCTATCTAGGTTGGTCATAACTTTCCTTCTTACACTCATTCTTTGGATTTGCCTACCCTAAATAAACTAGGCTATTTAACCAGAAATCCAACTATCACTAGATTTAGATACTGCCTTTTTTTTTTTTTAAGATACTGCCTTTTTAAAAACATGGTGAATTTTATAGCTTTTACAGTGGAACAGAATAATTTGAACAGAAAATTAAATGGGGGTGTTTCATCACAAAGCCAGACCCCAGGACTTGAACTAATTATGGACCAAAACCTGGAATGACTTGCATTCATTTCTTGAGCCCAGAATCAAACCCAGATATTTTTCTGAACACATTTTTCTCCTTTCATTTTTATAAACCAAACACTCAGTGAATCACTTTGAACCAAATCCCAAACCCATATACTTTCTAAAACTACTGATTCAGGATTGAATTGACATTTCATCCAGTTACAGTCCCCGACAGAACTTGGATTTTTACTGGCAAAGCCACTGATCTACCATTTAGCTTTATTGCTTTCAATAGAATTGCAGTGGGAAGAAGAGGCTCACCTCAGAAAATAAATGAAAATGTTTCAGTGTGTTCTCAAACCTTCCTAAATTCATCATTTTCTTTTTACATGCCAAATTGCAGAAGGAAGATGATGTTCATTCCAAATGCATACAAAATAATTATTCAAATTTCTGCTGGGTATTTTTCAGAGATTCATTTTCCAAGGCTGTCATACCTAATAGAAGTCTTTCAGATGAATGATCATGCAAACCACCTGGTCCTTTGCGCATTGCTGCTTCCTTCACCTAAACTGCACTCTGACACCTCAGCCCCTCTTCTGCCTGACATGCTCTTACATATCCTTCAACATTCACTGCAAAAGTCACTTTCTCCAGGAAGCCTTCTCCAGTTCCCTCTGCTCCCAGCTCACCTCTCCTCCCTCCACTATAAGCTTATGTGATACATCTGCCTCCCCCACTATATACTTACAACTTTAGGAGGGCTTGGAGCCTATCTTTTACATTTTTCCATCTCCACTGCATACCACAGTGACTGAACATCTGTTCAGGGTGTGTCAAATGAATATATGCATGAATGAGTGAGTGCATGGGGTTTGTGTCTACCACTGGGTTATGAAAGTTTCTGAAAGATGCATTGCTAGGAAGAGCAATATTTAAAGAAATGTCAATACCTCTTTCTTTTGGTCTCCCTTACGTGCTTGCCTGGGCTTCCCAGGTGGCACTAGTGGTAAAGAACATGCCTGCTAATGCAGGAGATATAAGAGTTGTGGGTTCGATCCCTGGCTTGGGAAGATCCCCTGGAGGAGGGCAGCGTAACCCACTCCAGTATTCTTGTCTGGAGAATCCCATGGACGGAGGAGCCTGGTGAGCTACAGGCCATAGGGTCACAAAGAATCGGACACGACTAAAGTGACTTAGCAAGCACATGCTTGCCCCCACCATGCCCCACCCCTCAGTCAGGGCAGACAGAACAGGCATTCATATGCAATAGAATTTGAGAACTGCCAACAGCCTCTGCAATTTTTAGAGAAAATTATCAGTCTCAAAATTTCCAGAAAGCATAAATTTGTAGAACATCTTTGTTCTTAGCCTAATTAATTAAAGTGGGATTTTGAGAATTCCCAAAGAAATCCAGAGTGTTCCATCTCTTACCTTGCCTGGATACTGGAGCCTTAAGGAAAGGTCATGACTCTTGGGAAAGAAAAACTTAGAGAGGAAATAACCCTCAACTTCTTATGGAAGTTCATTAGGAATTCTCTGAACTTTAAGAATATTAACCACCCTCTCTAACTTTACCTCGGGGCTAATTCCAAACTCAGAAAAAAAAAGAGGCTTGGCTTCTTTAGTTTGTTTCTGGTCAGAAGGACAACCCAGAGCCAGGGAGTAACAAAAATAGTAGAGGACTAATCCCTTAAATTCTGTGAACACTGAATCTCCAATATATCATTTGATTCTCATAATAATATGACAGGGCAGGAATTACAACTCATCTTAAAATGGCCAGAGAAAGGTGAACTGACTAGCACTGAGGCCAGTGAGTAGCAAAGTAAGAGCTAAAACCTAGGTCTTCGGACTCCCGAGCTGATGTGCTAGCATCTATTCCACATCATTTACTTCCCATGTATATGGCCAGTCTTTCAACCTGGAACATCAACTCTCCCAGGAAAGGGTTTATGTATACGTGTCTTGTTGTCCCCTATACCCCCAAAGCCTAGCACAGGATGCAGCAGAAATAAGAACACGATGGAGTTACCTTGCTCCTAGAAATCAGCTCTTCTTGATTACCTTTTCCTCTTTTCCAACTGAGTAGATGCAGTAGCAAGCCTCACAGTAAAGAGTTGTTTCTTTGTTGGCATCACTTGGGCAGCAAGCTCAGACAATACTGGACAGTCCTCCTCCATGTGCACCTTGTTACCAATTGAGGCTTTTCCAAGCTACTCAATTATTGTCACTGGTTTGATCTAGTTCTTTTTTTTCCCGGGATGGATGTACACAGCTCGAGAGCAGCCATGGCTAGACCAGTTCCACTTGAGGTTACATAGAAGTGGGAGAGCCTTTAGCTCAACTGGTTAATGGGTGAAGTTTGACAGCCCTTGCCTCCCTCCTATCCACACATGTGAAGACCTGCAGGTAGGACTTGCTAAGCAATACAGAGGAGAAGGCAAAGGCACCCCACTCCAGTACTCTTGCCTGGAAAATCCCATGGATGGAGGAGCCTGGTGGGCTGCAGTCCATGGGGTCGCCAAGAGTCAGACACGACTGAGCGACTTCACTTTCACCTTTCACTTTCATGCACTGGAGAAGGAAATGGCAACCCACTCCGGTATTCTTAGCCTGGAGAATCCCAGGGATGGGGGAGCCTGGTGGGCTGCCGTCTACGGGGTCGCACAGAGTCACTGAAGCGACTTAGCAGCAGCAGCAGCAGCAAGCAATACAGACAGGGGCAAAACTCCCACTGTCCTCTCAGACAGAGATTGGAAGGAGCCCTAAAAATCACCAATATTGTGAACTTCCCCAAGAGCAGAAACCATACCTCTATCATGGCTCCTGACCCGAAGCAGGCACTTAATAAACACTGCATAAATGAACCACTCCAAATTCATTTGAAGAATGGATATGACTTGCTCCATGTCACATAATGAATATTTGTGTATAAATTAATGAATCAACTCTGGTCCTTTTTCCAAATACCATTAATATTTTAGAAAAGAACCTTTCTGCCTTTATTTCAAAGGATAATTTAACAGTGGGAATTGCAGCTGGCTTAGGAGAGGTCACAAGTGGACAGCTGTCACCCCCATGTAGGACTGGCTTCAATTGGAGGTTCTCACTGAAAGAGTTGCTAGTGATCATTTAGTGAGACTGGGTTGTCCTGTCTGTTCTCACTGCATCCTTCAGAGATAGGGACCCAGGAGGTTTGGTCATCTATTGCTATCTGTCATGGTGGCAGCCCCATTTGGTTTGACAACTGTTTCAACATGTTTTGTGAGTGATTTTTCAGTGTTACTCTGTGGGTTAGATTGGTGGTGTGTCTCTATTTTCCTGGTAATAAAAGAAGTAGGGAGGATATTCACCCTTGGGACTTAATTGGCACCATAACTCACTGCCTTGGCTCATTCAATGTCCTAAATTAAGAACAAGAAGAGAAAAAGCAGAAAATAAAATGTCCATACCTAACACACTGACGCTGATGGTGCCTTGATTTTTGCCGGAAAAGTCGGGGGGGTTGTTAACATCACAGATGTAGATGCCACTGTCTTCTGGCTGCATATGCGAGATGGTGATGGATGCGTTACCTGAAGTGTTGGACCCTACAATGCGATCTTTAAATTTTCCTATGGCTGTAGCTTGTCCACCTTCAGAATAGTAAATCTAGGACAGAAAATGACATAAATGAGAACTGGACAATGTCTGAGGCTAGGATAAACTACTTGGAAGTTCTCTCTATCCAATGCTTCCTTCTTTGATGATAACTAGAATCCCCCAACCCCTCCCACCCCTGGTAAGACCCCTGTGGCAAAGATTTCTCAGCTCAGTGGGACACTGTAGGTCTCTCAAGGCTGTACACAGTTGTGGCCTCATTTGTGCTCAAAGCAGCTCTATGATATCATCAGAGCACAAAGGTATGCCTGTCTCCAGGCAGCCAGAGCTGACAGGATTCAACTCCTAAGCTTAGGCTAGGAGATCAAGATACTCCCCAATGAGTCTATCTGAAAGAAACTCATTGTTTAGGACACAAATGTCTGATGGGGAAACCAAACCATCATTTATTCTACTTTATAAACTTTCTTTGCCTTGAGTTTACCCAGTGGGCTTATCTAGAGTATCTGATTCCTCTAAAAGAATATTCATGCTCCTTTTGAACACGCATATTCTTTTGGATAAGCAAAACTGAATTCATTCTGTTTGTTAGAAGAATAACATTTCAGAGCAGAGAGGCTCCCCTCACAATGGTGGTATGAGGATGAAGCAAAGTCACTTAGTCAAGGGCCTAGGAAGTGCGTGGTCAACAGTAGCTACTATCTAGAAAGATAGTAGCTCACATGGCAGAAAGAAGAAATGGAATTATTAATGCTTTCAGATAAAGGCAGGTACTCAAGTACAGAGACTAATGACCCACCCAAAGTCATAAAGATTTATATATTATTATTATAATTAACTAGATTTAAGAAATATCTTGATCCTAGTCCCATCTGTATTATAAAACATGGATATTAAATCATAATGGTAACCATGGGAGCAGCAGAGTGTGATGTAAAAAGGCCTGGTCCAGGAATAAGAAGACCTGGGTTTTAGCCAGACTGGGCCTCTGATTATGACATGGGAGAGGTAGCTGCTGGTCATGTCTCCATGGCAACCTGCTTTGCAGTAAGAAAAAACGTCATTTAATCTCTTCAACGTTTAGTTTCCATATCTGAACAAGGAACCAGAGCAGTCTTCTCTAAAGTATGATATGTATTCTCCTAGTATAGGTACATAAGTTGATTTTAGGTGGTAAATAATTGAAAACTTAAAAATATAATGTGTATTAGAGACATATCTAACACATCAAATCTGTGAATTCATGGATGTTATTGGTTACAGTGAAACTAAGGCAGATGTTTTTAAGACTTTTAAAAACCAAGTCAGGGAATTCTTTGGCAGTCCAGTGGTTAGAACTCAGTACTTTTAACTGCTGAGTGGCCCAGGTTCAATCCCTGGTCAGGGAACTAAGATCTCACAAACCTCACAGTGTGCCCCCCCACCCAAATGTCAATATAGAAAACATTAAACAATTACTAGTGCTGGTAATACACAAATAATGACAAAAATCATGAAGATGAGACATGAATAGACTAAAGCTTAGGAATCACTGGATTAGGTGATCCCGGGGGTCCCTTCATAATACACAGTGATGCTGCCTTGTTTAGTTTAGTGATGCTAAACTAACTTTGTTAGTTTAATATAAATGTCTATGATTCCAGTGATTGTTTTGCATTATTCAATAAACTGGGATTTCCCTAGTCCACTGGCAATTAATATTTAATAAAATCTACTAGAAGAGACTTATGGTTCATTTAATTCATTCTTCTCACTTTATAGAAGAGATTGAAGCCTAGAGAGGTTTAAAAAAAGACACACAAAATTAACAGCTAAGTCAGGTCTAGAACCCAGTTCTGCAATTTCCTTGTCCAGCATTCTTTACATTAACAGGCTAATGAGACAGGGAAGGAAATCAGAAAACCAAAAGATATTGTCTACATAAATTCAAATGTATTCTTTCAGGGAAAAAGCAAGTAAGTTTTTAAACTAAAGCAGAAAGGGAGAGTCTGATGGAAAATTCAGAGAAAAGAATATCTTTAAGGAGAAAGCAACTTCTCTCCTGTGGTTCTCTGACATCAACTAGCTTTCTTTCGTGCCCTGAAAGAGCCATTTATAAGTCAATTCGTCCATTCATACCTACTGAAATCATAAACTCTTGCCCCAGAGGGGTCTTGTTTGACTTACAAACTGGTCAGTCAGTGTAACCTAAGGTATTCAAGTGGGGCAGGAGGAAGTTCAACTTGTCAAAGGTCTATTTCCTTTAAGTGAGTTGACATCCAAGATATCCGGCTTTCCATTTCACTAGCCAGCCTGGCCTTATTTACTTTCTAATTAACAATTTGTGGCCCTGCAGACAATTACCTGGTATGCAGCCTGTGGTCTATCAAGGAAGCCCTTTGCAGCTTAGGTATGTGGCCGCTTCCCCTGCTACCAGGAAGACTGGGGGGTTGGTCAGCCTGTTTTATATTGAGGCTTGATGACATCACAATGAGAAACATCAGTCCTGCCTACAGCCTGCAGTAAGTCCCAGAAGATGTAGGGGAAAGGACTTTATTTCTACAGAGAGTAGGGGGCCAAGAGAGTGTATTTTAGGTCAAGACTAGGACATGAAAAGAAGCCACACTGTCAAAGTTTCATGGTTGGCCATGTATCAGCGAGCAAATAAGTCATGAGGCCCTAGACTTGTAACTTCCCTGAAAAAAGGACCTTCACCAACCCTTCGATCCTAGCTCCTCACACTGTAGCCTAATAAATTCTGTGCTCCCACAAATATTACTGAAGATGTCTGGAACGGAAGCAGAGGTAAAGAGGTGTAACAATGGACACATAAAAGGGAAAGGCCCTGGCCTCAGGGTGCTGTGTGAGAAGGAAAGTCCCCAGGGCTAGCCTCTCCGCCTAGACACATAGGTGGAGGGGCTTTCTGTTAGGGGAAGTCCACACTGTCATATCGTCCTTGTGAAGAAAGAAAATGAAATGCTTTCCTGAAACTACTTATCTAATCACACAGGAAGAACTGCAACTTGGTTCCATTTTCCACAAAAGAATAATTCTTTTAAAAATCAAAGCTGAACAATGGCCAAAGCCTGGCTCATGATCCTGTGAGGCTTGTACACTTTTCAAGGAAAGTATATTGTCAATTTAGAGATCAAACAAATTGAGGTCCAGGAAAAGCCATGGCTGTTCAACAGGCCATATCCTTTGGGGGTGATGATGGGGGGTGGCAAGTCTGCCCTGAGAACACACATCCATGTATTCCCTTAAGTGGCGCTTGTTCATTTTTTGGCCACTTGCCTTTTGTGGCTGTGTTCACAGGAGAATGCCCTACTCTCCCCCCAGGGTCCTCTCTGCCTGCCCCATGGTGATGTTAGAGGCTGATTATGGAGACATAACAGCACATTAGTTATAAGACTCCCAAAGAGATAACTCAGCTCATGGTTGCTAAGGCAGAGGAGCCTTCAGGAACCAGCTGGATACTGGAATATGAGAACTAGCTGGGAGGGGCTGGTGGGTAGTAGTAAGATCATGGAGGATAGTAGGGACTGTGGTGAACTGCAGAGCCAGAACAAACAATGCTTTCAATCTGCGCAAATAAACAAAATACTGGGCTGGCCAACCAATGCATCCACTGGCCAAATAGGGCCCGGAGGCTGCCAGTCTGCAACCTCTGATTCATCCTCTTCTACTACAGGAAAGGACACAGAGGCCCCATAAGAAGAAGTGATCATCCCAAGGTCACACACTTGGTAGTCAGACCTAGAATCCAGACCTCCCAAGTCCCTTGAATCCATGAACATGGCACTCACACGCCTGCCTTGGACCAGGAAGATGACTTCCAGGCCACCCTACCCTTTTGGGGCCATTCCATCACCTTCTCCAGCCCAAACGTTCTCCTTCCAATCACGGCTATTCATTGGCATGATGTTTCCCATGCCGAGTGGGTTCACCACATGATGCCTTCGATGGATGCCAGCTGCAATAACAGCCTTTGTCTTCCTCCTGTGCCAAGCTCCTAGTCACATAAGGCTGTGCAGCTGGGAGCCAGATTTGCCCAAAAAGAATTTTCCCCTCAGCTTTGTGACACTGCTCTCTAACTAGAAGTTGGAATATGAACAAGAAGGGTTGAAAGAATTCAGTCTGCTTTCTGTTTGAGTCTGAGTCTGAGCTAATAAATGCCTTTAGCTTCCAGAGCTGCTTTTGTGGGTTCCTTTTGGAAATGTGCAAGTCCACAGCAAACCATCCATTCTTTCCCTTCCAGCTTCTTCCTTTTCTGCTCTGCTCATAAAGGCACTAAGCATAGGAGAAGAGGAATGTAGAGTAATGATGGTCTCAACCCTAGAATTTTCTCTAGACTACTTAAGGAGGCTGGGATTGCACATGGAAGGAATATAACACCAAAAGGAAGGCTTGCCTGTTCCAAACCACTCCCTTCCCAGCCTGCCATGTGCCTGAGACACCCACCAATTGAACTGCTTCTGTAAGTCACGGAAGGTTTCTGTTCAAATGGTTTTTTGTAAGAGAGAACAAAGTAAATGGTCACCAGTCCTTAACACCTTAGCATTACATTAATTTATCAGATTTAGTATTAATAGACATCTGAGGAAATGGGACACTGAAAAGAAAAAATTTGATTGGGAGGGGTGCTGGGAAGGGAAGAAGCTGGAATATTTCTCATTGGGAGCCACACTGGCATTTGGGCAGGTGATTCTTTCCTGTGTGGGTCTCTCTAGACACCATCTACTAAGCATCAGTAGTGACTCCCATTTATAACAATTAGACCAACAGTTTGCTCATTTTCAAATGTGCTCCTAAGGAGATTAAGCACCCTCACTTCACCAATATTTGAAAAGCATTGGATATAATACTATCTGTAGAGGCCAAGCTAGAAGAATCTAAGCAGCCATGGAGTACAATGATACTAGGTTCTAGAAAGAAGTTGTTCACATTATACGGGTGTTAGAGAGACGAAGATGGCACAGGGTTTCTTCCACTGTGGCTATCCTAGATGAGTATGTGTTGTTTGAGAGACTCATGCTAAGTAGGTTCCATGCCTGTCCTTCATGGGCAGGTGAGGTCCCTGTATTAATAATTTTTCCAGTGACTAGCTGAATGAAGAGGCAGCCATTCATAATAAGGGAACCAAAACTTCCAAGCTAGCCTGCCTGTTCTGGGGTCTAGAGTCTTCAGCTGTGACTCTTGCTGAGGAACTGACTATCTGAATCTGTCCATGTCTTCTGAAAGGAGGGCTTCTCTAAAAGAAAGACCATGCTAATGAATATCCTTTGGCCACCTGATGCGAAAAGTCAACTCATTGGAAAAGACACTGATGCTGGGAAAGACTGAGGGCAGGAGGAGAAGGGGGTGGCAGAGGACAAGATGGTTGGATGGCATCACCGACTCAACGGACATGAGTTTGAGCAAACTCTGGGAGATAGTGAATGACAGGGAAGCCTGGCATGCTGCAGTCCATGGGGTCGCAAAGAGTTGGACACAACTTAGTGACTGAACAACAACAAACAACAAACGAATATCCTGGCACCTGGTCAGAAGACTTATGGAATACTTCCATAGCCTCTATTCACAAAGGAACCCCATGGAGGGGGTAGTCCCTAGCAGATAATATTCTCCCCTGGGTACTGAGAAGTAATAGGTCTTGGAGTCAACTGCTCCTTTAATACAATGATCTTGGGGGAGCAGAAGATGAGCTTATTGCAAGAGTTGACCACTGCCCTGCTCAAGGCAGCAATAGAGCCTGAAACTTTTAGAGGAAGATGAAAGGAATTCCAGACATAGGCATGAGAAAGCAAACTCAAGACTGTCTCAAGGCTTCCCTGGTGGCTCAGTGGTAAAGAATCTGCCTCCCAATGCAAGAGACATGGGATGGATCCCTGATCTGGGAAGATCCCACATACTGTGGAGCAACTATGCCTGTGCACCACAGTTATTGAGCCTGTACTCTAGAGCCCAGAAGCTGCAACTATGGAGCCCACGCACTGCAGCTACTGAAGCCCTCACACCCTAGAGCCCACGCTCCACAACAAGAGAAGCCACTGCAAGAAGCCTGCATACTGCAACGAAGAGTAGCCCCTGCTCATTGCAACTAGGGAAAAGGCCCATACAGCAACGAAGACTCATCACAGCCAAAAAAAAAGACTGTCTCACCTCTGCCAGGGGCTTGTGCTGATCTCAACTATTACCAAACTCTGACCCTCCTATCCCACTTTGAAAATCTGGTGCCACTAGCCTAGAGACTCCAAACAATGAGTGGGTCCAATGGTACAGGTGTTACTGCCTGAGAGGTCCAACTACATCTTCCCCAAGCATCTCTTACATGCACCAGTTTTAGACACTGACTGACTGCCTTTTTCTCAATATTGAGGCATGGGCTGTGCTGTGTTTGAGCAGAAGTGGGTGGATCTGAGGACTGAATGCTACAAGGTATACTGCCCATGTAGAAGAATATTACTGTTCTACCATAGTTTGAAGAGAAGCACAGAGTGATTCAAATACTTGTGTGACCCCATGGACTGTAGCCCATAAGGCTCCTCTGTCCACAGAATTCTCCAGGCAAGAATACTGTAGTGTGTTTCCATTCCCTTCTCCAGGGGATCTTCTCGACCCAGGGATCAAACCCAGGTCTCCTGTATCGCAGGCAGGCTGTTTACCATCTGAGCCACCAGGGAAGCCTGTCTAAGGTAACCAGTACTGAACAAAACTGTTGAACTTTGACTAGAGGGCGGCACTGATAGAGTCTCCTCTTGAACAATGTTTCCTGCTGAACAAATGTTCGGGACCTTTGGTACCAAGAGGAGTCAGCACCTCCAAAAGCTCAGTGATGGCTGAAGTGACGCTGGCGCTCCTTCTTCTCCACCTCCACCCTTGGGCCTCCTCCAGCCCTCTCAACTTCCTTCTCTCCCTATCTTCTATCATCACCACCCTTGCTTTCCTTCAAGGCCCAACTCAGCTATATCCAAACCACACTGATTTGTCTCTTCTCTGAACTCCTTGTTTTGGATCATACATCCTTTTAAAAATGTGATGAAAGCTACAGATTTTTTCCCCTCCAGGGATATGTATTAGCATGTATGCTTGCACACTCACAACCATAAATGTGCACACATATGCCCCCTCCCCCAACACACACACATAAACCACACACTTTTGAGTATATTCATTTTAGTCTTTAGACTGATTTAAAGAAGGAATTACCCTTAAGGCCAGATGAAAAAAAATCTAGGAATAGGCAACTTGCAAGTAGAATCATCCTCCTCTGACTTTCATCCACCCTCCCCCAGTTACCTCTTACCCAGACCCTAGCCTCCCTTCCAGTCCCTTATCCTCTAGCCTCCAACTGCCTCTGATTCCCCAGGGTTCATTACTACTCTGCCCTTACCCACCCATGTAGAGAGTCTCATTCTATTAGGACTCAGTCTGGCACAATGAGCTAGCTCACTCGACAAGCAGTGTCCAGATATTAAGTTTCACAGAGATCTGCACATCAACTAGGACACATATTTGAACTAGGGTTTTCTGAAAATAACAGGGAGAGATCTGGAGGGGGGAGAAGCCCTTTGAGAACTACTGCTCATTTCACCTAAGAAAGACCCTTCCTGCCTACTCTAGAATACATGATATACTTGATGCTGACCTACACAGAATGGAGGTCACAGGCCATAACTAAATATGAGTAGAAAACAAAGGCTGTCACTTAGATGACGATCTTCCCTAAACAGCTATCTCCAAACTTCTAGTATCTGCGGCTCTGTTCCTGTTGCCACTGGCTTACCATTCCTTCTTCACACACTGACCCCAACGGTTTATGTCAGAACTACTGAAGGGGAACAGTTCATGGGGAAAAAGTTCTTACAGAAACTGGTTGTGACGCCTCCTTATGGAAGAATGTCCACTGAATGGAGAGCTTGTTCAGTGAGGCCACAGTGGTGGTGTAGGTGCAGATGAGAGTGACATCAGATCCAACAGTCACATTCACAAAACTGTCTGGGATGGTCACTTGCACTCCATTAACTTGACCTGAAAAGATAATCATATAAAAACAATGGTACACCTTCACATTCTGGTGATATTTTTTCATTACAAAGCACTTTCAATGACATCTTGAGGAGAATGTAGAATTAACCATGTCTGAAAGTCAAGCAAGCAACTGGCATGGGGTAGGAGAATTTCTAACTAATTACAGTGTGAAGATCTTCAACTCCTATGTAGTAGTGAGTTAACAATACTGAACTGAGAATTTCTTCTGTGTGAGTATGGCCTGACATGGAAGTTCTTAAAGTGTTGTCCAGAGACCCAAAAAGTCCATGAATATTGAGAACAACCAATGCAGCTGGCCCAGGGCTGATGAAGTTCCTTGGATGTGGCATGTTCAGTTTTAAAACCAGGCAAGTCTTGAGCAAGCAATGCTGGTTTTGCTAGGACTTTTTGGTGCTTAAACCAGGAAAGTCCCAAGAAAACTAAATGAGTTGGTTATCCTAGCCCTAAGACCATTTTAGGGAGGCTACAAGATCCACAGTGGAAAAGAATCCACTTGCCAATGCAGGAGATGCAGGTTTGACCCCTGGGTTGGGAAGATCCCCTGGAGGAGGAAATGACAACCCACTCCAGTGTTCTTTCCTGGAAAATTCCATGGACAGAAGAGCCTGGCAGTCCATGGGGTCGCAAAGTCAGACACAACTGAGGAACTTAACGCAGGCACAAGATCAAAATTATGTTCATAATATTTTTGTATGTCTTTGTCTGGTTTTTGTATCAGGTTAATACTAGTCTCAAAAACAAGTTTGAGATGTTCCCTCCTCTTCTTCTATTTTTTGGAAAAAAATTGTATAAAATTGTTAATTATTTTTTAAACATTTGGTAGAATTGTACAGTGAAAGTATCTAGGCCTGGAGATTTCTTTTCCAGGAGGTTTTTAAATTATGAATTCAATTTCCTTAATGATTATAGAGATAGACAATACATCTTATATTGAGTGAGTTTTAGTACTTTGTTGTTTTTGAGGAATTGATCCATTTCTTCTAAGTCATCAAATAGTGAATAAAGTTCCTTATAGTATTCCCTTATTGTATTTTTAATGACTGCAGGATATATAGTGATACCCCATATTTCATTTCTGATATTGACAATTTGTGTCTTATCTCTTTTTATTTTTACCAATCTTGTCAGAGGTTTATCAACTTTTTTCAAAAAAACAGACTTTATTTCATTTAATTTTCTCTATAGTTTTCCTATAACTATAGGGGGTTATAGGTGCGAGATAAGGAGTAGCTCCTCTCGGCCACGCTTCTGTGTGGTCCATCACAGCTAAGAGTGCCAGGCTGCGATGGTGCAGGAGTGGCCTAGAGGAGCTATGGGTCAGGGGCAAGATCAGGGGTGACAGCTGAGAGGAGCTGCTACCCCGCGTCCAAGGAGCAGTGGCTGCATGGGTACAGGAGGGCCAAGAGAAGCTACTCCAGGTTCAAGGTCAGGAGGGGCAGCCATGAGGAGATAACCCTCGTCAAGGTAAGGAGCAGCCGTGAAGAGATACCCCACGTCCAAGGTAAGAGAAACTCAAGTAAGACAGTAGGTGTTGCGAGAGGGCATCAGAGGGCAGACACACTGAAACCATAATCACAGAAAACTAGCCAATCTGATCACACAGACCACAGCCTTGTCTAACTCAATGAAACTAAGCCATGCCATGTGGGGCCACCCAAGATGTGCGGATCACAGTGGACAGGTCTGACAGAATGTGGTCCACTGGAGAAGGGAATGGCAAACCACTTCAGTATTCCTGCCTTGAGAACCCCATGAACAGTATGTAAAGGCAAAATGATAGGATACTGGAAGAGGAACTCCCCAGGTCGGTAGGTGCCCAATATGCTCCTGGAGATCAGTGGAGAAATAACTCCAGAAAGAATGAAGGGATGGAGTCAAAGCAAAAACAACACCCAGTTGTGGATGTGACTGGTGATAGAAGCAAGGTCCGATGCTGTAAAGAGCAATATTGCATAGGAACCTGGAATGTCAGGTCCATGAATCAAGGCAAATTGGAAATGGTCAAACAGGAGATGGCCAGAGTGAACATAGACATTCTAGGCATCAGCGAACTAAAATGGACTGCAATGGGTGAATTTAAGTCAGATGACCAATATATCTACTACTGTGGGCAGGAATCCCTTAGAAGAAATGAAGTAGCCATCATGGTCAACAAAAGAGTCCAAAATGCAGTACTTAGATGCAATCTCAAAAATGACAGAATGATCTCTGTTCATTTCCAAGGCAAACCATTCAATATCACAGTAATCCAAGTCTATGCCCCGACCAGTAACGCTGAAGAAGCTGAACGGTTCTATGAAGACATACAAGACCTTTTAGAACTAACACCCCCAAAAGATGTCCTTTTCATTATAGGGGACTGGAATGCAAAAGTAGGAAGTCAAGAAATACCTGGAGTAACAGGCAAATCTGGCACTGGAGTACGAAACAAAGCAGGGCAAAGGCTAATAGAGTTTTGCCAAGAGAATGCACTGGTCATAGCAAACACCCTCTTCCAACAACACAAGAGAAGACTCTACACATGGACATCACCAGATGGTCAACACCGAAATCAGATTGATTATATTCTTTGCAGCCAAAGATGATGAAGCTCTATACAGTCAGCAAAAACAAGACCGGGAGCCGACTGTGACTCAGACCATGAACTCCTTATTGCCAAATTCAGACTTAAATTGAAGAAAGTAGGGAAAACCAGTAGACATTCAGGTATGACCTAAATCAAATCCCTTATGATTATACAGTGGAAGTGAGAAATAGATTTAAGGGACTAGATCTGATAGAGTGCCTGATGAACTATGGACAGAGGTTCGTGACATTGTACAGGAGACAGGGATCAAGACCATCTCCATGGATGAACTCTGGGAATTGGTGATGGACAGGGAGGCCTGGCGTGCTGTGATTCATGGGGTCGCAAAGAGTCGGACACGACTGAGGGACTGAACTGAACTGACAGTTTTCCTATTTAAATTCCATTTATTTCAGCTCTTGATTGTTTCCTTCCTTCTGCTTGTTTTGGGTTTATTTTATTCTTTTTTTTCCAGTTTCTTGATGTAAAACTTTCAATAATTCACTTGAGACTTTTCTTCATTTCAAATCTAAGCATTTAGTTTTATAAATTTCTCTCTCAGTACTGCTTTAGCTGCATGTTGCATTTGTCTGTATTTTATATTTAAATTTTCACTCAGTTCTATATATATTTTAAAAAATTTCCTTTGAGACTTTCTCATTGATCCACAGATTATTTAGAAGTGTGCTGTATGATCTTCACGTATTTAGAGACTGTCCTGTTTTCTTTCTGTTCCTTGTTTAAAGTTTATTTCCACTGCACTCAGAAAATAAACTGTTTAATTTCAAATGTTTTAAAGTTGCTGAGGTCTGTTATATGGCCATGCCTATGGTGGATCTTGCTAAGTATTCTGTGGGTGCTTGGGTAAAAAAGTGCATTCTGCTCTTTTGGGGTAGAGTGTTCTATACAAAAAGCGTGTGTGCATGAGTGCCAAGTTGCTTCAATTGTGTCCGACTCTTTGTGACCCTGTGGACTGTATCCCATCAGAGTCCTCTGTCCATAGGATTTTCCAGGCAAGAATACTGGAGTGTGTTGCCATGCTATCCTCCAGGGGATCTTTTCTACCCAGAGATCAAACCTACATCTCTTATGTCTCCTGTATTGGCAGGTGGGTTCTCTACCACAAGCACCACCTGGGAAGCCCACCTGTACAAAGAGATGTACTTTGAGAATAGCATTGAAACAAAACATGTATATTACCATATGTAAAATAGATGACCAGTTCAAATTTTATGCATGAAGCAGGGTACCCAAAGCTGGTGCTCTGGGACAATCCGGAGGGATGGGGTGGGCAGGGAGGAGGAAGGGGGGTTCAGGATGGTGGGAACACATGTACACCCATGGCTGATTCATGTAGATGTATGGCAAAAACCACCACAATATTGTAAAGTAATTAGCCTCCAATTAAAATTAATTAATTAATTTTAAAAAACACTGTGAAAACTTACCAAGACAGACCACATTCTGGGCCATAAAGCAAACCTTAACAATTTTAAAAGAACAGAAATCAAACACTATCTGCTCTCAGACCACAATGAAAATAAAGCAGAAATCAATACAGAAAAGATTACTTGAAAGTCCCAAAATACTAGGAGATTAAACAACATGCTTCTAAATAACATATGGGTCAAAGAAAAAATCTCAGGAGAAATTTTTAAATATTTTTTAACTAGATGAAAATGAAAATACAACTTATCAAAATTTATGATATGCTGCCAAAACAGTGCTTAGAGGAAGATTTACAACACTGAATGTGAAAGCTCTAAAATCAATCATCTGAGCTTGTTCCTTAGGAAACTAGAAAAAGAAGAGTAATAAACAATAAGGTCCTACTGTATAGCACAGGGAGCTATACTCAGTATCCAGTGATAACCCATAATGGAAAAGAATATGAAAAAGCATATATATGTATAACTGAATAACTTTGCTGTACAGCAGAAATTAATACATTGTAAATCAACTATATTTACATAAAATTTAAAAAAAATTTTAGGAGTATATTAAATTCAAAGTAAGCAGAAGAAAAGAAATAATGAAAATTAGAGTAGAAATCAATGAAACTGAAAACAGGAAATAAATGGACAAAACCAATGAAACCAAAACTGGTTATCTGAAAAGATAAAGGAAATTGATAAGGCTCTACTTAGGCTAACTAAGAAAAAAATACAAAGTATATAGTTACTAATAAAATAGGGGCCACCACTGCAGATACCATGGACATTAAAAGGATTAATAAAAGAATACCAGGAACAAACCTATGCCCACAAATTTGACAACCTAGATTAAATGGCTCAATTTCTTGAAAGACACAATCTGCCAAAACTCACACAAAAAGTAGACAATTGGAATAGGCCTATGTCTATTCTGTATCTATGAAAGAAATTGAATCAATAATTAAAAACTTTCCAATATAGAAAGCACCAGGTTCAGATGGGTTCACTGGTGAATTCTACCAAATTATTTAAGGAAGAAACTGTATCAACTGTCTACAATCTCCTTTAGAAAACAGAACAAAGGGAATGCTTCCTAACTCATCCTAAGATCCAACATCGCCCTAATACTAAAACCAGAAAAATATTACAAGAAAACAATAGAGCAATATGTCTTATGAATACAGATGCAAAAATCCTCAACAAAATATTAGCAAATCAAATCCAACAATAAGTAAAAAGAATTTCTACACCAAGACCAAGTGTGATTTATACCAAGCATGCAAGCCTGGTTCAACACTTGAAAATCAATTCATTATCACAGAAATAGGCTAAAGAAAAAAAAAATCACATGATCATATCAATATATGCAGAGAAATCATTTGACAAAGTCTAACATGTATTCATGATAAAGACTCTCAATAAACTAAGAATAGAGGACTTATTCAATCTGATGTAGAACAGCTACAAAATTCCTACAGCTAATATCATACATAATGGTAAAAAACTAGAAGCTTTCCTACTAAGATCAGGAACAAGGCAAGGATATCCCTCTCATCACTCCTTATGAGTCTTATACTGGAAGTCCTAGCTGATGCAATAAGACACAAAAAGGAAATAAAAGGTATATGGATTGTGAGAAATGACAGATGACATGCTGCTTATGCAAAAAATCCAAAAGAATCAGCAAAAAAACTCCTAGAACTAGTAAGTGATTATAAGAAAGTTTCAAGATACAAGGTTAATGTACAAAACTTTATTGCTTTCCTGTATACTAGCAATGAACAAGTAGAATTTGAAATTAAAAACACAATGGGATAAATTAGGAGCATGGAATGAACACACACACACTACTGTACGTAAGACAGATAACCAAAAAGGACCTTCTCTATAGCACAGGGAACTCTATTCAATATTATTGGATAATCTATATGAGAAAATAATCTGAAAAAGAATGAATATATGTGTATTTGTAACTGAATCACTTTGCCATACACCTGAAACTAACACAACATTGTAAATCAACTATGCTCCAATAAAATTAAAATAAAAGAACACACAACCATTTATATAAAATACACAAAATTTAAATAAAATACTTAAGTCTAACAAAATATGTACAAGATCTATATGACGAAAACTAAAAAACTCTGAGGGAAGAAATAAAAGAAGAATTACTAAATGGAGAGACATTTCAGGTCTAAGGATAGGAAGACAATATTGTCAAGATGTCAGTTCTTCCCAACTTGATCTATGCTGCTGCCAAGTCGCTTCAGTCGTGTCCGACTCTGTGCGACCCCAGAGATGGCAGCCCACCAGGCTGCCCCGTCCCTGGGATTCTCCACGCAAGAACACTGGAGTGGGTTGCCATTTCCTTCTCCAGTGCATGAAAGTGAAAAGTGAAAGTGAAGTCACTCAGTCGTGTCCGACTCCTAGCGACCCCATGGACTGCAGCCTACCAGGCTCCTCCACCCATGGGATTTTCCAGGCAAGAGTACTGGAGTGGGTTGCCATTGCCTTCTCCAACTTGATCTATAGACTCAGTGTAATCCCAATCAAAATCCCAACAAGTTATCATGTGGATATCAACTAAGTTACTCCAAAGTTTATATGGAGAGACAGAAGACCCAGAATAATCAACACAAAATACTAAAGGAGAAGAACAAAGTTGGAGGACTGATATTACCAACTTTAAGACTTCCTATAAAGCTACAGTAATCAAGACCATGTAGTACTGATGAAGGACTAGACAAATAGATCAATGGACCAGAATAGAGAGGCTAGAAACAGACTCACATAAATGTAGTCAACTGATCTTTGACAAAGGAGCAAAGGCAACACAATGGAGGAAAGAAAATCTCAACAAATGGTGCTGGAACAATGGATGTCCATGGGCAAAATAATAATAATCTATACATAGATCTTACACATTTCACAAAATTATCTCAAAATGGATCACAGATCTAAATGTAAAAAGCAAAACTAAAAAACTCCTCAAACATAGACAGCATTGGAGAAAATCTAGATGACCTTGGGCTTGATGATGACTTTAGATACAATACTTAAAAAACTGGAAATAGAACTGCCTTATGATCCAGCAATCCCATTGCTGGGCATACACACTGAGGAAACCAGAAGGGAAAGAGACACGTGTACCCCAATGTTCATCGCAGCACTGTTTATAATAGCCAGGACATGGAAGCAACCTAGATGTCCATCAGCAGTTGAATGGATAAGAAAGCTATGGTACATATACACAATGGAGTATTACTCAGCCATTAAAAAGAATACATTTGAATCAGTTCTAATGAGGTGGATGAAACTGGAGCCTGTTATACAGAGTGAAGTAAGCCAGAAAGAAAAACACCAATACAGTATACTAATGCATATATATGGAATTTAGAAAGAGGGTAACAATAACCCTGTGTACGAGACAGCAAAAGAGATACTGATGTATAGAACAGTCTTATGGACTCTGTGGGAGAGGGAGAGGGTGGGAAGATTTGGGAGAATGGCATTGAAACATGTAAAATATCATGTATGAAACGAGTTGCCAGTCCAGGTTCGATGCACGATACTGGATGCTTGGGGCTGGTGCACTGGGACGACCCAGAGGGATGGTATGGGGAGGGAGGGGGGAGGAGGGTTCAAGATGGGGAACACAGGTATACCTGTGGCGGATTCATTTTGATGTGTGGCAAAACTAATACAATTATGTAAAGTTTAAAAATAAAATAAAATTAAAAAAAATACCAAAGGCATGATCCATGAAAGAAAAAGTTGACAAACTGAACTTCATTAAAACTGAAACTGATCTGTGAAAGACACTGTCAAGAGAACTCTTAAAACTCAGTAATAAGCAGACAACTGGATTTTAAAAATGGACTAAGTACCATCAAGGGACATCTCACCAAAGGTAATATATAGATGGCAAATGAGCATATGAAAAGATGATCCCCATTGTATGTCATCAGGGAAATGCTAATTAAAACAACACTACAGGGGGTACTTCCCTGGCAGTCCAGTGGTTAAGACTCCAGGCGTCTAATGCATGGGGTGCAGGTTGGAGCCTTGGTCAGGGAACTAAGATCCCACATGCCACATGGCACAGCCAAAAAAAAATATTTTTAAAAATTCACAACACACAATGCTGATGAGGATGTGGAGCAACAGAAACTCTCATTTGTTGCTGTTGGAAAGGCAAAATGGTACATCCACTTTGAGACAGTTTGGTGGTTTCTTACAAAACTAAACATACTCTGACCACACTATCCACCAATTGTGTTCCTTGATATTTAACCAAAGAAGCTGAAAACATATGTCTACACACAAAACTATGCACAGAGGTGTTTACAGAAGATTTATTTATAACTGCTACAACTTGGAAGCAACCAAGACGTCCTTCAGTAGGTGAATGGATTAAAAAACTGTGGTATATCCAGACAATGCAATGTTACTCAGCGCTGAAAATCAATGAGTTATCAAGCCGTGAAAAGACATGGAGAAATCTTAAATGCATATTCCTAAGTTAAAGAAGTCAATCTGAAAAGGCTACACACTGTGTGATTCCAACTTAAGTGACATTCTGGAAAAGGCAAAATTATGGAGACAGTAAACAGATGAATGGTTGAAAGGTGCTGGTATAGAGGAAGGCATCAATAGGTGGAGCAAAAGGGATTTTTAGGACAGTGAAAATACTCTGTACAGTAATATAATGGTAGACATATGTGATTATACATTTGTCAAAACCTATAGACATTTTGTCTATTACGTTAGGAAACTCCTATTTTAAATCTTTCATTTTAGCAGATAGTCCATTTTATTTATGTTCGGTGCACAGGTCTCAGCCTACTTTGTGGGCTGTATTTCTAATGCTAGTTTAATTTTTGGTCTTTGTGGTATTGTTTTGGTCTGTTTGGTTATCTGGAGTCAGCAGGGCTTCTGTACATCGCTGACCCTGTTGCCTGAGTCGGTGGAAGCATTACCCCAGGTCAGGCTGCTGGGTGTCTCTCGGCGGGGGATAGGTATGGCAAGACACTCCTACTGGAACCCCAGCTACTCTGGTGTCTCTGTTTGGGGGAGGAGAGACAAAGAGCCTTCTAGAACCAGATACTTGCTGTGACTTCATCCCTCTTTTCTGTTCCACCCTCCCACCTCGGTATCGCTAGGTGAAAGTAGGGAATCTCAGGCCCAGTGAGGAAGGAGATTGCTTTTGTCTACTATTGTTGGTGGGACTCCTGATGATTCCCCCTTGCCGGTGTGTTTAGCTCATCTGATGTCAAAGGGACTCCCACTCATTCTGGGTTCCCTTTGGGTAAAGAGACATAAGACACCCTGCCTCTCCGTTGTTTCCAGGGTCCCAAGCAAGTTTTCTTTCTTTCTTCTTTTTAAATAATTTTTATTCATTCATTTTTGGCTGTGCTGGGTCTTCATTGCTGTGTAGGTTTTTCTCTAGCTGGCGAGAGAGGGGGCTACTCTGTAGCTGCAGTGCGCAGGCTTCTTCACTGCGGTGGCTTCTCTTGTTGTGGGGCAAGGGCTCTAGAGCACAGGCTCAACAGTTGTGGCACACGGGCTTAGTTGCTCAGCAGCATGCAGGATCTTCCCAGATCAGGGATCAAACCCACATCTCCTGCATTGGCAGGCAGATTCTTCATCACTAAGCCACCAGGGAAAGCCCTGCTTTCTTCTTAATATCTTTCTGAGTTCTCCTTTGGTCATCTCTTGCATTATTTCCAGGGAGGGTTTATACTTGTGCTTAGCAGGGAGAAGCAAGGAGAAACATATCTGTGTCATTTTGTCCAAACCAGAAATCTCCTTCAAGATTTAAGACTGTAAAAAGGGCCTGAGACCATGATGTTTGAGAACTGTTGACCTTACAAAATAATCTGCTGCCCATATGATTTGGAGGAACACCGAAGAGCCTCCTACTCCAAAATTCAGCCTACCAGTGTACTTGAAATCCTTAGTACTATCCAAGCATTTTCCCAAGGGATGTTATAGGCGATGTTACTTTGGATAACACTATAGAGGCATAGTATCTTCCCTGGTGGATCAAACGATAAACTGTCTGCCTACAATGCAGGGGACCCGGGTTTGATTCCTGGGTTGGGAAGATCCTCTGGAGAAGGACATGGCAACCCACTCCAGTACTCTTGCCTGGAAAATCCCATGGACAGACGAGCATGGTAGGCTACAGTCCATGGGGTGGCCAAGAGTTGGACATGACTGAGTGACTTCACTTTCACTTTATAGAGGCATTAGCTCATTTGAATAATTGGTTATTATCCATTGCAAAGTCAGAGCATAGAATATAGAAGCTCTCCAGGGTGGAACATGACTGTCAGGCAGTTGCTAAAGAATGGTCAAGTTTAAAAGATGCTCTCTATGCTGCAGCGGGGCTAGAATGAGAACGCTAGCTACCCTCAGGGTTGGGACAGGATGAAGATACAAAGATGACAGGAAGATCAGAGGAAATAGTACAGAAAGACAAATTCCTGGCCCCCTTCCCAAAGATGACTTTAATTTTATTTTTTCTTAGTGACAGTGGTCAGGCAAAAGGAACTCAGGGATTTAACAAACATTTTGAAAATTTTAAAGAAAAGCAAACTATTGTACTGATTACCCCTAATTTCCTGGACTCAATAGCCGTGTTCTCTGTCACAGCCAGGTCATCTGATCCAGTTGCTTCTCTCCCAGAGTTGGCTGTTTACATCAATGTCTTGATGAACTGAGAGAAGTATTTTAGGGTAAGCACTCATGCAGCATCTTCTGACTCCATGCAGTTTTCCTTCTCCCAATGTTCTCCTTCCTATGCATTCCTGGTTCCTATAACATCTCCTCCCAAAACAAAGTTGCAGTGCAGAAAGCAGCTACTCTTTTTGATGGAAAATTCACTGGAGATTGCTAAGTGACTCTCCTGCCCTCAAAAGCCCATTTCTTTTCTCCTGGAAGTTAGGCACATCCATCCCTGGTTATGTGCAAATAGTGACTTCCAAATGTATTTAAAGCATCCAAAATTAAAGGGATAGAATGAGGATTTGGTGGCCATTAAAGTTACCATAAACTTTCCTCTAAAAAAGGGATTTTGAAGATATTTATTTGGCGGTCATTTTTGTCCTCTAGTTTACATCCCAAAATCTACTATGGAACTGAAATAAAGTGAAGTGAAAGTCACTCAGTCGTGTCCAACTCTTTGCAACCCCATGTACTACACAGTCCGTAGAATTCTCCAGGCCAGAATACTGGAGTGGGAAGCCTTTCTCTTCTCCAGGGGATCTTCCCAAACCAGGGTCAAACCCAGGTCTCCCACATTGCAGTCGATTCCTTACCAGCTGAGCCACAAGAGAAGCCCATTATGGGATTGGGTAATGGTAATAACTTTTGATAGGTAAAGTAAACATACACACACACACACACACACACACACACAAAACAAAACAGAAAAGCCTCTAAGGGCTGCTCTCAACATAAGTGCCTGAAGGCAGAGTAAACACAATTCTCACACAAAGCAAGCCATGGGAAAAGTCGTGATGCCTATCAACTAATATCTGCTGAGCACCTATTTTATGCCATGAACAGCACTAACACTGGCGAAATAATAATGAACAAGACAGACACAATCTCTGCGTGCCATGTCAATGCACCATGAACCATTTATATAGCACAGACCAGAATGGAGGCAAATGAAAATCAAGGAGTTGGTAACAATCTGATTTAAATATTTTCAACATATTTTTAATAGAAGCCATATAAATATGGCGCTAGTGGTAAAGAACTAGCCTGCCAATGCAGGAGACGTAAGAGTCATGGGTTCTATCCCTGGGTCTGGAAGATCCCTTGAAGGAGGGCACAGCAATGCACTCCAGTACTCTTGCCTGGAGAAGCCTGGCAGACAGAGAAGCCTGGGTGTCCATAGGGGCGCACAGAGTCGGACACAACTGAAGCAATTTAGCACATATAAATATGTACATGAAATGTATAAAAGCTCAACAGTATCACCTCAGAATAAGTACAGTAACCTCCAAATCTATTGTGAGACAAAATATTTTTAAGGATACAACATGTTGTTCTATAAATATGTAACAATTGGCAAGGCAATATTTCCAGACCATTTTTATTACCCTGATTCCCAATACTCAGCACCATAATCAATCCTTAAATTATGAAGAAAAGACAGTTTTCAGAACTGTCCATCTCTAATATAATGACAATGCACTTCAGAGCTAAGAGTTATATATTTCCAGATGAACTTTTTTAAAATGTCACATCATTCTATTAGTGAACATTACTTAAGCCTCTGAGATCACTGTCTAGTCCAGCACTGTCCAATAGAACTTTCCGTGATAAAAGTAGCCATTCAAAGTGAAAAAGTAAAAATGTTAGTTGCTCAGTTGTTGTGTTCAACTCTTTGTGACCCCAGCAGTTAGGACTTCACGCTTTCACTGCTGAGGGCATGAAAGTGTTAGTCCACCAGTCTCCTTTGTCCATGGGATTTCCCAGGCAAGAATACTGGAGTGGGTTACCATTTCCTTCTTCAGGGGATCTTTCCGACCCAGGGATCGGACCCAAGTCTCCTGCATTGCAAGCGAATTCTTTACTGTCTGAGCCACCCCCTGGGGAAGCCCATTACCCACATGCAGTTATGGAGCACCTGAAATGTTGCTAGTGCAACTGAAGAACTGAATTTCTTATTTTATTTAATTTGAATTAAGTTATATGTGAATAGCCACATGTGGATAGTGAAAAGTAAAATTTAGTCTTAAACTGAAAGTGATTGTGTGTGTGTCAGGGGAAAAAAAATGTTCCCTTTCTTTGGATTCATTTAGTCTAAATTGAGAAATTATTTAAAAATTGAAGAAGGAAAAAAAAAAAACCTATACATTGACAAGACTCTGACTATACAGCAAAATAAAGATTAGCACCTGATTTAAACAAAACTGAGGACTGCAATTTCACTCACTGACCTGGCTGAATTAAAAAAAAACACCCCCCCCCCACCCAAAGAACACATATGTGGTTGAAATATGTATGACTGCTTTTAAAGATCAGTGCATACTATTAAAGGAAAATAATCCAAGGTGTATACACTTGAGTTAATCAACACTCTAAACAGATTTTAAATGCCTCATGTTTTGGTAATGATTGTTCATTCATCTATTTAATGCCTACAATGTGACAGGCTCTTTGCTCAGGGGGATTATTATTCTAACATACCAAACAGACAAATTTGACCTGTTGCAATTTAAGTGATTTAATTTCAAGCTGCTGCTGCTAAGTCGCTTCAGTCGTGTCTGACTCTGTGCGACCCCATAGACAGCAGCCCACCAGGCTCCGCCGTCCCTGGGATTCTCCAGGCAAGAACACTGGAGTGGGTTGCCATTTCCTTCTCTAATGCATGAAAGTGAAAAGTGAAAGTGAAGTCACTCAGTCCTGTCAGACTCTTAGCGACCCCATGGACTGCAGCCCACCAGGCTCCTCGGTCCATGGGATTTTCCAGGAAAGAGTACCAGAGTGAGGTGCCATTGCCTTCTCCTAATTTCAAGCAACTTCATGTAAAATTGCTTCATTTTTGAGTTAGACAAGAATCAAGTGATCACTAACTTTATGGATCTGACTAAAGTTCAAATATATTACTGCATTAAAATGCATAGTACATACCTTGTGAAAATGGAAACGACATTAACATATCTTTCAAACAGGTGACTATACTACAAGCATCTAAAATGATATGCTTGAACTTTTTGAAGATTTTTTTCAATAAAATTATTTTCCTGAAGTGGAATATACCTGACTTCCTTATAAGTCAATAGAAAGGCTTTCACTAAAATAAAAATGTGTCTTGCTTAGTTGTCCGAAGAATTCATTTTATATATGTATGTGAAAATCATTTCTGAATGTTTGGGGTTTGAGAAGGTAACTCACTCTTTTATTTTTCTACCTTTATTCAGATATAATTTACATATAACATTGTATAAGTTTAAGCTGTACAAAGTGTTGATTTGACATATATTGCAAAATGATTACCACCAAAGCATTAACTAATACTTTCATCACATCACATAATTACCATTTCTTTTTTGTGGTGACAATATTTAAGATCTACTCTCTAAATAACTTTCAAGTATACAGTATTGTCAATTATAGTCATCATGCTGTACATTAGATCCCTAGTTCTTACTCATCTTCTAACTGAAAGTTTGTACCGTTTGATCAACATCACCCCCATTATCCCACAACCACCATCCCTGGTAACCACCACTATGCTCTCTGTTTCCATGAATTCAGGTTGCTGTTTTTTCAGATTCCACATATGAGTGAGATCATACAGTGTTTGTCTTTCTCTGACTTATCTCACTTAGCATAATGTCCTTAAGGTCCATCCATGTCACAAATGGCAGGATTTCAGAAGGTAATTAATTTTCAGTAAACATTTCCTATGTGCCCACTATGTGCCAAGCACCATGCTTAACACCAAAAATGTGACATTCTTCCTGACCAGGAAACAAGTTCAGATAACACATCAAATTGCACATTGATGGAAACACTACCAGCTGCCTCACAGCCATTTCTGGATCAAATGATGGATACTACTAATACCAGGCATAGCTTACTGAATTCTTTCTTTCTCTGACTTCCATACATATGTAAGCACTGCAAACAATATATTGTACCATATTTCCATTCTATCTGCTAGACTGACACTACCACATTTTGTTGGGCCAGCTAGATTATATATGTACACTATGCATCGGCAAAATCAGTTAGACAGTAACTTAAAAACAAAGGCTCTGAAGTATTTATTGGTAACTCTGGGCTTTGTTCAGCAAGTCACAGGTAAGATCCTGAGATCATCTAAGTAAGTTTTTAAACAATAAAAAAATTGTATGCAAGATATAAACTCAATTCTGTAATATACTATTTACTTGCAAGAGGAAAAAAAATAAGAAATTCACCAGAATCTCTGATAAAATTTCTGGTGACTTTTATTTTCTTATTTATATGTTTCCATATTTCCAACGGTCTACAAAGACCATACATTACATTTATAATCAGTAAAAATTGTATCTACATTAGTTATAGTAGAAGCCACTTTTGTAACTGTTCCAAAATGGTATCTAGCATAGGCCAGAGTTAGGCCTCAGAGAGGGAGGGAGGTGTTGACTACAGGTGTGATTTTAGAGGCTGCTGTAGAAGGCCCATGGCGACCCAATTAGCTAATGACTGGAATCTCTTTAAAAGGGACAAAGACTTTCACTGTCTAAAGTTAAGGTGTAAAATGAATATTCTTGGAGGAAAGGGAAAATAGGAACATATGTTCCCACCAGGATGGAAATTGAGAAAGGCAGCTTTTTCCAGCTCTAAGTCCTGGCTAGATCACTCGATAAATGTAGTGTTGCCTTCTGGTAACTCCACAGAACATGTCTGCTTAAACATTTAGCAATGAACATTTAGAGAATTATTACTAAATATCATATAGTTTTGAAAAGTAACATTTCTGATGATAAACATAGTGTAATACAGTGTTCTTTGTAGAAACCATAGAAAATATGAAAAGGCTGGGGAATAAGATTAAAATCATCTATAATCCCATCAGCCAGAGGTAATCATCATGAACAGTTTGGTACATAACCTTCTAAGAATTTATTCTAGGCATGCGGGTATATCCTGCTTTTCACTTAGTATTTTATCTTGAACATTTTCTTATGTTGTTAAATATGCTTAGTAAACCTCATTCTAATAACTGCCAAATATTACTTAGGGCTTCCCTTGTGGCTCAGCTGGTAAAGAATCCACCTGCAATGTGGGAGAGCTGGGTTCGATCCCTGGGTTGGGAAGATCCCCTGGAGAAGGGAAAGGCTACCCACTCCAGTATTATGGACTGTATAGTCTATGGGGTTGCAAAGACATTTCTTGGATAAACAATTTTATTGACTCTACCATGGACCTAATTTATCATAAGAAGAGATTCAAAATATATCTGGTATCTGAAAAAACTAGCCAAGGGATTTTTCTGAATTAGTGATCTCTCCTGGGTCTACCAATATTAGGATTTGACTCTAAAAATGATTTTGTTTTGCTCAAACCTCTAAAAACACCCAGATTGTGCACAATGATAAATTACTCACGTATTTTCCTAAATACCATCTTATGCTTTGAAAAGTACAATTCTTAGGAAATGTTAGATAGTTAAGCATGACAGGCGCTCCCAGCCAGGTTTAGCAAATTGATCAAAATGAATTTGAAGGAAACAGTCAAGTAAAACAGAGGGAAAAAAGTATCCTTGGCACAAACTTCAGCTTCTGAGTAAATTCATCTGTTCAACCTTCAAGCTAAAAAAAGAAAGATACTGCAATTTGGGGGGGAGGGATTCTAATTCAGAAGCTACATAAAACAATTCTATTTACAGCCCGGGTTCCCAAAATATCAGCATAGCACATATTTACTAAGCAAATTTTCTGAAAATTGTTTTACTTAGCACACTAATATAGTTCCTTTTAAGCACAGGAGAGGAATATTCTATGTAAAAAAAAAATTGCAATTTCAGTTTAAAAGGAAACTCCATTTCCAATGATCTTTGGTGGGCTGGAGATCCACTCCCCCTTACCTGCAAGGCAGTTGAGAATCAGAAACACCTTCCAAAACGTTAACCCCATTGTGCTGAGGTTCGCTGAGCGCAGTCAAGGTCCAGTAGCTTGCCTGGGCTAGGCTGAGTCTCAAACTGACTTCTTCAGTCACACCGAGGTTTGCCAGGCTTATCTGCTGGCATCACCAAGCAAACAAGCTTCTTGGGGCTTACTTATTGGTTACAGACCTTTCTCAGAGCAGATGTGTGTTTCTTTGAAATGTTTTTCATGGGGCGTGTTTCCTTGATATATTTGCTACTGTGTTAATGATAAACCCACATATTTAAATTCTTAAAGTTCTTTGTACACAGATTCCTAAGTTTTATTGTTTAAAATTAATCTTATTAAAAAGTTATACTTGAGGGGAAAAGATATAATTGGAAGAGAACCTATATAAATAAAAGTTGACAAGGTTAATTAATTTCAAATATTTCCATAAATGTCTTATGGCATCGATTCACTAACCTTTTACAAATTAAGTTAGCAAATTAATGTTCTAAGATTTTCTCAGGAGACAGGGTTCACAGGAAGGGCACGGGGGAGTTGACGCAAGAAAGCATCCAATTTCTATGCGAACAAACTCTCGACACATCACACTTTTTTGAAGCCCTAGTAGTAGAGTGAATTGCATGTTTTTGTCTTCCAAGTTAGAAACCCCGTAGCATTTATTCATTCACCTAATTTTGCAAATTGGTTGGACTTGCCCAATGGCTCAGAAGGTAAAGAATCTGCCTGCAATGCAGGAGATGCAGGTTCGATCCCTGGGTCAGGAAGATCCACTGGAGGAGGAAATGGTAACCCATTCCAGTATTCTTACTTGGAAAATGGATAGAGGAGCCTTGAGGGCTACAGTCCATGGGGTCGCAGAGTCAGACACAACTGAGCACACACGAGCAATTTTGCAAAATGAGGTAAGTAAATAAATGAGCTAAGACTTCCACTGGATGAGTCTGAATTTTTGCAGAATTAGGATACTGAATAGGTGCCACAGGGTTAACTTAGAAAGGGGGTTCACTAGAAGGGAATGGCAGGCTGCAGAAGTGAGAAGCCTTCAACTGAACCTGAACGTTTAACAAACTTGCCCTCATGCTTAACTAACCCTGAGATACATACGGGCCTCCTTTGGCTCTTCCCTTGCAATCTCTAAGTCCTGGTATTCCCGTCTCTACTATGGTTCTCAGATTTGTTCCTTCCATCCTGGTCCCGGTACTCAGGTCTCCACCCCTGGCCTACTGTAGCAGCTTCCTAAATGGGCCCCCTGACTCCTTTCTCCTTCAGTCTCTGTACCAGCCACATGTCAGTGTTCCAACCCTGATCAAGCATCTTCAATGACACTACAAGGGACTCTTTCAAGTCCAAAGTCCTTAATTTGGATTCCCATCCTTCTAAGATCTTGCCCATGCCTCACCTGAATTTAAGTCATGTTAAATCGCCCACCTGAAAAATGCTGTCAAAAGTTATTGCCCCAAAGAGTGTTCAATCACATGAAATATGTGCAAATTGCAGTGATATGTTTTATGAACTTTAAGTTACAGAAAGCACTTGACACCATCCCATCTCAGCCAAGTGAACTTCCCACCACTCCTCAGAAAGCCACTTGCTCTCATCAAGTATCATACCTTCTCGAAGCATTCCCTGTCCATGCTCATGTCTGATGCCAAACCTTGGCTTCCAGTGAACTCGATCCCTACTTAGAACTTTCTCCTCTTGCTATCTAAGCATATTCTTAGCACAGATCAGTCATACTGTCCTATGTGAAAATTTTGAGGAGCCCAAAAACCGTCTCTTTCTGGGCTCCCTCTTGGATAAATCTGTATTATACTTAAATCCAATACCCTCAGTTGGTGCCGGATTACTCTTCAGTAGTCTATGTATTAATGAGGTCTCCCCTAAATCAACTGTCTATGAGCCCCTCCAGGATGGGGACCAGGTCTTATACAGGCAGTTCCCAACTTAAGAAGGAGCATGTCCCAAAATGTATTGGTTAGCCCATTGTTGAATCCAAGAGTACACATTTCCTGCTAAAGCAATGCTTAAATGAAGTCTTGTTCCCAACCCACACAGAGCATAGTCTAGCACTGGCTTGAATTCTGGGGGCTAGGCAATACAGGGAAGAAGAAGAGCTGCAGGTGGCAGAGAAAGAACATTCCTTTCCTTTCCCAAGACACAGGTTGAGTGCAAGGCAATGCTTTTTTCCCCCAAATAACTATTACATGTCTTTGTCACCCACCTTCCTTTCTAGCCCCTACCCCACCACCGCCCACATGGTCTACTGGCCTTTTGGGTACCTAGGCTTCCCCAAAGGAGGGTCTTGTGCTGTGCTGTGCTTAGTCACTCAGTCACATCTGACCCTGCGAAGCCATGGATTGTAGCCTGCCAGGCTCCTCTGTCCATGGGATTCTCCAGTCCAGAACACTGGAGTGGGTTGCCATTTTCTTCTCAATTACATGGGACAGATAGTATAAATCATGACAGTCCCAGGCAAACCTGAACATCTGGCCTCCCGCCCACAGGGGAGTGCTAAGCATAACATAAGTGCTATGCCTTGTATCCTTCCCAAGGCCACACTTCTTAGCAAGTGCTAAGAAGACCCTGTTAATTAATTCAGTATATCCAAGATGGTTGACCCCGAGATGGGGAGAGGAGGGGTTGCCTTAAAACTGTTGCTAAAATCCCACAGCATCAGACAGAATCTCTCATACAAACAAAACACTCTAGAGGATTTAAGTAAAATGCCTGCACTGCTGCTATGTGTGACCTAACTTGGACAGGTAGCGCTCTGTGAAAATAAACTCTAAGAGATAAAGTTTCCACTTTGGACTGAATTTGGTATCACTGACTATCGCTCAGAAGAATCAAATCATTAACTGGGACATGAAATATTATCAAATATCTTGCACAGTTTTACAGAGCTTCACAATTTTTAAAACTGTTTTTCCATTTTATCTTCACAACTAACAGTAAAATAGATAGGGCAGGTATTATCTGTATTCTCTATATAAGAAAATAGAGGCTCAGAAATGTTGTGTCTTTCCCAAGGCCACATAACACGCATTCGATGCTGTCCCTCCCATCACAATGCACAGTGGCCCAGTGTGACTCTGTAGTAACAAACATGCTACTGCCTCCAGGGCTCTTCCTTGGGAACATTCAGAAACTGGCAATATCTGATTTTTCCCTCGTTTTTATACTTAAAAATTACAAAAGTTACATTTTGCTTGTGAAGGGATATCAAAGAACAAAGAAGCATACAGAGGATAAAACGAAAGCCCCATTCTCTCACCTGCATAAAAAGCCCCATTCTCTCACCCATATGTGTAATCGCATGCCATGATCACAAGCAATGGGAGTTTTGCATTTTTCTCAGCCTTTCTATGAATTGACATACAGGCATATGAGGTGGGTTTTTTAAAGGAAAGGTAATCATAATATAGATTGTTCTGTAAATCTCTCCCCCCGCCCCCCCCCCGGGAAGCATTTTTGTTCCCTGTTTATGTCACCATGCACAACTACATCTATAGAGCTACCTTATCTGTTTTAAGGCCATATGATATTTCATAGTATGAATGTACCACAACTTATTTTAACATTCTCCTAGTGGGGAATCGTTAGCCCAGTTCCAGTATTCAAAACAAAAGTCTTATAAACAATGGTGAAATGAACTTCCTTTTGCTTGTATCTCTGCCCACTTATGTGATGATTTCTCTAGATTAGGTACCTAGAAATGAAACTGCTGGATGATCAAAGGGTATGAACATTTTAATTTTTGGCATATTATGAAAAATTGCTCACCAGAAATTCTTTACAAATCTACACCTCTGTTAAAAGAGTGTATGAGAGTGCCTGTTTCTCCATGGCCTTGTCAACAATGAGATTTATCAGTCTTTTAATTTTATTAATATCACAGCTGAAAACTGGTATTGCATTGTTCTTTAAATTTGTATTTCTCTAATTAGGTTGAGCCTCTTTTCATAGATTTGTTGGCTGAACTGGTGTACTTTTTCTTGTAAATTGCTTGTTTTATGACCTTATACCATTTTCCCACTTGAGTTTTCTTTTCATATTGCAGAAGTACTCTTTACAGTTATGAATTTTAACCTAAGTTTGGTATATACATTATAAATATTTTCTTCCAGTCTATCGCTTTTTTTATTAAAAATTTTTTTAATTTAAATTTATTTATTTTAATTGGAGGCTAATTACTTTACAATATTGTATTGGTTCTGTCACACATCAACATGAATCCACCACAGGCGTACATGTGTTCCCCATCCTGAACCCCCTCCCACCTCCCTCCCTCTACCATCCCTCCGGGTCATCCCAGTGCACCAGCCCCAAGGACCCTGTATCAAACCTGGACTTGCGATTCATTTCTTATATGATATTATACATGTTTCAATGCCATTCTCCCAAATCATCCCCACCCCCCCACAGAGTCCAAAAGACTGTTCTATACATCTGTGTCTCTTTTGCTGTCTCTCATACAGGGTTATTGTTACCATCTTTCTAAATTCCATATATATGTGTTAGTATACTGTATTGGTGTTTTTCTTTCTGGCTTACTTCACTCTGTATAATAGACTCCAGTTTCATCCACCTCATTAGAACTGATTGTTTTTTACTATAAAGACTTTTGCATTTTGCAGTAGTTAAATCTAGCAATCTTTTCCTTGTAGCTTCCAAGTTTCATGTCTTCTAAGATTATAGAAGTATTATTATATATTATTATGTTAATATTAAAGTATTATATTTTCTTCTAATGCTTCTATAATTTTGTCCCATCTTTCAGTTATGGGAATTCTCTCCTTCCTCTTCCTCAGGCCAACAGCCTTTGTGTTATCCTTGACTCCTCTCCTTCCCTCACATACATCTAATTCATCAGCAAATTCTTTTTGGGTCCATGTCCAAAATATTCCCAGGTTCAGACCACTTTTCCCACTTTAATTGTTACCATCTGACTCTGAGTCACCAGGGTCAATTACCTGGCTCACTGCAATTGCCCCTAACTGGTCTACCTGCTTTTGTCTCGTCCCCATTGTCTATCTCACAGCAACTGGAATGATTCTTTTCTATGCAAGTCAGATCACATTTCACTTTTGCTCAAGATCCTCCAGTAGTTCCCAATTTCTCTCAGAATAAAAGTCAAAGTCTTTAAAACAACAACAACTTTGTTGTTGTTCAGTTGCTAAGTCGTGTCCAACTCTTTGTGACCCCATGGACTACAGCACACCAGGCTTCCCTGTCCTTCACTGTCTCCTGGAGTTTGCTCAAATTCATGTCTATTGAGTTGGTGATGCTGTCTAGCCATCTTATCCTCTGCCAACCTTATCTCCTACCATTCTTCCCTCTATCATTCTGCTCCAGCCACCTGCTCTTCTTTTTTTTTTTTTTTAAGACATTTATTATTACTATTTAAATTTTTTGGCTAAGGTGGATATGGGATCTTAGTTCCCCAACCAGGGATCAAACCCATGCCCCCTACAGTAGGAGTGCAGAGGCCTAACCACTGGACCACCTGGGAAGCCCCTAACTGCTCTTCTTGTTGACCATCCAATCCAGCCAGATATGCTCCCACTTTTTAGGGCATTTTCACTGGCAGCTGCCTCTGTCTTTGACAATCTAGCCCCAGGTATCAACAGGGCAAACTCCCTCATCTTCAAGTGTTTGCTCAAATGTCAATTTTCAACATCTCCCTTGTTCACACAGTTGTAAACTGCAGCTTACCCGACTCCAGCCTTTCCAACCCCTACTAGCTTTTCCTTTATTCATAGCACTCATTAATGTCCAACATACTATACAGCTTACTTACTGTTTACTTTTTCACCTAATCAGAAAGTAAGTTTCAAGAGGGCAGGGATTTCTATCTATTCTTTTTTCATTAAATGAACAAACTTGTGACCTGGGTTTGACCTCTGGATTGGGAAGATCCCCTGGAGAATGGAAAGGCTACCCACTCCAGTATTCTGGCCTGGAGAATCCCATGGACATGGGGTGGCAAAGAATACAACTGAGTGACTTTCACTCACTAACTCACTTGTGAAACTGGATTTAATCCATTTGGAATTTATCTTTGTGTATTGTGTGAGATAGGGTGAATTTTTTTTTAATGCCCTCATGTCCTAAATAAGAGCAAATCTTTACCCTTTAAGGGAATTTTCTCTGAAAATAGCTATATCATTTGAGGCTAATTCTAATCAATTAAATAGGTGATCAGTAATGCTGTTCTGTGGTCAAGAAATGAGGCATAATTATAAGGTGATGAGCCTGCTGTCTTTATGTGGCTTGGGACCTGGCTTATAAGTCAATCTCAGGTTTCCAAAAGACAGACCAAGGCCATTCTTAGGGCACCATTATGAGAGAGAGACAAACAGAGAGATTTGGGAGTAAAGCTTTCATATATATTTTTGATAGTTGAAATGTCTGATTTTCGTGGGGAAAATCAGAATTTATTGGACTTCCTTATGCACATTTTATGGTTTTGTATGATTTTTTACAATGTTGAATTATGTATAGAAGGGCACAATCTAGTCAGTGCTTTGAGTCTAAAGATTCTCATTCATTCCTGTTGGAATGTTTCCGAAGAACTTTCAAAAACTCCTTGTGCAATCACCATGCCGTTGAAGCGTCAGTGCTTTTTCCAACTGCCTGCCACGCGGCCCTGCTTATATGCCCCACTAGGGCTTCAGATTTTACCTCACACAAGTCACCCTCTGTTGCCAAACCTGTGCCACTCCCCAGTCACTGTTGCTGGTGCTCCCACGCATTGACTTGTACTTTTAGTCACTCTGTCAATGCTCCAGTACCAAATCCTACTGATAACGTCTTTGTAGTTCATCTTCTTCTTTCCATCTCCTGTCATCCTCCGGTGCAGTCACTGTCATCTGTCATTTAGATGGCTGCAGTAGCCTCTGAGCCCATCTCCTGGACTCAGATCTTCTTCTCAAATCCATCTGTTGTAACCCTGTAAGATAAGCTTTCTGAAAGTCCAATGTAATCATGTCATTCTTATCATCAAAAATCTGCTGTGACACCCCATCACCTTTTTGCCAAGACATAAATGTTTTTATCTGGCATCCTCAACCTACTTCTCCTGTCTGTTTTCTGTTATTTGTAACACCAAAGAGTGTCAGAACTGGCCAAAGTCTTACAAGTAGTCTCCAAACAAAATTACTCTGTTTCCTGAACCTCTGCCTCACTTTCCCACCCCTGTGCCCTTACAAAGCTACTCCCTCCTTTAAATATCCCACCCCATCAAGTCTAATTGTCAAATACCTACTCATCCCCTGAGCCTAACCCTCCTCCATATACTGTCTCCTGATTCCCATATGATGTGAATGGGATTCCTCATCATTACAGCACTAGTGAATACCATTTGCCCACCACTTAGAGGATAGGGAAGCTATTCATGCACTGGTCCTCTGCATGCTTCTAAGAATGCAAGCTCTGAAGGAGGATAAGGACTGTGTTTAGGTGATTTCTCCCTCCCTCCCTCCTCCTCCGTCCACCGCCCCCCCACCCCCGCCGCCACACACACACTGAGCTTGTTATGGGCCAGACATTTTGCTAAGCTCTTTATATTTATTATATCACAATCTTCTTCAAAGCCTTATGATGTAGGCAGTTTTATGATGCTTATTTTATAGGGGAAGAAACAGAAGCACAGGGAAATGAAGCAATTTGCACAAACCTCATATATAGCAACACACAGCCTCAGGACTCATATTCTCATCCTCTCAACTGTCCGCGAATATTCCTGTTATTGTATATAGCCTGCGTCCTACTCACTTGCACACTTAAGTGGTCTTCTGCTCTCTTTGGAGGGCAATACCTATTGGCTCCTGCTCCCCCTGCCCATCCTTGACTGTGCACATCTATTGAGCAGCCATTTTTATCTTGCTTTACCAGTTCCCTGTTGTGAAATGGCTGTCAGTCATCCTCCTCAGAAGTAAAACTGCTGGTGGTCAAAACCTCAGTCCCAATAACCACCTTATTGCTGAAAATGAGGCTGAGAGAGAATTTTTCCAAACATCACATAAATGACAGAGTCAGGACCTCAGCCCAAGATACCTGGTTCTGGGACACATGCTATTAACTTATGGTTTTGTTGTTGTTGTTTAGTTAATTAGTCTTAGTCGCTAAGTCATGTCCAACTCTTTTGCGACCACATGAACTGTAGCCCGCCAAGCTCCTCTGTCCTTGGGATTTCCCAGGCAAGAATACTGGAGTGGGTTGCCATTTCTTTCTCCAGGGGATGTTCCTGACTCAGGGATCGAACCCACGTGTCCTGCATTGCAGGCAGATTCTTTGCCACTGGAGCCACCTTTAGAAGTACACTAACTTATGGTAGACTGTGATTTATAGGAACTGACCTAGTAATGTTTGGTGAATTCACTTTTCCAAATTCTTGGTATATCAAAGTGAATATTTAAAAGGCGGAATTTATTTGGGTGTGCATGATCTGGTATATTTGTTAATAAACAAATCTAGAGTAATATCAGTATCATCAACAACAACAAACTTCCTTTTCCAAGTTAACATTGAGCTGCCTTGAAAACGATAAAAAAGAAGTGGCACATAATTTTGCAATTCTCCACACAAGGAGGCTGGGAGTTCCAAAGTAGGGGTTCTAGAAAGAAAATCTGTCAAGTGAATTCTGTGATGGTGTTATTCAGTGAAAGAGTCCCTCATCTCCCTACCATCCCTGCGTTGTAAGGGCTGGAATTTCCCACAGCAATCAACCTGGTGTGAACTCACACCCCCTAAATATGCTCTCTGGAAACCTTATTGAGAGTCTTCCAGCAGCCTTCAGTAAAGCTCTGAATCAAAGGCACTATGGGAATATATTTAGGTAGAGCTATGGAGGTTGCTGTCCTGTTGAATTTGGGGAATCTTTGTTTCCTGTCCTGGAAGGAAGAAGCATCCAAAAAATTCTCCTTTGGTAAGTTGTGTTTTAACGAAAAGTATGAGTCAGCTTGTGTCGAGTAGCATGGGATTGCTTACCTAGTGATAGTAGGGAGGCTGGAAAGGGTTAGTACCAGGAACCCTATGTTAACTGATAGTGTGACTCAATCCGCTGTGTACATTAATGTGTTTGGGGAAGCCTACTCCTAGGCAGTTTGTGTTGACGCACTGTACAAACACATGTCATAGGCTCTGCTTCAAAAAATACATATGTGCAGGCACAAGCATGTGCAAATGTGCGCACATACAGGGACACATCTACATCTATTCAACGCAGAGAGGTCCCAGACCCTCCCATTCCTTCCAACTGGGAGAGATCAAGTTTGATTTAAATCCTGAAAAAAAATCACATTCTAATTGTATAATTGCAGGGCCCTGCTTTGGTTTTTGTTTACTTGCTTGGTGAGTTGGTTTAGTTGTTCAACTAGTCCTATTCAACACTTCCTAAAATTGCCATACCTGAGTGAAGTTAACCCTAAAAACAGAGATTTTTTTGGAGCCAAGAGATTGAGGAGTTTCATAGCTCCATGAGCTGATTAATGGCACTGTGACATAGTAATAAAAGCTGCTAAATGCTGAAGGCTTACTAGCTGATAGGCCCTGGGTTAAGCATTTCATATGCATTGTGTTTCACATTAATCTTGTGAAGGAGGTATTAGGTATGCTCCTCGTTTTACAAGTGAGAGAAATGAAGTTAAGAGAGGTAAAATGAGTTTTCACTGGTCACAGAGTTTGGAAGTGGCAGAGCGAGGCCTTGCGCCCAAGTGTGACAGCTCCAACTCCCATCCCCTTGGCAATTAAGTGATGTGACCTCCTGGCTCTGAACAAGGGACAGTAGAATACACAGTTAACACAGCCCCTGCTTACATGGCTCACACTCTTGTTGGGAAGACAAGACAAATACATACTAAATACACACTTAGGGACTGATGCTAAGAAGTACACAATTATGAAAGGCCACATTATGCAACACAGAGAACAAATAAACACAAGTACAGAAAGAGGCATGTGGGCCTTTGAAAGGGAGGGCTGCAAACACCCAAATCTTCTTTGCAGAATGAGTTCCATGGGATCCACCTGGCAAGAGAGAGGGATTCTGGGAGGATGTGAGTAGGATTTTTGAAGGTAAAAATCTAGAATGAACAATGAAAACAGAGAGGTAGAATGATGATAAGGCAAAGAGGCCAGGTTGATTTATGGACAGGCTGGGGAAAGAGTGTTGGGAATATCTAAAAAAGAGTTGTGAAGATGGACGTCAGGCATGAAGGAGCTTACAAAGTAGATATTACAAAAGCAGGAGAAAACAGAAAAAGTGTCAAATTCTGTTGGATTTGGTTTAAAGCATATGAAAAGCCTGTTTTTGTGCTTACTTGTCTGCTTGGTTTTTGTCCTGCATGGTGTTTTGTTTTTGCTGTTTGTATAAGGTTTGCTTGTTTGCTAGTTTTAATGAGGCAGCCCAGCAAAGTGACAAAGAGCACGGTCTACAGAGTCAAGCTGCTTGGCTTTAAGCCCAGGCTTTGCCACTTTCCAGCTGAAGGATTGTGGGTAAGTTACTTCAATTCTTTGTGCCTCATTTTCCTCACCCATAAAATGAGATAAAAGAAGACTGACCTCATGAGATTGCGATTACTGTAAGAATTATACACCTTATTATTTGCAAAGTGCTTAGAACAGTGCCTACATATAGTAAGTGCTATAGATGAGCTTGTTGTATTGACACAAATGTAATTCTTTATCAATATTGAAATATGTGGGAAATTTCTAAAATCACTTTGTAAAGATCTTTCTCCTAAAACCACTGATAGATGAGACCATCCAGGCAGACTGCAGTGTGGCATCAACTGAGGACATCTGAGGAGTGGCTGCTGCCTTTACATGGGGCTTGTAAGCCTCCAGTGCTCACAGTCCCTACAACCCTCAACTGCTTATACCAGGCTCACATCATATGATCTTGCAACTTCTGGTTTAAAGTGACAGGGATACTGTGGCTCATAATACACCCCTATATTTACAGAGCTTATAAAGGATGAAATTTGGGCCAGGAGCCCAGGCCCAGCTCAGCTCACAGGATGCTTTAACCCTAGAGTCTAAGGGAAGTATCTGTCCTCCTCCCCCACCTGGGGTCCCTCCTTGGCCCCAGGTGTTGAGCCACTGGGTGGCACCAGCACCCCCACCTCCAAAGCCTCCTCCACCGACTCAAGTCTTCCTGGGCAGTTCAGCACTTCTGATGCAAAGGAGGACTTAGGGTTCCCATAATCCTTGGCAGCAGCAACTCTGAGGGAAGCACAAAACTGAGATCAGTAAAGCAGGAGTAGGGAGGCTTCCTGTGAGTGACCAGACCTTGATAAATTGTATCCTTCTCCTATGCTCATCTAGGAGATTAAACTGTGCCTCCAGGTCTGAAAGCTGCAGGACTCAGCAATAAATTACAGAATAGCTAGCCCCAAATCACGCTACAAGGTCAGTCACATTTTCCTTCAGAGCCACAATCCATTACAGAACTCCCAGGGAGTCAGCTCTTAGTGGTCCCTGGCACTTCGTGTGCTGGAGCTGCTCAGGGCCACTCAGCAGAGACCTTGGCCTGAGCCTCCCCCACTGGTTTTTCTGACAGTCTGGAAGCCTGTGTGTCTCTCACTCAAAGGAGATGTTCTGTCTTTCTGCCTTCCAGGAGCTTGATTGAGTCTTGCTTGGGTAGGGTGGGTGTTCAGGCCTGCTGGATCCCAGATGTTACCCCCAGAGATAGCCCCTCACCTTTACTTGTGAGGGATGATTAATGGCAGGAATGTCAGGGCATGCAGGAGAAGAGAAGCTGTGGGAGACAATGTTTGGGAAAAGAGACCTTGGGGTTTCAGTCAAACTCTGCCACCACCACTGTTTTTGAATAAGCCGCACAGTTATGCTCACACCTGCATGCAGCTACATGAAGAGGCCCACAGGAAGCCCACTTCCAGGTGAGAAATCAGGTGTCACGCAGGAAGAGTTAAGACACAGACGTGATGTGACAGCTCTAGACCATCGGGTCCAAATCCTTCATTTCATGGAGCTTCAAACTTGCCCTGGGTCTCATGAGACCCAGGGCAAGTTTGAAGACTTCTTGGGAGAGGAAAGCTCCCTCTTCCTGGGAGAGGAAAGGTGTAGAAATGGGAAACTTGAGACTTGTATCTGATGAATAACAGCTCCGGAGCCCTTTCCAACTGGGTGGAGGTGTGCACCCTGGTTCCAGCCCCAACCAGCAGGAAATAACTGACCAATCTCCACCACTTCATGACCCTCCCAAGGCAAACAGCACCTGGTCTCAGGTGGGACCTGCATCTTGAGAGCCTTGCAGTAAAACCTCTGGATAGTAAGGGCATTAAGAGAAGCATGTATCTGTGAGAAAAGCCATTTTGACCCATGTGTATCTCCCTGGCACTGCTACCACACAACCCAGCAAGGCTGAAATTCCTTACCCCATTTTTCAGCTAAGGCTTTGTGGTCTATGGGTGGTTGAGGAGGGTGACGATATTATGGTCTAGCCCTCTGTTGCCTCTCTGATCTCCCACCACTCTCTCCCTTGCTCACTCCTCGGTAGCCACTCTGGCCTCCTTGCTGTTCCTTAAACATGCCAACCATGCTCCCACTCCAGGGCCTTTGCACTTAGTGTTCTCCTCCAGCTATCTGTATGGTTTGCTCCCACCCCTCCCACAAATCGTTGCTCATGTCACCTTTCCAGAGATCCCTTCCCCAACTACCCTATCTAAAAGTGCACCTGTCACCTTCTAAGGCTTCACCAGCTTTTATATTCTCCTTGTGGCATTTATAACTATCTCACATCGTAGTATATATTTTGCTTGGTGTCGTCCCACACTAAAAGATGAGCTATGTGAAGACAGGGACTTTGCCTGGCATGTTCATTCCTGAATCTCCATCACCTAGAACAGTCCCTGGCATATAATTGGTGCTCAATAAATTTCTGCTGGATAAATGGATGAGTGGATAGAAATGGGGCTTCATATTTTTCTTGGTTCATGGTTACATATAGCAAGTGACCTTGTAAACACACATTCATTCCATTTATTCATTTACAAAATAAATATTCATTGCATGTCCTTATGTCCCAGGCACAGTATACTCAGACTAGTGGAAAAGAAATATGAACAGACAGGGAATGACAACACAGTGCAGTTAAGTAAGTACTAACCAGGGTTTTAGGAAGAGCAGAGGAGGAGCTGGTGAAGGCTTGCTTCTTAAAGGAAGCTAGCTCTTAAAGAGTAGGAGATGTTAGGAAAAGAAAATTGAGGTGGGGATGTGGAGAAGGACATTTCAACTACATATGCATGAACACAGAGGATCATGTGGAGAACAACTTTACTGTGTTGGGCCACAGAGCAGTAAGGAAGGAGAGATATAGACAGAATCAAGGCTGGGATGAAGCAGAAGTGTTGGCTAGAGGGCTCTGCCTGCTGTACCAAGTACAGAGTTAAGCCTTAAAGTCAGAGGGCACAAACTTGTAAACCATGGAGAGAGTCAGCCACAGATGTATATAGTTTGACCTACAAACTTATTCTTTGAAATGAAGCAGCCTATACTTTAAAAATTTTCACATAAAAATCTAGAATTTTAGTTTTTTGAACTATCAGAGTATTACCCCCAACTAGCCCACATAGCTATGACTGTCAGCATCTGAGCTGCTATCCCCATTAAACAGGGATTTTGCTCTCCAATTTGTCAGTCTCCACTCTGCCTGCTTCACCAATTAGGTTATAGCTGATTTCCCAACCCCTATGGCTAGGAAGTGGCAAGGCTTGGGATTTTGAGTCTTTGTCGTCAGAATCCATACTCTTAGTCAGTATACAATTAGCGCCTAGCACCAAGAAGGCTCTCCACAGTACTTTATTTGAAGAATGAACAAATTCATACTATTATCTCTTACTGGAAAGTCTTTCCTACCGTCTCAGTTTAAGCAGATCCTGCCCCATCTGGGGGCTTCCCCAGCTCAGATACAGCCTCCTCCATGAAGTCCTCCCTGATTTCATGCTCCTCACCCAACAGAGGTTACCTGCCCTGTGGCTATGGGGTGGAGTTTATGAAGGCAACAAACCTGGGGTGCAAAGATATCTTGTGGGGAACATTGGGATGGTTCAAGCTGTGTAGTACAAGAAAAGGAAAATCTGACATTTGAACTTGAGAATCTGAGTATCTGAGTAGAGAGTGAGTAAATGGTGGAAGCTGAGAGACAACTGTAAAAGAAGTAAAATATATCCCAGTTTTTTCCTTGCTCGAAATATTTTTTTATTTTTCTTATTTTTGCTCCCTGTCCCCTGTACCTTAACTGGCATTCAAGAGTTAACAGAGGACCCATAGGCTCAAAAAAAGTCAGCTTTGAAAGAACTGTTCTGCAAGCAGCCAAAATGAGATTGCCCAGAGAGTTGCCATAAACCAGAACACTCTCCAACCATTCCAACCACAAGGTGTGCGGCACTAACAGCTGAAGAAAACTGCAACCTGGGGACATGACAACAGTCCTATAACCCTCCTCATCCTATGAAACTCCCAATCCTGGGACTTCCCTGGTGGCTGAGTGGTATAGAATCCACCTTGCAATGCAAGGGATGCAGGTTTGATCCCTGGTCAGAGAACTAAGATCCCACAAGCTGCGAAGCAACTAAGCCTGCACGCTGCAACTACTAAAGCCCATGCACAGAACTAGAGTCCGTGTGCCACATGGAAAGATCTCGCATGATGCAATTAAGACCCGACACAGCCAAATACATAAATAAACCCAATCCTGCTTCGGCTCAGGGAAAGAGCTAATGTTGAGATGCTCCCGGATGCAAATCACCTGAATAAAGTCTGTAACCTCAGATTGGGTCTGGATAACCCTCGGGCCTCCTGAGATTCAGCTACGGATAGAGCATACTGGGGAACCTCTTCCTCCCTTCTTGGAGGCCCCTGCTGGGTCAAACGGTGAGTACCATTCCCGCTCATGTGCTCCAGTTCTTTGTTGTTGCACACAAGTTGCAGGCTTCGATTCTTTGAAAGAGTGAACACACTGTCTCACTGCCTCTATTTTCTTTTTGTCTTTTGAGGTTCTCTGGGAACAGAGAATGGGATGATGATTCTAAGTTTGAGTGAGGTCCTTCTCTCTTCTTCTATGTTGATCTCTTTTATTATGGGCTGAATGGAGTGACTTTGAGGAAGACAATTTTGTTTCTTTTAAATTTAATTTTTATTTTATATTGGGGTATAGTTGATTTACAATGTTGTATTACTTTCAGGTGTACAGCACAGTGGTTCCGTTATACATACACATATATGCATTCTTTTTCAGATCCTTTTTTCATATAGATTACTATAGAATATTGAGTAGAGTTTCCTGTGCTATATGGTAGGTCCTTGTTGATTGTCTGTTTTATATATAGTAGTGTGTAGGCTTCCCCAGTGGCTCAGCGGAAGAATTCACCTGCAATGCAGGAGATGTAGGAGACTCGGGTTCAATCCCTGGGTTGGGAAGATCCCCTGGAGGAAGGCATGGCAACCCACTCCAGTATTCTTGCCTGGAGAATCCCATGGACAGAGGAGCCTGTTGGGCTATAGTCCATGGGGTGGCAAAGAGTCGGACACGATGGAAGCAACTCAGCACACATGCATGCACATAGTAGTGTGTATATGTCAGTCCCAATCTCCTAATTTATCCCTGCCCTGTACTTTTCCCCTTTGGTAACCATGTTTGTTTTTGAAGTCTGTGAGTCTGTTTCTGTTTTGTAAATTAGTTCATTTGAATCATCTTTTAGATTCTACATATAAGTGATATCATATATCTGTCTTTGACTTACTTCACTTAGTCTGATAATCTCTAGGTCCATCCATGTTGCTACAAATGGCATTATTTCATTCATTTTTATGACTGAGTAATATTCTATTGTATATATGTACCAAATCTTCTTTATCCATTTCTCTGTTGATGGACATTTAGGTTGTTTCCATGTCCTAGCTATTGTAAATATTCCTGCAATGAACAATAGGGAGCAAGTATCTTTTTGAATTATGGTTTTCTCCAGATATATGGCCAGGAGTGGGATTGCTGAATCATATGCTAACTCTATTTTTAGCTTTTTCAGGAACCTCCATACTGTTCCCCACAGTGTCTGCACCAATTTACATTCCCACCAACAGTGTAGTAAGGTTCCCTTTTCTCCACATCCTCTCCAGCATTTATTGTTTGTAGACTTTTAGATGATGGCCATTCTGACCTGTGTGAGATGATACCTCATTGTAGTTTTGATTTGCATTTCTCTAATAATTAGTGATGCTGAGCATCTTATTGTGTGCTTTTTGGTCATCTATGTGTTGAGGAAGACAATTTTGAACTGCAGTGGTCAACTGGGGACTCTCAAGGCCCATCGAAGTGTGTAACTTAGAATAAAAGGAAATAAGATGGCTAACTAACAATGGACAGCTTTCTTTAACTGGTAATGAGAAACTGAGAAAATAACCAGTTCAGAATAATTCCAATTTATTGAGTTCTCTCTTAAAATAATCTCAGCCTTCTCTCTTCCCAAAGATCTTCTCCTTTCTAACTGTGACTGACTCTTATAAACTAATTCCCTCCTGGCATTCCTCCTCTCCTGCTCTCTGTCTTTTGCTCTGCCCTCTTTCTCTCCTCTTTCCCTTTCTTAGCTTCCTCTCACCTTCAGGTCCCTACCTTCAGAACTCTCCAGATATGCAAAAGTCATAGAGATAGGAGAAAGTCTTTTCAAGGCAATCCCTGAAGGTTTTCCCTCTTCTATTGACTAAGGAATAATCCAAACCTGTCAACAAGAGCATGATGAATCTGTCTCTAATTGTAGGGACCAAACAGAAACCCCTTCTAAAGAATATTCAGGGTTGGGTATTAATGCTAACACCTCTACAGCAATCTGCACATTCTTTGTTAAAGGCTTTAAGCCTGAAATATTGGAAGCATAAAACAGGCTGGCAGACTATACCCATTCATGAGTTCCACTTGGTGTCCAGCACTTTTTGTTCATCATTTTGTGGAGAGCATAATAAACAAACAGAACACCACACATCACAAATTTATGTGGTAATGAGTTGAACAGCTTGAAGGAAATAAAAGGCCCTCCACAAATATAACATGGATAGATTTGAATACCTGCAGATATTGCAGAGAAAATGACACTGGGCCTGTGACTGTCCCACTTTGGCCAACTAGGGTTGCCAGATTTAGCAAAATAAAATACAGGATATTTTTTTCAGATGAACAACAAGTAATACCTTAGCATGAGTATGTCTCTTGAAACATCTGGGACATACGTACACTAAAAAACTATTTGTTCCATATCCAACATTCAAATTTAATTCCTGCATTTTACCTGGCAACCCTACACAGATTGCTCAATAAGAAACAAAGCAATTCCTCCCCTCCAAGGAAGACATCCTAGAGTATCCCTAATTGCCTTTGGATCAGCAAAGAGAAATAACTCTATTTATTCATAAATGCTGTCCCTTGGACAGCAAGGAGATCAAATCAGCCAATCCTAAAGGAAATTAATCCTGAATATTCATTGGAAGGACTGATGCTGAAGCTCAGTATCAATACTTTGGCCACCTGATGTGAAGAACCAACTCATTTGAAAAGACCCTGATGCTGAGAAAGACTGAAGGCAGGAGGAGAAGGGGATGACAGAGGATGAGATGGTTAGATGGCATCACCAACTCAATGGACGTGCATTTGAGCAAGCTCTGGGAGATGGTGAAGGACAGGGAAGCCTAGCATGCTGGAGTCCACAGGGTCAGAAAGAGTCGGACACCACTGAGCAACTGAACAACAATTAATAAATGGTCATTCAATCTCATTTTTAGTAGACACTGGAGCCACACTCTCTACCATTAACTCCTTCTAGTTTCCTACCACCCTCCCTTAGGATAATAAAAAAATCTCCATAGTGGGATTTACCAATTGAACAAACTCTCTCTGTCTTGCTTAGACTTTTGCCTATCTTAACTTCTAACTTTGCCTAACTAACCCTGAGAACCCTAACTTCTCAACATACCTTTCTCTTCAGTCCTTCCACCTTCTCTAACCAATTCAGATGGGACCTTTTGGCTCAATGGGAAACTACTATTAGGTGTACACCCAAAGGACTTTTTCTTGATCTCTTAAACTCTGATAATACATCTTAGGTTGGCTTTGCTTGAATACCTGAGTAGTATCTGAAGACTACTCTTGAGCCCTCCATTCACTTCCCCCCTAAAATTACCTCCGTTTTCTGATTTAATTTTTTCATTACCCAATATCCTTGGGGCCCCCTTATCTACAGATACAGGAAAAATAAAGGCTATAGAACCCTTACAAGTCAATACTGACCTTGCAATGCCTCTGCCTAAATGGGCTTAAAACTCAAAGCACAAGAAGGAGTATAACCCACTGTGACAGATTTCATAGTTAAAGGTTTAATCATTCCTTGTTCCAGTGTCTGCAACACTCTTATCCATCCACTAAAAACATCCTAATGGACATAAGCACCTCTTTGTATAAGATGTAAGGATACAAACCATATTAGTATCCCATGATGTACAGGTACAAACTGTATAGTATCCCACATTTCTCTATGGTTCCCAATCCCACATTGTCTTGGTTTCTATATCTCCAAAGTCAACGTACTTCATAGTAGAAGATGTCTGTTCAGTCTTCCTTGGTGATGCCTTATATCCTGATTTCCAATACCTTTTCACTTTAACATGGAAAAACCAACAGTACACCTTGACTGCAATGCGACAAGGCCTCCCTGAAGCCCCTTCATACTTATCTCGGGTTCTAAATCATGATCTCCAAGCATTACAGTTTGTCTGTTCCTCTACCTTGATCCAATACGCAGGCGAGCTGCTCTTATAGTCACCTTATATCACCTCTTCTCAAGAGGGCTCTCTTTATCTCTTAGAAATGTTGGCTATAAAAGGACATACAGTTTGTAAGAATACACTACAATTTTGTTACATTCAGATTCACTACCTAAGCCATGGTATATCCTAGGGAGGCAAATCCCTCTGAGTAGACAGAAGTGCAGCCATTCAAAATTGCCCTCACCTTATTACCAAATGGCAACTAAGCAGATTTAGAGGATATTGCAGTTCGTGGATTCCTGACTTTTCTGAATCAGTTGCCATCTTCTATTACAGACTAAAAATGGCACCCACCCCTGAACCTCTGCCTTCAGAGGGCACTACAGAGTCAACTTTGGACCAACTCAAGGCTACTATCTACAACCCTACCATTCTGGGTCACTCTCAGATTTTACAAAGGCTTTTTTTTTTTTCTGTTTAAACATAAAAGGGGCTTCCCTGGTGGCTCAGATGGTAAAGAATCTGCCTGAAGTGCAGGAGACCCAGGTTCGATCCCTGGGTCAGGAAGATCCTCTAGAGGAAGGAATGGCTACCCACTCCAGTATTCTTGCCTGGAGAATTCCATGGACAGAGGAGCCTGGCAGGCTACAGTCCATAGAATCACAAAAGAGTCGGAAACCACTGAGCAACTAACACTTTTACTTTTACATCCAAACGTAAAAGGGATGGTCAAGTTCTTGGCATTTCATCTCAGAAACATAACGGAAATCAGCAACTCATTTGGTATTATAATCTTTCTCCCTACCCGGTAGTTAAACATATCCCTCTTATCTAAGAGCAATAACTGCAGCTGCATTTGATCTTGGGGGTTACTTTTCCACTTAATGGTTCTTCATGAAGTTTAAATGTTTCACCAAAAGCACTCAACATTTTTCTACTTTCAGATTCACTTCCCATGAACTGCTGCTCCTGTCCTCAGCTCATATTACCTTCTACAGAAGTAATATTCATTTTCAAAATTAAGATATAATTAATATACAATAAGTCCCCTACATACAAACAATTTCCCTTCTGAGAGCACGTCTGTAAGTCCAATTTATTTATAAGTCCGACAAAGTTAGCCTAGGTATTCAACTAACACAATTGGCTATATAGTACTGTACTGTAATAGGTTTCTAATACTTTTCACAGAAACAATACACAAAAAACAAACACAAAAAATATAGAAAACATTTTTAATCCATTCATATATCTTTTTGTCATAATCTTAATCCACCTATCTTATTCCCGCCTCCATAGAAGTGAAAATCTCATGACTGTTTAAACTAAGAACTCCATCTGTCTCTTTCTTAGCTCTTTGAAATGTCTCCACAAAACCCAAACTTAGGGCTTTCCTGATGGCTCAGTGGCAGAGAATCTGTCTGCCAATGCAGGAGACACAGTTCCCTGATCCAGGAAGATCCCACATGCAGAGGAGCAACTAAGCCAGTGCACCACAACCGATGAGCCTGTGCTCTACAGCCCCGAAGCTACAACTAATGACCCCACGTGCTGCAGCTACTGAAGCTCATGTGCCCTAGAGCCTATGCTCCACAACAAGAGAAGCCACTGTAATGAGAAGCCCGCACACCACAACTAGAAAATAACCCCGATCACTACAACTAGAGAAAAGCCTGTGCAGCAATGAAGAGCCAGCACAGCCAAAAATAAGTAAATAAAATAATTTTTAAAAAATGAATCCTTTAAAACAAATCTAGACTTTTTTGTAGACAAGTTACACCTTGAGACTGAACAAGTATCTACTCAAGTTAGTTATGCTATTACCACTTTCCAAGAGCTTATTGAATATAATTATTTTCCTGAAGTCCACTTACTATGACTAGCGGAACTTACAGGATTGATTCTAGCCTATCAGTCAGCAAAGAATGAAAGGGCTAACATACACGCAGAAATAAATGCCTTTGGTGTGGTTTATTATTTTGGTATACTAATGAAACAAGAGAACTTCCTAATAGCTGCTGGTACTTACGATAAGCAGTGTGATCACATTCAAGTTTTATTAGATATCATGCTCCTCTCCAAGAAAGTGACTATAATTAAAGTCCATGCTCACACTAAAGAACAAACCCATGAGGTGAAAGAAAATGCCTTGGCTGACCAGTATGATAAACAGAGTGCCTCTCACCCAAGTTCAATTGACTCAACAAATCAAAGACTTGATCTGGATACTCCAGATTATTTCTATGAAACCTTGAGCAAACTTCAATTAAAGCATCAGACTCTGAAAAAATAAAGGATACTGAGAGAAATCTGGATGCTCCCTTCATCAAACAGGCTATGGAGACTGTCCCTTGGTCTCTCCAGTCTCTCTGGAATAAAGTTTGATGGAAAATTTGCAGGCTATGAACTGTCATGGTAAAAAAACTCGGAAACTGCCCTGGGACAACATTGTTGAGAAAATTTTAACCAGATAATAGCTGAAGTCTCCAGTCCATGTTCCATTTGCCAGATTCATAACCTTGGAAAAACTCTTAAGGTAGGATCTGTACAGAAACCATAGCCTTGGGGACACGTTGAACATTTACAAATGAACTTTGTGTAACTCCCTACATCATAAGAATTTGAATATGTATTTACTATCATCTACCTTCACTCTGGATAGCTAGGAGTTTTTCCTGGTCTTTGTTTACTATAGATTAGAATGTTAATTGTGACCCCCAGGGCAACCACTAAGAAAGTAACTTGAAAATATATATTTTAAAAAATGACTAGAGAATTTAAATGGTACACTATAAAACATCTATTGAACACAAAAGAATTCAGTAATGAACTAACTGAGAACAACAACAACAAAAAAATGAAATGAGGCATATAGAAAACATAGCAAAATGGCAGAAGGATGTTCTTCCTTACCAGTAATTACATTACATGTAAATCAGTCAAAGGCTTCTCAGATGCCTCAGTGGTATAGAATCTGTCTGCCAATGCAGAAGACATGGTAGATGTGGGTTCAATCCCTGGGTTGGGAAGATCTCCTGGAGAAGGAAATGGCAATCCACTCCAGTATTCTTGCCGGGATAATCCCATGGACAGAGGAGCCTGGAGGGATACAGTGCATGGGGTCACAGAGAGTCGACATGACTGAGCAACTAAGCATGCGTGCATGCAAATGGATTACATTCCCAATTAAAAGTCAAAGAATGCCAGAACAGAAATTAAAAAATATGATTCAGGTATATGCTGTCTTTAATGGACTCATTTATAACTCAAACCAAAAACAGGTTGAAAATAAAAGGATGGAAAAATATGTTCCATGCAAACAAACCAAAAGAGAACTAGAGTGGCTATACTAATATCAAGCAAAATAGACTTTAAAATAAAAATTGGTATAAGCAAGAAAGAAGGACAATATGTAATTTTAAAAAGGGTCAAACACTCAAGAATATATAACAATTATAAATATAAGTTCCCCCCAAAAATCAAGCCCCAAAATATATGAAGCAAAAATTGACAGAACTGAAGTGAGAAACACAGTTCCACAATAATAATGGGAGATTTCAATACTCTACTATCAATATTGCATAGAATAAATAGAGGGAAGATTATCAAGGAAATAGAAGACTTGAGTAATTCTATAAATGCACTAGATCTAACAGACATCTAGAGAATACTCCACCCAGCAACAGTAGAATATACATTCTTCTCAAATGCATATGGAACATTCTCCAAAGGAGACCATATATTAAGCCACAAAATAAGTTTCAGTAAATTTTAACAGTAAAATCATATAAGACATGCTGTCTTGTCACAATGGAATGAAATTAGTAGTCAACAGAATGAAATTTGGTAAATTCACAAATAAGAGGAAACTAAACACCACACTCCTAAATAGCCAATGAGTTAAAGAAATCACATAGCATTTAGAAAATATTTTAAGATGAATGAAAATGAAAATGCAACATACCAAAACATATGGGATACAGCAAAAGCAGTGCTCAGAGGGAAGCCTGTAGCAGTAAAATACCTACATTGAAAAAGAAGAAAGATCTCTGAGTTTTTTAAGGAATCTTCATACAGTTTTCCATAATGACTGTATCAGTTTACACTCCCATCAACAGTGCAGGAGAGTTCCCTACTGCACTGGTTCCACATACTTTCCAGCATTTGTTGTTTGTAGATTTTTTGATGATGGCCATTCTGACTAGTGTGAGGTGATACCTCATTATACTTTTGATTTGCATTTCAAGAGAAAAACATGTATTGTATATTAATGCATGTATATGGAATTCAGAAAAATGGTACTAATGAACCTAGTAGAGAACGGACTTGTGGACACAGCGAGGGAAGGTGAGGGTAGGATGAATTGAGAAAGTAGCATTGACTATCATGTGTAAAACAGACAGACAGTGCTATATAGCACAGTTGCTATATAACACAGGGATGAAGAAGGAAATGGCAACCCACTCCAGTATTCTTGCCTGGAAAAGTCCATAGACCGAAGAGCCTGGAGGGCTACAGTCCATGGTGTTACACTACTGAGCACACACGCATGAGGCTGGTGGACGGGATGGGTTGGTAGCAATAAACTGGTAGAACTAAAAAAATAAAATAAAATAAAACACAGGGAGTCAATCCTGGTGCTCTGTGATGACCTGGAGCGGGGGGATGGCGAGAGGAGAGGGAGGCTCAAGAGGGAGGGGATATATATATATGTGTGTGTAATTATGACTGATTCGTGTTGTTGTACAGCAGAAACCGACATATTATAAAGCAATTTTCCACCAATTAAAAAATAAATTAAAAAAACTCAAAACAATATCCAAATGTCCACCTTAAGTAACTAGAAAAACAAGAAGAAACTAACCCTAAAGCAAGTAGAAGAAAAGGAATAACAAAGATTAGGGAATAAATAAATGAATTGGAGAAAAGAAAATCAATTAATCATTCTTTGGGGGAAAAAAAAAGCAAAACTGACAAAACTTTATCTAGACTGACCAAGAAAAAAAGTCTCAAATTACTAAGATCACAAATCAAACTGAGGACATTACTGCTGACCTTAGAGTAATTTTTTTTAAAGGATTATAAAGAATACAAATGTATGCCAACAAATTAGATAGTCTAGATGGAACGAACTCCTAGAAACACACAAACTATCAAGAAGAAACTAGACTCAGAAGAAACTAGGAAGTCTGTACACCAGGTAAAGTTAGTCAGTGTTCAAACTGAGTTTTCTTAGAACCTGTATCTGTCTCTGGCATCCACTAATTACAGGGCTAAACGAATGGCCAAATTTGTTTACTCTGCCCCTGTAGTCTAGAGCCCATACTTTGAGCCATCTCCTTATCTAACTCTCATATACCAAGCCAATATTTTCCCTGAACTAAGTCAACCTACGCCAGATACCAGACAATTAGAGACAGCCTCCCTATGCCCCAAGGCCCACTAGAATTATTCAGACTAGCCAATCCTAAACTATTTACCCTGCTCTGCCTTGATTTCTGGGAAACCCAATAAAGACTCTGGCCTAGGCTTTCCAATTACTCCTTCTTGCCTATTAACTTACACTGGTGCTTCCCCATGTGGCCTTGCGTGGTATGGCATACTCCCTCCTCTTGGAAAATGTAAGGGATAAAAACCTCTCAATAGCATTAACTTCTCCATGTTGACATTGAGTCACTCTGCAAATTCAAACACCTTGGGTATAATCACTGGCACAGCAGGGGAAAAAAATGAAACAAACAAAAAAAAAGTTCAAGACCAGATGATATCACTGCGGAATTCTATAAAACAATTAGAGAATTAAAACCAATACTTCTCAAACTCATTCAAAAAGTAGAAAAGGAGGGAACACATCCCAACTAATTCTATAAGGCCAACATTATCAAAGCCAGTCAAAGACATCACAAGAAAAAAAAAAAAACTGCAGACCAATATCCCTTAGGAACCTAGATAAAAAATACTAGAAAGTCAAATACATCAGCATGTTAAAGAATTATATGACATGATTAGGGATTCCCTGGTGGCTCAGTGGTAAAAAAAAAAAAATCCACCTGCCCCCAATGCAGGAGACAGAGGTTCAATCCCTGGGTCGGGAGAAGGAAATTACAACCCACTCCAGTATTCTTGCCTGGGAAATCCTGTGGACAGAGGAGCCTGGCAGGCTACAGTCCATGGAATTGCAAGAGAGTCAGACACCACTTAGCGACTAAACAACAACAAATGACATGATTGCTAAGTTGCTGCTAAGTCGCTTCAGTTGTGTCTGACTCTGTGCAACCCCATGGACTGCAGCCTACCAGGCTTCTCCGTCCATGGGATTCTCCAGGGAAGAACACTGGAGTGGGTTGCCATTTCCTTCTCCAATGCATGAAAGTGGAAATTGAAAGTGAAGTCACGCAGTCGTGTCTGACTCTTAGCGACCCCATGGACTGCAGCCTACCAGGCTCCTCCATCCATGGGATTTTCTGGGCAACAGTACTGGAGTGGGGTGCCATTGCCTTCTCCCAATGACATGACTACGTGGGGTTTATTCCTAGAGTGCAAGATTGGTTCAACCTATGAGCATCAACAAATATGCCATATCAACAGACTAACGAGGGAAAACATAATTATCTCAATAAACACAGGAAAGCATGTGACAAAAATCCAACACCCTTTCATGATTAAAAAACTTAAAATACTAGGAATAGAAGGGAACTTTCTAAAGATGACAAAGGGTATCTACGACACACACACATAGGTAACATAATGGTGAAAAAAGGATGTTTTCTCCTAAGATCAGGAACAGGGCAAGGATGTCTGCTCTTGACACTTCTATTTAACATTGTATGGGAGCCTCTAGTCAGGGTAATTAAGAAAGAAAAATAAATGGCATCCATATAATAAAAGAAGACTCAAAAGTACCACTGATCACTTGATCTTATGTATAAAAAACCCTAAAGTACTCACAAATAAACTATTATAGCTAATACATGAGGTTCAGCAAAGTTGCAGGATATAGATCAACATACAAAAAAATCAGTATTATTTCTATACACTAGCAGTGAAAAATCAAAAAAAGCACACTATTTAATTTACAATAGCATCGAAAAGAATGAAATAATATTAACTGAGAAAGTGCAAGATCTGTACACTCTAAACTACAAAATCTGTAGAAAAATATTTTAAAGACTAAATAAATGGAAACGTATCTTGTGTTCATGGATTGGAAGACAATACTATTAAGATGGCAATATTTGCCAAATTAATCTACAGACCCAAATCAGTCCTTATCAAAATTCCAACTGCTTTCTTTGGTGAAACTGACAAGCTGTTCCTAAAATTTATATGGAATTGCATGGGACCCAGAATAGCAAAAACCATTTTGAAAAAGGAGAGCTAAACTAGGATCTAACACTTTCCAATTTCAGAACTTACTACACACCTAGATTAATCAAAATAGTGGGGGTATTATCATAAGGACAGACATATAGATCAATGTAATAGAACTAACAGTCCAAAAAGAAATTTACACACCTATAGTCAATTGATTTTTTATAAGGGTGCCAAGGCCATTTAATGGGAAAAAAGATAGTTTTTTTTTTTTTTTTTTTCAAAAAACAGTGCAGGGACAAAGGGATATCCACATGCAAAATAATAATAATAATTTTGAACCCTACCTCACACAATATGGAAAAATATACTCAAAGTGAATGAAAGACTCAAATGTAATAGCTAATACTACCGACTCTTTGCGACCCCATGGACTGTAGCCTACCAGGCTCCTCAGTCCATGGAATTTTCCAGGCAAGAGTACTGGAGTGGGTTGCCATTTCCTTCTCCAATAAAACTCTTAGAAGACAGGTAATAAATACTTGTACCTTATGTTGGTGGAGAAGGAAATGGCAACCCACTCCAGCATTCTTGCCTGGAGAATCCCATGGACAGAGGAGTCTGGAGGGTTCATCAGGTCGCAAAGAGTTGGACACAAGTTAGTGACTACACCACCACCACCACCACGCTGTTAGGCCGTGGTTTCTTAAACTTAATACCAAAAGGACAAGCAACTGATGAAAAAAGTAAATTGGATTTCATCAAAACTAAACCTTTTGTATGTCAAAAGACACTACCACGAAAGTGAAAAGGCAACCCATGGGATTAGAGAAGATATTTGCAAATGAATATAGCTGATAATCTAGTATATAGAATACATTAGAATGCTTAAAACTTTATGCTGCTGCTGCTGCTGCTGTGTCGCTTCAGTCGTGTCCGACTCTGTGTGACCCCATAGACGGCAGCCCACCAGTCCTCCCGTCCCTGGGATTCTCCAGGTAAGAACACTGGAGTGGGTTGCCATTTCCTTCTCCAATGCATGAAAGTGAAAAGTGAAAGTGAAGTCGCTCAGTCGTGTCCGACTCCAGCGACCCCATGGACTGCAGCCTACCAGGCTCCTCCATCCATGGGATTTTCTAGGCAAAAGTACTGGAGTGGGGTGCTATTGCCTTCTCCATAAAACTTTACAAACTCAGTAAAAAGACAACGCAATTTAAAAATGGGCAAAGGATTTGAATAGACATTTCTCCAAAGAAAATATACAAATGGCACAAACACATGACAACATCATTAGTTATTTGGAAAGCACAAATCAAAGTCACAGTGAGATACACTCATTGGGATGGCTGTAATTGAGGAAATGGAAAAAATAATACTGTGTCAGTGAGGATTTGGAGAAATTGGAACCCTCATACACTGCTGTTGTGAATATCAATGGTGCTGCCTCTGTGGGAAAAAGCTTGGCATTTCTTCAAAAAGTTAGACATAGAGTTTCCATGTGTGCATGCTAAGTTGCTTCAGTTGTATCTAACCTTTTGTGAACCTATGGACCATATCCTGCCAGCCTCCCTGTCCATGGGATTCTCCAGGCAAGAATACTAGAGTGAGTTGCCATGCCCTAATCCAGGGGATCTTGCATCTCTTTATGTATCCTGCATTGGCAGGTGGGTTCTTTACCACTAGCACCACCTGGGAAGCCCAGAGTTATCATATGACCTTGCAGTTCTACACCTAGGTATATACTTAGGTGTGAGAAGTGAAAACCTACATTCAAACAAAAACCTATGCCCAAATGTTTACAGCAGCATTATTCATTATAGTCATTATTCAAAAACTGGATACAATCCAACTGTCCATCAACTGATGAATGGATACAGAAACATGGTATTTTCGTACAATGAAATATTATGCAGCCATTAAAAAGGAACGAAGTCTCTCGACCTTCGCACCATCTTCTGAGAAACTTCCGTGCCATGACAAGTGAAGTGGGGGAAGAAGCAAATGTGCAGGCTGAAGCACAAAAGAAGAAAGATGAGGCAGAGGTCCAAGTAAACCTGTACACCCAGGGAAGCCACAGGAATAGAAACAAGGGAAGCCAGAAGCCAGGGACACTGCTGCAAATTGTTGGACTGCGTGCCTACTGTCTAGAACTCATTTCAAAGGATCTTGAATATCTATGGCCATTCTGATCACCTCGACTACCTTTGGGAGACCCACTTTGCTCATATTAAAATGGTCCCTTTTGTTCTTTTAGAGCTTCCCTTGTGGCTCAGACAGTAAACTATCTGCCTACAATGCAGGAGACCCAGGTTCAATCCCTGGGTCGGGAAGATCCCCTGGAGAAGGAAATGGCTACCCACTCCAGTAGTCTTGCCTGGAGAATCCCATGGACAGAGGTGCCTGTTGAGCTACAGTCCATGGCGTCACAAAGGGTCAGATATGAAATGAGTGACTAACACTTTCACTTTTGGTCCTTTGCCCTGGATCTCTGACATTCTGGACTAATTTGTTCTCAGTTGTCACTGAGTGTAACACATGTACAACAAATAATCTCTTTTGCTGTCTTAGTTGAAGAAAAAAAGGAATGAAGTGCTGATACATACTACAACACAGATGACCCTTGAAAATATTATGGAAAGTGAAACAAGCCAAACACAAAATGGCATATATTTTCTGATTTCATTTATATGAAATGTCCAGAGTAGGAAAGTCCATAGAGACAGGAAACAAATTAGCAATTGCCAGGCGGAGAATGGGAAACAACTGCTTAAAGGGTACAGAACTTATCTTTGGGTTAATGAAAATGCTCTGGAATTAGTGGTGATGGTTCCACAATATTGTGAATATATGAAAAAATCACCAAACTGTACACTTTTAAGTGGTTAAAATAGCAAAATTTATCTCAGAAAAACTTAATTCTTGAAAAGAGAAAAAAATGGAGCCTTACTTCTAGACAGCCTATGACAGCAAAAAAAAAAAAAAAAAAAGTTTTCTTTTAAAAGGTTTGGGGGAAAGTCAAGAGCATCCTTTTCAATTACTGTATATACAGGGGACTTCAAACAAGGGACAGAAAGTCTTCCCTGGGTGTTTCTATTGACCAAATGCAGTATGCTGTCTTACCTTTTCTTTTTTTCCATTATTGTGGTCTGGTAGAATGGAGACCACCCATTGGTCACTGACTCCCCACCAACTACTTATCTTTTTTCAGGATTCCAGAAGGCTTCTGCTCTGGCAAAGACTTTATTCATTGTTGCCAGGACCCAGTAGCGTCTCATCCAATTGGGAAGAGCAGTCACACCAGAGCCCCAGGACTGTGTGGTTCCATGCTCTGAAGTTGAAATGGCCTAGCTGACACCCACACTGGTCTCCCTCCCCCGGTCCTCAAGGCTCCTCACAGTCCATCTAGCATCTGGGCTGTCACCATTATTCTTGCCACACCAAGCTCACTTCCCAAAGGTGCCACATCCTTGGTGACCTGGCCAGGGTGGACTGGGAGGGCATCAGCTGCAGGCATGGTCAGGACCCAGGAAAGCCAATACAGCCTTCAGATCACAGTGGGTGAGGTCACCACTGTCTCAGGGTCAGGACTGGACTGGTTCCAGTGGCAAGGGTTCCAGGTCACTGAAGTACCAAAGCCACTGTACACCATCCCCTTCCAGCTCACAGCCCAGCCTGGCTAGGAGGTCTCCAGGGCTGGAGCTCCAATCTCACCTTGCTTTCTGCTGGAACTGACTACTTGGGCTAATGGGGTTTCAAAATCAAAGCTATCTAAACTTTCTGAATACTTACACCTACATTAGCCTAAGGTAGTGTCATTGGCCCTAAGGGGCCCTTTCCTTCTGGCAGACACTGATTGTCACTTGATGACTATATCACAGACTAGTGAAGACTGGGCATTACACACCAATTTTCCACTCCACTGTGCTGTAAGCAGATACAATCCAGTACTTCAAAAGACTAATGCAACAGACTCAGACTTATTACCAAGAGGTTCAAACTGCCTTTCCGGGCCAGAACCCTCTCTTTCTACCCCTGATTTTGTTCCCTGGTATTTATAAGGGTATAAAAAGAGTGACCATAGTTCATTGCTGGCTCCAGGAAGTTCTGGGACTTACCTCCCTGCGATGAAAGTCTTACCACAATGAAAGTCTTGTCTCAGTATACGAAGACTGGCAGCACCATTTTGTACAGCCTGGCTTGGGACAATGAAGTATAAGGCCACTAAACCTTGCACTAATACTTACGGGTTCCAGCAGAAACCCTCACAAACACATCCATTCAGCCCCTGAGGACCACACAACTACCCGCACAGAAACAATAAGAAGGAAACATGGCTGCCACAGCCCCCTGCACATGTGCACAGAGGCATGGGGTTGTTTGAGAGGTGGAGGAGGGACCTGGAGCAGTGTCTGCAAACAGGGTCTGGGGGGCTTTTCTTAACCTGAGGCTGGGGATGAGGGAGTTGGAGTTTTGCACCTGAGTTTGCAATACTTTAGTTAAAGTTGCTACAGATAAATTTAAAAATCATCAAAATGGGCCTCTGGTGCATCAGGACAGAATTCCAGCTGCAAGGGAATGGGGGGAGAAGGGGACGACAGAGGATGAGATGACTGGATGGCATCACCGACTGGATGGACGTGAGTTTAAGTGAACTCCAGGAGTTGGTGATGGACAGGGAGGCCTGGCATGCTGCAGTTCATGGGGTCAGAAAGAGTTGGACACGACTGAGCGACTGAACTGAACTGAGGAAGCATATTTGGGCAGCAGGAATTGGATGGAAAATGGATGCGAGTTAGACAGCTGCATTTGAGCAGTGAGGGTGCCCTGGGAGCTGCTTCTGGGACCCAAGGAGAAGAGCAGGCTGCTATAGGCAGTGAGGCCAATGTGGTGGATGAGGGTAAAACCAGGTATTTGGGACTGTGAATGAAAAATGTTGCCTATGACTTCCCCAGTGATCCAGCGGCTGAGACTCTGCACTCCCAATGCAGGGGGCTCAAGTTTGATTCCTGGTGGGGGAACTAAATCCCATATGCCACAGTTAAAGATCTGCCTACCACAATCGAAGATCCCATGTGCTGCAACTGAGACTTAGCATAGCCAAATAAATAAATATTTTTAAAGAAGAAAAATGTCCAAGAGGGAGGGGACATACGTATACCTATGGCTGATTCATGTTGATGTTTGGTAGAAACCAACACAATTCTGTAAAACAATTATCCTTCAGTTTAAAAAAACTCATTTTAAAAAATGCTTTGTAAAACTGGAAAAAAGGAAGTTGGCTGGCTATCTTTGCTGTGCCCCTCACTACCTCAGCCCTTTGTTCTCAATAAAATCTTTATTCTTAAAAAAAGAAAAGAAAAATGGCTCTTGCCATATTAGCAAACAAAGGATGCCCTCAATCACAGCAGCTGCCCCAACGGTGAGCCCTGAGGGGACTCAGGATGGGAAAGAACAGGATACTGGCCCTAGATAGCTAAGGTGCATATCAAATGAATGATTTCAATGAGCCTAGACTCTTGCATCTTCCCACACAGGAAATTCCTGGAGTAGGAAATGCCAACCCACTCCAGTATTCTAGCCTGGAAAACTCCATGGACAGAGGAGCCTGGCCATCTACAGGCCGTGGGGTCACAACGAGTCAAACACGACTGAGCATGCACACACAGACACAGGAAAAGCACTCAATTCATTAACTTGAGATGTCTGGGTTTTCTTTAAATAATGGTGATAGTCTTTTGATGTTCCAACTATCTGGTCTTTGTTGCAAAACTACTATATATCCCAGTTCTTCCCATAACTCTTAAGAACCATCCCTTAGAGCTATCTGAGAGTCTGCCTCCCAGGCTTAAGTTCTCAGAAAGTCCCTTGAATAAATTCTAAATCTCAACTTTTAGGTTGAGCATTTCTTTTTTTTTTTTTCATCCAACAGAGCCTACGTCCTGCTGACTCCAAAGTCTGTGCCCTTCTTCACCTTGTTCCTAGAGCCTGGCACGTAGGAGATACCAATAAACATCATTTGAATAAGTAAATTTACACCATGGCTTTTCTGAAAAATTCCTTCCCTCCATCTTTGATAAAATCCCTCCCAATCTCTCAAGGCCCAGCTGAAATGTAGCCTCTTCCATGTAGCATTGGGTAATTTTGTGTCCCCTCTCAACCTAGCAGATGTGGTCACTCCTGTGGCCATGGAGTGAGTAAGGGGGAGATAGGGAGAAGCATTCATGCTGGAGCGAAGAGGAGTGTTGGGTCCTTTGGGATGGGACAGAGATGGACTAGCAGGAAAATTCTGAATTTTGCAAATGGAGATTTTTGGCTCTTGAGTTTGTCTATTGGAGTTAAGGTTGCTACAGGAGATTTTACCTGATTAAATCCATAACTTAATAACCCATCCTAAATCCTACTGTTAGGTAGTTAGAATAGGAAAAAGGAGTCCAGAATGGTGGCAGCTAAAAGACAAAGGAGGGGGGTGGTCCTAAGATGGCAGAGGAATAGGACGGGGAGACCACTTTCTCCCCCACAAATTCATCAAAGGAATATTTGAATGCCAAGCAAATTCCACAAAACAACTTCTGAATGCTGGCAGAGGACATCAAACACCCAGAAAGGCATCCCATTGTCTTCGAAAGGAGGTAGGACAAATATAAAAGATAAAAAGAGAGACAAAAGAGGTAGGGACAGACATCCATCCTGGGAAGGGAGTCTTAAAAAAGAAAGAAGTTTCCAAACACCAGGAAACACTCTCTCTGATGGGTCTGTGGTGAGCCTTGGAATCTCAGAGGGCAAGATAACTGGGAGGAAAAATAAATAAATAATTAAACCCCACAGATTACATGCCTATCAGCAACTCCCAGCAGAGCAGCAGCCCAGGCTTTCGCATCCTCCACTAGCAAGCGGGGGCTGGACAGGGAGGCGCGGGCTGCATTGCTTAGGGTAAGGACCAGGCCTGAATGCCCCGAGGGCAATCTGAGGGAACTAGCTTGAGATAGCAACCCAGACTGTGGGATAGCTATCCCGTGAAAAGCCCTAACCGAAGACACTGCCAGGCCCGCTCACAGAACAAAGGACTGAGAAGAGCTAGCCGGCTGCAGACTGGCCCATTCCCTGCTGGAGATAGGCAGACAAGGGCAGCCAGAGCCGGAAGGGGGCAATCTCGGCCCCAGAGAGGTATCCTATACCAAACTGCAAGCAGACTTTGTTGCTAACCAAGACTTCTTGGGATTCTGGATGGTCGACATCCACCGGGAGGGTCGCAGCCAGAGATCAGCTCCCCAGAAGAGATACATGAGCAGCTGGGATGGGGCAGGTGATAAGACACAGCCTTCAACTGTGGGCGACTGCACTCACCAAGCACCTGGTCACCTGAGATTCTCGGACCTGGGACAGGCACAAAATGCAGGCCCAACCAAGTCTGCGCCTTTTTAGAGTATCCGAGAAGCTGAACGTGAGTGGCTTAGACCTAGGGAATGCATGCAACCCAAGGCCCACATCAGACAGTTCCCAGCAGAGCAACCTAGAGCCTGAGGTGTAGACTGAGAAAGCACACATGCCATGAACGGGGGCAAACCCAGTGTGGCTGAAACACCGTGAGCACGCCCCATACATGCCAGTGATATTTGTTTGCAGTGTTCCTCCCTCTCCACAGCACGACTGAACAAATGAGCCTAAAAAAAGTGACCACGACCGCCCTCCTTGTGGCAGGACAGAAATTAGACACTGAAGAGACCAGCAAACAGAAGAAGCTAAAATAAACAGAGGGAACCACTTTGGAAGTGACGAGTGCAATAGATTAAAACCCTGTAGTTAGCACCGTCTACATAGGAAGGGGCCTATAGATCTTGAGAAATATAAGCTGGATCAAGGAACTATCAAAATGAACTGACTCCACACTGTCAACAACAGCTCCAGAGAAAGTCCGAGATATATTTTTACTATTATCATTTTTAAATTTAAAAAAAATTTTTAAGTCCTCTATTACTCCTTTAATTTTCATTTTTGCAACCTACTATTACCTTGCAGAAAAAAAAAGACCGTATTTTTAAAGCAAACTTCATATATATATATATATATATATATATATATTTTATAATTTTTGTGACTTTTTTAATATTATATTTTTGAGAATCTAACCTCTTCTCTAGATTTTTAATTTTTGCTTTTTGGTATTTGTTATCAACTTTATACCTTTAAGAACTCAATCTTCAGTACCCATTTTTACTTGGGAGCAAGATTACTGGCTTGATTGCTCTCTCCCCCTTTTGATTCTCCTTTTTCTCCATCAGGTCACCTCTTTCTCCCCCCTCCCCCTTTTCTCCTCTACCCAACTCTGTGAATCTCTGTGTGTGTTCTGGGCTGTGTAGAACATTTATGGAACTGATTACTGGCTGGATCCTCCTGGTCACCTTTGTCTCCTTCCTCCCTCTTCTCTTCTCTGTAACTCCATGAACATCTCTGAGGGATCCAGACTGTGGAGAGCACATAGGGAAGTGATTACTGGCTAGCTTGCTCTCTCCCCTTTTGATTTCCCCTTTCTCCTCCTGATCACCTCTATCTCCCTCCTCCCTCTTATCTTCTCCATGTAACTCTGTATACCTCTCTTGGTGTCCCTCACTGTTTTCATCATTAACCTAGATGTTTTATCATCAGTGTTGTATAGATGGAGAAGTCTTGAGGCTACTGTAAGAATAAGACTGAAAACCAGAGGCAGGAAGCTTAAGTCCAAATCCTAAGAACACCAGAGAACTCCTGAATCCAGGGAACATTAATAGATAGGAGCTCATCAAACGTCTCCGTAACTATACTGAAACCAAGCACAACCCAAGAGCCAACAAGTTCCAGAGCAAGACATACCACACAAACTCTCCAGCAACACAGGAACACAGCCCTGAGCTTCAATATACAGGCTGCACAAAGTCACTCCAAACACACTGACATCTCAAAACTCATTACTGGACACTTCATTGCACTCCAGAGAGAAGGAATCCAGCTCCCCCCACCAGAACACTGACACAAGCTTCCCTAACCAGGAAACCTTGACAAGCCACCCGTACAAACCCACCCATAGTGAGAAACCTCCACAATAGAGGAACCACAAACTGTCAGAATACAGAAAGGCCACCCCAAACACAGCAATCTAAACAAGATGAAAAGGCAGAGAAACACCTAGCAGGTAAAGGAACAGGATAAATGCCCACTAAACCAAACAAAAGAGGAAGATATAGGGAATCTACCTGATAAAGAATTCCAAATAATCATAGTGAAAATGATCGAAAATCTTGAAAACAAAATGGAGTTCCAGATAAATAGCCTGGAGACAAGGATCAAGAAAATGCAAGAAAGGTTTAACAAGTACCTAGAAGAAATAAAAAAGAGTAAATATATAATCAACAATGCAATAAATGAGATCAAAAACACTCTGGAGGGAACCAATAGTAGAATAACGGAGACAGAAGATAGGATAAGTGAGGTAGAAGATAGAATGGGAGAAATAAATGAAACAGAGAGGAAAAAAGAAAACAGAATTAAAAGAAATGAAGACAACCTCAGAGACCTCTGAGACAATGTGAAACACCCCAACATTCGAATCATAGGAGTCCCAGAAGAAGAAGACAAAAAGAAAGACAATTAGAAAATACTTTAGGAGATAATAGTTGAAAACTTCCCTAAAATGGAGAAGGAAATAATCACCCAAGTCCAGGAAACCCAGAGAGTCCCAAACAGGATAAACCCAAGGTGAAACATCCCAAGACACATATTAATCAAATTAACAAAGATCAAACACAAAGAACAAATATTAAAAGCAGCAAGGGAAAAACAACAAATAACACACAAGGGAATTCCCATAAGGATAACAGCTGATCTTTCAATAGAAATTCTTCAGGCCAGAAGGGAATGGCAGAACATACCTAGAATGATGAAAGAAAATAACCTATAGCCCAGATTACTGTACCCAGGAAGGATCTCATTCAAATATGAAGGAGAAATCAAAAGCTTTACAGACAAGCAAAAGCTGAGAGAATTCAGCACCACCAAACCAGCTCTTCAACAAATACTAAAGGATCTTCTCTAGATAAGAAACACAGAAAGGGTGTATAAACTCGAACCAAAAACAATAAAGTAAAGGGCAACGGGATCATACTTATCAATAATTACCTTAAATGTAAATGGGTTGAATGCCCCAACCAAAAGACAAAGACTGGCTGAATGGATACGAAAACAAGACCCCTATATATGTTGTCTACAAGAGACCCACCTTGAAACAAGGGACACATACAGACTTAAAGTGAAGGGCTGGAAAAAGATATTCCATGCAAATAGAGACCAAAAGAAAGCAGGAGTAGCAATACTCATATCAGATAAAATAGACTTTAAAACAAAGGCTGTGAAAAGAGACAAATAAGGACACTACATAATGATCAAAGGATCAATCCAAGAAGAAGACATAACAATTATAAATATATATGCACCCAACATAGGAGCACTGCAATATGTAAAACAAATGCTAACAAGTATGAAAGGGGAAATTAACAATAACACAATAATAGTGGGAGACTTTAATACCCCACTCACACCTATGGATAGATCAACTAAACAGAAAATGAATAAGGAAACACAAACTTTAAATGATACAATAGACCAGTTAGACCTAATTGATATCTATAGGACATTTCACCCCAAAACAGTGAATTTCACCTTTTTCTCAAGCATGCACGGAACCTTCTCCAGGATAGATCACATTCTGGGCCATAAATATAGCCTTGGTAAAGTCAAAAAAATTGAAATCATTCCAAGCATCTTTTCTGACCACAATGCAGTAAGATTAGATCTCAATTACAGGAGAAAAACAATTACAAATTCCAACATATGGAGGCTGAACAACACGCTGCTGAATAACCAACAAATCACAGAAGAAATCAAAAAAGAAATCAAAATATGCATAGAAACTAATGAAAATGGAAACACAACAACCCAAAACCTGGGGGACACTGTAAAAGCAGTGCTAAGGGGAAGGTTCATAGCAATACAGGCTTACCTCAAGAAACAAGAAAAAAGTCAAATAAATAACCTAACTCTATCCCTAAAGCAACTAGAAAAGGAAGAAATGAAGAACCCCAGGGTTAGTAGAAGGAAAGAAATCTTAAAAATTAGGGCAGAAATAAATGCAAAAGAAACAAAAGAGACCATAGCAAAAATCAACAAAGCCAAAAGCTGGTTCTTCGAGAAGTTAAATAAAATTGACAAACCATTAGCCGGACTCATCAAGAAACAAAGGGAGAAAAATCAAATCAACCAAATTAGAAATGAAAATGGAGAGATCACAACAGACAACACAGAAATACAAAGGATCATAAGAGACTATTATCTGTAACTATATGCCAATAAAATGGACAACTTGGAAGAAATAGACAAATTCTTAGAAAAGTAAAACTATCCAAAACTGAACAAGGAAGAAACAGAAAATCTTAACAGACCCATCACAAGCACAGAAATTGAATTGAAACTGTAATCAGAAATCTTCCAGCAAACAAAAGCCCAGGACCTGACGGCTTCACAGCTGAATTCTACCAAAAATTGAGAGAAGAGCTAACACTTATCCTACTCAAAGTCTTCCAGAAAATTTCAGAGGAAGGTAAACTTCAAAACTCATTCTATGAGGCCACCATCACCCTAATACCAAAACCAGACAAGGTGCCACAAAAAAAGAAAACTACAGGCCAGTATCACTGATGAACATAGATGCAAAAATCCTTAACAAAATTCTGGCAATCAGAATCCAACAACATATTAAATAGATCATATATCATGACCAAGTGGGCTTTATCCCAGGAATGCAAGGATTCTTCAGTATTTGCAAATCAATCAATGTAATACACCACATTAACAAATTGAAAAATAAAAACCATATGATTATCTCAATAGATGCAGAGAAAGCCTTTGACAAAATTCAACATCCATTTACAATAAAAAACCCTCCAGAAAGCAGGAATAGAAGGAACATACCTCAACATAATAAAAGCTATATATGACAAACCCACAGCAAACATTATCCTCAATGGTGAAAAATTGAAAGCATTTCCCCTAAAGTCAGGAACAAGACAAGGGTGCCCACTCTCACTATGCAGCATAGTTTTGGAAGTTTTAGCAACAGAAATCAGAGAAGAAAAAGAAGTAAAAGAAATCCAGATTGGAAAAGAAGAAGTAAAACTCTCACTGTTTGCAGATGACACGATCCTCTACATAGAAAACCCTAAAAACTCCACCAGAAAATTACTAGAGCTAATCAATGAATATAATAAAGTTGAATGATATAAAATTAACACACAGAAATCCCTTGCATTCCTATACACTAACAATGAGAAAACAAAAAGAGAAATTAAAGAAACAATTCCATTCACCATTGCAACGAAAATAATAAAATACTCAGGAATATATCTACTTAAAGAAACAAAAGACCTATATATAGAAAACTATAAAACACTGGTGAAAGAAACCAAAGAGGACACAAATAGATGGAGAAATATACTGTGTTCATGGATTGGTAGAATCAATATAGTGAAAATGAGTATACTACCCAAAGCAATCTATAGAGTCAACGCAATCCCTTTCAAGCTACCCACGGTATTTTTCAGAGAACTAGAACAAATAATTTCACAATTTGTATGGAAAAACAAAAAACCTCAAATAGCCAAAACAATCTTGAGAAAGAAGAATGGAACTGGAGGAATCACCCTACCTAACTTCAGGCTCTACTACAAAGCCCATGACCCAGAGGGATGGTACAGGGAGGGAGGAGGGAGGGGGGTTCGGGATGGGGAACACATGTATACCTGTGGTGGATTCATGTTGATGTACGGCAAAAACAATACAATATTGTAAAGTAATTAACCTCCATTTCGGAGAAGGCAATGGCAACCCACTCGAGTACTCTTGCCTGGAAAATCCCATGGACAGAGGAGCCTGGTAGGCTGCAGTCCATGGGTCGCTAAGAGTCGGATATTACTGAGCAACTTCACTTTTACTTTTCACTTTCATGCATTGGAGAAGGAAATGGCAACCCACTCCAGTGTTCTTGCCTGGAGAATCGCAGGGACGGGGAAGCCTGGTGGGCTGCCATCTACGGGGTCGCACAGAGTCGGACACGACTGAAGTGACTTAGCATCAAAATAAATAAATTTATATTAAAAAAAAATTTTTTTTAAATACAGTATGGTACAAAGACAGTATGGCACAAAGACAGAAATATAGATCAATGGAACAAAATAGAAAGCCCAGAGATAAATCCATGCACCTATGGACACCTTATCTTCAACAAAGAAGGCAAGAATATACAATGGAGGAAAGAATCTCTTTAACAAGTGGTGCTGGGAAAACTGGTCAACCACTTGTAAAAGAATGAAATTACAACACTTTCTAACACCATACACAAAAATAAACTCAAAATGGATTAAAGATCTAAACGTAAGACCAGAAACTATAAAACTCCTAGAGGAGAACATAGGCAAAACACTCTCCAGCACAAACTACAGCAGGATCCTCTATGACCCACCTCCCAGAATATTGGAAATAAAAGCAAAAATAAACAAATGGGACCTAATTAAAATTAAAAACTTCTGCACAACAAAGGAAACTATAAGCAAGGTGAAAAGACAGCCTTCAGAATGGGAGAAAATACTAGCAAATGAAGCAACTGACAAACAACTAATCTCAAAAATATACAAGCAACTCCTGCAGCTCAATTCCAGAAAAAATAAACAACCCAATAAAAAAATGGGCCAAAGAACTAAACAGACATTTATCCAAAGAAGACATACAGATGGCTAACAACACAGGAAAAGATGCTCAACATCACTCATTATCAGAGAAATACAAATGAAAACCACAATGAGGTACCATTTCACGCTGGTCAGAACGGCTGCTATCCAAAAGTCTGGAAACAATAAATGCTGGAGAGGGTGTGGAGAAAAGGGAACCCTCTTACACTGTTGGTGGGAACGCAAACTAGTACAGCCACTATGGAGAACAGTGTGGAGATTCCTTAAAAAACTGGAAATAGAACTGCCATATGACCCAGCAGTCCCACTGTTGGGCATACTCCCCAAGGAAACCAGAATTGAAAGAGACACATGTACCCCAATGTTCACTGTTTATAATAGCCAAGACATGGAAGCAACCTAGATGTCCATCGGCAGATGAATGGATAAGAAAGCAGTGGTACATATACACAATGGAATATTACTCAGCCATTAAAAAGAATACATTTGAATCAGTTCTAATGAGGTGGATGAAACTGAAGCCTATTATACAGAGTGAAGCCAGAAAGAAAAACACTAATACAGTATATTAACGCATATATGTGGAATTTAGAAAGATCGTAACAATAATCCAAATGCTAGACAGCAAAAGAGACAGATGCATAGAATAGTCTTTTGGACTCTGGGGGAGAAGGTGAGGGTGGGATGATTTGAGAGAATAGCATTGAAACATGTATATTATCATATATGAATCAGATCACCAGTCCAGGTTTGACACATGAGACAGGATGCTCAGGGCTGGTGCACTGGGATGACCCAGAGGGATGGGATAGGGAGGGAGGTGGGAGGGGGGTTCAGGATGGGGAACACATGTACATCCATGGCTGATTCATGTGAATGTATGGCAAAAACCACTACAATATTGTAAAGTAATTGGCCTCCAATTAAAAAAAAAAAAACACAAAAACAGAACCCAGCAGAGTGCAAGCTTCAGTGAAGCAGGATATACATGGCCTTGAGGATAACCTGTACTGGTCTGTCTTTTGGTTCCCTGGAAAGGATGAATTTACATCATTTCCAAGCCTATTTTAAGTTTTTTGTTGTCTGCTTGTTTGCTCGCTTTTGTTTTTGCAGCCTAAAATAAAACTGCCAAATATAAGAGTAGAAATTATTAAGATAATTGTAGATTCACATGTGGTTATAAGAAATAATACAGAGATATCTCATACCCGTCACCTAATTTTTACCAACAAGAGCACTCTGAAAAACTGTAGTATAATATCCTAACCAGAATATTGACAGTGATGCAGTCAAAATATAGAACATTACCATCACCACAAGGATCTCTCACAGTTCCCTTAATAGCTATACCCACTTCTCTCCCAGATACTTGCTCTCTCCTATCCCTGCCCTTAACCTCTAACCAGTCCTTTGTTTCTAAATTTGGTCATTTTAAGAATGTTATATATGTGGAATCATAAAATATGTAATCTTTGAGACTGGATTTTTGCATGCAGCATAATTCTTGGAAGATTCATCCAGGTCATCATGTGTATTGCATAGTTCATTCCTTTTTATGGTTAAGTAGTATTCCAGGGTATGAATATACCTGGGTTTGTTTAACTTCTCTATTTGCCTGGTGAAAGACATTTGGGTTGTTTCCAGTTTGTAGCTATTACAAATAAAACTCTAATGAAGATTAATTTCTAGGTTTTTGTGTGAACATAAATTTCCACTTATCTAGGATGAATGCCCAGGAGTACAATTACTGGGTCATATCGTAGTTCCTGGCCTGCAGGAACTGTATGAAGGTCAAGAAGCAACAGTTAGAACTTCTGTATGCAGGTCAAGAAGCAACAATTAGAACTGGACATGGAACAACAGACTGGTTCCAAATCGGGAAAGGAGTACGTTGAGGTTGTATATTGTCACCTTGCTTATTTAACTTATATGCAGAGTGTATCTTGCAAAATGCTGGGCTGGATGAAGTACAAGCTGGAATCAAGACTGCTGGGAGAAATATCAGTAACCTCCGACATGCAGATGACACCACCCTTATAGCAGAAAGTGAAGAAGAACTAAAGAGCCTCTTGATCAAAGTGAAAGAATTGGCTTAAAGCTCAACATTCAGAAAACTAAGATCATGGCATCCGGTCCCATCACTTCATGGCAAATAGATTCCCTAATGGAAATAGTGAGAGACTTTATTTTTTCCCTAATGGAAACAGTGAGAGACTTTATTTTGGGGGGCTCCAAAATCACTGCAGATGGTGACCCCAGCCATGAAACTAAAAGACGCTTGCTCTTTGGAAGAAAAGCTATGTCCAACCTAGACAGTATATCAAGAAGCAGAGACATTACTTTGCCAACAAAGGTCTGTCTAGTCAAAGCTATGGTTTTTCCAGTAGTCATGTATGGATGTGAGAGTTGGACTATAAAGAAAGCTGAGTGCCAAAGAATTGATGCTTTTGAACTGTGGTGTTGGAGAAGACTCTTGAGAGTCCCTTGGACTGCAAGGAGATCCAATCAGTCAATCCTAAAGGAAATCAGTCCTGAATATTCACTGGAAGGACTGATGTTGAAGCTGAAACTCCAATACTTTGGCCACCTGATGCAAAGAACTGACTCATTTGAAAAGACCCTGATGCTCGGAAAGATTGAAGGCAGGAGGAGAAGGGCATGACAGAGGATGAGATGGCTGGATGGCATCACTGACTCGATGGACATGAGTTTGAGTAAGGTCCGGGACTTGGTGATGGACAGGGAGGCCTGGTGTGCTGCAGTCCATGGAGTCGCAAAGAGTCGGACATGACTGAGCACTGAACTGAACTGATAGTAGCTCTATGTTTAGTTTTATAAGAAACGGCCAAACTGTTTTTTTTAGCTCGGTTGTACCACTTTTTATTCCCACCAGCAATGTGTGAGTGACTTTTTATCTCCATCATTATCAACATTTCGTATTATCACTGTTTTTTATTTTTGTCATTCTGATAGTTATGTAATGGTTTTTTGTAGTTCTACTTGCATTTATTTAATGACTGATATGTTCAACACTATTTTGTGTGCTTATCTGTATATCCTCTTCAGTGAAATATCTGTTCATGTCTTTTTTCCATTTTCTAACTGGACTGTTTTTGTTTTTACTGTATTGAAAGTTATTTATATTTTTCAGTTTTGAGTTCTCTGTTGGATACATAGTTTGTAAAACTCCCAATGGTTTTTTAGCTTGCCTTTTAATCCTCCTAACAGAGTCATTCACAGAGCAGAAAAATTTAAGTTTTAAATTTTGCATAGCCCTAGATCCTGAAGATTTTCTCCTATGCTGTTTCTAAAGTTCTACAGTTTTTTATTTTGCATTTAAATTTGCAATTCATTTTAATTTTTGTATAAGGTATGAAGTTTAGGCTAAGGTTCATTTTTTTATGCCTTTTTAAAAACTATGTTGTTGTCACTGTCACTGTGTCTGCCTCTTTGTGACCCCATGGACTATAGCCCAGCAAGCTCCTCTGTCCATGGGATTTCCCAGGCAATATTGGAATGGGTTGCCGTTTCCTCCAAGGGATCTTCTCGACCGAGGGATCGAACCCATGTCTCCTGCACTGGCAGGCAGATTCCTTACCACTGAGCCACCAAGGAAGCCCACAACTATGAATGTTCAATTGCTCAAACACCATTTGTTGAAAAGGTTATCCTTCCTCCAATGAACTGCTTTTAAAAGAAGCTGGGCATGTTTGTGTGTGTCTATTTTTAGTTTTCTATCCTGTTTCAATGATGCATGTGCCTATCCTTCTTCCAATGCCATACTGTCTTGATTACTACAGCTGTGTAGTAAACCTTAATAGTTCGCTGATTCCTAAAATGTCAACATTCACTCTTGCCATCTCCTGTTTGACCACTTCCAATTTGCCTTGATTCATGGACCTGACATTCCAGGTTCCTATGCAATATTGCTCTTTACAGGATCGGACCTTGCTTCTATCACCAGTCACATCCACAACTGGATATTGTTTTTGCTTTGGCTCCATCCCTTCATTCTTTCTGGAGTTATTTCTCCATTGATCTCCAGTAGCATATTGGGCACCTAACGACCTGGGGGGTTTCTCTTTCAGTATCCTATCATTTTGCCTTTTCATACTGTTCATGGGGTTCTCAAGGCAAGAATACTGAAGTGGTTTGCCATTCCCTTCTCCAGTGGACCACATTCTGTCAGACCTGTCCACCATGACCCATCTGTCTTGGGTGGCCCCATACGGCATGGCTTAGTTTCACTGAGTTAGACAAGGCTGTGGTCCGTGTGATTAGACTGACTAGCTTTCTGTGATTATGCTTTCAGTGTGTCTGCCCTCTGATGCCCTCTCACAATACCTACCTTCTTACTTGAGTTTCTCTTACCTTGGATGTGGGGTATCTCTTCACGGCTGCTCCAGCAAAGTACAGCCACTGCTCCTTAGCTTGGGCGAGGGGGTATCTCCTCACTGCCACCCCTCCTGACCTTGATCGTGGAGTAGCTCCTCTCGGCCCTCCTGCGCCCGCACAGCCACCTCTCCTTGGACCTGGGGTTGCTCCTCCCGGCCGCCGCCCCTGTCCTCGGGCGTGGGGTAGCTCCTCCCAGCCACCGCCCCGGCCTCAGGCATCTGGTAGCTCCTCTCCGCCGCTCCAGTGCCATCGCAGCCTGGCACTCTACCGCTCCCTCGCTGTCGCAGCCTGGCACTCTCGGCCACTGCCCCTGTCCTCGGGCGTGGGGTAGCTCCTCCAGGCCGCCGCCCATGCCCTCGGGCATAGGGTAGCTCCTCCCAGCGGCTGCCCCTGGCCTCGGGCGTGTGGTAGTGCCTCCCAGCTGCCGCCCCTGGCCTCGGGCGTGGGGTAGCTCCTCCCAGGGGCCGCCCCTGGCCTCGGGTGTGGGATAGCTCCTCCCAGCGGCCGCCCCTGGCCTCGGTTGTGTGGTAGTGCCTCCCAGCTGCCGCCCCTGGCCTTGGGCATGGGGTAGCTCCTCCCAGCTGCCGCCCCTGGCCTCCGGCGTGTGGTAGTGCCTCCGGGCTGCCGCCCCTGGCCTCGGTCTTGGTAGCTCCTCTTGGCCACTCCTGTGCCATCGCAGCCTGGCACTCTGCCGCTCCTGCGCCATTGCAGCCTGGCACTCTCGGCTGCAGCCCCTGATCTTGGGCCTGGGGTAGCTCCTCTCGGCTGCTCCTGTGCCATTGCAGCCTGGCACTCTCGGCCACCGCCCCTGATCTCGGACGTGGGGTAGCTCCTCCCAGCTGACGCCCCTGTCCTCGGGCATGGGGTAGCTCCTCCCAGCCACCGCCCCTGTCCTTGGATGTGAGGTAGCTCCTCCAGGCTGATGCCCATGGCCTTGGGCGTGGAGTAGCTCCTCCAGGCCACCGCCCCTGTCCTTGGGTGTGAGGTAGCTCCTCCAGGCTGACGCCCATGGCCTCGGGCGTGGGGTAGCTCCTCCAGGCCGCCGCCCCTGATCTCAGGCCTGGGGTAGCTCCTCTTGGCCGCTCCTGTGCTGTCACAGCCTGGCACTCTCGGCTGCCACACCTGGCCTCGGGCGTGGGGTAGCTCCTCCCGACCGCCTCCCCTGACCTCAGACGTGGGGTACCTCCTCTCAGCCACCACCCCTGACCTCGGGTGAGGGGTAGCTCCTCTGGCCATGAGTCCGTCACAGCTGGCGAAAGTTACGACCAACCTAGATAACATATTCAAAAGCAGAAACATTACTTTGCCAACAAAGGTCCGTCTACTTAAGGCTATGGTTTTTCCAGTAGTCATGTATGGATGTGAGAGTAGGACTGTGAAGAAAGCTGAGTGCCAAAGAATTGATGCTTTTGAAATGTGGTGTGGAGAAGACTCTTCAGAGTCCCTTGGACTGCAAAGAGATCCAACCAGTCCATCCTAAAGGAGATCAGTCCTGGGTGTTCTTTGGAAGGAATGATGCTAAAGCTGAAACTCCAATACTTTGGCCACCTCATGTGAAGAGTTGACTCATTGGAAAAGACCCTGATGCTGGGAGGGATTGGGGGCAGGAGGAGAAGGGGACGACAGAGGATGAGATGGCTGGATGTCATCACTGACTCGATGGACATGAGTTTGAGTGAACTCTGGGAATTGGTGATGGACAGGGAGGCCTGGTGTGCTGCAATTCATGGGGTCGCAAAGAGTCAGACATGACTGAGCGACTGAACTGAACTGAAAACCTTAATAAATGATGTCTATTTTGTTCACCACTCAGCTCCTTGAACAGTGTCTTGAGAATTGTAGATACACATTCTGAGGTGGAGCAGTTCTGGGTGAGGATGATGTCACAAGCTATGCTATTTAATAAGGTTTCTCCAATGATGAACATTTTCCCTATTTGCATTATTTAATAAGCCTGCCACTAGCCATATGTGGCTATTAAGCCCCTGAAACGTGGCTAGTGCAACTGAGAAGGTGATTTTTAATTTTTACTTAATTGTAGTTATTTTAAATTTAAGTGGCCACCTGTGGCTAGAGGCTAATGTATTGGGCTGTACAGGTCTAGAGATCAGCCATGAAAGAGCATAACTAAAATGGAGGCAGGTCACTATGGAGAACAGTATGGAGGTTTCTTTAAACACTAAAAATAGAGCTATTATGTAGTCCAACAATCCCACTACTGGGCATATATCTAGAGATAACTATAATTTGAAAAGATACATGAACCTCACTATTCATTTCAGCACCACTGACAATAGCCAGAACATGGAAGCAACCTAAATATCCATCAACAGATGAATGAATAAAGAAAATGTGGGAGAGGAGGAGCCAAGATGGTGGAGGAGTAGGACGGGGAGAACACTTTCTCCCCCACAAATTCATCAAAAGAGCATTTAAACGTCGAGTAAATTCCACAAAACAACTTCTGAAGGCCGGCAGAGGACATCAGGCACCCAGAAAAGCAGCCCAACTCTTCGAAAGGAGAGAGAAGAAATACAGCTCCATCCACCAGAACATCGACACAAGCTTCCCTAACCAGGAAACCTTGACAAGCCACCTGTACAAACCCACACACAGCGAGGAAATGCCACAATAAAGAGAACTCCACAAACTGCCAGAATACAGAAAGGACACCCCAAACTCAGCAATTTAAACAAGATGAAGAGACAGAGGAATACCCAGCAGATAAAGGAACAGGATAAATGCCCACCAAACCAAACAAAAGAGGAAGAGATTGGGAATCTACCTGATAAAGAATTCCGAATAATGATAGTGAAATTGATCCAAAATCTTGAAATTAAAATGGAATCACAGATAAATAGCCTGGAGGCAAGGATTGAGGAGATGCAAGAAAGGTTTAACAAGGACTTAGAAGAAATAAAAAAGAGTCAATATATAATGAATAATGCAATAAGTGAAATTAAAAACACTCTGGAGGCAACAAATAGTAGAATAACAGAGGCAGAAGATAGGATTAGTGAATTAGAAGATAGAATGGTAGAAATAAATGAATCAGAGAGGACAAAAGAAAAACGAATTAAAAGAAATGAGGACAATCTCAGAGACCTCCAGGACAATATTAAACGCTACAACATTCGAATCATAGGGGTCCCAGAAGAAGAAGACAAAAAGAAAGACCATGAGAAAATACTTGAGGAGATAATAGTTGAAAACTTCCCTAAAATGGGGAAGGAAATAATCACCCAAGTCCAAGAAACCCAGAGAGTCCCAAACAGGATAAACCCAAGGCAAAACACCCCAAGACACATATTAATCAAATAAACAAAGATCAAACACAAAGAACAAATATTAAAAGCAGCAAGGGAAAAACAACAAATAACACACAAGGGAATACCCATAAGGATAACAGCTGATCTTTCAATAGAAACTCTTCAAGCCAGGAGGGAATGGCAAGACATACGTAAAATGATGAAAGAAAATAACCTACAGCCCAGATTATTGTACCCAGCAAGGATCTCATTCAAGTATGAAGGAGAAATCAAAAGCTTTTCTGACAAGCAAAAGCTGAGAGAATTCTGCACCACCAAACCAGCTCTCCAACAAATACTAAAGGATATTCTCTAGATAAGAAACACAAAAATGGTGTATAAATTCGAACCCAAAACAATAAAGTAAATGGCAACGGGGTCATACTTATCAGTAATTACCTTAAACGTAAATGGGTTGAATGCCCCAACCAAAAGACAAAGACTGGCTGAATGGATACAAAAACAAGACCCCTACATATGTTGTCTACAAGAGACCCACCTCAAAACAGGGGACACATACAGACTGAAAGTGAAGGGCTGGAAAAAGATTTTCCATGCAAATAGGGACCAAAAGGAAGCAGGAGTAGCAATACTCATATCAGATAAAATAGACTTTAAAACAAAGACTGTGAAAAGAGACAAAGATGGTCACTACATAATGATCAAAGGATCAATCCAAGAAGAAAATATAACAATTATAAATATATATGCACCCAACACGGGAGCACCGCAGTATGTAAGACAAATGCTAACAAGTATGAAAGAAGAAATTAACAATAACACAATAATAGTGGGAGACTTTAATACCCCACTCACACCTATGGATAGATCAACTAAACAGAAAATTAACAAGGAAACACAAACTTTAAACGATACAATAGACCAGTTAGACCTAATTGATATCTATAGGACATTTCATCCCAAAACAATGAATTTCACCTTCTTCTCAAGCGCACATGGAACCTTCTCCAGGATAGATCACATCCTGGGCCATAAAGCTAGCCTTGGTAAATTCAAAAAAATAGAAATCATTCCAAGCATCTTTTCTGACCACAATGCAGTAAGATTAGATCTCAATTACAGGAGAAAAACTATTAAAAAATCCAACATATGGAGGCTGAACAACATGCTGCTGAATAACCAACAAATCACAGAAGAAATCAAAAAAGAAATCAAAATTTGCATAGAAACGAATGAAAATGAAAACACAACAACCCAAAACCTGTGGGACACGGTAAAAGCAGTCCTAAGGGGAAAGTTCATAGCAATACAGGCACACCTCAAGAAACAAGAAAAAAGTCAAATAAATAACCTAACTCTACACCTAAAGCAACTAGAAAAGGAAGAAATGAAGAACCCCAGGGTTAGTAGAAGGAAAGAAATCTTAAAAATTAGAACAGAAATAAATGCAAAAGAAACAAAAGAGACCATAGCAAAAATCAACAAAACCGAAAGTTGGTTCTTTGAAAGGATAAATAAAATTGACAAACCATTAGCCAGACTCATCAAGAAACAAAGGGAGAAAAATCAAATCAATAAAATTAGAAATGAAAATGGAGAGATCACAACAGACAACACAGAAATACAAAGGATCATAAGAGACTACTATCAACAATTATATGCCAATAAAATGGACAACGAGGAAGAAATGGACAAATTCTTAGAAAAGTACAAATTTCCAAAACTCGACCAGGAAGAAATAGAAAATCTTAACAGACCCATCACAAGCACAGAAATTGAAACTGTAATAAAAAATCTTCCAGCAAACAAAAGCCCAGGTCCAGACAGCTTAACAGCTGAATTCTACCAAAAATTTAGAGAAGAGCTAACACCTATCCTGCTCAAACTCTTCCAGAAAATTGCAGAGGATGGTAAACTTCCAAACTCATTCTATGAGGCCACCATCACCCTAATAACAAAACCTGACAAAGATCCCACAAAAAAAGAAAACTACAGGCCAGTATCACTGATGAACATAGATGCAAAAATCCTTAACAAAATTCTAGCAATCAGAATCCAACAACACATTAAAAAGATCATACACCAGGACCAAGTGGGCTTTATCCCAGGGATGCAAGGATTCTTCAATATCTGCAAATCAATCAATGTAATACACCACATTAACAAATTGAAAAATAAAAACCATATGATTATCTCAATAGATGCAGAGAAAGCCTTTGACAAAATTCAACATCCATTTATGATCAAAACTCTCCAGAAAGCAGGAATAGAAGGAACATACCTCAACATAATCAAAGCTATATATGACAAACCCACAGCAAACTATCCTCAATGGTGAAAAATTGAAAGCATTTCCTCTAAAGTCAGGAACAAGACAAGGGTGCCCACTTTCACCATTACTATTCAACATAGTTTTGGAAGTTTTGGCCACAGCAATCAGAACAGAAAAAGAAATAAAAGGAATCCAAATTGGAAAAGAAGAAGTAAAGCTCTCACTGTTTGCAGATGACATGATCCTCTACATAGAAAACCCTAAAGACTCCACCAGAAAATTACTAGAACTAATCAATGACTATAGTAAAGTTGCAGGATATAAAATCAACACACAGAAATCCCTTGCATTCCTATACACTAATAATGAGAAAACAAAAAGAGAAATTAAGGAAACAATTCCATTCACCATTGCAATGGAAAGAATAAAATACTTAGGAATATATCTACCTAAAGAATCTAAAGACCTATATATAGAAAACTATAAAACACTGGTGAAAGAAATCAAAGAGGACACTAACAGATGGAGAAATATACCATGTTCATGGATTGGAAGAATCAATATAGTGAAAATGAGTATACTACCCAAAGCAATCTATGGATTCAATGCAATCCCTATCAAGCTACCAACAGCATTCTTAACAGAGCTAGAACAAATAATTTCACAATTTGTATGGAAATACAAAAAACCTCGAATAGCCAAAGCGATCTTGAGAAAGAAGAATGGAACTGGAGGAATCAACCTACCTGACTTCAGGCTCTACTACAAAGCCACAGTTATCAAGACAGTATGGTACTGGCACAAAGACAGAAATATAGATCAATGGAACAAAATAGAAAGCCCAGAGATAAATCCATGCACATATGGACACTTTATCTTTGACAAAGGAGGCAAGAATATACAATGGATTAAAGATAATCTCTTTAACAAGTGGTGCTGGGAACTCTGGTCAACCACTTGTAAAAGAATGAAACTAGAACACTTTCTAACACCATACACAAAAATAAACTCAAAATGGATTAAAGATCTAAACGTAAGACCAGAAACTATAAAACTCCTAGAGGAGAACATAGGCAAAACACTCTCTGACATACATCACAGCAGGATCCTCTATGACCCACCTCCCAGAATATTGGAAATAAAAGCAAAAATAAACAAATGGGACCTAATTAACCTTAAAAGCTTCTGCACATCAAAGGAAACTATTAGCAAGGTGAAAAGACAGCCTTCAGAATGGGAGAAGATAATAGCAAATGAAGCAACTGACAAACAACTAATCTCAAGAATATACAAGCAACTCCTACAGCTCAACTCCAGAAAAATAAATGACCCAATCAAAAAATGGGCCAAAGAACTAAATAGACATTTCTCCAAAGAAGACATACAGATGGCTAACAAACACATGAAAAGATGCTCAACATCACTCATTATCAGAGAAATGCAAATCAAAACCACTATGAGGTACCATTTCACACCAGTCAGAATGGCTGCAATCCAAAAGTCTACAAGTAATAAATGCTGGAGAGGGTGTGGAGAAAAGGGAACCCTCTTACACTGTTGGTGGGAATGCAAACTAGTACAGCCACTATGGAGAACAGTGTGGAGATTCCTTAAAAAACTGGAAATAGACCTGCCTTATGATCCAGCAATCCCACTGCTGGGCATACACACTGAGGAAACCAGAAGGGAAAGAGACACGAGTACCCCAATGTTCATCGCAGCACTGTTTATAATAGCCAGGACATGGAAGCAACCTAGATGTCCATCAGCAGATGAATGGATAAGAAAGCTGTGGTACATATACACAATGGAGTATTATTCAGCCATTAAAAATAATACATTTGAATCAGTTCTAATGAGGTGGATGAAACTGGAGCCTATTATACAGACTGAAGTAAGCCAGAAAGAAAAACACCAATACAGTATACTAACGCATATATATGGAATTTAGAAAGATGGTAACAATAACCCTGTGTACAAGACAGCAAAAGAGACACTGATGTATAGAACAGTCTTATGGACTCTGTGGGAGAGGGAGAGGGTGGGAAGATTTGGGAGAATGGCATTGAAACATGTAAAATATCATGTATGAAATGAGTTGCCAGTCCAGGTTCGATGCACGATACTGGATGCTTGGGGCTGGTGCACTGGGACGACCCAGAGGGATGGAATGGGGAGGGAGGAGGGAGGAGGGTTCAGGATGGGGAACACAGGTATACCTGTGGCGGATTCATTTTGATATTTTGCAAAACTAATACAGTTATGTAAAGTTTATAAATAAAATAAAATTTAAAAAAAAAAGAAAAAAAGAAAATTACAAACAGAAAAAAAAAACCCTCATTAAAGGAAAAACTGATAATGTTAAAAAAAAAAAGAAAGAAAATGTGGTATGTATACACAATGGAATATTACTCAGCCATTAAAAAGAATGAAATAACGCCATTTGCTCAAAATGGATGAACCTAGAGATTGTCATACTAAGTGAAGTCAGAGAATGACAAATATCATAGGCTATAACTTACATGTGGAACCTAAAAAATAATACAAATAAACTTATTTACAAAACTGAAACAGACTCACAGACTTTGAAAACAAACTTCTGGTTACTGAAGGGGAAAGGAAAGGAGGGATAAATTAGGAGATTGGAATTAACATGTACACAGTACTATATACAAAATATATAAGCAACAAGGACCTACTGTATAGTACAGAGAACTCTACTCAATATGGAACTCTACTCAATATTCTGTAATAACTTATATGGGAAAAGAATCTGAAAATGGATGCGTATGTATATATTACATATATATATATATATATATATATATATATATATTTAACTGAATCACTTTGCTGTACCCCTGAAACTGAAAAAATTGTAAATCAACTATATACTAATAAAGATTTAAGAAAAAAAAAGAATCTGAAAAAGAATGGCTATATGTATAACTGAATCACTTTGCTGTACACCTAAACCGAACACACCATTGTAAATCAACTATACTCCAATTGAAATTGAAAAAAAAAAAAAAAAAAACTTTTGGTTGTGCCATGTGGAATGTGAGATCTTAGTTCCCTGACAAGGGATCGAATTCATGCCCCCTGCATTGCAAGGCAGATTCTTAACCACTGGATCACCAGGGAAGTTCAAAATTTTTTTAAATAGATAGAATGGTCCTTAGGTTTTAAGAAGTCAAGAACTGCTAGGTCTACATTTTCGATGAATAAAACAGGTGAACAGTAAAGCCCATTGAAGACAATTTCATGATACTGGTAAAGAAGGCTGTCTGTTAAAAGCTAAAATCCCCGATTTACTTTGAGGGCATGACCAGTGTCTATGCATTAGAATATATATATATATATACACACACACAAACACACATATCTGGGCTTCCCAAGTGGTGCTAGAGGCAAAGAACCTTCCTGCTAATGCAGGAGACAAAGAGCCACAGGTTCAATCCCTGAGTTGGGAAGATTCCCTGGAGGAGGACATGGCAACCCACTCCAGTATTCTTGCCTGGAGAATCCCATGGACGTATTAGCCTGGCGGGCTACAGTCCATAGGATTGCAGAGTCAGACATGACTGAAGTGACTTAGCACACAAGCACAGGTCCCAAACAGTGGGTAACCATGTTGTAAACAAATGTACTGTCATCCAGGCTTTGTTGCTGCATTTTCAGAGCACAGGCAGGGAAGATTTACCATTATTGTTATGGGCTCTAGGATTTTTGTTGGTGGTTTAGTTGCTAAGTCATGTCCGACTCTTGCGACTCCATGGACTGTAGCCTGCCAGGCTCCTCTGTCCATGGGGTTCTCTAGGCAAGAATACTGGAGTGGGTTGCCGTTACCTTCTATAGGGGATCTTACTGACCCAGAAATTGAACCTGGGTCTCCTGCAAAATCACTGTAGATGGTGACTGCAGCCATGAAACTAAAAGACACTCACTCCTTGGGAGAAAAGTTATGACCAAACTTGACGGCATATTAAAAAGCAGAGACATTACTTTGTCAACAAAGGTCCATCTAGTCAAAGCTATGGTTTTTCCAGTAGTCATGTATGGATGTGAGTTGGACTATAAAGAAAGCTGAGCACTGAAGAATTGATACTTTTGAACTGTGGTGTTGGAGAAGACTCTTGAGAGTCCCTTGGACTGCGAGGAGATCCAACCAGTCCATCCTAAAGGAAATCAGTCCTGAATGTTCATTGGAAGGACTGATGTTGAAGCTGAAACTCCAATACTTTGGCCACCTAATGCAAAGAGCTGACTCATTTGAAAAGACCCTGATGCTGGGAAAGATTGAAGGTGGGAGGAGAAGGGGATGACAGAGGATGAGATGGTTGGATGGCATCACTGACTCAATGGGCATGAGTGTGAGTAAACTCTGGGAGCTGGTGATGGACAGGGAGGCCTGGTGCGCTGCACTCCATGGGGTTGCAAAGAGTCGGACAAGACTGAGTGACTGAACTGAACTGAACTCCTGCATTACAGGCAGATTATTTATCGACTGAGCTATGAGGGAAGCCTAAGGTGAAAGTCACTCAGTTATGTCCAACTCTTTGTGACCTGCCAGGGTCCAGCCCCGGTGGATCCAGGGAAATTCGAAGGAGAGACGGCTTCGGCGATCAGGATACGATAGCTTTAATTAAATATTAATTAGAGATATAAAGAGTAATAGAATGAGGATAGCTCAGTAGGAAAATTCAGTGGAGAAAAGAGGCTGAATAACTTGGTTTATGTGGAAAGCTAATAAAATCCCAAGGCAAGGAATTTACGTCATCTACATAGGCCGCAGGCGTCCTCCCATTCTCTCGAAGGAGAGCAGACACTAAGGCCTCCCAGGTCAGATCTTAGAAGCCCAGGCATAATTAGTAGGCTTGACGAGCCTCCACGTTCCAGATGGGGATTCAGCCAGAAGGTGAAAGAACGATATGGGGAGACCAGTCTTTCAAGGAACTGATCCCATTTTTTATTTTTCCAGGGTCTGTTTTTATACACTGAGATGTTATACAAAAGTCACGCGGAGTCAGCAGTCCTGACTTTTATTAAAGTCAGGTGCTTTATACAAATGTATACAAAGGTCTTAGGGGTGTTACATCATTTTCTGGCTGGGGGGCCTGCTAACAATTTATGACCCTCTCTTTGTGACAGCGGTCAGTCAGCCAGAACACTTATTTCTCCAGGGATGATTATTCTTAAAACAGACGCCACCTTCCGAAGGTACCAGATAAAGTTACATTCCTATAGGGTGAAGGTGTAGTGGGTTTTAATTAAGGAAAGAATTTACTTAGCCTAAGGTCTAACGTGATTAATATCAAAGGTTAATACTTATTTCTTCTATATATTCATTAATGTGTATAAGGGCAGGGGATGTGGAGACTTAGCAGCAAACATTGGCTCAACAAATGAAAAACCCTTCACCAATACAATTTCTAATCAGCCCACTATACTATACTAATAGTTTTCTAACTTCTCTAAAGAACCTGTTTTTAGAAGGTTTAAAGCATCTCGTGCCTCTCACGGTTGGGAGGCTGTGAGCAATCACATGTAGCTGGACAAGCCTGTCAGGCAGGCTAGAGAACCTTCAGAGGAGTTTGTAGGTTGAAACACTCCTATCACGCCCAGGAATTATTATTAACTAGAGCTCTAAGTTAACTCCTTTTCCAAAAGAGGTGGTGGGGGACAGCCCCTCGTAAAGTCAGAGGTGTAGGTGAGAGCACAAAGCAGTAAAGTAGGCAGACTCTGGTTTTGGGGGGTAGATGCTTGAGAATTTCCAGGGGGACTCCTGAGGCTCGATCCCACCTTTGCGAATGTCGAGCCTCTTTCCTCATGACCTTTGCCACAGGCAGAGGTCCTCACGCTGGCTCCCGGCAGTGACCCCCTGAACTATACAGTCCATACAATTCTCCAGGCCAGAATACTGAAGTGGGTAGCCTTTCCCTTCTCCAGGGAATCTTCCCAATCCAAGGATCAAACTCAGGTGTCCTGCATTGCAGGTGGATTCTGCACCACTAGAAAAGCCCAAGAATACTGGACTGGATGGCCATGCCTTCCTCCAGAGGATCTTACCGACCCAGAAATCGAACCTGTGTCTCCTGCATCTCCTACATTGCAGGCAGATTCTTTACCAACTGAGCTATGAGGGAAGCCCTCAGGATTTTTGGAATCCTAAAATGAGCATTGGCTTCAGCTTAAAGCCACCAGCTGCACTAGCCCCTAATAGGAGTCAGCCTGTTCTTTGAAGATTTGAAGCCAGGTATTGACTTCTCCTTTCTAGCTATGAAAATCCTACATGGCGTCTTCTATCAATAGAAGGCTGTTTCATCTACATTGAAAATCTATTGTCTTGTATAGCCAGTTTAATTAATTTTCATAGGTAGATTATCTGGATAACTTGCTGCAGGTTCTATATCAGGACTTGTAGCAGCATCTTGCACTTTGATGTTATGGAAACAGCTTCTTTCCCTAAACTTTATGAACCAACCTCTACTAACTTGAAACTCTTCTTCTGCAGCTTCCTCACCTCTCTCAGCCTTCATAGAGTTGAAGAGAGTTAGAGCCTTGCTGTGGATTAGACTTTGGCTTAAGGAAATATCGTGGCTGTTTTGATCTTCTATCTAGACCACCAAAACTTTCTCCACATCAGCAATAGAGCTGTTTTACTTTCTTATCACTCATGTGTGCATTGGAGTAGCACTTTCTATTCTCTCCAAGAACATTTCCTTTGCATTCGCAACTTGGCTAACCGGTGCAAGAGGCTGAACTTTCAGTCTTTCTCAGCTTTTGACATGTCTCCCTCACTAAGCTTAACTGTTTCTAGCTTTTGATTTAAAGTGAAAGGCATGTGACTCTTCCTTTCACTTGTACACTTAGAGGACACTATTGAGCTATTAATTGGCCTAATTTCAAAATTACTGTGTCTCAGTGAATAGAGAGGCTCGAGGAGAGGAGGAGAGGAAGAGAGATGGGTAAATGGCTGGGCAGTGGAGCAGTCAGAACACACACAACGTTTATTGGTTAACTTTGCCATCTTATATGGGCACAGTCCATGGCACCTCAAAACAATTACAGTAGTAACATCAAAGATCATTGATTACAGATCACCATAACAAATATAATAATACTGGAAAAGTATGAAATATTGTGAGAATTACCAAAATGTGACATAAAGACACAAAGTGAGCAAATGCACAAAGACACAGAGTTAGCAAAATGACACCAGAAGACTCAACACACGGTCTCCATAAAGTTTCCATTTGTAAAAAATGCAATATCTGAGAAGTGCAATAAAATGAGGTATGACTGTATGAGAACATGAGATATGATTGCAGTAAGGCTGCTCTCCCAAAGTGCTGAGGTGGTGACAGAGCTGGCCTCTTGGGAAAAATTTCTGTTGTCCTGATTATGAACTCTATAATATTCAGCTTTTGAACTTTTTTTATTTTGCAGGAAAGTGACTTTCTCTAAACCTGTAATGTATCTTAAACTTTGTATAAAAGTTAATATTTTGTGTAATAATTTTTTATTGTGGTAAATTACACATAGCATAAAGTGTACCATTTTATCTATTTGAAAGTGTACAATCTGGTGGCCCTGAGCACAGTCATAATGAATGAATGGCTTTAAACAAAAAAAGGCTGGTGGGGCATATTTGTGGTGGTGACCAATGATAACTCTGGTGGTCTTCACTGTTCTCAAGGTTCCAAATGCAAAATATAGTGTCAAGGTGCTTCAGACCAAGTACTAGATCTTGAAGCAGCTGGTGGCTCCAGTGTACATTCTGAGGTGGGTCTAGCTACCTTTGTGTTCAGTTGCTCAGTCATGTCTGACTCTTCAACCCCATGGACTGTAGCCCACCAGGCTCCTCTGTGCATGGGATTCTCCAGGCAAGAACACTGGAGTGGGTTGCCATTTCCTACTCCAGGGGATCTTCCCAACCCAGGGATTGAACTCAAGTCTATTACATCTCCTGCATTGGCAGGTGGGTTCTTTACCATTAGTGCCACCTGGGAAACCCAGTATTATTATTATTATCCATTTTTTTCAGAAAAGGGGGCATGCCTCCTCCCACCCACCATTCTGATGGGGATTAAGGAGTGGCTTGGTGAGAGAGAGTGTGATACATTCACACTAGGGAGTGAACTTTTTTGGGTGGAGGTGGCTAACCATGCAGCTTACAGAATCTTAATTCCCCAGCCAGGGGTTGAACCCACAGCCATGGCAGTGAAAGCACTGAGTCTTAACCACTGGACCTCCAGAGAAGTCCTGGGAACGGAACTTTTTCAAGGAAGATTTCCTGGATTAGAAAAGCAAGAAAGAGACAAGTGAGCAAGAGAAACTGAAACAACCATAAACAAAACTGAGAAATGGGTGACATTTGCTTGTGGTGACCCCCTTTCAAGCCCAAGTCATTACTTCTCTAATTTAGGTTTTTACTGATACACACACACAGGCATCCATATCGTCTGCCAGTGCTCTAGAACCTTCCCCTCTCTTGTTCTCATCACCAAAACTCACTTGTTCTATATGTCCTAGACTCTTAGAAACCAATCTGGCACTAATTTACTAACCTGGGGTGAGATGTTAACAGGCTGCTAATAGTTTCTTGTTTTCTCCCTGCACAGCACTTTTGTGCACCTTAACTTACAAGACAGGCTGGCTTATAAAAACTACAGGTCTGGTTGGAAGGGAGGGGGCAGAAGCGGGAAAGTGTTTGGGCAGAGAAAACTTTCCCATTTTGCACAGGCAACTGCTTACTTAGCCCTTGGATGGAGTAAATCTTGAACAGAAGAAAAGGAAAATTGGCAGGTCCTTCCCAATAAACAACTTTGATGCCCTCAAAGTGCTAGTGAAAGTGAAAGTGTTAGTGGCTCAGTAAGTACAACTCTTTGCAACCCCATGGACTGGAGCCTACCAGCTCCTCTGTCCATGGGATTTCCCAGGCAAGAATACTGGAGTCAGTCGCCATTCCCTTCTCCAGGGGATCTTCCTGGCCCAGGGACTGAACCTGCATGTCTTGCTTTGCAGTAGATACTTTATTCTCTGCGCCACCACAACCACAATATACACCTCAAAGTTGCAGCCATCTCCTTTCCAATTCACACTCATTATCACTCTCACTGATATTACCTTTTCTGATCCTCTATCTTTTTAGGCTTTCCCAACCCTTGCTTGGGCTTCCTGGGTCGCTCAGCTGGTAAAGAATCTGCCTGCAATGTGGGAGACCTGGGTTCAGTCCCTGGGTTGGGAAGATCCCCTGGAGGACAGCATGGCAAGCCACTCCATTTTTCCTCCATGGAGAATTCCCATGGACAGAGGAGCCTGGTGGGCTACAGTTCATGGGGTCACAAAGAGTCAGACATGACTGAGCGACTAAGCACAGAACAGCAGCAATCCCTGCTTGCCTCAGATCCAGAGTCTGTTGCCACCTGCATTTGCCACCTACTTGTTCTTAGATAAAAGAACTGTTCACTGCTTATCTAGCATGACGTTAGGTACTGATGGGTTGCCTTCCAGGCCAGCCTTAAATGAATGGCAGGGAAAGTGGTGTGCTAAGGCAGAAATGTGTTGGTAAAGTTTTAACTGATGGCTTAGATGGTCAAGAATCCACCTGAAATGCAGGAGACCCAGGTTCAATACCTGGGTTGGGAAAATCCCCTGAAGAAGAAATGGCTACCCACTCCAATATTGTTGCCTGGAGAATTCCATGGACAGAGGTGCCTAGCAGGCTACAGTCCATGGGGTCCCACAGAATCGGACATGACTGAGCGACTAACACTCTAAAGTTTTATACAAATCAGCTCTCTGAGGGAGGGGGAGGAGCAGAGGGCGATCCCTAATTTGTAGCATTTGCCAAATTCTGTGTTGTAAACACACCCACTATGACCAATTTTAAGTTATCAAGGGGATGCAGAGCAGAACACCATTATTTAACATTTCCACTATACAAATACAACAGATGTGAATTACCTCAAGAGCACAGATGATGATGTGATAAAATAATTAGGAAGTCATGTTCTACAATATTTTTTATCTTTATTAAAATTTATTTAATTGCAGCTTTATATCATGTGGTTTTTAAAAATGGCTTTAACAACTGACTTGAAAAATTCCTGAAAATGTAACCATCAACTTTCACCAGTCAGTATGAGCACATCAGTGAAAGTACCCCAGAAGTCGCTCCTTTTCATCATGCACATGTCTCTTTCCCACTCATCTACCACAAAAGACTGGAAACAAACCATTTGCAATGAACTCCTTTGATCTGAACTCTGCCTTTAGTGTACTAAAATGAGCAAGACCATGAATAAGGACACAAGTTCTAATCCCAGTCTTAACATGAATTGGCTGTGACCTTGACCTCTTTGGATTCTAAGATCCTTATCCATAGAATAAGGGGCTTAGACAATTGGTGTTCTTAAATGACTCTTTCAGACACATTTGTGTGTGTGTGTGAGTGTTTACAACTCAACTGAGGTGCAATTCACACACAATAAACTAGATATATTTTAAAGAGTATAATTTGATGTTTTGTCATCCACCACACCCAAATGTTCTCTTGTGCACCCTTATGTATCTCTGCCTCTCAACTGTCACTAGGTACCAGTAATCTTTTGTCACTATAGAATACTTTGAATTTTCTATAATTTTATAAAAATGGAATCATACAGTATATACGTATTATGCTATTTATTTTCTTTTTTTCTGCTTACTTTGGATTAAATTTGATCGTCTTTTTCTAGTTTTTTGTTACAGAACCCGAGGTTATTAAGAGCTTTTCTAAAATAATGGTTCAGTGCTATAAACTTCCTTCTAAGTACTGCATTAGCTATATCCCACAAATTTGTGTGTCTGTTTTCACTTTCATTCTTTTTAAAACACTAACTTCCCTTGAGACTTACTCTTCAGCCATGGATTATTTACAAGTGTGTAAATTTTTCCAAATATTTGGAAGATTTTCCATATATCTTGCTTTTACTGATTTTTAATTTAACTCCATTGTGGTCAAAGAATACACTTTGTATGACTTAAATCTTTTAATATTGAGACTTGTTATATGGTCCAGATAAGGTAAATATTCAATGTGCACTTATAAAGAATGTTTTCTATTGCTGTTGGTTTGAGTGTTGTACAGGTGTCAATTAAATCAAATATATCGCTATTCAAATTTTCTATTTTCTTATTTTCTTTTTGGTCTATCCATTATTGATAAAATTATGGATTTTTGTCTCCTTGTTAAGTCAGTTTTTTTCATGTATTTTGAATTTGTTATTAAAATGCACATATATTTAGGGTTGTTATGTCCTTATGATCAATTAGCCACTTTATTATGAAATAGCCCTCTTTATCTCTCTTCACATTCTTTCCTTTGCAATCTACATTCTCTGGTAATAAGTCACTCTAGCTTTTTAAAAATTAGAGTTAACACAGTGTATCTTTCTCTAGCTTGTATGTTTAACCTATTTGTGTTTTTATATTTAAAGTGGACTATCTATAAGCAGCATATGGCTGAGTAATTTATTTTTTCCATTCTACCAGTCTCAGCCTTTAAATTGGGTTGCTATAAAACCACTGACTTTAATATGACTCCTGATAAAGTTCTGTTCACAACTGCCATCTTGCTACTTTTTATTTGTCCCAACTCTGCCTGTTATCCAATGTGTGGAAACTGTTGTTTCCCATAATTTGCCCACTTTTGGAGTTGTTCATGTGAGAGGGCAAATCCAATTCATTGTTACTTCATTATTGCTGGAAGTCAAAGTCCTCCATGTTATGTTTTTCATACTGATTTGTTATTTATATTTGGGTATTTGTTATTATCAGAGAAGGCAATGGCACCCCACTCCAGTACTCTTGCCTGGAAAATCCCATGGGCAGAGAAGCCTGGTAGGCTGCAGTCCATGGGGTCGCTAAGAGTCGGACACGACTGAGTGACTTCACTTTGACTTTTCACTTTCATGCATTGGGGAAGGAAATGGCAACCCACTCCAGTGTTCTTGCCTGGGGAATCCCAGGGATGGGAGAGCCTGGTGGGCTGCCGTCTATGGGGTTGCACAGAGTCGGGCACGACTGAAGCGACTTAGCAAAAGCAACATTTTTTATTATATATGGATATTAATCTTATCTTTATACATGTGCCAAATATGTTCCTCCAGTTTATCAATAGTCTTTTAACTCTCTTTATGGTGATTTTTTCATGAAGCAATTTTTAATTTTGATATTGTCAAATATTTCTCTTCCTTTGGGTTTTTATGTCACGTTTACAGATGCCCTATATTATCTTCTAAATTGTCACGGTTTAAAAGAAGAAAAATAACTTCTCAGTATGAATGAGTTTTATTTTTAACATCAAGTTTATTAATTATAAAAGTAATACATGTACATGGTAAAAATCTAGTAAAACAGACTGCTAGAGATGAAAATGAAAAGTTCCTTTCCTGTTCTCCCAGTGCCCCTGCTTGCCAACTTCCTCTGGCCAGAAGTAACTCTTATTAGCAATTTCTCATATATATCCTTCCTTACACATTCTGGACACATACATACACATGCATATTTATCCTTTTTGTACATAAACAGGATACACACATGTGAGTGCATGTGCACACACACACAGGATTGTGCAAATTTTTCATTTAACATTGTATTTTTGAGTTCTTAATGTGACTGAGTTTTATCAGATATTCACCAGACTGACAGAGGGACCAGGGCAATCAGAGAACATGGTAGGGACAGTGCACGGCAAAAGGCATATTCATCTCTGCAAAGCCAACACTTAGCAAAAAAAAAAACCCGGCACATAATAAATCCTCAATAAATGTGTTAAACAACTAAAGGAAGGAAGAACTTGAGAGAACTGGAAACAAATTGCTATCTTGACCATCTCAGGCCAGACCAGGTCTCCTAACTGAGAGTTACCACCTTCGAGGGCAGCAGGGAACAGTACCCAATGATAGATGAGGACATGGAGCAGCTAGACCTCTTGCCTGCAATAACTTTCCACTGTGTGTCTCTTTCCCCACTAGATTTACCACGTTCAGCACACACATTTAGTTCAAATGCACAGTTCACACTAACTACACAGCAAGAAAATCTGGGAGCTCAAAGACTACACATATCAGCTATATTACAGGTACAGGCTCATACAAACAGCTACCATTAATCAGTACCTACGGTGGGATAGGCGCCAGGCTGGAAACAACAGCCCTGCAAGGTTAATGTCAATCTACTCCCATTTTATAGATTAGAAAACTTAAGGCTCCAAGAATCCCAGTGACTTATTCAGGGTCACACAGCTAGCAAGCAGCCTCCAGAGACAGCTCTACACTTTAATTAGGTAAGCCTACTTTTCTGTCAGTCTCACAGACTCTGTGATATTTTCCTTGCCTGGTATTCCCTTTCTCCATTTGTCTCATCTGGTGTTTTGTGGAAGCTAGGCAGAGATAGAAACATGTGGTTGTGGATCCATCCTAGGCTATGGAATATGTTATAAGGGATGAGAGGTGTCAGTCATAAGAGTCCATGAAGAAGCACACACACATGGAGTAGGTCTTGAAAGTTCAGAAGAGGAATGGAAACTGGGTACTGGAGAACACCTTCAGAAGCCTAAGATATGAATATCATGGCAGTGCAAGAAACTCTAACACAAATATTCCCCTCTTCCTAAGTGCTTTTGGTGAGCTTCTCATGAACATGGCCCTTTTGTCTGCAGTCTCACAGCTGCTGGCCAGTATATCTCCCCACATCTTAATCCTTTCATTCTCAAGGCCCACATTAAGTCTTACTGAAGCCTTTCCCTATTAATCCACTCATTCCTCATACTTTCTTTTGTGAAATACAGTTTTACTTAAAATCAGCACCATAATATATAACATGTGTTTGTTTGTACACTCTCTTGTCCTTTAATCATTTCAGGTATTTTGTCTCTTTAGGTGGACTCCTTCATATATTTTTTTCTATTGTTTCCCTGTCTGGTCTAAGTTTTGGGACTCCTGGTTGGAGGCTAGTCCCAACTCTCCAACTAATGAGCTGTGTGACTTGGAGCTCATCACACCCTCTCTGAGCCTTATTTTCCCACCTGAGAAGGTTTTTTGTAAAAACAGTAAACATTGTAACACAATATATTAATGTAAGGAATTATTGCTGAAGACATTTCAACTAAGGTGCTTCCTTTCATCTTTTACATTCTATTTAGTGGATGGTTCTGTATAAGAAATAGCAATCACTGCTGCTTGTTTCACACTAGCAGCCTCAGCAAAGGTTCAGAACAAGAATACTGCACAACTGTTAGAGACGGTGCCAGAGAGCCAGGAGGTCTGTATGCAGCTGATTCAGGGACTCTCCTTGGAAACCACCAGGTCATTCCAGGCTTGCTCATTTTTAAAGCTTCTATTTTTCTGAATGTTTCTTTGTGTAAATGATCTGTGTCAATGCTATGAAAAACAAAAAGAATCTTGTGTCAAGTCAAGCCGACAGATGCCTTTAGTACCTTTCCTAGTCTTTTAAGGGTAAGATTCCCATTCACACTTGTGTCACATCACCACTCAGTTACTTCACCCACCCTGGTATCTACCTCCTCCCTTAGTCTTAATTCCTCTTCTTAGATCTGAGAAGAGAAAATTCTTAACTTCCTCCTGAACTCGCACTTTTATCCCTCGCTTGCCTTTGCTGACGGTCCTGTATCTATAACCTCTCTCTCTATGAGCTCTTTTATCTCAGCCTAAAAACTGGCCTATCCTAAAAAAAAAAAAAAAAAAAGACAAAAAAGAGAACAACTCCACCCTCCGCCAACAGCTACGACCCCACATTTCCTCTCCTATTCACAAAGATCTTGAAAAAGTAGTCTCCACTCTTTCTCTACTTCCTTATCTCCCATCTTCTCAAGTCACTGCAAGCTGATTTCCAACCCCATCACACCACTAAAATAGCCCTTAACAAGGTCATCTATGGCCTCTTAATTGCTAAATCCAAAGGACACTTTTAAGTACTCATCATTTTGCATTTGATACTGCTGAGCAATTCTTCCTTGAAACTCACTTTTACCAAAGCTTCCAGGACACCTTTCTCTCTTGGTTTTCCTTTCCATGTGGTGGTTGCTTAGTCACTAAGTCATGTCCGACTTTTTCGACCCCATGGACTGACTGTTTCCTTTCCATACTCACCTCTTAAAAGTTGGTACTGTCCAGGGCTAATTCCCCAGGGATGTTTCTCAGCGGTGCTTTTCTTCTCAATGTCTCTAGAGGAATCTCATCCACTGCCATGGCTTCAGCTGTCACCTCCAGGGAACAATCCTATACCCAACTGCCTACCTACTAGAAAACTCCCCACGATGTCCTACAGGCAATTCAGACTCCACAGGTATATCCCTGATTAAGACCTACTGACTGTAAAAGAAGATATAAACTTTCAAGTGTATAGTGAGTTACAGATTTTAGTTTTTAATGGATAGAAGCTAATCTTTATCTAGCAAAGGCAAATGAGTAGCTCTGCTAGTTATGCAATTGTAGGTAAGTAAACATTTAATGCCATGGAAGTGTAACAAGACGTTTAGAATTTTTTGAATGACTTAGCAAAAGCTGTCTTACCTCCTGACATGTACAACTCACTGCTGGAGGAGAGGTAGGCCAATATGCTTAGGAAGCCTGGAGGTCTCCTGAGACTAATGAGACCACCTACTCTGAACCCCTTCTTTCCAAATTTAGAATTAAGAACATGTGTCAGGGTGATTTGGGGGGCCTTTATCCAAGGCCCAGTGCCTGGGAAAGGCACCAAGGCACCAAAAATAAAATATCTTGAAGAAAGAAGAGGGCTTAAGTGGAGCTCCTGCCTCAACTCATGGGCTTACATTTTTGTGGGCAAGAACTGGCTTCACACATATATACCTGTGGCTGATGCAAGGAGCTCTTCTACACCCAGACCTTCTGACACATATGGTATTTTAGAGAACAATGACTGCATATTTGGGTGAAGACTCAAATATATGTAAGCTAGGAGTCCAGATATAATGGCACTGCAGGGCCGGGAGGGATCGACATCAGTCAGAGCATCACTGTACAGTCACCAAGCTGCTGTGGGATTGGGAAGGATCAGTCCTCAAGATGAGTGCCACGTGGCAGTAAGAAAGAGCACCAGCATTAGACTGATTTTCCAACCAGCTTTGGGAGCAAAAGTGGCTCCATTTTCGGGACCAGTTTTGGAAAGGTGAGGGAAGGCCCTCAAATGTACTATACTCAGATATGTGAGAAAGAAGAGTGACAGCTGAATCTGTACCCAGAATCCTGTAAACACATCTTACTAATCACACATGGAATACAAAGCCTTGCTTACACCCTCAGTTTCATTTCTTGACACATTCTGCTTTGCACTTTATGTTCCCATAATAGCTAACTTCCTAGACATTTCCCACCTGTATTCCTATCAAGTACTATAAAATATGCTGTTTATTGTCTACTTTTGCTCATGCTAGCTCCTGAGTATAGACTTACTCTTCTCCATAGTTACCCCCATTTCCCTGGCTACAGTCCTGAGCCTCCTGAGCTGGGTGAGTTGTCCCCTGCCACGGTTCCCTTAAGATCTCGTAATTACCCTATTGCATTCATCAGTTCATGTGTCTGTCTCTACCACTAAGTCTACGGTCCCAGAAGAGTACAAATCAAGTCTCAAGTTATTCATTCTTGTCTCCTAGCACCTGGCACATTTGCCTAGCACATAATAGATACTCAGCAAATGCTTGCAGAATGAGTGAAGGTAAGCATGGTAACTCTGAGGCCACAACCTCTTTTTCCCTCGATCTTCTGAATGTCTAGACACCTAGTCTATATTGAACACATCATTAACTGTCTCCTTGCCTTGCCCTCAGATGCTCAAAATTAATAACTGGCTTCCTATATGTTTTTACTAAATGCAAAGCACTGAGCTAAAAAAGTTTACAGGGAAAAATACAATGAGAAATAAATTCAGACCTCACACTCAAGCAGTTCTTAGAAAGCAAACTTCTTCATTCAGCCTTTACCATTTCCAGACAGGACTCCCCTTTTAAGAGGCTCTCCTGGACTTATCCCCTATCTAGCCTACCACATTAAATGATCAACAGTTTCCTCTCACCTTACTTGGGTAAGTATATATTTCTACTGATTTCAGTGTTGTCTGTCTATTTAGACTCTGATGTTTAAAATTTGAGGTCAGTGTATGGTGTCTATTCTGTGAACGTGTATCCTTTATTTTGTATTTTGAGCTATTACTGCACACTGCTATCAACTTATAATAGATTGACAAGTTATAAGGGTTTGAAGGTTGGCCTGAAAACACAGTGGAAGTAGATTGGTTAAGACAAAGGGTGAGAGAGACAGGAAACAGTGCAACAATTCACAATTAAAAAAATAAATAATAGCATGTACCATCTCAAAATAATTTATCCATGATATCATTTAGGACCTTTGCTGAAGCTTACATACTATAGAGTGCTACCACATTAAATTACTTTAAAGCAACATTAGGATTGATTGTTGAGTTTATTTCAAATTGCTGACAATATAGACTCCAGTCACCTTTTCCTGAGAAAGACATCATGGAGGTCCCTAAACATGAGACTTATTATGTTGTGAATAATTCCCTCTTCCTAGTCAGTAATCACTATACTCTGGAGTCAAATAGACTTCACTTTGCTAGTAGAGAACTAGCTTCTGTTTCAGCCAGACTTGTAATCAGGCCTTTATGCTGTTTTCATTTATGTTTCAATCCATCAAATTGGCTTTGGAATGTGGAATTTTTGCACTCAGCCGTTATTTTCCATTATGTGTTCCAGTTCTGAATGACAGAAATAAATGGCCATTTGGCCACTGGTTAGCTGCCAAAAGAGCATAGCTATATCCTAATTAAGAATTACTTTGTGTGTTATGCCAGCCTGCTGAGCTGGCAGATGGACACTGACCTGAAAGGGTGATGACCTCCACTTTCTATAATTATAATTCTGTAATAGCTTCATCCCCCTGCATCTTAAAGGCTCTCAAAATGTAAACCACAAGCCTTCTATCAGGTATCAGAAGAGAAAGGGTCTAATATTTATGGAGTACCTCTTATGTGCCAGGGTTGCATATTCATAATTAATGTCTTGCTTCATCCAGTCTCCGTGCTAACACCAGGTAGTCAGGTACTACTCATGTTGGCCCCATTTTATAGATAAGGATGCTAAAGTTCAGGAAGGTAAAGTAAGAATGGTCACAAAGCTAGTAGATGCCAGATCTAGTACATAAGCCAGACCTAGCAGAATGTGGATTTGGTGCTCTTTTTCCTACACCCTGTTTCTTTTCTTAGCAATGACATCTAGGACTATCTGTTCTTTACCTCTCTCCTTGCCTGTGTCCAGGGAAAAGGCCTATTTCACTTACCTTGATATTTTGCCTAGGCATGGTCTGTCCTCAGTTCTTCCCTTTTCTCACTGCAATGGCTATGACCAAACCAGAATGCCTGTCCTGACCCCCTACCTCCCACTTCCCCCACCACTATAACTTACTAGAATGTTTGTAGTTTGCATATGGCATGAAGCAGTGCATCACACAGCATTTGAACTCCAAAATCCTTAAGGTGATTTCCACTTAAGTCTAGCAATGTTAGGTTCTCGTTTCTGCTGAGGACAGAGGTGAGGGCTCCACAGCATGCACCTGTGAAATGACATTCTGCTAGCCTATGGGGAATTAGGGATTCAAGAAAGAAATCTGTTTACCCCAAGTTCCATAATGACCTTCCATTTCATACACAGCTGGAACAAGAGCCCAGTGAACAAAGAGTCTCTGTGAACTTACCCCAACGTCTGTAGCTTGCAGGAGGGGTGTTTCAGCCCTTCACAGAGCACCTGCATGCCTTCATCCCCTAAGGCATTGTCACTGAGTTCAAGGACTCTCAGGTGTTCATTGGTGTACAGTGCATTGCATGAATCCCGACAACACTCTCCAGTTAGGTGACAAGTCCACAGTCTGCCAGGAAGTAAGATAGATAAGGCTGGCATAATTTCATCAGGATTGGGTTACTTTAGATATTGGGTTTACCCACTAGAAAAATACATTAGAAAATCAGTTTGTCATGTAAAAAAATCCCTCGGGCCAGGGCCAAGCAGAGATTGTGGACAGAGGAAGATTTATTCCCTCTAAATTATCAAGTCATCATATGTTTCATTGGAGATTGTATCATCAGGCCAGAAAAAAATCATTTAATTTGGGGAGCTGCTCAAACATCAAGGAACTCTGCCTGTGGCTATTGTCCACGATACTTACACCAGATCCTTTAACTGACAGTCAGGCTGTTTTAATCCTTCACACAGCAATTTCAGTCCCAAATCTCCAATTTTGTTATTAATTAGAAGCAGCCTTGTCAGGCTCCAGGTAGAGCTTAGGACTTGGGTGAGGGACTCACAACAAGCTGGAGAGAGGGAACATTCAGAAAGCCTGCAGGTATGGGGACACCAACGTTGTTAACCATGGCAGCAGGAGTCCCACTGAACCTCAAATGCCATGCCCATGAGAAGGACAAGGATGAGCAGACACTTACACAAGATTCTTGATTATACCATTCACATGACACAGACCTTCACAGAGATGCTGTACTCCTGTGTCCCTCAGGGAATTGGCAAACACAAACAGCTCTTTTAAAGTCTGACTCACTTGCAAGAAAGAAAAGAGATACACACAGCTTGCATCTCTCAGGTAACATGTGTTCAAGCTACCCAGAGACAAAGAAGAAAAATAAGCCACTGCTGTCATTGAACTTCCTGGGAATGTTCTCCCAGCCTCCTCATTTAGCTAAGACCTAGCTATCCTTCAAGTTCTAGCTCCTGGCCCACCACCTACACAGTCTCCTCCTGAGGTCTCCAGCCCACAGTGACCTTCTCTCTTTCCATGGGCTCATCTGACATTTCTGAATGATTCTATAGCGTTAGGCACTTGATTACACATTCAACTGTGTTGTTCTCTGTTTCATATCTATGTGTCTTTAAGGGCAGTCTTGTCACTTGCTATCCTCTTGATAAATCCATTCACATCTAGCCTAGTGTTGGACACATAGTAGTATTCTTTATAGGGTTAATGTTTAATTAGCATCACTCCTATAAACACACAGGATGGTTGTATACTGGAAAGAGCATGGGATATGGATAAGATAGATTTTGGAGTCACATCTTGACTATACCACTTTTGTATAGAACAGTAGTTTGGACTCTGTGGGAGAGGGCGAGGGTGGGATGATTTGGGAGAATAGCATTGAAACATGTATAATATCATATATGAAACAAATCGACAGTCCAGGTTCGATGCATGGTACAGGATGTTCGGGGCTGGTGCACTGGGATGACCCAGAGGGATGGGATAGGGAGGGAGGTGGGAGGGAGGTTCAGGATGGGGAACACGTGTACACCTGTGGCAGATTCATGTTGATGTATGGCAAAACCAATACAATATTGTGAAGTAATTAGCCTCCAATTAAAATAAATAAATTTATATTAAAATATTTACTTATTTAATTTTGGCTGTGCTGGGTCTTTGTTGCTGCATGAGGGCTTTCTCTAGTTGCAGACAGTAGGGGGATACTCTCTAGTTGCAGTGCATGGGCTTCTCATTGTAGTAACCTCTCTTGTTGTGGAGCATGGGCTCTAGAGCACTCAGGTTTCAGTAGGTGTGGCATGCAGGCTTAGTTTCCCACTGTATATGGGATCTTCCTGGACCAGGGATAGAACCTGTGTCCCTGCATTGCAAGGCGGATTCTTAACCACTGGACCAACCAAGGAAGTCCCTGACTACACTCATTTTTAGTGGTGTGATGTTGGACAAGTCACTTTCCCCCCAATCCTCAAAGTTTCCTCATCTGTACAGTGGGGCTAAGAAAACCCACCCTATATAGTTATTTCAAGGAATGAATTATGTGAAATAACTTCTGGCAAGCACCAAGCATAGATCCTGCCACAGAGCAGGCATTCAACAATTTCAGTAGTTGTAAAATGACAGCAGACAGTTCTAAAAACTTACTCTTGTTTCTCCACCTTACAGTTCAAATGTCTGAGACCCTCACAGAGAAACTTATCCCCTGTGTCCCCCAGGGGATTTTCACTCAGGTCCAGCTCAGTGAGGTTTGGATTGCAAATGAGAACAGAGGCAAGATATCTGCCAATAGTCTCTGAACTTGCAGGGAGAAAACTAGCAGACAACCTGGAAAAAAAGAAAGACACAGAATTGGCCACTCATTCCCTACCTGCAAAACAGCATGAGAAAAGAAAATAAGGCCCACCCGTATGAGACCCCCAACCGTGAATATGTCAGAGCCCCCTTTTACCTATGACAGGGATTTTACATTGTCCCCACAACACTGTATGCCTCAGTGAGAACTCAATAAAGGTTGACTGCCACCAAAAAGAAAAGAATTGGAAGGAAATGTCAAATGACCTAATCTCACTTTAATTCCCAGCATGAATTTTATCACTCTCATATCTTCTTTCAAATTACAGGAGAAAATGCTATAATCATCCTTAATACAGTCAAAAGATCTTTCCTTTCCTCTTATCTATAAGTTCATTACTAACTAATAATTTGCCATCCTTAGAGAGACCTAGCCCATCACCATCATCCATATAATATTTCTTCTTGGACACAAAAAGTGGTTTTTACTGACCTTCCTGTCTTCTCGATCTTTGTCTCTCCATATTAAGCAGTCCAATTCCTTAAACTGTTTCCCATCAACTTTCTCTGCTATCGCTTTCCAGAATTTCTATGATATACACTACAACATCTGAGTCCTCAATTTTTTTCTTGAGTTACCAGGCTCCAAACTCAATCTTGAAAAGGGCTCATAAAGACATCATGTATATATATTTTCCCAATTTAGAAATTTTAAATAGAGGTATTTTAAATAAAAATGAATTTCAAAGTGGATTTAAAAAGGTTTAATGCTTAAGAGCTTTTATAATAGAAAACTCCAAATATACATTGTGATTGTTAATTTTATGTATCAAGTTGCCTGTCAAGGTACCCAGATTTTTGGTCAAACATTATTCTAAAAGTTTCTGTGAAGGTACTTTTTAAATGAGATTAACATTTAAATCAGCACACTTTGAGTAAAGTAATTTACCCTCCACAATGTGGGTAAGGCTCATCCAATCAGTTGAAAGTTTAATAGAAAAGACTGACCTCCTAGGAAGAGAGAATTCTGCCAGCAGACTGTATTTTGACTTGCAGTACAGTACTAGCTCTCCTATGTCTCCAGTCTGCTGGCCTACCCTGCAGATACTGAACCTGCCAGCTGTGATAATCTGAGAGAGCACCAATTTCTTAAAATAAATCTCTATATGTTTATACACATATTACCTCTCTGTTTCTTTGAAGAACCCTAATTAGTCAGGGTTCTTCAGAAAAGAAGATATATATATGGTAAATCTTTTATCGAAGTCATTACATGGACTTTGGGCTTCCCAGGTGGCACTAGTGGTAAAGAATGTACTTGCCAGTGCAGGAGATGTAAGACGTGGGTTTGATCCCTAGGTTGGGAAGATCTCCTGGAGAAGGTCATGGCAACCCATTCTAGTCTTCTTGCCTGGAGAATCCCACGGACAGAGGAGCTTGGTGGGTTACAGTCCATAGGGTTGCAAAGAATTGGACATTACAAAGGTGGCTTACCACACATGCATGTGGACTGTGAGGTCAGACACATCTGGGTTTCTTATTGTGTCTCTGTCATGTTATTTAGCCTTATACTATTGCGTTTCTCATCTGCTAAAATGGGGACAGTAATCTGAATCTTGCAAAGCTGTTGTACACATTAAAGGAAATCAAAGCACTCAGCACAATGCTTAGCACAAAGTAATTGCTCAGTGAGTTTTCATTATTGACATTAATGTTATTGCTACTTTCACTGTTCTTCCTCTCCATAACTCCTTGAAATGTGTTTTGATTATACAACATCCATCTTGAGCTGCATCTTTGTAAATTTTTTCTTGCAGTATGAAAACTAATAGTGACAACTTACTTGAGCTTCTGTACTTTGCAATTTGGATCTTTTAAGCATTCACAGAGTTATTTCAAAGCCAAAGCTTCCAGTTTTGTTTCACTAAATTCCAGCTCAGTGAGCCACTGATTGGTGCTGTGAACAGTTGCTAGTGCACCACAAGAAGCAGGAGAGATAAGGCATATCTCTAAAGGTTGTAAAGGTACAAACTTTAGAGAACAGAAGAATGACCTCATTACTTTATTCATGCTCTCCCCCAAAACAAAAGAAACTGACCAAAAAAAATTACATAAACACAAACAACAAATTCTCCTGCTCTCAGTTACCTCAATGTCTATAAGATACAGTTTGGCTGTTTTAATCCTTCACACAGAAGCTTCATTCCAGAATCTTCCAGGGTGTTTTTCACAAATCCCAAATCAGTCAGATACTGGTTGGTTTCAAATACTAAGGCGAGGTCTCTTCCATAAGAGGCTGTGAGGTGGCAGAAAATCAGTCTGTGTGGAGAAAAAGCATTTCAGAGGAGAAAATAGAACTCTCTATAAAGGTACTTGTTTGCCTCATTACTGATGTAATGAATTATTTCAATTCATTCAGCAATTAATTTATTAGGTGCTAACCACTGTCCTAGATGTGAAAACACAGAAATAATTAAAACCTAGCCTAGACTCTGCCCTTAAGGAATGCCCAGTTAATGGGGAAAAATTTTAGAAAATCATGAATTATAATACAGTGTGGAAAGTACTGCATGTGGTATGCACAAGGCACCATGGAGACACAGAAAAGTGGCACAATCCAGCCTAGCCTGTGGGAAGGGGTTGGAGGATCAAGAAATACTTATAAGAGGAGCAAATACTTTAGTTCTTCTTGAAAGGGTAATAAAAATTGAACAGGAATTAAGTGGATGAGGAGAATGGGAGTGGGGAGAGCAGGAGGCGCTGAGGAACAACCTGTTCATGAAGCAGCCTGTGCAAAAGCCAAGAGGCAAGAGAGGGGAGGCTTCAGTTGAGAAACTGTCAATTACTTGCTATGGGCTACTTTATAACACTGGAAGATACATATCAAACTGTTAACAATGGTTATCTTCCAGGTAGGAGGGAAGGGTTGGATTATAGGGAGACATTTACTTTCTAGTATTTAAATGATCAGAAATTATCAGAAAAAATTAGTTTAAGAAATTTGAAAAACATAATATATGTTTATTATAAATAAATTTTACAATAGAGAAAAATATAAAGAATAAAATTTTTTGAGAAAGTACTGTATCCTTACCACCCAAAGATAACCACTGTTAAAACTTTGGTATGTAACTTTCCAGATTTTAAATGCATGCATTTAAAAGACACTTAAGACACTTGCTCGGACACGACTGAGTGACTTCACTTTCACATATGCTTCCACTCCTTTCTTCAAGATCACAAAAACATATGTATGCACACACGCTCCTGCATATGCACGCGCACACTCCCGCACACACAGAGGATTTGCACATTTTACAAAAATAAAGTGAAGTTGCTTAGTTGTGTCCGACTCTTTGCAACCCCATGTACTGTAGCCTACCAGACTCCTCCGTCCATGGGATTTTCCAGGCAAGAGTACTGGGGTGGGTTGCCATTTCCTTCTCCAGAGGATCTCCCCGACCCAGGGATCGTACCCGGGTCTCCCACATTGTAGGCAGATGCTTTGCTGTCTGAGCCACTGGGGAAGTACCTATTTACAAAAATGGGACCATAGAAAACATTACTACTTTACATGCATTTTGACATTCAGTCCTCATCTTAGGCCCATAGGCCCATAGATAAAAACTGAGACAGTCACAGCACATCATATTGTAAGTGGTAAAGTAGTACTCAACCTGAGAGCTGTCAGGTTTATCTTGTAGGTTTGGAAATACCATCAGAAGTTTAAAGAGACAGAGTCAGATCCTTATGACAGGGTACGGCAGGAGACAAAACTGGTGCACAATGGCTGCAGGCAGGGCGGGGGGGGGGGGGTAGGGGGTGGGGGAACGGTGGTGGTGGCAGAGGTGGTAAGCGCTGGAGGTAAACAAATTCAAGACACGAGCATGTTTTGGGAATGGATATTGCCAGGATTTATGGCCATTTGAGGTGATGGGGAATGAGGCGGTAGTCAGGTTCCACCTCCTGCCTCCAGGGGGAAGCCGAGGCCACTGAGAGATGGGGGTCATTTCCTGTTCCAGAATATTCCATCTCTAGACGGTCCGGCCCCTGAGTGGGACAAACCATTATGGTGGGGGGGTTGAGAATTTTGGTATTTGATTACAAGCGCTTCATGTTCTTGGTTCTGAGTCTTTTCTTACCACTCCTGTTTCTTCCCACCTTCGAAGACTTGCAACACTGTAGGAGGTTCCCTTATGTCTGGGGGACGGGAGAAAATCTTCTTCATGCACCCCTCTCACCCTCGCAGTTTCTGGAAGTTGGAACATTTCCGAGGTAAAAACCTCGAAGGGTAGGCCAGAGCTTTTCTTGCCTTGGCGCCTTCCAGGAGAGAGAGGTACGTTTTGAGTGTGGTAGGCGGTTTTGTTTGGCCTGTACTCTCACTGGCCAGGAGGTGAGGCTTGGTGGGAGGTGTCCTGGGGCAGGGCAAAGGGTCTTTAGGAGGGTGTGCGGTGAGGGGGGAGGCAAGCGGAGAAGCGGAGATTCATGGGGTGGAGGAGGGGAGGGGGACTGATTCTTTCATCCCCACAGAGCTAGCCAAGCCCCAAAGGCACTCAGTCGTCATGGCCTTGAAATCTGAGGACCTGAGTAGTGGGTTCCGGCATGGCAAAGTGATGGCTTTCATCAACGACAGGATGTCCAGGCACGCGAAAGGCCCTGAGTTCTACCTTGAGAATGTGTCTCTGTCCTGGGAGAAGGTGGAGGACAAGCTCAGGGCCATCCTAGAGGACCGCCTGGTGCCCAGCCAGGCCAAAGAAGCCTGTGCCTGGAGCAGCCTGGCCCTGGGCGTGCGCTTTGCCTACAAGCAGAGCCAGTTACACAGGCACAGGGTGCAGTGGCTGCACGACTTCGCCGGGCTGCACAGATCGGCAGCTCAGGCGTTGGCCTCAGACTTGACGTTGCTCGCGGCACAGCACGAGGTGGAATGCAAGGAGGCGGCCTTCCGGCTGCAGCTGACCCAGGCCACCCTGGCGGAAGTGCAGAAAGAGCGGGACCTCCTGAAGTGGAAGCTCTTCATGACCGTGAGATTACCATCGCCTGCCCCGTGCGCACCCAGCCCCAGCCCCAGCCCAGCCCAGCCCAGCCCAGCCCAGCCCAGCCCAGCCCAGCCCAGCCCAGCCCAGCCCAGCCCAGCCCCCGCCCAGCCCCTGCCCCAGCCCAGCCCCTGCCCCAGCCCAGCCCCAGCCCAGCCCATCCCCCGCCCAGCCCCTGCCCCCGCCCAGCCTCGCCCATTCCGTCCTGCTGCCCCGACCCCTGCCCTCCCCCGCCTCCCCTCGCCCCCCCCCCGCCCCCCTTGTCAGGGCAGGTCGCAACTGTGCTCACTTCTTTCTAGGAGCTGCAGCCTGCCCAGACGCCAGTCGCAGAGGGGCCAAGCCTGGCCACTACCGGTGGGGCTGGAACAGAAGGAACAAGTGAAGATGAGGAGACAGGGGCCACTGCTACTACTGCTGCACCTTCTGAAGCCATAGGAGGAGGAAGACAGGAGGATGCAGAGGGGGCGGAAGCTGCCGAGGAGGCACAAGATCTGAGTGTAGACCTTATGCAGCTTCTTGGAGTTGTAGACCAGAAAAATTATACCTCTGGCGGGCAGAGGGAGGGAGGTTTTAGGTCAGTGGAAACAGCCATGTATTCTTTCTCTGGGATGCTCAAGCCCGAGGCAACAGTCTCACCTCAACCCCTTCCTGTCCAGCTCCCTGCCTCATTCACATACTCATACTCATGCCCCTTATCCCCCTTCCCAGACTCACCAACACCATCCCCACCCACATCTCCACCACAAGCACCGTTCACAGCAGGAGCTTCATTTCAGACATCTCCCCCCTGGGGATCCTCTGATTTTAGCTTGTGGTCTGATGGAGGGATCCAGGAAGTAGACCCTCAAGAAGGATACAGGAGCGACTCTGATCCCCTTCAGCAGCTAAGACTTCCAGTATTTCGCAGGCCTGGGAATTGGGAGTGCCCTTGGTGTAAATCTGTAAATTTTTCACTAAGGGGAAGTTGTTTACACTGTGGAAAGTGTATCTGACTACAGAGCCCTCAAGTGAATTCAGAAATGTGAAACAACAAAAATATATTCAGAGGGGGAAAAGGTGGGGGAGGGGGCTGTGTGGTGTGGAGTCAGGGGAAGAGAGGGAGAATGAGGTTAGGGGAGGAGGGTAGGAGTTGGGGAGGGTGTAGACTGTAGTCTACTAACAGTCTACACCCTCCCCAACTCCTACCCCATCTCCCACCCTCGTTGACCCCCTCTGTGTTCCAGGGGCTTCCCTGGTGGTGCAGACAGGAAGAAATCTGCCTGCAATGCAGGAGACCCTGGATCAATCCCCTGGGTCAGGAAGAGCCTCTGGAGAAGGAAATGGCAATCCACTCCAGTATTCTTGCCTAGAGAATTCCTTGGACAGAGGAGCCTGGCAGGCTACAGTCCATAGAGTTGCAAAAAAGTCGCACACGACTGAGCAAGTATCCACACCCCAGAACTTCTGCAGCTTCTGTTTGTGTTTCTTTTCCCAACCCTAGTACCTGTTGGACCTGGGCGGCCAGTATATAACACTCCCACTCCCTACCCCTGCCCCCACACTAAGCTGTAGATGATTGGACCAGGAATGGACATTTGACCAATCCTGAGCCAAACATTTTCACATGGGACATGTGACCAATCCTGAGCCAAATATTCTGAGAATCTGAACAGAAGCAGATTCCATAGTCCAGATCATGCTGGGAAGTGAAGCAGTGGGTCACTGGGAGTCGGGGTCAAGGTCAGAGTGATGAACACCGAGGCCACAGCTGAGACCTGGCCCTGGCTGTGGGGGAACAGAACTGTGTCCTTTACAGAGACCAGGTGTCTTTTAGAGAATGACACTATGAAGGCCCAGGGGGCAGAGAAGCAGAGAAGAGTTGATCCTGTGACCCCAGAGATGGAGAGTCACAGCCTGACCACTTTTCCACTTCCTGCAATTTTGCTGAGTGAAAATCCACAGCAATCCTCTTTTTCTTAAGCTAACTTGAGCAAGTTCTTGTTCTGGGCAACCAGATTTTTGCCAAGCCAGAAATTTATACCAGAAGAGAAGTTGCAAATTGTAAACCATCAAAGAAGATGTTGGAACTGACTGGTGAGGTGCATCAGAGAGTGATGGGTAGTGGGGATTCCTGCATTCCAAGGCTCCAGGAATGAATTGGACAAGAAGCTCATTCATGTTCTGAGAGAGTTACATGAGAAACAATTAAAGCAGACCTGAGGTTAACCCTGGGCTTACAACAGGGCAGAGATTCAGCACCCTTAAGGGAATCCCCTAGGGCTTTGTACAAAGGACACCAGCACCAGCTGCAGACAAGGACTGCTATCATTGTTCAGCCTCATGAGAGGAGACTCCTCCCCAGTCCCCACTTGGGGACAGGCAGATCTGAACAGGGAACTTGTGCCACTTCCAAGGTGAGTCAGCAACTAGTGCCTGGAGGGTTTGCTGGTCCAGACCACTGAACAAAGGATGATGCCATCCTGAGATTTTCTCCCCCCATCACCAGATTACAGTGGGAGGGGAGTCTGGCTACAAAGTTCCTAGTAAATTCAGAAATACATAATAGAACATACCCTGATGGGAAATCAATTTCCAGAAGAAAGGGGTAGAAGGGGGAGGATGGTGTGCATCTCCCCATCTGATGCCTATAAGCTGTGTTGAGGGGAGCTAAATGTATGTTTTAGCCCACAGATGGAAGGATGGATCAAACTGAGACAAATGGACATCGCCTTGGACATCTCCTGGGAACTGTTGACCTAGATACTGAAGCTGTCATAACCTGGGACACCTCTGCAGTAACTGGATGTGACTTTGGGCTATATCCGATTAGAGCAGATGTTAACAGTCATCAGGATTAGAGGCAAGATCTCTATCCTCCACTTGTCAGAAATTTCTTTGGGCTTGTTTATATCTTAGGCACTGTTTCCAAACCTCAGAACTATTTGACATTTGAAGTTAGATAATGCTTTGTTTCAAGAGCCTGTCCAATAGGATGTTTGGCACAATATTTGGCACAATCCCTGGCCTCTACCCACTAGATGCCAGTAGCACCCCACCCCCACCAAAACAACTCTTGACAACCAAAAATGTCTTTATATTGGACGGCAAAACTGCACTGATTGGGAACCATGGAGGCAATGAAATACTTGGGAGTAGTTGAAACAGGGGGAAGAAAGTTGCAAGGGGTGGGACACTAAGAGAGGAAAAGTGTTCATTGGGTCTGGCCATGTCTGATCTTTAAGCCAATCTGGGTGGGGGGTGGGCAGAAGCCCAATTGCAAGGACTGAGGAGTGAGCAGAAGTGAGGAAGTGCAGTTACTGAGGAGGGGGGCTCTTCTTCAAGGACCCTTGACTGTGAGGTAGATCCTGCATACTGTATTAGAGGCATGTCCACTGTACTATTCAATGAAAAAATATATGAGTGCCATTGTGTTTTTGTGTGTGAAATAAAACTTCCGTTAACTTCTGTGATTGTGTATGCTATGTATATTACAGATTTACGTGTGCCTTATGCTATAGATTTATATTTGAATATGCAAAAGAAAGATGTCTGGGAAGACATTTAGCAAACAAACTATTAACTAGGGGGGGGTGGTGGGATCAGGATTAGAGGATGGGAAGCAAAAGTAGGTATATGGGGTTGGGTGGGGTATGGGGCAGTAGGGTTTGAAGATCTTGCCTTTATATTTTTATATACTTTTTGTGTTGTATGAAGTAAAATAAATGCTCACAAAAGTACAAAAAATAAAAAGTGAATTTACTGGCTTGGGTGGGTTTGGAAAGGCCACCTCTTCCTCTGGGACAAGAGGGAAGGAAAGCAGACACTAATCTGTGTGGGGAGGAGGTGGGGAACCAAGGCGGCTCCTATTTGTGTGTTTATGATGTGGACAGACTAGACAAAGGGACCTGAGAGTGAATGAGAACATAAGGTCAGGGTGTGGGGTGGGTGCTTCTGAGCAATTGCACTTGGGGAATAACTGAGGAGGAGGGTGGGGTGAGGAATGGAGGGAGAGAAAAGGAAACCAAAGGGAAGACTGGGAGTCTGGAAGGAAAAGGCTGGGGATGGAGTAAGGCAGGTCCAGAAGGGGCACCAGACACAAACCTCTAGGTATTACAGCCTGACACCCACTTGCTATAGCGAAAAGCAACACATACAAAAGGGGAAGAGGCAGGAAGGGTTGGCAGAGATCTCTGCCTGACTCCCTACCCCTTCTAGGCTTGTAGCATATCTTTTCATTTGCTGCTCTGCTATGAAGAAGCTCAGTGCCAGTTATACTTTGTTTTCAAGCCCATTCAGATGGGAGTACCTGCAAATACCTAAGAGTTTAAAGCAAGGTCCAACTTACTTCAGGTCTTTGATTTTACAGTATGGATTATGCTGTGCTTGGCAAAGCAAGTGTAGTGGACAGACTGGCAAATTGTGCAGCTGGAAGGTCCTAAAAGATGAGAAAGCAAAAATAACTTAAAATTATTAAAGCAAAATTTTAAGTAACAGGCTTATTTTGGCTTCTATTGTCATCTTAGTACTAACTTACAAAAACCTTAGGAATTAATACCCCATTTTGCAGATAAGGAATCAAGGCACAAAAAGTAATTTGCCCAAAGTCAAATAGGAACAGAATGAAGTTAAGTATTCAGGTCTGTCTGACTCCAAAGTCATGGTACTGTGTCCCAGGCCCTGAGGTAAGCACTTTATACACAATTTATTTTATCTTGTCCTTAATCCAATGACAGGTATTGTAATCACCATTTTGCAGGTGCTCCGAGAGGTCAAGTGACTTGCTCAAACTATATGTACACTATAACTGATTCTTGGCTGTCAGTACTCAGAAGAATTAACGACAATAATTGAGAGCTAGGAAAGTTCGATACAGTTGACCACGGAACAATGTGAGGATCAAGGGCATCACACCCCTGCAGTTGAAAATCCACATAAAACTTTCGAGTGAGCCCTTCTTATCCCTCCATATCGGAGGTTCTGCATCTGAGGATTCAATCAGCCTCAATCCTGTAGTACACATTTATTGAGAAAAATCTGTGCAGTTCAAATCTTTGTTGTCCAAGGACCAACGGCAATACACTCTCACTTAGTCAACACGCCTTGAAGAAGAGGTTTTTGTGGGCTTTTGGTGTTTTATTTGGTTAAATTTTGAAAAGAATTTAAGCCCTCTGATAAAGGTAATGGGTTGAGGGGTGGAGACTCCATCTAAGGCTGATTTTCGGGAAACACCAAATGAACAAAAACCTCTTTTTGTTTCCATCAGTGCTTACTGTATATTGTGCTCAGTGTATATTGTCCATTATTTTACTTTATAATATACAGTTGGATTGAAGCTGTCATGAATTCATGAAGACATGGTAGCCAAGGTCTTTCATAATTCCAAGTCCAGTAACTTCTCCTACCCCTTACTTTCTGGTCCCAAACACAAACTCTTGCCTCCCTGCCCCCCTCACTTCCCACAAACACACACACCCCATGCTCAATTCCATTTCTGTGCTACTGCCCACTGAGGAACTAACAATTACCAGAGAAAAGACTCGGGTTAACTCATTTTCCAAGTTGAGCCTTCTGCCCATTGTCATCCTTCTCAAGGTCCCTTACCCTTCACCTGACCCCACAACTAAAAGAGAGGCACTGTCCACATTAACCTGAGTATTGAAAACAGACTTTGACCAGTGGCATTTTTCTTGAGTCAGTCAGTAGAGCTGTACTTTGCAGTATACAGAGTACATATTGTGTAAGTGGTTTACCTAAGCCTCTTTGAACTCCAGCTCTCAACTCTCCACATAGGTGTCAGTTTGGCATAAAGAACTCAGGCTTCATAGCAATATACACAGGAGTGCCTTATAGCAATATATACAGAGTAAGCTCTGTCCCTTATCAACCTGGAGCTCTATGAGGCCTCAGTGATGAAATACATGTAGAGAAGAGTGAGGACCAATTCAACTTTAAGTTTACAACCTTTTCCAAAATAGTCATCAACACCAAAATAGCAGAGTACTCAATTATAATCTTAATGATTTATATGCTCATTACCTTTTATAATTATACAACACCTTCACAAAGAGACAGTGAAGATTAATAGACACACATTTACAGTGGCTAGCACAGTGCCTGGCACGTAGTAAGTACTCAAAAATGTTAGCTTTCCCTCAGTGTCTGCCTAGGCCAGTGTTCAATATGCAATACTCAATAAATCCTTATTGTGTTGACTGACAAACAGTATGAAAAGCAAAAATAATTCATTTTATTTATTGACAATGCTAGAAATGATCATGTGCCTGAATACTTGAAATAAACAAGAAGGCCGATCATTTCTGTAGGCCAAGACACTGGTGAAAAGATAGTAATATACTCACTGATTAAGTGTCAATGTTGGTGGTGTGAACGCTGAGGCTCAACCTTCCTATTCAAATCCAAGTAGGTGCTGACACTTCCGAGACACTGACAAGTGACTATGACTGCTTTTCACACTGAATGACATAGCCAGAATGTCCATTTTTTATACATAGGTTAAAGCAATATAATTGACCTTAAATCATTAATTATCCTTTTTGCATATTCTTCTTCTTGAGTCTCATACAAACAGTGAAACAAGTCCATTGGCTCAATCTGTAACCTATAAGGTTTATCTTTTATTTCTTTCTCAGTCCACTTCAGTAACTCTTCTCGAAGTCCTGGAGACACTTTTTTCCCAAAAGTTGTTAGCACAGCCTTTTCCTTTCCTTTATGTAAGAGGCCAAATAAGAACTGTATTGTTAATGATGAAAACCCTTTTTCATACTGTTGGAAGATTTCTTGCCATGCTTTCCCCACTTGATCAAAAAACATCCAGCTGCTGTCATTCTTCAGGGTGTAGAACACAGCAGTCAGGAACTCTTGGAAACTGAAGTGAAGGAAAGTGTAGACACTGACAACTCCTTCAACTCTTTTCAAAAAGTGATTGAGAAAAGTGCAATTGGTATCATATACTCCTATCCCATGTCTTCTGAGGTCACTGACTTCAAATAGAACCTGCTGGTTCTGTAGTGCTTCCACAGCCAAAGAGCAAAGGCCCCACTGGCAAATTTGTCCCTTCCACGCCGAGATACTTGTAAGGGTGTTGAGACACTTGGAAAAGTAAAACAAGATACGTATCAGTCATGGTCTGATGTGACCTCATAAGAGTCCTGCCTCCATCTTCCTGTGACTCATCCAGGAGGTGATGGGAAGAGAAGACATAATGTCAAGGCCTTCATTTTCTCGCAGATCATAAAGGACTCTCGTTGCTACATTAGCACCTGAAAACTGACTCAAGAAGTATGCTCTTTTTTCAACATCTGTAAACCACAGGATCTCTGGATAGGTTGCTTTAACAGAGAGTTAAGCTTATTCATGGTCATAGGCCAGGCAGTTATCAGGAGGGAGGATTCAGGGAACAGTTTTGTCTTCATGAAACTGTGTAACAGAGTCTCTACTGGCTTTCTTTCCAGGGGATTGGTACTAAGATCCTCTTCCTGGTCACTGACAGAGTACTGAAGCTCAGGAAATCCATCAAGAATGAACAGAAGCTTCTCTGGATATACAAGAATAATGTCCATGATTGGTCCACCTGTATCTTGAAAAGTGTTATTGATCAGGTCAGCACCACTAAGGTTAGCAAAACGGCCATCTCTCTGCAGTTGATATAAATGACATAGTCAAATCTGCCTGGAGTAACCACTCCCGCTGCCCAGTCAAACATGAACTTATGTACCACTGCTGTTTTCCCAATCCCAGCACATCCCTGAAGCACCACAGTTTGGGATGAGATAGAACCCTCTTCATCAGGATCAAACACATGTTCCATCTCAATAAACTTATCTTGTTGAGGAATTCCGCATGGTGGCTTTTCTGATATACAGTGTTCTTTTTTACAACAAGCAGTCCTGTGTCTATGTTTACCACAATGATACCATCTATTGACTCTTATTTTTAGGTATTTTTCTTTTAGATGTTTTCTAAATACTTCCCAATATCTAATAAGGTGACACCAAGAGTTAGTAATCACAGAATCCTAGACAGCAGTACAAATAACTATAACGAATACTACCATCACCTCCATCTCCACTCAGATGTTTCAAAGGCTCCTCAAACTTCATGCATCTGAGCTCTTGATTTCTATTCCACTTCCCACTACCCCCTCCCCAGAAAAAAAAAAAAAAACCCTCCTCAGACATCTCGTCTTGGTTAAATGGTGCCACCCAGTTTCTCACAAAAATGTCAGGAGTCATTATTTCTTTTTCCCCCTTGAATCCTCCATATCCAATAAGCAAGGCCTAGCATTCATATCTCCAAAACAAGCCTCCAACCCATTATTTATCACCACATCCTCAAATACCACCCAAGTACAAGGCACTATATCAACTCTTTTCTAAACCAGTGAAACAGCCTCCTACTCATCTACTCTTGCCATCAAGAGCTCCTCTCCACACAAGCAGCCAACATGATCTAAAAATATCAATTACATCATGTCATTGCCCTGGCCCAAAACTTTTTAAGAGCTTTTCATTGCACTTGACATTAAATCCAAAATCCTTACCTTATACGACAACTTGGGCCCTATCTACTTTGCTCCCGAGCCTTGTTTTATATCACTCTCATTCTCAGTTTCTCTACTAAAGCCATACTGGCTTACTTTTGAGTGAAGTGAAGTTGCTCAGTCATGTCCAACTCTTTGCGACCCCATGGACTATAGCCTACCAGGCTCCTCTGTCCATGGAATTTTCCAGGCAAGAATACTTGAGTGGCTTGCCATTTCCTTCTCCAGGGGATCTTCCCAACCCAGGGATTGAACCCGGGTCTCCCTCACTGCAGGCAGACGCTTTACCGTCTGAGCCACCAGGGAAGGAAGCCCTGATGGCTCAGAGGGTAAAGCGTCTGTCTGCAATGCAGGAGACCCGGGTCTCCTGGCTTACTTTTAGTTTCTCACAAATGCCATTTTCTTTCCCACTTCAGGGCCTTTCCACCAGCTATTCTCTCTGCCTGGAAAATACTTTTTTCTGCTCTTGCCATGGAGATCCTCTTCTCATCCTTCAGATCTTAAACATTACTTGCTAGGAGAGGACTTCTCTGACCACCCAATTTAAAGCAGATCCTCTCTACTATACCCTTTCCCAGGACTCTGTTTTCCCTTTGTAGCACTTATCACAATTTACAATTGTTTTGTTTCCTTTTTTATCTGTCCTTCCCACTAATCTACATGAAAACAGGGATCTTATCTGTCTTCTTCATCATAGTATCCTAAGTACCTAGCTGGTGCCTGGAACGTGGTAGACACTAAATGAATATTTATCGAAAATGGCTATAAATGCTTGCTTTTGAATTACAAAACAAGCCGATTATTATGCCTATTCTGTGTCAGATACTATGCTGCTGCTGCTGCTGCTGCTGCTGCTAAGTCGCTTCAGTCATGTCCGACTCTGTGCGACCCCATAGACGGCAACCCACCAGGCTCCCCATCCCTGGGATTCTCCAGGCAAGAACACTGGAGTGGGTTGCCATCTCCTTCTCCAATGCATGAAAGTGAAAAGTGAAGTCGCTCAGTCGTGTCCGAGTCTTTGCGACCCCATGGACTGCAGACTACTAGGCTTTGTCCATGGGATTTTCCAGGCAAGAGTACTGGAGTGGGGTGTCACTGCCTTCTCCAGTCAGATACTATACTAGGCCCTTTACATATATTTTAAATTTAATTATCATAATAATCCCATGAAGTAGATATTATCCACATTTTACAGTTGAGGAAACTGAAAACTTATAACCAGGGTTATACGTTCATGGGTGTGCAATCTGTGCTTAGGCCTCGTGCTCAGAGGATCCATACTTTCTGTAATGCACTGCTGTTCCTATCTTGAATTTTTTAATAATTTTTGAACAAGGAATCTTGCCTTTTCATTTTGCATCATACCCCACAAATATGTATCCAGTTCTGCTTATAGCACTGGGTAACTTGTCCAAGATTCATAAGCAAGTAAATGGCAGAGACTTAAATTAAGACTCAGGTTTGTCTGAGGCCATGGCCTATGGGCCTATGTGCTTAAATACTATACCACATAGCTTTTAACTTTCTGCAACTAAAATAAATAACCCAAGGAGTCAGTTATCAAGCTCTAACTTCTGTTAAGTGAATATCCAAGCTAGCATTTTCCAAATAAGTTTTTCATGGAACATTTGCAAGATATTAATAGGAGAGCTATGAAAAAGTTGTCCTGTGGTCAAATAAGGTGAGGCAAATGCACCTTCTATTGCATTTTTTAGTTTCTCAATGCATATTAGCATATGAAAGGCTCTGAGCAAATCAGTGGTTTAAAAAAGCAGGCTGTTTGACTTTTGTTTAATCCATATTTTCTAGACTTAAATGACTAAGGAACCCTTTTTTAAAAGCAAAATTATTAACTTCTGGAGAATAGTGTTCTGTAGAATTCAGGTTGGGGAATGCTGATCTAAAGTGTTCTCAAACTTTTCCTATAAAATTTCATAAATAGATTAGGCTTTTAGGTCTCTGCTGCAATTACAAGCATACCTTGGAGATATTGTGGGTTTAATTCCAGACCACTGCAGTAAAGTGCATATTGCAATAAAGCAAGTCACACAAATTTTTTGTTTTCCCAGTGCATATAAAAGTTATACTAACTATACTGTAGTCTATTAGGTGTGCAATAGCATTATATCTAAAAAACAATGTACATATCTTAATTAAAAAATACCTTATTGTAAAAAAATGCTAATCATGATCTGACAATACAGGGTTGCCACAAATCTTCAATTTGTAAAGAACCATAATATCTGTGAAATACAATAAAGTGAAATGCAATAAAACCAAGTATGCCTTTATTCAACTCTGGCATCCTAGTATGAAAGCAGCCATAGACAATATGTAAATGAATGAGCATGGCTGGTTCCAGTAAAACCTTACTTATAAAAACAGGAAGCTAGCTGGATTTGGCCCACTAGTTGTAATTTGTTGACTCTATCTAGATCATTTCAGAAGCAGACTGGTTTATTGTATCCATAAAGTCCCGTATATCTGTTGCTTTGACCATCATCAAAGGTCCTCCTAGGATTTGAATACTTATTCTAAAGGATATAAAAGTCCTATTTGCTATGACAGTTTGGGACTTCATGAACATTATCAAAAAAGAAAAAAAAAAAAAAACATTGTTTGTTGCCCAGTGAATATGGGGGAAGATATGGGGGAGAAGTGAGGATGAGTAGGGTTCACAGGAGGCACTATTCCCAAAAAAGAAAAAAGTAAAACAGAATAGACATCTACCTGTAAGCTCCTTCCATGAAAATGAAGCCAGAGAACTTGAAGCAGCTGTGGGAGGAAGAGTTGGGGTTAACAGTATCCCAAATACACCTTCATACCAAAACATGAAATACACACAAATTTAGCCACACTGTTATAGCCATTCATGTTTTTCCCAACTATAAATACAACAAAGAAATCCACCTCATGTCTATTCTAACTGATTAAAAAGGTATTTTATAGCTAATGTCCAACATAAAGTAAACCTAAGATCTTTCCACACAATTATGAATATACTTAGGGTGTAAACATTTCTATTTATATGATAAATAAGGAAATTTTTAGGCGTAAACTTAAAGGGGCATTCATTATTTGAAGTAACTGTTTCTGGTGTTTTGTTTTCCATTGAACATTAACTTATTGCTTCTGTTGGAGCTCTTGTTGAGCTTAACTTAACAAGAAAGAATAAGGCATTGCTGATATTAGTTCAACAGAAATATACAATAACCTACATTCAAATGCATATACACACACATACACACATGCATACACATCCACATTCTTATAGGCTTTTAGTATTTGAACACCTTTGTAGGTAAGGGTGAGACATAGATGGGAGGTGTGACTAGGTGGGTGGGAGGAAGCAGAGTCTGGAGAGGCAGATATTAGAATGTCACAGAAGTGGGCAACAGGTGAGTGGTCTGTTGAAGATAACAAGTTTCTATTCCCCATAACTAAACATTTCTTGGAGTTCAGGAATCAGCCACAACGGGAAGGAGTTCAGTAATCCTCACTCTTTACTCTTTTTTGCTGTCTCCTGTGCAAATCTGTGATTACAGTAAAAGAAGAGACTTAGAGTCTTTTATGATTATAAATGCTTTGGGGACTATGGAAAACACTATAAACAACAAAACTTTCTGGTTTTTTCCCCTCATTTTGGGAAACACAAAAATTACAGAGAGATTATAATGGGTAAATTCTATATCCATGTAATACCTTAAATACACATACCTCTACACATACAACACAATTTTAAAGATTCAGAAAAATCTCAAAGTCCATGAGAAGAAGTAGGAGGAAGAGAATGAAGATTATACCCTCTCTTACCTCATTCAGTTATTCACCTTTCTGTTCATACAATAAACTCCAGGTGCAAGCAGGTCCCATATCTTTTCATTTCTTTCAACAGTACATCCTGGCAAATCAAGAAAATTGTAACCCAAAACAGAAATGATTACTGTAAGGCCTGGTGGAAGCCCAGAGTACAAAAGCAACTCAAGAAAGACTACTCAAAGCATTACAGAGCTGGGGAAATGAGAAGGCCTAATAAACAAGTAGAGAGCTAGGGTGGGATTAGGAGATCACAGGAAGACAGACCAAAATTAACAGTCTTCAATTTGAAGACAAAAAAAAACTAAACAGAAGATAGACTGTCTACACACTTTTGAAGAGTACAAATATGAGGAATGTCAAATTGAGCTCTAAAATACATTACCAAGGGAAGGATAGGGTTTAGGGAGTATACCTCTGATGTCTGTGGTCAAGATAAGAATGACTGTGTCCTTCTACATCACAGCCAACTTGGTACCATTGGTAAAGGGAGAATTCTAAGACCACAGATTAGAATACTGTGATATAAGAGAAACACTCTAGAGAGTTAGGAGTCCAAGCCCTAGTTCCACTTCTATAACTATCTACCTCTATGTTCCTTAAGATTCTTCTACTTTCTGAATCTGTTTTATTATTTTCAATATGGTGGAGAGAATGTTAGCCCAGGTTTCTTTCCAGGTTGAACACTGCAAGATCAGCCGTCTAAATCCCAGTTGCACATTAGAATTACCTTCACACCACCTTCCTGAAATTTTTGGTTGCAATGTTACTTACCCATTTCTAATTCACTTAATGATTTTCTCATGTATTTGGCTTATTCCCCCTTTAATTGAATTATTGCCCCCAATTCTCAGCCTTTGCCATAAATTTGGCAGGTCCACACAAAAGAAATGAAACATTTTCCCACCTCTTATCTTTGAGCTCAGCTCTGAAACTTGCTTTGGGTAATAGCTTGTACACAGATGTGACTCAAGTAGGGGCTTGGAATATGCTTGCACAGCTATACATGCTCTCTCTTGTGATTCTGCCACTGGCATGACACAAGCCATGAGAGAAACAAACCATTGGTCTAAGAATGAGAAATACATGCAGTACAGCCACCCTAGTTTACTCACAGTTCTGCAGCAAGAAAGACAGTTAGCTCAGCCCAAATCAGAGATGCCCAACAGAACTCTGCCTAATCAGCTAAATTCCAGCTGACCTCCAGAACAGTAAGAATAAATGCTTAATAAATTCTTAGCTTTTCATGCCACAGAGATTTTGTGGTTGTTGTTATATATTGCTGTGGCAATAGCTGACTGATATACATCTTGTTAGAAAGTAAATGCCTAGAAACTGTGTGGCATACAGAAGACATCCATTACATGTTTATTGAATAAATGAGTAAAATCTTAAAAAAAAAAAACAAAACAAAAAAAAGCACACAGGTACTGTACTTACCTGATCAATTGAATCAGAATCTTTGATGGTGAGGTTTGGCACCAATTTTTTAAGTTCCCAAGGTGATTCTAACACATAGCCAGGGAAGAGAGCCACTGTTTTAAGATTTAGTTATTTTTGATAGAGTGTATTTGTGAAACACATAGGCTTTGGAATCAAATAGATGTGTTCAGGCCCTGACTCTACCACCTACTATGTGACAACCATGGAATTAACATTTCTAAATCCCAGATTCTCAACTATTAAACAGGGATAACGACAGTTTATAACAACAGGTGATCACAACCTTTCTTAAAAGGCTATTATGAGGATTAAATGAAGTTTGTATATGAAGTATTCGGTACACGACATGGTACATAGTAAGGGCTCAATAATCCTAAACTATAGCTAATGATGGTATTGCTGTATCATTTGATAGAGAGTAAAAATGTCTGAACTCTGACAGGCTTTACTTAAATTCCATTTCCATTGCTTTCTAGCAACATGACTTTGAATAAAATTACTTAAATGCCTGAGAATACAGTAACCTATCTGTAAAATGGTGGTGGTTTAGTTGCTAAGTCATGTCTGACTCTTGTGACCCCATGGACTGTAGCCTGCCAGGCTCCTCTGTCCGTGGGATTTTCCAGGCAAGAATACTGGAGTGGGTTGCCATTTTCTTCTCCTGGGGGATCTTCCCAACCCAAGGATCAAACCCAGGCCTCCTGTGCTGCAGGTGGTCTTCTGCATGTCAGGCAGATTCTTTACTGATTGAGCCACCAGGAAAGCCATCTATAAAATATGGTGATAATAATAACTACTTCATTGTTTTGTTGTGAGAATTAAATAAGGTGACACACATAATATTCTTAGAATAGGACCAAGTGCAACATAAATAATAAATGTTAGAGAAAGGATAACTGACATAAAGAAGTTACACTCTATTAAAATCTCCACATAACTACTTCTTATGAGACAGAATGTTTCCAGCACAGTTACATTCCCACATTCTGGATTCATTTCCCAGTCACTGGGAATACCATGTCCTCTAAAAAGCAGAAAAAAATTCTCTAGTTAAAATTACTCCAGTAAGCACTCCTGCCCTCAGATAATGGAACTGGAGAGGTACATGGTCACTCACTTTCATTCTAGGCAATCTCTAAGATGCCCATGACTTCAATTATCCTTAAAACTCCTAATTTGTTTATCCCAGTCCAGCTTTCTTCTCTCAGATCCAGATTTATTCATCTTTAAAGACCTAATCAAGCCACTTGGATGTTGACACCTCTCTTTGTCTTATCTCTTTTGGTAACTACTGCTTGGTTTGTCCAGCATTCTTTCACTGACCTTGGTTTTGAAAAGATATCCCATATTTCTTAATGGAATAATCATATTCTCTGTGCCTGAATTTTAAAACCTGAATGGGGACTATACAGATTGAGTTTCCATTACCCAAATTCCCCAAGCTTCCTCAGTTCCTGACACTCCTGAGGCATCATTTTGGAACAATTCATGTAGTTTGAAGCAACTCCAGTATTTTTCCAAAAATCCCTATTTTTGCTCAAGTTAAGTTATTCAGAATCAATTTCTGTTGCCTGCAACTGAAGAACTCTGACATAGAAATTATACCAGAGACATAAACAACAAAAGATCAGAAAGAGAAATTAAGAAAACAATCTCATTCACAGTCGCATCAAAAAGAATAAAATGCCTGGGAATGAGTCTACCTAAGGGCAGAGAAGACCTGTACTCAGAAAATTATATACACTAATCAAAGAAACTGAGGATGATACAAAGAGATGGAAAGACATACTGTGCTCACTGATTGGAAGAATTTATATTGTTAAAATGACCATATTATCCAAGGCAATCTACAGGTTCAGTACAATCTCTATCAAAATACCAATGGCATTTTCACAGAAAAAAATTCTAAAATTTGTATGGAAACACAAAAGATCCCAAATAACTAAAATAATCTTGAGAAAGAAGAACAAAACATAAAATATCATGCTCCTTGATCTGAAATTATACTACAAAGCCACAGTAATCAAAATGGTATAGTACTGGCACAAAAACAGACATATACATCAATGGAACAACATAGAGTACTTAGAAATGAACCCACATTTATATGGGGTATATACAACACAAGGAGGCTGTCAGGAGCCGCGTTAGGCATTACTGACAAAATGGAGGCACGGCCCCAACTCCCTCTCTTTGTCCTGCAGGCACGGACCCAGGATGAAGGAGTTAGGCCTTGTGATTCTGACTTGTTTTTTCCTCTCCTTGGCTGAGTTGACTGAAAAGAATATTAAGGTGCTTATTGTTCTTGAGAGAAGCATGAGAAAGCATAGAGCCTTCTGCATTTGTGCCCAGAAAATAATCTATAAAGTAACCATTGACATTTGTTCAAGGATCTTTACAAAGAATGTTATGGAATGAGCACGTAGGCAGCAGCTTGAGGCCATGGGAAAGATTGTTATCTGAAACCTATTTGTAAGAGAAATGTTTATGGCAAAGCGGTTTGCTGAACTTAGGGCTTAGGAATAATTAAAAATAGTCAGAAGTTAAAGATTTAAAGAATGTTGTAATAAGTCGCTTCAGTCGTGTCCAACTCTGTGCGACCCTAGATGGCAGCCCACCAGGCTCCCTCATCCCTGGGATTCTCCAGGCAAGAACACTGGAGTGGGCTGCCATTTCCTTCTCCAATGCATGAAAGTGAAAAGTGAAAGTGAAGTCGCTCAGTCGTGTCCGACTCCTAGCGACCCCATGGACTGCAGCCTACCAGGCTCCTCCGTCCATGGGATTTTCCAGGCAAGAGTACTGGAGTGGGTTGCCATTGCCTTCTCTGGTATAATGTTACCATATTTTACTATAGCTTATAGAAATTAAGAACTTTAGAGATATTAATAGCTAGAAGCCTTTTTAAGAGAAAGTGAGCTCAGGATACTAAGGGCAAACAGGATTTAGAAAGATAAGAAATAAACTGAGGAATGTGGTATGCAGCCCAGACATTAGCATGAGTTATAACGTATTCACAAGGACACATAAGAAGAAGTAGATAAGAGAATCGCTGAGGCAGGAACTCCTTTTGAGGGGCAACAATGATTTATGGAGACAACAAATCTGGGTCAGGGGGAACTGAAAATGTCAAACCTCTGACCTAATGCTTTTGTAAAAGTATAAAAGAGAATCTTAAGCTTGAAATAAATATGCAGTCCAAAAAAGTAAATGAGAGGCTGCATCGTTACTCGCCAACACCGCCCATCCCTTTGGGTTGATTCCCCAGCTGCTGGAGCTGGACTCTGGCAGGAGGCAAGAATATACAATGGGGCAAAGATAGCCTCTTTGATAAATGGTGTTGGGAAAACTGGACAATTAATGCAAAAGAATAAAACTGGACTATCTCCTCATATTATATTAAAAAATGGCTCAAAATGGATTGAAGACTTAAATGTAAGATCTGAAGCCATAAAATTTCTAGAAGAACACATAGGCAGTACACTCTTTGACATCAGTCTTAGCAATATTTTTTTGGATATGTCTAGTAAGGCAAAAGAAATAACAGCAAGAATAAACAAATGGGACTACATCAAACTAAAAGCTTTTGCACAGCAAAGGAAGCTATCAAGAAAAAGAAAAGGCCACCTGATGAATGGGAGAATTTATCTGCAAATGATATATCTTATAGGGGGTTAATATTCAAAATATACAAAGAACTCATACAATTCAACATCAAAAAACAAACAACCCAATTAAAAAATTGGCAGAAGACCTGAATAAACATTTTTCCAAAGAAGACATATGGATGGCCAATAGGAACATGAAAAGATGATCAGAACTGCTAATCATCAGAGAAATGCAAATAAAAGCCACAATGAGATACCACCTCACACCTGTCAGAATGGTTATTATCAAAAAGAGGAACAAGTGTTGGCAAGAATATGGAGAAAAGGGAAATGTATAGAAACATCAAATCATTCTGTTGTATACAAGGAATTGACATAGTGCTGTAGGTTAATTATATTTCAAAAACAAACAAACTCCTAGAAAAGAGATCAGATTTATGACCAGATTTGTGGGGAGAGGGTATTAGATGAAGGCAGTCAAAATGTACAAACTCCCAGTTATAAATTAAGTACTAGGGATGTAATACACAGCATGGTGAAGATAATTAATACTGCTGTATGAAAGTTCTTAAGAGTAAATAATAAGAGTTCTCATTACCAAGAAAAAATTTTTTTCTATTTCTTTTATGTTGTACTGATATGAGACAATGTATTCATTTCATGATGTATGTAAGTCAAATCACTATGATATGTCAATTATATCGCAATGAAACTGGAAAAAACAAAATTGAAAAAAGAGAAATTATACCAGAGAGTGAGTTACAGTCAACAGTCCTGTAGGGAACTATGGGAGTGTTTTATAACTGGTTATTAGATTCAGTTAGAGTAAAAGACTGTGAGATGGCCCAAATTCCATGATCGGTGGAACAGACTGGAAAGTAGTATCCATTGTACTAGGGGCTCCACAAGAATATATGGAATCTTTATTCCAAGTACCAAAAGGTGCCCTCTTCAAGAAGAGAAATCAAAGTAAGATGTCTCCTTCAGGCAACTGAATTACAAAATGGTAAAATGGTGCTGCTTCCTTTGAGCTGGAGGAGCACCAAGCTAGGGAACAAAAGTTAGATAGCAGGGTATGGACTAATTTCAGTCCCCCACCACACCCTTGGCTGTGTGCCTTTCCAGTCAACAAACTAAAGCTTTTCATGGTGATTTGACATGTTATGCATGCTGCCAAAAAATAGGGGAAAGAAATGCTACAAATTTAAATCTCACCTCCAGGCCTAAAATGAGTCTCTGTGGTTTTCTTTTATTGAGATAGAATTCATATAGCATAAAATTCACCCTTTTAAAGTATACAATTCAATGCTTTGCAGTATATTCACAAAGTTTTATAACCATCACCACTATCCAATTCCAGAAAATTTTCATGTACCCATTAAGCAGACACTTCCCATTCTCCCTTCTCCCTACCCCTGGCAACCACAATTCTATTTTATGTCTCTAAGGATTTGCCTATGATGGACATCTCATATAAATGGAATCATACAATACATGACCTTTTGTGTCTGGCTTCTTTTACTTAGCATAATGTTTTCAAGGTTCATCCATGTTGCAACATGTATCAGTCCTTCATTCCTTTTTTTATGACTTAATAATAATCTATTTCACATCCACTGGAATGGCTATACTTTAAAAAAATGAAAAATGGCAAGGATGTGGAAAAAATTAGAACCCTCTTACATCACCAGTGGGAATATAAAATGGTGCAGCCACTATGGAAAAGTTAAGCAGTTCCTCAATAAGTTAAAGATAGCATTACCATGTGACCCAGCAATTCTACTCCTGTGTGTGCTAAGTTGCTTCAGTCATGTCTGAGTCTTTGCAATCCTACAGACTGCAGCCTGCCAGGCTTCTCTGTCCATGGGATTCTCCAGGCAAGAATACTGGAACAGGTTGCCATGCCCACCTCCAGGGGATCTTCCTGACCCAGGGATCGAATCCACATCTCTTATGTCTCCTGCATTGGCAGGCAGATTCTTTAGTACTAGCACCACCTGGGAATTATTTTTTTTTTTTTTTTTTTACCACCTGGGAATTAATACATAACCAAAACAACTGAAAACAGGTATTTAAACAAAAAGTTCTACAAGAATATTCACAACACCACTATAAATAATAGCAAAAAGATGGAAGCAACACCAATGCCCATCAACTGATGAACTGAATGAACAAAATGTGATACAGTGGAATACTATCTAGTCATAAAAAGGAACAAAGTACTGATATGTGCTACAACATGGATGAGTTTTGAAAACATCATGCTATGTGAAGGAAGTCAGACACAAAATGCCACATATTTCATGACACCATTTATAAGAAATGTACATAATAGGCAAATTCACAGAGACAAATTAGTGGTTGCCAAGGGTTCACAGAAAAGGGGAAGCAGTAAGGGTTAGGAATTTCTGTCTGAGGTGTTGGAAACATTCTGCAATTAGATAGTGGTGATTGTTACAGAGCTTTGTGAGTATACCAAAAATAACTAAATTGTACACTTTAAATTAAAAGAGTGGATTTTATGATACGTGGATAAAATCAATCAATAACAATTTAATAAAATCAATAAACTAAACATGTGGTAATCATTTTTTAATACAGCCATTATGTTGTACACCTAAAACTAAAACAGTGTTATATTAAAATAGAAAAAAAAAACAAATATAAAAGTAGGAAAAGTTATTTAAAAATGCAATTATAGAAGAAAAATGAGAAAGTAGAAACAACGCAAATGTCCATCAAAGGATGAGTGGATAAACAAAATGTGATATATACATACAACAGATTATTCAGCCTTTAAAGGGAAGGAAATTCTGAAACATGCTACACGCATAAAACCTGAATACATTATGCAAAGTGAAATAAGCCACACACAAAAGAGAAAATATTGTGTGATTCTATTTATATGAAGCACATAGAACAGTCAAATTTATAGAGTCAGAAAGTATAATAGTGGTTACCAGGGTCTGGGGGGAGAGGGAATAGGGAGTTATTATTTAATGGGTATAGAGTTTCAGTTTAGGAAGATGCAAAAATTTTGAAGATGGCTAGTGGTGATGGTTGCATAACAATGTAATGTACTTAATACCACTGAACTGCACTTAAAAGTGACTAAAGTGACAAATTTTATGTTATGTATACTTTACCACAATAAAAAAAGAAAATGGGCAAAATATTTAACAGAGCTTTCACAAAGGAAGATGTACAAATGATCAATAGCATATGAAAAGATGCTCAATATCATTAGTCATTAAGGAAATATAAATAAAAACTAAAATGAGGTACCGCTTCATACTCACCATAATGGTTAGTATTTAAAAAAACTGACACTACCAAATGCTACTGAGGATGTTGGTAGGAGAGGAAAATGGTAAAAACAAATGGCAGTTTCACATAAAACAAAACATATCCCTATTTTCAGTCATAAAAAAACATGAAATCTTGCCACTTGTGACAACATACATGGACCTTGAGGGCATTATGTTAACTGAAATGTCAGACAGAGAAAGACAAATACCATATGACTCATTTATACACGGAGTCTTAAAAAAGAAAACCAACTCAAAGACACAGAGAACAGATGGGTGGTTTCCAGAGGCTGGAGGTGGGGAGTGGGCAAAGTGGGTGAAGGGAGTGAAAAGATACATACTGCTAGTTATAAAACAGCTAAGTCATTGGAATCATGGGAAGGTAATAACAGCATGGTGACTATAGTTAGTATTAAATGTTTAAAAGTTGCCAAGAGAGTAGATCTTAAAAGTTCTCATCACAAGAAAAAAAATTCTGTAACCATGTAGGGTGACGGATATTAACTAGACTTATTGTGATAATCAATTAACAATATACACAAATATCAAACAGTTGCTTTGTATGTCTGAAATTAATATAATATTGTATATCAGTTATACTGCAATTTAAAAACCAATGATTACTGAAACAGAAAGCAAATAATAACAGTAGAGTAGATCAATAAAAGGAAATGATAGTTCTTTGAAAAAAACAAGAGTGAACAAATTGTTAGCAAGTGTGATTTCAAAAATAAAGCCATTATAAATTAACATAAAAAATGAAAGAGAACCAAACTACAGAAACGAAAGATTAAAAAATTATTCAAAAAGTACTATGTATAATCTTTATAGCAATTCTAAAAATCTAGGTTAAATGGATAATTTACAGGAAAATAAACAACCAAAATTGGCCTAGTAAATAGAAAACTTAAAAAGGCCAATCGATCATGGAAGAAGGTGAAATGATAATACTCTACCTCAAAAGTCACTGGCTCCAACAAGTTTTGTGAGAGAGTTTGACCACACCAGCCTGGAATAGATTAATCACAGTTTATACAAAATTTTCCATAGCAAAGTAAAAGAAGGGAAATGACACCATGCAGCTATCAATTCAGTTCAGTGGCTCAGTCGTGTCAGACTCTTTGCGAACCCATGAATTGCAGCATGCAATTCATATCCTCCCTGTCCATCACCAACTCCCAGAGTTCACTCAAACTCACGTCCATCGAGTTGGTGATGCCATCCAGCCATCTCAACCTCTGTCGTCCCCTTCTCCTTCTGCCCCCAATCCCTCCCAGCATCAGAGTCTTTTCCAGTGAGTCAACTCTTCGCATGAGGTGGCCAAAGTATTGGAGTTTCAGCTTTAGCATCAGTCCTTCCAAAGAACACCCAGGACTGATCTCCTTTAGAATGGACTGGTTGGATCTCCTTGCAGTCCAAGGGACTCTCAAGAGTCTTCTCCAACACCACAGTTCAAAAGCGTCAAATTTTCGGCATTCAGCTTTCTTCACAGTCCAACTCTCACATCGATACAGGACTACTGGAAAAACCATAGCCTTGACTAGGCGGACCTTTGTTGGCAAAGTAATGTCTCTGCTTTTGAATATGCTATCTAGGTTGGTCATAACTTTCCTTCCAAGGAGTAAGTCTTTTAATTTCATGGCTGCAATCACCATCTGCAGTGATTTTGGAGCCCCCAAAAATAAAGTCTGACACTGTTTCCACTGTTTCCCCATCTATTTCCCATGAAGTGATGGGACCAGATGCCATGATTCTCGTTTTCTTAATGTTGAGTTTTAAGCCAACTATTTTACTCTCCTCTTTCACTTTCTTTTTTTTAATTTAAATTTATTTATTTTAATTAGAGGCTAATGACTTTACAATATTGTATTGGTTTTGCCATATATCAACATGAATCTGCCATGGGTGTACACGTGTTCGCAATCCTGAACCCCCCTCCCACCTCTCTCCCCATACCATCCCTCTGGGTTATCCCAGTGCACCAGCCCCAAGCTTCCTATATCCTGCATCAAACCTAGACTGGCAATTTGTTTCTTATATGATATTATACATGTTTCAATGCCATTCTCCTAAATCATCCCCCCTCCCTCTCCCACAGAGTCCAAAAGACTGTCCTATACATCTGTGTCTCTTTTGCTGTCTCACATACAGGGTTATCGTTACCATCTTTCTACATTCCATATATATGCGTTAGTGTACTGTATTGGTATTTTTCTTTCTGGCTTACTTCACTCTGTATAATCAGCTCCAGTTTCTTTCACGTTCATCAAGAGGCATTTTAGTTCCTCTTCACTTTCTGCCATAAGGGTGGTGTCATCTGCATATCTGAGGTTATTGATATTTCTCCCGGCAATCTTGATTCCAGCTTGTGCTTCTTCCAGCCCAGCGTTTCTCATGATGTACTCTGCACATAAGTTAAATAAGCAGGGTGACAATATACAGCCTTGAAGTACTCCTTTTCCTATTTGGAACCAGTCTGTAGTTCCATGTCCAGTTCTAACTGTTGCATCCTGACCTGCATACAGGTTTCTCAAGAGGCAGGTCAGGTGGTCTGGTATTCCCATCTCCTTCAGAATTTTCCACAGTTTATTATGATCCACACAGTCAAAGGCTTTGTCATAGTCAATAAAGCAGAAGTAGATGTTTTTCTGGAACTCTCTTCCTTTTTCCATGATCCAGAAGATGTTGGCAATTTGATCTCTGGTTCCTCTGCCTTTTCTAAAACCAGCTTGAACAACCTGGAAGTTCACAGTTCACGTATTGCTGAAGCCTGGCTTGGAGAATTTTGAGCATTACTTTACTAGCGTGTGAGATGAGTGCAACTGTGCAGTAGTTTGAGCATTCTTTGGCATCGCCTTTCTTTGGGATTGGAATGAAAACTGACCTTTTCCAATCCTGTGGCCACTGCTGAGTTTTCCAAATTTGCTGGCATATTGAGTGCAGCACTTTCACAGCATCATCTTTTGGATTTGGAATAGCTCAACTGGAATTCCATCACCTCCACTAGCTTTGTTTGTAGTGATGCTTTCTAAGGCCCATTTGACTTCACATTCCAGGATGTCTGGCTCTAGTTGAGTGATTATCTTGGTCGTGAAGATCTTTTTTGTACAGTTCTTCTGTGTATTCTTGCCACCACTTCTTAATATCTTCTTCTTCTGTTAGGTCCATATCGACAGCCTTTATTGAGCTCATCTTTGCATGAAATGTTCCCTTGGTATCTCTAATTTTCTTGAAGAGATCTCTAGTCTTTCCTATTCTGTTGTTTTCCTCTATTTCTTTGCATTGATCGCTGAAGAGGCTTTCTTATCTCTTCTTGCTGTTCTTTGGAACTAAGCATTCAGATGCTTATATCTTTCCCTTTCTCCTTTGCTTGTCGCGTCTTTTCTTTTCACAGCTATTTGTAAGGCCTCCCGAGAAAGCCATTTTGCCTTTTTCCATTTTTTTCCCATGGGGACGGTCTTGATCCCTGTCTCCTGTACAATGTCAGGAACCTCTGTCCATAGCTCATCAGGCACTCTATCTATCAGATCTAGGCCCTTAAATCTATTTCTCACTTCCACTGTATAATCATAAGGGATTTGATTTAGGTCATACCTGAATGGCCTAGTGGCTTTCCCTACTTTCTTCAATTTAAGTCTGAATTTGGCAATAAGAATTCATGATATGAGCCACAGTCAGCTTCTGGTATTGTTTTTGCTGACTGTATAGAGCTTCTCCATCTTTGGCTGCAAAAAATATAATCAATCTGATTTCGGTGTTGACCATCTGGTGATGACCATGTATAGAGTCTTCTCTTGTGCTGTTGGAAGAGGGTGTTTGCTATGACCAGTGCATTCTCTTGGCAAAACTCTATTAGCCTTTGCCCTGCTTCATTTCATACTCCAAGGCCAAATTTGCCTGTTACTCCAGGTGTGTCTTGACTTCCTACTTTTGCATTCCAGTCCCCTATAATGAAAAGAACATCTTTTTTGGGTGTTAGTTCTAAAAGGTCTGTAGGTCTTCACAGAACAATTCAACTTCAGCTTCTTCAGCGTTACTGGTTGGGGCATAGGCTTGGATTACTGTGATATTGAATGGTTTGCCTTGGAAACGAAAAGAGATCATTCTGTCATTTTTGAGGTTGCATCTAAGTACTGCATTTTGGACTCTTTTGTTGACCATGATGGCTACTCCATTTCTTCTAAGGGATTCCTGCCCACAGTAGTGGATATAATGATCATCTGACTTAAATTCACCCATTGCAGTCCATTTTAGTTCGCTGATTCCTAGAAAGTCGATGTTCACTCTTGCCATCTCCTGTTTGACCACTTCCAATTTGCCTTGATTCATGGACCTGACATTCCAGGTTCCTATGCAATATTGCTCTTTACAGCATCTGACCTTGCTTCTATCACCAGTCACATCCACAACTGGGTGTTGTTTTTGCTTTGGCTCCATCCCTTCATTCTTTCTGGAGTTATTTCTCCACTGATCTCCAGGAGCATATTGGGCACCTACCGACCTGGGGGGTTCCTCTTTCAGTATCCTATCATTTTGCCCTTTCATACTGTTCATGGGGTTCTCAAGGCAAGAATACTGAAGTGGTTTGCCATTCCCTTCTCCAGTGGACCACATTCTGTCAGACCTGTCCACCATGACCCTCCCATCTTGGGTGGCCCTACAGGGCATGGCTTAGTTTCATTGAGTTAGACAAGGCTGTGGTCTGTGTGATCAGATTGGCTAGTTTTCTGTAATTATGGTTTCAGTGTGTCTGCCCTCTGATGCCCTCTGGCAACACCTACCATCTTACTTGAGTTTCTCTTACCTTGGACGTGGGGTATCTCTTCACGGCTGCTACAGCAAAATGCAGCCACAGCTCCTTACCTTTGAGAGGGGTATCTCGTCACTGCCATCCCTCCTGACCTTGGTCGTGGAGTAGCTCCTCTCGGCCCTCCTGCGCCCACACAGCCACTGCTCCTTGGACGTGCGGTAGTTCCTCCCGGCCGCCCCTGACCTCGGGCTTGGGTAGCTCCTCCCTGCCGCTGCCCCTGACCTCGGGCATGGGGTAGCTCCTCCCTGCCACTGCCCCTGACCTCGGGCATTGGGTAGTTCCTCCCGGTCTCCGCCCCTGACCTCGGGTATAGGGTAGCTCCTCCTGGCTGCAGCCCCTGGCCTCGGGCGGGGGGTAGTTCCTCCAGGCCGATGCCCCTGACCTCTGGCATTGGGTAGCTCCTCCCGGTCTCCACCCCTGACCTCGGGTATAGGGTAGCTCCTCCTGGCTGCAGCCCCTGGCCTAGGGCGGGGGGTAGCTCCTCCAGGCCACCGCCTCTGGCCTCAGGCGTGGGGTAGCGCCTTCTGGCCTCTGCCCCTGGCCTGGGACGTGGGGTAGATCCTTCCGGCTGCCCCTGACCTCGGGCGGGGGGTTAGCTCCCCCTGGCCACTGCCCCTGGCCTAAGGCATGGGTTAGCTCTTCTCAGACGCAGCCCTTGACCTCGGGTGTGGGTTAGCTCCTCCTGGCCACCGCCCCTGACCTCGGGCATGGGGTAGCTCCTCCCGGCCGCCGCCCCTGGCCTCGGGCGGGGGGGAGCTCCTCTCAGCTGCCGTCCCAACCTCGAGCGGGAGGTAGCTCCTCCCGGCAACCCCTGACTTCGGGCGTGGGGTAGCTCCTCCCAGCCGATCTTCACTTCGGGTGTGGGGTAGCTCCTCCTGGCCACCGCCCCTGGCTTCGGGCGTGGTTCAGCTCCTCACAGCCGCTGCCCCTGACCTCGAGGGTAATTTAGCTCCTCCTGGCCGCCACCCATGACCTCCGGCGTGGTGTAGCTCCTCCCAGCCACCGCCTCTGACCTTGGGCGAGGGGTAGCTCCTCTCGGCCATGCTTCTGCGCCTTCCGTCACAGCCGCCCATACGGCTATAGGCTAATATAATCTTGATACCAAAAACTGACAAAGGTAAGGGAAAGAAATAACAAGGTAAGGGAAAGAAATTTTAGGCCCATCTCACTTATGAACCTAAATATAAAAATGCATAACCTTAATACCATAATCAAACACAGTAAAACTATAGGTCATTATTTTTCACAGAGATACTGATGGCATTTTTGGTAGAACAATTCTTCATTTAGTATCCCTGATCCCTATTGACTAAATGCCAGCAGGACCCCTCACACACACACATTAAAGTGAAAGTGAAAGTGAAATCACTCAGTCATGTCGGACTCTTTGCGACCCCATGGACTGTAGCCTACCAGGCTCCTCCATCCATGGGATTTTCCACGCAATAGTACTGGAGTGGATTGCCATTTCCTTCTCCAACTGCTGCTGCTACTGCTAAGTCACTTCAGTCGTGTCCGACTCTGTGCGACCCCAGAGACGGCAGCCCACCAGGCTCCCCCGTCCCTGCGATTCTCCAGGCAAGAACACTGGAGTGGGTTGCCATTTCCTTCTCCAATGCATGAAAGTGAAAAGTGAAAGTGAAGTCACTCAGTCGTTCCCAACTCTTAGCGACCCCATGGACTGCAGCCCACCAGGCTCCTCCGTCCATGGATCTTCCAGGCAAGAGTACTGGAGTGGGGTGCCATTGCCTTCTCTGCCTTCTCTAACACACACATTAATAAACTGTAAAAACCAAAAGCACTTATAGATATTTCCAAATGTACCCTAGAGCAGTGGTTCAGCTTCAGGCTGAGGATCAATACTATAGGCAATCTCACTTATGAACACAGATACAAAACCACTAATAAAATATTAGTCCCTCAAACCCCACAGTACATTAAAAAGAAAAAAAAAACACACATCATGCTCTCATCTGATAAGTTAATATTAGGAAACCAGGAAGTTTAACCTTTATAGATCTGTCACTGTGGAACAGGACACCAACTCCTTACTTGGAAAATTGGCAATTACAGGGAGAATTAAGCATTTATCTTGTCTTTCATATAGGAACTGTATTTTAGGCTCACCAAATAGCCCCAGTAGAGAAGGGATAGTTCTTCTTACAGAGGTATACTAGCTAATACATTCAGAAATAATAATAGAAATAGAAAATCATTATTATGAAATCTTTAACAAAATAATTGACTTTGATAGCAGTTATCACATGGATGGTAAAACCATTAGGTAAAAGGATGATGGAGAACTTTACAATGACGGGATCAGATTAACACCACTTCAATTTACCCTCCGAGTTATCTTATATACCCTTAATTAGCTCAACAGTAAAGAATCCGCCTGCAATGCAAGAGACCCAGGTTCGATCCCTGGATTGGGCAGATCCCCTGGAGGAGGGCATGACAACCCACTCCAGTATTCTTGCCTTGAGAATTCCCTGGACAGAGGAGCCTAGTGGGCTATAGTCCGTAGGGTTGCACAGAGTTGGACACAACTGAACAGACTTAGCACAGCACACATACCCTTAATTACAAAATGAAAGAAGAAAATTCTATTAATAGTAATAACAAAAGCTATAAAGTATCTAGAAATAGCACAAACAAGATATGTTCCAGACATTTATGGAGAAAATGATAAGTTATTAAAGAATTTAAAAATCTGAATAAACAGAGAGCCATGCCATATTTATTCATATCTCATTAATGTAAAGATGCCAATTCTCCCCAGCTAAAGCTGGAAATTCAATAAATGCCAATAAAATTCTTTATGGGAATGATAATCTGACTCTAAAACTCATATTAAAATGTAAATATGCAAGAATAACACAAAATTGGAGAACAAAGATGACTTTCCATGTCAGACGTCAAACATTATAAAACTACAGAAATTTAAACTGTGACATGAACGCAAGTATAAATAAATGGATTAGCAGAATCAAATAAAGAATCCTGAAAGAAACCTAAATATGCATAAGAATCTAGTATTGATTAAAGGTAGCATTTAAAAGGAAGTAGAGAAAGAAGAGGGAGGCAGGTGGAAGGATATAGACTGCAGCACATTTTGTATTAGCACAAAACTTGGAAATAACCATGTCAATGGGGAAATGGCTACACGAATTATAGCATATCTATTCTGTAGAATACTCTGCAACTGTGAAAAAGAACAAGTTAGATTTACATGTACTAAAATGAAAAGTTCTCACACATAATGGTGGGTGAAAAGTAGCAAGTAGCAGAACAATACATATAAGCATGATGTAATTTATATTTTTAAATAATAACACTAAATAATACTATGTATTCTGTGTGTGTGTGTGTGTGTGTGTGGCAGAGAGACAGAAAAAGAGGTCTGGAAGAAGTTAAGTCAAACAGTAAATAGGAAGAGGGAGAATCAAGGAGGAAATCAAAGATGACTAAAGAAGGCTTTAGCCTTCCCTATAACATTCTAATCCGCTAAAAGAAAAAATGTGTTTGTGTGTTGTGTAATTAAGTCAATAAATAAGAGATTTAAAAGCTATATATATATATGATATCAATGAATTATATATGGTATAAGGACTTATTTATTCATATGATTGCATAGAAAGGTGATTGTAAGGATACTCACCAAACTGTTGACTGTTTTTTCTTTGTTTCATTTTTTATGGCAGGGGGGGGGGGGGGATGACAGCTATAAAGGGAGCAGAAAAAGCAAGTTTCAAGATTTACTATCTCTATACTTGTGTACTGTTTTAATCTTTTACCTTGAAAATAAATATTATTGAATAATTAAAAACTAAAGACGTGGAAAAAATTAAAGATACACTGTTAAGTGGGAAAAGCTAATTGCTATATTTTATATATATATATATAATTTTATATATGGAATAATGTATACTTCTATTGTATTATATATGTATACATGTGTGCTAAGTCAATTCAGTCATGTCCAACTCTTTGCAACCCTATGGACTGTAGCCCACGAGACTCCCCTGCCGTGGGATTCTCCAGGCAAGAATACTGGATTGGGTTGCCATGCCCTCTTCCAGGGAATCTTCCTGATCTAGGGATCAAATCCATATCTCTTATGTCTCCTGCATTGGAAGGTGGGTTCTTTACCTTTACACCACCTGGCAAGCCCATAAATGTGTACCTATATATTCTAATGCACAAAAACAAAAATACAAATTGCACTTTTAAAATTTATATAATTATGCTGTTTATTTTATTACAATGAGCATATGGTTATGCATTATTTAAGAAATACTATGGTAATCATTTCTCAAAATATGCATATATCAAATTAATATGTTGTACATCTTAAACTGTACAATGTTACGTATTAATTATATCTCAGTAAAACTGAAGGGCAGAAGAAACAGAAATATAGATAAATCTAACCATGCCATTAACCTAATCAAAACTCTTTAAGTAGGAGTATTCCCACTGTTCCTAGGATAAAGCTCAAAGTAATTAAGGGAGCCTGTCATCCAGCCTCAGTTCCCAGTACTCTCCCCCTTGCTTAATATGCTCTAATCACAGGAGACACCATTCAGTACTTCAAGTCCCTTGCACATGTTCTAGTTTCAGGTCTCTGCACATGTTGTTTCTTCTACATGGAACACTTCCTCCATTCATCCCCCCTCTATCTCCTACTTTGGCTGATCCTTTAGTTCTCATCACTTCTTCAGGAGAACCTTCTCTGACATTCAAGTCAGAGTCAGGTCCTCCTGTTAGAATTATTTATAGAACCCTTATTTTTCCTTCCCAGCTCTTATCTTAATTTGCAGTTTTCTATTTATAGATGAGATTATTAATGTCCATTATCCCTACTAGACTGAAGCTCCATGATAGCAGGACTCTTGTCTGTCTTGTTGTATCTTGACATTTAGTAAGAGCTCAGTAAATATTTGTGAAATAAATGACTCCTCCCCGTTAATCAAGGTGGACTTTAGCTTGGCATTAGTTCCATTTTCCTCTCCATTCCAAAGTATGTCATCAGATAAGCAACTTCAGTGACTATAGATGACTCACCCAACACCCTGGCCTCACTGTCCATCAATCTCCTCTACTTCTGCAACCTCTGACCACATGCCACTTCACCTGACATTTCTAGCCATTACTGTCTTGCTGCTGCTACTGCTGCTAAGTCGCTTCAGTCGTGTCCAACTCTGTGTGACCCCTGAGACAGCAGCCCACCCGGCTCCCCCGTCCTTGGGATTCTCCAGGCAAGAACACTGGAGTGGGTTGCCATTTCCTTCTCCAACGCATAAAAGTGAGAAGTGAAAGCGAAGTCATTCAGTCATGTCCGACTCCTAGCGACCCCATGGACTGCAGCCTACCAGGCTCCTCCATCCATGGGATTTTCCAGGCAAGAGTACTGGAGTGGGGTGCCATTGCCTTTTCCATTACTGCCTTAGACCACCTAAAAAACATGGAGCTGCCCCACTTCAGAATTCCTGAACTCCACTAACCCAATCTCTAGCTACAAACCCTTACCCCTATTACTTCTTGGTTCTCAAAATATTTAATCCTCATTCTCATCAAGATCTCCCATCCTTTGATTTCTCCTGTTCTTCAGCCCATTACCACCTCATTGCTTAACTCCCTATCCAATCTAGATGCCATGGTACATCACTTGAAACACTCTTCTTAGCAGCCTTACTGCTCTAATCTTTTAATCTGCCATTTCCCAAGCTACTGAGTTACTAAGGGCCACTCTACATACATTACTTCTGGAACTTCTCAAAAGATCAATATGAGGTAGAGACCACAATTAGCAGTGTATCCTCATCACATCCTCGCACCCCTAGCAGTCTCCACGGCCTAGGTGTCCTGTGGGGAGTATGACTCTAAGGTTGGCCCTTGGTTGGGTAAGTGACTAGGAGAGCAGCAGATTTGGGTTCTGATTCCATCTTTGAAAGTGAAAGTCGCTCAGTCCTGTCAGACTTTTTGTGACCCCCACAGTCGATACAGTCCTGGAATTCTCCAGGCCAGAATACTGGAGTGGGTAGCCTTTCCCTTCTCCAGGGGATCTTCCCAACCCAGGGATCCAATCCAGGTCTCCTGCATTGCAGGCGGATTCTTTACCAGTGGAACTACCAGGGAAGCTGTGAATCAATTTCTCTAATCTTTTTGTGCCTTGCTTTCCTCATTAGTAAAATGGGAGAGTGGCTCACACCGTGGTTGGAAGTATAAATAATACTGTAACAAATTCCCAGCATTTAAGGTATGATGCCATTCATTAAATGCTTCCGTGTGCTGAGAATTTATTACAGTAGTCTTATTTACACTTCTAACCACAGTGTGAGCTACTCTCCCATTTTGCAAATACGGAAAGTGAGGCACAGAAAGATTACAGAAATTGACTCACAGCCCAGTTAGTTGATGGTAAAGAAGGAATTAGAACCCATATCCGCTGCCCTCCTTGTCACTTACCCAACCAAGGGCCAGCCTTAGAATTGCACTCCCCAGGCCGTGGAGACTGCTGGGAGTGCGAGGATGCGACAAGGACGCACTGCTAAGCCCCATGTTCTGACCTGAGCAAGACCAGGGAGCTGACCAGCATGTCAGTGGCCGGAGCCCGGATCTGGGCTCTCCTGGGGCTGGTTGCAAGGCAGTGTGAGCCAGCTGGATAGGGAACACCATGGGCCCCGGATCGGCTGTACCCCAGGGAGCGACCTCCGTCTCATAAACTCACTCTGAGGGTGCCACATCCCAGAGGCACAGTGATCTGGCCTCGAAGCCACCCAGCCTAGGACTGGCCCACAGAGAAAGGAGGCAACAGCTCGGTCACCTATTCCATTGCTAAGCCGCACAATCACAAGCCCCAGTGGTGAATACCTAAGTCACCTATTTGGATTTTCTTCCAGCTTTCAGCTATAGTGTGGGGTCCACGGTCCGTGGGCCCAGGAAGCACCACGTGCTTTTGTTCGTTTTCGTTACTTTTTTCCTTTTGAGGAGAGGGTCAATAATTTTCCTCAGATTTCCAAACAGGTCATGTCCACCCTCCCCGCCCCGCCAAACCCAACTCACTTCAAAAAACAAAAAAGAATGCTGGTTGGAAGCTGCCAGCCAGAGCTCCTCTGCCATCTTTAACCTCAGTCCCGCACGCTGGAGGTGTGGATTTCCATCCCCTGCGTCCCTCCACACTCCTTTTCTTTCTGCCCGCCTCCCTACACACGCCTACATTCACGCACCCCGCACGCATGCACCTCCACAACCCAGGCCCCCCCCCCATGCACTCACCCCCCCTACACGTGCCTCCCCACACACGCACCGCACGCACGCGTTACGGTTCTCCAAACACACCCCCCAAAAATTGCCACATGCACGCGTGTCCCCCCGAGTCCCTCTGCACACAGGCGCATTCCACTCCTGCGCCTCAGAACCTCGTCTCCACACACACCGCCTAGGGAGCCTCTCCCCTCTCTCCTTTCTAGGGCAGGCCTGGGGAGACTGGCGGCCCGACCCTCCCCGCTCCTCAGCTTCTCGGGCAGCGAGGTCCCTCCCAGGCGTGCTGAGCTCACCCCGCCTCAGCACGTGGCCGGCCAGTCCGACTGGGCTGTTGCGTCTGCTCACATCCCAGGAAACACCGGGCGGGGTGTGGCACCTCCCAAGCTCCGCCAGGGGAGCCTTCGGACAGCGGAGAAAGCGGCCGCTCGGTCAAAGGGAACCCCCTCGATTTCCCGTCCTTCCGAACGGAGTGGGCGGTAGAGGGTACTGGGTGCGGCCGGAGGCGTTGCCCGTCCCCACTGAGAAAAATGCTCACCTAGTTCCCAAAGCTAGTTTGCCCTTCTCATTCAAGCCAGAGGGAAGGGAGAGCCAAGGTCTTTGGGTCGGAGAGGGGGAAATGACTCAGAGAGAAGGCGGCTCAGAGGGTGGGGCCGGTCTGGGAAGAGGGGAGCATTGGGGAGCCGGAGGGAAAGGGGAGAGGAAAAAAAGGATGGAAAACTGTGGTAATGGGCGGTGTTGATGGGGTCTAGCGCAGTCCTGAGAATCCTGCCTGGTCAACCCCGAATCCAGGAGCTACTCGGCTGGATCTTTTCCTATGTGCTAACTCCTTTACCCCGTGCCAAAGGCATCCAGAGCCAAGACCCTTGCTAGCAACTACCGGGCTCCACGGAATCTGCTGTGGGTCTGGGCAAGGGCAGAGGTATTAATTCTTCGTGTCCTTCAGAGCCGGTACTAGTCTTTAGCTCATAGTGTTACTGGGAGAATGTAAATGAGTTACTACATCTCAAGTGCTTAGAATATTGTCAGGGACACTGTAAGCAATCAGTGATGGCTCCTGTTATTAACAAAGGTGTTCATTTGTTGGTGGTTTGTCTCACCTCTATATTGTAAGCCTCATTAGGGCAAAAAACTGTATTTTCTTCATCACTGAACTCCAGCATCTGACACAAAGAAGCTATCAATAAATTATTTCTTGAGTTAATAAAAGAGTGATTGAATGATAACTTGGACTAGTGGGTATGCCAAGACCCTCTTCTCTGCCACGTCAGAGGTGCATTTGTGGAAGTTTGAGGAAGAAGGGCTATGATTGGGAAAGGCGGCACATAGGACCCCTGTTGGTTACTCTATCAAGTGACCTGCTCTGCCCTTGGAAATGGAACTGTCTTTGGCAGTTTCCTACATGGACAACTGAATGACTGTCAGAAAGCTGACCTGAAATTTGAAACAGAGCTGTGCCTTGCTAGAGCAGTATTTGCATCTTGTACAGTTAGTAAAGAAGGAAGGGGGAGAGGGCCGACATGGAAAGCTCAGAAATAATGGTGGTAAATGTTAAGTGAGGGAGTTTGACAGGGGAGCTCTGAATGAAGTGACAGAGACCCCCCCCCCCACCATACTCTATACAGAGTTCAGAGCAGATGGTGGTCCTAAAGGAACAGTCATGTTATCCACCTTTCTGTTCTAGTCATAGGGTTCCTGATGATCTGACCTCATGTCCCAACATTTTGGGGGGTATGCCGTGAACTTCCTGATGTTCAAGCTGGTTTTAGAAAAGGCAGAGGAACCAGAGATCAAATTGCCAACATCTGCTAGAAAAAGCAAGAGAGTTCCAGAAAAATATCTATTTCTGCTTTATTGACTATGCCAAAGCCTTTGACTGTGTGGATCACAATAAACTGTGGAAAATTCTGAAAGAGATGGGAATACCAGACCACCTGATCTGCCTCTTGAGAAACCTATATGCAGGTCAGGAAGCAACAGTTAGAATTGGACATGGAACAACAGACTGGTTCCAAATAGGAAAAGGAGTTCGTCAAGGCTGTATATTCTCACCCTGTTTATTTAACTTCTATGCAGAGTACATCATGAGAAATGCTGGACTGTAAGAAACACAAACTGGAATCAAGATTGCCGGGAGAAATATCAATAACCTCAGATATGCAGATGACACCACCCTTATGGCAGAAAGTGAAGAGGAATTCAAAAGCCTCTTGATGAAAGTGAAAGTGGAGAGTGAAAAAGTTGGCTTAAAGCTCAACATTCAGAAAACGATCATGGCATCCGGTCCCACCACTTCATGGGAAATAGATGGGGAAACAGTGTCAGAGTTTATTTTTCTGGGCTCCAAAATCACTGCAGATGGTGACTGCAGCCATGAAATTAAAAGACGCTTACTCCTTGGAAGGAAAGTTATGACCAACCTAGATAGCATATTGAAAAGCAGAGACATTATTTTGCCAACAAAGGTTCGTCTAGTCAAGGCTATGGTTTTTCCTGTGGTCATGTATGGATGTGAGAGTTGGACTGTGAAGAAGGCTGAGCACTGAAGAATTGATGCTTTTGAACTGTGGTGTTGGAGAAGACTCTTGAGAGTCCCTTGGACTGCAAGGAGATCCAACCAGTCCATTCTGAAGGAGATCAGCCCTGGGATTTCTTTGGAAGAAATGATGCTAAAGCTGAAACTCCAGTACTTTGGCCACCTCATGCGAAGAGTTGACTCATTGGAAAAGACTCTGATGCTGGGAGGGATTGGGGGCAGGAGGAGAAGGGGACGACAGAGGATGAGATGGCTGGATGGCATCACTGACTCGATGGACGTGAGTCTCAGTGAACTCTGGGAGTTGGTGATGGACAGGGAGGCCTGGCATGCTGCGATTCATGGGGTCACAAAGAGTCAGACACGACTGAGCGACTGATCTGATCTGATGCAGATTAGGCTCCTCCACTGCATTCATTAAACTTGCATTTATGGAAATTAATCCTGTTAAAACTAGTGTGCATGTGTGAAGGGACCTTAGACATTACTCATACATTTAACAGTTGAAAAACTTGACAATATACAGCCTTGACATACTCCTTTTCCTATTTGGAACCAGTCTGTTGTTCCATGTCCAATTCTAACTGTTGCTTCCTGACCTGCATATAGGTTTCTCAAGAGGCAGGTCAGGTGGTCTGGTATTCCCATCTCTTTCAGAATTTTCCACAGTTTATTTTGATCCACACAGTCAAAGGCTTTGGCATAGTCAATAAAGCAGAAATAGATGTTTTTTCTGGAACTCTTTTGCTTTGAAGAAAGCTGAGCGCCAAAGAATTGATGCTTTTGAACTGTGGTGTAGGGGAAGACTCTTTCGAGTCCCTTGGACTGCAAGGAGATCCAACCAGTCCATCCTAAATGAGACCAGTCCTGGGTGTTCATTGGAAGGACTGGACTGATGTTGAAGCTGAAACTCCAATACTTTGGCCACCTGATGCAAAGAGCTGACTCATTGGAAAATACCTTGATGCTGGGAAGGATTGGGGGCAGGAGGAGAAGGGGATGACAGAGGATGAGATGGCTGGATGGCATCACCGACTCAATGCACATGAGTTTGGGTGAACTCCAGGAGTTGGTGATGGACAAGGAGGCCCAGCGTGCTGTGATTCATGGGGTTGCAAAGAGTCAGACATGACTGAGTGACTGAACTGAACCACCTGCTGAGATCTGATGAAATGAATCTGTCTGACTCATCTCTCCCGGATGAGAGCTACAGACTGTAAAGCCAAGTTAGTTGCAGTCTAGAATTGGCTTCCTAGCAAGAGGATATCCAACAGCTACCCATTGCAGTCCTCTGGCCCCTTTTGTTTCATTGTCTTTTTGCTGTGTGGGATAAGGACCACTAAGAGCAGGAGTCTTTGACTACTTTTTCTTTCACTAGCAAAGTAAAAGAACAGAGTTTAAACATGATTCATTGTAATGGAGTTTAAACGTGATTCATTGTAATGGAGTTTAAACATGATTCATTATAATTTTATCTGCTAAGTGCCTCAGGTCTTGGACTCCCCTTGTGTACTTGCTACTTGCTGTGTTCTGGTATATTACAGCAGGCTCCCTTATAACCAAGGAAGTTGAGCTGAACAAAAAGATACATATATCCTAAAGGCTTTTTCCTACAACTACATGCAAAAAATCAGCCCAAGTTCCCTTTTTCTGCATCTTCCAATCAGGTGGGAGTAGTCACAGATCCTTTTTGCCTTCTGTATGCAAAAAGAGTGGGCATTTGTATTCTGTTATTTAAGACTCCCCTTGGCTCAAAGTATGTTTCCAACAGGCTTGCCAGAGTATTATTGGCTGATCCTTTCCAAACCCGAAAATCTGAATCTTGCCCCACCCAACTCACCTCAGGTTAGACAACAAAACATTGCCTCTAGAAGATCCTCATTAACATTTTCTTGTTTTCTGAGCAGGAAGGAAGAGGTAGAGTGAGAAGCTGGTAGAGATGTGGGATTTTGCCCACACCCTTCCATTCACACATTACTGATGGCTAATATTTTAAATCTCATTGTTCCCTCTGAAAGAGACTGGCCATAAAGAACAATAGCCTGTTAACCAAGAGGCAGTTGTCCTAGACCAGAGATAGATGTCTGAGAGGTGGTGTGGAGTTCACCTAAAACAAAATTCACAATATAGGAGGTGGCCCATTTGTCACTCTGCTTATCAGGTTCTAATTCTATTCAACCAGCACTCACTAAGTATCTCCTATGCATAAGTCTGGTAAGAGCTTCCACTCTCATACCTGTGTCTCCAGGAAAGGCTTCCTTTTACAGCTACCACTAGTAACTCTAATTCATAGATTAATCATTATTTAGGAAGAATTATTGAGTTGGATGGGCTTCCCAGGTGGTGCTAGTGGTAAAGAACCCACCTGCCAAAGCAGAAGACATGAGAAACACGGATTCAATCCCCAGGTCAGGAAGATCCCCCCTGGAGGTGGGCATGGCAACCCACTCCAATGTTCTTGCCTGGAGAATCCCATGGACACAGGAGCCTGGTGGGCTACAGTCCATAGGGTAGCAAAGAGTCAGACACGACTGAAGCAAGTTAGTGCATGTGTACACACATGCACACCACACATGCTACCCCAGCTCTGGGAGATCTCCTAACTCTCCCAGGCTCCTCCTACAGGCCAGGTGTTTAACAGCAAGTTGACTCACATCTGGCCCTATCCTGACCTTAACCACTAGGTTCTAGTCCTGGAGAAGGGAAAGGCTACCCACTCCAGTACTCTGGCCTGGAAAATTACATGGATACAGTCCATGGGGTCGCAAAGAATCGGACACGACTGAGCGACTTTCACTTTCCAGCACTGGGGTTTTCTTTGTTCCCTAATTCCCACCTTATGGCCCAATCACTGAAACATGAACATGCCATGTTTTCTTGGGCCTTATACCTTCATTTCTTTAGTCTTTCTGACTGTATCCTGCTCCTGAAACCAAAGTCTTCATCATTGGATCTCGATATCCAGATGTTCCAGATCCTCCCTGCCTGAATCTTGACCTATTAATACAGTAATCAATTCCCCCTGTCATTTCCAGTAACTCTGGACCTTCTTCCTTTCAATCTTCCCCCAATTCAAACTTCAGTGAGAGACAATCAAGAACTCATGAATACATATATATTTATTTAATTCATAATATAGCATTTTTGGATGGGCTGGGATATTTTAGAGGGATGAGGCTGTGTAATCCACAGATGCTCAGGTTTTTGTCACTAGGAGAGACACTATTGGTCCAGAGCTCCCAGGGCAAACAAGCCTGGGATAAAATATTTGATAAAAAATAGTCCAACAATAGTCCAATAAATATTCTAGCCAACAACAATGACATAGCATATGTCTGAAGCTGGCAGATCAGACTGTAGAAGGCAGTTTCACCTGACCTGATGGCAGTCAACCTGGCCAACCTGAAATACACAGCCAAGTATAGCCCAATGGCTGTGAGGCTGCAGTTGGCTTCAGGAATTGAAATAAGTGTGGGAGAGGTTCTCATCTGTCAGCCTCACATTCTCCATTCTGTAGAAGAAATGGTATCAAATATTTGCGCTTGTCAAAAAGTCCATTCGTGGATTGCTCCATCCAGGTAGTCATATATAAATATGTAAACCATGGAAGCTTAGAAAATTCACCTAGTGTATTTTAGCTGAGAAGAACATGGACGTGATTTTGCTGCAATTTGAAAGTCACTGCATCCAGAGTTTACACAACGGAATCACATGATAAAAACACATACAGATGCAGTTACTCTTACATACAAGTAGCCAGAACTCCAATGTGGCATTAAAATTTCTTTCATATCTCAAAACATGTTTAACTTTATTGTTATTTTTGTGCTTTTTTCAATAAGACAATATAAAAAGTAAAAATAAGCATAAATTGCAGACAAAAGAATAATTTGCTAGGAGAAAGGATTGTAGGAGAACAGACTGAGGAGAGCAACAATGAAAACTTATGCAGTAACCTTCCTTGAAGATATTAAATAAAGGTCTTACTTCCTTTGTCCAACTGGGTTTAGCTAGAGGTAGTCAATGACTTCTCCTAAGGTACCTGGAATTGCCAGAATTCTATGAAAGTCCTTAAGTTTACTGAAGTATCTGGGATTCACCACATCCCCACCATTTTTTTTTTTTTTGGAACGTACTTTTCATTATTTGGCTCAGAAACTTCATTGCTTACCCCAAACCCAGTTTAATTTCCTACTTTATTCAGTAGGCTTAGCTCTGAGTGATTTTTGGCAATAACCAAAACATAAATCCACATTCAAAGAACAGAGTTTGAAGAGACTGAAAAATTATTGAAAACAATTGTGCCACATGCTCCAAACAATTCCAAACAATTCCCCAAGAGCTTTTGAGGAAGACAATACTCATTTATATGTATGAGTTCTAGGACATCTGCAAAATAATATCAGTACAGCTCAAATGGAGTAGCCAAGCTTTTCTGCCCAGAAAACAACACCAATATGGATATCAGAGTACAACAGGGCAACTTTGATTATTCATTCATTCATACATTCACGCAATTAACATTAGCCAGGCAACTACTCTGTTACACACACTATGTCAGGTGTTAAGAATACCACCACAACAAAAAAGACACAACCCCTGCCCTCAAGGTATTCACAGTCTAGGAGGGAGGATGATTCTTAAATATCAAACCTTGGTATGCATCAGAATTACCTGGGGGAGCTTGTTAAAAATGCTAAATTCCACTTATGTGCCCAGACATTTTAATTAAGTAGATCTAGGTTGGAGGTCTACTTTAAAAATCAACTGTTTTAACAAACACCAAAAATAGTTCTAACAGGTGGTCTGAGGATCACACTTTGAAAAACACTGTTATACAATGTGATTATTGCTGAGAAGGGGGCATGATCATGGTGCCACGGGAGCTCCCAAGAGGAGAACATAACCCAACCTAGGGGTTCAGGAATTAAATCCTTTGTGGGGCAGAAGTAGGGAAAGGTAGCCCAGGCTAGAGTCAAAAGTAGGGTGGAGACAATGAAGCTTTGTCCCAGGGCACTACAATATAAAGGCACAAAAAATGAATGGCATCGGAGACCCGAGGTTAACTTAAAGAAAATTGAAACTGGAATGGAGGTGGAGTGTTCTGCGTTGACAGCATTTTCACACTATTCCCTTAATTTAAGAACAATTCCTGCTGTTTACTCTGGACATCAAAATAGTTACTAATGTTTCTATTCCAGGCCCAGAGAACAACTTGTGTAAATAGTTAAGCTTGGTTAGAACGATCAATGTGAGGGGGAAGGTGGCAAAAGATGAAGCTGTGAAAGCAAATAGGGACTTGAAAAGCCAAACTGTAAGTAAGTAACTGGGACTTTCTATTGAATGCCAGTGAAATATTTTATGAAGGGGTTGAAATCATCTGTTTTGTTTAAGAATTTGGGCATAGGCCCTAGAGGAGAGAGAGACCAGAGTTAACTTAGAAATGAAAGACATCATTTTAAAGCACTGCTACACTGTATTGGGGCTGAGGCTGAGCAAAGGAGAGTAATATTTGTTGCATACTTAGCAAAATGCCATGCTTCATAGTTAAGTATGCCATACTAATGCCATACTTAACTAAATGCCAGGTGCTGTGCTAAGCAGTTTACATGTGCTATCTTTTTTCATCTTTGCAAACAGCCTTGTGAGGTAGGTATTATTGTACAGAAGAGGAAACAGCGGCTCAAAGAAGTGAAGTACTTGCTCTGGGTCACACAGCTAGTAAATGGCAGAGGAAATAGATTATTTTAATTCAAAGGCTATGATGAGCTTTCCCACACAGCAAACTATTTCCCAGCACTGCTGAATCTTACTGAGGTTGCTTGTTTCCTGATTAGCAGTAAGTATGTAGGGTTTTTAAAACCCCAAATACTGACTTTGCCACTAGATAGGTAAGTTTGAGCCTGCCATCTGTATCTGAATCAGTCTTGCTTTCCATGTTAGGTTTAAAAACAGTACAAAACTGTAATTTAGGGGATTTTTATAGATATTTTGTCTCTCCTGCAGAATACGAAGTCATTTGACAGCAGGAACTGTGGATTATCAATATGTCAGCTCTAGCGTGGTACCTGGCATCTAATAACTTGTTGAATGAATGAAGGAATGAACGCCCACCAAGGTGGTGGAAAGGAAGAAGGGGAGAAGTTTTGGCATTGTTTCAAGGTTCCAATCTGGGGGCTTGTTACAACTACCATGTTGTATGACAGTAATATTTTCACAACTCCCAAGATGTAGACTCTTTGAAGCCGACTTAGCTCCTGAAAGGAGAAAGCTCTGGTGCTGACACTCCAAATTACAGAAGAGGAACTGACAGAAGCGTCAACCATAAAGCTTAATTCCCTTCAATGATTGCAGTAAGGACTGGGTTGAAGTTTACATCTGCATTTGCCATGAAGGGTTGGCTAAGCAAATGAATAGTGTAAACAAGATCAGAAGAATGATTATTCAACCTGTTTAAGAAAACAGACTATTCTCAGGCATTCTTAAGCACTTCAGAAGTGTTTTATCTGAAAATATAAGTCCATTTATATGGAAATAGTTGTTGCATCTACAACACTCCATTTTTATTAAGTAAAGAAAGCCGGTTCCTAAAGAACCTCCATTATGCAACTCTTGTTTTTTTAAGCCTAATTCTAGCAACTGTATGCTACTTGAAACTCGTAAAACTGTCTTTGAAATATTCTGTGACAGAATTTTTAACAGTTTAGACAAACTTTCTCCATTAGGTAGCACCAATGAAAGTGTGCTACACATAACACAACTACCTGGATCAATTTTCTACCCAGCAAGAGCATCTCTTGTGCAGGCTTGTCTCCCCATGTCTCCTAATCCAGTCTAGAGCTCTTCGCACCATCTGTGTCACTATTGCATGTGTATGTGTGTGTGAGCAGAGGGACGAATGGCGGGATGAATGAGGGGAGGGGAGAAATGATTTTGATGTTCCCTTTAGGGGACAAAAATGGATGGTATAATTTATTTTCCCTTCCAATATATTTCTCACTCAAATGAGTAAATTAAAAAGTTCATTATGTATATATAATTATAAAATGAATATATAATATATATTATTTATTCATTTTATATATATATTATATATACACATACATGTTTTCTTTATAATAAATCCTTGATTGTAGGTTTTCATAAAAAGCTACATATAATATGGGATCATTTGACATTTCAAAATTCTACTTGACCAAATCAGCCAGTACTAGAAAGGCTGACACATCCCTGCTTTCTGGCTGGCTAGCCCCTTGTTCAGAGCATCTTTATACATTATTTACCTAGAATTCCTTCCAATATCATTTATACTCCTAAATCACTGGGAAGTTTGAATTCTTCAATGACAAGAGAAGAATTCTCCAAATTTGTTCTCCAATGGCTTGAACCCAGACTACTCATAATTTGTTCTGAGAAACTCAATACATTAATTCAAATACAAGCTTTAATGCACAAAAATTAAATCTATAATATCTAGTTCTTTTGGATGTTTCAAATGAACTTCATTTTTGTATCGTGTATATTGGACACTAACTGAGGTTTAGGAGGGGAAGCACTGCTGAACTGGAGAGCCAATGAATTATTACATGCTCTCTTGAAACTTAATGGCAAGCTTTCATCCCAGAAACATAAGGGGATTCTTGAGGCCTGCAGTTGCATTCCTGCCGCTCAGGGTAATCAATAAAATCTGGGGCAGGCAAGCCAGACAGGATCATTAGGGATTTGTTCCAGATTGTGAATGTTGGACAAACGGGAAGAATGAAGGTCACATCAAAAGTATGAAGATGGAGAGAGTTAGCTGGGTCATAGAAAGATAGCATGTTGTTGTCATAATCCAGAAGGACACCCAGGCGCTTCAACTGTGGAGGCACGTCCACCAGCATTTCCTTGTTGTTATGTCTCACTACGAAGTTACTATTGCATCGCGAGAAGACCCACGAGGAGGCGTTCTTGCCAATCCATTCATTCTTGGGAGCTGATTTGTAGGCAATGCCAACTGCATACCTGTGAGACAATGGAAAGGAGATCACATCTATTCATGATCTGAGTTATGCTAGACACCATTGGGCTTCCCTGTGGCTCAGATGGTAAAGAATCTGCCTGCAATGCAGGAGACCTGGGTTTGATCCCTAAGTTGGGAAGATCCCCTGGAGGAGGAAATGGGAACCTATCCCAGTATTCTTGCCTGGAGAAGCCCATGGACAGAAGAGCCTGGCAGGCTACAGTACATGGGGTCACAAAGAGTTGGACATGACTGAGCGACTAAGCACAGCACAGCACAGACATCATACAGGACATCTAAGCAATAGAATACACGTTTCTTCCTTAAATAGTTTACATTTAGATCCATAACAATGATAGCACTAGAGCTTTAAAAAAAGTTAGCAATTAGAGTGCTGTAATTTTCAACTCCTAGCTCAGTATATTTTCCATGATTTGATTTTTTTTTTATTTTTAACAGTATGATTTTATTTTTTATTATTATTTTTTTTTCACTTTACAATATTGTATTGGTTTTGCCATACATCAACATGAATCCACCACGGGCATACACGTGTTCCCCATCCTGAACCCCACTCCCACCTCCCTCCCCGTACCATCCCTCTGGGTCATCCTAGTGCACCAGCCCCGAGCATCCTGTATCCTGCATCGAACCTGAACTGGCGATTCATGGGATGATTTGGGAGAATGGCATACATGATTTGATTTTTTAAAAACTGGAACGTTTTTCTAAGAGTGGTTTCCATCACTTGCCTTTTAACCTTGACCTACTGGTATTATACTTATACTATCAAACTGAATCTCCCAGGAACCCAACAACAGGGGGAAAGAAAAGTTGGATCCACTCACCATGTGGAGGACCCCATGACCACCTCCCAGTAGTGGCAACCGCTGTCAATGAATATATTTCCTGCTGCCCCATAGCACCCAGTGCCACTAAACCTCTCTGGAGTATGGCTCTTCTTCAGAGAGCTTTCTTCCTTCTCCATCTGCAATCCATCATTGGAAATCTTCAACTTCTTGTGAGTCATTTTGGGATCCAGTTTAAAGGGTTGGCCTGAAAAATAAAGTAGAAAAAAAAAAAAGAAAATGCATGAGAAAGTATGTAAGAATTCTCTCCTGTTTCTGCAGGACCATCACTATCAGAGGAACCTCGACATAATGATCATTCTTGAGTCAGTGAAAGCTGAGTGGTGTTTGGATTATATGAAAGAAGCAGGACAGAAGCCACTGTTTTCAACAAAATAAAAATAAGCTGTCCCCCCTTCATAGACTATCAAGTTAAAAGGGGCTCTCAAGGTCTTCCATTCTCAAATAACTTTTGTACTTTGTTTTATTTCAGTGGATGGTTTGGGATTTGAACAGATTTTAGGGGAAGGAGTATTTCAGGTAAGGCAAAGTGAGGGGATAGATGAGATAATTGCTGCTTGGTGGCAGAACAAAAAACCTGAGAACAACTCAACTACAGGACAAATTGTTTTGCCCTATAATTACTGGGATGTAAATAACATCTAATAGCTCACTTTGTTAGAGTGATTGTTGCATCATCAATAATTAGAGAAAATATCTGTTGTGTAGGATCATTCCCAACAAAGAATTCCTTAAAGTCATATGACAAAAGTAGTTAGTTACTAGGAGCCAACAGCTGGGTATGGCAAGAGCTGTATAATACAAAACACGTCTGACAGACACCGTTGGTCAATGTAACACCCACCCACTACTTTTTTTTCTCTTACCTGCTTTTACTATAGAGGCAAGAAAAGTTAAATACTCAAGCTCCTAGCCTCCCTTGCTGCTAGGGGTGACTAAGAAGATGGAAGCAGAAGTCAGATGGGGTGGAGGAAACTTCTGGGAAAATGCCTACATTCTTGGTAAAAGGGATAGTCATTGAATGTACCAGTGTTTTCCCCCTTATTTCTATTTTGAAAAGAAATGTCATCTGGAGGTTGCAGTGGGTAGGTTGGGACCATGTAGCAATAAGCCAACACACAAAAGGAGGAGGAGTCTTGGTCTTTTATGACATGCACCAGCCCTAAACTGCCTACCTTTGAGCTTCTTGCTATATGAAAGAGAGAAAAAAATACTATTTGTTTAAGCTGCTCCCAAATAATATTTGTCAAGCTAAATTAGATGGATTTTCCTGTCAAAAAGCATTCCTAACAGGTTTGGCTTCTCTGAAGGAGAATTTTACCAGATTATTACAAACAGTACTCTTTTATTCAGTTGCACCCCAAGTATGAAGGCAGAATGCAGAGAAAAATCTTCACTGGACTTTCCTGATGGGCCAGTGATTAAGAATCTGCCTGCCAAGGCAGGGGACATGGGTTCGATCCCTGGTCTGGGAAGATTCCACATACCATGGGGCAACTAAGCCCGCGAGCCACAACTACTGAGCCTGCATGTTGCAACCAGTGAAGCCCATGCGCCTAGAGCCTGTACTCTGCAACTAGAGAAGCCACTACGATGAGAAGCCCGTGCATGGCAACTAGAGGGCAGCCCCAGCTTGCCACTAGAGAAAGCCCACATGCAGCAATGAAAACCCAGCACAGTCAAAAATAAACAGACAAAAAAAATCTCTTCACTAATATCCTCCCAAGCCACCAGCTGTTTTCTGTATATCTCTGTGTCCACATACCTCCCAGGGGCACAAACAACCCCCCTGGCCCAAAGCACAGACTCCAACAACAAAGCTTCTCTACTTGGTGCCTCTGCCCTCTTACACTGCTGTAGGAGGTGCCAGCGTCAGGCTAAGAGTACTCGCTGCTTAGGAGGGCAAAGCTACTGTCTCCTTTTGCGATCACCACAACGTACTGTTTGTTTTGAGTCGGGTAGGTTCACTGTTGCGGCTGCCTGCTTGGTTTATGGCTTTAACAATGAAGATGTAGCGTGTTCCACTCTGCAGTCCGTGGACTGTGTAATGGTTCTGTTTGATGTTGGGCACGATCATCCAGCTATCCACAGAATTATACAGGCCTGTAATGTGGGGAAATCAAGGATGTTAATGTAAAAAAGGCAGGATGAGAAGCATACTGAGTATTCATCACAAGCCCCCCAAAGCGAATTTCATTTTGTTTTGAGTCGTGGAAGACATAGGGAGATGAATCCCCTCTGCTTCTTTTCTCCCACGGAGCTAAGCTTATGCCAGGCTTCTTGCCTCTGGTAATTGAATGTAACCACTAGTGAAAAGTTACTTCAATTTTCTGCCAAAGAATACAGGGAAAACTTCTACACAAAATCACAGAATCACGTCTTTCATAGCATCTCTAGGTCTTCACCCCAAAGGTTCAATCCTCTGAGATCTGAGTCTGACCCTCAAATGGGTAGAGCAGAACAGAATAACAAGGAATCTCAGAGCCAAAAGGCCAACTAGACACCATATTTCCCTCATTGTACAAATAGGAAACTAAGAGAGAAGGAAAGTGACTTGCCCAAGGCCACAGAGAGCTGAGAGTGGCACTGAGAGTAGAACCCTGGTCTCTTTAACCTAGTCCAGCGTTCTCTCCACTACACTGCTCCACAATTCATGGAGCAAACAATGTTCCTTTGTCATTGCAAGGCAGCAAAGCTTTCAAGGCTTATGATTCAGCTCTCCCACACCATTCTTACCCTTGCTTCTAATCTTGGTGGGCTTCAAGGTGTCATAGGGAAGCCAAGGAGATGACATGATAGTCAAAGTAAAATAGCATCTCCTTACTTCACAGTACTTATTTTACCCCTCCCTGTTTCTGATTCCAATACTCATTTCAGGTTGGGCAGTCCAGGAACAAATTTGTTGTCTGGAACCTTCTTCCCTCCCAAGTAGGGAAAGGGACCAGAGATCTAGGTTTCTGCTTTTGAAACTCTTTAGACCATAAACATTGACTTAAACAAAGAAAAATATACAGAATTAAAAACATGTATTTAGCTAAATTTTGATAAAAGAGGGATCGACATTCCAGTCTGTGAATTTACACTTATCTCTTCTGTTATCTGCTTTTCACTTTAACACTTTTTAACCATAATTCTACCAGAGGATGGAAAAGAAAGGGCAGAGAAAATGACTGGTGGATTTAGTTATTTCTATGCAGCTTTAGTAAAGATTAAAAATGAAATAATGATAACCGATTTGAGAAAGATATGATCAGGAAGGTTTTGTAATTAACTTTGGGGGAGGTAGAAGTCTAAATTAAAACTAGAAAAAGAAGCATAATGGAGTACAAACAGATATGCTATAGAAAGAAGAATAATTGGTGGCAATGTTCATTGATTCTCATGAAATGCCAATAAGGATGAGGGCCAGAAAAAAAAATGTTGGAGGGCTTGACTGCCAGTGTATCAATGCACAGTATGAGTCATAAAATACATATTAAATTTTAACAGTAGGAGGGAAATATATGATCTTTCAGGTATACTTATACCAATACAAAACAAAAAATCAAAAGAGAAAACAATCTTCACAATGAAGTATTATGCAGCTATGAAAAAAGAAGGTGGGAGATTTCTATGAACCGATAATGGAATGATTTCCAAGATATACTGCTAATTTTAAAAAGAAAATTACAAAAGAGTATAAGTAGTATGCTACCTTTTTCATGCAAGAAAGAAAGGCAAATTAGAAAACCTACATTATTTGCTTAGATTTACAAAGCAATAATAACAACAGGAAAGAAAAACCAGAAAATAATGAAGCTGGTTACGTACAAGGGATGGGGGTAGGGGAAGAGGATTAAAAGAATACAAGAGAGAATGACACTTCTCTGAGTATACCTTTTTTTTCATACCTTTCCCTTTCAGAAATAATGTTTTAGAAATTTAAAACATTTAAATGACACCAATATGAATGGTAAGAGTGGGGTCTAAAACTGAAAGCAAACAAACCAAATGAAGCCACCTGCATTTCAAATGTCAACAATCACAGAAAAGGGCAAGAAGAGAACTGTCAATAGATGCTCCAGTATTGTTTGTTTTTGTAGCGGTATGGGCAACGCCATTTTGAAACTGTTTCAGATATGCTATGGGATTGAGCAAATGAGTATATGTGTTGATGCTATTGGGAGCCAGGGTTCTCACTATGGAAGTAGGAACATCCAAGTATGAAATGAGGAGGGGGGGCAAGAAAGAACCTGTGGGGATGGGCTGGAGATATTGGTATGAACTCATTATTTCTAAAATGTGTATGTGTATGTGCATACATGTGTGCACATTTGTTAAGTATGTAGGTACATATATTATGTGTGAATATGTATATGTACATGGTTGTATTGTGTGTGTATTTTTCTAGTACCCAGGTCTTGGTCTCTAATAACATCCTGCCACGTAAAGGGACCAGGGTTCCTTGGAAAAATGGCTGATTTCAAGGCTGGAGCAGGGTATGGTCTAAAATGAGCCAATAACCTTTTGTTATGTTGCAAAGTAAGGAACTGCTCAAGAATTGCTCAAGAAAATGATGGGAGAATATAAGGACTCAGGAATCAGCTTAAAAAGCTCCAACTGGCTAAATTTGGGCGATCTGAGCACCAAAATAAGTAAGGGCAGTAAAGAATTATAAACGAATGAAAAAATAGAATTCATGAGTCCATACTGAGAAGTAAAAATATAAACAAATGAAGGATGAGACTTTTGCTTACAGTAAAATGCAGAGTGGCAACTTGTAAATGTGGGATGGGATGCTCACTTGGAAAAATCATTATTTTGCCATCATCAGAGTAAAGTTTGGATCAGGCGAGAATTATTGATTGATGCTAAAAGAGGGATGGAAGTAGGATGGATTTGATGAGGAAGCAGGATATTTTTATGGCCTTAAAGTATCACTGCACAGATTGATTATTAGCTGCAAAAGGAAAACTAGTAACTATACAGAGAAGAAATCAGATAACACCTTTGATCAGGTGATCAAAATCAGCATCACCAGTGAAGGGCATGTACACATTGTCTCCTGATGTGATATCCTAAGGAGAACACATCACTTACGTGATGGAAGCCAAAATTGCATAATCTGAATACAATCATGGGGAAACATCAGATACACTCAAGGAACAGCATAATAAACAAACAAAAGGGCACTTTAAAAAAGAATAACAATGTCATTAAAGACAAAGAAAGGCTGAAGAAATGCTCCAAATTAAAGAATGCTACAAATATGACAATTAAGTCCAGTACCTGATTCTAGACTATATAGGACAATATCGGGTTCTATATGTCATAAAATGTATTATTGGGTCAATGGTCAGGACTGGAATATGAATGGTGGATTAGTTAAAAGCACTGCATCAATGTCGTATCTGTTAAAGTTAATAACTGTACTGTGGATACATAAGAGAATTTCTTTATTCTTAGGAAACACATACTGAGGAATTTAGGAGTGAAAAGCCATGATGTATGTGATTTACTCTTAAATGGTTCAGAAAAAAACATAGTAATAGAGAATGTTAGCAAATGATAAAGGAAATGGAATAAAATATTAACAATAGGTGAATCTGGGTGAAGAGTGTATGGGTGTTCTTTGTGCTAGTCTTGCACACTTTTCAGTAATTTTGAAGTCATTTCTAACTTTTAAAAAGGTAAATATATGATCCTCTGGGTATCACTGAGACTTAGTGAGATGGGATTTATCACTTGTTTATGGTAATGGAGGTATACACCTTGTTCAAAAGGAAAAGACCACAATATGGAAATCCATGAACCTGAGTGTAAATGGGCATAGAGAGCATTTGCATGAGAACAAGACTGAGGGGAAATAGAAGTTAATCTTTGTGACTGTATGTTACAGACCGCCTGGCAGCCAGAAGTTATAGCCAGTTGCTTTTATAATACAAAATGCAAAATTGAAACAGAGGAAAGAAATACAGTAATGGGGAAGACTATTATCCAAACATTTGTTGGAATTTTCATTCAGCCAACAGCATCATCTGAAACACTATTGGCCTATGACCATTTCAAATCTTACATAAAGTGGGAAGAAAGTTCAAAATAAAGGAGAAAAGCTAAAAAAAATAAAGAGAACTATTTCTCCAGATAAAGTTCTAACCAACAAGGAAGAAATTTCTGGTTAAAGAAAATGTGGAGTTTTACTATTTTAAGATTCTTCATATAAATGGTATCATGTAGTATTTGTCCTTCTGTGTCTGGCTTATTTCACTTAGCACAATGCCCTCCAGGTTCATCCATGGTACTGCATGTGGCAGGATTTTCTTCTTTTTAAAGGCTTAATAATATTCCATTTTATGTATATACCACATTTTCTTTATCCATTCATCTGTTGATGGACAGCTTTTTATATGTCAATCACACCTCAATAAAGTGGTTTTTAAAAGAGAAAATGTAGGAAAACCTCAAAGGAAAGTGGCTCTCACAAACAGAGTTCAGTCAACGGTGGCAGGCCAGACCAGCATGTAGGACTGGAATCTTCATGAATATTTATTCTGAGTAAAATAGTTTCAACTTATCTGCCCATTGCCATCCAAAATTTTGCTTCAGGGTTCTGCCTTTGTCCCTGTCTTATTCCACTTTTCTATCAATGATCAAAGGAGAAAGACATAGAAGGCAGGCTGGGAGGGAAGGTAAATATATTGGGAGGCAGGAACTCCCCCCAAAAAATTTAGCTGGCTGGGTAAGGAGTCAGAACTAATCAGATAAAAATGTCCCTAGGAATAAATTCAAGATGTTGTATTTCAGTGTAAACACTCAATTGTATAGGAATGGGATTTTGAGTGCCTAGGGATTTCAGCTTACTATATGTTCAGTCAACACAATAGTCAATGTGGCTACTAGAAAAAAGGTATAGGGTAAGGGGATATCAGCTAATACACAAAAGCAATAATTCAGCTATCCTCCATGGACTAGGACTAATTAGTAGCTAGTTTAATTAAAGGGGCATTAAGCTTGAAGTCTGAAAAGCTTGGGTTCAAATCATGATTCCCTCAGTTTGTAGCTCTGTGACCTTGGACAACTCATTCAACTTGAGCCTCAATTTCTATGTCTATAATTTCATAATTATAAAATAATTAATATAATCTATTTCATAAGGCTAAGGGAGAAGTCATGAGGACCAAATGAGATAACATATATGGGAGTGTCTATAAATGGAAACACATACATATGTAAATTACTATTATTATTATTCACCTGGAGGAAGTCTTGGGCCTTTTATAAGGAAGCACTGACAATTATTTATAGCTGCACAACTGAATGGGCTATTTTGCTAGAATTTGGCTATCCATTACTGGCAATGTTTGAGCAGAGACAGAACAACCACCTACAAGGTATCTGGTAGAAGGGAAGAAGATTTGACTAGATGACTTCTTAGGTCCCTTCCAATTCTAAAATGCTATGATCCTATCACTATTAAGAATTATCCTTTAAGCTTTTCTTTACAAAGGACTATCTATCCTTGAAAATAGAGGTAACAGCCTTTTGATCTTTGTCATTTCTTAGACTTTTTCTCAATTCTCAGAAGATCACTGCTCTCCCCATATCAGGAAAGAAAAGCACAGTAACTGGCTTTAAGACTTTCCAGAGCATGAGAGGCCACTGTAAACATGTATGCTGGGGAGGCCTTAGCATTTTGCAGCTTCACAACCTGAACAAACACCCAGGAACGCAGCTACCAGGGCCAAGTGGCTTAGGTTGGAGCTGCACGAGGCAAGTGTTTTTTTTAGAGTTGGACCCCAAATGTCCTCTCACCTCCCCACCCCGCCATGTGGCCCTAAATTGTCACAAGATGGGAAAAGGAAGCCTTTCAGGAGGGTTTCATCAGAAAAAACTCCTTTCACACAGGTCTGTGAAGTCAGACACAGAAGCACAAACACAAGATAAAAAGAAAATACTAATTTGCAGCTATGCAGATGCAACCTTAGTGTGCAAGTTGGTTCCAATCTTGAATTCAGCTTTAATTTTGCTTTCACTTCTATTTTCTCCAGCAGGTTGAGGGGAACTTGCAGCTTGAGTTAAGGTCCTATGTCTTGTTCCAATTCATCAGAAGATAAAACCATAACATGTGAGCTAAATGACTGCTTTCAGAAAATCTTTCATTTGGTGGCTCACTGATGCATTTTTATATTTGGTGTAATTTTTGGAGGAAACGGAGAAGGGATAGAGGGAAGAGTGACAGAGGCAGGAGGCTTGTCACTTATTCACTGATAAAAATGGGTACAGTAAAGGAAGCAGTAGTCTTTGAATGTAATGTTTTTTACCATGATAATGAAGTGGAAGAACAGTCAAGAAGAGAGATGTTCACACACATAGAATCAGCAATGATTGTGACTTAACTACTCAGGAACGAATTCTGAGCTGTGTTCGGATTTCAGAGAGTGGAGTGACATGGATTAACTCAAGAAAGGCTAAGGATTACATAAACAAATGGGAGTGGCCCCAGTGACTGCACAGCAAGGAAATACACAACTTGCTTGTTACCCATCAGTAAGGTCTTTGCAATGTGCTGGGGGAGATTGCACTGTCTATACAACACTATACTAAACAGCCTAGCATGTCTTACAAACACTTGCCTCGTGGCGCCCCGGCCAATCTTGAGCAGCTTACTGCTTCCTTACATTTCCTTATCTCTGGCCACAGGCCCCAACTACACCATGACTTACTGATGAAGTTAGCCTGGCCAGTGAATATGGTGTACTGAAGCTCATAGGAGCTGATGCTGAACTCATCATCCGAGATCCAGTGGACCGTAATGGTGTCATGGGAGGCAGTACAGAGTTCCTCTCGGATAGATGGTGGGTTGGGGGCTGTAACGAAAGGTGGAAAAGAAGGTAAGGAAAACATACTCTCTGTTCTAGCATTTTATAATTGTTACTCTTGCTAACCAACCCAACATCTCCTGGAAAGGAGGTTTTCTTAAAAAGAAGCTTTAGATTGCACATACCACACAACCTGAAGTCAAGTGCTGAGACCTCAAGTTCCCCTAACCACTTTTGCTTTAATGATATAGGGATTTTAGGCAAAGATCTAAGCCTAAGTTACTCAGTAGACCCATTGTCTACTTGGCCTGCACTAACACATACGTAGCTATTACAGCAACGTAGTCATGTGTTTCCTTATTATATGGCCTTCAATCTACTTTCTTTTTATTTCAAAATAAGTTGTATTATATATTGGCAGTATTAATAGGAATTAGTTATGCAAATTAATATGAGTTTCCTCATCTGTAAAACGATGATAATTCATGATAATTACCTCACAGATTCCTTGTAAGGACCATGATGTAAAATTAATATATAGTGTCTGGCTTAAAGGAGATGCACCATCAATGACACCTATTTTAATATAGTAACAAAGATAACTACAAACACAAAGCTATTGTGTGTGTACATCTCCTCATGAAACGATCATTCAAACATCCTGAAGGCAGTCAGTATTTTTAACAGACAGGTTGTTGCCCTCATTTTCTAAAATTCTCTCTGCAAGTCAGATATTTCTTACATTTTTCTTCCTATTCTGCTAATTCTTAAATTTTCTTACAAGCATTTGGGTGGTACCTGTGCCCATGTGAGAAATTCTCTAATATTCTTTAATTACTACCCGAGTTCTACCCCTATAACAGGCTTCGTTATATTACTGACAGGCTCGTAAGGAGAAAACCATCAGCAACTTCTTGTTTTTTACCTTTAAGTAGGGATGATGTGTATACCCATTCTGTCCTTGGAAATATTTGATAAATCATTTCTATTTTCTGTTACATTAATTAAAATATATTCTATCTAAAAAGATATATGTATCATTTTAAAGATTATAAAGGCATTTTTATAATATTGTCCTTTTCAGATTATTTTAAAGTAAAAGCCTACCAAAAGAAAAGGACTAAAATGGAAAGGAAAGCACAGTATTTTCACACCTGTTAAATAATCTAGCCCCTCCAGCAGTTTCTTTTCTCTGGAAAAATCTAAAGCAAAGTTTTCAAAGGCATCATTAAAATTGATGTCTGGAATCAGAACTTGAGAAGATGCAGTTGCCATAGCGACCCTGAAAGAGAGAAAAGTGTATCAATATATATCAAAATAGATTTGCAACCTTTATCCAATGTTTGATTTCTGGTTTAACAAGGTGAAGATAAATGACTGGTAGGACTTGATTAAAATGAAAAATATCATATCTGTCCTTTTCCAATGGAAACTATTTAAATTTTAATCATCAGGAACCAATTAAGGGTTATACCATATTTATTCACATATGTTCACTCCTCAAACACACTCCCCCATCCTGTCTTAATTTGAAGAAGTAAATACAGGATTTTTTTCCCTCTGCATCATTTTCCATCTGGCAGGCAGCATCAAAACTAGACCTCTGAAAGCTTGGTGACAGCAGTTTGAGAGATTTTTTTTTTCTCCCCCTCTATTTTTTTTAATGTTAATCAATAACCCAGCATGCTAGGGCTTGGTTAAAATCTTCCCCTAAATACTATACTTTGTTTGATCTTTTATAACATTCACATTTAATTTTATTGCTCTCTAGTTATATAATGCTATGATAGTTTTATCTCCCTAACTAATTGTAAGAGTCTCAAAAGCAGGATCCACATTTTATACCATGGTCCCTAACACAGTGTTGGACACATAGTGAATAACTAATTGTTGAATGACTAACACCACCACCACAAATGGTAACTTTTATTGGGCATTCAGTATGTATAAGACACCATGCATGCACTTTACACACATTATCTAAGTTACTCCTTACCATAACCCTATGTAGCAAATGTTATTTCCATTTTGTAAACGAGACATAGTAAGGTTAAGGAACTTGCTCAAGGTCACACAAGGGTCAGAAAAAAAGAAATATAACTGAACCCATGTTCATTGGATTCTAAACTCTATACCCTTAACCATGTAGACATTTACTTTAAAAAAAAAAATTAAGGTATATTTTTACATACCTCAGCAATTCTCAAAAATTATTCCACATCAGAATTATCTCTGAGCTTTGATTGAAACATACATATTTAGGCCCTGTGCCTGACCTGAATCAGAGCCAGTGAGAATTCTTGAGCATGCAAATAACAGTATGGAAAGAAACATTAACGTGGCAACAGTATGCACCTTAGAGTGGAGAGAAGAGGCACTGAATGTAGGACGACCAGAGAGGAAACTTGTATGGTGAACTAGTTATAAGGGGATGAGGAGTTAAACAAATACATCTCCTCATGCACGGATACCCTGTTACACATCTACAACAATAGCTTTTGGCTGTTTCTGAAAATAGAGATGTTGCGGGAATAAATTTCAGGCCAGGATAAACAAGTGAAAGACTAATGTAATGAGAGCCCCTGAAGCATTTTAGGCAGAGGAGTGATGAGTGCAAATTTATATTTCAAGAACAATACTCCAGCTGCAGTGGATGGGCTGGAGGGGGTCAAAACCAGAGGCAGATCAGGTTTTTCAGTTGTCTGGGAATGAGCAGAAAGTAAAGTGGTGACAGAAGAAGTATAGACAAATAAAACAGAAAGTTAATTCATAAACATGAAAATGAATAGCCAACAATATATTTAAAATCCCAACTACATGAGAAATCAAAGAAATGTAAAGTAAAATGAGATAGCATTTATAATTATAAATAAACGCATCATAGCAGCTTTTCATGTCTCTATTAAATAAGCCTACATATTTTTATTAGGACTGAAAATGACTCAGATTTTGGAGGCCAAATTTAGCATTACATGTGAAAATAGGTTCAAATGTAAATATTCTTTGATAGTACAGTTCTAATTTATAAAAATTTTTTAGTCTATGAGTTTGGTTTTAATTCTTAAGCCTTATGATCACATAATTTACAAAGTTTGTGCTGCTGGTATATCTCCTCTAATTTAATCCTTCTAACTGAGTTGGCTAAAGCACCATTACTAATCACACATATACAGCAGTTCTACAGTTGTGTGTTGTTTTTGGATAGCTGTTTAAAAGACAATTCTGAATTATAACTTGGTCTGACTTAGTAAAGCAAAGTTTGCTACTGTATCTTGTCATGCTGAATTTTAAAAACAACTGACCTTATAGATTATCTATAAAAATGGATAATCTATAAACAGCTTAAATATTCTTTATTTAGCATTATATATAAACCACACTAAAATGCCTTTCATTAACTAAAGGGCAACATTTTAGGTACAGAGAATTTTAATTAAATTGGCATGTACTGTGCTTAGTCACTCAGTCGTGTCCAACTCTTTGCGACCCCATAAACTGTAGCCTGCCAGGCTTCTCTGTTCATGGGATTCTCCAGGCAAGAATACTGGAGAGGTTTGCCATGTCCTCCTCCAAGGGATCTTCTTAGCCCAGGGATAGAACCCAGGTCTCCCACACTGCAGGCAGATTCTTTACCATCTGAGCCACCAGGGAAGCCCAAGAATACTGGAGTGGGTAGCCTATCCCTTCTCCAGGGGAATCTTCCTGACCCAAGAATCAACCTGAGGTTTCCTGCATTGCAGGCAGATTCTTTACCAACTGAGCTGTCAGTCATTAGTAAGGGGGAAGGAAAAGCTCTCTCAGTTAAAATTTTATTTTAACTGAAGTCCTGGTTCTTAATACGTAACAATGATTAATTGTGAGGAAGAATTTCAGACCCTGTGAGAGAGACCAGTGAGAAAGATATTTAGGTTATGTAGATTATTCTCAAGCCATACCAGAATTAGCTATCTATTCCACCTACCACAGAGGCTATACTTGAGCCCATGAAAATAAGATTTAGATATAGAGAGCTAGGAATCATCAACAGCTAGATGGTAACCAAAACCCTAGGAACTACAAGTCTGCAACAGGGAGAATATGCAATAAGAAAAGAAAACAGCTTAAGACAGAAGCACAAAGAACAACAGCATTAAGGGGATAGGTCAAGGAAGAGTTGCTCACAAAGGCAAATGAAACCAGATATGTAGAGGGAAAACCAGGAGTGTTCTCAAGCTAAGGGCAGAGAAATTTCAAGTAAAAACGGTCAGTAGGGACAAATGCTAAGAGACCAAGCAAGATGAAACAGTAAGATAAAACAAAGAAATGTCTATTATAATTCAGCAACAAGTTATTCATCAGGTGACCCTGAAAAGAATACTTTCAGTAGTGTGGTAGTGGCAGAAGACATTTCAGGGAGTTGAAGACTGAGTGGGTATGATAACATGCAGTGGTCTAAATATGTTTTATCTCTGCTCTCATGAAATTCCACTTAAATGACAAAGGGAAAAAAAAAAAAAAAAAACCACCGTGAACCCACAAAGACAAAGGGAATGGAAAAAGAGATGCAAGTAAGATATTGTCAACAAATGTTTGGAAACTAGAAAGGGAATGGATGAGTGGTAACCAACCACAGAGCAGAGAAAGCTGGATCAAGAAGGCAACAAGATGAAGCTGATTTAATGTCACAGACAGTTGAAGGTTTGCATGAGAAACAGCTACACTGTCAGATCCACTCAACCAGAGACTATGCCTCTCTCATCCTGATGCCAAACTAAAAGCAGTCCTAAAACCCTTTCCCTGCTGGGCTCCTGGAATAGTGGCAGTCAGACTTGTACCCTTCATTGCTCCCCTCACTCCCAGAAGCAGGAGATTGGTGGGTTCCTTCCAGGGCTAACTAAGCCAAGAGAAAACACCTACAGAACTAACACACACGGGGTCCACTCACTAAAAATCTAACATCCCGCCTTAAAATCCTATAGCAAAGCTCACCAAGCAACAAAATGTTCTCATTCTCTCAGATATTCCAATCACCTTTTAGTGCTTAAATTCAAAAAGGCAGCGAAAAGCTCCCCAAACATTTAGGGAAAGACAGAAACTAACAGAGAAATGGAACATGGAGGAAACCAAGACAATGCAGTTTAGAAGAAGACATTTTTAATGATCATTAATATCATCAGGAAGATAAATACAGTAAGTCCCCTACATACAAACCTTCAAGTTGCGAACTTTCAAACATGTGAATGTAAGTTCCATCAGCGTCAGGTGTGAGTGAAACTGTAGCTTGCCCTCCATCTCTATTGCTGACAATCCTTCAGCCCTACCATCTCGCACCCCCTCTCCCTCTTCCAGTCAGTAACTCTTACCTGTTCACTTGATGCCAGCCCCCTGTATGCCAGCTGTTGTACTGTTCTACTGTACTTCTCAAGGTACTGTACTGTAAGATTAAAAATTCATTATTTTTTGTTTGTTTCTGTGTATTATTTATGTGGAAAGTATCACAAACCTACTACAGTATAGTACTGTGTAGCCAATTATGTCGGAGAAGGCAATGGCACCCCACTCCAGTACTCTTGCCTGGAAAATCCCATGGACGGAAGAGCCTGGTAGGCTGCAGTCTATAGGGTCGCTCAGAGTCGGACACGACTGGGCAACTTCACTTTCACTTTTCACTTTCATGCATTGGAGAAGGAAATGGCAACCCACTCCAGTGTTCTTGCCTGGAGAATCCCAGGGACGGGGGAGCCTGGTGGGCTGCCGTCTCAGGGGTCGCACAGAGTCGGACATGACTGAAGTGACTTAGCAGCAGCAGCCAATTATGTTAATTGGGTACCTAGGCTAACTTTGTTGGATGTATAATTTGGACTTATGAACATGCTCTCAGAATGGAACTCATTCGTATGTAGGGGACTTATTGAAGTTTGTATACATAAAGCAAGGACAGAATGCTAAAAAAGAAGCAAGGATCAAGAACGAGCTCTTATTAATAAAAATATGAATCCTTATATTAAAAATGTAATAGAAGCATTGAATGAAAAATAAAGGAAACATCTTAGACCTAGAAGATAAAGTCACGGAAAGTAGTGAAGAACAAAAGTTAAAATTTTACATAACCTCCTGCTCATTCTGCCTCTGTAACTCAGCTTGCTCCTTGCAAAGTCTGGGTCACTTAGGTCATGTAGTCTCAGAAAGTGGGGACTTATAATACTAGGAACTGGAGCTTATCTCACTCACCCTTGTCCAGCTCTTCGCAATTGCTCAGCCCCTGAAAACCTGCTTAATCATGCCTGTCTGTGGAAAGGTCAGGCACCCCCCTCCCCATCTTGACTCCTGTTCCCATGCACAGGAAACCCCTTAGTTTAAACCAGCCTATTAGCAGCTAGTGTTGCCCACTAGTCTGTCTATAAAAACTCTGGAACCCATTGGTTCGGGGCTCAGAGCTTGGCAATGGCACCCCACTCCAGTACTCTTGCCTGGGAAATCCCATGGACCGAGGAGCCTGGTGGGCTCCAGTCCATGGGGTCGCTAGGAGTCGGACACGACTGAGTGACTTCACTTTCTCTTTTCACTTTCATGCACTGGAGAAGGAAATGGCAACCCACTCCAGTGTTCTTGCCTGGAGAATCCCAGGGACGGGGGAGCCTGGTGGGCTGCCGTCTGTGGGGTCGCACAGAGTCGGACACGACTGAAGCGACATAGCAGCAGCAGCAGCAGCAGAGCCTGGAGTGTTAACTCCTCTGGGCCCACCAGTGTAATAAACCTGAGTTCTCCAGCTCTCTGAGTGTGGTGCTTGGTTTCTTGATTACTGGTTTCTGCCACATTTCTGGAGGCCCCAGTGAGATTTCAACCACACCAGCCCCTTGAGCTGCCAGACTGGTGGCTCGGTCGGGCTGGAGTGAAGGAAGCCACTTCAAGTGGAATTGAGTGGAGAGACAAACAAGGAGGTGCACCACCTGACGGTATTTGGGGTTCTCTTTTGCACAGGCGTCTGACTCTCCAGATGGCCAAGCCCTGACTGGACTCATTGGCGGGACAGACCAACACACCAGGAATGGCCATAGGATCAGGTAAGGCCCTGGGGCCAGTCCCCAGGCAGTTGCTACCCCAACGGGCAGAAGGGGAGACTGATCACCTCCTTGGAGCTCCCAGGAAGGGAGCATCAGATAGGGAACTCAGGAGAAGAGAGGCATTGTGATAGCCTCTGGATGATTGCGAGTGCATGATTGCTGATTAAATGGAGTGAGAGAAATTTTTCTTTTTGGAAACTGCAAAACCAATTCTTTTTGCATATGTAATTAAAAACAACTAGCTTGTTAAAAGGCCTGCCTAGGAAAAAACTTAAAGTTAACACTTTCCATGTCCTTGAAATACACAGCCCACTCACTTTGCCTGAGATCTCAGCCTTGGGCAAACTAGAACTTCAAGCAAAGGAAAAAAAAAGGGGTCAAAGAGATATTTTAAATCTCAAACAGAAAACTATAAGATCTCTGTCAGTCTGTCTGTCTGGATTTATGTATGTCTCAGTGTATGTCTTTGTTTTTTTCTTATATTGTTGAAGTTGTAAATGAGTTCTAATTTAATTGGCCTAAAGAAAAATAAGTGCTTACAAATCAAACAATTATAAATACAAGAAAAATTAACCTAAATAAATGTCAGATTCATGAAAACCGGGAAATATTCAATATTAAATATCTAGTATCAATGTCTGTTTGCTAATCTAATAAGGAAGATGTATGTTTTTAATAAAGAAGATATAAAAAATAAAATTACATTTTATAAAGGAAAAAGAAAGTAGATCTGACTTGCAGGTGGCTGTTTTTACAGAAAGTTTGTGGAAAGTGGACCCTGAAAAAAAGTTTTGTGCATGGTTAGGACTGACTAAGTTTAAAATTAATTTAATTAAGTTTACCTAAATGAGTTTAAAGTAAGCTGGTGCAAAAACTTGAATTTGGCCTTTCTCTCTGATAAGAGGACATACTTTCTTCAGATGGTGAACTGCTTTTAATAATAGATTTAAGTTTCTTTACCTATTAATTGATCTGTTTTACATTTGCCTTTGAAATCTTTTGTTAACTTTGGCTAAGTGAATAACCATTATTTCACAGTAACTTATATAATCCTACCTGACTGAGTGTTATAAACCCTTTTGACATTTATTGACAAAACTTCCTAAATAACTTGACTTCTAGCTAACTTTGGGATGCTTCAGAGGGCCCCTGAGACATCCCAAAGAGCTATTAAGCTACCTTGGTTTACTGGACATGTTAAATTACATGGGAAGTACTTTAAAGGGATGAGAAATCTTTTCAGGTTAAAATGTATGGTTGATGTTACAAATATCGATATCCTAAAATTGTGTAAAATTCATATAGATCTGATATGCCCTGATAAAATATGGTCAATTATAATTCTAGTTATCATATTAAAGTGTTACATATCACGACAATGACCAGGTTTCTTGGTCAATTGCAATTGGTCAGATTTTAAACATGCCTTCTATGGTTTTACTCTCATGCCTTTAGAAGAATACTGCTAGTTCTTCAAAATTTATGGAAAAGACTTTCTAAGATTAAGCAGGTAAACAAATTTTGTTATTAACAGTAAGCTGGTACCAGACTGGAATTTGGTCTTCTCTCTGTTTAGAGAACAAAGTTTTCTTAGAATTCAGCTTTCGATAACAGATTATGATTGTCTTTGCCTTTAAGTGATTTATATTTGTTCTTAAAATCTTTTTGTTACTTTGGTGAAGTAAATAAACATTATTTACGATTATGGTACATGTAGACAAAGTTCATTCTGCTTCTACAAAAAAGTAACCCCTCACAGTTAGACTTTTGCTATGTTGATGTCCTTAAAACATGGCAATAGTCTGCTCCTAAATCAGGAAATTAAAAATGGATAAACAACAGCTAAAAATCCAAGAGCCAGGGCTATGGGAAAACCAAGATGGCCACTTGGCTTTTCCCGGCTCCCTGACAGACCTCATTTTTATCTGATGGGCTAAAGCCTTCCCTGGCTACAGTGTTATGTCCTCACAATGAGTTCTCAAAAAAAAAAATGTTTCACTGAATATTAAGTTCTAGTTTTGTTAATTAAGGTCTGTGCTTACTAAGACTCACTTCTGAGATAGTTCCTTGTCATGTTATAGTGCTATGTTATATTGTTAATATGTTATATGTTAATGTTTTATATGATAATGTTATATGTTAATATATTATATATAGTATATAATATGTTAATATGTAATATGTTAATATGTTATATTGTTAGGTTAGGTTATGTTATGTTATATAAAGATGATGCTGTGAAGGTGCTGCCCTCAATATGCCAGCAAATTTGGAAAACTCAGCAGTGGCCACAGGACTGGAAAAGGTCAGTTTTCATTCCAATCCCTAAGAAAGGCAATGCCAAAGAATGCTCAAACTACTGCACAATTGCACTTATCTCACACACTAGCAAAGTAATGCTCAAAATTCTCTAAGCCAGGCTTCAACAATACGTGAACCATGAATTTCCAGATGCTCCAGCTGGTTTTAGAAAAGGCAGAGGAACCAGAAATCAAATTGCCAACATCTGCTGGATCATCAAAAAAGCAAGAGAGTTCCAGAAAACATATATTTCTGCTTTAATGACTATGCCAAAGCCTTTGAATGTGTGGATCACAATAAACTGTGGAAAATTCTTAAAGAGATGAGAATATCAGACCACCTGACCTGCCTCTTGAAAAATCTGTATGCAGGTCAAGAAGCAACAGTCAGAACTGGACATGGAACAACAGACTGGTTCCAAATAGGAAAATATGTCAAGGCTGAATATTGTCACCCTGCTTATTTAACTTATATGCAGAGTACATCATGAGAAACGCTGGGCTGGATGAAGCACAAGCTGGAATCAAGATTGCTGGAATATCAATAACCTCAGATATGCAGATGACATCACCCTTAAGGCAGAAAGTAAAGAAGAACTAAAGAGCCTCTTCAAAGTATAAGAGGAGAGTGAAAAAGTTGGCTTAAAGCTCAACATTCAGAAAACAAAGATCATGGCATCTGGTCCCATCACTTCATGGCAAATAGATGGAGAAACAGTGGAAACAGTGGCTGATTTTATTTTGGGGGGCTCCAAAATCACTGCAGATGGTGATTACAGCCATGAAATTAAAAGATGCTTACTCCTTGGAAGGAAAGTTATGACCAACCTAGACAACATATTAAAAAGCAGAGATATTACTTTGCCAACAAAGGTCTGTCTAGTCAAGGCTATGGTTTTTCCAGTGGTCATGTATGGATGTGAGAGTTGGACTGTGAAGAAAGCTGAGCACTGAAGAATTGATGCTTTTGAACTGTGGTGTTGGAGAAGACTCTTGAGAGTCCCTTGGACTGCAAGGAGATCCAACCAGTCCATTCTAAAGGAGATCAGTCCTGGGTGTTCATTGGAAGGACTGATGCTGAAGCTGAAACTCCAATACTTTGGCCACCTCATGCGAAGAGTTGACTCATTTGAATAGACCCTGATGCTGGGAAAGATTCAGGGCAGGAGGAGAAGGGGACAACAGAGGATGAGATGGTTGGATGGCATCACTGACTCAGTGGGCATGAGTTTGAGTGAACTCTTGGAGTTGGTGATGGACAGGGAGTTGGTGATGGGCAGGGAGGTGATGGACTGCATGCTGCAGTCCATGGAGTCCCAAAGAGTTGGACACAACTGAGCGACTGAACTGAACTGATGTTATATTGCTAAAAGGTTTAATTAAGTTATTTAAAAAGATACTCTAAGATTGTTTCTAAAGCTTATCTCAGTAACCAATCTTTGGATAAAGGTCAGATGCTCCATGATGTACAACCAGGAGATAAACACTTGGCTATAATCATTTAACTGACTCAGATGACCTGAGATATACTGGGCTATACCCAATGAAAGTTTTTGACTTAAATTCTTGCTTGCAACCTTACTAATAACTGCTAGCTATATTATTTTCTATGTAGCCTGCTTCAGAAGATTATTTCTTACGTTACCAAATGTATGACTGAGCCTGTGATAAAATGCTGATATGCAGTTCCATATGAGATCAAGAATTGTAATAGTAATAGTGTAATTGTAATAGTGTAACTCTAGATATGGGAAGAAGCAACAAGAGGAAATATTTTCCTGGACCAAGAGGCTAGTAAGACAGGTATGGTCCAGACACTTTCACTACTTAAAAGGCCTGGATAGTGACAACACACATTGAGTGGCCTCTCAATGGAATCCTTGTTAGACCTGGGAATGAGCCCTCCCAGCACCGCGGGACACAATGACCATGAAATGCCCCCAAAACATGGTCAAATATATGGCTATGAAGGGGCCCTGCTGACTGAAAGTTGGCCCGTGCCAGCTGCCTCTACAAATACAGTGTTTGAGGTTTAAAAATAAAATTAAATTTAAAAAAATAAATAATAAAATAAAATAAAATAAAATCTGGATCAAATGTCACCTGCTAATAAACATCAAATTAGTAGCACTCAAAAAAAAAAAAAAAGATTAAATCATGACCACTATAAGATGTTAATCTTCAACACCGCCTTAAAAGGAGTTCAGGGTGGAGACAAAAAATAAGACACTCTGTGCTCTGGGAAAACCAAAAACAAAACAAAACAAAACAAAACAGGCCTTAAGATAGTCAGATGTTTTCAGTAAAGATTTTTATGAGTCCAAATTCTTGCATCTTCTCATACTTAGAGAAACACTAATGTCACGAATCAATGCCTGGACCTGGTTCTCCTGGCTAGCCCCCCAGCAGCTTTTCTACATCTATTAATCTTTGGGCCATATATCTTTAATTTTCTTGTTAGGTTTGTTTCTCCAAGTAGTAGTACAACAAGAATATCCCCTGGCCAACACCCAGACAATGCTAGAACAAGCTGCCTTATCATTCTGTGGACTCTCATCTCCCTCTGTAAATGCACCCCGAGGTCCTCAGGCTATTCTCCCCTTGAGATCTTATATGGGAGACCACCCCCAGTGATTAAAAAAAAAAAAAAGCTCAAGGGAGACCACCAACAACTAGCTGACCTGGAGATGTCCTGACACCTTTCAGCCCTGGAAAAGTCTTCTGCCATATTGCCCGAGAAACCTTAGAAAGGACACCCATTCCTTTGGGCAAGTGGGTTCATCCCTATCAGCCAGGAGATGATGCATGGGTTAAAGATTAGATTAAAAAACAAAACAAAACAAAACACTTCAGCCAGTTTGGACAGGCCCTCACACAGTTATCCTGGCAACTCCTACTGCTGTTAGTTATACGTGTCATCCCTTGGATCCACCACACCAGAGTCAAGAAGGCAGCTACTTCCTGTGATAAGGACACCTGGAAAGCAGTTTAGGACCCCAAAAACCTCCTCAAGGTCCAGTTCCAAAGACAACGGCCTTCACCCATGAAGGACACTGAGCCCTGCTCTTTACTCTGGAAGCTGACTAGTCAACACACAGCAGAAGTATGGCAAAACCAATACAATATTGTAAAGGAAAAAAAAAAGAAGCTTGAAGATTCTTCATCCTTGCTCCAGCCACGCTCCAGCAGCTGACTGGTCAACGCACGGCAGAAGCTTGAGGATTCGGCTATCAAAATATCGATGGATTTTCATTGTCAATGCTGGCCTCTATCCCTAATTGGTATTATTGCTGTGCTCTTTGCTACAGGACCAACTAGTTACAGGACCAACTAGACTCCTTGGCTGAGGTGGTTTTACAGAATAGGAGAGGGCTAGACCTACTGACAGCTGAAAAGGGAGGACTCTTCCTCTTCTTGAATGAAGAATGCTGCTTTTATGTAAACCAATCAGAAATAGTCAGGGACATGGCCCAACAGCTAAGGGAACAAATCATGAAAAGGAGAGAGAAACTAGCTAATTCCTGGGATGATTGAAACAATATCTGGATGTCACAAGCCGGGCATCGTGGTTTCTCCCTTTAATAGGTCCTCTCTTCATGCTCTTTGCAGTGCTCTTGTTTGGCCCTTGTATTCCCAATGCAATTACCCAGTTCATAACCTCATGGATTGAATCCATAATGTTATAAGTGGTAATAGTTCAATATAGCCCCCTAAATGATAGGGAGCTCTGAATGTCTTACCAAAACATGAGATGATGCTTTCTACAAGTGATAGAAGCATTGAGAGGGGAGAATGAAGAGGAAAAGTTAAAATTTTACATAACCTGCTTGTTCTGCCTATGTAACTCAGCTTGCTCCTTGCAAAGTCTGGATCACTTAGGTCACGTAGTCTCAGAAAGTGAGGACTTATAATACTAGGAACTGGAGCTTATCTCGCTCACCCTTGTCCTGCTCTTTGCAATTGCCCTGCCCCTGCAAACCTGCTTAATTATGCCTGTATGTGTAAAGGTCAGGCATCCCCCTCCCCATCTTGACTCCTGTTCCCACACACATGAAACCCCTTAGTTTAAACCAGCCTATTAGCAGCTAGTGTTGCCCGCTAGTCTGTCTATAAAAACTCTAGAACCCCTTTGTTCGGGTCTCAGAGCTTAGTGTGTTAACTCCTCTGGGCCTGCCAGTGTAATAAACCTGAATTCTCCAACTCTCCGAGTGTGGTGCTTGGTTTCTCAATTACTGGTTTCTGTAACTGTAGAAGAAAAGATTTCTTAAAATTAGAGGGAAAATCTAGGGTGTCCGAAATCTGGCTCATAAGAGTCCCAGAAAGAGAAAAGGGAGAAGAGGAGGAAGTCATTGGAAAATAATAAAAGACAAATTCCTAGAACTAGAAGTCAATAGTCTTCAAATTGGAAAGACTCACTTAAGTGCCCAACAAAAATGAATAATAAAAGACTCACACCAAGACATACATTGGTGACATTTCAGGAAAAGCGGCTTAAAGATAAGACCTTCAAAGCTTCAGATATTAAAATATATGTCACATTCAAAAGATCAGAAATCAAAAAACTAGTGGACTTCTCAACACAACGTGGAAGCTAGGAGACAATAGAGCCATGGCTTTCAAAAATAAGGAAATGTTTTTCCAATCTTTCAATTTAGAAAGTAAATTTAAAATATTCTTTAAACAATAAATTCTCAAAAATGTATTTCCCTTGTACTCTTTCTTAGGAAGCTAAGGGAAAATTTGTTCCAGAAAAATTAAGGTAATAAAATGGTACATGAAGGGGCAATCAGGTGGTATCTGATGGAGTCCCTAATTAAGAACACAGCTGAGAAATCAAGGAGACTAAGCTGGTTGAAGTTCTCAGGGCATATGACTAGAGAGGACAACGCACAGAGAGAATTCTGAGAACTGGAAAGGGCTTTTGCCCCTAGTATTCAACAAAATACTGATCAACAAATGCATGTGGGGGAAAGTGTCCAATGCCAGAGAAAGAGCCATCCAAAAAAATTAGAGGGGACAAATACTAATGCTTACACAGGCCCAGGAATAGCATATGTTCCCACTGGCCAGACCAGGAAATCTCATGATTCATGGGGCATTTGTTAAAGTACTCAGAAGGGTCTTGCCTCAGTAGTGGGGAAAAACTTCCTGTGACTAAATACTGCTTTGATCATACCTAACAAATTTTCAAAGCAAGACCTGAAAGAACAAGCTATTTTCAAGTAATTTAACTGTGTCCCAGAACAAAGTTTAGGAATATTTATAGGAATACAAAAATATACAGCATCCAATAAGATAAAATTCACAATGTTTAGCATCCACTAGAAAATAACCAGACATACAATGGACAGAGGATCCTGGTGGGCTACAGTCCATGGGGTCGCAAAGATTCGGACACAAGAGACTGAGCACAGACACACAAAGAGGCAAGAAAATAAAACCCATAATGAGGAGAAAAAAGTAAGTAGTTGAAACTCACCCAGATATTAGAATTAGACATTAAAGCAATTATTATAACTGTATTCCATATGTTCAGAAAGCTAGAGAACCCTGCTAACTTCCTGCTCATGCTCAGCAAATGACTTTGCCTCCTATTTTACAAAGAGAGGAGTAGATATGAAATGATAAATTCTTTAATTTCTCATACCAAACTGCTGGGCATACCAACATCCACATCCATTACTTGGCTACATACCTTCTTTTTTCCATACCTTCAGTTTTGCCCATCTCTAGCTGACCTCACATCCACTTTTAAACTCATTCATGTCTCTCCTATCTAAAAAAAAAAAAAAAATTTACAACCTTCCTTTATCTCATACTCTTTCTAGTTATCACCATATTTTTCTCTTTCCCTTTACAGGAAACTTCCTGAAAGAATTTTCATTTCTTCACCTCTAATTTACTCTTCTTAAACACTTAAAAGTTATTTATATTAAGATAACATGTATGTGTGCTCACTCAGTCATGTCTGACTCCTTGCAACCCTATGGAGGAGCCTGCCAAGCTCCTCTATCCATGGGATTTTTCAGGCAAGAATACTGGAGTGGGTTGCCATTTTCTCCTCCAGGGAATCTTCCCAACTCAGGAATCAAACCCACATTTTCTGCGTCTCTCACATTGTCAAGCTGATTCTTTACCACTGAGCCACCTGGGAAGCCCCAATTAAACAGTCAAATATTGCTAATAGTAATACTGCAAGAAGTGGCAATCTCCTCTCATCCGCAATTTCTGCTCTCCAATAATAAGAATACTGAGTATTTATTTGGTACTGGGAATTATTTTTTAATTAATTATTTTTGGCTGCACTGAGTCTTTGTTGCCACACGCAGGCTTTCTCTAGTTGTGGTGAGCAGGGGCTACTCTCTAATTGCGGTGGCTTCTCTTGTGGAAGCCCCCTAGTGGCTCAGACGATAAAGAGTCGGCCTGCAATGCGGGAGACCTTGGTTTGATCCCTGGTTCAGGAAGATCCCCTGGAGAAGGAAATGGCAACCCACTCCAGTATTCTTACCTGGAAAATCCCATGGACGGAGGAGCCTGGAGGGTTACAGTCCATGGGGTCGCAAACAGTTGGACACCACTGAGAGACTAATGCTGCTCTTGTTGTGGGGCATGGGCTTTAGGGTGCTCAGTCTTCAGCAGTTGCCCCAAGGCATGTAGAATCTTCCTGAAACAGGGATTGAATCCATGACCCCTCCATTGGCAGGCAGATTCTTAACCACTGGACCAGCAGGAAAGTCCACATGCTGGGCATTATTCTAAACCTTTATGAATATTAACTCATTTTACCCTCACAAAAACTTTATGAGATAGGCACTATTATTATTTGCAAATAAGAGAATGAGAATGAGACTCAGAGAGGTTGTGTGACTCCCCTACGACCAACCAACTAGTTTAGGGTCAGAGGCAAGATTCAAACCCAGGGAGTCTAGTGCTATGGTCTAGACTTAGGTAGGGCATGCATCTATGTATGTGGCCAAAAGTTTCTCTGCCCCTAAACCAACACCAACATAGAAAGCTCCAGGTCTGACTAGGTAGCATAGAGCTGTGGCATCGCTAGGGTGCATGGCTGGCTGTGTATTAGAAGAACTGGGAATATACCGTATAGCACAGGGAACTTTGCTCAATGTTATGTGGCTCTGAATGGAGGGGGGCAGTTTGGGGGAGAATGGATACATGAATATGTATGGCTGAGTCACTTTGATGTTCACCTGAAACTATCACAACACTGTTAACTGGCTATACTCCAATACAAAATAAAAACTTTTAAAAAAATCACTTTGGAAAAAACAGAATAAAACTGGAATTCTTCAACATTTAAAAAAAAAAAGAAGAACTGGGAGGTGGCAGAGACAGAGAAAGGGGCGTCAGAAATCCACAGGGCTACCTACCACACTGAGGCTTAGTAAGTAGCCAGCTGGCAAAATCTTCAGGTGGCAGTGGCTACAAACATGCCTGAACTGAATTAAGTGACTTCAAGCTGGTCCCTTTTCCTAAGAGGAGGCATGTTGAAAGACCATAAGGAACTCACCTCTCAGCGATATTTTTTGCAGACTGGAGAAACCGTGCCTGGTCATTTTCCTTCAGGATATGCTCGGCTTGGTTGATGAGGACTGTTGACCGTTCAAGACACTGGCGGCAATTAGCAACCTGCTGTGCCAATTTTCTCAGTTTCATAACCTTAAAGAATTAGCAAAAGAAAAACAAGATAAACATATCCAGTGCTTAATTAAAAATGATAAAACAACATGAAGGAGATCTGCTGCAGTGATTCTAAAAATAAGACCTATGAACATCCCATGGTCCCTGAACCAACCACTCTCCTTCTCCCCCTACTCTCCCTGTCTGTTTCACCAACTCCTCCCTCCACCCGCTTAGTTACCCTGCAACACCCTCAGTCATACACTCTAGGTTACCTACCTCCTCTTTTATTGATCATATTAATTATTTTGATTATAAAAGCAATGCATGGTCATTATAGAAAATTTAGAAAATAAAAAGTATAAAAAGAAACCCTACCACCTGGAGATCACCTCTGTTGACATTTTATTGTCAATATATTGTCATGTATATGTTTAATAAAAAACACCTCCTTTTTCTTTATGAGTATCCACATTCATATGTATATATTTCTCTTTCTAGGCATTCATGCGTACCTGTGCGCTCACAGATCTGTGTTCTCAGAAACTTCAATATCTGTGTTAGTAAGGAACCACCCAGCATGGCACAAAGTAATGGTTATCACTCCAGACTCTCAGAGCTTCTCCCATTGTACACATAGCATGAGCTCATCATCACTATACTAACCAGCAGACCAACAAGCATAAAATCAGATAGCCGCATGAAGGCCCACACCTCACCTTCTTGATCACGATTCTTCAGTTCCCATGTTAAAAGCCTGGAAGTCTTCTCTCTCTCTCTCCTTCATTCTTTTTATATATATAATCGGTTGATGATTCCCGTCATTTCCTTTCTAGCGATGCCTGTTATGTTCTTCCCTTCCATTTGTGCTGCCACTTTCCTGGGTTAGGCCTTCATCAACTTATACCAAGAATCATTCAGTAAGCCTCATAACTTGCTTCCCTGACTTTAGTATCATCATATTCTTATCTACCCTGAATACTTCTGCTATATTTTTCAGTCTTTTCCCATCATAAGAAACTGAATAGAATGGTTTCCTTACGCCTTTCAGATTAAGCCCTAAGTCCTTACAATGGCAATCATGATCCTTCCATAATTCTGGTCCACAGTTCTTTTTGTATTGACTTGGAGTAAAGCACCAAATCTGAAGTGTACAACTCAATGATATTTGCATATACATATACCCATGTAACTACCAACCAAGTCACAATATGAAATGATTCCAACACCACAAAACTGCCATCATCTTTTCTGAATTCAGAGCCATAGGCCAAAGATTGCTTCTTCTTTGTCTCTCTCCCTAAACCCCCATATCTTCTTTCTTTCATGATCCAAGTTTAAACTGGAATCATTGGAATGAAACTTGGACTTTTGTAAAGTCAACTTGGCCTTGGTCTCACTGAAGTGCTCTGTTTTACCTTTGTCTCTTTGATTTTGACAGCAATCATTTGTTTCCTCTGCTGGATGATCTCTACCAATTCGTCACATTCTTCCATTAGTTTTGCCTCATGCATAGCGGTATTCACCTGCCAAGAAAGTCCAGAGTGTTACATAGTGATTTCTGCCCTTGTCCCCTGCAGGTTCTCAAAGGTTTGGACTAACAGCTAAGCATGCACAACTTCTTCCATACCTCCCTCATAAGATCCACTCCTAGAAGAAGGGTAGAGATGGTGATATTAATGATGCAAGGGCATTGAAGCACCACAGACAGGAAGGTCTCTGGCCTCTGGTAGATCATGATGGTTAATGGAAAGCTGGGCAGAAGGACAGATGAGATGGGGGCATATTATTCCCACTGTGCAATTCCCTTTAATCTAGCACCCTGTCCTCCTGTTGTTCTTTTGCAAAGAGAGTACAAAGATTTAAGTATATCAGGGAAAGAGGATCCCTCTCCATAGGTACAAGAATACTAAGGTTAACCTTAAAACAACATATTTCTACCATCCTAACAAAAATGTTTTCCGTTTTCCTTGTTCCTTTCTAATTTTAAAATATATGAATGTTTAGCTCTATCTTCATATTAAGTATATGATTGTGTAGATGTATTTTCACACAGTTGTCATCATGTCTTAATAGATATCTCTTACTCTGGGTTGTCCAGTATCTGAATACCTTTCCTATTTGTGGATAGTGACTACATCAAAATATCCTTACTGCAAAGTCAGGGTGGGAGGGTGAAAAAAAAGCCACCATTCTTCATTGTCTTCCCATGTACTGCCTTCTCCTTCCCATTTCTACTACTGTAGACATTAGATGATATGAAGTCCCTAGCTGGGCTAAAATGAGCACAGAGGATCTTTGGGCTGCCTAAATGTAAAGGGAAAGAAAGAGGAACCAAACTTATGTCTTTTAAGCACTCAATGTATCAAGTACTTTATAGATAAATTATTTCATATAATTATCATAACCACTTTATAATATAGGAGCTGTTTTTATTTCCATTTCACAAATGGGAAAACCGAGGCTAAAAGAATTTCAGTGACTTGCTAGAGACTGCCCAGCTGGGAAGTGGTGAGAACAGAATTCAAGCAAGATGTGTCAAGGGAAACTCCTGGGCTGGCAAGGTGGGCAGATAAGGTTCAGTTCCATTTCAGCAGCCATCACAGAGGGAAGTTCAATCATTCCAAGAGTCTATTCAAGGATCATTTGAGTAGAGCTCTAAAAAGCTGAGGCATAGACAATGGATTTCTTGAGCAGCAAAACTGAAGTGGTCAGATGTGCTTCATTAGCAAGGTAGGGCTGCATTTTCACCTGCTAGCCCTCTTTAGAGGCTCCTTTATGTACTCCAAGCCCAGCAAGATACCTGTCACTAGGCCCCACTGTCTCCTCTCTCACCCTCTAAGGTCCCTGCTGGTCAATTTTCTGTTTCCTATTAAACTGAAATTAAATATGCGTGCTGAATTTCAACCTTCTTTCGGTTTATTTTCACTTGCCAGAGGGGAAATGCCACAGTGAGAGCTTCCATTTATTCTGAATGAACAGTCCCACTCTGGCCATCCTAATTTTTTTTCTCAGACTGCTCACCTCTCCATAAATTGGATCTTCCTTTCCAAGGCAGATGATATCACCCTCTCAAAGAATTCCCACTCATGTGGGAATCAGAGATTCATCTAGTGCTCCCTGGATCTCTGCAGAGACTATTTGGAGACATAAGACAGTTCCTATTTATAGCTGCTGATGGTATAGTACACAGTGGTGTGGTGCCTTATTTCTTTTATTTCAGTCCTTGGAATAACCTTGACCTAACACTCACTATATGCCAGGCACTGTCCTGAATAGTTTATATACTAGGTCTCTCAAACATCAAAACAACCCTATGGATCTTTTAATTAAAGTACCAGCAGAAGCTTTCTATGGTAGTGCTTCATCTCTTTAAAAGGATCTATTTAAATGGATGCCATATTATTTGAAAGTGAAAATGAAAGTCACTCAGTCATTTCCTGAAGTTTGGGGCTTCCCTGGTGGCTCAGTTGGTAAAGAATCCATCTACAATGTGGGAGACCTGGGTTTGATTCCTGAGTTGGGAAGATCCCCTGGGGAAGGTAACAGCTACCCACTCCAGTATTGTGGCCTAGAGAATTCCACAGACAGAGGAACCTGGCAGGTTACAGTCCATAGGGTTACAAAGAGGTGGACATGACTGGGTGACTTTCACTTTCATATTTTTGGGGACTATTTTGATTACTTTTAATAAAACCAATTCTAGCTTCACTTGAAAAAAAAAAACAACCCTATGAAGGAGGTACCATTAGCCCCATTTAACAGATAAGGAAACCTGAGCACAGAGAAACTGACTTGCTCAAGGCCCCACCCCTAGTAAGTGGCACAGATGGAATTTGAGCCCAGAGCATCCATCTCTGAGAGTTCACACCTTTAACTATCATACTAAACTGTCTCTCCAGTCTAGTGTAGCAGAATCCTGTCTTCAGCTCCTGACAATCATTACCTCTTCTGCACTATCCATCTTTATTTTGTCATTGCATTCTCTTTAGTGTTTTCAGACTACCTATGTCCCCCCAGAAGGCCATGTACATCCATGTCTTGTGCCTTTGCTCAAGACTGTACTTTCACTTAGAAAGTCATTTCACTATTTATTTGTTCAACAAAGTTCTACTTATTGTCCCAAACCCAGGTCAAAGATTGTCGCTTCTGAAACTTTCTCTCACCTGCTTGGATACAATTGATTCCCTATTTATATTCCCATAGCACTTTATATCAGAGGAGGCAATGGCACCCCACTCCAGTACTCTTGCCTGGAAAATCCCACGGATGGAGGAGCCTGGTGGGCTACAGTCCATGGGGTCGCTAAGAGTTGGACATGACTGATTGACTTCACTTTCACTTTTCACTTTCATGCATTGGAGAAGGAAATGGCAACCCACTCCAGTACTCTTGCCTGGAGAATCCCAGGGACGGGGGAGTCTGATAGGCTGCCGTCTATGGGGTCGCACAGAGTCGGACATGACTGAAGCGACTTAGCAGCAGCAGCAGCAGCAGCACTTTATATGGGCTTCCCTGGTGGCTCAGCAGTCAAGAATCTGCCTGCAATGCAGGAGAGGCAAGAGATGCAGGTTCAATTCCTGGGTCAGGAAAATCCCTTGGAGGAGGGCACAGCAACCCACTCCAGCATTCTTTCCTGGAGAATCCCCAGGGACAGAGGAGTCTGGTGGGCTACAGTTCATAGGGTCGCAAAGAGGCAGACACGACTGAAGCGGCTGAGCATGCACACACAACACTTTATATATAATTCTATCATATCATTTACTACCTTATAGGAATTTATTAATTTGACTTTCCTGAGCAAACATGAGCTCTGGAGGCCAGGGGCTGTGTATTATTTGATTATATCTCCAGCACAGTGTCTGGCATATGGTTGGTGTTCAGTAAATATTTGTTGCATTGAATTGAATGGAGAGCAGTATCTTACTGCTTGTCAGACATGTTCACTTAGTTACTCAAGTTATTGTAACTCAGTATGTCTAAAAACAAACTCATCATCTTCCCTCTAAACCCAGCTTCCATCTCTGATTTCCTCTTTTAAGTTAATGCTATCATTATTGCACTTGTTCAGGTTCAGTTATCTAATTCTTCCTCATCCCCACATAAAATCACAGCAGTCCCAAAGTCCTCCCCTCCTTTCTTTTCAATCTCACTAAAGTCCTTCTGGTAATACAATGAGGCTCTGAACCAAGGAAACAATAAATTGAAGCCCTCATCACCTTTTTTTGAATATTATTATAAAAGCCTCATTAATTCATCTCCCTACCTGCAGAATCTTTCCTTTGCTTTCTTTCATAATCCATCCTATCCCCTGAAACCAGGAAAAATCATCACCATCTTTATCATCAACCATGCATTAATCATCTCTTGTGTGCAATGCACTATTCTCGGGACCTGTCCTTAATAAATGTACAATCCAAAAGAGGGATAAGGCTTCAACTTTTTGGCTCCTTGGCCAATTTTATGGGGAAAAACACCTACATATAAAAGAAATCAAGGTAATATAAGTGAAATGTCAATGAGTGATGTAGGCTATAATGTACAGAAATTGAAGGGAAAGATCAGTCTCAGTGGGGAATTGGAGAAAAGATGCCTGAATGAAGCGGGACTTGAAAATGGATAGGACTCAGATTTAAAAGGTGAGAAGGGGGAAATTTTGAGCCAAGATAATGAGATTGAACCTTACTTTAGTGAGATTGAACCTTATCAAAAAATATATAGTATCTTTGAAAATTTTGCAGGGGAAGAAAGAAGGTAAGATGGTGGGAGAATAACTATAATAAAATTTCTTAAGAAGATGAACTAGGGTTAATTTAATTGGGGGTAATAGCAAGCATGGGCTTCCCAGGTGGAGCTGTGGTAAAGAATCTGTCTGCCAATGCAAGAGGCACAAGAAGTCATGGGTTCAATTCCTGGGTCAGGAAGATCCCCTGGAGTAGGAAATGGCAACCCACTCCAGTATACTTGCCTATAAAATTCAATGGACAGAGAAGCATGGTGGGTTACAGTTCCTGGTATTGCAAAGAGCTGGACACAACTGAGCACATACACACACATACACACAGCAGCACCAAGCATGAGGACAATTTAGGAGGCTACTGTGATGTGAACAGGGCCTAGCCAAGGAGGGTAATAGGAATTGAAAGGAAAGGTCAAAAACGAGAAGCATCCCTTTGCTTAATAATCTTCAATTAGACAACAAGCTCCTTGAGGAAAGTTTTTATGACATTTTGTTTCTCCCGTTGCAATAGGCACAATGCCTAAATACAACAAACACTTAAGAAACATTTACTGATGGATTTAGCAAAGTGAAAAATCAAAACAGGAATGGAAAACATTAAAAAATATACTACAGTAAATGCTTTTTGTAGAGAAAATGCAGGTTGAAATGAGAGAGTTTGAGTGTGGTTTGGACAGTTACATCAGGCAAGATGAAACAGCTAGATGCAACTAGTAGAGCAGACAGTTGGCTGAAGAGGCAAAATCCCAAACTCAAGGTAAAGCAGTGACATTAACATTTTTCCATGTCAAGAAGCAGCCCAAAAGAGCAGGGTCCTTAAGTGTTTTCTGAACAGGAAATACTCCAGGGAAAATCTGTCTTTATGATGTAAATAAAACATCTCAAATTGCTTGGAAGGCACTTGAAACCCCTGGTATTTTCCTTGTCTGCAGTTTTCTTTGAAAATCCAGTGAGGTATTCCACTTGCTTATTAACCCTCAGATGAAAACAACAGGGGTTACTTTTTTCAACTGGGGTTACCTTGATAAGCATTCTTGGTTGGTTCATTGGTCAGTTGGTTGGTGGTTTGTGGAAGACCCCAGATTTTTATTTGAACTTTGTCCTTTGGTTTAGATTAGCATGTTTGACTAAATGGCTTTATGTGTGTGGAAAAATCTATCCTCCCTGAAAATCCAATTAGGGGTATACTGTCACCCTGCTTATTTAACTTATATGCAGAGTACATCATGAGAAACACTGGGCTGGATGAAGCACAAGCTGGAATCAAGATTGCTGGGAGAAATATCAATAACCTCAGATATGCAGATGACACCACCCTTATGGCAGAAAGTGAAAAAGAACTAAAGATCCTCTTGATGAAAGTGAAAGAGGGGAGTGAAAAAGTTGGCTTAAAACTCAACATTCAGAAAACTAAGATCATGGCATCGGTTCCGATCACTTCATGGGAAATATATGCAGAAACAGTGGAAACAGTGGCTGACTTTATTTTCTTGGGCTCCAAAATCACTGCAGATGGTGATTGTAGCCATGAAATTAAAAGACGCTTACTCCTTGGAAGGAAAGTTATGACCAACCTAGACAACATATTAAAAAGCAGAGATATTACTTTGCCAACAAAGGTCCATCTAGTCAAGGCTATGGTTTTCCAGTAGTCCTGTATGGATATGGGAGTTGGACTACAAAGAAAGCTAAGTGCCAAAGAATTGATGCTTTTGAACTGTGGTGTGGGAGAAGACTCTTGAGAGTCCCTTGGACTGCAAGGAGATCCAACCAGTCCATCCTAAAGGAAATCAGTCCTGGGTGTTCATTGGAAGGATTGATGTTGAAGCTGAAACTCTAAATACTTTGGCCACCTGACACAGAGAGCTGACTCATTTGAAAAGACCCTGATGCTGGGAAAGATTGAGGGCAGGAGGAGAAGGGGACGACAGAGGATGAGATGGTTGGATGGCATCACCGACTCAATGGACATGAGTTTGAGTAAACTCCGGGAGTTGGTGATGGCCAGAGAGGCCTGGCGTGCTGCAGCCCATGGGGTTGCAAAGAATCGGACATGACTGAGCGACTGAACTGAACTGAAATGGCAACCTACTTGTGTAAAGGAAGGGGAGTTTCTGATGTTTTAGACTGAGTCGCAGTGCCAGTCTTATAAGGCCTAAGTATTAGGACACACAGCCCTTCCTGTTAAGCCTCCAGATCTGTTCTGCTCTGTGCTCTCTTTTTTCTTCCCAAAGGCAGCAAGAATTTGACTGGCAAGTTTCTTTCCCATTGCCCACCCCACTCTATTTCCTGTAGTTCTTTTCCTACCTCTTAGTTGAAAGATTAAACCCAGAGTCAGACCTTATCTTCCCCAATTTCCACCCTTCCCTGACACAAACACACAGATTCTCTGAAGGATTTACAAGGAAATCAATATGTAGGGGTTCACAAAAGCCACCGAGGTTTAAGAGGATGCAAAAATTTGTTTTGGTTAATTGTTTCTATTCCCTATTGAAATGTAAATGGACTAACCTTTTTACCCCTCCCTTCTTTTACAGAGCTTGTTTGAGAGTTTTTTGGGAGAACTCCCATATACTCATTCTTTTGGTCCTTTATCCCTGGGTTTAAAGTTCATCATCCTTCCCTCCAACTCACCTCCAGGAGAAACTTCTCCACTTACACCCTCTCCTTAGCTCAGTTGCATCCATCAGTCCTACAGAGCACCACAATGCAGTTCAGGAGGAAGTGATAATTTATGTTCAGGTAGAATAATATGTATGAAGTAGTGGATGAGCCCTCTACCTGCAATGAGCATTTGCAAACTCAAATGCAATTTATTTACACGGTAATAGAACTCCTTGTTGACATCTCCATCTCACTGTAGTCTGCTCTAAAAGGTCAATGCCAGCCTCTTTTATTTTCTGAAATCTTCTGCCCAAATAGGTCCTCCCCTTCCACCTCAAAGATTTTGAAATGCCAGCATTAAAGATCACTTGGGGGACTTCTCTGGCGGTCCAGTGGTTAAGAATCCAACTTCCAATGCAGAGGACATGGGTTCAACCCCTAGTTGGGGAACTGAGATCCCACATGTTGTGGGGCAACTAGGCCCACACACCACAACTAGAGAGAAGCCACAACTAGAGAAGCCTGCTTGCCGCAGTGAAGATCCCACGTGCCCCAACTAAGACCCAACACAGTCAAATAAATAAATATTTAAAAAATCATTTGGGCAAGTTTTCATTTCAGCACTTACTGAGTGCCTGGGCTTCCCTGGTGGCTCGGAAATGGTAAAGAATCTTTCTGCAATGCAGGAGATCTGGGTTCGATCCCTGGGTTGGGAAGATGCCCTGGAGAAGGGAATGGCTACCCACTACAGTATCCTGGCCTGGAGAATTCCATGGACAGGGAGCCTGACAGGCTACAGTCTATGGGGTCACAAAGAGTCAGACACAACTGAGTGACTTAACACTTTCACTTTCCACTTTTATTGAGTGCCTACATCACACACATGGCACTAGGTGGCTTCCTGAGTGAGACCAAAATGATGAAAAAGACTCAGCTTCTGGCCTTCAAGTCACTTATAGTGTAGCACAATATATGACTGTGAATTCAATTAATTACAATTTAATAAATAGCAGCAGAAGAAATATAATAGGATACAAACAAAGCTGTAGGAGAGCATAGAGAAGGGAAAGTAATTTGGCCTGTGGAAAAGGACAGTCAGGAGATTAGGAAAGGTTTCATGTAGCTGAGCTGGTTTTGAAGGACGAACAAGACATGGGCAGGCAGAAATGAGGGAGGTTTAAGGCAGGAGAATTGCAGGCAGAGAGAATAATATGAATAGCATAAGCAAAAACAGAGGCAGGAAAGCAGAGAACGTGTTTGGGTAAAGCAGATCAGCCTGACAGATGCAAGGGAGGGAAATAAGACTAGAAATGAAGACTGCAGATGTATTCTAGAAAGCTGCACTGTCATTTGGAGTCTCTAAACTTAGCTGGATAAAATGTCAGGATCTTAACGCCATGTTGTTGTTGTTTAGTCACTCAGTCGTGTCCGAGTCTTTGCGACCCTATGGACTGTAGCCCATGAGGCTCCTCTGTCCATGGAATTCTCCAGGCAAGGATACTGGAGTGGGTTGCCATTTCCTTCTCCAGGGGATCTTCCCAACCCAGGGATTGAACCCGCATCTCCTGCATTGGCAGGTAGATTCTTTAGTGCTGAGCCACCAGGGAAGCTTGTGTTTAGGCATACATGTTCACATTTGTGGGGTAAATACACAAGGGTGAGATCTAGAGAGTTTTATATCTTCAGAGAGGGTTATAAGCAAAGCACTATGCTTCACAAAACAAGCAGTAGAGTGGAAAGAATACTGGATGGGGAGTCAGAAGACCCTGTCATTGATCAGTAATATGATGTTGGGCAAGCTCTTCTCTCTAGGCCTCATATTTCCATCTTTAAAGTGAGGGGCTAGGAACTGATGATTTCTTCAGTCTTTTGATGATCCAACAATTCTGTGGTTCTGAAGAGACAGGAGGTTTTTGCCTCATTTCACGTAGGATTTATAGCTCTATATATAGAATCCCAGGTGCAAGCCTAGATTATACTTCTCCCACTTCTTGCATGTTCTAAACAGCTGCCTTGTGTGGAAAGAGAATATATGGCAGAAAGTAACTAACCCTAAGGCTACCAAGGCTTAGAGTTCTGATCCCTGAGGAGAAAGGATTCTAAAACCAACACAGACACGCAACATGGCACAGGGTCATTCCTAAGGCATGTATATGGAACAAATTGCCCCCTCTCTCTCTCTCTGTTGCCAAGATTTTTGTTAGTTACTCAGGTAAAATAAACATAGAATACATGTGTCGATACATGTGTGTACACTGTATAAATGCTACATTACATGCATTTTTATACTATACAATTTTTTTTCCAAATCAGGAAGGAATTACCCAAAATGTTTCTAACATTTAACTCTATGGAATGTGATTATCTTGAGAGGCAACTGAGAGGAAAAGAAGTATGTGAGCACGTGCTCTCTCTCTATCACACACACACACGCACACACACCCTGGTTAAATCATGGACAACAGCCAGCCTGCTGGAGTACAAATCCTGGCTGTGTCATTTACTCGTTATATGTATGACCTTGGGCAAATTATATAAACTCTATTTCTCAGTTTCTTTTGTAAAATGGCAGTGATAATAATAGTGCCAACTTCATAGGGTAAGTGGGAGAAGTGAATGAATTAAAACATATGGAGCAATGAGAACAGTACCTAGCACATCATAAGCACCCACAGCCTGACAGGAAACATGTCTTCAGTTGATGTCCCTGTCTGTCAGAAGGCCTTCCACATCCTGGTTCCCTGAGTCCAATATACTAGGATTCTTACACTTCTAGATGCCCTGGCTGCCGCCTCCCCATCCACACTACTTTTCTAGCTTCAGCACTCCCATCCCCCACCTACCTTTATCCACAACCCCTCACCCACACCTCTGCCACAAAATTAAACTTAAGCACTAAAGGCAGTAGATTGCTTAACTCTGCTTCAGGAATTATTTTTTTGTCTCCTAAGCTACAGCTACTCCAGTACACTGGACTCAAAATCCTATTAATAGTTTTACATGTCTCCCAGTCCTGAAGGCAGTGACCCCCCTGCCTTAAAGTGAACAGATAAAATCCATTAAAAAGCCCTGCTTCATTTAATTATTTTAATCTAAAGGTGATGGAATCATCTTTGAAATGTTGCCCTGTTTTGCTTTAGAAAAAAAAAAAAAAACAAGGTAGTCTCATCTTCCTTTTCCTTTTATACATTTGAACCTTCCTGATACAAAGGATTGTGGAGGTGGTGTGTGTGATGCAGTGCTTTAAAAAAGCAGTCCCCAACCGTTATGGCACCAGGGACTGGTTTTGTGGAAGACAATTTTTCCAAGGACCAGCGGTGGGGGAATGGTTTCAGGATAATCCAAGCCCATTACATTTATTATGCTTAATGGCACCCCACTCCAGTACTCTCGCCTGGCAAATCCCATGGACGGAGGAGCCTGGCAGGCTGCAGTCCATGGGGTCACTAGGAGTCAGACATGACTGAGCGACTTCACTTTCACTTTTCACTTTCATGCACTGGAGAAGGAAATGGCAACCCACTCCAGTGTTCTTGCCTGGGGAATCCCAGGGACGGGGAGCCTGGTGGGCTGCCGTCTATGGGGTTGCACAGAGTTGGACACGACTGAAGTGACTTAGCATAGCATAGCATTTCTATTATCATTACATCAGCTTCACCTCAGATCTTCAGCATTAGATTGCGGAGGCTGGGGACTCCTGCTTTAAAGTGTGATCTGGATTAACACCTTAGCTTAGATACTGCCACAGTAGGTGTAACATCTGCATCATAAACATTGTGGTTTCTTAATTTTTCCAGCCCTATTGAGATATGACTGACATACAACATTGTGTAAATTTAAGGTGTACAATATGATGATTTGATATGCTAACATATCACGATAGAATTATCACAATAAGGTTAGTTAACATGTACTTCACCTAACACTGTTACATATATGTGTGTATCTGTGTGTGTGTATGTCTGTGAGAACATCTAAGATGCACTCTGTTAGCAACTTTCAAGTATACATACAGTCTTGCTAAATATAATAAAAAAGTCTCTAAAAAAACCAAACTCATAGAGACCATTGCCTTTTCTTGACTGGATTGTTATGACAGTAATAAATTTTTTGCTGCTCAGCAAGGTGAGAGGTTTTCATAACAGTTTCTTGATAATTAGTCAGATGTCCAATTTACTTCTCTTTCTCATCTCCTTTGCACAAAAAGTGGCTGCATGTTAAACAAAGCCCTTGGCCTCTTTTATCTGACATTTTGGAGTCTGAGAAGGTGGGGAAGTTGTCACTTGGGTGCTCCTGGGGTAGAATGGGAAGTGAGAAATTTGTTGTGTCCTTTCACTTCTTTGAGTACCCTGCCTGCTTTTTCTCTTCACCTTGTTCTCAACTAAGGTGTTCATTAATGATGGTTAAAGGTGTTAGTATGGCATTAAGGGCTTCCTTGGTGGCTCAGCGGTAAAGAATCCGCCTGCAGTGGGGTAGACCTGGGTTCGATCCCTGTGGGGAAGATTCCCCTGGAGAAGGAGATGGCAATCCCCTCCACTATCCTCACCTGGGAAATCCCATGGACAGAGGAGCCTGGCAGGCTACAGTTCATGGGGTTGCAAAAGAGTCAGACATGACTTCTGCTTCATTGACTATGCTAACGCCTTTGACTGTGTGGATTACAACAAATTGGAAAATTCTTAAAGAGATGGGAATACCAGAACTTACCTGTCCCCTGAGAAACCTGTTGCGGGTCAAGACAAGAGTTAGAACTGGATGTGAAATAACTGACTGGTTAAAAATTGGGAAAGAAATACAACAAGGCTGTATTTTGTCACCTTGCTTATTTAACTTAAATGCAGAGTACATCATGCAAAATACTGGGTTGGATGAAGCACAAGCTGGAATCAAGGTTGCCAGGAGAAATATCAACAACCTCAGATATGCAGATGATGCCACCCTTATGGCAGAAAGTGAAAAGGAATTAAAGAGCCTCTTTATGAGGATGAAGGACTTCCTTGGTGGCTTAGCTGATAAAGAATCCACCTGTAATATTAGGGAGACCTGGTTTCAGTCCCTGGGTTGGGAAGATCCCCTGAAGAAGGGAAAGGCTACTCACTCCAGTATTCTGGCCTGGAGAATTCCGTGGACTGTATAGTCCGTGGGGTTGCAAAGAGTTGGACACGACTGAGTGACTTTCACTTTCACTTCATGAGGGTGAAAGAGATCATGGCATTTGCTCTCATCACTTCATGGCAAATAAAAGGGGGAAAGTGGAAACAGTGGCAGATTTTATTCTCTTGGGATCTAAAATCACTGCAGACAGTGACTGCAGCCATGAAATTAAAAGATGCTTGCTCCTTGGAAGAAAAGCTATGACAAGCCTAGACAGTATATTGAAAGACAGAGACATCTCTTTGCCAACAAAGGTTCATCTAGTCAAAGCTATGGTTTTTCCAGTAGTCATGTATAAATGTGAGAGTTGGACCATACAGAAGGCTGAGCACCAAAGAACTGACTCTTTCAAACTGCGGTGCTAAAGGAGACTCTTTGTGTGTGTGTGTGGGGGGGGGGGGCTTTGAGAGTCCCTTGGACAGCAAAGAGACCAAACCAGTCCATCCTAAAGGAAATCAGTCCTGAATATTCACTGGAAGGACTGATGTTAAAGCTGAAGTTCCAATACTTTGGCCACCTGATGCGAGCAGCTGACTCATTGGAAAAGACCCTGATGCAGGGAAAGATTGAAGGCAAAAGGAGAAAGGAGTGGCAGAGGATGAGACGGTTAGATATCCATATCTCTCAATGGATATGAATTGGAGCAAACTCTGGGAGATAGGGAAGGACAGGGAAGCCTGGCATGCTGCAGTCTATAGGGTCACAAAGAGTCAGATACGATTTAATGACTGAAAAACAACAAATATGAGCTTAAACTTATTTCAACATTTAAAAGAAAAAAGAAAGAAAATTCTAGAAGTCCCACAAAGTTTTAGGCAGGTCTTATGAGCCAATATTTATGTATTTTTCTGAAATTATAGCTAATATGTCTTTAGGACTTTGCTTAAATGGCATCTCCTCTCATACTCCACTTTGCACCCTAGGTTTATTTTTACCCATAACATGTATAACCCCTAGTAAAAATATGCTTGTTTATCATGTATCTCTCCCAACTAGAATGAAAGCTTCTTAAAGAATCTGTTTTGTGCCATCTATGGAGTCACACAGAGTCAGACACGACTGAAGCAACTTAGTAGCAGCAGCAGCAGCATACCCTCAACACCTAGAATAGTGCCTGGCACATTGCAGGTACTCAACAAATATCTGTTGAATTAATGAATGAATGTGAGTATGCTGGCCCTGAAATAAAGGTAAAATGCAAAATTATATACAAGGTTACATTTCATTACATGAGAGAAATTTCCCTTATATTTTCTTTTCACACAATTACTCAAAATGACAATCGTGTTCTGTCATTTATGTATTGTTTGCTGATTATGAAAGATTTGGAAAAATTTGGAATAACAACCTAGGTGCTAGGTAACCACATATTCTGAAATAGTTTTCCACTCAGTGTTAAAAGAAAGGAAAAGTTACCTCTCTTGGGTAATCAGCTATGCTTTACTCACCCTTATGTGTGAGGGCTTCCCTGATAGCTCAGTTGGTAAAGGATCTGCCTGCAATGCAGTAGACCCTGGTTCAATTCCTGGGTTGGGAAGATCCCCTGGAGAAGGGATAGGCTACCTACTCCAGTATTCTTGGGCTTCCCTGGTGGTTCAGCTGGTAATCTGCCTGCAATGTTGGAGACCTGGGTTCAATCTCTGGGTTGGAAAGATCCCCTGGAGAAAGGAAAGGCTACCCACTCCAGTATTTTGGCCTGCAGAATTCCATGGACTGTATAGACCATGGGGTCACAAAGAGTCAGACAGGACTGATCAGCTTTCACTTTCACTTTCATGATGTGTGAAAGATTACACTTACAACAACAAGCCACCAGAGGACACTGTTTATTCAATTATCCTTTCTCAATATCTATTGCATACCAAGCCATGTGCTGGGTATAAAAAAGTAGAGAGCACACAGTATGCATTCTCAGAGTTTACAGTCTAGTGGAGAGACAGATCAATACATAGAATTTCTAAGACAGAAGTATGCATAGGATGCTTCAGGTACACAGGGGAAGGAGAGAGATAGAGAGTATAGAGCATGCGTGATGGGTTCCTGGAGGAGGGGATGCCTGAGCTGAGTCTTAAGAGACAAGCAGTAGTCAGCCAGGAGAAGAGGGGAGGAGTGGAAGTTCTATGAGGGCAGGAGCCATCTTCACACTGTATTTCCAATGCCTAGCCCAAGGCAGAAATGTGCCTAAATATCTGTGGAATTAATGAAAAAAGTACAAAGTGCAGGTAGTAAAGAGCACATGCTAGAGGTAGGTAGGGTCCAGACTATGATGGGTCTTATAAACCTTTATCTTAATCATGGTGGGGAACCACTGAATTATTTGTGGTAGGGGAATGAAATATGGGCTTCGCATTTTTTAAAGTTCATTCCCACAACAATGTGGAAAGTGGATTAGAGAAGGGGACAGCATGACTCAGATAGCCCAGTTAGGAACTGTGGTTTCCAAAATGAATATGTCATGGCCATTGCCTTTAAGAAGCTTATAGTCCACAGAAGGAAATGAGATGGAATGTGGTCATTCTAATACAGCCAAGCAGGCAGTGTACCAGAGGTGATGCACTGGCTGCTCTGCCCAAGGTCTTGCAGCTGGTGGGTGGCAGAGCCAGTAACAGAAACCAGGTTTCCTGATTCCGAGTCTAGGGCTTTTCCCCAAGCTCTCCTTTTAACTGCCTTTCACAACCACAGAATTATATAAGGGAAAGAGAGCAGGGCGAGCCAATGAAAAATTATGCTTTCTTTAGCCTCAGACTAGACTGTGGGGAGCATTTACCGTCCCCAAGACCTTTGTTTCTGGGTGATGGCTGCAGTATTCTGGTACTTCTTATATACATATGGAGCAAGAGAGCCCAGGAAATTCACATTCTGACAGTTAAGGTTAGAGAAACCACCATTCTGAGAAAGAAGTCATTCTTTATGAGGCAGGGGACTTCAGATGACAAAAGGGGAAAAAAAATGGTTCCATGTTCAAAAAAGGAAGACGGTCACTAGAAAGAACAAGGGCCCAAGTGGAAGAGTGAAAATAGCTGCTATGTGCGTGCTTAGCTGTGTCTGACTCTCTGTAACATAATAGAGTGTAGCTGGCCAGGCTCCTCTGTCCATGGCAAGAATACTGGAGTGGGTTGCCATTTCCTTTTCCAGGGGATCTTCCCAACCCAGGGATTGAACCCATGTCTCCTGCATTGGCAGGCAGATTCTTTACCAATGCCCCACCTGGGAAGTCATGAAAATAGCTGAAGAAGGGGCTATATTGTTTCTAAGCTGTGGAGGGTGGAGGAATTGGGGGGTAGGGAAAGAAGATGGAGAAGCACCAGGAAAGAGCCTCAGGACAAGGACCTGAAGAATTCTGTATAAGAGCATCAGTGAAAAAGGAAACCCCAGAAAAAATGTCCAATTCCATAAGCAGGTAACAAAGACGCCTGGACAACATATTTTCAGGAGTCCCAACTACCTCATGAGCCAGGACAGGGACCACAGCTAAGGGGTTTCTGTATGGGAAAGTCCAAGGAAATAAAGGGGTCCTGAGGAGAGCCCTTGGTCAAGCTATCTTGGTGGGGATGGGGTTGGGGATGGAAAGAGACAGAGAGAGTGAGAGCATGTACAAGCACATGCGTCCATGTGAACACTCTGTGGGAAGGATTCCTGGGTGTCCTGGGGTAAGGGTTTATCCTTACTAAACCAAAAATCAAATCGAAAATAGTTAAAAGAATGGGCTTTGAATTTAGACAGCCTCAGGTTAGCCTCCCAGCTCTGCTGCTTACCAATGACCTGTCTGGTCTTGGGCAAGCAGCCTAAGTTTCCTCTTTTGCAAATGAGGATGAGACTAGTATCCAGCCTTGTAAGGGTTTGTACATGTTTATTAGATTAAGCAACAGAAATAAAGCACCAAATGCATTTTCTGATATATAACAGGTAGATAGTTGTTTTTTCTTTTGTTTTGATTTTCCTACTACTGCTCTGATGATGATGACTGTAACTACTCTTGCTAAAACCACTGTATCTTCTGGGGTTGTCTGCAGAACAAATGAGCAAGCACTCTTTTATCATCTGGGTTATTTTTATTCAGTTTCTATATCTGTTTTTCTTTCTGGGTCATGATTGCTTTTCTCTGAGAGTACCGTGTCCCTTTTCTTATACTTCTTCTCACACCTAAGCATCAAGATCTCATACCCAAAGGTAGTTACCTCCATAACTGTGGGATAGGGTTTGTCTTGCCTCTGAAGATGAGATGGTCTCCCTTCCTACCAGGAGCCAGACCATCACCTTCTCCCTCCATTTAGAGTAGAAGGCTGGTGCCAAAATGGAGATTAAGTGCTGATTTCTGACAAAACACTGATTACATTTCACATCTTTGGCTGGGAAGGAATGTGGCTGGCTCAAGCATGTTATTCTCTGCTTTTCTGCTCTGGGCTCTCCCCATAATTATCACAATTCCCTAGGCTCAGAGCCCAAAAGATATCAGGCTGAATCTCGAAGAAATAGGTGTGTAAGCAAGAAAGCTAACACATTCCCTTACTTATAAAAAATATAATAGTGTAATTACATTCTGTTTCAGTTTCCTCTGCAATGCTCCCTAATGGAGAGGACTCCATCTGTCCTGTACTATAAGCTCCAAGCAGCATAAAGCACTATACCTTGGAGGCTCATTAAAATACTTGTTAATGCATTGATGAATATGCACCTTCCCACATACAATCCCTGCTCTGTAGCTCAGGGATTCACTGGTTAGCCTGCCTGTGGTATTGATGAGGAAAGATGAGAGGCAGTTGTCAAACATATGAACAGAAAGTATGGTATTATGCAAGTATTACTGGAATCAGCGATGACCCTAGGTTATATCTAGGACTCTGTCCTGATGGGCATTGCTTTATGGTGATGAGCCCTGAGGCCCACATATATGTGAGTGTTTGCATGTGTATTTGTGTGTATATAATGCCTGAAATTCATAATCTCTCTCCACCTTCACTAGGACAAAGCAGGTAGGTCTGTGTCCCCCCAATCTCACACTTGCTCAGACAAAATGATACCTTTGGGGAGCTTACTTTCGCTTATAAGTCTGCCCTTGATCTTGACCTTAAGCTGATTCATGCTTGTGTGTGTGCTAAGTGGCTTCAGTCTTGTCTGACTCTTTGAGACCCTATGGAGTGTAGCCCGCTAGGCTGTCCATGGGTTTCTCAGGCAAGAATACCGGAGTGGGTTGTCATGCCCTCCTCCAAGGGGATCTTCCCAACCCAGGGATCGAACCCACATCTCCTGTGGCTCCTGCATTGCAGGCAGATTCTTTACTGCTGAGCCACCAGGGAAGCCCTAACCTGATTCACCTATACATAAACAGTGGTGGTATAGTGGGGCATAGAATGTGATTTACTTTGGGTCCTTACTTTCTGCCCAGGGCTCAGGGTTCAGTTTCTCACTTTGAGAAGTTCACTAGCTCCTAGAGAAAACACAAAGCAAAGGAAAAGGCATCTTAACTTTCTGGGAAATTCCAAAGAGCTGATCATCTTAACACAATGTAACTCTAACCAAGGAAATCATTGATTACAGTTGTGTAGTTATAGCTGTGTAGTGGTTATGGTTTAGACTAGAGAGTGCTTTCAGATATATTTGATGTCTACATTTGATCTTCACAACCTTATGAGGTTGCTAGGACAGGCATTACTGTCTGTGTTTTATGGATGAGAAAACTGTGATCCAGAAGGTAAAATGAGTTATCAAAGTCATATAAACTATGGAGTGGTGGAGTTACAACCCAAATTAGGTTTTCTAATTTCAAAGCCAGGGCTCCTTCAGATTTCCCATCATTCATTCTAACCATCAAAGTAATCCTGCTCTTTGATCACTCTCTTTGTAGCTATAACTATTTTGGGGATAGAAAAAGCACTCTTCTTTTTTTTCTTCTTTTTGAGCATTTTTATGCACTAAGTTGCCATTTCTTCTCAGCATTTTTTTCTCCCAGGAGGCAACAAAGTAGACTGCAAAAAGCTTTGGATTTGAAGTCAAGCAGGTCTTATCTAGCTTTAATACTTATAAGCTGAGTGACCTCAGACAAGTTATTTAACATCTCTGAGCCCATCTTTCTGCCAAGTAAAACAGAAGCACTGCAATCTATCTTGCAGATTGTTCTAAAAACCAAATGAGAAAATAGAAATAACAGCCTTAGCACAGAACCCGGAACCTAATAGGAGTTAAATAAATATCGACGACCTAGAGGGTTGGGATGGAAGGATGGGAGGGAGGCTCAAGAGTGAGGGAATATGTGTTAATTATGACTGATTTGCATTGTTATATGGCAGAAACCAACACAAGATTGTAAAGCAATTTTCCTTCAAATTAAAAGTAGGTTAAAAAAATATTGATGATCTTTTATGGGGTCGCTAGGAGTCGGACACGACTGAGCGACTTCCCTTTCACTTTTCACTTTCATGCATTGGAGAAGGAAATGGCAACCCACTCCAGTGTTCTTGCCTGGAGAATCCCAGGGATGGGGGAGCCTGGTGGGCTGCCGTCTATGGGGTTGCACAGAGTCAGACACGACTGAAGCGACTTAGCAGTTCCCACTCCTCTCACACCCCTACTTGCTACTCTAGACTGGAAATATGCAGTACTTCTTTCCCAGAAAGTGAAAATTCAGTGTTTGATATATGTCTATACTTATTCATCTTACTGTAAAAACAGGATGACTTGCATTTCAACTCTTGATGGTTTATCATTTTCAACTGATATTTCTGTAATCTTTTGTTGGTTAATGGAGATAGTTTTAGAATTTAAAACGCGTAGGTGTGTATATGTGCACATAAGAATGTGTTTCCAAATCATTTAAAGGCTTCAATTATTACTCAGGAGTTCCTTTCATTCTCTTCTTCTTAATCTCATCTAGAACTTAAAGGGCTGGGTTGGCCTTATTTGAATAATGAGCTAACTTATTCAGTGACTTTGGTATGAACATATTGTGGAAATTCAGCTCTAAGATCTCTTACGAGTTCAAATCTCACATCTCCAGTACCAGATTCCAAATGCATTTTCTAAGGAAGGATACATCTACATGTGGCCAATTTCTGTGGGCTGCCTTTAGACAGTATTGTGGTTTAGTTTTTGTACCTGGATCTTTCCCTGTTCTCACATTCACCTCAGTGAGGAGCTTCAAACAATGTGACCCCCAAAAAAGGAGGGTAAATTGGGCATGGGAGAAAACTGGGCTAGTCCTGAGAGTGGGGATATAGGACTTTGTAACAGAAATGGATTTGGCAGACAAAAAGGAAGCTAGACTATGATTCTGACTGGAGAGGGGGGTAGGGAAAATGAAAATGTTTTTCTTACACTGATATATTGCAGCCCTGATTTACTGGTTGCAGTGAATGTACATTACTATTACCATTTTAAACATTTTTATTATGAAATTTTCTAAGCATATTTAAAACTAGACATCCTCTAGATAAAACTTCATATATCCATCCCCCAGCTTTAAAAGTCATCAACATTTTGCTCTACGTGTTTGATTTATTTCCATTTTTTGCTGGAGTATTTTAAAGCAAATCTCATCTATTATTTTATCCCCTAAATACTTCAGTTTGAATCTCATAAATAATAGGATATTTTATTGCACGATCACAATGATTAAAATAATTCCTTAATAGTATTCATCTAGCACTTGTTCCAGATTTAAATTTCACAATTATGTAAAAAAAAGGTGCTTTTACAGTTGATTTGTTTGAATCAGATACTTTACGAAGAGGAATTTAATACTGATTTTTCAAAGGACACCTATATTTCTAGGGAAAGGGAAAGGGAAGTCGCTCAGTCGTGTCCGACTCTTAGCGACCCCATGGACTACAGCCTACCAGGCTCCTCCATCCATGGGATTTTCCAGGCAAGAGTACTGGAGTGGGGTGTCATTGCCTTCTCCATTCTTCTTCTCTATATTTCTAAGGAATAATTAAATACTACTGTTTTGTGGTGAAAAATAAAATGGAAGACCCCATCAGTACTATGCACTCTTCCACTCTAATTATTGACCCTTAAAATTCTACTTTCAGAAATGTATGTCTTTTTAATGGCTGAGTAATACTCCACTGTGTATATGTACCACAGCTTTCGTATCCATTCATCTGCGATGACCCAGAGGGATGGTATGGGGAGGGAGGTAGGAGGGGGGTTCAGGATGGGGAACACGTGCACATCCGTGGTGGGTTCATGTTGATGTATGGCAAAACCAATACAATACTGTAAAGTAATTAGCCTCCAATTAAAATAAATAAATTTAAATTAAAAAAAAAAGAAATGTATGTCTTTTTTGAAAATACAGATCTCTGTATAGCAGTTTTCATTCACTAAAAAAGCATTGTGGGGCTTCTTTGGTGGTCCAGTGGTAAGAATCTGCCTGCCAATGCAAGAGACATGGATTCGATCCCTGATCTGGGAATATCCAACAACGAAGCCCATGCACCACAACTATTGAGCCTGTGCTCTAGAGCCTGGGAGCCATGACAAGAGAAGCCACTGCAATGAGAAGCCTGAGCACCACAACTAGAGGGTAGCCCTTGCTTCCCACAACAGGAGGAAAGCCCACATGGCAACAAAGACCCAGCATAGCCAAAAATAAAACTAAATGAGTGAAGAAATAAAAATTGTTTAAAAAAGAAAGCATGGTGAATTTCAGTGTCCCAGAAGATAGATTCTGAAAGATACTTGAGAGAAGAAAAAGTCATCTCTAGAAAGAACAAAGAGTAGGAAAGCCAGGAAATGCAAGGGTGGCAGGAATTGTGAAGAAAACTACTTAAGGACCAACTTAAGGGGATATTTAATTGCTTACTCAAAACTGCTTCTGATTTCTCTGACCTTGTTCTCTATGGAAACAACCCAAACCATAGAGACTTGGCTGTCTTCCCTGTAACAGGAGTTAGGATGCCCACTGGATGACATCAGTTTTCTAAACCCTAACTCTAATCCAGTGGGAGCTCCTGCTTTTAGCATCCAAGGATATTTCTCTTAGAGAGAAGAGCAAAAAGGCTAGGTGTAATTGACTGAATTCAGCAGCATTTTGTAACAGTATGGCAGAGGAAAACACAGGAAAGCCCCATCTGCTCCCTTGTACATTTCTGGTGGGAGTGTAAATTGCCTTGGTGAACAGAGAATGTTGACAATATGTATTAATAATTTTAAAGATGAACCTTTTCTTTAAGCTATCAGTTGCACTTCTAGGAAACAAATATTCTTAAAAATAGGAGAAATGACAAGGGGAAAAGATATAGTTACAGTGCGAAGCAGACAGATGAAATAGGTAGGTTTCAGACTGAAAAATAAGCAAGGACATACAGGATATGGGGAAAAATATTGATAAAACAATGTAATAGTTACATGTAGAACTTTGCATCCTGTAGAAAATATATATTCTATTTGTGAAACAGATAATTCATCATGTACTTCAGCACAAAGAATGATGAAATACAGATACATTTAAAAAGATATAGCCTACCTTCTCTAATTATAATCCTGTAAAATAAGAAGAAAATAACAAGAATATGAACCCCTAAATCCTCAAATATTTGGAGATTAAGAAACATATGCCTAAATAAATTTTGGAATCAAAGAGGAAATTAAAATTGAAATTCGTAATTTTATAGAAAATAATGAAAAGGCATACCTTATTAACAGGATCTACAGGATAGACTCAAAGCTCTACTCAGGAAACTGCATATGATTAAAAATAAATGAATTAAATTTTCAGTTTAAGAAACTGGAAAAGGACAATAAAATAAACTAAAAGGAAATGGAAGGATCTCATTTTAAAAAAACTGAAATTGATGAAATCAAAACAAAACTATCATACAAAGTATAATTAAAATCAAAAGTGGGTTCTTTGAAAATCCTGATTAAGTAAAAAGAGAGAAAACAAAACAAAACAAACAAGAAAAACACAATGAAAAAGGAGATACACTCATAGATACAGACAATAGTATGCTGGTAAACATTTAACAATTGGCTCTCAAAAAAAGCCTCTATTTGCAGCGCTTGCTAATTTTCATGGTATAAAACTCCTAACATGGTGGATTTTAAGCTACCACTGTGAAGTCACTAAACCCAGAAATGTACACAACTGGCTAGCCAACTCCAGCATACCACTAGATGGACATAAAAGTAATTACAAGGAAATATTATGTGCAACCTACAGGACACAGTTGAAAATCTATCAGCTGTGAAAATACTACCTAATTTTACCCAAGAAGAAGCAACAAAACCTTCAGAGACTGATAACTTTAGCCCAGACTGGAAAGCTGATTTAAGATGTATAAATTTTTTTAAAAAAGATGGTTTCAGAACTGGGTTCCATAAACTCTTTAGAGAACAAATCATTCCTATGCTGTTTAAACTATGAAGACCACAGAGAAAGACAAAAATATCCCAACTGCATTTAGTAAATCTAATATAACCATAATACCAGAAACCTAAAAACAGTATCAGAAATAATAAGACTATATAGATTGATTTCACTTCTGAATACATACAGAAAAATTCTACATCAAATAGAAAATGAAATCTAAAAGGGTAACAACAGAATGGATGGGTGCTAAGTTGCTTCAGTTGTGTCCAACTCTGTGCGACCCTATGAACTTGTAGCCCACCAGGTTCCTCTGTCCATGGGATTCTCCAGGCAAGAATACTGGAGTGGGTTGCCATGCCCTCCTCTAGGGGATCTTCCTGACCCAGGAATCGAACCTGCCTCTCTTATGTCCCCTGCACTGGCAGGCAGGTTCTTTACCATTAGTGCCAACAGAATAAAACAGTATAATCAAACAGAGTTTATTCTGGAAATAAAAGAATGATTCAACATTAGAAATACCTATCAACACACAGGATTGTATTAATACATTCTAAAAGATTTTTAAACACAATTCAGCAGGCAATCCAAATAAAAACTCTACATAAAGGACAACTTTTAAATATGATAAAGAAAATAAATAGCAAACATGATATTCAATGTTGAAAATTCTAAGGTCCTTCCTAGAACATGAACAAGGCAAAACTATTATTCAGCAATGTTTTTAATGTTTTAGCTGAGACAAAAGAATATTAGAAAATTAAATAATTGATATAAAAGATAATTATTTGGTAAGATTATTAGAGACAAGAGAATACATAAAAATCAAGAGTCTTTTCCACATGCTATTTTAAATGGAAATAGAAAAGCCACTCACAACATGGACAAGACCATAAGATACCAATGGATCAATTTAATGAGAATGGTACTGTAACTATTTAAAGAATACAATAAAATATCAAAGAGAAGTTCCCAAAAATTAAACCTGAAAAGCTGCAGAGACATAGCATGATTCTATTTGGGACAATTCAACATCATTTCTTCCCAATGTAATACAATGACAATCACAATCCAAATTAAGTATATTTGGTAACTAGATAAAATTATTTTAACGTTCACATGGAGAACAAAATATCCAAGAATAGCAAGAAAATTATGATAAAGAAATATCAGATACTACTAAATATTAAAAGTTACCATAAAACCACTATGATCAAAATAGTAAGGTACTGGCATAAGAATAGAAAGTTAAAGCATTAGAACAGAGTAGAGTCTAGAATAGGTCCAACTACATATGGAAACCCAATATGTGGCAATGGGAAAAGGACTGTTGTGTGAATAAATGGTCTTGGCATAAGAGCTCTTTATCTGGAAGAAAACAAAACTATATATCCTAAAATAAATTTGAAAACCACATATCCTAAAATAAAGTGAAATGAAGTCGCTCAGTCGTGTCCGACTCTTTGCGACCCCTTGGACTGTAGCCCACCAGGCTCCTCTGTCCATGGGATTCTTCGGGCAAGAATACTGGAGTGGGTTGCCATTTCCTTCTCCAGGGGATCTTCCTGACCCAGGGATTGAACCCAGGTCTCCTACATTGCAGGCAGACGCTTTAACCTCTGAGTCACCAGGGAAGCCCATCCTAAAATAAATTCCAGATATATTAAAGACTTAAAATACGAAAAAGAAAACCACTGAAAACATAAAAAGAACATTTAAGGAGGGGAGACCTTCCTCCCACAAGCCAGGGACACTAAAAGACATATAGGAAAATAAAGATAAATGACAAATCGGGGGGTGGGGGTGGGAATCACAACATGGACAGATAAAAGGCTAACATCACTAATATAATAATAAAATATTGGATATCTCCAATATTAGTGACAGTAACCTTTTTATCTGTTGTATATATATATGCCTCCATCCTCTTCACAGTCTCTGGTGGCTCAGTGGTTAAGTATCCACCTGGCAAGCAGGAGACGCAGGTTTGACCCCTGGATTAGGAAGATCCCTTGGAGAAGGAAATGGCAACCCACTTCAGTATGCTTGCCTGGGAAATCCCATGGACAAAGGAGCCTGGTGGGCTACTGTCCATGGGGTTGCAAAAGAGTCGGACAAAACTTGGCAACTCAACAACAACAACAACATCCTTTTTCTCACCTAACCCATATTTTGATTTTTGTGCCTTTAAGTATGACCTACATGCTAATCACACAAGTATAGATTGATTCCCCTTTACATTCATGGTGTACAGCTTCCAGCAGGCTCTCAATGTTTCCTACTAATCTTTTATTAGTAGAATTTTCTTAACAGCTGTTTCCATCTTTCTTTACAGTAGCTAATTCAAATCTCCACAGTCCTCAAAGCTCCAAGGTCACCACCTCCCTTCTCATTCACAATAAAAGCACAGCAAATGTTTTACTTCCTTCTTCATGAAGAAAACAGAACCCATGTCACAGAATTCCTTCAAATTCTCAAAACAAACCAATAAACAAACATACCTGCACCTTCAACCATCCTGCCCTCAGCTGGCATTATTTTTTAAAAATGGTGTCTCTCTTCCTCTAGAAAGTTTATCACTCTACCTGTGCTCTGCACCCCATCCTCTCCCACCCTCTTGGAATCCTCACTTAATCAGTCTTCCTTTCTCTCTCCTTCATTCAACCTCTCCCTCTCAACTGGCTCCGTCCCATCAATATTCAGGCCGTAGCTCAGCGGTTCCTTCAACTACAAACCAATTAAATAACCCTCTCCAGGGTTTGAGACCTGCAGGCAATCTCCAGTGGGGGCTTCCCAGGTGACACAGTGGTAAAGAATATGCAGGTTTGACCCCTGGATCAGGAAGAAGATCCTCTGGAGAAGGAAATGACAACCCACTCCAGGATTCTTGCCTGGAAAATTCCATGGACAGAGGAGCCTGGAAGGCTACAGTTCATGGGGTCACAAAGAGTTGGACATGGCTGAGCATGCACAGATGATGATGATCAAATCTCCCATAGTTTTAAAAAAATCATCCGTTTCCTTCTGGAAACACTCTCTTCCCTTGGTTCCCATGACACCGATTCTCCTAGTTTTCCTTCTGATCACTCCAGTTCCTCTGCCTGAACCATAAATGCCAGTATTCCAAGAATTAGATTACCCTTAGTCTTATGCAATCTCATGCATCTAAGGCCTCAATACCACCTATATGCCAGTGCCCTGATTATCTTTTTGTAAAAAGAGCTTTATATAAGGACTTCCTTGGTGGTCCAGAGGTTAAGACTCAGCACTTCCAATGCAGGGGGTTTGGGTCTGATCCCTGGTTAAGGAACTAAAATTTCATAGGCCTCATGGCACAGCCAGAAAAAAAAGAGCTTTATCGAGATATAATTTACATACCATAAAATTAATCTAAGTGGGGGATTCAATGACTTTTCAGTTTTATATATATATAAATTATATATATATATATTATATATATATATTTCAGATTATTTTCCATTGTAGGTTATTACAAGATATTGAAATACTGTTCCCTGTTATATAGTAATCCTTGTTTTGGTCTATTTTATATATAGTAGTGTGCTTCGTGGAGAAGGCAATGGCACCCCACTCCAGTACTCTTGCCTGGAAAATCCCATGGATGGAGGAGCCTGGTAGGCTGCAGTCCATGGGGTCGCGAAGAGCTGGACACAACTGAGCGACTTCACTTTCACTTTTCACTTTCATGCATTGGAGAAGGAAATGGCAACCCACTCCAGTGTTCTTGCCTGGAGAATCCCAGGGACGGGGGAGCCTGGTGGGCTGCCGTCTACGGGGTCGCACAGAGTCGGACACGACTGAAGCGACTTAGCAGCAGCAGCAGTGTGCTTTGCTAATCCCATACTCCTAATTTATTCCTGCACCTCCCCTTTCCCTTTTGGTAGCCATAAGTCTGTTTTCTATGTCTGTGAGTCCATTTCTATTTGGTATAAACATTTATTCTTTTTTTTTTAGATTCCACATGTAATTTGTCTTTCTCTGTCTATCTGACTTATTTCACTTAGCATGATAATCTCTATGTCCATCCATGTTGCTGCAAATGGTATTAGTTCATTCTTTTTATGGACAAGTAATATTCATTGTATATATGTACCAAATCTTCTAGCCACAGGACTGGAAAAGGTCAGTTTTCATTTCAATCCCAAAGAAGGACAATGACAAAGAATGTTCAAACTGTGGCACAACTGCAATCATCTCACATGCTAGCAAAGTAATGCTCAAAATCCTTCCAGCTAGGCTTCAACAGTATGTGAACTGAGACCCTCCAGATGTACAAGCTGGATTTAGAAAACGCAGAGGAACCAGAGATCAAACTGCCAACATCCGCTGGATCATTTAAAAAGCTAGAGAATTCCAGAAAAATATCTACTTCTGCTTCACTGACTACACTAAAGCCTTTGACTGTGTAGAATACAACAAACTGGAAAATTCTTAAAGACATGGGAGTACCAGACCAGCTTACCTGCCTCCTGTGAAACACATATGCAGGTCAAGAAGCAACAGTTAGAACTGGACATGGAACAATGTGAAGTTTCTCAGTAGTGTCTGATTCTTTGTGACCCCATGGACTGTAGCCTACCAGGCTCCTCTGTCCATGGGATTTTCCAGGCAAGTATACTGGAGTGGGTTGCCATTTCCTTCTCCAGGGGATCTTCCCAACCCAGGGATCGAACTCGGGTCTCCCACAATGCAGGCAGACGCTTTACCATCTGAGCCACCAGGGAAGCCCATGGAACAATAGACTGGTTTAAAATTGGCAAAAGGCTGTATATTGTCACCCTGCTTATTTAACTTATATGCAGAGTGCATCATGCGAAATGCCAGGCCGGATGAAGCACAAGCTGGAATCAAGATTGCCGGGAGAAATATTAATAACCTCAGATATGCAGATGATACCACTCTATGAACAGAAAGCAAAGAGGAACTAAGGAGCCTCTTGATGAAGGTGACAAAGGAGAGTGAAAAAGCTGGCTTAAAACTCAACATTCAAAAAACTAAAATCAAGGCATCCGGTCCCATCACTTCATAGCAAATAGTTGGGGAAACAATGGAAACAGTGACAGACTTTATTTTCTTGGGCTTCAAAAATCACTGTAGATGGTGATTGCAACCATCCTTGGAAGAAACGCTATGACAAACCTAGACAGCGTACTTACTAAAAAGCAGAGACTTGACTTTGCCTACAAAGGTCCATATAATCAAAGCTATGGTTTTTCCAGTAGTCATGTACAGATATGAGTGCTGGACAATAAAAAAGGTTGAGCTCCGAAGAATTGATGCTTTTGAACTGTGGTGTTGGACATGACTCTTGAGAGTCCCTTGGAAAGCAAGGAGATCCAACCAATCAATCCTAAAAGAAATCAGTCCTGAATATTCATTGGAAGGACTGATGCTGAAGCTGAAACACCAATACTTTGATTACCTGATGTGAAGAGCAGACTCATTGGGAAAGACCCCAATGCTGGGAAAGATTGAAGGCAGGAGGAGAAGGGGATAGAAATTATTCCAAAGACAGAGGATGAGATCTTTGGATGGCACCACTGACTCAATGGACATGAGTTTGAGAAAACTTTGAGAGATGGAGGAGGACAGGGAAGCTTGGCATGCTGCAGTCCATGGGGTCGCAAAGAGTAGGACATGACTGAGTGACTGAACAGCAACAATAAAATGTACCACATCTTCTTTATCCATTCATCTGTTGATGGACACTTAGGTTGATTCCATGTCTTGGCTATTGTAAACAGTGCTGTTAGAGAATGCAATGATTTTTTAAAATTAATTTGTAGAACTGTGCAACCATTACCACAATCCAAGTTTAGAATAATTCTACTTATATCACTTATCTCTCTTTCCATCCTAAATCTCTCTTGAAATTTAGATCCATATGTCTAACTGCTTACTGAACATTTTAATCTGTATAACCACAGGCATCACAAAATCAGTTTCCAAAACTAAACTCATCTCCTTCCCTCACCCTTTTCCATTAAATCTGATTCTTCTCTAATACTTCCTAAATGAATACCACTGGGCCCTAGGAAATCCTGGGCATTGTTCTTAATTTCCCTTCCTCATCCCCCATATTCAATTAATCATTAAATCCCTAATTTTACCTCCTAAATATAATTCAAATCTATCCCTTTCTATCATTTATTATTATGTCACAGTTCTGTCCCCTAGAATCTCTTTATCTATCCATTCATCCAACAAAGAGACACTGAGTGCTTACTACGTATGTACCAGGCACCACAATACAATAGTCATCTAACTGGTTCCTCTGTCTCTGGTCTTGTATCTTCCCAATCCAAACTGTGTTCTTAATACAGCAGCCAAGAAGCATAATCTTTTTAAAAAAAACACACTCCTCTCAATGATTAATACAGTTTCATTGTAATTTTCAACTGGCTTCCCTTTGACCTTGGAACAGATTACAAACTTCTTAAGGGCCTTTGTGATCGGGTCCCTCCTTGCCTCTCTAAGTCTCGTGTCTCATCACTCCCCTGGGATACATTACTTAGTTATCTGAGTTTCTTCCTTTTGGGGGGATAATAATAATGCCTATCTCAGAGGTAGCTTGGGTGGATTAAATGAGATAATATGTGTAAAGCACTTAACAAATACCTGACACATATGAAGTGTTAATAAATGTTAGCTACTGAGAAAAGCCCTTAGGAAGCATCACTACAAACAAAGCTAGTGGAGGTGATGGAATTCCAGTTGAGCTATTTCAAATCCTAAAAAATGATGCTGTGAAAGTGCTGCACTCAATATGCCAGCAAATTTGGAAAACTCAGTAGTGGCCACAGGACTGGAAAAGGTCAGTTTTCATTCCAATCCCAAAGAAAGGCAATGTCAAAGAATGCTCAAACTACTACACAATTGCACTCATCTCACATGCTAGCGAAGTAATGCTCAAAATTCTCCAAGTCAGGCTTCAACAGTACATGAACCATGAACTTTCAGATGTTCAAGCTGGATTTAGAAAAGGCAGAGGAACCAGAGATCAAATTGCCAACATCCGCTGGATCATCAAAAAAGCAAGAGAGTTCCAGAAAAAGATCTACTTCTGCTTTATTGACTATGACAAAGCCTTTGACTGTGTGGATCACAACAAACTGTGGAAAATTCTGAAAGAGATGGGAATACCAGACCACCTGACCTGCTTCTTGAGAAACCTGTATGCAGGTCAAGAAGCAACAGTTAGAACTAGACATGGAACAACAGACTGGTTCCAAACAGGAAAAGGAGTACATCAAGGCTATATATTGTCACCCGGCTTATTCAACTTATATGCAGAGCACACCATGAGAAATGCCAGGCTAGATGAAGCACAAGTTGGAATCAAGACTGCTGGGAGAAATATCAATAACCTCAGATATGCAGATGACACCACCCTTATGGCAGAAAGCGAAGAAGAACTAAAGAGCCTCTTGATGAGAGTGAAAGAGGAGAGTGGAAAAGTTGGCTTAAAACTCAACATTCAGAAAACTAAGATCATGGCATCTGGTCCCATCACTTCATGGCAAATAGGTGGGGAAACAGTGGAAACAGTGACAGACTTTATTTTGGGGGGCTCCAAAATACTGCAGATGGTGAGTGCAGCCATGAAATTAAAAGTCACTTACTCCTTGGAAGGAAAGTTATGACCAACCTAGATAGCATATTCAAAAGCAGAGACATTACTTTGCCAACAAAGGTCCGTCTAGTCAAGGCTATGGTTTTTCCAGTGGTCATGTATGGATGTGAGAGTTGGACTGTGAAGAAAGTTGAGTGCCAAAGAATTGCTGCTTTTGAACTGTGGTGTTGGAGAAGACTCTTGAGAGTCCCTTGGACTGCAAGGAGATCCAATCAATCCATCCTAAAAGAGATCAGTCCTGGGTGTTCACTGGAAGGACTGATGCTAAAGCTGAAACTCCAGTACTTTGGCCACCTCATGCGAAGAGTTGACTCATTGGAAAAGACCCTGATGCTGGGAGGGATTGGGGGCAAGAGGAGAAGGGGACGACAGAGGATGAGATGGCTGGATGGCATCACTGACTCGACGGACATGAGTGTGAGTGAACTCCGGGAGTTGGTGATGGACAGGGAGGCCTGGCGTGCTGCGATTCATGGGGTCGCAGAGTCGGACACGACTGAGCGACTGAACTGAACTGACCTAAAACATTCACAAAGGGAAAGTGACAAGTTTTACTGACTCTCTATAAGGGTAGTTATTTTTTAAAAGGAGACCGTAAATAGTAAACACCAGTATCCTGGGAATACCATTTGCTTTCACCTCCTGGGCTAATGATGTGTTAGCAGCTATCTAGCAGGTTAGCATTAAGCATGGGGCTTGGCAGGACTCACTATAGTTCAGTGGGTTTTTTTTCAGGTGGTTTGCTGCCAATATCCTGTTTTTGACAGAAATGGAGTGTGAAAGCATAAAGATGTTTAATTCCACTCCCTGGTCTGCAGACCACTGTGCAATTTGCTTACTCATCTGTAAGAGTAGATTCTTGCTTCTTAAATAAAATGTTCTCTCTGCTACCAATATAATACAAATTCCACTTCTTTTGAAAGCCAATGGAATCCTCCTAAAATACGTTGCATTTCTTGGCTGAAGACTGGATGGCAATTAGAATCCAAGAATAGTCCAAGAAGACTAGAAGAGCTCTTCAGATCCTAGAACACGTCACAGATTTGGCAAGAATTACGTTGTGTGCACTATATAGTAAACTGGCATCTTGTGACTATTTTCTTCCTTCCTTTTCACAAACTTGCTCACCGAGTACCACTGTGGTCCTTTCACCCTTCTCTAATCCTCCTCTTGTCCTGTGCTTGCCCCTCCACCTGAGATGTTTCAAAGAAGACATCTTTGTGCACTCACAAGCCTGCTGTTGTGTGCCAGCATGTGACTACCCATGTATAAACTGGGAGTGGAAAAGCAAAAAAGCAGAAGTGTCCAGTTCTATGTGACATGGGCTCCCATTGGTACAATGCAGTCTTTTGGCTGAAGTTCTATTGGTTTAGAAATTATTCCAAATCCAATGACTGTCTTATGCTTTTGATGTTATTAGAAGAAGCTGGAACAGGACTGGGATATGGAGGAGAAGAGGGCAGAAAAACTGCTCTGAACACGAGAGACAAGGTTTCCAATCAGAGTAAACAAAAGACTACCTCTTCCAGGTGTTTCTCAGTTTTTTCCCCTATATGGGGAAAATGCCAAGGGTTTGGAAAGAACCCTTTGAGAGGGGAAAAAAAAACCAGATGTCAAAGCAGTCCTCACGACCCAGTTTAAATAGTTATTCTCTCATTATACATATTCTTCTTTCCACATATATTCTCTTTATAATATACCCACTTCCACACAAACACACATACACGAGATGAACACTCAGGCAGCCATGTTTGAAATAGAGAGATGCACAGCATGTGGAAGGTTGCTAAGATGCATGCTCTATAGAAAGCTTATCACCACAAAGAAGGGCATGCCCAAACACTGATCAGATACACACCATGCCCTTCCCACATAGACACACATTCACATAACACACCAAGACTGATTATACTGACAAACGTCTGTCCTTATCCAGACTGTAGACACAATAATAAGCAACTTGCAAAGCATTGCACATAGAGCCACTAACTGACCTGGTCAGCTCTGCCCTTCACTTTAAATATAGCATAGTGTTTAAAATCATGAATTCTAGAGTCTAACTGGATACAAATCCTCACTCTGCACTTACTTCCTGTGTGACTTTGTACAAATTAGTTACCTGCCCTGTGCCTCAGGTTCTCTGTCTATAAAATGAGAATAATAATAGTACTTATCTCATAGGGTTATGGAGAAGGCAATGGCACCCCACTCCAGTACTACTGCCTGGAAAATCCCATGGACCGAGGAGCATGGTGGGCTGCAGTCCATGGGGTCGCTAAGAGTCAGACACTACCGAGCGACTTCACTTTCACTTTTCACTTTCATGCATTGGAGAAGGAAATGGCAACCCACTCCAGTGTTCTTGCCTGGAGAATCCCAGGGACAGAGAAGCCTGGTGGGCTGCTGTCTGTGGGGTTGCACAGAGTCAGACACAACTGAAGCGATTAGCAGCAGCAGCATAGGGTTATTGTTAAGATTAAATGAGTAAATTCATATAAAGCTCTTAGGAGTAATAAGAGTTCCTAGAACTGCCTGAGATGGGGTAAACTTAGATTCTAGATTTGATTTAGGTGAGAGGAGAGGGAGTGGGAATACATTGAGCTGTGGAATTCTCTTTCTGTCCTAAAGTAGTAAATAGTTGATTCCATAGGTGTGCCTGCACTTCTCAATAATCATTCCATCGGAGGACATGGGCCCACCATTAACAGTAATAATGTATCTGGACCACTAACACCATACATAAAAATTAACTCAAAATGGATTAAATCCTTGAATATAAGACCTAAAGCAATAAAACTCCCAGAAGAAAACATAGTCAATAAGAACCTTGTGGAGAAAAGCCTTGTGCACTTCTAGTGAGAATGTAAATTGGTGCACCTGATATGGAAAACAGTATGGAGGTTCCTCAAAAAATTAAATGTATCACTACCATATGATTCAGCAGCTCCACTTCCAAGTATTTACCCAGAGAAGATGAAAAACTAATTCAAAAATATGTACCCGGGACTTCGCTGGTGGTCCAGGGGTTTAGAGTCCACCTGCAACATAGAGGTTGCAGGTTCAATCCCTGGTTGGGGAGCTAAGATCCCACATGCCTGGGACAACTAAGCCCACATGCTGCAAAGAAAGACCCCACATGATGCAATGAGAGCTGCATGCCGGTGTTGATGTTTGGCAGAAACCAGCACAATACTGTAGAGCAATTATCCTTCAACTAAAAATAAATTAATTAAAAAAAAAGATCCACATGCCCAAACTAAGATATGAGGCAGCCAAATAAATAAGCAAATATTTTTTTTTAAATATGCACCCCCATGTCCCCACAGCATATTGTAAATAATGCTGCATCTGTTTTGTAGCATTATTTACAATAGCTAAGACGTGGAAACAATCTAAGAGTTCATCAGTGGATGAACAGATAAAGAAATTGTGATATACCTATATAATGTCATAAAAATGAATGAAATCTTGCCATTTGTGACAGTATGGATGGCCCTTGAGGGCATTATGCTAAGTGAAATAAGACAGAAAAGGATAGATACCATATGATCTCTCTTATTTGTGGAATCTAAACAAAAATTTTAATTAAAAAATAAGCTCCTAGATACAAAAAAAATTGGTGGTTGCCAGAGGTGGGGGATAGGAGGATGGGGAAAATGGGTGAGCTGTTTCTAGGGTTTTTTTAACTTAATTTAATTTTTAAAAATAGTAGCAATGTATGTACTTTTTCTGAGGAAATCTATATATTTGCAGTCATTGTGGTATTATATTTATCAGTTATAGCCTAAGTGTGATAAAATTAAGGACACTTTTTAATTTTAAGATTCTTTTTTTAAATTTTTTTTAACACCAAAAACATTTTGTACTGGAGTATAGCTGATGAACAATGCTGTGATAGTTTCAGGTGAACAGTGAAGGGACTCAGCCATACATATACATGTATCCATTTTCCCCCCAAACCCCACTCCCATCCAGGCTGGCACATAACACTGAGCAGACTTCCATGTGCTTTATAGTAGGTTTTTATTGGTTATCCATTTTAAATATAACAGTGTATACATGACCTTCTCAAAGTCCTTAACTATCTTTCCCCTCTGCCATCCCCGGTAACCCATGAGTTCATTTTCTAAGTCTGTGAGTCTCTCCCTATTTTGTAACTTCATTTTTATCATTTCTTTTTAGATTCCACATATAAGGGATGTCATATGATATTTCTCCTTCTCTGTATGACTTACTTCACTCAGTATGACACTCTCTAGGTCCATCCATGTTGCTGTAGATGGACTTATTTCATTCTTTTTAATGCCTGAGTAATATTCCATTATATATATATATACCACATCTTTACCCATTCCTCTGATGATGGACATTTTTTTCCATGTCTTGGATATTGTAAACAGTGTTGCAATGAACACTGGGGTGCATGTATCTTTGGGAAACATGTTTTTCTCTGGGTATATGCTCAGGTCGGGGATTACAGAGTCATATGGTCATTTTTAGTTTTTAGTTTTAGTTTTTTAAGGAACCTCCATACAGTTCTCCATAGTGGCCGTACCAATTTACATTCCCACCAACAGTGCAGGAGGGTTCCCTTCTCTCCACACCATCTCCAGCATTTGCTGTTTGTGGATTTTTTGATGATAAGACATTTTGACTGGTGAGAGGTGATACCTCATTGTAGTTTTGATTTGCATTTTTCTAATAACATCTTGAACATCTTTTCATGTCCCTATTGGCCATGTTTATACTCTTTAGGGAAATGTCTAGTCAGGTCTTCTGCCCATTTTTTGAGTGGGTTGTTTGTTTTGATGCTGCTGCTGCTAAGTCACTTCAGTCGTGTCCGACTCTGTGTGACCCCATAGATGGCAGCCCACCAGGCTCCCCCGTCCCTGGGATTCTCCAGGCAAGAAAACTGGAGCGGGTTGCCATTTCCTTCTCCAATGGATTAAAGTGAGAAGTGAAAGTAAGTCGCTCAGTTGTGTCTGACTCTCAGCGACCCCATGGACTGCAGCCTACCAGGCTCCTCAGTCCACGGGATTTTCCAGGCAAGAGTACTGGAGTGGGGTGCCATTGCCTTCTCCGTGTTTTGATGCTATTAAGTGTCATAAGCTCTTTGTTGATTTTGGAGACTAATCCCTTATCAGTCACATCATTTGCAAATATTTTCTCCCAATCTGTGGGTTGTCTTTTTGTTTTATTGTTTCCTTTACTGTGCAAAAGTTTTTGAGTTTAAGTAGGTCCCACTTGTGTATTTTTGCTTTTATTTCCATTATTCTGGGAGATGGATTAAAAAAGATTTTGCTGTGATTTATGTTCGAAAGTGTTCTGCCTATGTTTTCCTATAAGAGTTTTATACTGTCCAGTCTAATATTTAGGTCTTTAATCCATTTTGAGCGTATTTTTGTGTATGGAGTTAAGGAATGATCTAATTCCTTTTTTTTTTTTTCAACATGTGGCTGTCCAGTTTCCCCAGCACCATTTGTTGAAGAGACTGTCTTTCCAACATTGTGTAGTCTTGCCTCCTTTTTCATAGATTAATTGGCTAAAGGTCCATGAGCTTATTTCTGGGTCTTCTATCCTGTTCCATTGATCTACATTTCTATTTTTGTGCCAGTATCATACTGTTTGTATGACTGTAGCTTTTTAGTATAGTCTGAAGTCAGGGGGCCTGATTCCTCCAGCTCCATTTTTCTTTTTCAAGATTGCTTTGGTTGTTCAGGGTCTTTTGTGTCTCCATGCAAACTTTGAGATTTTTTTTGTTCTAGTTCTGTGAAAAATGCCATTGGTGATTTGATAGGGATTACACTGAATCTGTAAATTGGCTGAGAGTAAATCTTTACTGCTAAACTCTTTTGTAATGGTTAAGAAAACCTGTCTCACATGTCTCACATGAAGACATTTACCCAGGAGCAGAGTCATGGCCTAGGAGGCCCAACAAGGCAGTCTCAGGGAAGAAGTGTGGGTCCCACAGTAAACTGACTGTGTGACCAGGGTCAGTATCAATACCTGGAGCTGACCACCCCTGACCTGGGTCTCATGGCACAAAAATAATCGAAGCAAGTAAGTGCTGTTAAAGTGGGCATTACTGCTTCCTTCTGCCGGCTCGAGCAGCCATTTTCCCTCTGCTTCCTAACTCCACGAAGGGTTTTTATGGCAGAGAGCTGCTCTGGGCTATCAAATATAGGTACATAAGAGACTTCCCATTGAGTCAGGAATGCCAAGGCCCCAAACAGATCATCTACTCTTCTGGAGTTACTTAATGAAGGGAGGAAAATCAGTGGGCATCCTAAGCTGTCTCCTCTGTTTGCTGTTTAGTGGCTTAAGTCGTGTCTGACTCCTTGTGACCCCATGGACTGTGGCCCATCAGGCCCCTCTGTCCATGGGATTTTCCAGGTAAGAATACTAGAGTGGGCTGCCATTTCCTTCTCCAACAGCAATAAATCTGTGGCAGGTAGACAGTGTCTTCAGTCAGCTGCATAGTACAGCAGAAAGAACTTGGACTTCAAAGCCAGAGAGATGCAAGACTGAACCTGAGCTAACTCTATGTTTGACCTTGAATAAGTCATCAAATTTCTCTTTCTCAGGTTCCTCATTTGTAAAATGGGGATATCACCAACATTATCACAGGATTGTCATAAACACTGAGATTAGAAACAAGAATGCCTCTAGCACAAAGCCCAGGACATAAGATTCAAATATGATTCTCTCCCACTCCTACTCTCTGCTGACCCTATCACACAGCTGGACTATTCCAGACAAGCAGAGACAGAAAGGGCATTTCAACAGCTGTGTGCATGTCTGTTATAGTGGTGGATGTTGTTTTCATTTTAGGGTTTTTTTTGTTTTGTTTTGTTTTGTTTTTGTTTTTTTTATTTATTTGTTTGGTGTTTCGGTTGGGTTGATGGCAAGAAAGATAGGAGATAGAGGTGGAACTGGAAACATTTAAAGGTTATAGGGTAGGCTTGATATGGCTATAACTGGAATTATCAGAATTCCACCAACTTTTCAAGAGCACATTGGAAATTGGAAACTTGGATGGGTTGTGCGAAGAGTGGAGCAAGCAGAAGAATCCAAAATTAGGCAAGTGTTCTGGTCATTTAGTGAATAACCTGGAATTTGAACACTGAGAAACAGGAACTGGAGGAAGAAGACAGCAGAAGGGGAATGGAGCTATAAAGTGAACTTCACTGCACTCCCCCCTCCAAAGGCACAACAACAGAACAAGAGTACATGCCTATATGAACTGTTTCGACTATGAAAACATGGCCACACTGGAAAGCTTATATGCCCTATAGATGTAGGGGAGGAGGGGAGGGAAAACAATGTTAATCCTAACTCATTTTATCCTTACAGCCTGTCATGTGTCCACACCCTCCAAATGTTTCAAACGCAGCCTTTAATGTCCTCAAAATTTTATTTCACTGGAATATATCAAGAATTGTCACAAAAGAATGAAACACATTAGGTGCCTGAGAAATTATAAAGCATTTTCTTTTCTAGTATAAAAATAGGCTATGCCCACACTTCAGATTGCACAGTTGATTTAAGTTTTTCATCTATATTAACTATCAATTGCCATATATTTATTAAGATTGACTATAATCCTCTGAATTAGTCATTTCAGTAGTATAAATGAATAGACTGACTAGGTCACTCTGTACTTATTTCCCATTGTTCATGAAAACCATTTTCTTCACCTATTATTCCACAATGGCTTCAAAACAGCTATTTCATTCTCATGAGGCACTGGGAGGCCAAATCCTCCTCAGGAGCTTAACATTAAGTCTGTTCCTCTTGCTCTTCCATCTTCCATAAAAATACTCACAGAACATTCTGGCTAATAAACATTTTAAAATCCTCAATAAATATTGAACCACTGTGCTGTGCATCTGGAACTAACAAAGAGTTATATGTCAATTACACTTAAATTAAGAAAAATCCCTCAAAGTCACTGTTTTAAAAACCACTAGAGATGAAAGCATCTGTCCTCCCCAAAACATTTCTTTGCCTTTGCTTAGGGGCAGTAATCAAGGGGAATTTGGGCAGGATAATAGGCAAGTTTACTTAAGCATCAACTTAAAGAATCCCCTAGATATTCATGCAGAAGGGCAGTGAACTTTTCCATAGTAAATAAAATTAGTTTAATTCAGTAACTGAAAACCGGCAGCTTATTGAGCATAATAACCCTTTTTGGTGTACCACCTTTGCACAGTTGTGGGTGGGTGATTAAATAGGGCCGTGTGGCTGAGATTTCCAACATTTTTAGTGCTGCAATTTCATCACCACTCCTCTTTCCCAAGGCAAGTTCTAATTCATGTGTTAAATTTGAGATTGATTGTGATTACTGTCTTCCCCACCCTCAGAAATATTGATCCTCTAGAAGTTCTGAAGTTGGAATCTAGGAATCTCTGGCAAAGGTGAGGTGCCCAGAAATACTGCTAGTACTATTAATACCAGGCTTCCCAGGTGGTGCTAGTGATGAAAAACCCACCTGCCAATGCAAGAGCCACAGAAGATGGGGGTTCGATCTCTGAGTTGGGAAGATCCCCAGGAGGAAGGCATGGCAACCGACTCCTGGAGAATCCCATGGACAGAGGAGCCTGGCAGGCTACTGTCCATAGGGTCGCACAAGAGTCAGACACAACCAAAAGCAACTTAGCATGCATATGCACTATTAATACTAGTACTATGAATACTAACAACTGCTCCTATTATCACTCCTGCTGCTGCTGCGGCCACTGGTACTACCATTTATTGAGCCTCGACTATCTGCTTGTTACAGTAGCAAGTGTTTTACATATATTACCTTTCCCTTAAAAATATGATTAGTCTAAGTTTCATAGATAATGAAACAGGCTCAGAGAAGTTACGTGTGTGTCCAGGGTTATACAGCTAGCACACGCAACTCTAAAGCTACCATATCACATTGCATCCCAGAAACCACACACTTTCTATGAGGAGTAAGTTGTAGAAACTGAGGAGTGAGCTGTAGAAACTTAGAGCTGGGCAGGAGGGCCCAGGATTGGAAAGAGGGCTAGAAGCCAAATCAGGATGGGAAACGAAGCATGTATAGTCAGTCAGTGGATCTAGTGACTCTTATTGTGAGCTACCAAGTAATAAATAAACAACTAGAATACTATACAGAGTGTGAGTCTGATCGTTTGGCATTTCAAAAGGATAATAACTATCACTCTATTTATCTTTTCACTTTCATGATCAAACTTCTCACAGCATGCATTTCCTTACAACTTACTTTCTCTTGGACCTCTCTGACTCTATCCTCACCTTTCCACTGAATCTTCTCTCAAAGTTCACAAATGATATCTTCCTATATAATGGCGCCGCTCCAATGGACTCTATCAAGACTCCCACACCTTAAAGGCCTCTCTTCCTTTGCCATCCTGAGCCTCGTTTTGTCAGTTTTCCTCCTCCATTCTGTACCTTCTGTTTCTTTTGCTTTCTTTCAGAATTCACACCCATATATCATTCCCCTTACTCACTACAAGTCATCTTCATGATGGTCAGGGACCACTGGTGATGAACAAGGGACATCCAAGTGATGTATGCCTTGGCCTTGCAAAAGGAAGTATAACAATGGGGTGTTCAGGGGTGTAGGCTCTGGAGCTAAAGTGTCTGGACTCAAATCCACACTCTGTTACCTACTAGCAGCATGACCTTGGCAAATCACTTCAATCTCTCTATATCTCAATGTCTCTATCTGTAAAGCAAGAATAAGAAAAGTGTTTACCTTATAGTGTTGTTGTTAGGATTAAATGAGTTAACACATATAAAGTGCTTACCTGTAATGTAGGAAATCATTGTCACTTATTATTGCAGTCTTTACAGAGGTAATATCTAAAATGTTGATTATGCCCACAATTGAAAATTTTCCTTCTGATATTTAATTTTTTTAAATACACGCCATCCCTCAGTAACTTTGTAAAAAGCTCCAGTCTTTTCATTTATTTTTGGAAAGTCAGCTTGTTGTTGTATTCTCAGTGACAAACAATTGATTTTGGTGTCCTAGGCTTTCTTCTCATTGTACACATTCTCCATGGCTTTCAGTGCTACTTAGGTGACTCCCCAGTATTCATCCCTTTCCCAGACCTCTCTCCTGACCTCCAGACCCAGACAGCTGTCCACTAGGCGTTTCCTACTTGACTCTCTGACCCATGGCACAACAAACCTCACTTGTCTAAAAAGAATTCCATTTATTTCCTAACCTAGTTAAAAGCAACACATTCATTTAGTTCCCCAAGACAGAAACCTATAGATCATCCTGCTATTCTCTCATCTCTCTACCCACTGCATCTAACTACTCTCCAAGAAATATTGATTCTACCTCCTACAAATCTGTTTTGAATTTATCTCCTGCTCCCTAACCATACTGCCACTGCCTTAGGTTGGCCTTCATCTCTCCATGGATCAGTAAAAGCCACCTCACTGGTCTCTTCGCCTTCAGTTTTGACCCTTGACATTTGCTCCATCCTGCACACTACAGCCAGAGCAATCCCGAAATGAAGACTGTATCCAGTTACTCACTTTAAATCCTTCCATGGGTCCCCAAAGTCTACAGGATAAAGTCCAAACACCTGTGCATGGTATACAAGGCCCTTCACTACCCAGGCCCTAGCTACTTCTCCGTACTTACCTCACACAATGATTCTCCTATCGCACATTCTGGCTGAACTAAACTTCTGGTGCTCCGCTGAACGCCTCTATGCTGTTTACCCTCCTGTGTTCTTGTATGGTGTTCCTTTCACTCTCTTTTCTCATTCTGGGGGGCAAAATTCTACTCTTATTTAAGACAATTTGATTTTTGGTCCCACTCTACAGTCCTTCCTAAGTCCCTCAGACAGACAGGTATTTCTTTCTCTACGCTAGCTTGTCATCCTGCACTTACCTTCATTAGAATAATTACCACTTCACATTGTATTTGACATTTTACCTGTTAAACAAGTTCCTTGAGGTCAGGGACTATTTACTGTTTGTCTCTGTATAGCCAGTGTGTGGCATACCATTTTGCCCATACAATTTGCTCATTCCCACCTCTTTTAATACCTCTGCTCCCTGTCTCAGCAGAAGGGGGAATTTATTGTTCCTCATTCAACATTTGTCTAAAGTGCATTTTCTCCACTAAATTTTCCGTAATTACGCTTACATCTCTCTAATGACTCTGTTTTATCATATCCTCAGTGCTTGCAGAAGAATCTTCCAACAAACATATTTGTGCTTTAATGATTTAAGATTCTATTATTTCTTCTAGTTCAACCACTTGAAAACATTTCAGGATCATCTGCTGGAATCACTCAGCACAATGTTTTTTTTAACTAATTTCTGTTAAGATACCTATTTTTATCCTTGGAGAAGCAGACATTGATTGTTGCTATTTCCAAACCAAATACCATTTCAGTGAGCAACAGGAGTAGAAAGGAGAGAACACCAAGTCACCTACAGTTTGAACTCTAAGACTTCTGAAAGTTATTGGAGCAAAGACTTGGTGGCAAGATGAAAAGCTGAAATTCTGCAAATTAAGGGAAGCCAGCTCATCTCCTTTCTTTTTTCTTTCTGTTAATCCTAAAGAGCCATGCCACCCAGGTCCTCAAATGGTCTGAGAAGAGCCAGCAAGAAATCAATCTACCCATGGAGCTTCTGGGATGGACAGACCCATTGTCTGGCAGCATTTCTGAAGAAGAAAACAGATGGCACACAGAATAGCCAGGAAAGTGCTTTAATCCACTCCATGCCCTAAAATTTAACAATAAGATGAAATAAGTAAACCTGGGAGGGCCACGCTACATTCATCTGTGCTCCCTATACTGCATGGTGTTTCACAAACACTCCTCTTTCTTACTGGGTTATTCCTCGCTAGAATAAAAGTTCCTGGAGGTCATCAACAACTTAGGGTTTTGTTTTATTTTTTTCGTAGCCCCCAAATGACCTACCACATGGAGTACATCATGTTTACTCAAGAAATGTGGTTGCCTGACTGATGAGTAAGTATTTTACCATTTTTCTTCCTCTCAGTATTTTCAGGAATGCTTATTTATTCACAAAACCATGCAGACTTGGAAGCCAAGAGGAAATATTCATCTGTTGGTATACATTTTCCCTTGGCTATGCATTAAACAGAGATTTCCTCTGGAAATGTAAACAAAAGATGCCTGATGAGATGGGACAAAGAACTATATATAGAGATCAAGTGGCCAGAGTAGCAAGGTCAGAGCATGCCCTTCCTTAACCAGAATAAAGGAGTCTTGGGCCTGCCTCTCCCTCCTTCCCATGTTCTCCAGCCCCAACAGAAAATATTTTCCAAATGCCTATCCACAGAATTCTGAAAAGCTGGGCAGACTCTAAGAGTTTTGCATTACCAAAGAATTCAGCTAACAAATCTGTGGTGATCCTAATCTCTGTTTCTGTAATAATAGGAAGACTGCAGCTTTGTTTACTTTCTGAGGAGAATAGAGAATGGGGAGAAAGAACCAGGAGGGGGAGGCAGTATTTATGGCTCTTTTATGAAAAGTCAATCTGTGACAAAAATATTTGCAGACAATCAGGAAGGGGAACAGGTCTGGCAGGAAAATAGCCTATTCCAGTTTTCTCAGAAGTGCCTTAGCTGGGATCCTCCACTCCCGCCCGAAGTTAAATGCCTGCTTTACACTGTGAATACAGTCATTTCTGATTGACAAATTTGCATTAGATAAAATGAAAAAAAAAATTCAAATAACCCCTCATTTTCTGGCTCCTATGACAGACAGTCTCCTTCTATTTATTTCATTTTATAAAGTATTTATAAGCATGTATGAAGTCTCAAATCCATTCTTTAACTGCCTTTCTAATCCTGGGGCTTGTCCTGAAGCCTTCTGGACACACAGGCTCTGTGCTGAATGAACATAATAAGGACCCTGGATTCACCCTATTATTATGGGGAAGTTAGGGCACATTCCTAACCTTTCAGAAGGGGTGATGTCATAGAGCACAGCCATGGGTGTCCAGAAGCTATCCTGTAGGGCCCCCACCAAAGACAGAATCCTAAACTGAAAAGATGGTGGACTTAACTCCCAAGATACACTCTCACTCTTGACATTTAATGCACTATCTCAAGATTCTTTCCCAATTCTCAGTTAATATTTTAACTCCACCGTCTGTATTGCTTGCACATGTGTATCTACATTAGGGTGGATTTGTATAACAGTTTTCCCTCTATGGTTTTTCCAGTGGTCATGTATGGATGTGAGAGTTGGACTGTGAAGAAGGCTGAGCGCCGAAGAATTGATGCTTTTGAACTGTGGTGTTGGAGAAGACTCTTGAGAGTCCCTTGGACTGCAAGGAGATCCAACCAGTCCATTCTGAAGGAGGATTTCTTTGGAAGGAATGATGCTAAAGCCAAAACTCCAGTACTTTGGCCACCTCATGCAAAGAGTTGAGTCATTGGAAAAGACTCTGATGCTGGGAGGGATTGGGGGCAGGAGGAGAAGGGGACGACCGAGGATGAGATGGCTGGATGGCATCAGTGACTCAATGGACGTGAGTCTGAGTGACATCCGGGAGTTGGTGATGGACAGGGAGGCCTGGCGTGCTGCGATTCATGGGGTCACAAAGAGTTGGACACGACTGAGCAACTGAACTGAACTGAAGCCCTCAGAAGATAAATACTGTGTCTCTTCCATTTTCCTTGCACCTGGTACGTGCTATGCATAGTTAGTGTTAGTTGCTCAGTCATTTCTGACTCTTTGAAACCCCATGGACTGTAGCCTGCAAGGCTCCTCTGTCCATGGGACTCTCCAGGCAAGAATACTGGAGTGGGCGGCCATGCCCTCCTCTAGGGGATCTTCCCAACCCAGGGATCGAACCTGCATTTCCTGCATTTGCAGGCAGATTCTTCATCGTCTCAGCCACCAGGGAAACCCAGTGCTATGCATAAGTAAGTATCAATAAAAGGTGACCTTTGGTGTGTGAAAGCAGACAGTGGCCAAGGATTTTATAAGCATCCCTAAGGGAGCCTCTTAAACACCTCCTTTGCTGGTTGCCATGGGGCTGCTCTTCCCAGCTACTCTGCTTACATTTGGCACTAGCGTCATCTCCTGAAGGCTCAAGCAGGAATACTAGCTTCAGAAAGGCACTGTGAAAACATTGCCTATAACCTAGAGGGCCAGAATGAGTCCTTCTTCATTAATACAATGATGTATTGTTTTATGAGGCTAGCTCCTTAATGCTTGAAAACAGTAGGGCCCTGAATTATACAGGTTTGATTGGTGCAATGGGCTGGGAAAGGTTAGAATAGGGCTATGTTTGGGTGAGGCTGGCCAGAGCGATAAGCTTCGGGAGGTGGGGGGAGGGGTGTGTAATAAGATGTTAGAGCAGTGCTAAAGTGAATAAGCAATGAAAAGAAACTGCTTACTTTGCTAATTTGACTACAACTTGCTCTCTACTTAAATAACTTTTTGATGAGAATGAGGAAGCAATTATTATAATTTCTAACCATGTTTTATTCACTATGAACTGTAACCCCACCCTCAATCATGCAAATTCTAAACCAAAGGGATTCCTTTTCTTGTCTCCTGCTCACAATACTTCCTTGTCTCTTCACCAGTGTGGATTTCTTATACTGTAATCTAACAGCATAATCAGAAGCTTTGATAGAGTGGAACATAAAGGGATTCTGATTAGCTGAAAACCAGTCTAAAATGCCTTCTGTTTTGCTTCTCCCCTCTTGCAAAGGATGAGACTGAAGAGAAAAAGAAAAGAATAAAGTAACTATTCACAGAACCATGCCTTTGGAACAGACAGTGAAGGTCATGTATTCAGTTCAATCCCTCATTTTATAGGTAAGGACACTGAAGTTGAAAGGCTAGATGACTTACTCAAGATCATACTACCAGTTAATGACAGAGTCACGTTTAGAACCCAATTTTCCAACTTACATTCCAGTATTTTTCTTCCCATTCCTTATACTTCTTCCTAAATTCCCCACCCCATTCCACAGTTTTGCACCTGAGTTTAACTAGTATCCTATGTACCCTACATTCAGCACCACTCTCTTCCACGAATGGAGCACCCAGCAGTGATTAAATTGCTATGGTATGCTCATCCTACCAGAACAACCTACTTTAAGAAACCCAGTACTTTAAGATATCCAAACAATCAGGAGTGGTTACTCATATAAGATTCTTTGCCTTTCATAAGAAGGCAAAGAATTTGCCTTTCTGATTCTTTCATAAGAAGATTCTTCACATTCTTTTAAATAGGAATCCCCAGGGGGGATTAAGAGATGAGATATTAATAAAGTTATTGTATTGCTTAAAATAAACTTGAACCATTACATTTTCTGTGATATAAGTAAGACTAGAACTAGAGTGGTGGTAGTGGTTTTAAGTAGCTAAGTTGTGCCCGCCTCTTCACGACCCATTGACTATAGCTCACCAGGCTCCTCTGTCCATGGGATTTCCCAGGCAAGAATACTGGAGTGGGTTGCCATTTCCTTCTCCAGGGGATCTTCCTGACCCAGGAATCAAACCCAGGTCTCCTGCATTGCAGACAGATTCTTTACCATCTGATCTACAAGGAAAGCCCAGCATTTTTACCCAACCACTACCCACAAGGAGTCCTATAATATTTTACCCAACCCTGTCTACACTTTAAGCTCTACTGGTAGCTCATCAAGAAAATCAACACAAAACCAAATGCTATGGCTGAAGTTTCTGGCTCTTGAGAAAAAGAGAGAAAAAGCATCTTTCTTCTATCACGTCCACTTATGAAGAGGTAAACTCCTCTCATAAGCTTTGTTCTGAATTTATATTGTGTAATACATGAAAATTCACAGATAACTTTAACACAGATAACATTTGTTAATGACAAGAAGTGGAAAGGTGATGAGTGAGGACCAGGTAAGGTACATGAAAAAGAAGGGAGAAGAGGCTAGGAAGAAGAGAAGCAATTCTGATTATATTTTTTACAGAAATAATATTGCATTGAACAAACCTCACTCTACCCTCAAGGACCTTGGGTTCCCAACTTTTCTTACTCTCTAGCAATCTCTTTAAGGAGCTATGATGTCCAGTCTGATGAAGAAAGAAACACACTTCATGTTGGATTCTCATACCACCTGCTAGTGGAAGAGGAGACAGCACTGCCACTTGGGCTGATGTCTTCCCCTCCACTCACCACTACCACTTATTATTATCTTTTAAACAATAGCTATCTGCCACTTTTCTTAGAACATGCATCTTGAAGGAATTAGATTTCTTAGAATTCTCATTCTCAGCCTTTTGGCTAAAAGGCAATGGCACCCCCACTCCGGTACTCTTGCCTGGAAAATCCCATGGATGGAGGAGCTTGGTAGGCTGCAGTCCATGGGGTCGCTAAGAGTCAGACACAACTGAGCGACTTCACTTTCGCTTTCCACTTTCATGCATTGGAGAAGGAAATGGCAACCCACTCCAGTGTTCTTGCCTGGAGAATCCCAGGGACGGGGAAGCCTGGTGGGCTGCCATCTATGGGGTCGCACAGAGTTGGACACAACTGAAGTGACTTAGCAGCAGCAGCAGCAGAATCCTCATTAAGCCTTTCACTCCAAATGACTGAGCCATACTCGGGCAAAACAAATCCCCCCAAAAGGATCACTGGATCCTGGTTCTAAAGAATGACAAATGTTTCTGTTACGTACCTCAACCTGCTGGCAGATCTGTATTAGCTTGGCCATTTGATTTTCTAGTTCACTGTTGCGCTTAACCAGGTTGGTGAGGTTCATCTCCAGAGTTTGCTGCCATTGCCAAATACGAAGCCAGAGGGAAGCAGGGAAGATGGGGGAGAAAGAAGAAATTTTCGATGAGTTTGAGACCCAGTATCATGTGGCTATCAGCCAGTCAACAATTATTTCAAAGATTCATTGCATATGGGCCAAGCACTGTTCTAGGTGCTGATTAATAATGCTGTACCTTTGCTCCAGATTGCCATTTTTGGGGAAAAAATGACATCCATGACTTTGAGGAAGTAGGAATTTAATGACTTTAAAGCAACTGTATGTTCTCCATAATATTTTTAAACTTTTAAAAGTATCTCAGAGTCAATATCTCATTTTGCACTCATGGTAATTCTGTGACATAGGGAAAACAGGTTTTATTCTCTCTTTTTTACAGGTGAGTTGACTAAGAAAACTATAACTTATTGAACAGTTACTACTTGCCAGACACTACTTGGGGCAATTTCATACATATCATTTAATAATTATGTCAGCATTTGACAGATGAGAGAAATGAGCTGCAGAGTTGGGTTAAAGTGCTTTGCCCAGTCATAAAACTAGCATATGGCAAAGCTAAGACTGAAACTCAGGTCTCTAGTCATCAGATACAGTTTTGCCTCAGTATTCCATGATATTTTTTTTTTGTCTTTGGTGATAACACTATATTTATCAGTAGGTTCTTTAAGAAAAAAAAAGATGGTATTTCAAATGTGAAATTCATCAGAATCTAGCTTTCTATCTCACAGTTTCCCTCTTTTGGCACTAAGCGAGCTTACAGAAATGCCAGACTTCAAACTGCAAAGCCTGGCTGTATCTAGACAGGACATCTATTGCTTACTATCATTTATTGGGACATAGATTCTTTGCAAATTTGTTTATTACAACAGGGTTACAGCACTACTAAGACCTCCTAGCATATTTTCAGTTGAGCATGCTACTCTTCCATTCATCCTGTGGGAAAACAAAAACAGAATGTTATTCACTCTAGATTAATAATAGGATTTTTTAAAATTACTCCTCATTTTCAAGTCTTCAGCTCTGGTGGCTGCTTCTCTTCCAGTACCTGCCCCAATAACCATTCCTCTCTCACTCACCATCCCAACAAAGTCTGTTCCAAATGTAATATCCCAACTTCTGGGCCTTTATTCTGCTAGCATAGCATGCCTTCCCTTGGTCGTGCCCATTGCTTCATTGCTGTCTTCATCGTTCCTACAGTTCATAGTTGTTCAAAGTTCATGTTTTGGGCAGAGGCAGGGAAGAGGGGGCAAGGAAGAGTGGGGAAAAGGTGAGAGGACTCATGTACTTCGCCCCTTTCTTTTCTGCTAGGTAGCTGTGGTTCCTTAGTATCCTTGACACTGTCCCACGAATCTATCCCAGGTGAGTATTCCCATGGATATATGTATTGCTAGGACAGGTAATCTGATCTCACTTGTCCTCAATCTGGATTACGAGAATCAGCTTAATCCCTGCTTCTTGCCAGATCTCTCTTGGGTTCTCTGGCTTTATTCCCATGGAAGTGAGTTTTCACCATTTGTTCCATTTTTTTTGGCTTGGGCACTGTGTCTCTCCTGGCCTTCCTTAACTCCACCACCATCTCAATCTGTGGTCTTCCCCTTAGCAAGGAAAAAGGAAGAGAGAGAAAGGAAAACACGAAGGCCCACAATTATTGATTTGGATGTAAGTTCTAAGCAAAGAAGATGTCAGGACAAAGGAAAGAGATGGCAGTTCAGAGACTTAATACATAAGGTATTTCGTTTGTATTTAATACAGAAGGTATTGCGCACCCACTCTATTCAAGGTGCTTTGACTTCAGAGATAAAGAGGAGATGAAATTAAGATGGGTCTTAGAGAAGGAGAAATATTATATGATATCCTTACACATGAAATCTAAAAAAAAAAAAAATACAAATGAACTCATTTACAAAACAGAGACTCACAGACTTAGAGAATGAAATTATGCTTCCCAAGGGGAAAGGGTAGAGGGAAGGGATACTTAGGGAGTTTGGGATGCACAGGTACACACTTCTATATATTAAATGGATAACCAACAAGGTCCTACTGTATATCACAGGGAACTCTGCTCAATGTCATGTGGCAGCCTGGATGGAAGGGGAATTTGGGGGAGAATGGATACATGTATATGTATGGCTGAGTCACTCTGCTAGACATCTGAAACTATCACAACATTGTTAATTGGCTATACTCTAATATAAAAAAAAGCTTTTTTTAAAAAAAAAGGCAATTAATTTCACCAAGTACTTTAGAGTGTTTTTTTTTTTTTTTTACTTTACAATATTGTATTGGTTTTGCCATACATCAACATGCATCGGCCACAGGTGTACACGTGTTCCTCATTCTGAACCCCCCTCCCACCTCCCTCCCCATTATAGAAGGGCAATGTTTTCTATGTAAAAAGCATTCTTATGGCCCATATTGGGGGCCTGTTGATTTCCTCTGTCAGCATTGAAGTCTAGGCCCCTAACATCAGAACATAGATCCCCCATAACTGTCCACCCTGAGACTCTTACCCAGACCTGTGGATTCAAATTATTTTCAACTGGATGGTGATAGATTTACTTATTCATGGTACTTATCATAATTTATACTTAGATAGCTGTTGGTGCTTGTTTATTGTCCATCTTCTGCTCTAAAGTGTAATTTCATCTCCCTGAAGGGGAGTTATGTCTGATTTGGTCTTAGTTGCAACCCCTCTGCCTGAGGGGCATATTATAGTTCACATATACTGAATAGAGGAATTGAAAGAGTGAATCAATGGACATTCATGACAACTAAGTTTTAAATATGGGCCCTAGAACTTACTTTGAAATAGTTAATATTTTTAAAAGCCTTATAATGGATATTACTAAGTTAAATTTTGGGGGGTTGATATTTTTTATATATTTATTTTTATTTGTTTATTTGGCCGTACCAGGTCTTGCTGCAGCACACGAACTCTTCGCTGCTGGCATGTGGGATCTTATTTCCCCAACCAGGGACCAAACTCTAGCCTCCTGCATTGGGCTCGTGGAGTCTCAGCCACTGGACCACCAGGGAAGTCCCTGATATTTCTTTAATTGGAGGATAATCGCTTTATAATATGTGCTGGTACTAAATTAAAACTGATATGTATTTTATTAGTACTATGAAGGCCATTATATTAGCTATCATAGGATATTCATTAGTGTACATGTTGATTTCTTTGGGTGTCATGTAAATATATAGAGGATATATAATATGTGAATAGAAAAAAATTAAGATGGGTCTTGAAGGATTTTAATAGAGATGAAGGAGGGCAGGGCATTCCAGGCACAAGGAACAGCATGAGCAAAATAAAAGGGAATAAAGCATAGGACATATCCAGGGAACAGAGTTGAGTTTGGCTAGAACAGAGGGTACAAAAAAATAGTGGGGCACAAGGCTGGAAATGGAGATTGAGGCCGTTATGAAGGTCTTAAATGTCTAGGTGAGGAGTCTGTACTTGTTTTTCAAAGCAGTAGGGGTTTATCAAAGGCTTTTGAGCAAGACAATGACATAATCAGGGCTGCATTTATGAGATCAACCTATGTGGGGCAGACTAAAACAAGAAGACCTGGGAGCAGGGGCACTGGTCAGGAGGAGACTTGCAATATGCAAAGCAGTTGGTAATCAGATATGGGCCAAGCTAAGAGGATAATCAAGAGAAACGTGTTTCAAGAAAGGATTTGTCACTCTTAAATATGCAGAGAGGGCAAGAAATATGAGGCCTGATAAAAGGCAGCTGGATTTGGTAATTAGAGGTCACTGGTGACCTTTGAAAAAGGAGTTTCGGCAGAGTTTTGGAAGCAAGTGCCAAACTCTGCAGGGTTAGTATGTCAATAGTGATGACGTAGAGGCTACAAGTCTGGACTCCTCTTCAAAAATTGAGCCATAAGGTGAATATGATGGAACTGTAGTTTGATGAAAAGGTCCAGCTCAAGTTAGAGAGTAGGCATGGGTAACGGATACAATCAGTTTGTGATTTCCTCAGGCAGAGTGGTCCAGATTCCTAGATCAGTGGACATTCCATGTATCACAAATGACTCTATCGACATATTAGGTAAATATAGTGTAGATTGATGAACTCAGAGCAGATATAATGTTAGAAATCTGTATTTCAACTGTACTGTGTTTTCTTTCAAACATGGGATTCCAAGGGGAGAATGTTTCCTAACAAACGCATGCAACCTGTTGCAACACTTGTCATGAAACTGGTATCTTATAAATAATTCATAGTGTAGAGCAGTACTAATCCCTGCCGTGTGTTCCTCATTTATGGCTCACAACTGAGACTCACAGCTTCTGTAAAGCCACTGAAAACAAAAATTAGGGCTGAACATACAATGTGGGGTCTGATTAGACTATAGACCTTGGGTTACCATCACAACATTATAGCAAATGGTTATTTCGCTTTGCCCATCCCCTAGCAATTTGCTGAATGCCAGCACATTTTATCAACCCAGAACTAGAACTGACAAGATGACTCTAATTTCAACCTTACTTCATTAATATGAAAGTGCTTGGAAAAATAAATCTTTGGCTAATGAAAACACCATCTGTTGATGGCTTTTTGCCACTGTTTTCTTACATTACGAGACATAATTCGAGGGAAATACCGAACATTTACTTACTCACTTCCTATTCATTTACTGGGAATTAAAGCCTCCTCTCAAACTGGAATTGATTCTCAATAGCGAACATATGCAAAGGGAAGCAGAGAACTGAAGCAATTATGCAGTCCATTTCCTCACCCTTCCTTATCATGCCTAGCCCTAACGAATCATTTGCAACTAGAAATTCTGTGTCACTCTAGTTTTGAATGATTTCATTGATTTGGCCAAGTAATTATCATGGCTATATGCTGCTGCTGCTGCTGCTGCTAAGTCGCTTCAGTCGTGTCCGATTCTGTGCGACCCCATAGACGGCAGCCTACCAGGCTCCCCCGTCCTTGGGATTCTCCAGGCAAGAACACTGGAGTAGGTTGCCACATATGCTGAGTAAACTAAAAGGATGTGTGTGTGTGTGCACATGTGGGTGTGTGCAAAATCTTATGTAAAACATGTCTCTTTGTTGTTGTGTTGCTCTTGTTCTTTTCTCATGCAGTCCACTTAGTGACTGGGCCAGGCTCTCTCTGCCTAACCCTAGTTAGTGCAGTTTTCTCTGAACACTTGATCTATGATAATGAGCGGGCCCAAGTGGCAGGGGAGATTGGAATGGAGATATCTGCTGGAGGAAACAGGACAGGAGGTTGGCAGGGAGAGCAGGATGAAGCTCCCATTTCCTGCTGCAGGAGGTTACCTCTGGCCCCTTCTGTGCTTCCCTGAGGCTTAGAGAAGCCATTTAGCTATGAAACTGTGACACAACCTGCCCCCTCCACACTTCCAGGTGACTACATTTGTTAGAGCTCTCGCAAAACTGTACATGTGTCTAAATGGCACAAAGTGAGGGGAAGACTTAGCTGATTTGCATAACTGAGATTTTAAAAGGCCCAAGTTAGCTTAATTGGCAGTCTACACTGATTACATTTTTACCCAAGTTCCACCTCATTTGTGTCATATAGACTTGGCCTGTTTGTGTTTTGTTATACCCTTCCCAAAGAGGAAAATGCTTTGCTATTTCTGAGAAAGTCAGGCACAGGCTATTCTTCTTCCAGACAGCTTCCCATAAAAAGAAATGGCTTCACTAACCCTCTCAAATAATTGCTGTGTTTTTTTTTTTTTTTCACTTCTTTAGACACAGGTTATTTCAGATAACTTTATCATTGCTTCACTCAAGAAATCTAACTACACATTCAAACACCAGCTCTTCATTAAAACCAGAGAGTCCCCTTATGGCACACACTTGACCGTGATCTTCATCTGTCATGCTCCAGGAAGGCACATGTATTCACGCATATATGAGCACACCTATATACACCTACCTGACACAGCAAGTCTTGAAGCCTAGAAATGGGCAAAGCCTTTCTCTTTTGTTCTATTGAAACATGTTTTATTGCCACTGAATGCCACAGAATTCTCTCTTGCTTTCTACAAGGTACAAGGCGAACATTATCTAAACCTAGACAAGATCCCCGCTGTTTTGATGTGGGAACTGAACCTTGGAGGTTGCAGGGAGAAGTGAATGGAAGAAAGGCCAACCCACCCCAAATCTCAGCCTTCCCAATTGACAGCAGACAACTTCATCTTTAAAAATACTTGGAGCCAGTGACCCCATTGCTATTCTTTGACAAGCTCTTTTTGACATCCTGTCTATTCACTGATGTTCCCAGCTCTTCCAAAAGCCAGTAGCCAAAATCTTAGCACAATTTTGGGGTCACATTCTGCCTTTTTTTAACTGCTTGTCTTAAAATACTTACTTTGCTTTTGCTTCAGTCTGTCACTTTATGTATCAATTACATATGGCCTTTCAACAGCAGAACACACCATCTGGTCCACAAACTGAAGCCCACACCCTTATGCCTGAATTTATTTCTTCCCCAAACATTTATTTGCTGTTGTATAGACACAGGCTTTGTCCCAGAATGAGAGGCAGGTGACATACCGGGGATATGAGATCTGCCCTCCCTGAGGGTTTCTTGGGGAGCCAGCAGACTGGTCTTCAAGCCAGGTGAAACAGGTGGCCAGCCCTCCTCTTCTCAGAAGGTCCTGAAACCATCCAGCAGAGATGCACCCTCTCCCAGCCTCCTTAGCAGAAATTCTACACGAACGACCTACAAGCTACACACTCTTTTCTTTTTCCTCTCTTCAGGGGTGTATCCTGGTTAAGTCTCTAGCTTAAATGTGTAAATTATGATTTGGACCTTCTAAAAGAAAACCTATACTAAAAACCTAAATCTAGTGTTTACTTTGATAATACTAACCAAAGGAACTCTACTTTCGCAGAGGCCTCACTACTCTCTTTCACTTGCATGATTCTTTTTTGCTCCTGCCTCTTCATACACATCCTCCCCTTTCTCCTTCATTTGTTGCCACCCTCTGTTGTCTTCCTTCTAGACCAGGAGGGTGATTCAGGGCTTGCTCCTCAGCTCTCATTCAGCCCACTACTGCAAGCTTCTCCCTCCATGCTAAAGACCCTCAAACCTATGTCTCTGGCCCTGATCTTTCAGCCACCACAAAGGCCCAAATGTCAACTCCTTCTAGAACATTTGCCCTTTCAGTTCTGAGAGTGCTCCATGCTCAACTTCCACCAGATATTTGAACAAACTATTTTCTCTGGACTACAACACTCCTTGCCCCTAACCCAACCTTGTCCCTCAACTGGGGGTCCAAAATGCCACCCAAAGTCTCTTTTTTTGCCCCTCCTATGTAGTCTCACACCCTCCCCCCACCGGCCCTCAGTGCCTCCACTATCACTCACCACAGTCTTGTCACTGTGTTCTCACTTGTCTGCCTCCCCACACTAAGCTGAGCACTCCACCAGGGTTGGGGCTGTGTTGTGTTTATCACCAGAACCCCAACACCTCTTCTAGTGATTGGCACCTAATAGGTGTTTGGTAAATGTTTGATGCGTGGTAAATGTTTGATGCGTGAGTGAATATTAAGTGATCCATGATCAATCACATAAACTCAAATCTGAAGTCAAGTCAACCCCCGAAACCACTAGCCCCTTTCTAATTTCTCTATTTCTATGTCCAATACCACCATTCTTCAAGACATCTCCTCAAAAATCACTTTTTAATTCTTTCTCTTCATTATCTATAAGTACTGTATTCGTTCTCCAAGTCCTGTCAATTCTTTCTTAAGTTTCTCTCCAACTGGCCCTCTTCTCCAACAAAATCATTTGATTCCTGCTTTTAGCTTAGTGACTTCCTTTCACCGACCTTTCCTCTGTGCTTCAGAGTACCCTGTGCAAACCTCTGTCATGGCACTTATCATACTGAATTCAGAGATGTCCTTATCTATCTCCCTTATTGAGCTCAAAGTTCCTCAGGGCAGATACTGTGCCTTATTTCCCATGTCTCCAGATCCTACTACAATGACCTAAAGACCCAGGGATCAAACCCGGGTTTCTTGCTCAGACGTATTCTTTACTGTCTGAGTCACCAGGGAAGCCCCATCTCGTTTATTAAGTGAAGTCTCTCAGTCGTGTCCAAGACTCTTTTCAACCCCATGGACTGGCTTCTCTGGTGGCTCAGATCATAAAGCATCTGCCTACAATTCGGGAGACCCAGGTTCAATCTTTGGGTTGGGAAGATCCCCTGGGAAAGGGAATGGCAACCCACTCCAGTGTTCTTGCCTGGAGAATTCCATGGACAGGGAAGCCTGGCGGGCTCCAGTCCATGGGGTCACAAAGAGTCAGACAAGACTGAGAGACTAACACTTTCATTTTAAATAAATAAAATGCATGCTCATTAATTGCTTTTTAAATGAATGAATGAGCCCCAGAGCTAAATCCCTGGGGCTACAGTTTAAGTTCTTGTCTGTTCCATCTTCAGGGGAGATAAAGAACAAGACATTACCTCATATATCAACGCTTCATGAACTTGAATGTCATTATTACATTTTCCCCTTTAAACCTCACTTCTTTGGGTTTAATAATTCTTGTTTCTTTAATCTTTCCTTGTTTATATTATATTTCTGTAATATGTTCTTTTGCCCAATAATAACAGACAGGAGTTTCATCCACCCAAGAACAATCTTGGAGTTAATGTTTTGTAAGCTGTTCTCAGACTGATGATTGTTAGCTCTTTCAGATGTTGATGAAGAGGAGACTTGGGACAAAAGAAATAAAAGAAAAACAGAAAGATAAGAGCACAGATAGGGCTTCCCTTGTGGCTCAGCTGGTAAAGAATCCACCCGCAATGCAGGAGACCTGGGTTTGATCCCTGGGTTGGGAAGATCCCCTGGAGAAGGGAAAGGCTACCCACTCCAGTATTCTGGCCTGGAGAATTCCATGGACTGTATAGGTCTCAAAGAGTCGGACACTACTGAGCGACTTTCACTCACTCACTCACTCAAGAGCACAGATAGTTGGAATACCCACTTGCTAAACTTACTCTCAAATCTGAGAAACAACAGAAAACATCATCCAACACAGGAGCCTGTTACTACTACTAATAGCGTCAGGGAATCAATATAATTATTGGAGGGAGATAAAGGTGATTCAAATGAGTCTTAGCACACAGTTCAAGTAGAAATGGAATAAAATGCATTTTTTTTACCCTCCCACACACATACAGAACATGTACAGATTTATACATATTCTAAGTAGTCAGGGGCAAGTCTTAGACAATTAACAGACTACAGATCTACAAGCAAGAATGATTTTAAGTTTGTGAGATGAAGGCTGGTTTAGCTGGAAAACCCCATGACAGATATTACAGCTCAGACAGTAAAGAATCTGCCTGCAATGTGGGAGACCTGGGTTCGATCCCTGGGTTGGGAAGTTCCCCTGAAAAAGAAATGGCAACCCACTTCAGTATTCTGGCCTGGGAAATCCCATGGACAGAGGAGCCTGGTGCAATACAGTCCATAGAGTCACAAAAAGTTGGACATGATTGAGTGACTAATACTTTCATACACACACATCTACCACTGTACCTTAGAGGGTGCAAATCTGGACACAAATGTTCTGCTCTTATAATATCAATATTTAGCTAGTGTGATTCAGTACCTAAGTGGGTGAAAGTGAGAAACAATTCTTTCTGTTCCTTCGGCTATGGTAACCTACCCTGTCCTCTTAAAGATTTGTCTCATCATGAAGCTCATTTATTGGCGATCCCTTATCTCAGGATGGGGTCTACTGAACCCCTAATTCTCCTTAGGGTGACCACAGAAAACCTGCCCTACACTCACGACCCCTTCATACCCCAGTTATCCACAGATTAGCCCACAGAAGATGAACACAGGCACTCTCTCCTCTTCACACAGAATGACACACATTTATAGATACACAGACACACACACAGATTAAATTCTCAGCCACCCACCCACGCAGAGATACACATACTCGTGTATAGTGACATATACAGATGTATGCAAATATGCCCTCTCTCAACCCAGTCTCTCATAAAGATATTTCTCCTTATTTCTCTGATATTCATCCTGGTTCAGAAACAAACATCCATTGGTAGATAAGCTGTGAGGGTATCTGTTTTGGCAGACAGAAGTGGGTGTCAAGTGGGTGAGTAGACAACCGACTGGGAGAAGGTGGTGGCTGAGTGAGAATGGGTGGGTAGATGACAGAGTGACTGAGTAGGAAGAAGGACAAGTAACCCACTATGATAAGATTCTAGAATATCATATTTTCCAACCTTTTAACTCTCACTGTGGTTTTCTTTTGAACATTCTCCAAGTCTCATATCTCCCTTCTCTTTGTCTGGCAATCTTTAGCTCTCTCTGTCTCAGTCTTTGTTTGTATGTGTGTGTGTGTTGAAGGGGGAGTGCGGGGGAGGAACTTTTACTTTCTATAGCAAAAATCTTACTCTAGTGCCAGGTAATATTTTATAACAACAAGATCCCTGATAGGTAAATGTAACTGCATTTAAGAATTATTTGTAGTAATGAATTTGTGGAAATGTAATAAGAAAAAGAAAATGTACTTGTTTATTCCCTTCAGGAAATTCCTCTATTCCCCCTGGTTTTCATCAGCTATATTTTTGGCAGGCTGTGGGCATGGAAATGTGAAGACATCACTCTCAAAGAGAATTATAATAATCACATCTGATTTATACAGATGTCACCTTAGGGTTAGGCAGTTAGAAAATCCAGCAGTCAAAATGGATAGGTACCTGAAATTGAGGACATGTCACACTTTTGCTAACACTCTGGTTTTTACCATTATTAGTAGTTCACAGGAGATTTTTTTCCCCCAGACTTATTAACTGTTAAAGATGGCAAGACAGCTTTATATCTTATGAGTATGGAAACAAGCTATAGATTCTGGTATACTTCCTGCAAATCCATTACAAAGATTTAATTCATTTGGATTTCTTGAGCCTATACTATGGGGTGCTAGACACAAAGGAAGGCTTTGGAGAAATAAAAGACACTGTGCATATGCGCTCAGTCACTTTAGTCATGTCCAACTCCTATGGACTGTAGCCCGCCAGGCTCTTCTGTCCATGGGATTCTCCAGGCAAGAATGCTGGAGTGGGTTGTCACTGTGTGCTCCAAAAAGACATTGTGCCTGGCCTCAAAGAATTTATAGTATCATTGGGGTGTGTTGGAGTGGCCTTACAGGATTTCAATAGAGCACTAAACAGTAGGTAGGACTCCTAAGCAGGCCAAAAGAACAGTATGAGTGAGTGTTAAGAGTCAGAAAAGAGAGTGGCATGTTTAGCTGATAGTCAGGAGGCTTTACTGGATGGTGAAGGTAACATGCTTGAGAGTGGCAGGAGGAAAAGATAGGTGAGCAAGCATGAGAACCAAGTTGTACAGGACTTGGAATACCCAGTTGAGATCTGTCCCCAGCAGAGAGTCACCCAAATTTGACCTCTTTTATAAAGCCAACATTTATTAATGCAATAATATCAATTTTTCGAAGGGGAAGAACTCATGTGACAATGAAAACTCTAAAATATGAAGCATTTTTATAGAAATGCAACATATATCATAAGCTTATATATACATACGGAATAGTAGATGAAAAGAGAATAGAGAAAATAATTACTCTGATAGGCCTTAAACTGTAATGACTGTCATGAACACAATTATTCTGTCAAATCAAAGAATTAATTAAACCACTGGTAGCCTTCTGAAGGATATTTAGATAGACTGGACAATTAGATAAAGATAATAAACGATACTAAGTATCCCAAATCCTCTAACCCATTTTGAGTACATGTTAAGAAGACAGGCTAGCTTCTGGTTCTTCTGACCTTTCATCTAAAATGTCATGATCTGTTTATTCTTTACTGAACAAATAAATATTTAAGACCACTAATCCTAATCAGGGAGGTTAGTGCAAAAAGAATAGTTAGAAATGCCACCAATGAATCTCCAGAAAAAAAGTACAAATAAACACTGCGTCAGTCACTGACCAGTAAGTAAAACCTCTTCCCTCCTCGGGTACGACTCCTGTGCTCCTCTGAGGGCCAGGGGAGTCCACTCAAGGCCATCTACCCTGTAGCTTCTGAAAGCTACCTTTCTCCTTTCTCCTTCAGGAAGAATCAAGCAGATTAAGGGGATAATCCTAAATGCTTTTCTAAATTAAAATTAACTCAAAGAAGTGAGGATATGTGACCCTAAACATCAGACTTCCTCTTTGCTTAATGTGGAGAATTAATATCCTTTTATTCTTGGCACCAAACCCAAGTGACCCCTACCCCACCCATCCCCCTCTCACACAAGCAGGACTTCTCTGTCCCTCCTCAAAGTCCAAGTTGTTCCAGACAACATAACAAACCACACAGTTGGGAATGATTCATATGTTTCCACTCTCTGTCCAAAAATGAGCAAAATAGTTTCCACTTAATTTATAATCTGAATTTTCTGCACATTTCCTAAAAATTTAAAGGGGAACAATTCAAAATGTGGTCTTTCCTAACTCCCCAAATTACTGATTAGTTACAGAGTAAAGTATCTTTTGGTAAAATACTATTATTTTACACCTATCCCTTGGAGACAAGGACTATAGCTGCATGATGCCAAATATCTAATCAATCATCCAATGTTTTCATGTTTTCGGATGTTTTCAAAAAGCTGGTGTTCTGTAGATACAGGCTTGGTCTATCCAGTCTTTTGTTATCTCAATGGTACATATGGATACAGATTTTTCTGTTTGGAATATTTCTCAAGGCCAATGCCTTATTATAGTTCCAACACCTGCAAATATTTGGCAGAGATTGTTCTCTCCTCTCCATATCCCCTGGTCTTCCTGCAACCCCGCTTCCATCTCTTGCTATTAAAAAGCTGTAAGTTTATACAATATGCTTTTTCCTCGATGCTATTAACTGTTTATCTGTGACCCAATGAAATGTGCAGTTGCTAGAGCATAAATTTAAGTTTCAAATCACATTTCATAGGAAAAATTTAGGTCCAAAACAAGGTGACAGCAGGCTACAATAGAAAGGATATTTAACTCAACTTAGCTCTAGAAGCTGAGTTCCAGTTCCAGTTCTGTGACTTTGACCAAATGGCTTAACCACACAAAGCCTCCATTTATACCAATTTAAAACACAGGGCTTCAACTGGACCAAGTCCAAGGCCAACCATCTTAGGATTCTAAGAATTGAAGCCAATGAGATTATTGCCCTCTGCAGTCTTGATATGAATGAGAATATCAACTTGAGTGAAATCAACAGATAAACATTACTCTTTGTACAAATTTATAAATATTAAATGTAAATAAAAATCAAAAGGCACAAATTGGACTTCCTTGGTGGCTCAGTGGTAAAGAATCTGCCTGCCAATGCAGGGGAAAAGGTTCGATCCCTGATCCAGGAAGACTGCACGTGCCACAGAGCAACTAAACCCATGTACCACTACTGAGCCTGTGCTCTAGACCCAGGCAGCTGTAATTCCAAACCCACATGCTGCAGTTACTGGAGCCCACTTGCCCTAGAGCCCATCCTATGCAACAAGAGAAGCCACCACAATGAGAAGCCCACACAGTGCAACAAAGAGTAGCCCCCACTTGCTGCAACTAGAGAAAAGCTTACACAGCAAGGAAAACCTGGCACAGCCAAAAAAAAATTTCTTTAAAAAAAAGCTAATTTCAACAAATTCCAAAAATTAAAAAGGGACAAACCACGGTCAGTGTGACTCTCAATATTGTTTTCAATAAATTACAGAATGGAAAGTGTATCCTATTCTGAGTATTACTACCCTCACCAACATCATAATTTTTACATAAGCTACAATGACTTTTCCATAGCATGGCAAGAGGGAAATCTCCACTCCCTTATCGCCCTTCTTCCATGCTGTCTGGGTGTTCCTTCTAGCTTCGCTTATATATCCAGGTCCTATTTTGGGATAGTAATCTTATTATTTGTTTAAACATTTTATTTTTCCGGAATTTTTGTTAAGTAGTTTCTTAAGAGAAATTGAGCCCCATAGCAGACAGGCAATGGTAATAAAATAATTTGCTGGATCTGACATTTGTTAACATCAACGTGAGGTAGTAGTGCTCTAAAATAGACAGGCACTTAGATTTGCACAAAAATATTATATGGCACAACAACTTCAGAAAACTCTGTCCACTGAACAGGAACTTCCCAGGAAGGGACTGCAAACAAGCACTTTGGTCTGTACCCCACAAAAATGAACACTGGCACAAAATGTGATCCTGGATTAAATATTTTTTGCCTTGAGTTTAAATGTTTACTTCAGTATTTGATGATCCCTCCTGACTTCATAGTACACTGAAGCCCCGTTTTTGTCTATTTGCTTTGTTTTTTTAAGGCAGATTTAGAATTAGCTGCCTTGTTAAGGGCTTGGTAGCAATTTGTAGTGGTCAATGCCAAAGCTTTATTTCTCTAGTGTATAACACATACAGTACTGTCCTCCATGAAAACCTCTCACCTACGTAGATACACTCAGACACCTCCACCCACATCTACACAGAGACACACCCAACCTTCCCATTGCTATATGCACAATTATGCAAATAAGCACATATGCTAATTGTAATACACCTACACAGGTGCTCACATACTTAAAAGAAGACGTGGAAAGATCATGGCAGAGATATATAGGGTATAATATGTCATCATCAGAGGAGAAAGGGTGCTGTTTCCCTGGGCAGACTATTAGTGTGGGCCATGGGCTAAATGCCCCAGAACTGGCCAGAGGTGAATGAATGCAAGCAGGTTTGTGCAAAAGATGAAACAGGCTACAGTGAGAGCTTGCAGGTTATAAGGCTATTTCTTATGAGAAGAACTTGGAGTTAATTCATTTTTGTCATATAGGAAAAGCGACTGATTTTATTAGGAAACTTGCTGACTGTATATAAAGACTATGTGTAAAGAGATAAAGTTGTGTAAGGTGTGTCTTCCAGATCCCTTACCTTGAGCTTCTCAAACCGATCATTCAGGGATGCGACCTGATGGTCTCGGTGACGCCCCACCAGTTTGCATAAGGCACAGATCAATTGGTCATCAGATACACAGTACATATTCACTTTCTCATTTTCATGGTCCAGGCAGGTGATCCCTCGAAGATGCGTGTCCGGCAATGGTTCCACCAGGCGGTGGCTGGTGAAAGGTTTCTTGTTGGGGTGTGTAGCCCGCAGGCAACGGTCACAGTAAGAGACCTCACAAGTGATGCACGTTTTCACTGCATCCCTTGGCGGGTCCTGCTCACAGAATTGGCATGCAATTCGCTCACTAGACATGGCGCTGCTGGGCCTGTAAGTCCTCTCTCGGCGGCTCTCACTTGGGGAATTGGGTCCACTGACGGAAGCCTTCTGGAAGCGGTCAATAATGTTCTGCAGAGTCACATTTCTCTTGAGGCCATCTAGGCCCCGGTGGTTCAGTGAGATAACATACCTGCACGTAGGACACTGGAAAGCAGTAATGGGTTCAATGGATTCACCGGAGCTGCAGCTCGAGACCAAGATGCGATGGGCACAGCTGAAGCAGAGGCTGTGAGCACAAGGGAGCAGAAGGGGGTCTTCAAACAACTCTAGGCAGATTGGACAGGTCAATTCAGACTCCAGTGTTTCCATCTTTAGTGAAAATAATCCTGCTGAGGCATTAAGAACCGCAGAGGCTGGGCTTTCACCTGCAAGGAACACAAAGAAGAAATCGTTAAGCATTTCCAAAGGAAATGTGGATGTAACATAATTACACTCTAACCCATGGAGGCTTTACAGGCTGGATTCCCCAGGGATGCTGGCGCACTAGGAAAGCGAGTTGGAAATTAATCAGAAAGCTATTCTCCCCCCTTGAAACCTTGTTTTTGACAAATGCCTGGGCTTATTTTCCTGCACTAATAAATAGAAGCTAGTGCCACCTCTGAATCCTGGTTTACTAACTCACATTCCTATTCACAGACCCTCTCCACTGACATCTCTTGTCCTGGACTATGATGCGTCTGAGGCCCTGCCAAATTCTCAATCTCCATTCGCCAGTAGTGTTCTCTATTTTACTTCCAAGCTGCTCCTATTTCACATCTAGTGGAAAGAAAACAAGGCCATATTTCAACCTAACTCTCTGGTTCTTGAAATGATACCATTCTAAGAGGCTGCATAAAAAAAGAAGAGCTTTCGAAAAATGTAGTTCTCAGTGCAGGATAATTATTTCTTCAGATAGGTGACCTTGAATTATTTCCTATTACCACACATGGAAATTTCTATTCCATATCATTTTTAGCAAACTGAGTTACTAGAGACAAAGAGGAAAAATATTAAAGTATAAAAATTATAGAATTTTGTTGGCTTAAAGTGGGAATCCAATTTATGAAAAGAGAAAGGCATTTTTGATTCTGAATAACTTTTGTTCATCATCTCACTATTACTGGAAAGTCTCATGAGGGCTTGAAGGTTTGATTCTGCCATTGGTATTTGTTTAGATTTTGTCATCTGTCAGAGATATCTGCATAGCCCTCTCACAGGACACTTAACTATTGAGTACAATTATATGTTGTCCCCAAGTACAATAGATGTATCCCTAAAAGCTATTTCTAAATCAAATGTTTTAAGTGCACTGAACTAACCAGCTATTTAATGGAAATCTATGGGAAACTGGACTGTAAAAGTGAAGAATCTTATTGTAAAACATTCTCAGTTGGTTTAGTAAGTTTAGATGTTTGCATAACCACCTTTTTAAAAAGAGATGTGCGCTATTCTTATTTTATAATTCACAAGTACTTAAAAGTTGTTGGCTAGTATTTTGTAGCTTATAACATCTATCTGCATTCACTGATAGAGATGAAAAAGTAAAGCAATTAAAATGTATATATATCAAAGAATTTTAGAATTGGAAGAGACTTTAGAGATGATAAATCCCAACTTTCACTCAAGGCAGGACTATTGCCTTTAGTAGTTCCATTGCTCAAATTCAACATGTCCATAAATGAACTTGATATTCTCCCCAGCCCCACAACACAAAACACCTGCTCGTCTTCCAATTTTCCCTATCTGTTGAATATCATCATCCAAGCCTAGAAACCCAGGAGTTCTCTCATTTACATGTTTATCACTCTGTTTTATTTAATACATGTATCTGTGTCTCCAGCTAACTCTCCTTGCAGGCATCAACTATGTCATATTTTTATTCATAGCACAGTGCCTCGCACACACTGGTTATTCAAAAATTGTTAAATGAAAGATTCCTTAAAGTAGAGGAAGTTAAAGGGACCTAGTGTTTACTAAGCACCTCCTGTATTCTAAGTACCTTGTTAGGAACTTTACACACAGTATTTCATTAAATTCTATCAAGAAGGCTGTACAGAAGGTACTAATGCTATACACATATTATGGTTAGGAAACTGGGGCTCAGCATTGTTAAGTAACTGAACCAGGAACCTACATACCCAGATCACTGGGGCAGTCTAATGCCAATGTCTGTGCTCTTTCCCCTACACCTTTATTTTAATCATCTCACCTCCTTCACTTGACAAATATCTTGACTATTTACAAGAGGGTTTCTAGACAGCATGTTTCCACTGCTATTTGAGTCTATGTCCCTCTGAGTTTCTCTGAATCTGCCTCTCACTCCTAGTCTCTTTCAGAATCACATCTCTTCCTTCTAGGCCCATCTCCACCTCACTCTGAATTTCTATTGTGTTCTCTTCCAGAACTGCAGGTCTGCATTCCTCAGTCTGTGTTGGAAGCTACTTGGGAGAATGGAGTAAGGTCTCCCACCAAAATGATAGGGGATCAAGAGCATTGCTGATAGGCCTGTCTCTGTGTTGAAACCTTTACAAAAACAACTGGTGTACCACAACTTTTCTAAATCTTAGAAACATGCCATATAAATTCCTCAGTACAGAGGAAAAACGCTGAATTTTCCTGCAATCCAAAAAGTTGTTCCTGACTAAATGTGACACTTGGAATGTCACTATGAAATTAAGCTTAGGAAAGCATGCTATGGAATCAGGATTGCCTTGGATAAGGTCAAAATAGGATTTCTGACCAGGGATTTCTGAACCTTCTAGAAATGTTTAAAGAATGCTGTGTATATATTACATATCCACTTTCATGGGGAGCAGATTGTCCATAGCATTTGAATTGTTCTCAAAAGAGTCTTTGACAGAAGGGAGTTCCCTGGTAGTCCAGGGGTTAAGACCCCTGCACTCTAATGTAGGGGTACAGCACAGGTTTGATCCCCGGTTGGGGAACTAAGCTCCCACCTGTGGCATGGTGCAGCCAAAAAAAAAAAAAAGTCCTTGACAAAAAAGCCAAACATCAGTGCTCTAAAATAACTACCTGAACTGATTGCAGGTCTATACAGAATAATATAAAATGTTTACAGTCTGTTGCTTATGGTAAGTAGCTTTTTCTATTAAACTGTTTCTACTCTGTTTTATTACAATTTGGGAGAATTGAGTATTTTTTCAACTTTTTCAAATATCTGTTCATCTCATCTCTCATTTATGAGAGACCTTGTTCTGGTCTTTCCTAGTATTTCAGCATCCTTTCAACCTATCTCCCATTTTCCCTACCTACCTGATTACCCAAGCACCTTTCCCCTTAAAAGCCATTATGAATTTGCCACGTTTGAGGCAGTAAATAATACCCTTTATAGGCATTATCTCATTTAATTTTCACAACAGCCCTCTAAAAGGTAGGTATTATTATTAAAACAACAAAAAAGGTAACTTGTCCAGGGTCACACTTGTTTGCAAGTAGCAAGGTGGAGATTCAAACCCAGAATAAAACTGAGAGTCCAGAAATAAACTCATATATTTACGGTCAACTGACTTTTGATAAGGGTTCCAAAACCATTCAACAGGGAAATAATAATTTTTTCAAGCAAGTGGCTTTAGGAAAACCAGTTGCCCACACGCCAAAGGAAGAAGTTAGAGATCTACCTCACACTATACACAAAAATTTACTCAAAATAGATCAACGATCTAAATGTAAGCACAGAAACTATAAAACTCTTGGAAGGAAACATAAGTGTAAATCTTCATGAACGTAGGTTAAGCAAGGGATTCTTAAATGACACCAAATATGCAACTGAAGAACAAAACAGATAAATTGGACCTCATCAAAATTTAAAACTTTCTGTAGTACAAATGACATCACCAAAAAAGTGACAACTCACAGAATGGGAAAATATTTGCAGATCAAATATGTGATACAGGTCTAGTATCTAAAAATATACAGAATGGCAAAGGATCTGAATAGACATTTCTCCAAAGAAGATATGCAAATGATCAGTCGGTATATGAAAAGGTACTCAACATCATTAGCCATTCAGTTCAGTTCATCTGCTCATTCGTCTCTGACTCTTTGCAACCCCATGAACTGCAGCACGCCAGGCCTCCCTGTCCATCACCAACTCCCAGAGTCCACCCAAACCCATGTCTATTGTGTCCGTGATGCCATCCAACCATCTCATCCTCTGTCGTCCCCTTCTCCTCATGCCCTCAATCTTTCCCAGCATCAGAGTCTTTTCAAATGAGTCAACTCTTTGCATGAGGTAGCCAAAGTACTGGAGTTTCAGCTTTGGCATCAGTCTTTCCAAAGAACACCCAGGGCTGATCTCCTTTAGGATGGACTGATTGGATCTCCTTGCAGTCCAAGGGACTCTCAAGAGTCTTCTCCAACACCACAGTTCCAAAGCATCTTCTGTGCTCAGCTTTCTTTATAGTTCAACTCTCACATCCATACATTACCACTGGAAAAACTATAGCCTTGACTAGACAGACCTCTGTTGGCAAAGTAATGTCTCTGCTTTTTAATATGCTGTCTAGGTTAGTCATAACTTTCCTTCCAAGCAGCAAGTGTCTTTTAATTTCATGGCTGCAATCACCATCCACAGTGATTTTGAAGCCCAGAAAAATAGTCAGCCACTTTATTTTTTCTGCTATTTCCACTGTTTCCCCATCTATTTGCCACGAAATGATGGGACCAGATGCCATGATCTTAGTTTTCTGAATGTTGAGTTTTAAGCCAACTTTTTCACTCTCTTCTTTCAGTTTTATCAAGAGGCTCTTTAGTTCTTCTTCGCTTTCTGCCATAAGGGTGGTGTCATCTGCATATCTGAGATTATTGATATTTATCCCGGCAATTTTGATTCCAGCTTGTGCTTCCTCCAGTCCAGCGTTTCCATGACATACTCTGCATATAAGTTAAATAAGAGTGACAATATACAGCCTTGACGTATTCCTTTTCCTATTTGGAACCAGTCTGTTGTTCCATGTCCAGTTCTAACTGTTGCTTCCTGACATGTACATAGGTTTCTCAAGAGGCAGGGAAATACGAATCAAAACCACACTGAGATACCACATCACACTCACTAGAATAGCTATAATATTACTTCACACACACTAAAATGACCAGAATAAAAAAAAAATAGCAAATGTCAGCCAGGACATGAAGAAACTGGGACCCTCATACATTGCTGGTGGGAATGTAAATTATGCAGCAAAAATAGTTTGACAGTTCCCCAAAATGCTAAATGAATTACCATACGATCCAAGAGAACTGAAGACATGCTCACCTAAAAACTTGTACATAAATGTTCATACCATTATTAATCACAATAATGGTGGGAACAACCCAAATGTCCCTCAAATGATGAACAGATAAACAAAAGTGGTATATCCATACAATGCAATATAATTCAGCAAGACAAGGAATGAAGTACTGATACATGTGGGGCTTCCCTTGCAGCTCAGTCAGTGAAGAACTTGCCTGCAATGCAGGAGACCAGGGTTCGATTCCTGGGTTGGGAAGATCCCCTGGAGGAGGGCATGGCAACCCACTCCAGTATTCTTGCCTGGAGAATCCCATGGACAGAGGAGCCTGGTGGGCGACAGCCCATGTGGTTGCAAGAGTCAGACACGACTTAGCAACTAAACCACCACCACTGATACATGCTACAACATGGATGATCTTTGAAAACATTATGCTTAAGTGAAAGAAGTTAGTTACAGAAGGTCACAGATTATATGATTCCCTTTATAGGAAATGCCCAGAACAGGCAAACTCATAAGAACAGAAAGCAAATTAGCATTTCTCAAGGGTCTGGGTGGGAGGTGGAGGAAATGGAATGTGACTGTTAATGTATATGGGTTTTCCTTTGGGGATGATGAAAATGTTTAGGAATTAGTGGTGACGATTGCACAGCTTTGTGAATATACTAAAAACCACTAAATTGTACAGTTCAAAGTAGTGAAACTAAGGTATGTGAATGTTATCTTAATTTTTAAAAAAGATTCAAACCCACAATCCAGAATGTGAACCACAGTTAACCACTATTCCACACTGCCAACTGTGTAATTCAGTAGTGTTTCTAAATTCTACTGAAGTGCTTACTCCTCTCAATGGCTTTTCTAGGTTGGTGATTGCCTGTCTAGGTTTTACAATACCTGGGATATCTCTAATGATCAATGGGTATCAGGAAATGATTAGCTCCCAATTTTTTATTCATTTAAAAATTGTAAGACTCCTAAAAACTATTTGACTCCTAGATCACAAAATACCTTTAAAAAGTACAGGAGGAAGTGGTACAACAAAAATAAAACAATGGCAGTGTTGCAACTTCAAAAAGTTTCCAGAATTAGAGAATATACTAAGGATATAGACAGGATGTAAACCTGATAGAGTGTCACTGAATGACAGGTAATCACAAAGTATTTTTTTTGCCAGAAAACGCAATAGTTTGTCATAAAAATGCACTGATGAAATGCCTGGGCAGGCAGGTCAATTGCCATGTTAAGAAACAAATGCCCACATCCACATCCACTGATTTGTTCCCTTCCGTATCATTTAGTTACTGCCGTATAGTCAAGTAAGAATGTTTATGGATTTGCCCTTGTTCTAGTATAAAATTGTTTCTGTACGGCTGACTGTCAGCCTGCACTCCCCCTTCAGGCTGAGACTCCTGAAAAAAAAGTTGATGAGAATAAACTATAAGAAGGTATCATAAGGCTGTGTGAGTAGGCATGAATACAAAGGAGGAGTTTCAATGCAGGCAATTAGGATAAAAATAATACATTCTACAGTTACAAAATGAAAAATTGACTTCAGCATTGCCCTTCAAATCCAGCATTCAGTTAACTCTGATCAGAGAAGCCGTGATCAGCACTTGGCAGAATGCTATTATTTCAAATGTTATTTGAACATAATTAAATGTCCATTTATTTCAACAGTTTATATTCCATCTAGTTTTCATCTTCTAGGTCTGTGGAGCATGGCTCTGGGCTCTCATTACCTCCCTGAGGAGCCACAGTCTCCTTTTATTCACAGAAAAACCAGGAGTATAAAACCCAGCCTGACCCCTGGGCTGTAGAATGAGGATTGAGGCGAGTAGTAGGCTTTATATTCTGCAGGATATTAACATTAATATCCCATGAGCTGAGGTTCTCCTTAAAACACTAGAAACTGTCCCTCTGCCTTAGAGGATGAGCAAATGAGCCCTGGCTTAGTCTGATGTTTCCTTAACTGTAAAATGTCGTGCAAGTTGCACTAGAATCACCAGACGATCTCTTTAAGATGTTTTCCAGCTCTGACATCCTATTATAACAGAGTTCTTACTATATGTTACCACATAGGAAAGACAGCTGGGATTAATGACAACCAGCTCCTCAAAACACAAATCTTATTTATTAGTGTGACTTGAAAGGCTGACAAGCGATGGGCATCATCATGAAAGAAACTGGAAATAAATAAACAAAATGCATTACTTACCCTTGGCTAAGCCAAGGTGCTCAAGGACAGTGGCTGGTTTTGCCTGTTGTACCTCCAGGAAGACATACTGGATGTTCTGGGGGACAACTAAAGGGGGAGGGGCATCCCATGGGAGTACAAGCTAATGAAAACACCTTTTGGAAGAAAAGGAAGACACCAAATTCTAGAATACTATTTAGTAGGAAAGGACCCCTCTACAGCACAAAAATGATTATTTGGGAGTGTAAAAGGCACCCAATGCATAGAATTCTCATCCTAAAAAAACGGAAGACAGAAACCCAGAAAAAAGAGACTATGTGGTCAGTAAGTATAATTAACAGTCACTTTATATTTGTGTACCAATTTTATACTTTTCAAATGGCTCCAAAGCTATCATCTCATTTGATCCTCTCAGCAAAGCCTGATTGTAGTCCTGGCTCTAAGCTGAATTTGCTGAGTGATCCCAGGTAAGACATTTAAATCTTTTGGGCCACAGCCTCCTCATCTGTCAAATGAAAAATACCTGTGTTACCCAATATCACAGGCTTTTGGGAGGATCAGATGAGAATAACATTATTAACTTGCTTTATAAATACAGATATTCTCAACACACATTCACAGATGACAGATACAGAGCAAGTTATTAAGGAAATAGTGAATGTTTGGAAATAAACCCAAAATGCATAATGGTTGACATAATAGAGGACAATTACACTCCCCCACAAGTTTTCTGGAGGACATGCATCTGACTGTGGTATTTTACATTCCCAAATGTATCCCCTGTTAGACTGGAGTTCCCCCAAAGGGAAAAACTATCTCTCTTCTTTTTTCTTAAGCTTTTATCATGCACAGGGAGAGCTCAGGACTGGAGGTTGATTACTGACTGACAGCACCAGAGCCAGCTCCTGTCTAATAGGTTATTAAAGCCTACTTAATATTTTATAGTACATAGATTTAATGATCATTACAATAATTAGCTCCTAAATCCAACCATTGGCTATTTGATACAATATAGTCATCATAAACATTAAAATGAATATCACAATAGCAGAACTAGAAGTCCTAGATCTGCTACAAGCACAAAAGATTAATCTAAGTAACCAAGAAACGGATTTGCCAAGGTAACATCTGATAATTGTCAAAAATCATAAGTACAATTCATAACACCTTTATCTTAATGCCAATTACACCAGCAGTTTTGGGGTTGGAGAACAAACAATTTACCTACTGCTAAGAGGATAGCTTTCCATCTATTCTAGGACTGCTTTTCGCGATCTCTGCTACCCAATGAAATATTTGTAAATTTTTAAATGTTCAGGGGCACACCTGGATGGACAGCCATCTCTAACCTCTACAGAATAAAACTGGCAATATATGTATGTAGGGCATGTTGTTAGGTGTTAGGCTGAGAGGACCCCAAGTTCAGGTCAGAAACAAGGGGCAGAGAACAGAAGTGTATTTGAAATCAAGCTTCTACTCCCCTGGGAGCCACATGGATCCTAGCAACACTGAACAAAGGGCTATAGACAAAAGCGATCAAGGATTCTGGACCATAAACCATTTTTCTACCTCTGGGCTGTATACATTCAGACATGTCACAGTCCTGCATTAGCATTATCTCCCACGCCCACGAGTTATATCCCTAACTGGTCAAACCGCAACTACTGGGATTTTCTGTTTCAAGAGGATTTTAGGTTATATAATGAATTTGTTATCAGATCTTTTGGTTTCTGTAAGAGGAAGATCCAGAGACTGGGGCTACTGTTCATCAACTAGAGGAGTCTGACCTGCAGGAAAGAGGCTGAGAGAAAGCCCAAGGTCAGGCAGTCGGAGCTCTGCACGGAGAAAAGATCCCAAGTAGGATAAGTCTTACTAAGGATACTTTGCTAACCCACTTAGGCAGAACCAATACCCTTATTACGAATTCAAGTGAACCCCACATGAAGAAGGGAGTGGTGGGATGTTGGCACATTGCTCAAAATCCCTCTGTCACCCATATTAACCATCTAGTAGTTTGAGCAGCTTACACAGATTTCTAAGGGCAACGCAGGAGCAGGGGGATTGTCAAAAAGAGCATGTCTGTGGTTATGGAAGAGGGGAAGATGGAAAAAGAAAAACTGTAGAAAGAGCCACAAGCCTCCAGTGCCCACAGAAGACTCTTAACAGTTTTAATTCATGAAAATGGAGAAACATATATTGATCCCTGGGAGAGAGGGGAAATAAAAAGAGGACTAGCAGCCTGCACAGGGGGATCATTGGAGTCGGAATTGCTTGTTGCAACACCACCCATCTGGTCTTCTCACTTGTTAGAATGATCCAACACACTGGTTGAGAAACACTTTTCCAGTTTGTTTTTTACACTGCTCAGCAATGAACACAAGGTTTATTGAGAGACCTGAGATATAGACATTATTAGCACAACACCACCTTGGTACCCAAATTTCACTCATCAAAAAGTGAACAATTGTGAACTGTCGTATATCCATTATCAACATATTACACATCCTATTTTGATGATGCAATGCTCTAAGTCAAGATACTCTGCCTAAGTAAGGAGGTGCTTCACACAGTGCCAATTTCCCACTTTCGCATGGAAGAAAAGAACAAAACTTAATGCTAACTGGCAATGGAACACCCCCTGGCCTCCACCAGCAGCTGAGGCCAATGGCCTAACAGCTAGGGAGTTACCAAGATCCACAAAGACTGAATGATACACACGAGCAGACACCTCTGAGAACAGCCATTTGAGACACATTCTATGCCTTTGCCCTATCTTCCCTTCCTTTTAGAGATTTCTGTCCCCGTTGGGGGAAGAGAGAACCTGAGAGACAGAGTGAAGGGAGGACATTCTCTCCTCTTCATCAAGTAGCAAAGGCATATTCCTTGGGCAGTTTCCTTCTCAACTGTCATGGTGTCAGCAGATTTTATGGGAGGAGAGATGAGGGAATGGACAGGTTCACTACTCAGAGCAATTTTTGGATGCAATTATGAGACTCCTTTGGCACTGTTTTAGGATCTACAAGTTGGAGCAAGTTGCCCTGCACTTAGAGGAGGGATTAACTAAACCAATTTCACCTAAATCAATTTGCACTGTTCAGATGATATGTTCATAAAGCAACCAAGCCATTCTGATTTGCACCAGTACTTCCCAAGGATGGCCTTGCAAGGTGCAACATGCTAGATTAGGAGTCTAGTAGTCATGAAAGTAAATGGGAGGGAAATACTCGCTCCTTCAAGTCTCTAGACTTTACCCCTGCCCTGCACAGCCCCTCCCTGTCCTAATCCGAGAACTGCAAGTACACAGGTATGCCTTAAACAAACAGGAGGCCAAAATGTAAGGCCCAGTCAGCAGAGGACTCTGCACACTGTAGGTGCTTTTAAGAAACATTGTTGACTCACTACTGCAAGACACTAATCCTGCTTAGATAGCCATGCCTAAAAGTATTTAAGCCACTTTTCAGTAGAAAGTAACTACCTGCCCCCATATGGGCTAAAAATGAGTGAGGTTATGTTTTCAAATGAGTCTGATTCAGATTGTTAGGTTGGAGTACATTAGATGTGATTCAAGCCTTAGTTTAAAATAATCATCATTACTCTGTATACCTTGTTCTATGTACATTTTCATTCAGTTGCATGTGCACTAAGGGAAAAAAAAAGAAACAGACATAGGACCACAGTAGGGTAATAGATTTAGCTCCCAAAAGGGTTAATAATGGCAAGTTAGGGTTCCCAGTAAACCAGGGTTCCTACTTACACCCAAACTATTACCTCAATAAAAGGTAAATGAAGTACTTTCTTTGAAAAGTATAATGCTGAGGGTTTATAGAATCCTTTCATCTTCAAAGGACGAAGCCAAGACTCACAATAGCCAGTACACAATATGATGTCTTTCATACAAGTGCATCAACTATGAAAGAAAGGTCACAGGAATGTCCTAAGGCCACAAAACCAATGCAACATCAGATTTGAAATGAACTCTCTGATCTCCTTAGCTCCTAGACTTGTATTTCAACCACATAAATCAAGCTGTGTGGAACCATCAGGGGAAATCTAATTCACATTGTATATCTGCATTAATTGATTGGGCAGGAAAATATTAAAATAGCAAAGACTCTTTCCCTCTCAAGGCAGTGATGAGTGGAGTGAAAAGGGGGATGTGAGCATTAGGGGTAACCAGCTGGGGTAAAATGAGAAGTAGGGGAGGGACTCTCCCTATTCAGGGTTCCCCTTCCATTGGAACATTGCCAGAGAACTGATTGGAGTACTGGAAGGGGACAGAATGAAGGTAAAGGCAGCCCTTATGGCCCACCTTAAGAATCAGAAGAATCAACCCACACACAGTACTTGTCTATTTATATAGCCTCTAATACACTCCTTTATAAGGGCTTCTCTTCAGACACAAACAACCATAACCATCCACCCTCCCCACACTCAGAAATCCTCAAAAAGGCAAAGCTGGTTCAGAAGCCAGAGGCTGCTTGACAGGGAGCCTGGGAGTGCACAGGACTCCAGGAGACGTATGGTTCTAGTTGGGAGATTACGGTGGGCAAGTAGGTGTGTGATCACCACATAGGAAGAAGGCGAGTGAGCGTGAAGGCGGGTAGGGGAATGTGGAAGAGAAAAAGTGAAGAACCCAACGACCCCAGGATCCCAGTGTCCTGCTCTGAGAAGAAACGCCTCTAAGAAATGTGCTGCACGCGTTATGCTAAGTAACCGAAACCTTATCATCACCAAAAATGTTTGTCAATCTACTCCGCTGTTATTTACTTAATTCTAACGAGCCAGGAATGGAAAAACCCCACCTTTCCCGGGTTCCATCGCAGTCTGTCCGGGGGACCTATAAGTTTTCCCTCTCCCCCACTGAGCTGGTTTCACAGCTAGGCCAAAAATAAGGAACCACCCAGACGGAGACTCCAGGATCATTCCCTGGCAGCAAAGGGATTAAGTTTCGCCCGGCCTCCCCGCGGGCAGGGTGTCCTCAGCATCTCTGGCTGCCGCAGCCGCCACAGCCAGGCGGCCGAGGGGCGCCGCCCGGGCCAAGGAGGTGGCCGGCCGCGGGAGCGTGGGAAGGCGGCGGTGCCCTTTCCCAGACTAGCGCCCAGGCTCTCGGAGAACCGCTCGGGGAGGGGCCCGCGCCCGACCCGGCTGGACTGCGCGGGAGGCCTATGACCCGCCCCCGCCCTGGACCCCGGAGTGCAAACTCCGTCCCTGGAGGGCAGCGACGGGTGCCCGGGCCCCAGCGGCGCATCGGGGAGCTAGGGCCGGGCCGGGGCGCCCTCCGCCGCCGCCGCCACCTCGAGCCTCGCGGGGCCCCGTCACCCCGCCCCGCCGAGCCCCGGAGCAGCCCTCGGCCCCCGCCGGGCCCCGGCCGCACCTGAGACGCGCGGCCCGAGCCCGGGGCCGAGCCCTGCGCCGGTGGTGGCGGTCGGCCCCGGGGGCCGCGGCGAGGGGGCGCGTTTTACCCAGAGCCTTCCCGGCTGCCGGCCATGTCCTCGGCGCGCCCGAGGGCGCCGGGTGCTCGCCTGCCTCCCGCGCGGGCTGGCTCAGGCTCCGGCGCGAGCTCCCCGGCTGCCACTGCTGCCGCCGTTGCCGCCGCCGCTCTAGGCCGCCGCCCGCCTTCGCAGCCGCCGCCGCCGCCGCCGCCGACGCGCAGCAGCCAGGATCCGCCCGCCCGCGCGCCCCGCTGGGGACAGCTCGGCGGCCGCCACGCTACTGCGGCTGGGTCTCCCGAGCCAAACTTAAGAGTTTTCGCTCCTCAGTCCAGGGGCAGCACCATGACACCGCGGCAGCACCACACTGTCATTTCCGCCGTCGCAGGGCGTGGGGGGCGGGGGTGGGGGGAGAGAAGGCAATCCCGACGAAAAGGGGGATGGGGTGGGGTCGAAGCGGGCTGGGGCTGCTGCCCCGAGGGAGCGCTGGGAAGGGCCCGGCAGCCGGGGCGCTCGGCCACCTTCCCCGGCTCACCTTCTGCCGCCCCCGCCGCTCCCAGCTCCCCCTGCCCCTCCTCTGGAGGCGCGTTTACATGTTTTCTCCCCTGGCAGGAGTGACCGGAGAAACCTGAGCGAGCAAAGGCAGCGGGTGGGTGGGGTTCGGGTTACTACTGTACCTACCAGCTGATTCCAGCAGCCTTTTCTCCAGCGCCCTGTCATCTTGAAGGAAGACACACGGAGAGGGGCCGGAGCGTGTGTGTGTGTGTGTGTGTGTGTAAGAGAGCGAGAGCGCCAGCAGAATGTGTGTGAAATGCAGAAGGAAGACTCTGGCCAAACTCTTCTCCCAGCCGCCAAACCCCTGGCCCCCACAAACCCCTAGGTTAGAACAACGAAAGGGCCGTTGCCACCAGCAATGAGAAGAGAGTGCCTAGGTCCAGCGCAAAGGTCCTCGGACGAAGCTGCTCAATGTAAAGTTAACTACAGAGAAAAACAAAAATAGTGGAGGAGACAGAAAAGGGCAGACAATTGAAGGAAACCCAACCCCTCTTTCTTTTTACAAAGGGAGAATGGCTGTGTTTTATTGGCCTTGGGCAGAAGTTGTGGAGATGGATTAAAGCCACCAAAATTAAAAAACAAAACCAAAAAAAGGCGGGGGAGGGGGGGAGTGTAGGGCCTCATTTACACATTCAAATCCTTGATCGGCCAAACCAGAGGGTCTTTAATAAGAGGACAATGGGACAGATGTTAGCTACACACAGGTATTCAATGTCCCTAATAAGCTAATTGGTCCGGCCGGAACCCAGAAGCATTCATTGGTCTGGAGTCCGCCCGTGGGCTGACCTGTCATTGGCTCAGAGACCACCGCCCCACTCCCCGAGGAGGGTTGGAGAGGGAAGGAGGAGGAGGCCTCAGAGGAGATTCTGTACCTCACATAGGGAAATGAAGGGGATTTTTTTAAAAGGCAAGATGAAGGGGAAAGGAGTTTTAAAATGGGAGGAAAGAACCCCCTCTCTCATAGGTCTTCCATTACCTTCGGTGGGAAGGAGTCCAGAAAATTTAAGGTAATTCTGGGTGTATCCCATCAGGGAACCAATAGTAATTAGCCAACACCCCTGTTAAACAATGTGCAAGAGAGCACTGAGGTGGAAAGGAAGGCAAAAATCACAACCAAGCTATCCTGATGAAAGTCTGGCCCTAAGAGAAGTAAAAGTTAATGAGTCACAGCAAAAACACAAGCAAAAATAAAGCTAAACTAGACAAGAGGGACTACATTGAACTTAAAAACTTATGTGCAGCAGAAGAATCAACAGTGAAAAGGCAAAAATAGAGAGAAAATATTTGCAAACCACGTATCTGGTAAGAGGTTAATAGGTAAAGAACTCCTACAATCCAATAACAAAATAAATATCACGATTAAAAAATGGGCAAAGGACTCAAATAGACATTGCTCCAAAGAAGATAAACAAATGGCCAATAAGCATATGAAAAGATGCTCAGCATCGCTAATCATCAGGGGAATGCAAACCAAAACCACAATAAGATATTATCTCACACTCATTAGGCTGACAAGTATTTAAAATAAAACAGAAAATAGTAATTGTTGGTAAGGATGTGGAGAAATTGAAACACTGTTTGCAGTTAGTAGGAATGTAAAGTGGTGCAACTGCTATGGAAAACAGTGAGGAGGTTCCTCAAAAAATTAAAAATAGAACTACCATGTGATTCAGCAATTCCACTTCTGGAAATATATCTGAAAGAATTGAAAGCAGACTCTCAAAGAGATATTTGCACCCCCATGTTTATTGCAGCATTATTCACCATAGCAAGAAGTGAAAGCAACGTAAATATCCATGGAGAGATGAATGGATAAAGAAAATGTGGCATATACACTCAGGGTATGTATACTAAATATGGCATATACAAAAAAAGAGGGAAATCAGCCTTAAAAAAGAGAGAAATCCTGCCATAGACTATGACATGGATGAACCTTGAAGATAATATTCTAAGTGAAATAAGCCAGTCACAAAAGGAGAAACACTGTATGATGCCACTTACAGGAGGTACCTAAAGTAGTCAGACTCATACAAACAGAAAGTAGAATCATGCACTCCAGGGGCTAGGGGGAAGGGGAGGAGAATTGTTTTGTGGATGTGGAGTTTCAATCAAGCAGGACTGAGGTCAGGGGTTCTGGGGAATCTGTTGCGTGAAGCTGTGCATATGGTTGTATTGTACACTTAGAAATTGCTGAGAGGGTGAATTGTATGTTACATGCTTTTTGTCACAATAAAAAATTAATTTAAAAATTTAGTCAGAATTAAAATAGTCCTAGCAAAGCAGAAGAGTGTATATGTAAGAATTGTGTGTATATATATATGTATTATATATATTTACATATTGCAAATATTAAGTGAAAAGAGCAAGCTGTTTATGGTTTGCTACTACTATGTAAAAAAGGAGGGAAGGTATATATGTCCATCCATGTATGCTTATAGGAGTTTTCCTGGTGGCTCAGATGGTAAAGAAGCTGCCTGCAATACAGGAGACATGGGGTTTGATCCCTGGGTCAGGAAGATCCCCTGGAGAAGGAAATGGCATCCCATTCTAGCCTGGAGGATCCCATGGACAGAGGAGCCTGGCAGGCTATAGTCCATGGAGTAACAAAGAGTCAGACACGTCTGAGTGGCTAACATTTTCACTTTCATTTATGCTTACATGTGTATAGACTTCAGTAAAGTTACCTAAGAAACTGATTGCCTAGCTCCCTGGGAGTTAAGCATTTATGATTAGTAACACTGTGAATGTACATAATACCACTATACACTCAAAAATGATAACAAAGGCAATTTTTACATTATGTATATTTTAATACAATAAAAAATATTTTAAAATTAAAAGAATGAAAAGGTATATATAACAGGTAGAGATTATTGAATTTGTGTAAGAAAGTAGATGTATATATATGCCAGTAAAGGCATAGAATGTAACAGGGAAGCACAGTATAAAATAGCAAGAGCCGAGAATTGTGGTAGATGTTGAGGGGATTGTTCAGGTTTGAGTCTATATATTTTATCACTGTTTGAATATTCTACAATGAGAATTTCTTTTGTAGTAAAACAAAATTTAAGGTATGTCTTCAAAAAACCCAAAGTTGAGTAAAAAGTCAATTGATCCCTGAGAATTCTTTAACCTCACTTGATATGATCCCTACTGAGAGCTGAGGAATTTTCCGAAACGTGAAGAAGCAACCACTTTTATCACGGACACTCCAGAACCAAGCTAGCTGCTCTTGGCTGAACTGTCGCTTAAAGGAAACTTGCTTTTAATGGCTTTTATCATTCTTCGGAAATCACCTTTCCTTCACTTTTTTAAAATTAATTTTTATTGGAGTATAGCTGATTTTCTTTATAGTCCAACTCTCATTGGAGAAGACTCTTGAGAGTCCCTTGGACTGCAAGGAGATCCAACCAGTCCATTCTAAAGAAGATCAGTCCTGGGTGTTCATTGGAAGGATTGATGTTGAAGCTGAAAGTCCAATACTTTGGCCACCTGATGCGAAGAACTGACTCATTCAGTCCATGGAATTCTCCAGGCCAGAATACTGGAGTGGGTAGCCTTTCCCTTCTCCAGGGGATCTTCCCAACCCAGGTCTCCTGCTTTGTGGGCAGATTCATTACCAGCTGAGCCACAAGGGAAGGCCAAGAATACTGGAGTGGGTAGCCTATCCCTTCTCCAGCAGATCTTTCTGACCCAGGGATTGAACCAGGGTCTCCTGCATTGCAGGCAGATTCTTTACCAACTGACCTATCAGGGAAGCCCAAATAGCAGGTCCTTCTTTGTTATCTATTTTATACATGTGTGCATGCTAAATCACTTCAGTTGTGTCTGACTCTTTGTGACCCTATGGACTGTACCCGCCAAACTCCTCTACCCATGGGATTCTCCAGGCAAGAATGCTGGAGTGGTTTGCAATGCCCTCCCTCCTCTAGCAGATCTTCCAGACCCAGGGATATGACCTGCGTCTCTTATGTCTCCTGCATTGCCAGATAGATTCTTTACCACTTGTGCCACCTGGGAAAAGTGGTATACATGAAAAGTGAAAGTGAAGTCACTCAGTGTCCAACTCTTTGTGACCCCATGGACTGTAGCCCATCAGGCTCCTCCATCCATGGAATTGTCTAGGCAGGAGTACTGGAGTGGGTTGCCATTTCCTTCTCCAGGGGATCTCCCCGACCCAGGGATCAAACCCGGGTCTCCTGCATTGCAGGCAGATGCTTTACCGCCTGAGCCACCAGGGAAGTTATTTTATATGTAGTGGTTTGTATATCCCTTCTCACTTCTTCCCTTTGTATCCATATGTTTGTTCTCTACATATGTGTCTCTGTTTCTGCTTTGCAAAATAAGTTCATCTGTACTAATTTTCTAGATTCCAAATATAAGTGATATTATATGGTATTTGTTTGTCTCTCTGACTTACTTCATTGTGTATGACTTTAATAGTCTTACCCAAGCGTCCAGTGCTTTAAAACTGGTCTCCGGCTTACCAGAGCTCTATACAGAGTGCCCCAACCCCATCAGATGGTCAATACTGAAATCAGATTGATTATATTATTTGCAACCAAAGATGGAGAAGCTCTATACAGTCAGCAAAAACAAGACAGGGTGCTGACTGTGGCACAGATCATGAACTCCTTATTGCCAGATTCAGACTGAAATTGAAGAAAGTAGGGAAAACCACTAGACCATTCAGGTATGACCTAAATCAAATCCCTTACGATTATACAGTGGAAGTGACAAATAGATTCAAGGGATTAGATCTGATAGACAGAGTACCTGAAGAACTAGGGATGGAGGTTTGTGACATTGTACATGAAGCAGTGATCAAGACTATCCCCCCAGAAAAAGAAATGCAAAAGGTAAAATGGTTGTCTGAGGGGGCCTTACAAATAGCTGAGGAAAGAAGAGAACCAAAAGGCAAAGGAGAAAAGGAAAGATATACCCATTTGAATGCAGAGTTCCAAAGAATAGCAAGGAAAGATAAGAAAGCCTTCTTCAGTAATCAATGCAAAAAAATAGAGGAAAACAATAGAATAGGAAAGACTAGAGATCTCTTCAAGAAAATTGGAGATAAAAGGGAACATTTCATGCAAAGATGGGCACAATAAAGGACAGAAATGGTATGGTCCTAACAGAAGCAGAAGATATTAAGAAGAGGTGGCAAGAATACACAGATGCATGCATGCTAAGTCGCTTCAGTCAGTTGTGTCCAACTCTGTGCAACCCTGTAGATGGCAGCCCACCAGACTCCTCTGTCCACAGGATTCTCTAGGCAAGAATACTGGAGTGGGTTGCCATTTCCTTCTCCTAGAATACACAGAAGAGTTATACAAAAAACATCTTCATGACCCAGATAACCACGATGGTGTGATCACTCACCTAGAGCCAGACATCCTGGAATGCAAAGTTAAGAAGGCCTTAAGAAGCATCACTACGAACAAAGCTAGTGGAGGTGATGGAAATCCAGTTGAGCTATTTCAAATACTAAAAGATGATGCTGTGAAAGTGCTGCACTCAATATGCCAGCAAATTTGGAAAACTCAGCAGTGACCACAGGACTGGAAAAATTCAATTTTCATTCCAATGTCAAAGTAAGGCAATGCCAAAGAATGCTCAAACTACCACACAATTGCACTCATCTCACATGCTAGCAAAATAATGCTCAAAATCCTCCAAGCCAGGCTTCAACAGTATGTGAACTGTGAACTCCGATATTCAAGCTGGTTTTAGAAAAGGCAGAGGAACCAGAGATCAAATTGCCAACATTTGCTGGATCATTGAAAAAATAAAAGAGTTCCAGAAAACATCTACTTCTGCTTTATTGACTACGCCAAAGCCTTTGACTGAGTGAATCACAACAAACTGTGGAAAATTCTTAAGGAGATGGGAATACCAGACCAACTGACCTGCCTCCTGAGAAATCTGTATGCAGGTCAAGAAGCAACAGTTAGAACTGGACATGGAACAACAGACTTGTTCCAAATCAGGAAAGGAGTACATCAAGGCTGTATATTGTCACCCTGCTTATTTAACTTACATGCAGAGTACATCATGCAAAATGCCAGGCTGGATGAAGCACAGCTGGAATCAAGATTGTTGGGAGAAATATCAATAACCTCAGATATGCAGATGACACCACTCTTATGGCAGAAAGCAAAGAAGAACTAAAGAGCCTCTTGATGAGAGTGAAAGAGGAGAGTGAAAAAGGTGGCTTAAAACTCAACATTCAGAAAACTAGATCACGGCATCCAGTCCCATCACTTCATGGCAAATAGGTGGGGAAACAATGGAAACAGTGAGAGACTTTATTTTGGGGGGTTCCAAAATCACTGCAGATGGTGACTGCAGCCATGAAATTAAAAGATGCTGTTCCTTCGACAAAAACTATGACCAACCTAGACAGCATATTAAAAAGCAGAGACTTTACTTTGCCAACAAAGGTCCATATAGTCAAAGCTATGGTTTTTCCAGTAGTCATGAATGGATGTGAGAGTTGGACTATAAAGAAAGCTGAGTGCCAAAGAATTGATGCTTTTGAACTGTGGTGTTGGAGAAGACTCGAGAGTCCCTTGGACTGCAAGGAGATCCAACCAGTCCATCCTAAGGGAAATCAGTCCTGAATATTCACTGGGAGGACTGATGCTGAAGCCGAAACTCCAATACTTTGGCCACCTGATGTGAAGAACTGACTCATTGGAAAAGACCCTGATGCTGGGAAAGATTGAAGGCAGGAGGAGAAGGGGATGACAGAGGATGAGATGGTTGGATGGCATCACCGACTTGATGGACATGAGTAAGCTCTGGGAGTAGGTGATGGACAGGGAGGCCTGGTGTGCTGCAGTCCATGGGGTCACCAAGAGTCGGACACGACTGAGTGACTGAACTGAAATGACTTACTTCATTGTGTATGACTTTAGTAGTCTTATCTAAGCATCCAGCGCTTTCAAACTGGTCTCTGGCTTACCAGAACTCTATACAGAGTGCCCCAACCCCCTCTTCCCTCCCCAGTCAGCAGCCCATATTCTGAATCTTTCCTATTTCCTCCTCAAAACTTAAAACTGCTTCTGGGTTCCTTTCACAAAGGACCTTACTGATAAAGGATTTCAGTCAACTAATTTGAGCTAAATGTTAACTTCATTTCTCTCTCTGTTAGTAATGTTTTAATTTTAACGGAGGGCTTCCATGTATTAAAGCAATGACTAATAGTGTGGGTGGGTGTGAATGGGGGTGTGGAGATTTCACTAATCACATCCCATAAGCAGCCGGTTTGAAAATATCTCCACTTTCAGTGGTTTTATGCAAATTATCCTTGTAAATGTATTAGAGTAAATGTTTTGTGTCTGGCAGGAGATGCAAAATCGGCTGGGAGTTTGTGATGAAATTATTTGTCTGTAATTATTTAATGGTTACCTTTGTATATAGCATGTGTTGATCCTATTAGCAAAAGAAATCCAGCCCATGGGAAAAAAAATAACGTCTGACAAATTCTGCTTGAGGTGTTTAATTGAATTAAGCTGAGGCAGACTCAGGACACCACAGTCCTAGAGGATGAATGGGACAGCTCATGGGCTCTTTTTTTCCTAACTACAAATAGAGGGGCAGGGTAGGCGGAGGAATGCTCAAGATACTTTCCACAGAGAGAAGCACAGAGCCCAGTCTGTTTCAGAAGGAAAAAATCACAGAAGGGAGATTTTGTTGCACAAGAGCATTGTTGCTTCTGCAGAAGGGAACCTTCATACTGCTCTCTAAAGAAGTGGCTAGTTGTCTGAAATCCAGAAGTTGACTGAAGGCTTTTCTAACCAGTGAGCTTTTAACAAGATGGTGAGAAGAAAAGTACTTTGGCATGGGTTCATCTATAGGACATTGTTCTAAAACCAGTTGTGAACATGCCACGTTCAAATAAATATGTTCCCAGTATGGAGAAATGGCATGCTCCTAGCCCTTCTTATTCACCTTTGAACTCTATTCTGGTATTGCTTTCATTAATTTTGTAATTTATTTGAATTATTCTGTTTGTTACAATAAACATATCTGTTTGAAATCTATGGTACATTGGTAAATGCTTTCCTAGAGTTTTAATTAGCCTTTAGGACCAAGCCTAAAACTTGAGGCTCGCCATGCTTTCCTAACCAGCTCACCAGGTCACTTACAATCTAGTAGTGTCTATGACTCCATGTCCTCCAAGTTTTGCTCCCATTTCCAATGGGCTCTGTTGCTTCCTCCTGCTGCTCTTCAACCTCTGAAGGTTGGTGTGACCCAAGCCTTGGTCCTTGGCTCTCTTCTAGTCCTACATTCACTTCCTAGGTGACCTCTTCTATTCCTATGTTTTAAGTACAATCCCCATGTTAGCTCTCCAGCTCAGACCTCTCGCCTGAGTTTAGACTTGCTTATCCACCTGACTATTTCATATCTTCACGTGGTTGCCTCATGGACAGCACTAACCTTTTTTCTTTTGGGCTGCACTGAGTCTTGGTTGCTGCTCTGGCTTTTCTCTAGTTGTGGCGAGCGGGAGCCACTCTCTAGTTTCAGAGCACAGGCTTCTCATTGTGGTGGCTTCTCTTGTTAGTGGAGCACTGGATCTAGGGCGCACAGGCTTCAGTAGTTGCAGCTCCCTGGCTCTACAGCACAGGTTCAGTAGTTGTGGCACATGGGCTTAGCATGTGGGATCCTCATGGACCATGGATCGAACACATGTCCCCTGCATTGCAATGTGGATTCTTTACCACAGAGCCAACAGGGAAGCCCAGCACTAACTTAATGTTACCAAAAGAGACCCCTTGGTTTTTATTACTCCCCAACTCAGTCAATGACACCACCCAATTGCTTAAACCAGACCCTGGGATATTATCCTTGATGCTCTCCTCTCCCCAACACTCAATGTTCAATCCATCATCAAGTCTTACTTTGGTCTCCCCTCCTCTACTTTTGGGAAGCCCTGGTGGCTCAGCGGTAAAGAATCTGCCTGCAGTACAGGTGACACAGAAGACTTGGGTTTGATCCCTGGGTCAGGAAGATCCCCTGGAGAAGGAAATGGCAACGCCACTCCAGTATTCTTGCCTGGGAAATCCCACAGACAGAAGAGCCTGGTGGTCTATAGTCCATAGGGTCACAAAAGAGTCAGACACAACTTAGTGACTAAACAACTTCTTTTGTCCTCTTACAATCACTTAAAATTGCTCTTTTAAAAGTGATCAGATTTTACTTTCTTCTCTCTGGCCATTTCTTGACATAGTCTCTAAGACTTGGCATTAGCTGGCCCTTATCTACCTCTCCCACTTCATCCTGTTATACTCTTGCTCTTACAATCCAAACACACTAGCCTTCTGACACCCCTTGAACCACAAGCTCTTGGCCATTCAAAAAACTTTGCATGTACTCTCCCTCTGCTGGAGTGCTCTTCCTGGCAGTCTTCACATGGCTGTTCTACTTCCTTCTTCTGTGTTATACATCACCTACTCCAAGAAGCCTTCCCTGATTACCCCATCTAAAGTAACCTCTTCACATTTTTCTCTAATATAACACCCTCCAGGACACTTACTTCTAGCTAAATTTACCATGTGTGTTTATTATATTTCCTCCACCATGCACACGCACGTGCACACACACACACACACACAGACCACACACAAGCATATATATTCCATGAGAACAAGAACTTTGTCTCTATCACTGGTGCCTCTCCAACAACTAGAACAGTACCTAGCTTATAGTAGGTGCTCGTATTTGATGGATGGATGGATGGCAAAGAACAGGAAAGAGTGCAGTCCAGAGATGACTTTCATCACACTGATTCAGATTTACTCCAATCTTCCATCTGCAATGAGAATATCACATGGAAAGGATCTCTTAGCAGAAATTTATAGCAGATTCATGCAAAGAGGCCAGACATATTTCTCTGTGCCTCAACTGCCTAAATGCCAGCAATTTTCAAACTGACTCAAGAAACGCTAGTGTCCCTCAGGGTATTAACTGGTGTTCTGAGAAAAATGAATTTGATCAAGTAAGTTTAGGAAACGTTGCACATCAAATCTCTCTCTCAGAGACTCAGCATACATTAGCATATTAAGGCTTTAAGAAGTCTTGCCAGAAATAAAACCTATTTTAGCTTTGCTTAGCATTTTCCAGATATATTTGACCCTGGAACTTTCATGCTTTACTCACTTATTGATATCCCACAGGATACTAGCATCTCTCAAAATACAGTTTTGGAAATACTGTCACAGATATAGACATAGATAAATATGTATAGATATAGAGATGGGCTTCCCTTGTCTATAAGTAATATCTATAAATGTCTATAAATATATATACTGGATATTAATCAGAGTTTACTTCAGGAACCAGAGATCAAATTGCCAACATCTATTAGATCATAGAAAAAAGCAAGAGAGTTCCAGAAAAAACATCTACTTCTGTTTTATTGACTATGCCAAAGCCTTTGACTGTGTGGATCACAACAAACTGTGGAAAATTCTTAAGGAGATGGGAATACCAGACCAACTGACCTGCCTCCTGAGAAATCTGCATGCAGGTCAAGAAGCAACAGTTAGAACTGGACATGGAACAACAGACTGGTTCCAAATCAGGAAAGGAGTACATCAAGGCTGTATATTGTCACCCTGCTTATTTAACTTATATGCAGAGTACATCATGCAAAATGCCAGGCTGGATGAAGCACAAGCTGGAATCCAGATTGCCGGGAAAAATATCAATAACCTCAGATATGCAAATGACACTACCCTTATGGCAGAAAGCGAAGAACTAAAGAGCCCCTTGATGAGAGTGAAAGAGGAGAGTGAAAAAGGTGGCTTAAAACTCAACATTCAGAAAACTAGATCACGGCATCCAGTCCCATCACTTCATGGCAAATAGGTGGGGAAACAATGGAAACAGATATTTTATTTTCTTGGACTCCAAAATCACTGCAGATGGTGACTGCAGCCATGAAATTAAAAGATGCTTGTTCCTTGGAAGAAAAGCTATGACCAACCTAGACAGCATATTAAAAAGCAGAGATATTACTTTGCCAACAAAGGTCTGTCTAGTCAAAGCTATGGTTTTTCCAGTAGTCATGTATGGATGTGAGAGTTGGACTATAAAGAAAGCTGAGCACCAAAGAATTGATGCTTTTGAACTGTGGTGTTGGAGAAGATTCTTGAGAGTTCCTTGGACTGCAAGGAGATCCAACCAGTCAATCCTAAAGGAAATCAGTCCTGAATATTCATTGGAAGGACTGATGCTGAAGCCGAAACTCCAATACTTTGGCCACCTGATGCGGAGAACTAATTCATTGGAAAAGACCCTGATGCTGGGAAAGATTGAAGGTGGGAGAAGGGGATGACAGAGGATGAGATGGTTGGATGGCATCACTGACTTGATGGACATGAGTTTGAGTAAGCTCTGGGAGTTGGTGATGGACAGGGAAGCCTGGCGTGCTGCAGCCCATGGGGTTGCAAAGAATCGGACATGACTGAGCGACTGAACTGAACTGAACTGACTTCAGGTCCATGACCATAAATTCCAATTCAAAAATACCAGTGAAATGAAGTTGAATGGGATTCAAGTTTAAAATAAAGCAGCAGTTGGAGATAGTGCTTTCTGTTACTATCAACTGGCCTACAATGGGTTAACAGTGCTGCTTTAAATACGTTCAAATCTTCTAGCCTGGATGAATTACTCCCTAGGCAATGAGAATGTGCAAGTATAATCAAAGAACCACTGTCAGTGATCATTGGGAAATCATACACATAGGAGAAGTATCAGTATCAGATTCTCAAACATTGGAGATGAGGGGCTTTCAAAGGAGGAAAGGTAGTAGATTCTAAAACCTACATACCAGTATGGACTTAATGTGGATCCAGGATAAGATTCATTATCATTCATTCCTCTAACCCATTTCAGTACTTCTTTCTGTTCCTTGTAGCTCAGCTGGTAAAGAATCCGCCTGCAATGCAGGAGATCTGGGTTCGATCCCTGGGTTGGGAAGAGCCCCTGGAGAAGGGAAAGGCTAGCTACTCCAATACTCTGGCCTGGAGAATTCCATGGACTGTATAGTTCATGGGGTTGCAAAGAGTCGGACACAACTGAGCAACTTTAACTTTTCTGTTCCTTGAACCCTCCAAGCTTATCTCTGAGTACGGCCTTTGCATTTGCTATTCCTTTTGCTTAGAGCAGGGGTGGACAAACTTCTTCTCTAATGAGCAAAATAGTAAATATTTTTGGCTTTTGGGCCATATGGTCTCTGTCGCAACTACTCAGCTCTGAGCAAAAGCAGCCACAGATGATGCGTAAAGAATCAAACTTTATTTACAAAAACAGGCTATGGTCCAGATTTGGCCCAAGGGTCATCTTTGGTCTACCTAGAGTGTCCTTTGCCAGGATTGTTATAATAAATACCTTTTTGTTCAAATTCAACTCAAACATCCTTTTCTCAGGGTACACCATGCAAAGCAGCTATGCATTTACTTGCTTTCAAATCATTCAATTTTAATTATTTCCATTGCACCCATCACTAACTTGTATTTTTTTGTTTATTTGCTTGTCCCCATGTGCCCACACACAACAGAATAACTAACACTTATTGAGCTCTTTTGATGTACCAGACACTGTTCAAAGCATTTTACGTGTATTAGCTCTTTTAATCTTAATAATAATCTCAGAGCAATAATCCTTATTTTCCCCATTTTATAGATGCAGAAACCAGGGCTGAGAGATAAAGTAATTTATCCATAGTCACATAGTTTAGCAGGTAGTGTTTCCAGGATTTAGACCCAGGCTTATAAGCATTATGCTACTGTGATATTGTGATTTATAATAAGAAATATATATTTGGCTTTCCTCCTTGTTCCTGGCACAGAGCTCCTAAAACTTTCAGAATTTCCTAAGTGATGAGAGTGAAAAATGTGTTTTTCTTATGTTAATGAGGTGAATTTTGGATCAAACCCAAGGTAGGATGCTGGTTGCCAGGGGACCTCCAGGGAGGGGAGGGGCTGGAGGTTGAGTTAGCCAATGGCCAGTGATTTAAATCAATGATTCCTATGTAATGAAGCTTTCATAAAGATCCAAATGACAAGGTTTGGAGAGCTTCCAGACTGGTGAACGTATTTTTTTATAGTACAATTGCTTTACAACATTATGTTAGTTTCTGCTGTACAACGAAATGAATCACTATATGTATACATATATCCCCTCCCTCTTGAACCTCCCCCCTCCACCCATCTAGGTGGTGAACACATGTTGATGCTGGGAGATTGGGCACACAGAAAGGGCTTGGAAACTTGGTGTCCCTTCCCAAATACCTTGTGCTATGCATCTCTTCCATCTAGCTGTTTCTAAGATTATATCTTTTAATAATAAACTGGTCATCTAGTAAGTAAAATGTTTCTCTGAGTTCTAGGAGCCATACTAGTAAATTAGCCAAACTCAAGGAGGGGGTCATTGGAACCTCAAATCTCCAGCCAATAGGTCAGAAGTACAGGCAACCACCTGGTATTGTCATTGGCATCTAAAGGGCAAAGGGCATCTTGTAGGGCTGAGCCCTTAACCTATGGGATCTGACACTTATGTCCAGGTGGATAGTGCCAGAATTGAGTTGAATTGTAGCATACCCAGCTGGTGTGGGAAAATTGCCTGGTGGTATGGGGAAAACCCCTGACACTCATCGGAATTGGAGTCAGTATCATACTACAGTGTATCTCAATTACAAGCTCCATGAGAGCAGAGTTTTTCTTTTTTTCTGTCTGGTTTACTAATGATGAGCCTAGAACAGAGCCTAGTGGAATGCTTGGTGTTAAGTGTTCAATAGATATTTGTCCATTTAAAAATTCTAGAATGCTCAGATTATTAAAGTGAGATGTTCTTACTAAGAATAAGTCCAAGTAACCTAATTTTCTCCTTTGATGAAGCTGATCATTAGGGAGAATAAGCAAATGGAATTTTGGATTTTTTTTGGATTTTAACAAAGAATTAAATACGTTCTTTTCAGGAACCCTTATTTTACTAAACCTTTCAGTGTCATTTAACACTGCTGCTCATTTCTTTCTTCTTTGTGGTTTCCATGACACACTTTCCTTGTTCCCTTCACACCTCTATGACTATTCTTACTTGTTCTTTAATGTGATCCTCCTCCCCCATCAACATGTAGGTGTGTTGACCAGGATTTCCTCCTTGGTCCTTGGTTCTTTCCACTTTTTGAATGGTCCCAGATGGTCCCATCCACTCTCATTGTTTTCATTTTTATCTTTGTTCTGATGACACTCATATCTATATCTCCAGGCCAGAACTTTGTTTCAAGTCTGAAAATCCTGCAGGTACTTCAATTTGAACATGTCCAAAACCAAACTCAGTATCCCCCAAGTCCATTCTTTTTCTTATAATCCCTGTCTTATTGGATGGCATCACCCAGTCACTCCCACACCAGAAACCTGAAAGTCATTTTTGCCTCCTCACTCCCACTCACCTCCCCCATAGCTAAACCCTGACTGAATCTTGACAATTTTCCTTCTCAAATATTTCTCAGCTCATCACACACCTGGTAGTTGTCTCCCCGAGTCCAGTTTTGACCCTATCCAGCTCTCCACACAGCCACCCGAATTAGCTTTTTAAATTGCAAATAAGATCATATAACAGGCTTCCCACATGGCACAGTGGTAAAGAATCTGTCTGCCAATGCAAGAGACACAAGAGACCCTGGTTTGATCCCTGGGTTGGGAAGTTCCCCTAGAGTAGGAAATCACAACCCACTCTTGAGGATTCTTGTCTGGAGGAGTCTGGCAGGCTACAGTCCATGGGGGTCACAAAGACTGAGTACACACACACAAGACCATGTAATACCTCATGACCTATGAGATGGAGTCTAAGCTATGTTGCTGTTCAGTCATGGAGTCGTGTCCAACTCTTTGCGACCCCATGGACTGCAGCACACCAGGCCTCTCTGTCCCTCACCATCCCCCATAGTTTGCCCAAGTTCATGTCCATTTTCACTGTTGATGCCATCCAGCCATCTCATCCTCTGATGCCTTCTTCTGCCCTCAGTCTTTCCCAACATCAGGGACTTTTCCAATGAGTCAGCTGTTCACATCAGATGACAAAATACTGGAGTTTCAGTTCTAGCATCAGTCCTTCCAATGAACAGTTGGGGTTGATTTCCTTTAGGATTGACTGATTTGATCTCCTTGCAGTCCAAGGGACTCTCAGGAGTCTTCTCCAGCACCACAGCTCAAAGGCACCAATTCTTGGCCCCTATGTCAGGGACATGCAAATCTCCTCAAACTTGCCAGCTTCATCTCCCACACTACTGCCTCATTCACAGCTAATGTCTCAACAATACCAAACTGCTGGCAACCTTGCAATTCTCCAAACACTTCTATGACTTTGCTCATGCTGCAGCCTCTGCTTTGATGCCCATCACGTCTGCTTCTCACTCCCTCTTTGCCTGGCAGACTTCTTGTCATCGTCTCAAACTCAGCCCAGGCATCATCTCCTCAAAGAAGGCTTCTTTAACATGCCCCGTCCTATGCTGGGTTAGATTTTCCTCTTCTGTGCTTCCAAAGCATCCTGCTTCTATGTCCAGCTGTATTTTTCTTGTCTGTTCACATGTCTGTATCCCTTATTAGACTGTGAGCTTCCTGTGAGCAAAGAGTATGCTTTATTCAAAATCGTACCCATCACACCATGTACAGTGCCTGGCACATAGTAAGGATTCAGCTGATGTTTGATGAATCCACTATTTTATGGCCATAACATCCTCTTGGTTCATGGGGTTGACTTAAAACATTCTTACTTCTTTTCACACAAATAGCTGTTACATAGTGTAGTGTGCAATGATAGAGGTAAAACAAAAGAACAGAAGAGGAACAGCCAGCTCAGCCTGAGATGAGGGGAGGTAGAGGAAATGGTGGGGGCTTTCCAGGTGGCTCAGTGGTAAAGAATCCACCTGCCAAGCAGGAAACTCGAGTTTGATCCCTCGGTCAGGAGGATCCCCTAGAGAAGGAAATGGCAATCCACTCCAGTATTCTTGCCTGGAGAATCCCATGCATAGAGGAGCCTGGTGGGTTACAGTCCATGGGGTCACATGGACACAAATGAGCGACTAAACAGCAGGAGCAGCAGCAGAGGAAATGCTACATCAAACCTAAGCTGCAGTGATAGAACTAGAGTATGTGGAAGCAGAAAGGGGATAGTGTGGGTCTATTCATATTGTCAAACGACACCTGAACAACATTTCAATTAGTGGGCTTAGTTGAATTATTCAATAAATGGCAATGATTTAGGGGAAAATAGAGCCAAAGCTCAGGAACGATTGAAGGAACAGAAGAGGTTTAACTGAGACAAGAGAAGGCCATACGGAATTTGATGATTTTCTTAGTATTTGAAGGGCTGTACTCTGAGTTGAATTGTGTCCCCCCTAAAAGATATGCTGAAGTTCTAAACTCTGGAATATCAGAATGTGACTTGATTTTTAAAAATTATTTTATGTATTTATTTTTGGCTGTGCTGGGTCTTCATTGCTGCATGAGCTTTTCTCCAGTTGCAGTAAGGGGGGACTACTCTCTAGTTGTAGTGTACTGGTGTGTGGGCTTTCATTGCAGTGGCTTCTCTCTTTGTGGTTCCCAGGCTCTAGGGTGCGCAGGCTTAAGCAGCTGTTTAATGTGGGCTCAGTAGTTGCAGCTCCTGGACTCTGGAGCACAGGCTCCGGAGTTATGGCACACGACGGGCTTAGTTGCTCCAAGGCATGTGGGATGTTCCTGGAGCAGGGATCGAACACGTGTGCCCTGCATTGGCAGGTGGATTCTTTACCACTGAGCCACCAGGGAAGCCACTGAGTTTTGAACGCAGTCCTCACAGATGCAACTCATTCAGATGAGGCATATTGGCGTAGGTTCGGTGCTTAATCCAATATGACTGGTGTCCTTGTGAGAAGGAAATTTGGTCACAGACACAAAGGGAAGATGACCATGTAAAGAAGGAGGCACAGACTGGAATCGTGCTGTCACAGCCAAAAAACAGGAGCCCTCAGAAGCTGGAAGGGGCAAGAAAGGTTTCTTCCCAGAGCCTTCAAATGAAACTTCACCCTGTCAACACCTTGATTTCAGACTTCTAGTCTGGAGAACTGTGAGACAATAAATTTCTGTTGTTTTAAGCCACCTGGTTTGTGGCACTTTGTTATAGCAGCCACAGGAAACTAATACAGGCTGTCATGGAACAGAGGGAGTAGATTTGTTCTATGTAAGACTCAATGAATGGAAGATACAGGGAGACAGCAATCCTTCTTTCTGTTGAATGGAAACACTATTGAAAAATAAAATGAACTGCTGTGAGAGCTGATAAGCTCCTCATCACTGGAAGTCAAGGCTGGAGATCTGTGTGATAGAAATGATAATGGTGATGATGATAATAGTAATACAACTTCCTTTCTTACCCTTATTTGGACAAGCCAACTTAAAAAACTGTTTTTGACATAATTGGAGATGTTTGAATGCTGATTGGCATTCAATTCATCATCCTAAGATTTTTGTATTGAACTTTTAGGTGAAAATAATGGCATTAATTAATGGTTATAAAGACATAGAGAGAGGAAGATAGATAGGGGTGGGGTGGGGATCAGCCTTAAGTCTTTTACAGATACACACTGAAGTGTTTACTGAGCAAATGATATAGGTGTCTAGGATTTACTTTATGAGCTGGTGTACAGATGAATCATGTTTGGCCATGTGGTGATAAGTATTGAACCTGAGTGATGGATACATGGAGATTCATTTATACTGGCCTTTATACAGTGTGTGTGTTTGAAATTTTCCATAATCAAATAAATTTTTAAAAGCTACCAGTTACCATGTTCTAAGCACTTAAGATATCCAGGAACCATGCTAAGTGTTTTTTACAGCATTATCTCATTTAATTTAATCATGGCACATAAAGACAAATAAAAAGTGACATTTCTGTATAGGAAGGCACAATACTATAAAGCTATTCTCTTCAAATGTGTCTGCATAATTAAGATGAAGAGAAAGTTCAATTTGTTTGGATTGCTTGAATTGTCAAAAGAATATATCTGTGTCAATTTGTATTCTTAAAAAAAAATCTCCACAACAGCCCAATGAGGCATTATCATATTGATTTTATAAATGAGGAAACTGAGGATCAGAAAAGTGAAGTAAACTACCCAAGGTTGCATAACTACTAAGTTAGAAGAAGTAGGATTTTAACCCAGGTTTCTCTGATTCCACTATTGTGTGCTTTTAATGCCCTTGCTATTCAAAGTGTGGTCCATTGTAACATAGGAGAGTTTCCCAGAAATACAGAACCTCAGGCCGCCTGTCCAGACCTACCAAGTGAAATTTCACTTTAAAGTTTGAGAATGCTATAATGTTATCCAGGGTATTCAAGCACTGACATGATGATTACACTCGATTAAGCATTCTAATCCCTGGTTGCTCATCTGAACAAATATTGGTCTCAGATTATACTGTATTGTACCACCTGGGCTTCCCAGGTGGCTCAGTCGTACAGAATTTGCCTGCCAATGCAAGAGACTTGGGTTTGATCCCTGGGTTGAGAAGATCAAATGGAAACCCTCTCCAGTATTCTTGCCCAGGAAATCCCATGGTCAGAGGAGCCTGGTGGGCTGCCTCCATGGAATCACAAAGGGTCAGACAAAACTTAGTGACTAAACAACCAACACCTCTGGAGTGGAGCATGAGAATCGGTATATTTACAGGCTCCCTCAGATGAGCTATTAGGGTTGGGAAGCACTAGAAAAGGGGACCTATAAAGATCTTTTTCAACTCTTAGATTCTCTAACTCCTGATAAGTTTGCAGCAGAAAATAAAGAATTCAGTTATGTGTGACTGTGGAAAATTATCTACCTGTTCACTGAACATAATCATTTAGAAGGGACTTGAAGTTTTATTCTAAGGAAATATAAGCTTCAAGGGGTGGAAATAGATTCCAGATAGATGGCATGAGAAAATTAGTAAACATATCAAAATACATGACAAGTAATATATAAATCTTATATTTTATTTCAAGGATTTATCAATGCATACATATACAATGAAAAAAGAAGCCTATGACTACAAAGCAATTTGACTGGTTCTTATTGGTGCCTTATGTAAATCAAACTCATTATATTAGAGTTAATTTTTTCAGTGTGTGCTAAGTCCCACTCCTCAAGGAGTCCCCAGTCTAGTAGGGAAAAGATAAGTGAACAGACAGTTACAATACAGTGTGGTAAAGCACTGAGATATGATAAATACAAGCTGCTACAGAGCATGGAGAATGGGATCCTACTAACGAGTGGAACTGGGAAAGATGAGTCTTGAAAACAGAATAGGTGTTGTTCAGAGAAAGAAGGGCATTTCAGAAAGATGGCACAGCATGCACAGCGGCACAGAGGCCAAAGGGAACATGGTAACTTCAGTGAGTGAATAATATTGTAGGTACATGGTTGAGTGTGGAGGAGAATGAAGAGGCTAATAGTCTGAAGACAGATCATGAAGAACTCTGTATGACATTCCAAGGAGTATGGACGTTATCCAGAAGCTATGAGCAATCTTTGAATGGTTTTAAATAGGGCAATGCCATGATGAAATCTGCATTTTAGAAAAATTATTCAGATAGCTGAAGTAATTCAAAGGGGTAGAGATTGATGCATAAGAGCTGTTGGAAAATCATTGCAATATGTTAACCAAGAGATACTTGGTGCTAGTGGTAAAGAATCTGCCTGCCAATGCAGGAGACGTAAGAGACATGGGCTCAATCCTTTGGTCAGGAAGATCTCCTGGAGGAGGAAATGGCACCCCCCTTCCAGTATTCTTGCCTGGAGAATCCCATGGACAGAGGAGCCTAGCAGGCTACAGTCCATGGGGTCGCAAAGAATTGGACACGACTGAGCATCTCAACCAAAGCCAAATAAGGATAGCACATAAATGAAAGAGATTTATAACTTTGTGACAAAATAAGTGAAGGAGAAGAAAGAGTCAGATTTCTGGTTAGGTACTTGGAGCCAGTGGTGTCACTAACTGGGACAGGGAATGCAAACAAACGAGCAGACATAGGGGAGAAATGGAGATGGAGAAATGTGGGGGAGGAATAATGAGATCACTGTGGGACATGTTGAGCATGAGGAGTATAGGGAATAACTAGACTTAAATGGACATGTGGATGAGGAGCTCAGAAGAGAGATAAGGACTGAGCACACAGGTGTGGAAATCATGAGTGTGCATTTGGAATTATGAGAGCAAATGAGTTCACCTAGGGAGGGAAGAGGCAGGAGGGGGGTGAGGAGGACAAGAAGAAGAAGAAAGAGGAGATGAGAAAGTGGAGGAAAGGGAAGAGGAGAAAGAAGCAAATGTGGGAAAATGTTAGCATTGGGGGAATCTGAGTGAGGGACAAAATGGGATTTTTTAAAACTCTTATGGCAAGTTTTTTGTAAGTCTGAAATTAAAAGCTAAAATAAAAAAAAATAAATGTTGTCGTTGTTCAGTTGCCAAGTCGTGTTCAACTCTTTGCAACCCCATGGACCCCAGGCTTCCCTGTCCCTCACCAACTCCCAGAGTTTGCCCAAATTCATGTCCATTGAGTTGGTGATGCCATCCAACCATCTCATCCTCTGTTGTCCTCTTCTCCTTCTGCCTTCAACCTTTCCCAGCATCAAGTTCTTTTCTAATGAGTCAGCTCTTTGCATCAGGTGGCCAAAGAATTGGAGCTTCAGTTCCAATTTTATTTTAAATAAAATGCTTAAAAGCTAAAGTACAAAAATAAAAAGCTAAATTAGAAAAAAGAAGTGACTCTGAGAGGATAAAGTGGATACAGCAACTTCTCAACTAGTTTTGCTTTACTTTCCATTTTTTTCAACAAATTTGCCTGTGGAGGCAAGTCCCAAGGGAGGACAGTGGTGGGAAGGGTTGCAGCTGCTGCTGTTGTACAGGTGGGAGAGACTCATGCCAGTTTACAGCCTCGGGGGAAACATCAAGTGGAAATAGAGCAAAGATACAGGAGAGATGGGATGTTGCTGGCATGGGGCACATTGGTGGAGTTCCGCATTGATGGAGCATTAGCCTTAGACAGGAGAGTGGATCGATTACCACTTAAGAAGGAAGAAAACATGGGACTGTGCATATGTAATTTGTATGTAAGGAGTTGATGAAAGAGATTTTCTTCCTGATGGACCATTTGCTTTGTGAGTAGGAAGCAAAGTCATCTACACGGTGTTAAGATTATATAGTATTCAGTCAAAATAGTTATTCTGAGGAATTGGAGAGGAAGCTAATTGGGGAACTGTTGACTTGCCTAGTATTTTTGAGGGCCCAGCTGAGGTTCTAGGGAGTTAAAATCCAAACACAAAAACTGACTTCTTTGCAAAAGAGCAAACACAGTGATTGACTCACAGTCTGTACATGACTTTACCTCCTACACCACAAAGTTGGTGCTTCAGCATTCACATGGATGTACCACTGGATTCTCAGTTCCTTGATCTATTCATTTCCCATGATCTTTTCCTCCATCCCAATTCAGCCATCTACTCCCATGGTTTCACCCTGGACCTTATCATCACAAAAATTCTATCACCTCTGCCATTTTTAGTTGAAACATCCCATTCCTCTGCCCTCCCCCACCCTCACTGCTCACACACACACACACACACACACACACACACACACACACACACTTCCTTTCTAATACCTCCAATCCACTGGTCATCACTCTTCTCAGTATCTATCAGCCTCCATCCTGACTTCATTTTGTTTCTTAACCAGTCCTGAATCTGTGTTGAAAAGTGAAAGTGTTAGTCATTCAGTTGTGTCCAACTCTTTGTGACCATATGGGCTGTAGCCCGCCAGGCTCCCCACTCTATGGGATTCTCCAGGCAAGAGTTCTGGAGAAGGTTGCCACTCCCTTCTCCAGGGGATCTTCCTGACCCAAGGATCAAACCCACGTCTCCCTCATTGCGGGCAGATTCTTTACTGTCTGAGCCACCAGGGAAGTCCCAGTAGGCTCTTATCTGTTCTCATTTTACTCATGCTCTTAGCAGCATTCAGCACTATTGACCACTTCTTCCAGTTTGAAATACATGTCTCTCTTGCCTTTCTTGACATCATACTCCTGTGGTTTTCCCTCCTAATTGCTTAGCCATTATTCACTCTTAGTTATTTGCTCTTCCTTTAGTTTATTTTTTAATATTGGCATTCTTCAGTGATCTGTCTTATACACTCTTCTGTTTTTACTCTATGTTTTCTCATTGCATGATCTCAGCTATTCCTATAGATTTAAATATTTTATTTTATTTTGATGACCCTCAAATTTAAATCTGCCAATCAGAGTTCTCCTCTGAATTCTAGCTGTCCACTTGACACCTATATAAAGATACCTTACAAATATATCACACGTGATATATTCAAAACTAAATTCTGGATTCCTCTAATCATCTCCTTACTTTCAGTAGTGAGTACCACCATCAATCCTATTGCCTAAGTCAGATATCATCATATTATCTTTGAGTTTTCCATTTCCCTTTTCTCTTATCCTGTCTTCACTCCTCAGTAGGCTGTATCTTCAATACACATCTTCAAGCTACTCACACTTCTCCATCTTCATTGTCATCACTCTAACTGACTACTTTCAACTCAAGTCTGGATGGCAGTAAGACCTAATTTCTCCACTTGCATTCTTGACCCCTCTAATCTATTCTCTCACAGTGGCAGAAGTGACACTTTTAAACTGAAAGATGATATCATTACACTGCTTAGAACCCTTTAGTTCACCTAGGGAAAAAATACAAATTCTTCATCAACTGGCTGGATCTTGTATAATCTAGTCTCTGTCTGTTTCCCTGGAACCATCTCCCTTGTTTTAGCCCTGCTAGTCTCCTTTAAAAAGTGCTTGAAACACCTAAACTCTCTTTTGAGACAGGGCCTTTATGCTTGCTTTTCCCTCTGCCCAGTATACTCTTATTTCCTTTATAACCTTTCTGTATGAACTCAAATACCAATTCCTTAGATATGCCTTCCCTGGTCAATCCTTCTAAGTAAACTGAAAAGTGAAAGTCACTCAGTCATGTCAGACTCTTTGCGACCCCATGGGCTATACAGTCCATGGAATTCTCTAGGCCAGAATATTGGAGTAGGTAGCCTTTCCCTTCTCCAGGGGATCTTCCCAACCCAGGGATTGAACCCAGGTATCCTGCATTGCAGGTGGATTCTTTACCAGCTCAGCCACCAGGGAAGCCCAAGAATACTGGAGTGGGTAGTCTATCACTTCTCCAGTGGATCTTCGCTACCCAGGAATTGAACTGGGGTCCACTGCATTGCAGGCGGGTTCTTTACCAACTGAGCTATAAGGGAAGTGCTTCTAAATAAACTGCTGCTAAGTCACTTCAGTCGTGTCCGACTCTGTGCGACCCCATAGACGGCAGCCCACCAGGCTGCCCCGTCCCTGGGATTCTCCAGGCAAGAACACTGGAGTGGGTTGCCATTTGCTTCTCCAATGCAGGAAAGTGAAAAGTGAAAGTGAAGTTGCTCAGTCGTGTCCGACCCTCAGTGACCCCATGGACTACAGCCCACCAGGCTCCTCCGTCCGGGATTTTCAAGGCAAGAGTACTGGAGTGGGGTGCCATTGCCTTCTCCTCTAAATAAACTAGGCCCCTTTTATTATTCTCCTTCTTAACCTCTTGTTTGTTTCTTTGGTAGAATTTACTATAATTTATAATTATCCCATTTATTTACCTTTTTGTTGGTCTCCTCTTTGGGCAGAATTCTGTGGGACTGGCTCATCTCTACTCCACATGATGTTGGATGGAGCTGCTTGACTAATTCTGGAGGATCCAATATGGCCCCACTCACAAGACTGGAACCTTTGTGCTCGCTGCCAACTGGGGCACCTTAATTCTCCTTGTGGCCTGTTTCTACATCAGGAAAGCTTGGAGTTCTCTATATAGCAGCCATATTCAGAGGGTAAAAACAGAAGATGGATGACAAAAACCATCACAATATTGTGATGTAAAGTAATTATCCTCCAATTAAAATAAATAATTTAAAACAAAGAAGCTGCAAAATCTCTTAAGACCTAGCACTGACAAGTTTACATATCATTCCTATCCCCTTCAAAGCATATCATAGGACCATCCCAGATTCAAGAAGAAGAGGGAAAGTTCCAATTCTTGATAGAAGGAATAGAAAAGTCACATTACAAAGTGGGTATGCTGAATGGGAGAGATTGTTACAGTCATACAATCTACCACACTCAAATATCCAAATGGCTCAGTCTTTCACCTCTTAAAGATTTTTACTCAAGAGACACTTTCTGAGTTAGGCCTTTGCTGACCACTCTAAATTGAAATCCCACCTACCCATTCCCTAAAGAGTGTTTTATTTTAACACTACAGAACTTATCTGGAGAAGGAAATGGCAACCCACTCCAGTATTCTTGCTTGGGAAATCCCAAGGACAGAGGAGACTGATGGGCTACAGTCCGTGAGGTCACAAAGAGTCAACACAACTGAGCAACTGAACAGACAGAACTTATCACCACCCAACATGTATATTGCATGTACTTATTGTCTGTCTTCTCCTTCTAGAATACAAAATCCATGAAGGCAGGTAATTTTGTCCATTTTGTTCATTACTATACTCCCAGAACCTACAGAGTGGCTGGCACATACTAGAAAGTCAGTAATTATTTAATGAATATGAATTAAAAAATAGTGAAACCTAAACACGTAGATACTTAGATATATACTATAGATACTTAGATATATACTCTAAGAATATTAAAGAATTTGTAACTCATTAGTTTTCCCTCCTTTTCATCTCCCTGATTTCTTGGTAAGCCTTGAATAAGTTGTTATCTACAGATCTTATCTTAAAGAAAGTGAGAGTTGCTCAGTCATGTCTGACGCTTTGCGACCCCATGGACTATAGAGTCCATGGAATTCTCCAGGCCAGAATACTAGAGTGGGTAGCCTTTCCCTTCTCCAGGGCGTCTTCCCAACCCAGGGATCGAACCCAGGTCTCCCACATTGCAGGCGGATTCTTTACCAGCTGAGCCACCAGGGAAGCCTAAAAATACTGGAGTGGGTAGCCTATCCCTTCTCCAGTGGATCTTTCTGACCCAGGAATTGAACCAGGATCTCCTGCATTGCAGGCATATTCTTTAGCAACTGAACTATCAGGGAAGCCCACAGATCTTATCTCCCCACCAGCAAATGAACATATATAATAAAACATTGTGCTTTTTAGAGAAAAGCATGGGTTATCTCAATAAGGGAGTTTGAGGGGACTCCTATGAGATCAAAGTTGAGATCCTATGAGGTGAGATGGGCTTCCGGGTGGCACTAGTGGTAAAGAACTCGCCTGCCAATGCAGGAGATGTAACAAGCATGGGTTCGATCCTGGGTCAGGAAGATCCTCTGGAGGAGGGCATGGCAACCCACTCCAATATTCTTGCTTGGAGAATGGACAGAGGACATTCCATGGACAGAGGAGCCCAACGGGTTATAATCCATAGGGTCTCAAAGAGTTGGACACACTGAAGCAACTTAGCATCCACACATGAGGTGAGGTATAAGGCCATTTCAACTCATTATTTTGTATCTTGTGCCCAATTTATACCCACTGGGGACAGCTAGTTAAAGTTCTGGGTGGGGTGGTTTCAGTCTGGAAATTTGGTGAAGATGAAAATCTCATTGTCCAGTTGCAAATAAATAAATAAATAAATCCGAGAGCATCAAGAGGACAGAGAAAGTGTCTTTCAGGGAGGAGGTGATTTAAAGGTAGCATTATATATCCTTTCCAGTTATCCCTGGATTGAGATCAGATATTGGTCCAGTGCCCTATCCTTTCCAGGACAAAGGGACAGCTGTCCTAGAACAGAATATAGAAATGAATCCAAGTATCTGACTAAATATGCATCCTCCCTCTCCACAAAGGAAAGTGTTGGTGTGCTAGTACAATAGCAAAACCCATCAAGGAATGCAAATAGGAAGAGGGTGGGTTGCAGGTAAAAGTAGGGTTATAGGGAAGGTAAGCCTTATGTAAGAAATTTTAAATTGAAGAAGCCTTCAATACTACCAGGATATACACAGATAAAATAGCCTGCCTATCCCTGTATCTGTTCATATCCAACAAATTTTTATTCAATGTGATTTTTAAAAATAGCTTTATTGAGATATGTTACATACCAAACAATTCATGCATTTAAAGGCTTTAATATATTCACAGAGTTGTGCAAACATCACTACAATCAATTTGGAACATTTTCACTACCCTCCAAAGAAATCTCATACCCAATAGTGATCATTCCCCACCAACTCCCTGGATCCTGGCAAATATTAATCTGCTTTTCTGTCTCTATGGATTTATCTACTGTGGACATTTCACATTTCATTTTTTACTGGCGTCTCTCAGGATAATGTGCATGTGCAACTTCACTTCTTTTTGGGGCCAAATGATATTTTATTGTATGGATATACCACATTTATTTATCCATTCACTAGTAGATGGATGTTTGAGTGGTTTCCACTTTTGGGCTCTAATTTATGCTATGGTGCTATGAACATTGGTGCTAGAACAATTGGTACTATGAACATTCATGAACAAATTTTTGTGTGTACATGTTTTCATTTCTCTTGGGTATATAACTCTGAGAAGAATTGCTAGGTCATTTGGTAACACTTTGTTTAACATTCCAAGGAACTACCAGACTATTTTCAAAGCAACCGTACCACATTATATTCCCATCAGCAATGTATATGGGTACCAGTTTCTCTATATCCTCATTGACATTTGTTATGAGAATCTGACTTTTTGGTTGCAGTTTGTGAAGTAGTATCTTACTGTGGCTGTGCTTTGCATTTCTCTTATTGCTAAGGATACTGAATATCTTTTCATGTGCTTATTGACCATGGGTTTTTCTTTGGAGAAAATGTCTATTCATCTCCTTTGCCCATTTATAAAATTTTTTGGTCTTTTTAGTTCAATTGTAAGAATTCTTTATATATTCTAGATACAAGTTCCTTATTAGATATATGATTTACAAAATGTTTCTCCCATTCTGTGGATTGTCTTCTACTTTTCTAGTGGTGTCCTTTGAAGCAGAAAAGTTGTAAATTTTTGATGATATTCAATTATCTAATTTTTATTTGACTTTTGGTGCCATATCTAAGAAATCATTGCCTATGCCAAAGTCTTGAAGATTTATGTTTTCTCCTAAGAGTTTTATAGTTTTAGCTATTAACACATTTAAAATTAATTTCTGTGTATGGTGTATGATAATCAACTTTACTCTTTTGCATGTGGATATCCATTTAAAGTTGTTCCTGTCCCATTTGCTTTCAAGGCTATCTTTTCCCTCATTGACAAAAATAATTTGGCTGTAAATGTGAAAGTTTACTTCTGGACTCTCAATTCTATTCTAGTTGATCTATCAGGTGGGCAGAATCGAGTACTAGGTGCTTAGTCACTCGGCTGTGTCTGACTCTTTGTGACCCCATGAACTGTAGCCCACCAGGCTCCTCTGTCCATGTGATTTCCCAGGCAAGAATACTGGAGTGGGTTGCCATTTCCTTCTCCAGGGGATCTTCCTGACCCAGGGATCAAACCGGGGTCTCCTGCATTGAGGGCATATTCCTGACTATCTGAGCCACCAGGGAAGCCCACTGATCTATGCGTCTATTCTTATGTCAGTACAACATTGTCCTGTTTACTGTTTATTTGTAGTATGTTCTGAAATCAGTAAGTGTAAACCTTCCAACTTGGTTCTTCTTTTTTTTTTTCCTCCACCTCTCCCAGACTATATTTTTTAATTAATTTATTTTAATTGGAGGCCAATTACTTTACAATATTGTAGTGGTTTTTGCCATACATTGACATGAATCAGCCATGGGTGTACATGTGTTCCCCATCCTGAACACCCCTCCCACCTCCCTCCCCATCCCATCCCTCAGGGTCATCCCAGCACACCAGCCCTGAGCACCCTGTCTCATGCATTGAACCTGGATTGGCGATCTGTTTCACATATGATAATATACATGTTTCAATGCTATTCTCACAAATCATCCCACCCTTGCCTTCTGCCACAGAGTCCAAAGGACTATTCTTTACATATGTGTCTCTTTTGCTGTCTCACATATAGGGTCATTGTTACCATCTTTCTTAATTCCATATATATGCATTAGTATACTGTATTGGTGTTTTTCTTTCTGACTTACTTCACTTTGTATAACAGGCTCCAGTTTCATCCACCTCATTAGAACTGATTCAAATGAATTCTTTTTAATAGCTGAGTAATATTCCATTGTGTATACATACCACAGCTTTCTTATCCATTTGACTGCCGATGGGCATCTAGGTTGTTTCCATGTCATGGCTATTGTAAATGGTGCTGCGATGAACATTGGGGTACAAGTGTCTCTTTCAGCTCTGGTTTCCTCGGTGTGTATGCCCAGCAGTGGGATTGCTGGGTCATATGGCAGTTCTATTTCCAGTTTTTTAAGGAATCTCCACACTGTTCTCCATAGTGGCTGTACTAGTTTCCATTCCCACCAACAGTGTAAGAGGGTGCCCTTTTCTCCACATCTCTCCAGCATTTACTGTTTGTAGACTTTTTGATAGCGGCCATTCTGACTGTCATGAGATGGTACCGCATTGTGGTTTTGATTTGCGTTCCTCTGATAATGAGTGATGTTGAGCATCTTCTTATGTGTTTGTTAGCCATCTGTATGTCTTCTTTGGAGAAATGTCTGTTAGTTCTTTGGCCCGTTTTTTATTGGGTCGTTTATTTTTCTGGAATTGAGCTGCATGAGCTGCTTGTATATTTTTCAGGTTAATTCTTTGTCAGTTGTTTCGTTGGCTATTCAGTTCAGTTCAGTCACTCAGTCATGTCTGACTCTTTGCGACCCCATGAACCACAGTATGCTAGGCCTCCCTGTCCATCACCAACTGCTGGAGTCTACCCAAATCCATGTCCATCGAGTCAATGATGCCATCCAACCATCTCATCCTCTGTTGTCCCCTTCTCCTCCTGCCCTCAATCTTTCCCAGCATCAGGGTCTTTTCAAATGAGTCAGTTCTTCACATCAGGTGGCCAAAGTATTGGAGCTTCAGCCTCAACATCAGTCCTTCCAATGAACACCCAGGAATTTTTTATTTCTTCTAGGTCCTTGTTAAACATTTCTTGCATCTTCTCAATCCTTGTCTCCAGACTATTTATCTGTAACTCCATTTTGTTTTCACAATTTTGGATTATTTTTACTATTATTATTCTGAATTCTTCTTCAGGTAGACTCCCTATCTCCTCCCCTTTTGTTTGGTTTAGTGGGCATTTATCATGTTCCTTTACCTGCTGAATATTTCTCTGCCTTTTCATCTTGTTTAGATTGCTGTGTTTGGGGTGGCCTTTCTGTATGCTGGAAGTCTGTGGTTCCTCTTTATTGTGGAGGTTCCTCCCTGTGGGTGGGGTTGGACGAGTGGCTTGTCAAGGTTTCCTGGCTAGGGAAGCTTGCATCAGTGTTCTTGTGAGTAGAGCTAGATCTCTTCTCTCTGGAGTGCAATGAAGTGTCCAGTAGTGAGTTTTGAGGTATCTAGGTGTTTGGTGTGACTTTGGCCGCCTGTATTTTAATGAGTATGGTTATGTTCCTGCATTGTTGGAGAATTAGCTTAGTATGTCTTGCTCTGAAACTTGTTGGCTCTTGGGTGGAGCTTGGTTTCAGTGTAGGTATGGAGGCTTTTGGATGAGCTCTTGTTGATTAATGTTCCCTGGAGTTGGGAGTTTTCTGGTGTTCTCAAGTTTTGGATTTAAGCCTCCTGCCTCTGGTTTTCAGTCTTATTCTTACAGTAGCCTCAAGACTTGTCCATCAATACCGCACTGATGATAAAACATCTAGGTGAATGGAGAATGTTTAAAAAATGATAATAGTAAAAATATCTAGGAATTTCTCTGGAGTTGTTGAGGGCAGTGTGGGGTCAGTTCAGTTCCAGACAGTTCCTTGTTCCAGCTTATACTTCTTCTCAAGGTCTATAAGCCCCTTCCAATGTAGTCAGTGCTAACTACAGGGTTTTAATCTGTTGCACCTGTCACTTCCAAAGCGCTTCCCTCTTCTTTGTTTATTTTGTCTTCCTCTGTTTGCAAGTCTCTTCAGTGTCTAATTTCTGCCCTGACACAAGGGGGTGAAGGTGGACACTTATTTAGGCTCACTTGTTCAGTTGTGCTGTGGGGAGGGAGGAACACTGCAAACAAATCCCACTGGTGTGTTGGGGAATGCTTGTAGTGTCTGGGCTACATTGGGTTTGTCCCCACTCATGGCGTGTGTGCTTTCCCGGTCTACACTGCTCAGGCTCCAGGTTGCTCTGCAGGGGAACTGTCTAAAGCGGGCCCTGAGTTTTGTGCACCTCCCAGGTCTAAGCCACTCAGCTTCAGGTTCTCAGGTACTCCACAAAGGCAGACTAGGTTGGGCCTGTGTTGTGTGCCCTTCCCAGGTCTGAGCATCTCAGGCGACGAGGTGCTTGGCAAGCACACTCTCCCCAGGTGGATGGTGCATCTTATCACCTCCACAGTCCCAGTCACTCAGTTTCCTAGGTGTGCAGTAGGAGCACCATCTCAGGTGTGCCATGTGTCTCCTCTGGGGAGCTGATCTCTGGCTGTGACCCTCCTGGTGGATGTCAACCGTCCAAGATCCCAAGAAGACTTGGTTAGCAACTGGGAGCCTGCTCACAGTTTGGTAGAGGATGCCGTCTCTGGGGCCGAGATTGCCCCTCACCTTTAGGCTCTGACTGTCGCTTGCCCACTTCTCTGCCTCTGGTGGGGGATGGGCCAGTCAACAGCCAGCTAGCTCTCCTCTGGTATTCACTCAGTCCTTTGTTCTGTGAATGGACCCAGCAGTTCCTTAGGTTAGAGCTTTTCGTGGGAAAGTTCTCTCTTTTTTTTTTCTCTCTCTCTCTGGCTATCTCAATTTGGGTTGCTATCTCATGTTAGCTCCCTCAGATTGTCCTCAGGGCATTCAGGCCCAGTCCTTACCCTAAGCATGCAACCCATGCCTCCCTGTTCAGCCCCTGCTTGCTGGTGGTGGACGCGAGTGTCTGGGCTACTTCTCTGCTGGGAGTTGTGGTTAGGCACGTAATCTGTGGGTGTTTTTTTCCCCTCCTGGTTATGTTGCCCTCTGAGATTCCAAAACTCCCCACAGACCCGCTGGTGAGAGGGTTTCCTGGTGTTTGGAAACTTCTCCTCCTTCACAACTCCCTCGCTGGGATGGGTCTCCATCCCTAACTCTTTTGTTTCTCTTTTTATCTTTTATATTTTGTCCTACCTCCTTTCAAAGACAATGGGCTGCCTTTCTGGGTGCCTGGTGTCCTCTGCCAGCATTCAGAAGTTGTTTTGCTCAGTGTTCAAATTTGCTCAGCGTTCAAATGATCTTTTGATGAATTTGAGGGGGAGAAATTGGTCTCCCCATCCTATTCCTCTGCCATCTTAGGACCGCTCCCCTTGGTTCTTCTTTTTCAAGATTTTTTTTTTTTAGCTATTCTATTACATTTCCATATGAGCTTTTGGATCAGCCTGTCGATTTCTTTAAAAAAAAAAAATGCCAGCTGGGGTTTCAATAGGAATTGGATTTAAGCTACTGATCAATTTGAGAGATATTGTCCTCTTAACAATATTAATAAGTCTTCCAATATGGGATATTTTTTCCATTTATTTAAGCCTTCTTCAATTTCTTTCAAACAATATTTTGTAGTTTTCAGAGTGCAAATTAGACACTTCTTGTGTTTTTTTCTAAGTATTTTATTCCTTTTTATGCTATTTTAAATGGAATTGCTTTCTTAATTTCATTTTGGATTTTTTATTCCCAGTTCATAGAAGTGCAATTGATTTTTGTATATTGATTTTATCTCCTGAAACTTTGCTGAGCTATTAGCTCTAGTAGTTCTCTTTTTAGTGGACTCCTTGGGATTTTCTCTCTACAAGATCATGCAACCTGCAAATAAAGAATTTTACTTTTTCCTTTTCAATATGAATGACTTTTCTTTCATTTTCTTGCCTAATTAGTCTTAGCTTAAAATCTCCAGCAGAATATTGAACAAAAGTCTACTGTTCCTGATCTTAGAGGGAAAACTTTCAGTTTTTCACCATTGACTATGGGGTTTTCATAGATACCCTTTATCAGAGTGAGGAGGTTCTGTTCTATTCCTATTTTGTTGGTCATTTTTGTCGTGCAAAGGGAATTGAATTTTTTTCAAATATTTTTTCTGCATCTATTAAGATTATCATGTGACTTTTATCCTTTAGTCTACTGATTTATTCAACATGATTTTGAAGAATATGTTATATTGTAAGAACTACTGGAAGAGTCCTCTAGCCACACAGTATGAAAGTTCCTTTAACTTAACTGACAGTATGTTTCATAAGACATTGTTAAATGCTTAAAGACATATTTGGGAGCAGGCTAAGTGGGTAGCCACTAGGAGGAGTGGCTGGGAGATATGCCAAGGTACTCCTCCAGAAACATCCTGTGATAAAAACAAAATTTTAATCCCATGACTTGAAAAGTCTCTTTTTCTATTTTAGGGAAGTTGCAAAGAGGAGACACTAAAAACTCAGTAAACTCCATTGCTGTATGCAGAGTAAGCTAAATTGGCCAGAAATGCATGTCAGGTGCTCCTCTTTCTCCCAGAGAGTAAAAATAAATATGGCTGGGTGGAGTTCTCGACATCAAGACAGAAAGGCTTGAGAAGCTTGCTTGAGGGAAAGAGAGCTCAGATATGATGTAGTCAGTGGGACAATTTCTGGAGAAAGAAAACTCTAATAGAGGTTTGGATCTCCCGTCCTGACTGAAGATAAGGGAAAGAGATAATAGAGTACCCTGCTTAACACCACCTTCGATGGAGACTCCTTGGTTTGAACCCCAGCTCTGCCACTTACTAGTTGGTGCCCTTACCTCTCTGAGCCTCTGTTTTCTCATCTATGTAAGGGGCATAGAGTTGTTAAGAATAAATGAAATTGTGTTTTAAAGCCTCCCTCAAAATGCCCAGAACTTAATAGTCATAAAAATTGACATTCCCTTTCTTCTCCTACTCAGGAAAGCATGTTACTGATGAGAATAACATGAGGACACAGGGTGAAGAAATCAAGAGTAAGATGGGGATTTTATAGAAATTCCCAGATGAAAGGTCATGAACCCTGGAGAGGTATGTTTGGGTTCATAAGAAAACAGTTTAAATCCTTTATACAAGAATAAAATTAAGAAAAAGTAATCGGTATCAGAGTACTTTCAGCTGCATGTCAACAAGCTGGTTTACAGAATAAAATACTGTATTATCTCACATAATAGGATATCCAGACATAGTGTGTGCTACAAGGCTAGTTGATTCAGCATCTGGGTAATTTCATGAAAGACACAGTTGCTTTGGTTCTTCTTCCCATCATCTAAAGAGCCCAATTCATCCTAGGGCTTGTTTCTCTTGTGGTTGTAAGAAGGCCATTTGTAGCAATCACTGTACACATACTTATTCATATGCAGTGGGAAGGAGAAAGCCAATGGTTCATTCAAATATAAATTAAAAATCCTTCATTTCTGTCTTACTGGGGTCCCCATTGGTCATTGTCCACCTATGGCCTTATTAATAACTAATCTCATGGGATTGTAAACCTCTGATTGGCTTAAGCCTGGATTCCTAAACCAATCACTAACAATAAAGAGGGAATTACCATAACTGATTCACATGACTGATAGTAGATAAGCCTTTTGGGCCCCTAGAGGAGGATGATCATGGCATGGAGCAGAACCCCCAGGCAATCAGCAATGAGAATGTAGTTTAAGGAACAGACTTCAGTGATTTTAAGCCACTAAGGCTTTTGGGGTTGTTTGTCACTGCAGCATAACCTAACCTGTTTTAACAATATAAAATGTAAGTAAAATGTTGTAAAGTATATTGAGAGAATTGAGAGAAGAGAAGCACCAGTGGGGGTGTAACTGAGCTACATCCTCATCTCTGAAAGCAGAAAGTCAACAGATGACATTTAAAATTAAAATAAACAGTGTAAGTAGTCATGTTATTTAGAAATATGGAGAAAACTACCAGGAAAGATACCATAGTCATTTAGTTCAGTTGCTCAGTCATGTCTGACTCTTCGTGACCCCATGGACTGCAGCATACCAGGTTTCCCTGTCCATCACCAACTCCTGGGGCTTGCTCAAACTCATGTCCATCAAGTCAGTGATGTCATCCAACCATCTCATCCTCTGTCGTCCCCTTCTCCTGCCTTTAATCTTTCCCAGCATAAGGGTCTTTTCCAATGAGTCAGTTCTTTGCATCAAGTGGCCAAAATATTGGAGTTTCAGCTTCAGCATCAGTCCTTCCAATGAATATTCAGTGCTGATTTCCTTTAGGATGGACTGGTTGGATCTCCTTGCAGTCCAAGGGACGCTCAAGAGTCTTCTTCAACACCACAGTTCAAAAGCATCAATCTTTGGTACTCAGCTTTCTTTATAGTCCAACTCTCACATCCATACATGACTACTGGAAAAACCATAGCTTTGACTAGACAGACCTCTGTTGGTAAAGTAATGTCTCTGCTTTTTAATATGCTGTCTAGGTTGGTCATAGCTTTTCTTCTGAGGAGCAAGTGTCTTTTAATTTCATGGCTGCAGTGATTTTGGAGTCCAAAAAAATAAAGTCTGTCACTGTTTTCATTATTTCCCCATCTATTTGCCATGAAGTGATGGGACGGGATGCCATGATCTTAGTTTTCTGAATGTTGAGTTTTAAGCCAACTTCATCAAGAGGCTCTTTAGTTCTTTTTCACTTTCTGCCATAAGATACGAAAACAAGCTGCTAAAATAACTGAAAGTTATTACCAAGGGAATAGGCCTAGAGTAGGAAGAGGAGGGGCAGGAGGATTTTTGCTTTCCTTATAGTCTCCTCCGGATTTTTTTTAATACTTTATAATAATGTGCTTACATTCCTTTAATGGCTTTTTAAATTGTTTCCAATTATTTGACTTTATTTTATGCAAAGTCTACAAAATGATCATTTCAGGTTCTGGGAACATGGTTATCTGAAATCTTCCTGAATGGGAAGTTGTACTTTTCATGACTCGTATCTCACATAGCTAATTTATTCCTGAAGGACATTTCACTTTTGACCACCTGATGATCAAACTGGTAACCTGACAACCAGTCTCAAAATTAAGATAAGAACAAGAGACTATTTTTGTTTGCACCATTTAATATCATTTCAGAGAGAAAAATACATCAATAGGGCTTCTGCCCAGCAAATAAACTAATTTAAATTTGTTATGAAATGGGCTATTTGCTGGCCTGGCATTGTTCTTTAACAAAGACTTTTTGAATGGATTCCTCTCCTACCAGGGACCTGAGCCTGTTTTCCAAAACCTCCTCTATCAACATTGAAGTCTTCATGAAACTCATCTCCTAACTGGCCCCCAGATTGACCACGGCCATATTGTCTGCCCTCTCTAAAGCCTAGATCCCAATCTGTGCAGATAATATGGTCATCTAGGCTGGTGCCATTTAGAAATTGCATGGCATTTTCGGCCTCAGCTCTGTTAAAGTATTCTATGAAACAGAAACCACAGGCCATTTTCTTTATTTTATCCAGGCCCATATAAACATTCTCGATGTCACCGCACCTACTAAAGAGCTCATATATTTGCTCTTTGGTTGTATAAAAGAAAGATTCCCCACATAAAGTGTGGAGCTTTCTATCAGTAATCTTTCTTGCTCATCGTTGTCACCACTAAACTTCTGGTCCCAGTACTCGCTCAGCTCCAGGGAGGAGTCATTGCACAGAACGCTTAGGTCATTGGACGTGGCGCCATGTGGGCACCATCAGGGCGGTTCCTGATCCAGCTTAGCAGTAGTGACACCACCAAAGAAGCCCAAAATTAAATTTTAAAGAAAGTAAGGTTACAAGGAGGGAAACTGAAATACAAACATGTGTATTTGAGGTTTGCATCCAGAGGCATAAACAACCTCAGCTCTTGACTGTGAAAATCACATCAAGGCAAACCAAAAATGGTAAGTTCCAAGTCCCAGGAACATGGTCATAAAATCCAGTTTTGCAAGTCTTCCTGAAAGGGAAGTTATGCTGCCTTAGGTTGACTCAGATGTTGTACATACCTCATCTATTACCAAAGAACACATTTAATAACAGTACCCTCCAGGAAAATACAGCATAAAATGGTAAAATGAATCAAATTTTCATGGAGAATGAACACTACCACCATTCCTGATCAAGGACTATGCATCAGATAAAACATACCTAACCATGGCCCAAAGCACCAATATAGTTGTGACATACTCTCATAATTTAAAATAACAAATTTGTGATTCAGGCCTATAATATGGCAATCACTATATTATACTGTTGAATTAGGCAAAATCTCTATACATTGTCAAGTACACAAGTGAAGTGAAAAGGGAAAGTGAAAGTCACCCAGTCGTGTCTGACTCTTTGAGACCCCATGGACTATACAGTTCATGGAATTCTCCAGGCCAGAATATTGGAGTGGGTAGCCTTTCCCTTCTCCAGGGGATCTTCCCAACCCAAGGATTGAACCCAGGTCTCCCGCATTGCAGGTGGATTCTTTACCAACTGGGCTATCAGGGAAGCCCTCAGTATACAAGTAATTATATAAAAATGAAAACTCTCTGGCATCACAAACTTTGATCTAAATTAAGATTAGATTTTATTAGCAATAATTTCACTTATTATCTTAGACTTTAGAACTTTAATATAATTAATTGAATATTCCAAGTCTATTTAAAAACCCTTCCCAGATAATTTTAATGAATGCCTTTTTCCCCCTTTACTAAATGTTCTTACTGTAGTTGGAGGCATTAAACCTGATTCAACTGGTTTTAGCTACACTTTTCAAAAATATGCATTAGTTCTCCCCCCTCCCCTGACTCCTATTTTGCAGTGGTTCCCAAATTTTAGTGGGAAAGAAATATCTGCAAACTAGACTGAAATGCAACTTCCTGAAGTCCGCCCTTAAGAGATTCTGACTCAGTAGATCTAGAACAAAAACTGACATTTAACATGTAACCTGAGCCCTTCAGTGATCTAGATGCAAACCGTCTAGGGACCACACTTGGAGAAACTCTTCTGAGGAAATGCATTCTCTTACCAAACCTACCATGAGCAATCTTTATTTGCCAGGCACTATGCAAAGTGCTATGACTGAAAAAATGAAAAAGACAGTGTAAGTATGATTTTCAGAAATTATTGTATCCCCAGCAACTAGCATGAACAATGACTCGCACACACAGTAAACATGCAATAAATACCTCTTGAATGAAAGAACGCATGAGTTCAGAATTGACTAGATTGCAGGGGACAAGCAAACAAGAGAATACAATATGGTGTGATCCATACTGTTTTAATGATATACATGGGGAAAGAGAGAATGAAACAAACGTTTATTGGGCATCGACTTTGTGATAGACATTGTGTGCACTTTCCACTACATCACACAGGAGGAGGAACAGTTATTCAGTTTGGAGGCACCAGAGAGGGTGTCCAGAGGGAAGGTTGGGTACACTGATTCTCAAATGACAAGGAGGGTGTGTGCATGTGTGTGTGTGTGTGTGTTTTGGGGGAGGGGAGAATATAGAAATTTAGGGAACAAGCCAGACAGAAGAAACATGTGCAAGAGTAGAACTCAAAGAAAAATAAAAGCATAGAAAACTGAAATGGGAGCCTAAATAAAACCAGGTGCAAACAACAGTGCTGTACCATTCAAAGCAATAAAAATGGGAGCCTCTGCTTATTTAGATGTCATTTGAAGAGCAGTAGCAGCAGCAGCAGCAAGAAGCCCACTGCCCCCAAATCTTCCTGACAGCCTTTCAGTGACGTTTGAAACTCTGGAAACTTTCTGCTGGAAACTCATTACTTTGAGTCATTGACAAATTGCCCCTTTTAAAAACAAATATCCCTCCCAGACTTCATTTCCTTTTTTTTTTTTTTTTTTGGATCTGGTTACTAGATTGGCCGATCAGAGACTGTGATATCTATAGTGGATTGCAATTCATCCAGGCATTAGGCAAAGTTTCCCATATTTTCCTTGTTGATGAGATAGTAAAATATAGGCTGGGTGCCCCAGCTGTTTGTTGCGATGAGCCTGTAACTAGTTGAACAAATGAATGATTTGGTATCATACATGAAGGGAAGTTGTAGGAGTGAGCCAAAAAGCTCTATTCTTGGCTGTGTCTTGTTCAGCTCATTTATAATTTTGGCTTCCTACAAACAAGAGCTTTAAAAATGGTCATAATATGGATGTCCAAAGATGGAATGGCTGCCTTGGGGAACAGTGAGCACTAGGTACTAGCACTAGGAATTCAAGTCAACCTTGGAGAATACCTTGCCTGGCAGTCAGCAGTGGAGACATCCCTTTTAACCAATGTAGTGTTGTGAAAAGTAGAAAAAACAGTGAAAGTGTTAGTTGCTAAGTCATGTCCTACTCCTTACAACCCCATGGACTATAGCCCACCAGGCTCCTCTGTCCATGGAATTTTCAGGGCAAGAATACTGGAATGGGCTGCCATTTCCTTCTCCAGGGGATCTTCCTGACCCAGGGATCAAACCTGCATCTCCTGATTTCAGGCTGACTCTTGTAGTGTCATGAATCAAGCATAAATTTTGAAGTCAAATTTAGAAAGATGGTAACAATAACCCTGTGTACGAGACAGCAAAAGAGACACTGATGTATAGAACAGTCTTATGGACTCTGTGGGAGAGGGAGAGGGTGGGAAGATTTGGGAGAATGGCATTGAAACATGTAAAATATCATGTATGAAATGAGTTGCCAGTCCAGGTTCGATGCACGATACTGGATGCTTGGGGCTGGTGCACTGGGACGACCCAGAGGGATGGAATGGGGAGGGAGGAGGGAGGAGGGTTCAGGATGGGGAACACATGTATACCTGTGGTGGATTCATTTTGATATTTGGCAAATCTAATACAGTTATGTTAAGTTTAAAAATAAAATAAAATTAAAAAAAAAAAAGCATACTAGATTACCTAGTATCAAACCATGGTTTGATTCCTAGTGTGGAATTTATACTTTTATCAAGTTATTGAGCTTAAAGGTTTTGAAAACTGAAGGGATACATGGAATTAGTAGGAGGGTGGAAAACACTTTGAAAATGCCACCCAAATAAAAAAACAACAACAAAAAAAAAGACCTCAGTTCAAACCTAAGCTTCATGACTTATTATCAATGTGACCCTCAGTAAAGTAGTTAACCATAGTGATTTCAGTTTCCTCATCTGTAAACTGGGGATCAAAACATGTACCTTGAAGCAAGTGCTGTAACAATGTCATAGGGGAAAACACCTATCATAGTGCTTAAAGGGGCTTCCCTGGTGGCGCAGACAGTAAAGAATCTGCCTGCCAATGCCAGAGGCATAGGAGATCCAGGTTTGATCCCTGGGTCAGGAAGATCCCCTGGAAGAGGGAATGGATACCCACTCCAGTATGCTTGCCTGGAGAATCACATGGACAGGGGAGCCTGGCAGGCTACAGTCCGAGCGGTTGTAAACAGTTGGATACAACTGAGCGACTTTCATTTTCACTTTTCACAGTCCTTAAAACATTGTTCAGTTCACTTCGGTTGCTCAGTCATGTCTGACTCTTTGCGACCCCATGGACTACAGTACACCAGTCTTCCCTGTCCATCATCAACTTCCGGCGCTTGCTCAAACTCATGTCCATCGAGTCAGTGATGTCATCCAACCATCTCATCCTCTGTCGTCCCCTTCTCCTCCTGCCCTCAATCTTTCCCAGCATCAGGGTCTTTTCCTATGAGTCATTTCTTCACATCAGGTGGCCGAAGTATTGGAGTTTCAGCTTCAACATCAGTCCTTCCAATGAACATTCAGGATTGATTTCCTTTAGGATTGACTGGTTGGATCTCCTTGCAGTCCAAGGGACTCTCAAGAGTCTTCTCCAACACCACAGTTCAAAAGCAGCAATTCTTCGGCACTCAGCTTTCTTTATAGTCCAACTCTCACATCCATACATGACTACTGGAAAAACCATAGCCTTGACTAGATGGACCTTTATTGGCAAAGTAAAGTCTCTGCTTTTTAATATGCTGCCTAGGTTGGTCATAGTTTTTCTTCCAAGGAGCAAGTGTCTTTTAATTTCATGGCTGCAGTCACCATCTGCAGTGATTTTGGAGTCCAAGAAAATAAAGTCTGTCACTGTTTCCACTGTTTCCCCATCTATTTCCCATGAAGTGATGGGACCGGATGCCATGATCTTAGTTTTCTGAATGTTGAGTTTTAAGCCAACTTTTTCACTCTCCTCTTTCACTTTCATCAAGAGGCTCTTTAGTTCTTCGCTTTCTGCCATAACGGTAGAGTCATCTGCATATCTGAGGTTATTGATATTTCTCCCGGCAATCTTGATTCCAGCTTGTGCTTCATCCAGTCCAGCGTTTCTCATGATGTACCCTGTATATAAGTTAAATAAGCAGGCTGACAATATACAGCCTTGACGTACTCCTTTTCCTATTTGGAACCAGTCTGTTGTTCCATGTCCAGTTCTAACTGTTGCTTCCTGACCTGCATGCAGGTTTCTCAAGAGGCAGGTCAGGTGGTATGGTATTCCCATCTCTTGAAGAATTTTCTACAGTTTGGGGAAAGGTATAGAATCAGAAAAATCCTGGGAAAGACCAGCATTTAAAGGGTGGCAGAGGTAGAGTCCACAAAGAAGCATATAAAGGAGTAACTAGGGAAGAATGAGGAGAATCAGGAGAGGAGCAGCATCACCAAAGCCAAGGAGTAGACACTTTCAAGAGAGGCATGAGGACAGAAATGGAGTGAGAGTGAGATGTTAAATGCAGCAGCACGATGTCCAGTAAACAGAGGTCTGTTAAAACAAAGACTTAAAATTGTTCATTGGATTTGGCAATCAGGATGTCATTAGTTTCCTTAACAAGAGCAGTAACAGTGGTGTTCTGGGATCAGAAAAGGCAGACTGGGCAGGGGGTGGGGGGTGGGAGGTGGGATGTGGAGGGAGGCAGGGCTGGCTTTTGAATGGGAGGTGAGGAAATGGAGATAATGAGTGTAGACTATTCTTTTGAAAGGCATCTGTGATAGTGGGTGGAAAGAAATAGGGTGAGCACCAGTTAAAGATAGAGCCAAAGGAGAGTTAGCTTCTTTTTTTTTTTTTAATTGAAGTATAATTCATTTACAATGCTGTATTAGTTTCTGGTATACAACAACATGATTCAAGTATATATATATATATATATATACACACACACACACACATACACACATACATATATACATGCATACTAACATATATATATTATGTATGTATGTATATACATGTATGTATTGTTGTTGTGTTGGTTGCTCAGTCATGTCCAACTCTTAGACCCCATGGACTGTAGCCTACCAGGCTCCTCTGTCCGTGGAATGCTCCAGGCAAGAAACTAGAGTGGGTTGCCATGACCTCCTCCAGGGGATCTTCCCAACCCAGGGATTGAACCTAGGTCTCCTGCATTGCAGGTGGATTCTTTACTGTCTGAGTCACCAGAGAAGCCCATATGAATGTACACATACAAATATATGTATATTCTTTTTAAGATTCTTTTCCATTATAGTTTATTATAAGATATTGACTATAGTTCTCTGTGCTATACAGTAGGATCTTGTTGCTTATCTATTTTCTATATAGTAGTTTGTATCTATGAATCCCAAACTCTTAGTTTATCCCTCCCCCCACCTTTCCCTTTTGGCAACTATAAGTTTGTTTTCAATGTCTGTGAGTCTGTTTCTGTTTTGTAAATAATTCATTTGTATCAATTTCTTAGATTCCATATATTTGTGATATCATAGGATTTTTGTCTTTCTGACTTCCTTCACTTAGTATGATAATGTCTAGGTCCATGTCTGTTTCTTTTGTAATAGGAGAAAGTCATGCATATCTAAATGCTGATGGAGAAACAGCCAGTAAAAAGACAAAGAGTGGTTGAAGATACAGACGAGTGAGGTGATGACTGAAGAAGAGAGGTCAAGGAGGTGAGAGAGAATAGGCTCCAAATCATAAGCAGTTCCTGCAATGTAAGAAGAAAGGAGGTAGGACATGTAGGGATGCAACTCTGTGGCAGGGTGGGGTGAGGGCAGGAAATGGAAAAGATGAAACGTGGACATGGGTCATTTACAAGGACATTAAAGTCACTCAGGATAAGGGCCAGAGTTGGGGAGACTATAAGTGAGATGCCGAGATCCTCAATAAGTGAGAGACCTGGAGGGCAGTGGATATGAGGAAGAAGCCTGGGAAGAAGGTAGCTATGCCATCTCCTGGACCCAAAGGAGGTTCTCAACAAATGTGAAGAAGTGACTTTTTAAAGCCAACACAATAGTAAAATCACATTAGAAGATCATAAGAAGGAACACTCCTAATGTACTAAGCTCAGTTCAAACCACACTACACCCACTCCTAGGTGCCTTATTTTAACATGAGCATTTACAAACTATAGTGAATTGATTAGCAACTGGGCATATTTAGTCTAGCAAAGAGATAGTTAACCTTTACAGGAAGATATGGCTAGTGTCATGATACATTTGAAGGGTTATTTCTGCTCCCTATGGTCAAAGTAAGATTAATGGATAGAAGTTACAAGGAGAAGACTGCAAATCTTTTTTATGCATGGCTTTTCATTTATCCAATGGAGAAATGTGAACCTACCTAGTATATTCAAGTGAAGATTGGATGAATACCTACCTGAAAAGGGAGTCAGAGAGGCCACAGTTGGAGAGAGAAGATGGAAAAGCAATGGAGTTATTTCGGGCCACAGATCATCAAGTTGATTTGTAGACATTGTGAGAGACTATTTCCTACTTTATAAAGTAGAGCTTGGCTAGAATAGAAGGCCCTCCCTGCCTCTTGGTATTGGGGAAGAATGAGTCAGAGCATCTAAAAATAGAAGAAAAACTTGAAGAATGGCTCAAAATGATCACAATCAAATCCTAAGGGGAGGGAGGAGAGAAGGTGGCAAAATAAATCAAATAATCTTCCAGGGAAACAAATTTTACTAGTCTTCTGGAATTAGCAGGAGTACTCTGCAAAGAACTTTTTCAATGGCTGCCTTAAATCAATGCTTGGTATTATTTCAACTATGCAGAAGAAATAAAGATTTGGACTCTTCAAAAAGCCATGCTGTTTCCTGCTGCAGATGAAGGCAGTAGCTCTGAGGAAGGAAATTAGAAAGAGCTGGGACAGCAGTGTTACACGCCTCACCCTTATAAGACTGTTCCTAGCAGGAGAGAGAAAGCTGAGAGTAGCTGTTGAGGTCTGGACCTCATGGCCAGAGATATGGCTTGGGCCAAGAGAAAGTAATGCTTGATTGAGGCTGCTTAGGGCTCCAAGTAGTAAAAGATGCTCATATGTCTTTAACACTTGTATTTTAAAAAGCAGTTGAGCATAAGTTGAAACAGACAGGCAGACCCAAAGCAGACACAATGACCTATGACAGTCTACAGGAGAAAAGAGAATAATAAGTGTTTAGTATAGAAGCTGAGCGCCTTTTGGTTGGGGCATTCAACCCATTTACGTTTAAGGTAATTACTGATAAGTATGACCCCGTTGCCATTTACTTTATTGTTTTGGGTTCGAATTTATACACAATTTTTGTGTTTCCTGTCTAGAGAATATCCTTTAGTATTTGTTGGAGAGCTGGTTTGGTGGTGCTGAATTCTCTCAGCTTTTGCTTGTCTGAAAAGCTTTTGATTTCTCCTTCATACTTGAATGAGATCCTTGCTGGGTACAATAATCTGGGCTGTAGGTTATTTTCTTTCATCATTTTAAGTATGTCTTGCCATTCCCTCCTGGCTTGAAGAGTTTCTATTGAAAGATCAGCTGTTATCCTTATGGGAATTCCCTTGTGTGTTATTTGTTGTTTTTCCCTTGCTGCTTTTAATATTTGTTCTTTGTGTTTGATCTTTGTTAATTTGATTACTATGTGTCTTGGGGTGTTTTGCCTTGGGTTTATCCTGTTTGGGACTCTCTGGGTTTCTTGGACTTGGGTGATTATTTCCTTCCCCATTTTAGGGAAGTTTTCAACTATTATCTCCTCAAGTATTTTCTCATGGTCTTTCTTTTTGTCTTCTTCTTCTGGGATCCCTATGATTCGAATGTTGTAGCGTTTAATATTGTCCTGGAGGTCTCTGAGATTGTCCTCATTTCTTTTAATTCGTTTTTCTTTTATCCTCTCTGATTCATTTATTTCTACCATTCTATCTTCTAATTCACTAATCCTATTTTCTGCCTCTGTTATTCTACTATTTGTTGCCTCCAGAGTGTTTTTAATTTCACTTATTGCATTATTCATTATATATTGACTCTTTTTTATTTCTTCTAAGTCCTTGTTAAACCTTTCTTGCATCTTCTCAATCCTTGCCTCCAGGCTATTTATCTGTGATTCCATTTTAATTTCAAGATTTTGGATCAATTTCACTATCATTATTCGGAATTCTTTATCAGGTAGATTCCCTATCTCTTCCTCTTTTGTTTGGTTTGGTGGGCATTTATCCTGTTCCTTTATCTGCTGGGTATTCCTCTGTCTCTTCATCTTGTTTAAATTGCTGAGTTTGGGGTGTCCTTTCTGTATTCTGGCAGTTTGTGGAGTTCTCTTTATTGTGGCATTTCCTCGCTGTGTGTGGGTTTGTACAGGTGGCTTGTCAAGGTTTCCTGGTTAGGGAAGCTTGTGTCAATGTTCTGGTGGATGGAGCTGTATTTCTTCTCTCTGGAGTGTAATGAAATGTCCAGTAATGAGTTATGAGATGTCTATGGTTTTGGGGTGACTTTGGGCAGCCTGTATCTTGAAGCTCAGGGCTGTGTTCCTTTGTTGCTGGAGAATTTGCTTGTTATGTCTTTCCCTGGAACTTGTTGGCCCTTGTGTGGTGCTTGGTTTCAGTGTCGGTATGGAGGCGTTTGATGAGCTCCTGTCAATTAATGTTCCTTGGAGTCAGGAGTTCCCTGGAGTCAGGGTTTGGACTTAAGCCTCCTACTTCCAGTTATCGGTCTTAATTTTACAGTAGTTTCAAAACTTCTCCTTCTATATAGCACCACTGATAAAACATCTACATTAAAGATGAAAAGTTTCTCTACTGTGAGGGTCACTCAGAGAGGTTCACAGCGTTACATGGAGAAGAGAAGAGGGAGGAGGGAGTTAGAGGTGACCCAAATGAGATGAGGTGGAATCAATAGTGGAGAGAGTGGGCTAGCCAGTAGTCACTTCCTTATGTGCACTCCACAACTGGACCGCTCAGAGATGTTCACGGAGTTATACAGGGAAGAGAAGAAGGAGGCAGGAGACAGAGGTGGCCAGAAGGATAAAAGGGGGAAATGAAAAGGAGGGAGACAGATCCAGCCAGTAATCAGTTCCTTAAGTGTTCTCCACCGTCTGGAACACACAGAAATTCACAGAGTTGGGTAGAGTAGAGAGGGGTTAGGGAGGAGATACAGGTGACCTGGTGGAGAAAATGGAGAGTCCAAAGGGAGAGAGAGCAGTCAAGCCAGTAATCTCGTACACTAGTGAAAAATGGGTCCTGAAGATTGGGTTCTTAAAGGTACAAAATTGGTAACAGATACATAAAAACAAAAATTAGAAATCTAGAGTAGAGTTTGGAATTTCAAAAATGCGATGTTAATGAAAAGAAGAAGGAAAAGAAAGAGAGAAAAAACGAACAAAGAAAAACAAACAAGGTCGTGAAAGTAATAAAGAAACTACAGGTACAAAATTGATAACTAATACCAAAAAGCAAAAATTAAAAATGGGTTGAATGCCCCAACCAAAAGACAAAGACTGGCTGAATGGATACAAAAACAAGACCCCTGCATATGTTGTCTACAAGAGACCCACCTCAAAACAGGGGACACATACAGACTGAAAGTGAAGGGCTGGAAAAAGATTTTCCATGCGAATAGGGACCAAAAGAGAGCAGGAGTAGCAATACTCATATCAGATAAAATAGACTTTAAAACAAAGGCTGTGAAAAGAGACAAAGATGGTCACTACATAATGATCAAAGGATCAATCCAAGAAGAAGATATAACAATTATAAATATATATGCACCCAACACGGGAGCACCGCAGTATGTAAGACAAATGCTAACAAGTATGAAAGAAGAAATTAACAATAACACAATAATAGTGGGAGACTTTAATACCCCACTCACACCTATGGATAGATCAACTAAACAGAAAATTAACAAGGAAACACAAACTTTAAACGATACAATAGACCAGTTAGACCTAATTGATATCTATAGGACATTTCATCCCAAAACAATGAATTTCACCTTCTTCTCAAGCGCACATGGAACCTTCTCCAGGATAGATCACATCCTGGGCCATAAAGCTAGCCTTGGTAAATTCAAAAAAATAGAAATCATTCCAAGCATCTTTTCTGACCACAATGCAGTAAGATTAGATCTCAATTACAGGAGAAAAACTATTAAAAAATCCAACATATGGAGGCTGAACAACACGCTGCTGAATAACCAACAAATCACAGAAGAAATCAAAAAAGAAATCAAAATTTGCATAGAAACGAATGAAAATGAAAACACAACAACCCACAACCTGTGGGACACGGTAAAAGCAGTCCTAAGGGGAAAGTTCATAGCAATACAGGCACACCTCAAGAAACAAGAAAAAAGTCAAATAAATAACCTAACTCTACACCTAAAGCAACTAGAAAAGGAAGAAATGAAGAACCCCAGGGTTAGTAGAAGGAAAGAAATCTTAAAAATTAGAGTAGAAATAAATGCAAAAGAAACAAAAGAGACCACAGCAAAAATCAACAAAACCAAAAGCTGGTTCTTTGAAAGGATAAATAAAATTGACAAACCATTAGCCAGACTCATCAAGAAACAAAGGGAGAAAAATCAAATCAATAAAATTAGAAATGAAAATGGAGAGATCACAACAGACAACACAGAAATACAAAGGATCATAAGAGACTACTATCAACAATTATATGCCAATAAAATGGACAACGAGGAAGAAATGGACAAATTCTTAGAAAAGTACAACTTTCCAAAACTCGATCAGGAAGAAATAGAAAATCTTAACAGACCCATCACAAGCACGGAAATTGAAACTGTAATAAAAAATCTTCCAGCAAACAAAAGCCCAGGTCCAGACGGCTTCACAGCTGAATTCTACCAAAAATTTAGAGAAGAGCTAACACCTATCCTGCTCAAACTCTTCCAGAAAATTGCAGAGGATGGTAAACTTCCAAACTCATTCTATGAGGCCACCATCACCCTAATACCAAAACCTGACAAAGATCCCACAAAAAAAGAAAACTACAGGCCAATATCACTGATGAACATAGACGCAAAAATCCTTAACAAAATTCTAGCAATCAGAATCCAACAACACATTAAAAAGATCATACACCATGACCAAGTGGGCTTTATCCCAGGGATGCAAGGATTCTTCAATATCCGCAAATCAATCAATGTAATACACCACATTAACAAATTGAAAAATAAAAACCATATGATTATCTCAATAGATGCAGAGAAAGCCTTTGACAAAATTCAACATCCATTTATGATCAAAACTCTCCAGAAAGCAGGAATAGAAGGAACATACCTCAACATAATCAAAGCTATATATGACAAACCCACAGCAAACATTATCCTCAATGGTGAAAAATTGAAAGCATTTCCTCTAAAGTCAGGAACAAGACAAGGGTGCCCACTTTCACCATTACTATTTAACATAGTTTTGGAAGTTTTGGCCACAGCAATCAGAACAGAAAAAGAAATAAAAGGAATCCAAATTGGAAAAGAAGAAGTAAAGCTCTCACTGTTTGCAGATGACATGATCCTCTACATAGAAAACCCTAAAGACTCCACCAGAAAATTACTAGAACTAATCAATGACTATAGTAAAGTTGCAGGATATAAAATCAACACACAGAAATCACTTGCATTCCTATACACTAATAATGAGAAAACAGAAAGAGAAATTAAGGAAACAATTCCATTCACCATTGCAACGGAAAGAATAAAATACTTAGGAATATATCTACCTAAAGAATCTAAAGACCTATATATAGAAAACTATAAAACACTGGTGAAAGAAATCAAAGAGGACACTAACAGATGGAGAAATATACCATGTTCATGGATTGGAAGAATCAATGTAGTGAAAATGAGTATACTACCCAAAGCAATCTATAGATTCAATGCAATCCCTATCAAGCTACCAACAGCATTCTTCACAGAGCTAGAACAAATAATTTCACAATTTGTATGGAAAAACAAAAAACCTCGAATAGCCAAAGCGATCTTGAGAAAGAAGAATAGAACTGGAGGAATCAACCTACCTGACTTCAGGCTCTACTACAAAGCCACAGTTATCAAGACAGTATGGTACTGGCACAAAGACAGAAATATAGATCAATGGAACAAAATAGAAAGCCCAGAGATAAATCCACGCACATATGGACACCTTATCTTCGACAAAGGAGGCAAGAATATACAATGGATTAAAGACAATCTCTTTAACAAGTGGTGCTGGGAACTCTGGTCAACCACTTGTAAAAGAATGAAACTAGAACACTTTCTAACACCATACACAAAAATAAACTCAAAATGGATTAAAGATCTAAACGTAAGACCAGAAACTATAAAACTCCTAGAGGAGAACATAGGCAAAACACTCTCTGACATACATCACAGCAGGATCCTCTATGACCCACCTCCCAGAATATTGGAAATAAAAGCAAAAATAAACAAATGGGACCTAATTAACCTTAAAAGCTTCTGCACATCAAAGGAAACTCTTAGCAAGGTGAAAAGACAGCCTTCAGAATGGGAGAAGATAATAGCAAATGAAGCAACTGACAAACAACTAATCTCGAGAATATACAAGCAACTCCTACAGCTCAACTCCAGAAAAATAAATGACCCAATCAAAAAATGGGCCAAAGAACTAAATAGACATTTCTCCAAAGAAGACATACAGATGGCTAACAAACACATGAAAAGATGCTCAACATCACTCATTATCAGAGAAATGCAAATCAAAACCACTATGAGGTACCATTTCACACCAGTCAGAATGGCTGCGATCCAAAAGTCTACAAGTAATAAATGCTGGAGAGGGTGTGGAGAAAAGGGAACCCTCTTACACTGTTGGTGGGAATGCAAACTAGTACAGCCACTATGGAGAACAGTGTGGAGATTCCTTAAAAAACTGGAAATAGACATGCCTTATGATCCAGCAATCCCACTGCTGGGCATACACACTGAGAAAACCAGAAGGGAAAGAGACACGAGTACCCCAATGTTCATCGCAGCACTGTTTATAATAGCCAGGACATGGAAGCAACCTAGATGTCCATCAGCAGATGAATGGATAAGCAAGCTGTGGTACATATACACAATGGAGTATTATTCAGCCATTAAAAAGAATACATTTGAATCAGTTCTAATGAGGTGGATGAAACTGGAGCCTATTATACAGAGTGAAGTAAGCCAGAAAGAAAAACACCAATACAGTATACTAACGCATATATGGAATTTAGAAAGATGGTAACAATAACCCTGTGTACGAGACAGCAAAAGAGACACTGATGTATAGAACAGTCTTATGGACTCTGTGGGAGAGGGAGAGGGTGGGAAGATTTGGGAGAATGGCATTGAAACATGTAAAATATCATGTATGAAATGAGTTGCCAGTCCAGGTTCGATGCATGATACTGGATGCTTGGGGCTGGTGCACTGGGACGACCCAGAGGGATGGAATGGGGAGGGAGGAGGGAGGAGGGTTCAGGATGGGGAACACATGTATACCTGTGGCGGATTCATTTTGATATTTGGCAAATCTAATACAGTTATGTTAAGTTTAAAAATAAAATAAAATTAAAAAAAAATAAAAATAAAAAAAATAAAAGCTGAACTACCATAAAAAAAAAAAAAATAGAAGCTGAGAGCCGAAGAATTGATGCTTTTGAACTGTGGTGTTGGAGAAGACTCTTGAGAGTCCCTTGGACTGCAAGGAGATCCAACCAGTCCATTCTGAAGGAGATCAGCCCTGGGATTTCTTTGGAAGGAATGATGCTAAAGCTGAAGCTCCAGTACTTTGGCCACCTCATGCGAAGAGTTGACTCATTGGAAAAGACTGTGATGCTGGGAGGGATTTGGGGCAAGAGGAGAAGGGGACGACAGACAATGAGATGGATGGATGGCATCACTGACTCGATGGACTTGAGTCTGAGTGAACTCTGGGAGTTGGTGATGGACAGGGAGGCCTGGTGTGCTGTGATTCATGGGGTCGCAAAGAGTCAGACACGACTGAACGACTGATCTGATCTGATAGAAGCTGATCTCGATTAAATTCATAACAAGGAATTAATGATGCTTAATATGTTTGCTTGCTTATCATTGGCTCTGTGTGGTCTTGCAATTCAAAGTGTTGCCCATGGACCAAGGGTAGCATCATCACCTGGGAGCTTGTTAGGAATGCAGGAGCTCAGGCCCCAACCCAGACCTGCTGAATAATCATTTTAACAAGTATCAGGTGATTTGTATGCACAGTACAGTGAGAAGCACTGGTTTCTTAGGTGAACTTTTGCCTAGCAAAACTCTCTCCCTTCCTCCTTCCTTTTCTCCCTCCCTCCACCTTTCTTGATTTCTCTGATCCTTGTTTACACTGTAAGCTAACAAGCAACTCTATGGCTGGTAGCCTTAGGGCTCATGATATACCCAGATAAGGAAAAGAAAAGAGTGGCCAGGTAACATATTATAAAGCATGAATTTGTGGGGTGGGAAACCACTGACTCGGTTTCCCATTATACTGTGTGAATGACCTTCATCAAGCTTATGGACCTTTCTGAGCTTCAGTTCCCTCATCTGTAAAATAAAGGTCATTATACCATTTGCCTCATAGTGCTGTTGTGAGGGCGCTTCCCAGGTGGTGCTAGTGGTAAAGAAACTGCCTGTCAAAGCAGGAGATATAAGAGATTAGCATTCGGTCCCTAGGTCTGGAAGATCCCCTGGAGGAGGGCATGGCAACCCACTCCAGTATTCTTGCCTGGAGAATCCCATGGACAGAGGGGCCTGGCGGGCTACAGTCCATAGGGTGGCAAACAGCTGGACACGACTGAAGCGACTTAGCACCCACGCATGCTGTTGTGAGGGTGAAATGAAGAGAAATATGAAAATTGTCTACCACAAGGTCTGTCACACAGTAGATGCTCAGTACATAGCAGTCATTATTACTGAAAGCCATCAGTTTTGAAGTGAAGTTAGAAATAATAAAGAACTAGTGTAGCCTTCCCAAGTCCCCGAAAGTCCCCTTGTGAGCCTCCAAAATGGAGTGAATTCTCCATTTTCCTCATCTAGTTCAACCTCCTTGATTTCAGTGCCAGCCAGCAGTCACACTAAAGAATTTCTTATTCCCTTGGACTATCTTCCTGTTTTTGCTGAATTAGGAAGATTTTCTACTTTTTCATCGCAAATGGCCCACAGTTCTAGTACATTAATGTTTAAAAAAGTCTTTTATGGTCTGATCTGGAAATATAACTACCATTTATAACAATTTTTTTCTCCTATGGAAAAATGTATGCCACCTTCCAAACAATTGACTCCAGAGTGAACTTTGAGATCCTAGCCTGTGTACAAGTTAGAGGCTTCCTGAATATCAACATGTAGAGCAGTGACAAAGGGCTAGATAAACCGAGTCCAGAATTCCAGAGGTGGCTGAAAGGTAAATGAGAATGCTCCAAGGAGTGGAAGGTAGGGTAAATAGATCAATCTGAGTGCACAGCATCAAGATTTAAAAAGCTAGTGCAGGGAGATTCACCTTGGGAAAGAGATTAACAGACAGCAACAACAACACAAACCATTTTTCTACTATATTAAGTTAGGGGCCCCTAATCAGTAGCTTGGGATCTACAAGCAATATAGAAGCCTTACAAGTTATCTCCGCAAGGTGGTTACCCTCCTTTGCCTTGATGTCTGTAATTCGCCTGGATTCTCAGTTCAGAGAAGACAGAAAATATCATCCTGGCCCCCATCTTCCTCACTCCCACACCCTGACAGCCAGCTTCCAGGTTCAGTTGGCTTCCTTCTGCCCTTACCTCCTTCTTTCAAGAGGAGATCAAAGCTTCAGGAAAGTACCACACAGTTTCTCCTTATGAAGAGGGAGAAGACTACTGTATTGGGTTAAATGAAAGGACTAGTGAAAACAGGATCCCCAGGATGGAGAGAGGTGGAAAGCTAATAACAAAGAACCATGGAAAAAGCAAATGACTTGTGTGCCTTCTCACTGAAGTGTTTAGCAAGAAGATTAAACAGGGGAACTCTAGAGTTAATAGGGCAGCAAGCTAGCAATGTCTGATGCCCACCATTTACAAATGACTATTACAATATCCATGAAAGTGAAAGTGTTAGTCACTCAGTCGTGTCCAACTCTTTGTGACCCCATAGACTGTAGCCTCGGAGAAGGCAATGGCACCCCACTCCAGTACTCTTGCCTGGAAAATCCCATGGATGGAGAAGCCTGGTGGGCTGCAGTCCATGGGGTCGCTAAGAGTTGGGCACGACTGAGTGACTTCACTTTCACTTTTCATTTTCATGCATTGGAGAAGGAAATGGCAACCCACTCCAGTATTCTTGCCTGGAGTATTCCAGGGACAGAGGAGCCTAGTGGGCTGCTGTCTATGGGGTTGCACAGAGTCAGACACGACTGAAGTGACTTAGCAGCAGCAGCAGCAGCAGCAGCAGCAGCAGACTGTAGCCTACCAGGCTCCTCTGTCCATGGAATTCTCCAGACAAGAATACTGGCATGGGTAGCCATGCTCTCCTCCAGGGGATCTTCCTGACCCAGGGACCGAACCAGAGTCTCCTGCATTGCAGGCAGATTGTTTACCATCTGAGCTACCAGGGAAACCCTGAGGTACAATATCCATGAAGCTCTGCAAGAACACTAAGAGTTGCACTAGCTAGTGAAACTGCAGAGAGGGGTGGTGTGGAAACTGATCAACTGCTAGTGAGGAAGGGAGACCTGGCTCTTGTGGGAAGATGGGATTGGACTGAGGACCATACTTGTGGCCTATATACCCTGTGATCCAGACAGTATAAGTGCCCAAGAAAGAGGAGAAAAGCTTCTGATTGACTTCTATCAGCTGTCTTCTGTGATCCAGACAGTATAAGTGCCCAAGAAAGAGGAGAAAAGCTTCTGATTGACTTCTATCAGCTGTCTTCAGGGGCTTTACTGATCAGAAAACCAGAGATTATCCCTTTACTGGGTTTCCCAGGTGGGCTATGGTCCATAGCATCGCAGAGTCAGACATGACTGAAGTGACTTAGCACACACACACAGACTATAGCTTTCCAGGCTCCTCTGTCCATGGAATTCTCCAGGCAAGAATACTGGAGTGGGTTGCCATTTCCTTCTCCAGGGGATCTTCCCGATCCGGGAATCAAACCCAGGTCTCCTGCATTGCAATAATACATGACCACCATGAAACAGTTCTATAAAGATAGATAGAGGTTGAGATAAAAATTGCTCTTGGCCGGCTAAATTGTGGGTGAATTTTGAGGCTTCTTCTTACCATCCTGCAATAGCAATTTTCTAAAATAATCTCGTATTACTTTTTCTATTTTTTTTTTTTTTGGCTGTACTAGGTCTTTGCTGCTTTGCATGGGCTTTTTCTAGTTGTGTCGAGTCGGGGCTACTCTTCACTGTAGTGCACAGGCTTCTCTTTGTGGTGCCTTCTCTTACTGCAAAGCATGGGCTCTAGGGCAAGCAGGTTCAGTAGTTGTGACTCATGGGCTTAGTTAGGTCCATGACATGTGGAATCTTCCCAGACCAGGGATCAAACCTGTGTCTCCTGCATTGGCAGATGGATTCTTATCCACTGAGCCACCAGGGAAGTCCTTGTATTGCTTTTATACTTTAAAAAATCTTGAATTTATATTAGTAAAACATACTGATTTTTGGCAAATGATAAAGCTAAAAAGTCCCTCTCCTTCACTCCTTTCCCCTCACACCTAATCCCACATCCTCCTTAGAAGTAACCCCTGTCACCAGCTTAGTTGGCATCCCTCCAGAGGGGATATATATTTCAAATTTAATCAAGAGAAAAATGTGTCAATTCTAAATAGAGTAAATCCTACTTGTGATAGAAGGATGGAAAACCAAACTGTAGTAAAATAAATCAGTATTTAAAGAAGATCTGTGGCTTCCAGGTGGCTCCATGGCAAAGAATCTGCTTTGAACCTACATGTCTCGTAGGTTCAATCCATGGGTCAGGAAGATCCCCTGGAGGAGGGCATGGCTACCCACACCAGTATTCTTGCCTGGAGAATTTCATGGACAGAAGAGCCTGGTAGGTTACAATCTATGGGGCCACAAAGAATCAGACATGACTGAGCCCTGAGCACTAAGAAGATCTAGAAAATAAATTCTTACGTTCTGGGCCTTATACTATTGCTGCTACTACTATTAATTACAACTGCTACTATTTTTTTAATTATTATAATTATTACCATTTTTTGAGCCCTATGGGGAAGATTAGGCTTTCCAGGTGGTGCTAGTAGTAAAGAACCCGCCTGCCAATGTAGGAGACACGGGTTTGATCCTTGGGTTGGGAAGAACCCCTGGAGCAGGAAATGGCAACCCACTCCAGTGCTCCTGCCTGGAGAATTCCATGGACAGAGGAGCCTGGAGGGCTACAGTCCATGGGGTCACAAAGGGTTGGACATGACTGGGTGACTGAGCACCAAAACATATTATTACTCTAATTGTCTAACTTCAACCTGAAGATCCCTGAGGGCAGTTTAAAATTTCCCCCAGTTGCTCATCTTCGTATTTTATTTCCTCTTGCATAATCAATCAACAAGTTTTTATTGAGTATCTACCATGTCCAAGCACTGTGCTAAGAAATTTTGTGGCTGGGAACCCAAACCTGGCTATCTATAAGTATCACCCGGGGACCTTTTAAAATTATAGATACCTGGTCCCCACTCCAGACCTACTGAATCTGAATTCTTTTAATTGGGATCTGTTGTGGTGATATTGTGTTCCCCCTCAAAATCCACATGTTGAAATCCTGTCTATACCTCAAAATGTGACTATATTTGGAGATGAGATCTTTAAAGAGGTAATTAAATTAAAACAAGGTCATTATTTATTGCCGTTGCTGTTGTTTCACTGCTAAATTGTGTCTGACTCTTTGCAACCCCAAATACTGCAGCACAGGCTCCCCTGTCCTTCACTATTTCCCAGAGTTTGCTCAGCCTCATGTTCATTGAGTTGGTGATGCTATCTAACCATCTCATCCTCTGTTGCCCCCTTCTCCTTTTGCCTTCAGTCTTTCCCAGCATCAGGGTCTTTTCCAATGAGTTAGTTCTTTGCATCAGGTGGCCAAAGTACTGGAGCTTCAGCATCAGTCATTATGGTGAGCCTTAATTCAATATTACTGTCCCTTTAAAAGGAGGATATTCGGACATAGACACGTACAGAGGGATGAACATGTGAAGACACAGGGAGAAGACGACCATCTACAAGGCAAGGAGAGAGTTCTCAGAAGAAAACAACCCTGCCAACACCTTGATTTCAGACTCCTAGTTTCCAGAATTGTGAGAAAATAAATTTCTGTTATTCTCTTCCACTTGCCAGCTGTGTAATCTTGGAAAATTAATTCCATCTCTCTGAGAGCTGTAAAGCAAGGCTACCTCATGGGCTTGCTATGAGGAATAAATGGAAAATGGTAGTAAAGCCCTTAGCACTGTGCCTTGCATATAGTAAAGGCTCATTCGTGTTTGCTGTTGTTATTAATATTATACCATGGCTGGTCTAGAACAGGAACTCTTGAAAAATCAGAGGATAAATGAACTTCAAGGGAAAATATTACAGCTGTATTTTCACCAATCTCTAACTGAAATTTAGATTTCCTTCTTTTATACATGCAGAGAAGAGATCACAATAGTATTAGCAGTAACTGTGAGTTTGTCACCAGTAGGAATCACAGTTTTATGTCACATTACTGTTATTACAGATGTCTTTAAATATTTTTACACTCATTATTATTTTGAAGTTATCGAGGTTATCAGAGCTGCATCCATATCTTGTTATATACATTAATAACAAGCACTTATATATAATTATATGACAATTTCCATTTTTAATATTTTGATAAGTGAATTTCAATATGATTTATTTCCTTTGTAATTCTACATATTGTATTTTGCATATCTAAAAACATTCTTCTGAGAGGGATCCATGCTGCAGCTGCTGCTAAGTCGCTTCAGTCATGTCCTACTCTGTGCAACCCCATAGATGGCAGCCCACCAGGATCCCCCGTCCCTGGGATTCTCCAGGCAAGAACACTGGAGTGGGTTGCCATTTCCTTCTCCAATGCATGAAAGTGAAAAGTGAAAGTGAAGTCTCTCAGTCGTGTCCAGCTCTTAGCAACCCCATGGACTGCAGCCTACCAGGCTCCTCTGTCCATGGGATTTTCCAGGCAAGAGTACTGGAGTGGGGTGCCATTGCCTTCTCCCTAGGGATCCATGGGCTTTATTTTATTGTCAAAGGAGTCCTTGGCATAAAAAAGGTTAAGAACCCCTGATCTAGAAGGTTTTAAACCCTTACTAACTATTGCTGATGTTGTTTAGTCTGGCTCTTTTGCAGCCCTATGGACTGCAGCCCCCTGGGTTCCTCTGTCCATGGGATTTTCCACACAAGATTGCCATTTCCTCCTCCAGGGGATCTTCCTGATGCAGGGATTGAACCCACATCTCCAGACCTGGCAGACAGATTCTTTACCACTGTGTCATTTGAGAATCCCTTACTAACTATAGCGGTCTACAAATCTGTGAACAATTTTGAAAAGTTTCAGGAAGAATAATCTGCTTTCTCCCATTAAGAAACTTTAACAAATCTGAGTATTGATGGTAGGGAAATGGGCTTGCCTAAAAACTATTGTATGTCTTAACTTGCACCTAATTATTAACAGATTGCAAGTGCTTAGAGACAGTTCCTATTCTCTAGATACCCTATATAACCTCTTAGTGCCTTGGTTTCCTCATCTTTTAAGTGGATATGATGGTAGTATCTCACAGGCGTGTTGTGATAATTAAACTGGATAATACTATGTAAAGCACAGGTGAGGTCTCTGGAAGCACTTGGAAATATTTAGCACATGGTAATAATAAAAAAATTCAGCTATTATAATATTAATTATTATACCAGATTAATCAATTTCCTTTCTGGCTCTCTGCAGCACAAATAAAAGTTTTTAAACATAATGGTCAGGGCAGAAGACCTGTATAAACATTTTTCCAAAGAGGAAATGCAGAAGGCCAACAGGCACATGAAAAGATGTTCAACATCACTAACTATTAGAGAAATGCAAATCAAAATTACAATGAGATATCACCTTACACCTGTCAGAATGGCTGTCATCAATAAGAACACAAATAACAAATGTTGATGAGGATATGGAAAAAAGGAAACCCTTGTACACTGTTGGTGGGAATGTAAATTTGTGCAGCCACCGTGGAAAACAGTATGAAGGTTTTTAAAAAAACCAAAAATAGAACTACCATATGATTCAGCAATTATATTCCTGGTTATATATCTGGAAAAAATCCCACTATTTTAAAAAGATACATGTGCCCCCACGTTCATAGCAGCATTATTTACACTCACCAAGATATGGAAGCAACCTAAGTGTCCATCAACAGATGAATGGAAAAGAAGATGTGGGATATATATACATACATAACAGAATACTACTTGGCCATTAAAAGGAACAAAATTTTACCATTTGGGGCAACATGGTTGGACTTGGAGGGCATTATGCTAAGTGAAATAAGTGAGACAAAAGACAAATACTATGTGATATCACTTATTTATGGAATCTAAAAAATACAACAAACTAGTGAATATAACTAAAAAAGAAGTAGACTCACATATAGAGAACAGTGTAGTGGCTCAGTGGAGGGAAGGGGCAATATGGGGTGGGAGAGTGGGAGATACAAACTGTTGGGTGTAAGAGAGGCTCAAGGATGTATTGTATAACATGGGGAGTATAGCCAATATTTTGTAATAACTGTAAATGGAAAGTAACCTTTTAAAATTGTATAAAAAAATTTAAATATTAAAAAAGGAAGTGTGTGTGTGTTAGTAAATCATTGATTACACTTTTTTTAAGAGTATGTGATCTTAAAATAGATGTTATGCTTTGTAAATGTTTGATAAACCATAACTAAAAAGTCACCTAATGGTTAAAGGCATAAGCTTTGAAGTTGGAAAGGGGTGGGTTCAAATCCAAATGCCACTACTTACTACTTATGTGACATGAGAGCTTCTTGAACATTCCCAAGGCCATCTCATTACTGGAATCATAACCTACTTCATAGGATTGTTGTGAAGATTAAATAAGATAATATATGTAAAGTACCCAGCACATAGCATGACCTCAGTAAATGATACCTATTCCTTTTCTTAATAATTACTGAATATGTGGCAAACTTGTGAAGCAGGAGGATTTCCTTCCTGTTTCACATGAGGTCCCCTGATACCTGGTCCCCAAATCTCTTCCTAGCCTTCACTCTCATCGTTCCATCTTTCACATCTTATTCTCCAGTAACACTGAACTTCTTTGTAATTCATACCCAGCCCCCTGCACACATGCTGTTGTCACCTCCAGGCCTCTGTGTTCTCCTCTCTCCATGTAGAGTGCCCTTCCCTCCTTCCAGAGCTGACCCCTTCTCCACACTCCCACAGCAGTGCTTCCCCCCAACACACCAGGCCTCCATTGTCATTCCCAGATTGTGCTGTTTTTGTCTGTTTATGTCTCTGTTTTGCCAACTAGACCATGAGTTCTTTGGTACTTGGGCTGTGTCTTACTTACCTCTGAATCCCCACTCACCCCATACTTGGCACAGGGCGAGCAGAGAGTGACTGTTGATGACTCCATCAGAGAAGGTATCCCTTTTTTCCCCCTTTCTATTCCACCCTGTCTGTAAGTGGGTCCCCTTCTGCTCACTGGGTTTATATAAGAACGTTTTGCTACTTGGGAGTCTCTCCATCCAACACAGCATATGTGAGCAGAGGGAGGCTTCACAGAGAGGAGCCAAGAAGGCCCTGACCAGTCAGCCTTTTCAGGAAGGTATGCTATATGTCAATACACGCTGGACTTGTGTGCAAATACACAACAGCTTTCTGAACTCTATCTCAGAACTATCTAGATTTTCTTCTAAGTTATATTTGCTCTTGATCAGCCTGGATATAGTATGCAAAGCTGTACTGAATTATTAACAATACTGCTTGCTAGCAAGGACTACAACAAGGGAAATGTCAAGGGGACAAACTCTGGAGTTTAATGGTGCCAAATGCCAAGAAGGAAATACTTCCACCAGGGCCTTGTCCCAAGGTTATGCACAAAGATAAAAGAATTCAGGCAAGTGTAGAAGCAAAAGGCCCCTGCAGTTCTCAAAACACAAATTAAATAAACATTTATGAAGCTAATATATTTTGTTATAATGTTTAACATAAAATAATTATAAACAAGAGGGAAAATCATAAACACTGTAATTAAAAAACAATTCAGTCGGCTATAAGTCTACATAATGCATATGAAATTTCATATTCTACTACCTCCTCTGGCTTTTAACCAAGAACATTAAAAAAAAAGACAATGAAGAAGAAAAAGGGAAATTAATGCATCTAAACGACTGGCTTTTTTGAGATAAACAGTCTTGAACAGTCTGTGAGAACACAGGGACCATACCCTCAGCTTTGCTGGCCCAGTCAGTGACCTTGCAACCCCTCTTTCCTGTCTTATCTTGGGATCCTGTCAGGAGGCAGGGATATAGATCGGTTTTGGCTTTCTGCGTCTTACAGCAGAGAGAGTACTGTCCTCCTTCCATTTCTGAAAATTGCCGGGCCCCTTGTAAGATCTATAGAGCCTTGGAAACAGGAGTTTGTTAACTGTCCTTTGCTCCTCATCATGGGGGTGATACTTGTGGCACACGGAGGGAATGTTAAATCTATGAAAGCCCGATCTCCAGAGACTCAGATAAGTGGAGTGGCACTAGAAAGAGAGTGGCTGTGCCCTGACTGGTATCCAGATGTACAGCCTGGCCAACGAGCCCTCTTAGCTAGAGGATCTGCCTCTTTTAACCTCGTGCTCTCAGGACGAGTGCAGTGTGAATCCCACTAGGGGGCACCTCTAACGTCTCTGCCAAGATCTGACTCAGGCAAGAAACGTTCCACTTTGTGAGCACAAGATGGCAGTATGTACTGGTCTATCGCAAGGGCCATGGCCTTGTGAAAGCGAGCTGAAAGAAGGGTGGGGAAGTGCTGACTGCAATCCATTTGAGTTTTAAGTGAAAACTGAACATTAGGAATATTTTGAATTTTTCTCAGAAACCAATAATTACTGAATTCTATGTATACAAACTATTTCAAGTCTCCAAGTCCTGAGACACTTCAGAACCCTACCACTTACATATACACGGCTGGGGTTAGACCTGCCCGCTTTCCACAAATCTGCCTGCTTTCCACAAATGTGCCCTTTCACCTCAGCTCGGCTCCAGGGGCACTTTTCCCTCAGAGCCAAGAACCCCTCAGGCCAAGGTTTCAGGACACTCTGCAGCATCCATGAACAACCAATCACTACACTCCTCCAAAAGGTAAGGATAGAGATCACCAAAGATGGTAGGTAGGACTTCCCTGGTGGCTCAGACGGTTAAGCGTCTGTCTACAATGTGGGAGACCCGGGTTCGATCCCTGCGTAGGGAAGATCACCTGGAGAGGGAAATGGCAATCCACTCCAGTACTATTGCCTGGAAAATCCCATGGACAGAGGAGCCTGGTAGGCTACAGTCCACGGGGTCGCAAAGAGTCAGACATGACTGAGCGACTTCACTTCACAAGGTGGTAGGTGGGGAGCAAAAAACTGCAAGTTTGGAAAAATTGGGGAAGCTAAGTGAAATAGGGAGGATGAGACAAAACTAAGGAGAATGAGGGGGTGTGGAAGTGAGGGGAGCATGGGGGGAATAAAATGAGGGAAAGGAAAGGAGAAAGAAAGAAACCGAGAGGAGTAAAAGGAATGGCAGAGAAAAATCCTAAATAAGGAAATCCAGGAAAGGGGGGAAAAAGGAATAAGAAAGGGGGCAAGAAAGAAAGGGCCGAAAGGAGTAAAGAAAGAGGAAAAAAAAATAAATGAGAGAAAGAGGGGCAAAGGAACAGAAAAATAAATATGAGAGAAAGAATGGAAGAAGAAGGGCAAAGAGAAGCAAGGTGTGGGGGTGGGGAGTGCAGACAGAGGGAGAACTACTAACGGAATGGCATTCCAGGAAGCTGGAGCAGAGACCATCTCAGATGGGGTTCAGGGAAGACATAGGAGAGAGCAATTGAGGGGAAAGGGGGAAAGGAATGAAGAGAGAAGAAACGGACAGAAACCGAGGAGCGGTTGAGCGTACGTCTGTGAGTTTTGTTGCAGGCGCGTGTCGATTACCCCCGAGGCGCGCACGGCGCCCTCGGACACCCAGCAGGGGCCACGCGCTCTCTGCACCTCACCCCACCCCCACCCCGCTTCTCGAAGGCGGCGTCTCTCCTGTAGGGGGACCCGTCCGCGGTGGGACCAGGCACATTGGTCCGCCCGTTGAGCTCGAGACCGGGGGTGGCGCGGCGGCTCTCGGGGATTCCTGGCCCAAGATGCGCCAGAAGCCGCAAGACAGCCCGAGCCAAAGCGCGGCGGGGCTCACGGAAGGAGGCCGAGCGGGGCCGGGCTCCCGGGAGAACGGCAGAAGGTGCGGGCGGCCCTGCGGGTGCTGGGGCAAGATGGGGGCGGAAGCCCGGTGGGAGCGGAGCGGGGGAGGGGGCACAGTACCGTGCCGCCGGCCTCCGGGCGCGCGCGGGAGAAGCGGCGGCGGCCCCGCGTGGTCGGCCGGCCCCCCGGCGGGTCATTTGCATGCTGTCACGGCCCCGCGCGGACTCCCGGGCGCGCGGTTCGCTCGCTCGCTCACTCGCGCTCGGCTTCTGCCACCGCTCCGCCGGCGCAGCCCCGGAGAGCCTGAGAGCCGGCGAGTCCCCGAGCTGGCGAAGGAGGGAGGGAACCCGAGAGGGAAGGAGCGAGGGCGCGCCCCGGCTCTCTGTCGGCCCCGCCGCCCGCCCTTCCTGCTACCCCAGGTCCGCCCCCGGCCCCCGCTGTCACACTTGGGAAACTTGGGACGGCGCGGGGGCCGCGTGCGGCACCTCGGGGTGGGGGTGGGGGGCGGCCCTGGCCTGAAGAGGCGGAGGAGGAGGAGGGGGGCGGAGAGGAGGAGGAAGAGGAGGAAGTGAGCCCGAAGGATCCGCTCAGAGCTGTTTGTCCAGCTGTTTCTATTCGCACCCCGAGCGGCGCAGCCAAGAGGGGGCCGAGCCGACGGTGGCCGGCTTTTGACGCTCAATTCCAACTCTTCTTCTCCTCTCAGCTTGTCTGTCCCAGACACCCTGGAGTCTCCTCCGGCCGGCCCGGCGGGCGCGCACCTGCCAACTGCCCCTGACCTCCCGGGCCAGGCGGCCCCCGAGCCGGAGAACATGGCCCAGCCCAAGTCCGACTGCCGCTCACCTGTCGGCCTCGACTGCTGCAACTGCTGCCTGGACCTGGCCCACCGGAGCGGGCTCCAGCGCGACAACGGCGGGGACAACAACTCGGGCAGCCCCACCGTGAGCAACTTTCGGCAGCTGCAGGAGAAGCTGGTCTTCGAGAACCTCAACACTGACAAGATCAATAGCATAATGCGGCAGGATTCGCTAGAGCCTGTACTGCGGGACCCCTGCTACCTGATCAACGAGGGCATCTGCAACCGCAACATCGACCAGACCATGCTTTCCATTCTGCTCTTCTTCCACAGGTGGGTGGCGGGGCACGCGCGGGTGGGCACCTGGTCCCGGCTGCCTCGCACCTGCCTGGGCTGAATGCGCCCCCTCTGGAAGGCCGAGAGGGGCACTGGAGGTTTGGGCGCCCGGGACCGCCACAACCCGATCCAGGAGGCTACCTGGATTCCTGTGTGGCTGAGGGGAGGCCTGGCAGGTGGGAGCCCTGTTTGGAAAGGTGCCTGCGGAGGCTTTGCTGGGGAAATGCTGGAGCCCAGAAGATGGACAGAGCGACAGAGTGGTAGATGCTTTGGGGATAGCCGGCGGCACTTTCTACCCAAATGCCTACATTTCTGTGGCCACTTTGGAGAGTCTGCCATGGGATGCTCTTGGGACCTGACTTCCACGCTTATCAAAAGTCCATTTCCAAACAGGCAAACTTGAGCAGAAATTGCAAGGGCTTTTAAATTACTGAGTGGCCCTGACTGGAAATAGGGGCAAGCAAATTGTCCCGACAGATTCAGCTGCTATGTGTGCAGGTGTGGGGGAGGACGGGGAATAAGAAAAATTAGAGACTGTGAGAATTTCTTGAAACTCTGGATAGAGGGACCCCTCCCCATACATGATCCACCATGGATCATAGCCTTCCATTTCCAGTGACAGCTAAAAGCAGCCCCAAAGAGCATCCCAGGACAGGAGGGTGGATGAGTCCATGTCATGGCAAACCTGTTGTTGGAGTGCAGGTCAGACTTTCTAGAAATCCTGCTGAAGGGCAAGAAAGGGAGAGTGGAGGAGAAAAACACAATGGGAAGACCAAAGGTGGCTGCAGTCTTCCAGTCTGAGGCACTCTGGTAAGAGCCGGTCTTGGGGAGACAACTGCAGCAATTTTGAGGCAGGAGAGGCAACTTTAGGAAACTCACCTGTGGGTTTGGTGTTCTTAGAGCCATAGGAATGAGGCACTGGTGTGTGTGTGTGTGTGTGCACGCGCGTGGGGGTGGATGGGTGGGTTTTCTTCTTCAAGGTCACAGGTTACGTAAGAGAAAGAGAAACCCTCTGTGGGAGACCTCGGTTGTAGTACAAGTTATGTGTCTAGTTCCCTGTGTTGTGACATAGACAAGGTCTATGTCTCTAGACCCTGAGCAAGTTGCTTGACCTCTCTGGTCTCTAAGCTTCCTTCTAGTTCTGAGATTCCAAGTCATGGGCAGGTAATGTGTTCAGACAAGGTAATAAGTAATTTTGGGCTTCCACAGAGTAATTGAATAATTTGATGGTTTGTCGGTGAGACACAAATAGGAAATTTTAAAAGCCATTGAGCTGGGCAAGAACTACCTCACTTAGTGCTCAGCCCAGGTTAGTTTCCACAGTCCCAGAAGTTCCAGGAGGGGACAAGCAAGGCTGCCGACTTCGTTAGCATTATTATAACATTATTTTCCACGCCATCAAAGCCCTTTCTCATCTATTATTTCGCTTTAGGCATCAATTTATCTCATTGTCTCTAAGAAACCAGGCTGAGTTTCCAGGGAATCTTCATTTCTGGTGAAAGATTACTACAAGTGTATTCAGACCACAGCCACTGCAACCCTGCCTAGCGAAAGCCCTAACAGGTTCCTAATAGTCTACTGAGCTTAGGGCTGTAGGTAGTGGGGGATGGGTGGCAGCGACACCTGGAAAGACAGCTCATAGCACTTGCACTCTTTCAACTGGGGGAGAATCTGCTCCAAAATGGCCTGATGAAACATAAGAGGGGACACTTCCTCAGTTCTGGGTCCTAGGTTGGAGGCCTGAGAGGGTCAGACATAAGTGAGTGAGATGTGAGGCTGAAAGTCTGAAATCAAAGTGTTCACTTGTGCCACACCTTGGGAGGCTTTCTGGTGGTCTGGATTTCTTGAAAACAGCAAGACCTCCTTTGTCACCTACTCTGTTGACACCTCTTGGTTCTTGGCAAAGCCTGGAAATGCTACCAGGTTGGGTTGGGGGCTGAGGGCTTTGGTGGAGGGAACAGGGCATATCATTGGGAAGTTGTCTCTGAGCACCCTGCCTCCCCTCCTGGGAACAGAGCAGCTCAAGCCCCCAGGCTGGGGAGTGACAGGGTCCTGTGGTAACCACTTTAACAGTTCCAGAAAGACAAACCATTCTGTCATTTGCCTTCACAACTGGGACCTTCGAGACTGGAGATTCTGAATTTGGTTGAAAGTTTGCCTACAATGACATGCTCATTGGCAAAATAGGAGGCCATTATTGCTGGTCATGGGGTTTCTCCAAAATCTAGGCTGGACAGTCTTCTGAGTGAAAATTTCCTCTTCCTACTTCATTTATTCCCTGGTTTTCTAGCTTCATACCACAGCCATCATTGTTACTTCTATTCCATTTAATTATTTGATACTTCAGATTCCTGCCTGAGTGTCTTTTTCCTCTAACTTGTCTCCTTCATGGCCATCTCTTCTGGAGAAGTGACTCTTTCTGCCTTTCCTCCTACAGCCCACTCCCCTGCTGCAAGGGCTCCTATATTCTTGGGAGGAAGCGTGGGGCAGATTCTTGATTTCTATCTGGTTTCTGCTTTGACCTGTCCCTGACTCTCAGCTTAGCTCTTGGTTTCCTTGGAACACAAGAGTGTAAGCAATTTGAGGGTAGGGTGTGTTTTCCACTTACTTGGCTTTCCCTTGGCTTCTAATTATACTGCCAGTACTCAATAAAGGTTTTTTTGGGGCTAGATGACTGCTTAATTGTTGGTGTGGTCCTATGTAAAGATTTTACAACTTTAATTGACTCTTGGAAAATTCTTATAAGGGTTTAAATATGATTTTTTTTCTGGTATGAACCACATGCAGTAACTCTGATAGCCTGGTAGAAGCCCTGATGAATAGTGTTGTGTATATATGTATGAATCAGTGGTAATGGGCATGTAGCTCATTGGTGTATAAATAGTCCCTCTAAACTACTTGTTGGGGGGAGATGTGCTTTATACACCAGCTCTTCAATCTTGTGTTAGGTAATTAATAACTATAATAGATTAATAGCTAAACATCTACTGAGTGTTTACATTGTGTGCTAAGCATTATATCTGCATAGCCTCATTTAATTTTACACCAACCCAATGAAATGGGTACTGTTATCACCATTCTTCATTTTTTTTTTTAATTTTACTTTATTTTTTAACTTTAGAATATTGTATTGGTTTTGCCGTATATCAACATGAATCCGCCACAGGTATACATGTGTTCCCCATCCTGAACCCTCCTCCCTCCTCCCTGTGGTACATTCTTCATTTTTTAATGAAGGAAATTAAGGCTGGAGAAAATTAAATAACTTTCTTGATGCCTTACAATGAAGAGCAGAGCCAAGACTCCACCTCAGATCAGTAGGACACTAAAGAATTGTCGATGAAGGAAGAATTGTTAAGCAGAAGCAAATATTAGCCCATAAACTAATCAAATGGTTAAAATGTCCTAATTAGGTCAGGTGACCAACCATCCCAGGACTTTCCACCAACACAGGACTTTCAGTGCTCAAACAGGGACAGTCCCAGGGAAACTGGGATGATTGGTCAATCTATTATATTGTATTATTTGTTGAAAATGCTTCTAAAACTGGAAAACCTAAGAGGCAGATAGAATATGCTGGGCAAAGAGCTAATTTTTTTTCAATTGAAATGCAGCCTATTAAAAAATTTGCAAAGTTGAAATTTGAGGGGCCTTAATTCTCTGATCTAGGCTTCTATGGTGGCTCATTGGTAAAGAATTCACCTGCCAATGCAGGAGACATGGGTTCATTTCCTGGGTCGGGAAGATCCCCTGGAGAAGGAAGTGGCAACCCACTCCAGTATTCTTGCCTGGAGAATCCCGTGGACAGAGGAGCCTGGCAGGCTACAGTCCATGAGGTCACAAAAGAGTTGGACACAACTTAGTGACTAAACAACAACAAATTCTCTGATCAGTTAAGTATAGCAAGCTGAAAGGGGAGCTTTTGCCATATTCTGTTGTTGTCATTGTTGTAATCTCAAATTTATTTCTAAGATTTTATCCAGAACTACTTAATCAGCTCTATTCTTCAGCTCCCCAGTACCCCAGCCAGTGTGATTTGAGCTACTTTGAATCTGAGTTCTCCTGCAGCTCTGAGAGCCCTTGGACTCTACCTTTAAGCTTCTGCGCCGGCAACAACTGGTCCCCACTTAGATGCTCAGAAAATAATAGCAAGATTTCTAGTTGTTTTACGTGTGTTAATTCTTTTAACCTTCCCTATTGATGTGATATATAGTAGTAAAGGGAAAGATGTGGATTCAGAGATCAAGCTTCCGAGAAAAATTTGCATAAAAATTATTTGTGCTTCTCTGAGTCTTCAAAGTAATGATTTCATAAATGTATATTCCTGAACCTGATTTCTGAGGAAAACATTCAGAAAACTAAGATCATGGCATCCGGTCCCATCACTTCATGGGAAATAGATGGGGAAACAGTGGAAACAGTGTCAGACTTTATTTTTTTGGGCTCCACAATCACTGCAGATGGTGACTGCAGCCATGAAATTAAAAGACGCTTACTCCTTGGAAGGAAAGTTATGACCAACCTAGATAGCATATTCAAAAGCAGAGACATTACTTTGCCAACAAAGGTTAGTCTAGTCAAGGCTATGGTTTTTCCAGTGGTCATGTATGGATGTGAGAGTTGGACTGTAAAGAAAGCTAAGTGCTGAAGAACTGATGATTTTGAACTATGGTGTTGGAGAAGACTCTTGAGAGTCCCTTGGACTGCAAGGAGATCCAATCAGTCCATTCTGAAGGAGATCAGCCCTAGGATTTCTTTGGAAGGAATGATGCTAAAGCTGAAGCTCCAGTACTTTGGCCACCTCATGGGAAGAGTTGACTCATTGGAAAAGACTGTGATGCTGGGAGGGATTGGGGGCAGGAGGAGAAGGGGACGACAGAGGATGAGATGGCTGGATGGCATCACTGACTCGATGGACATGAGTCTGAGTGAACTCCGGGAGTTGGTGATGGACAGGGAGGCCTGGCGTGCTGTGATTCATGGGGTCGCAGAGTTGGACCCGACTGAGTGACTGAACTGAACTGAGAGGATCTGGGGGGCAAAACTCTCCCACCTGCTTGCTGTAGAGCTTAATTTTATACTCTAAGATCAGTTTTCTGTCCTTGCAATCCAAAGTTCCTATTCCATAGTGCAGCAGTACTTGGGCCACACCACAAGAAATTCTGATTTAGAGGTTGCAACCGTTTCTCAACTAATTTTGCCATTTGATTTTGAGGATGGTGTACTTTGCTGGGAAAAGGTTTTGAGTTTCTATGTGCTTAAGTCTGTTATTCTTTGCCTTTGTGAGCTTTGCTTTTGGTATCAACCTCTGAAAGTCCTTTCCTAGCCCAGGGTAATTTAAAATAACTTTTTCCTTAGTGCCTAGTAGTCTGACAAAGAATAGGCACCTTGAATTAGGACACATTGTCTGTTGAAAACACAAATGCATTTGTAGACGTAACATTCATGGTTTGTATACCTCATGAGAGCCCTGATGTGTTAGAAATTGTCTTTTTGCTGAGACACAGATGTGAATTCCATGTGCTCAGAGGCTTTGGGTGGTGAGTGACCCTGCTGCTCTACCAGCAACTACTATATATACTACATATGTGAGTATATGTTATATATGTATAAAAAGAATATGTATATATTAGGTATATCCATATATACCATTAACATATTTATAACATAAAATTTGTCATTTTAACCATTTTTAAGTGTGCAAGTCAGTGGTATTAAGTATATTCACAATGGTGCAGTCAGCAATATTACCCATTCCAGAACTTTGGCACCATCCCAAATAGAAACTCTGTACCTATTTAGTACCTTCCCTGATGGCTCAGGTGGTAAAGAATCTGCCTGTAATGCAGGAGACCCAGGTTTGATCCCTGGGTCCAGAAGATCCCCTGGCGAAGGAAATGGCTACCCACTCCAGTATTCTTGCCTGGAGAATTCCATGGACAGAGGAGCCTGGTGGGCTACAGCCCATGAGGTGGCAAAGAGTCAGACATGACTGAATGACTGACTCTTCATTTCATTAAGCAGTAACTCCCTGTTCTCTCCCTCCAGTCCTTGGTAACTTCCGTTCTTCTATCTCAGGAATTTGCCTATTTGAGGTATTTTGTATGAGTAGAATTATACAAAATGTGGCCTTTTGTATAGTTTCATTCACTTGAGGCAATGTTTTCAAGGTCTATCCATTTATCAGCACTTACTTCCTGTTTATGAGTGAATGACATTCCTTTGTTGGATACACCACATTTTGTGTCATCCATTTCATTTGTTCACAAACTTCGGTTCTTTCCACCTGCTTGATCTGGTGAAGTATGTTGCTTTGGACATTGGTGTCCAGGTATCTTTTTGAGCTCCTGTCAATTCTTTCAGGTCTCTACCTAGGAGTGGAGTTGCCCAGAACCTACTTTTCAACCCAATTTTGTAGTCCTTTTCTCATAGTCAATTCATTCAAGTGTAGTAATGCCCATGAAAAGAGCAAATGTCTATTTCTTTGGGGAGAAGGCCTCCCTCCCTGAGTCAGCTGCTAGTGCTAGTGATTACAATGAAAGAAAGCCAAGAAGTTTAACCAAATGATAAAAGTTTTATGAGGGAAATGATGTGCTTTCAGGATGCTCATAAATTAGGGACTGGAAAAAGTTTGAGTGTGTCTCTCTCATGAATGGGCAGGGTCTACCCAGGTTTGCTACCCAAGATTTCCTTTTTAAAAGAGTAACATGTAAATGTTTTACTCACCATTGACCACCTTGTGTGGATTTGTTTATCAGAACTTCCTTTGGGGGTGACAGCTCATTGGGAATAGGGTTCTATGGGAATGGAACCTATGAAAGCCAAGTTTGGAGAAGAGAAGTAGAGAGATGGGGCCAGAGTCCTTGAAAGGTCTGCTGCAATGTGGGGCTCTGGGCAGCACGGAGCTCGAGAGGTCTGGATGGAAGATTCGTGCTCTTCAAGAAAAGTGACAAGAACAGAACACAAATTCCACCTCCTCCTCCTCCTCAGTCTTGCCAGGAATGGGCCCATGTGAGCCCACACCTCAGAAAATAACTCTTTCCAGGGTGACCTTATTTTCCCTCCTCGCCTGAAGAGAAGGTTAACAATCCTGCTTATATTTGCACTTCCAGATAAACTAACAAGCTCTCAATTCCAGGTAGAGCTTTGGCTCCTTTCCATAACAGGTCATGAAGGCCAGGAAGTCTGGGTAAACGGAGATGGATGTGTCTGGCCAAGGCTGCCAGGGTCTCTGGGTCCCCTGAGTGGTGGAGCCCAGCAGAGCACTTGCCTGTGCCTTGTGGGCTGGTTGAGAGGAATAAGGTCAGCCATGTCTTTAGCTTGGAGGTAGCCATTGCGTCGTGTTTGCGCATCACGATTATGCTCTTACCTGAACTTTCTCCTCTTATGTAAGGGATCCCTCAAGATAACCACAGAGCCATAATCTGCCATGACTGGCTGGGTTTACATAACAAATTGGTTGGTGTCATGCAGTAGTCTCGCTAGCCCTGGAGAAGCCAATGTGCTGAGTGGGCCTGAAGCTTGGGCCCATTTGGTGGGGCACTCAGTGTGCTCAGTGCACTCAAGAGAGAGCATTCCTTGACCACAGGGGTCAAAAAAGACGAAATTTCTCTTTTAGATGAAGAAGGCAATAATGGCCCAGGACATGTTGTGCTGTCCCATTGCCTGCAATAATGGGACAAGGGTTAGGGCTTCGCTTGGGGCCATGGGTTTAGCAGAGCAGGACCCTGTGGACTAATGGGATCTCTGTGAAGGCTGAAGGCTAGATCTCAGCCTCAAAGCAGGTTTGATGAGGAGTCAGCGTGGGGAAATGGCTTATGGAAGCCACCACATACCCATGCCAAAATCCATTTTAGCTAAGGAGTCACAGTGGGGATAAGATGGGAGGAGTCTAGAAAATAAGCTTTTTCAAATGCTAATCTGGGCAGGAGGGAGTCTTTTCATGGGGCAAAGCTAATTCACTTGTACCTTCTACCTGGAAATCTCTGCCCCAAAGTGGCTGTTGCCCTATGGGAAACAGTTTGTGAGGTGTGAGATCCCAGCCAGCTTGGAGACTGACTGGGAGGCTTCCCATTGTGCAGCACTAGCCCGAGGGGAAACCAGAGCCCTAAGCTGCTTGGTCAGTGATGCCCCAGGCATGCGATCAGCCTTCCTCCCCTGGGAACCACTTTCCTCAAATAGGCCCAGCCTGAAATCAGGCCCCTGCCTGTGAACAAAGCCCCACAGGGACCTTCCCCATCCTTCCTAGAAGGAAGAATTTACTCACGAAACAGCCTTGGTTATTCAGCCTACTTCCTCTTGTCTTCTCTTCAGGGGAGATGGAGAGCAGCTGCTCACAACGCAGGGTCTGGCTGGGATTCCCACTCAGCTTTGTAGGCCAGTGATTGGCTATAGCTATCCCTGAGGAAGAAGGGGGTGAGAAGTGAGAGGAAGGGAAGTGGTTCCAGCAGCTCCTTCCTGGCTTACCCCCTCTCCCCCCACACACAAACACACACCTCCCTTTTAGCCTCACTCCCAGGCTAGGCTGGGCCTGGGCCAGCCTGAGGTCCCTGACTCATATCTCTCGTAGTCCCTTATGTAACAGAGCCAGGTTACTGAGGCATCAAGCTTCTGCTTGCTCAGTGGCAGGCTTCCCTGGGGCCAGGCATTCAGAAGCCTGCTGGGGGTCTAAGTAGAGCTCACTACACTTCCAAAGGAAAAGCCTACCCTGCCTAGTGTCAGGCCAAGAGTCTGCTCAGAGGCAAGTGCCAGGTGGTGAAGGTGATTCCCCCCTGAGGCCCCCACACTGCAGCACATGTAAGCAAGGCAGGTGAGATGCTATGGACTTAAGCGTGGTTTGGGGTGTTCTTGAGGGTTGGCATCTCCTGCTGTCACCTGATGGTACAGTGCTGAAGTCAGCCTGGTGCATTGGAGGTGGGGGATGCAGAACAGGTGTCAGAAGTTCTTCTTCCTTTTGTATCTGCTTGTTGGGTCAGGTACTGTTCTGGGGACTTTAGGGAGATGGGTTTAGTGGAAGCTGAGAGGCCCAATCCATTCTTCACAAAGTCTCAAAGTCCCCAGGCTGGCCTGAATTCACAGTGATACCTAGTTCACTTCCTGCTGCTGCTGCTGCTGCTAAGTCGCTTCAGCCATGTCCAACTCTGTGCGACCCCATAGACGGCAGCCCACCAGGCTCCCCCGTCCCTGGGATTCTCCAGGCAAGAACACTGGAGTGGGTTGCCATTTCCTTCTCTAATGCATGAAAGTGAAAAGTGAAAGTGAAGTCGCTCAGTCGTGTCCGACTCCTAGCGACCCCATGGACTGGAGCCTACCAGGCTCCTCCATCCATGGGATTTGCCAGGCAAGAGTACTGGAGTGGGGTGCCATTGCCTTCTCTGAGTTCACTTCCTAGCCTTTTCAGAAAATGGCATTACTGGTTTGGTGCAACTGAGCCCCCAGTGAAATGGGACTTGCTAAATTCTATGACATATTTCTCTGATAAACTCACAGGAATATCTACAACACAGAATAGCCCCATCAATCTAATAGTCCACTGGCTCAAAGTTTCTGTCTAAACCAATAGGTCCTCTTCTCTTTCCTTGTCTCCACCCAGCCTGTCACACTGTGTTGTCAGTGGGTAAATGGCTCACAGGCCGAGTGTAGTGGGGGACTCTGCCCTCCTGTCCAAGGAAAGGAGGAAGAAACAGGGAGGTAAAGTCAAAAGGTAGCACAGGAATTACTGACAGGTGTGATTTGTATGCAAATCTCAGACAAGCCCAGGACCACCATCTCGGGGCTCAGGAGAGCTGGGCTCCCCAAGTTCCCTGAATCCAATGACAGTTAGGGGCGGGAACTGAGGCAGAGGTGCAGGACTCCCCTTCCTTGAGGCCCCTCCCAGGCCTCCAGCCCCTCACTTCTCTCTATCCCTCACCCTTTCAGTTCATAGTCAGTTGCAGTAAAAAAAAAAAAAAAAAAAAAAACAAAAAGAAACAAAGAAAAAGGAATAAGATAAACCTGGCCCCATCCTAATGCACTAAACTCTGCTTCCCCAGGTGCACAGGAAAATGAACCACGGCAGTGCCTCATTAGACCTTGTACTGAGCGGCCAAGTACTTCAGTTAATCAATCCATCATTTATCGACCACGGGTCTGCTATTTACCCAGCACCTACTGCAGATTTATTGAATGCCTGCCCCGTTAGGCATGGTGGAGGGGTAGAGGAGGGAGGCGGCAGGACCAAAGCGGTTGCAGCGGAGCCACCAGCCACTGCAGGCTAAGCTGGCGCTTCTGCTTCTTGAGGGAAAGGCCTCAAGCTTACTGTTTCTGGATCTGCAAGCCCAAAATTTAGGCAGCGCCAAAGCAAACTAGGAAGGGAGAGTCTCTTTATGGCAGCAGCTTCCAGCAGGGCCTTAAAGAATGGCCCGTGGGAAGAGCTGTGAGGCTGTCTGGTTGGGAGGGGAAAGGGGCACCTTGCCTGTCCATCAAGGGTCATGGGTCAGAAGGAGCTGGCTGGGATGGGGACAGCAAGGAACACTTTCCATGTATGAGAGGCCTGCTCTGGCCCTCCTCTTGTGGCCCCTCTCTGAGTCGGAGCAAGCATCCCTTCAGGGGCCTAGCTAGTCTGGGGTAGGTGGAGGCCTTCAGGGCCCAAGAGCAGAAAGGCACCCCTCAAGGATGCTTGCAGAAAGCCAATCAGAACCAAGAAGGCTAAGCGTGGGAGTGCAGTTGACAGTGGGTGCCAGAGGAGTCTGGGGGTATGGCTTCACATCTGTGGATCTCTGGCCTCAGTCTCCACCAGGCCCCTTCTGAAGGGGATAACAGAACCAGGATCATTTCAAGGCGCTGCCCTGAGAATACATATGTAGTGTAGTAGTGTTAATTGCTCAGTCGTGCCTGACTCTTGGCGACCACATGGATTTAGCCCACTAGGCTCCCCTGTCCATGGGATTCTCCAGGCAAGAGTACTGGAGTGGGTTGTCATTCCCCTCTCCAGGGGATCTTCCCAACTCAGGGATTGAACCCAGGTCTCCTGCATTTCGGGCAGATTCTTTACTAGCTAAGCTATCAGGGAAGCCCAAGAATACACACACACACACTGCTCACCCAAATCTCTCTGGAAAAAAGTTCCTGATGGCCCCACAGGGTATCATTTTAGCTTATTTGTATCAATACCTTGGTCAAACCCTTCCTTCCCAGATGCCATATAAATGAAGGTCCTGGGGTTGGGCTGAGGAAGGAGGGAAGTCTCAAGCTGACAGGAAAGGAAAGGCAGCTGGAGTAGCAAAAAGGAAGCAGCCTTGGGTCATCTGGGGAAGCAGATTGCTGCTTATGGTCAGCACCTTGCTTTCTGGGGCCCTCGCACCAAGCTAAATGTCCTGGGCATGCATGCCCACACACTTTCCTATCAGTGCTCTGGGAAATTCACATTTAGGTTCATGAGCAGATTCAGTCAACAACAAATATTTCTCTCATGCCTTCCATGTGACAGGCTAACTGTTCAGTTCAGTTCAGTCGCTCAGTCGACTTTGACTCTTTGTGACCCCATGAATCACAGCACGCCAGGCCTCCCTGTCCATCACCAACTCCCAGAGTTTACTCAGACTCATGTCCATCGAGTCGGTGATGCCATCCAGCCATCTCATCCTCTGTCGTCCCCTTTTCCTCCTGCCCCCAATCCCTCCCAGCATCAGGGTCTTTCCCAATGAGTCAACTCTTCGCATGAGATGGCCAAAGTATTGGAGTTTCAGCTTAGCCCTTCCAATGAACACCCAGGACTGATCTCCTTTAGAATGGACTGGTTGGATCTCCTTGCAGTCCAAGGGACTCCCAAGAGTCTTCTCCAACACCACAGTTCAAAAGCATCAATTCTTTGGCGCTCAGCTTTCTTCACAGTCCAACTCTCAGATCTATACATGACCACTGTTAGGCACTGGGAATAGAGTGGGGAACTCACAAAAAGCATGGCCACAGCCATCATGGAATAAGAGTAAAGAGATGAACATTAACCAAAATAACCACACCAATGAATCTATACTTACAAAGAAGTGCCAAGAGGGATAAGGAATAAGCTCCTCCCTGAGAGTGTAACAAAGTATCAGACAAGGCTTCCTGAGGAAGTGATATTGAGCTAAAGAAATGAATCTCTATGGCTGAAATTCTAATCATCAGACCCAACCCTAAGGAGATATGTTTAGACAGAGGCTTTCTCAGAAACCCCTGAAGTCATGCCATAGCTACTCACACTCTTGGAAATATTTCTAGGCTATAAGTGGCCAGCAGGTCCAAAAGGGGAGGTCTGACAACATTCTGACAGGAGGAAGAGATGGGGGTTGAAGCCCACAGGGCAGCCAGTACTTAATGTCATCTTTCACTAAAAATAGTCCATGACGGTATGGAAATGCGTAAAGGCTGGCCCTGGGGACCAGTGATAAAGCCTATGGTGGAGGAAAATTTGTTTTTGTAAATTATTTACTGTAAAGAAAAAAAGAACCACAGAGGGTCATCGGGCTTTTACTTTCCCTTTGCAGGCCTCCTTCTAAGTTGTGAATGCTTCTCATTGTACAGTGGCTGTGGGGACAAAGCTTCAGGCTGCATTCGTTTCTGGGGCCCCAGGGTTAAATTTTCTGGGGTGCAAATGTCAGATAATTTGTCCAGGCTGAAAAACAGTCTGAATGCAGAAGGGAAGAGAAGCTTGCTTAGCCAACTGGCTAACGCCTGGGACTTCAGGGAGCTGTGGGGCCAAACTAAAGGAGCCAAGATGATTGACTGAAGAGGAGCATAAGAATGGGCCAGACGGTGGTCAAAGAGAGGTTGATCTTCAAAAATAAGAAAGTCACAACTCAGAGATGGTGACTAGCCATTTCCAAACCACACTAGAAACAGAACGAGAGGAAATAGGCCTCTACTGTAGCATGAAGAACTGTGATTAGATAACAGAAAGAACTTCCTGACTACCAGCATGCAGAGAAGCTAGACAGAATTACCAAGGGATGTTACATAAAATACAAACACGGGGAAGGTGGTGACTAGTGATAAAGAACTGAATAAAAGTATGAGAGTGCTCGTAATAAGGATCATGGACAGAAGGGGTCAGACAGGTGGGGAAAGCAAAGGCATCAGATGCAGGCGCTTATAAGGAAAAGAAAAGTGCATGTGTGAGAGATGAATGTTTTTTGGAAAATACTTTCATAATAGAAACACGTATGATATTTCCATTGGAAATGGAAGTGAAGTGAAGTGAAAGTCGCTCAGTCATGTCTGACTCTTTGTGACCCCATGGACTATACAGTCCATAGAATTCTCCAGGCCAGAATACTGAAGTGGGTAGCCTTTCCCTTCTCCAGGGGATCTTCCTAACCTAGGAAATCAAACCTAGGTCTCCCGCAATTGCAGGTGGCTTTCTTACCAGCTGAGCCACAAGAGAAGCCCAAGAATACTGGAGTGGGTAGCCTATCCCTTCTCCAGGGGATCTTCCCGACCCAGGAATTGAACTGGGGTCTCCTGCATTGCAGGCGGATTCTTTACCAGCTCTTCTAGGACTGGAATCATGTGGGGGAACAGACTAAGGAGCTGTTAATTCCCCTCTGAATCTTTCAGCTTTCTTATCTCCTAGGCAGATTAGCTTCCGTGGGACATCCATCCTAATGGTTTAACAATTTTGGGGAGCATCTCAGTGTGGGAGGTCATTGAAATAAGACTGCACACCCCAGGTGCTTGGGGAAGAGGAGGATTTCTCCTTCCACACACACGTGAAAATCAGACACGGGGAGAAAGTGGCAGCCAACAAGCCAGGCAGGATCCCCGTGGCAGGAAATTTACCATCTAGTAGTGGAGACAGACATCAAGTAATAATTACACAAATAGCCATATCATTACAATTGATCATAATGAAGAAAAGGTGCAGGAAGCTGTGAGAACACTGGCTGAGCGGTGTTCTAATCCTTCCCACAGGATTAGAAAATTCACAAAAACAAAAGTCACCTTGTTAAAACCTTGGGCATTGTATCATTTATGTCTGTGAGGGATTCTTGCCCCAAATCAGTAGGAAGGAAAGTTCAAATGAACCCAGTCACTGCTAATACCTTAAGGTGTGGATTTTGAAGTTACTCTGGCTCAATGGGGGCCTCAGATAGGAGCAAACCCCCAAGGAAATTTTCTCATTGCCAAGATCAAGCAGCCATGATTTAGGCAGAGTGATTGTCTAAGGGCCCTAATGGCCTATCAGCTGAAAATCAAGATCAGAAAGACTTTGAAGAGCTCTTCACCTGCCAGATGAACAGAGCGAATGTCAGTGAAGAGAATAAAGAACTAATGCACTGAAAATTATACTCGAAACTAGCCCCCCGAAATGACCATGTCTCCAAAATGCTATGTCTTCAGCCACCTATTCAGATGTGGGTGGCTTTGCTGGTATATTCTAGTATTAACTGCAAGGTATGTCCATAGCTTTTGAATGCTGGGGAGCCAAGATCCTAGAGAGTCAGGGCCCCATTCTGTTTTTCCCAGTTTTTCTCCCCATAGGGTGGGAGGTGCTGGCCTTTGTGGGGAGCTGGGGTGAGCTTCTTCACCCTCAAAAGACCCTAGAGCAGCCACTGAGGAGTAGAGAAGGGCCTGACAGACTATGTGATGCTAGCAAGTGACTTCTTGACCTCAGTCTCCTCATTTAGAAAATGGCGGAAGTAAGAAAAGAAAAAGAAAATGGTGGAAGTGTGGTTGAGGGGTGGGGGTTAAGTGAGAGGACATTCCAGAAAGCACTCAGTGAAGAGAAGCCTACCTTATCATTAGGCAAATCATATGAAGAGCCAGAACAAAACCTTTTGGGACATGCTTTATCTCCCTCTTTCACCAGTCCCCTCACAGACCCCTCCCCTTGCTCCATCAATCACACAACCTGTCCTGCCCAAAGCCACCTAACACCTGCAGCCCAGTCTGGCAAGCTTTATATCTGTCAAGGCTTGCTCTCTGAACCTTCTTCATTCACACTCAGGTGTAAATGACTGACAAGGCTTCTAGTTTTCCTTCTGTTTGCGAGGGACAAACTTCTGGGAGCTTTGACATTTTTCCAGAGATTGAAACCTGAAGAGGCATGAGGGTACCCTACTGGCACTGCTGGCAAATGGAGAAGGATTTCAGAGGGCAGTGAGACTGGGGACTGCCTCTTCAAGACCTTGAACTTCTGTCTACCCAGTGTTGGGGGCTGGCACCTTCTGCCTTCACTTGCATCTTAGCCAGAGACACAGAGGCTCAGAACTGGTTGGGTTTCTGCAGTCATTCAGTCTGACCCTCACCCTTTACAAATGAGGAAACTGAGGCCCAGAGATGGGTGGGTGCCTGTCACAAGCCAAACGGCCAATTAGTGACCAGCTGAAAAGAGAAACCATGTCTCCTGATTCTCTAACCCAGTGGTCTTATGACTTCTCATCTCTAGATGGCTGTGCATATCCCATCCCAGTAGGTACACAGCATCTCCCTGCCAAGAGACCAGCTTTGGGTCTCCCTGATGCCTAAATGGTGGTTTTCTATTTGATTTTATTTAATGGAATTGACCAGTGGTTTGGGTGTTATGGAGTCCCAGCCCTGGAATTCTGCTTCTGTTCAGACTGGGGCTGCACGCCACAGCCACAGTCATGCAAGGGGGACAGAAAGGCTTGCTGTTCGGGTTGGAAAAGAAATAAGTTGCTGAAACATTGGTCTTTTTGAAAGTTCCAGCCACAGGGGCTGGCTGGCAGAGCCACTGTCTGGGCTCCCCTGGAGGATCCGGCCCTCCCCTTCAGTCTGAGAGTTAGTTTAGGAAGCTGGCCCGGCCTCAGCAGAAGATCCGGAGGGCAGCACTTGCCCCAGGAGCTCCAGCCTTCCCTCAGAGCCTGGGAGCCCCCTAAGGCACTCGGGGCCAGGAACTTCCTCCCGCCTCCACAACTGAGCCAGCCCAGGCTGGCCCCGAGGCTCCCTGAGCACTTTTTCTTCTGAGCCTGGGAAAGAGTTTGCAGTTGATCCTGCCCTAGCCCGGCAGCTATAGAGGGAGAGCTAGAGGGAGAGCTAGAGCATGAGAGGGAGGTACAGAGAGAGAGAGAAAGGAACCAACCCCAGCCAGGCAAGAGAGAGAGAGAAACCAACTCCAGTCAGGCAATCAAGATTTCCCTGGGCAACAGTGACAATGAAGGGCGAAAGGCTGGAAGAGCCTCAGCTCATGGAAGAGCCCCAGCTTGTAGAGGACCCCGAATTCATGGAGGAGGCACAGTTCCTGGAGGAGCTACAGCTTGAGGTTGTAGAAAGTGGGTCAGATTTGGACCCAGAAGATCTGGGTTCAAGTCCCGACTTTGCCACCAATCTGATGCTTGAGCTTGAGTAAGTAACTCCCTGCCCTTCTGTGGGCTGCTTTCCTACTTACAAAATGAGAGAGGGGAGAGAGAAAATGGGTTTATTGACTCTCTTCCAATTCAGATATTCTGGAAGATCACACCTCTAGCATCTTGTGTATAGATGGGATGTGTGGACACATGAATATGTCATTGAACCCCTGAAGGTTAGAAGGATGGGAGGAAGAGGGGATTCACATAAGCAAGAAAGGGAAAGGAGAAGATGGTAAATGTGTAAAAAGTCATAACTCCAAGAGAGGATCTAGGCTGAATAGAACATTAGGGTCCACTTTGAAAACTCAAGGATGATGGACTTGGAATGATTTAGTAACGAGAACCAAGGTGTTTGGGGGTGTGGTCAAGGTATAGTTGCTAATGAGTTCTCTGCCAAATGTCTCCCAGTGACCCCTTTAGCCCCAAAGCTCAGCTCCTCAACCCAGAATGAGTTTCTTCAGTTCTTCGTGTGTGTCTTTGGAGAAATTATCATTTGAACTAGCGGGATTTTCTGGTCTTGGATGTTTGCATCCCATCTAAAAGACTACCTAAGAAGAAGGACTAGACTGGTCCTTTGTCTTAGAAATCTGGTTTCTTGGTAAAGCCCCACTTTCACCAGAACCACCGCTGCATGACTCAATGCAGGGCCCTTTGAGAATTTGACTGCTGCTATAAATAGCTCCTCTCCCCCTCACTTATGCACAGATGAGCCACCAGAAACCAATCTGCTTGGTGAAAGTCAGTGTTTGGTACATTTCACTGCATTCTGATTCCTTCATAGTGGACCATCTCTCCCTGGATTATATGATGAGGGTCCATAGCCACAGTAGGTGACACTTCACTAACCAGAGAGTGCTCCTTACCGGGAGAGGCTTGAGAGCTCAGGGCTCCCTACATGGCAGATCTTCTCCAATGTCCTCTGCCAACTGTGTACCCACCAGCCTCTCTACTGAAGTGGGGAGGGTGAGTAGAAGAGAAGCCGGCCCCACCTGTCAGGCACCTGCCTACCGCCCTAGTGCCCTCACCCTCAGAGTCACACACTCTGCTTCCTTTGCTGCTAGCTTGCCCTCCTTCTTCTTAGCTCAGTTGGTTTGACAATCATTTCTTGTCCCTCAGTTAATCAGTCATAGAGTCCGGTGGTTGCAAGTGATCTTAGAATTCCCACAGGGAATAGCGCTGCACTATATAGAGCCCTAAGGTCCTCCTTGGTGCCTTGGGGTCTGAAGGGAAAGAACAGAGAAAGGGAGGAGAGAGTTGAGGGCAGAGGAAGAGAGGCCGGGGTGAAAGTGAATTTGAAGGGAAGGAGAAGAAGAAAGAGTTTAGAGGACACAAAGAAAGACAGGAGGCATTGTACCACCGCCCTCATCTCCAAATAGAGGTTACACCTCCAAACAAGCAAGGTCACAAATAAAAATCTGTGTGTGTCTTTTAAACTTGAAGGGGTTTGGGTCTTCACCTGGTTTAATTTTCTTCACCACAGTATTTTCAAGCTGGACTGACCTGAACTGGAAAGCATCTCCCAGTGGGTAGTGGAAGTTAGGGAGCTCTGGGAGCCTGGAGAGTGGAACGGGCAGATCTCCCTGCCTCAGCCCTGCCTCCCTCAGAGCAGTTTTGTTTCTGGGGACTTTGCATTCAGAGACCCTGAGAGAGTCCAAGTTAGATGGGGTGGGGGCAGGGGGATTGTGGAATGGGGAATGATTATCTGTTTAATAACAGCAAAAAGGACTCTAAGCCCCTAAAGGGCCTTAACTTTCCAGCAGAAACAGGAATCTTGTAAAGCATCCCCAGGGGGTGGACACACTGCTTCAGCCTGTAGGCATCTACCCACAAGCGGGTTCCCTTGTTGGTCAGCCCTGATTGTTAGATAGTCCTTGTGTTTAGCCCGCATTGGCACAATCTTTCTGGCCTGCAGAACACTTTGGCCCCACTGCTCATGTTCTTGCTGCGGGCTTCCTTTGTCTCCTGACCCCCCGGGGAGCCAGCTCAGAGAAAGGGGGGTTGCTGGCCTCCCAGGGAAGACGGTGTTCCCAGCTCAGGGCACCACGCACTCCATGCTTCTCAGCCAGAGGTGGCTGGGCCCCGTGTAAGCACTGGGCTGGACAGGCAGGCTACTGATGTGGGCTTGGGGGCACTCCAGCCAAAGCAGCCCCTGGGGCCAAGGCTGAGGAAGTCCGCTCCACAGAGGGCACTGTCCAAGTTAAGTGAGGTCTAGTGAGGAATTCTCAGCAGGGAAAATAGCTTGAGGGAAGGAGCACTTGACCAAGAATAAGGGCCCTGTGTTCTGCTGCAAACTGCAGCCTTGGCCAGGGTTGGCACCTGAAAGGAGGAAAACAGTAAGGGCTGGGGCCCTAGCCCTAGAGGAAGGCGTGAGGGAAGCAGGCTCAGGATTGCATCCCGGCCATTCAGCCCTCTAAAGCCCTGCCGGCTTTACATTGCAGGAGGAAATAAAGCCATGCTTGTTGGCGGTGGGGACGTTCTGCGTGCATTATACAGAAAGCACTGTTCCCCCCAAGCACGGTAAACAGGCGCTGGTGGTATGCAAGACCATTTTAGGTGGTACGTGCACTTTTTCTATTTTTATAGCTATTTATTTATTCAACATGTATGGAGGGGGAGGAGTACATCTAACACATACACTGTATGATTTCTAAAATATTCCTGAGCTGGAAGCAGTTTTAAAAAATGAATCTCCTGTAAGCTGTTTTAGAGAAAATGTTAAATAAATAAGGTTTCCCATGTGGCTTAGTGGTAAAGAATCCACCTGCCCATGCAGGACACTTGGGTTCCATCCCTGGGTCGAGAAGATCCCCTGGAGAAGGAAGTGGCAACCCACACCAGTATTCTTGCCTGGGAAGTCCCATGGACAGAGGAGCCTGGCGGGTTGCAGTCCATGGGGTTGCAAAAGAGTCGGTACACGGCTGAGCGACTGACTAAACAACAACAAATAAAGAACAATACTGGTGGTCCTCAAACATGGCCTAATCTCCCCAAATCCAGTGATTTGCCTACCACTTTCAAGGTTTAGGCCATGTTTGAGGACCACCAGTATTGTTCTTTATTTGTTGTTGTTTAGTCAGTCGCTCAGCCGTGTACCGACTCTTTTGCAACCCCATGGACTGCAACCCGCCAGGCTCCTCTGTCCATGGGACTTCCCAGGCAAGAATACTGGTGTGGGTTGCCACTTCCTTCTCCAGGGGATCTTCTCGACCCAGGGATGGAACCCAAGTGTCCTGCATGGGCAGGTGGATTCTTTACCACTAAGCCACATGGGAAACCTTATTTATTTAACATTTTCTCTAAAACAGCTTACAGGAGATTCATTTTTTAAAACTGCTTCCAGCTCAGGAATATTTTAGAAATCATACAGTGTATGTGATCCTCTTATCCATATACCAGAGAAGGCAGTGACAACCCACTCCAGTACTCTTGTCTGGCAAATCCCATGGATGGAGGAGCCTAGTAGGCCACAGTCCATGGGGTCGCTAAGAGTCAGACACGACTGAGCGACTTTACTTTCACTTTTCACTTTCATGCATTGGAGAAGGAAATGGCAACCCACTCCAGTGTTCTTGCCTGGAGAATCCCAGGGGCGGGGGAGCCTGGTGGGCTGCCATCTATGGGGTCGCACAGAGTCGGACACGACTGAAGTGACTTAGCAGTTAGCAGTTAGCAGTATCCATATACGGGCTTCCCTGGTGGCTCAGCTGGTAAAGAATCCACCTGCAATGCTGGAGACCTGGGTTTAATCCCTGGGTTGGGAAGGCCCCCAAGAAAAGGGAACAACTACCCACTCCAGTATTCTGGCCTGGAAAATCTCATGGACTATCCATGGGGTTGCAGAGAGTTGGACACAACTGAGCGACTTTCACTTTTTAACTTATCCATGTACACCTAGCTTGAAGGCCCCCTCTGACAGCCCACTTCCAAGTGTAAGAACACTCTGCTATTTTTATATCTCTGGTGTCCTGCTCTGCCCTGTGACACTCAACACTCCAAATCAGCAGCAGGCCTTTCCCCTGGCTCCAGGGCACCGCCTCTACCACATTCTGGGACACAGTCGCTGAGAAGTTGGTGGGGCTGTCCTCACCACCTTCCAATGATTTCTTCTCAGCATTGTTCATAGGCATATTCAGCTCCAACTTAAGGAGTATTTCCGGGAAGTAAGTCAAAGAGGTTCCAATCTTTCTCTGAATGCACAAAGCCCCAGTAGAAGGACAGGAAATATGTCACTGTGGCAATTTCACACGGACTGGCGCCGATTTCTGGACAGATTCAGGCAAGATTTGGTGGGAAATTTGTATAAAATCAAACTGTACAAGAGGGTTCCCATTTCTATGAATAATTTGTGATGGGCCCCTTCCTCCTTCCATTGCTCTGAGATAGGGAACATGATTATTAGTCCCGCTTCCTCCTGGGGCTCACCTTGCGGATTGTGAGGTGAGCCCTAGAAGGAAGTGGAAAGGTCATCAAGGTTTTGGGTCTGTTCTACCTTCCGCCTGGACTGTACCACAGGAGCCTTGCATGTCTTTGCTATGTTGTCCTTGGAACTGTCTTTAGCCAAAGGCTCAAGCCGAGACAGCTGAGCTTCCAACACCTTTAAGAAAGGAAATACTACAACATCCTTTGGTGGTCCAGTCCAGTGTTTAACAACCTTTGCTCTCTGAGACTATTCCTCCCAAATTTTGTCCTCCTGCTTTCTGATCCACCTCTTTGTATGCTTAATGGTAGTTCTGATGCCCTTTGTCAGCTTTCTTTTCTAAATTAACAAAATCTATTATAAAAAATTTGAACCAGCTTGTATTTCTCTATCCCTTAGACAATCTCCAAATTCTCTACCAGAAACTTCATTGTATCCTCTGTAACAGCTTTAGCCGGTCACCCCCATCTCTATTCTTACCAGTGACACACATTTTGCAAGATGGCAGGTTTGGAAAAGAGCAAAATTAACTGAACCTCAGAGGACCTAATCACCTGTCCTAACTCCCTGAGCTAGCTGTTCCACAGGAGACTGGAGCAGTATAGGGTTTCATTAGTGGCCAGTGGCCATGGAATAGAGAAGGAAGATGACCTCAGAGTTCCTACAGGCTTCTTCTCTATTTAGAGCATCCACGATCATGCTGGATGTTCCTTAATAATACTAAATTGTGTACTTCTAATTCATTGCAGCCTCTGTCTTTAGCCACATAGATCCATTCTTGTATCCGTCACATTTTGGTTGTTCTTATATTCATTATCCACATTGGGGATTATCCATAGGAGTCACTGACTCCTAGGTTGCTAGCACACCCCCACCTGAGTGAGCTGCTCTCTGGGTACTCAGGCATGCAGAGTCACTTTGATACCAGTCCAAGTCAAACATAAATAAAAAAGAGTCTTGCAAAAAGAAATCATCCACTCACACACAGATTCCAAATACAATTACAGTTGAATTTCATGTAGCTGGGGTAACATTGGACCTGTGGCAAGGATAATCCAAAATAAAAGTTATACCCCCCAGAAATCATGTATAGCTAGCTTTTAAATTGCAGTATGAGCCTAGTTTTTTTTTTTTTTTTCAGTAGTTCTGCTTTCCTGATTATTTGGGCCAATATGAAAGTGAGCCTGCATTCCTGGAGTATACAGAAACTAGGAGAAGAACCTGGGTGTAGGGAGAAGCTAAGCTGAGACCAAGTGTTGCCACAGGCATTTCTCAAAGTGGAAAAGCCTCCCAGAAATACTTGGGAGTTGGCTTTCAGAAATCGTCTCTGTGCGTCTTAGGCACGTGTCATATGGCTGTTTATGCAACGGACTTGTCCAGGAAGGTCTAAGGGGCCTGTCTGCGGGTATCGAGTTTGCTTTGGGGAGACACAGAGCCAGGGAGTTGACCAGAAATCACAGTTCTATTCTCCTTCCTCACCATAGCCTGATGGCTGTTGCACTGTGCCTGGTCTGGTCACCTGACCTGAGCAAGTCTGAAGGAGGTGGTGCAATTCATCTGAAGAAAATCACGTCTGAGACAGGAAGGGGCACGGCAGCCTCTTCAGCCAAGGATTTATGTATCTGTCACAGGAGGGAAGTGTGAGCTGAGAAATGACTCCCAGAAGTGCTAGAACTGGAAGAGGCAGCACTGCTACCTTTCACAGTCAGTAGTGTATTCATGCGGAATCGGGCTACCTCAGGAGGCCAGCGTCCTGGCCCTTCCTCCCTTCCTGGAGTCCATCCTCCCTCCTCGCTCCCCTCCTCCCTCCCTTGCTCCTTGCTCCGCATACACTTAAGGAAACAGAGCAGAGCTGGCCAGGTGCGTCCCACCAGGGGCCAAGCTGTAGGTGAAGGAAAGAGGCTTGCTACTGCTTTTTGCCTAGCAGTGAGAAGCCAAGGGGACAGAGCCCAGATCCTTGAGCCAGCCATAACCCCTTGCAGCTGATGTCATGTCACCATGCCAGGCACTGTAGCAATCTAGGTGAATGGGGTTCCTCTGGTCCCTGCAGCCCACAGAGGCCAGGGGGTTCATTCAATCTGGCTCTATCTACCCTTAATTCTTTGCGGATTTTGTGAATCGATTTTTGCATTTTTGCCTACCGGGTGCGTTTTGGCTATGGGCCTCGGCAACATCATTAGGCTCTCGTGGTATCTCTGGGGAATATAAGATGGGCTGCAGGACTCCATCTATTGGGCTCTATTGTCTGGATAACTTCTAGCCTCTCCAGTGCCAAGGGACCCCAGCTGCAACATCCAACCCACTTCTCAGGTCTGTTCCTGGCACCAATGGAAACAGACTCCTGGCATCTAAGTGGAGCTCTTTGTGTGTTCCTTTCCTATTCTTTGTCTCCAGGGCAGGGGCTTGGCCAAGGGAGCAGATTCCCCGCCATGACAAAGACCAGGTGATGGTGGTCACACTCTTCTTCTCAGGAAGCAAGGAGTGGGCCACGCCAGGCCTTGAAGGGTGAGTGACACCCTGGCTCATGATCTCGGCCCTCCTCACCAGCACATGCTCCCTTGGTTAAGTGGGAGGCGATGAGTCTGAATTCTGGGGAAATGCCTCTCTCTGGAGAGGAGATATTATCTCCTTTGTTGTAAACCTAAATGTCAAATCTGAAACATTCTCAGCCTGGATAGAGGAAGCAGGCACATTCCTCAGAAAATGGCCAACTGGGTAGAATTTGGTTTTGACCCTCTTTCTTCTCCTCCATTCTGCTTTCTAGCACAAGCTCCCTCAAACTCCCCCCAGCTGCTCAGGGTGATAGATAGCACATGTTCCAGAACTTTCCTGATCTCCCTGTCTCTTAACCATTCCCCTGCAGGAAGCTTGGTACTGCTTCTGCTAATGTGATACTGTGAATCCAGCCAAGGTGTAAACAGCTGGTAGTAACTGAACGTGCTTCCCCTGCCCAAGTCACAGTTCTCTTTAGACCTGGACCTTTGCCAGGAGTAAGCACTGTGAGAACTGCAGGCTTAGCTGGGGGCTAGCAGAGCTGACCTTTTGCGGCAACGTTCCTCTGACCTTTACCTCTCAAATCATACCAAGCAGGCAGCTACCCTGTCCATCCACGTATAAAACCATCCCTGGGGATGCTGTTGACGTTAGCAGAGGGGACTGGGAGAGTCTTGGCTGTGCCCTGACCCTACCCTCATAGAAGCCCAGACAGAGGAGGAGGGCTCCAGCTGAGCCTAAATTCGGCCTAGGCCCCTGTGCCCTCCCCCCAAGTGGCAAAGTGGTAAAGAATCTGCCTGCCAATGCAGGAGACTCAGGAGATGCCCCTTGGTCGGGAAGATCCCCCAGAGGAAGAAATGGCAACCCACGCCAGTATTCTTGCCTGGAGCATCCCATGGACAGAGGAGCCTGGTGGGCTAGTCTATAGGGTCTCAAAGAATCAGACGCAACCTAGCATGCACACCTTCCCACCATCAGCCAGGCAGGCTCTTTTGGAAGATGCTAGGAAGAGACTAGAAATCCTTCCTGGCTGTGTGTGTGTCTGTGTGTGTACCTGATTTAAATATCCTTGTAATAGCAAAACCATCCTCATTTGAAGGGAGAAGCTCTAACCACTTACAGAGCAAGGGTTACAGTCCTTCTGAGGGGTCTGTTGCAAAGCTATTTTTGGCTCATTTGCTCTTCTTTCCTCCTGGAGTCCTGTTCCTCCCCAGGCCCCTCAGGAACCCCCCTCTCTGCCTCCTTCCCAGTGTCTGTGCTCACACAGGCTTATGCAGGGGAAGTAACCTCTAGCCAAGTGATTCTCTCATCCAACACATTTTCCGAGATGGTCCCACTGCTCCTTTACAGAAGAGTGGGGACAAAGACTGTCTGGGCTGGTGTAACGACCTCTTCCCCTCCGCCCAAGCACACCGGAATTCCAAATACTCTCGTTTCCTTCGAGCGCAAATGGCTTTTGCTGCTGATCCTTCTGCTCTGGGTTACCCATTTCCTTCTCAACCCTGGCACAGAGAACGTGTCTCTGTAGCAGCTACCTCAGGGTAATTTGAGAAGGAGCTCTAGGCCACCACATGTGGAAAAGGAATCAGAGAAGACACATGTGGAATAAGAATCTCCTCAAGAAAGATGTTGGACTTTTGCAAAGGGCCTGAATAATACAGAAATACCAGCACCGGATGTTTCTCTGGTGCCAGCATCATTTAGTCTAAGGTGATTTTATTGTTATTATTATTATTATTATTATATCCTCCCAGTTCCAGAGACTCAAAAGAAATCCCTGACACTGTTCCATCTGCCTTAGGGAGTCAGCAACCACTCATGTCCTGGCCGTGTGAAAGTCTTCGGCACACATACCCCTATTGCATCTGGAACACTCAGCTTGTACCTGTGGTATCTGATTGCTTTCTGCCTACTCAGTCAACTGTACCGTGTCACTGAGCCTGTTTGGGTGGGGAGGGTGGGAAAATGGAGCAAGCACTCCAGGAGGAAGCCTGCTGCCTCCCCGCCCCCTCCCCAACTCTTCAGCTCTCCTTCCTTGTTCTGTGTCTCAGGTGTCTGGACTCTAGTCCTGACCATGCCCAACACCCCCTGCTCAGAATGCCAGGTCCATAGTTGTGCTCAACTGTGTGTCAGCCACTCCTCCTCTGCCCAGTCCCCAGAGTTGGTGGCAGCTTGCTGTCTGTCTGGCCACTGAGCCCACCTAAAGATGTCTGGCCAGTTCCTTCTGGCCTTTTCCTCATCGCATGCCAAGGATGCTCATGGGCTGGAAAGAGCTACTCCAGCAGACTCCTTCCCCCTCAAAGCAAAGTGAGAAAGCAGGAGACCTGCTCACATTCATTTGGTCCCATCCTTTGTTTCACCCATTTCTGCATGTGTGCATGTTAGTTGCTTCAGTCGTTTCTGACTCTTTGCAGCCCTCTGGACTGTAGCCCACCAGGCTCTGTCCATGTAGATTCTTCAGGCAAGGATATTGGAGCAGGTTGAAATGCCCTCCTCCAGGGGATCTTCCTGACCTGGGGATCAAACCCACATCTCTTTATGTCTCCTGCATTGGCAGGCAGATTCTTTACCAACAGCACTACCTGGGAAGCCCCTTCACCGACATTTCTAGACCCATGTTTTTCTGTAGCACTGATTTTGGAGCACTGATTCACAAAACTTCAGCCCTGGGCTTCCCTGGTGGCTTAGTCAGTAAGGAATCTGCCTGGATCGGGAAGATCCCATGGAAAAAGGAATGGCTACCCACTCCAATATTCTTGCCTGGAGAATCCCATGGACAGAGGAGCATAGCAGGCTACAGTCCATGAGGTCGCAAGAGTCGGACACAACTTACTAAACCAAACCAAACCAAACCATTCTAGGGTAACCTCAGAATGTAGGCCTGGGGCCCAGACAAAAGCTGATGAGTAAACTAAAGGTTTTGCCCCCAGTTCTGCCTTTCTATGGCATTCTTCCATCCCCCTTTTCTGTGCCCTGTACTCCCTCGCTCCAGTGCCCAGACTATGGCTGTCCTCTGCGTGTCTGGAGCCCCAGATGCCAGGCAAGAGCGCCCACTCTACACTGAGGATTTTTCCATGTGCTCCTTTGGAGCCCTAGGGACCCACCAGAGTGATCTTGAGGGCAAGCAGAGACTCCAGCCAGTGGGATTCCATGGGCATCATCCCAACTTCAACTCGAGTAGCTCTGCTCTCATGTTTTATAAACTGAGTTTTCCATATGAGACTCTGTTTGAAGGAAAGGGTTGCCTTTTTTAAGAAAAAAAAATCACAACCCTAGACCTTTCTCTCTCCATACCAAATTAACCTACTCCTTCCTTGTCCTCTTTCCTCTGGCTTGAACTTTGCTAGGGGACAATGGGGGTAATGCTAATCAAAGAACCACCCCCACGGATGTGTTAGGTGACTACAGGCCAGCTGGCAGTGCCAGTGCCTTCACCCAGTGAAGATGGTGATGAGAGCAGGCAAGTTGGCACTCTGCTCCCCCTCGCCTCACGTGGCTACCTCCTTACCCATCATTAATAATAATCCCTCGCATTTGCATAGCACTTGACAATTTCCAAAGAACTTTCACAGACTTTATCTTATTTGATCCTCTGAAAAGCCTGTGAAGGCCGCCAGGGCAGGGGCTGTTATTTACATTTTACAGACTCAGGAGACTCTCGAGACCATTTAATCATTGGTCTCTCTGAAGAGCTTGCTAAAGGGAACTAGTCAGTATGAGCTTAAGGGCCAGTTAAAAGGAATGAGAGTTGGAACAAGTGTTATAAAAAGAATGATGGGGGAGGGAGATGAGGCTGAAGGGAACAGCAGAACCCACGGTGCCACCGGATCCCCCAGCTTGGTTTGTGAAACTTTTCAGAAATAGACTGGAGCTTTGGCAGGGGCCAACCCAAGGAAACAGAGAGATTTCCCTCCTCTGTGACTCTGACTACTGCCCCCATCTTGTCTCAGCCCCATTTTACAAAGTTGACCTGGTCACGCAACTCTCTTGGGGGTCAGGAAGCAGAATGTCAAGTCCTAGAACCGGAAAGGCCCACAGAGATCATCTAGTCCCACCTCTCACGTTATAGGACAGGAAACAGAAGCCCAGAGACAGAAAAAGTCTCTTCCAAGGTCACCCAGAGAAGCAGAGACAGAGCTGAGTTGATACCAAGATACTTGCAATCCATAGTGCTTTCCGCTATAATCCTCTGCTGCTGCTGCTGCTGCTGTGTGTGTGTGTGTGTGTGTGTGTGTGTGTAGGGGAGTGTATGCAGAGGTGTGAAGGAGGGCTGTGTGCTGTGCCCAAATGCCTGTCTGGTGAACCACTGTGGCCTGGACTTTGTACCTATGTGCAGTGGCTGGGGTTTCAAGCCATTTGTAGGGCCTGGCGTATGATAGGGTGTGAGAAAGACAGAGTTCAGGGTTTCTCTCCCAAGGGGATTCGCCCATATAAACTGCTCCAGGTAATTAAGATCCCAGAAGAATTGGCAGCTGCCTGCTGAACAAATTAGACTTTGCCTTTATGGGCATGTTCTGTGCTGGAGATCAGAGGGCCCTCCCTGATGTTTGGTTCATTAGTCATTGTTCCCTGTCAGAGCAGGCACTCAGAAAATTGGATGTCTGGCAACAGCCTGTATTCAGAAATTAAATAGCAGAAGCAGCAATGGCAAGAGCGAGTGTCTGGGACTGTGCTCCATGCACAGTAGGTCCTTGGAAAATGCTTGTTAGCTAACTAATGAACTAAGTAAAGAAAGCCTTTAGTCCTCTGTACTATTCAGAATGAAACAGTGTCAATAACAGATCTGATTGCTTTTCAGCTGAGCCACATTTGAACTTTTTTAATGGGCAGGCTGTTGGGGCCAGGATAAAAAGTAACTGGACCATAGACTTCCTATGCAGATGGCACTGCACAGATCACAGTGCCCACCACTTGAATCTTAGATCTAATAAACTAACTGTACCCTGTCAGCTTGCCCATGACTTCCTTTTGGTTGAATCCAAAAGCGTTTTCCCAATTCTAGTCTTCTTTGGCTAGCACAGAGGCAGCCTTGTGGGGATGACAGTAAGGTTCCAGAGCATATATGGTAGGGAGTGGGAGCTCCAAGAGGACACCCAGGGCTGGTGGGCTTTAAAATCAACTTCTCCTCCTTCACCATCTTGCCACAGGCCAAGCCTGCCAGGTGAATTTGGATAGACACTTTTAGTATTGTTCTTAAATGTCAGGGAAAGATGTTTGTTTTTGTTTTGTTTCTTATACTAAATGTTCTTAGTTCAAAATACCCAGGATTCCTTGCAAAGGTCAGCTAGCATAGCAGGACTAAGAGAGTCTTAGACGCTTTTGGCAGCTGCTAAAGGTTACTGCTGGTGTCTTGTCTATAGGCCAAGGGAGTGAACTCTGTGAGGCTTTCAAATGTCCTTGATGGACTTTTCCACCATGCTAAGAACCATTAGCAAAAGTACTTCTCCAGTTCACCTAGCTATCCAGTCACTCCTTCAAATCCCATCCACCAAGGGAAGAAAGCACTAGAATTTATTGAGCACAGACCTCTTTTTGCCTTTGTTGGGAAGAAGATGTGTTTGAGTGTATGCATGTATGGTGGCAGTGGTATTTAGTCACTATGTCACATCCAACTCTTTTGCAACCCCATGGACTGTAGCCCGCCAGTCTCTTCTGTCCACGGGATTTCCCAGGCAAGAACACTGGAGTGGGTTGCCATTTCCTTCTCTAGGGGATCTTCTCCATGCAGGGATTAAAGCCATGTCTCCTGCATAAGCAGGCAGATTCTTCACCCCTGCGCCACCAGGGAAGCTCATGTATGTGGGTAGGAGGACTTGGTTGTGTGGAGGGAGTTTTAGTAGTAATGTAGATATACATAAAAATATGTTCAAATCATAGGCAAAAAAGCTATGGAAATGTATGGGAAATATATTTATGTGTGGATGGGGAGGGATACTTGTGTTTGTGAAGGGACAGCTGAAAGGATGGCATCAGGGAGGGTTGGTGTTCTTGTGTGTGTGACATATGAGTGTGTAACTGTCTGAGTCTATTCCTGTATTTTTGACTTGAGAGTCAGGATGAGGAAGGTACATGTGAAAGAGGCATGTGTGCCTCTGTGTGTGTGTGCGAGTGTGTGTGTGTGTGTGTGGTGAGGGTTTGGTGAGAGTTTGTGAGGATGTATATATCTAGACTATCCTCAAGTCTTAGGCTTGCCTGGGAAAACCATCTTGGCCCCAATTTCTTTTTCTCCACTCACAGATATCTTTAAGTTCTCTGCCTCTACTTTATCCTCTTTAGGGACATATTTTCTACCATGTATTCTCTCCCATTCTGTTTGATGATCTCTATCATCCCTTCCCACTGCCCCCTCTCCCAGGCCACCTGCAGTCTCTACCAACAAAGTGGGGGTGACTCCACCATTGAGAAGGGCAGTGTCAGTGACTGGGAAACAATCTCTGAGCCAATGAAATGTCTGCCTAAAGATTGTTCTTGGATCAATGGGAATCCTGTGGATCACCCTTGGAAGGATTACCATCATTAAGAAATATAATATAGATATTCAATCTGAGAATTTTGGTGACTTAATTAAAGCCTTGTTTTTAGTTCTGTTGAGAAGGAAAATCATTTATTATCTTAAGTCTGACCCTGTGCCTTCAGGAGAACTCTTATTCTGTGAAAATAAGGGCTGAGGTAGGCAATTCACACATACTTGTGAAATCTAAGCAGATCATCTCACCAGTGGCTATAACTGTAATAAACTAAAGTGACCTCAGTTTAAACAAACAGATGTTTGAGGCTGACAATTGAAGTGCAAACATGACCTTAATTAATGACTTGGTTAATAGTAAGTAGCTCACTCTTTAGAGATATTAGCTAAATTCCCAGTCTCAGCTATAACATAGGTCTCCAGGCTAACTCTGTGTTATTTCTGTTAGAAAAAGAAAGATTTTTAGCTACTCAGTCTGTGAGGTTGCTTGTGAAACAGGCGAGAAGGAAAACCTAGCGACAGTTCTGATTGGGATGAGTGTTTTAAAAGAGTGTTCCTAAGTATTCAAAGTCCCCATCCATAAATGTGTATCCACCATCAAAGCCAATCCTCTAATATCTTCTACTAGGTAAACCCCTACAGAAGATATACATTAAGAACCATTAATGAGCAAACATGATCTCTAACTTCAAATAATTTCCTCTCAATAACTCACTCTGGGTCCAATGGAGTCCCACAGCTAGAGTCAGGGAACTGCCACATCTGGAAACGAAGCTAGAAAGCAGCCTAACACTCCGTTGCCAAAGAGGTGGATGTATCGGAATGGAGGATGCTGGGAAATGCAATATCCAGCTTGTGGGCTTAATGGCCGCTTGGTGTGAGGCACCCCACCCTTGTCCCAACTGCTTATTTGTTGTTTCATCAAGATGGGATGAGGAGGGGGTGGTTAAGTCAACTGACATGCTGGCTTTGGGTGACCCTCCCTTCAAGAATAGCTCTTTCTTTGCTGCAATGGATGCATCCAGCTGCAGATTTCCGTCATCACTGGATGCGCTCGCCGATGAATTCAGAAATTATGCTGGCCTCCCCAGTTGTTGTTACTGAGTTGAACAAGCACAATTGAGACCATCCTCTTGGCCACACCACTGTCCTGAGTGCCACAGGGGGAGGGAGGAGGGGAGAAAAAGCCACCAAAGGCCTGCTTCCCACCCTTCAGGAGCTTTGGGGTCAAGTCAGGGAGATGGATTACATGCAGAGAAATCACTCCAGAACAATTATAAAGATAGTCCACACATACAAAATAACACATGCCAAAATGTCCTGTAAAATGATCGTCTCTATAAAATGGTAGGTGGAAGTAAGTGGCCAGTGCAGCTGTCTGGAATCTTGATGCAGGACTTTGTGAGTGGGGTCAAGAAGGACCTTGTTCTAACTGTCGCCTGAATGCCATAGCCCTCAGCAAGAACAAGGGGAATGGAAGTGGTAACAGTAGGTTCTAAAGCATGTGTTTAAGTACTGAAAGTCTGGGGCATGACTGTCTTCCATGCTGAGCTGTTTATTTTAATGAAGCTTCTTCCAGATATCCAGGTCACCCTGTCTCAGAAAACAGCATGTGCTGTTTCCACACTGGAGGGTTGGCTGTTTCTGAGAGGGTGGGGTCAACTCAGCTTCACCCCAGCCCATGGCTTGAAGACAGACTCAGTCGATATAATTTTGTCCTGAGCATCCTGCCAGGCTCAGCCTTGTGGGCCTTGCCATCTGCCCACAATCTGGCCTCAGAGCTTGCTCAAAGAAAGCTAATCCATGCCTTATTACCTTCTTGAAGTTCATAGGCCTTCCCACCTACCCACTTTTTCTTTCCTGTTCGCAATTGGACTATTACATCTGGGCTGCGAAGGAGCAAGGTGGGCTCTGAACCTCAAAGGGGTGGCAAAGGCTAGATACCTAGGGTTGCCCTCACACTGCCCTCTCCCATCAGTGGAAAAACTAGGTCTTAGTTTCTTCTCCATTCCAGACCTAAGGCCTTGGTAGGAAGAATACTCTAGAAAACATGAAGACAGGGAAGAGCAAGAGTCCCCAACCCAAGTCTGACTTGACATTGAGTCCCAGTTGTGTTGCACACCTGGCCCCATAAAGTCAATAGACATATCCCTTGGCAGATGAAAGGGATTTTAAGAACTCATAGCCCCACACCAGCCTCATGGCCACATTCAGCTCACCAGGCTACACCACGCATGTCAACCCAGAGCTTCTTGATCCCAGAATTCTTGATTGGGCCTCAGGTTGGTATATCTACTGTCAACCATGGCCAGGACCCAGAACTCTTTGGCCTGGTGCCCTGACTTCAAGTGCCAGCTCTTCTACTAACCGCCTTACTCTGGACCCCCATACATAAGGTGAAATGGTTGGAACACAGGATTCCTGAGGTGCTTCTGGCTCTGCATCCTGGAGTCTAAGGGTCCCCCATTTTTTCATGAGAGGGCCTTTTTTTTGCAAGGGGACAGACAAGGAATATTTGAGGACTTTCAGTTTGGAAGCTGGTCCAAAGTTCCCAGGTTGTGTTTGTTTTCCTGTTTGCTTCTTCCCAACTGGCTTCTCCCATTGGTAAGGGCCAGCAGCCACTGGGCTTGGGCTTTGAACACGGTGGGGTGGTGGGTCAGTGGTTCAAGGCTGCCCTGGTCCTCCCTCTCTGGTTGCAGAGGCTGAATTCTCTGTCTTCTGCCAGAGACACCATCTCCTCCGGGCCAGGCCGGCCTCCTCCCCTCAGAGGCAGCCTTGTGAACCAACCCCAGAGGCCCCCTTGGAGACCCAGCCAATGGACGCCTGGCACTGGCTGGGTGTGGGAGTGGGTGCTAGGCTAGGAGGGCCCCGAGGAACAGGAACTTATGGGGACTGTGTGAAGAGCCGGTGCTGACCCCCAGGATATCAAGTTCCTCCAGGATAGTCGGGCCTGAGGGAGGCCCTGTGGGGGCTGGTCAAAGTGTGGGTCTGGGGGCTGTTTGTCATTAGGCTATAAATGATCCTGGGGGCGAAGGAGAGGGCCACAGTACATGCCCTGCTTCTTCCAAGGGACCTGGGAGGCCTTCAAGCCTGGCTCCTTGTTTCACAAAGGACAAGATGGAGGAGACAGGCTTCTATGAAGCCACATGACCAGGGGTTTGAGGGAGGGTGAGTTGTTCTATGTGATCACATGACCCTGGGACGGCCCTATTTCCCAGTGCTTTCTGGGAAAGCATTAGTGGGCTGGAAGGAGCCTAGGTGGGGAGAGCAGTGACGATGTGCCACACAGAAGGCCATGTCAGCCACAACAAACAAGCACAGCCTCTCAGACACAGACTGTCTCTCTCTCCCTCCCTCTCTCTCACACACACACATACGCATACACATACACACACACATGCTGAGGCTTCACTGCACAACCCATGCCTCTGTGGCACTGACTTTCTGTGATGACAGGCTCGTGGCCCAGCCCAAGTCACTGGTTGGTACACCCTCACTCTAACCCAGGTGCCAGGGAGGGACAAGGTTTCCTGAAAGGAGGGGAGCATTTTTTTTTAAAGCTCCAGAAAAAAAGAAAGAAAGAAAACAAAGCAAGGCTGAAGTCCTCCCACAGGCAGGCTCGTGCTCCGGGTGTGCTTTCACAGGCCAGAAACTACAGAACTGGGAGTACTGCCAAGTGCTTTATCAAAGGAAACAGCCCGCCCAACAGCTGGAGATGGGCTCCTGCCAGCTGTGTGTGCCTCTTGGTCGCTCCTTCTGCTTTTCTCTCTTCTTCTATCTCCATCCATCCATCTCCTGCAGCCTTGCACTAGGCTTTGGGAGAGCCCACAGACGGACTTCCTTGGACCACAGAGAGTCCCCTTGATGCCGAGTAACTGAGTAGATTGCAGGCCCAGCTGGGGTTGAGGGTGGGATAGGGTGGCTGTCCTTTCAGGGGGATGTGCTGTCTGGAAGCCGGTCTCCTGGCATCAGGCAAGGGGTTGCTGGGTGGTGGGCACTTCTGCTGCAGCTGGCACCTTGGGGAGACGCAGTCAAGTAGTCCCTCAGAGCTTCCTTTTCATCCACAGTGGGAGGCGGGTGCCGAGCCGGGTTGTGTGTGTTGGCGGCAACAGGGTGTTTTCCAGCAACCTCAGCAACTTTGCCATCCATATTCATTAATTAGTTAATTACTTGGACTCATTTCTCTAAGCCTTGGGCTTCCCAGGGAGGGAGGAGATGATGGACTGGTGGCGGAGAGCTCTGAAGAAGAGCATTCTCCCCTTACTGGAGGCGGGAGGCCCACTGGCAAGTGAGAGAGGGCGAGGGTAACCTCCTGTGGCTTCCCCACCTCTCCCAGCCCTCACCCACTGCAGGCTCCTGGTGTGTCAGCTGAAGTGGCCGGCACAGCCCTGAAAGGCTGCTCCGAGCTGTGTTTGTCTCAGCAACCCTGATGGGGAATGGTGCCAGCTGGGCTGTCCAGCTCTGTGAGTGGAGCTGAAGGCAGCAGCCCCGTGTCTGGGGAGGCCCAGGGGCTTCCTTCTGTTCCTTGACTGGGCACAGCCTGCATCATTTGCCCCAGTTAACCCCAGGGACAGCTCAAGGCCCAACTAACATCTCCCCCGCTGCCAGCCTGGCCACATCTTAAGGGCAGGGTCCCTGTTGGCTTTGTCTCTAGCCCCCCACTGCCTGCCATGTGCTGGGAGCTTAAATAATGTCTGGTGACCTGGCCTGTGAGGAAGCCACTTTAAAGCTTGGGTCTTAGCAAGGGGGAGGCAGCATTTGGTCTGTGTGTAACCCCCAAGGTTGCCGTGTTGTTTGCTCCTGATCTGTTTTGCTGAGTTGAGTACTGGTGTGATGGTAGGCACCATGATGGAGACCTTGGCAATTCCTGAGACATGTGAGGCTGCAAACTTACATCACCTGAGCTTCTGGCATCTAGTGGGCATTCTGCCGCACATCTTAACTCTTTTACCCCATGGCCCACCATGTCCTCCACCCAGGTGGTTCTTCTCCAAAGGCCCAGCTCTTGGATCTTCCCTTTTACAACCCTGTGTTCCTTCCTTCCCTGAGGCTTTTTGTATAAATGGGCACATTGATATGCTTAGTCACAAGGGCCCTGTAATTTAATAAGCACAGGCTTTGGGCCCAGACCTCTGCTGAATCCCTATTCAGACACTGCACCTGATGGGACTTTGAGAAAGTTATTTCACCTTTCTGGACCTCAGATTCCCCCTCTGTAAACTGGGGAGGGTTAATTGAGATAAAAATACATACCGTGTATGAAGTGTTTTGAACTATGTTTGGTGCAAAGTAGGTGCTCGGGAAGATCCCCTGGAAAAGGGAATGGCAACCCACTTTAGTATTCTTGGCTGGGAAATCCCATGGGCAGAGGAGCCTGGTGTGCTCCAGTCCATGGGGTCACAAAGAGTCAGACACGACTGAGCTACTGAACATGCACTCACAGATGCTCAATGAATGTTAACTGCTGGTGTTCATTGCTGCTGCTGCTGTATGTGTGTGTCTGTGTCTATGTGTGTGTGTATGTGTATTGAAGGTGTCTATCATGCACAGCTGGGCTGATAGGACTGACTATGTGCTAAACCACAGATAAACTGGAGATCCTGACCAGGACACGCAGAAGGCATTCTGGAAATTCCGTTTGCCCAGCTGAGGCAGCCACAATCTTGGGTGGAGCAAGGTTTGGAAGTCAAGAGCCTGAGAGAGTTCAACCACTTATCCATGGTTCCATCCTTCCCAAGCACAGCTTACCCTCAGGCTATAGGCCAGACTAGATTTCCAGGCAGTGTGGATAGGGCCAGATGTCTTCTGGGAAATGCCACATTTCCCGCAATTTCTCTGGACTCTAGCTTCTCAGCTTCCCTCATTTGGGGTCTCTTATATTTCACCTGTCTACCTCAGCCTATGCTCTAATACACATGCTCTTGCCGCATTTTCTCCAGCGTGTTGTCAACTCCGTGAAAGTGAAAGATGGTCACTCCTGTCCGACTCTTGCAACCCCATGGACTGTAGCCCACCAGGCTCCTCTTTCAATGGAATTCTGCAGGCAAGAATACTGGGGTGGGTTGCCATTTCCTTCTTCAGGGGATCTTCCTGACCCAGGGATCAAACCCATGTCTCCTGAATTGCAGGAGGATTCTTTACCGTCTGAGCCACCAAGGAAGCCCATTGTCAACTCTGAGTGTAACTGAAAAAACTAGGCCAGGACTCGAAATGACCATTTCTGTCATGTCCTGTTGATAACCATCTCCCTGAAGATGATGATAATGATGATTATGTGTATGTATGTGTGTGTGTATCAACAACCTGCAACCTTGGGGTCCCAGTTCTTCTGTGTGTTTAAACGTTATGACATCAAGATTTCTCCTTCTTGGTATTTTCTGACTGCTCAACCTTCCCTCAGCAGCAGCATCTGAGAGCTGGGCAGTCAGAAGGATGTTGACGTGGGCATGTACACGATTTGCAATCTAGGTCTTCACGAATGGAGGTTTGTGGGGCTTGCCCCCTCCGGTTCCCTCACTGGGGCACTTCCGATGGTTGGCACCAGCAGCATGTCAGCTGCAGGGAGCAAATGGTGTGAGGAGAGAGATTCCAGGTCTTCTTTGGCTACGGCTGATTCCTTATTTCCTCTCCTTTCCCAGTTTGGGAGCATTTGTTGCTGTCTGAAGGGCCGGGCAGTGCCAAGACCACAATAAACAGCTTGTCCAGTACACACAAGCTCTTTGGACCCTGAAATGTCAGCTGGCCAACTGGCTCACAGCTAGACCCTGCTGCGTGCCATTTGCATCCGGCCCCAACAATGCTGCTCAGCACTTGTAGAACCCTGTATCGTAGCAACAAGCCTGGGAGTGGGGGGCCACAGTGACCCGGCCCGAGCCCTGGGATACTGAGCCTAGGGGCCACACTTCAGACCCCTAATACAAAGAAGAACTGCATTAGGGACCCAGCTTTGCAGATCCCAGACCAGCAGAGTGATCCCCCTCCCTGCCCCCTCCTGGGCCTGGCCCCTTGGTCAGCAGTCAGCCAGACTGCCTATGCCCCATATGGCTGAACCGCTGACTGGTGTGAGACAGAAATATCTCACCCAGTGGAAGCTAGTTGGGTGCAGGGCACATGCCTCCAGACAGTTCAGACAGAGCACAAAGGGCAAGAGAGGAGAGCCAGTGGGGTCTGGTGGCCAGAGTGCCAGGCCAGGATCCAGGAAACCTGGGCTCTGCTCCCAGCCCCTGCCACCAATTCCCTTGGCATCCTTGAGCAAGATCACCCAGAGGGCAAGGTCAGGGCACCAGGCACAGGGCCAAAACCATGCCTTGGAGAAGATGAGCTGCACAATTGAGTTCACGCATTTGGAAGGTGGGTGTTTAACTAGGAATGCTTTCCCCTGAAGAGTTACCTTTAAATGCCTTGAACACTTCTTGAGCAGCAAAGGAAACAAACTCAAGTGCCCAGGGAATATATCAGAAAAGAGAGTACTGTTGTTCAGTCACGAAGTCATCTCTGACTCTTTGCAACCCCACCGTCTATAACACACCAGACTTTTCTGTCCTCCACTGTCTCCCAGAGTTTGCTCAGATTCATGTCCATTGAGTTAGTGATGCTATCTAACCATCTCAGCTTCTTACAAAATGTCCTGTCCTTTGCCTTGTTTGGGAGGTCAGTAAGTAAGGACTGAGGACAGAGAGCACGGCTTATCTCTTAGCTGTGGAAGTTCCTGCAATTGTCTACACCTCTGCCATTTGTGGCTCCCCAGGACGAGTATGAGATTTGTCCCTGGTCCTAGGAGTCTGTGTGGAAGTGGCATCTCCCAGCTTACCACCCTAAGCGTCCATACCTGAATATCCCCAATGTCCAAAGACCCACACTATGGTACATACTTACTCTCAGGACCTACCTTTGTAGTTTATCCCCAAACTTCCTCTGCCTGGTAGCAACAAACCAGCTATTTCATCTGACCCTACATGCTCATTAGGAGCTCATGAGGTACAGCAGTCTTCAATTGCACAAAACACAGTTGATAGAAGCTACTAGTGTCTGACATAGAGTAGGTACTCAGTAAATATTTGTTCAATGAATTCAGACTGGAATAAGTTCATAATACTTTCATAGAAAGGACACCATTTAATGGTAGAAATATCAGGCTCAAGCTCTGTGGTCTGGTTTCAGGACCAGTTTCAAGACAGGAGGAAGAAGCTTGTTTGTGACCATGCAGATAACAGCATGAGGGCAGCCACCCTCTGTGTGCATGGAGGGAAGGTAGGATACACCCACTGGGGCCGAGGGAAGGATGTCTGGGAAAAGGGCCAACATCCACTCTAGTCTGAGGGCCTCAGACACTTCCCATTGCAGGAAGGCCCCATGGCATTGTCTAATTGGCTTTCTAGTTACTCTCTTCCTTAGTGAAGGCCCAGTACTGCAAAGCTGGGGCCGGTTGAGCTTCCAGAATTGTTGTTAGAGCTTGGGACAGCTTCTGATTATTCTCAGGGGCCAGCTACCAGGGAGGGCCTCAGATCCAATGAGCATTGCCCAAGGAATCCAGGAGGGCCTTGGTCAGGGTCTTCACAAATCATTCATACCGCGACGTGCTCCTACCACTCCCCATTCAGTTCAGGGGCTCTGGAGGTGGTGGTCTGGCCTTTGCAGCTTTGCTTGCCAGATTCCTGTATTGTCTATTCCTTCATAGCAGGGTAGGTGAGAAAGAGCAGCCCAGAAGGAAAAAACAAACAGAGGAAAGGTCTCTGAGTCTGTTGACGTTATAAGTGCTATTGATTTTATAAGATTTTTCCATTGGGAGGCCAGTGAACTGACCTCGTTTTGCAGCCGGCTCGGGCTTTGACGCCAGTGTCTAGGCCATGAACTGAGAATCCGAGAGGCTATGGCTTTATCTCAACACATACTTGATAGTCACCACTCTCGACAAGGCCAGGCCGGGGCCTCCCGTGGTGAGACATGGGAGGATACAGGCAGTTCCAGGCCTCTGCTCCTTCTACCTTTCCCCGGTGACACTGTGTCACCCTGGGCCAAAGCCCTGCCAGATCTTGCAGGACCTGAGCATCATGGGAGGGGGACAGGTTTCCAGACAAGAAGAATTCTTGACAAAAAGCACAGACAGGAAGAGGGTGGTTGAAAGAACACTGAACTAGGAGTTGGTGACTTGGACTTGGGTCCCAGCTGGGCCACTAATTAACTGTCTGATTTCAAGCAAATGACTTCCCCTCTCCTAGTCTCATTTTTCTCATCTGTGCAGTGATAGGTGAAACTAATGATCCCTGAGGTCCCTTCCAGCTCTAAAATCCAGCAGGTTTGTGAAAAATGCAGAAGTTGGGAAGGAGGATAAGAATATCAAGAAAAGAAGCAAAAATGAACCATCCCGGTGCAGTACTGAAGGGGGGCATGGGATAAAAAGAGAGGTGCACCGCATTGGGGTGTCATGGATAAGGCCCCAAGTTGTACCACTAGAGAGCTGCATGACCTTAGGCAGCTCAATTCCCCTTTTTGTACATCATTCAAGTGGGAGGAAGGAGTTAGCTCCTACTGCCCAGACTACTTTCTCATTGTGAAACCTAGATATACATGTAGGAAACAAGTAGGGAATAGAATCAGTGCACAGTGGTGTGACATGAGCCATAGGTATATCTGAAGAAGGAGAGGGGATTGGCAGCTGGTGGGTTAAGGCCTTATCTAAAGGGTAAAAGGAGCAGAGTAAAGGAGCAGAAGCCCCAGAATCAGGCAGACCCAGACGGGGTATTGGCTTTACCCCTGCCCGGCCATGTGACCCTGGGCAAGTCATTTACTCCATTCAAATTTCAGTTTCCTCACCCATGAAAGGAGGGGTTGGAACTAACTAGCTGATCCTCCAGGTTCCTTCCATCTCTCTGAATATGTGGGAAAACAAAACACAACGAAAAGAGGCCAGATTATGCCATGTAGGCCAAAGGGGAGAATTGCATGTTTAAGAAGGAAGCCAGCCATTGTGGATCAGACTTGTTTGCCAGGAGAAAAGAGCAATAGTGAGCTAGGGGGAAAAGAGGACAAGGAGAAGGGGGAGGACGAGGCAAGGAAAGGTCATCTCAGAGGAGTGATAGGAAGGGACATTGATGCATGTTTGGTGAGAGAGGTCTTGGTTGGAGGGCATGCCAGTTAAGGAGCCACACTGCCCGGCACCAAGGTCTTGAATGAGCAGTGGACCAAAGATTAAGGGTGGTGAAAGTGACAGCAGACACTCCAAAGGGTAAGCGCTGAGTGGAGTGGGGGGAGTGGAAACACTTTCAAATGCGCAGGGCTTCTTCCATGGAGAGCAGAGGATTCAGGGGCCCATCAGTAAGTGACACTCAGATTTTTTTTCATGAAGCTATTAAAATCTTTTTAACTTTTTATTTTATATTGGAGTATAGCTGATTAAACAATGCTGTGATAGTTTCAGGTAGACAGCAGAGGAACTCAGCCATACCTACACATGTATCCATTCTCCCCTAAACTCCCCTCCCATCCAGGCGGCCACATAACATCAAGCAGAGTTCCCTGCTATAGAGTAGGACCTTTTTGGTTATCCATCTTAAATATAGCAGTGTGCACATGTCCATCCCCAACTCCCTAACTATATCTTCTAAAAAAGAATGATTCAAATGAAGTTATATTCAAAACAACTTTATGGTTTCCAGGCAGGAGTGGGGTGGTGTGCACAGAGGGGAAGGATTAGTTAGGGAGTTTGATTTTATACATCACTGATCCCTTCAAAGCCCAGTACTCATGCATGACCCCTGTCCCATTCACTGGATTGTGTGCTAAGTTGTTTCGGTAGTGCCTGACTCTTTGCAACCCCATGGACTGTAGCCCGCCAGGCTCCTCTGTCTATGGGATTTTCCAGGCCAGAATACTGGAGTGGGTTGCCATGCCCTCCTTCAGGAGATCTTCCCGACCCAGGGATCGAACCTGCATCTCTTATATCTCTTATGTCTCCTGCATTGGCAGGTGGGTTCTTTACCACTGAGCCTCCTGGATGCTCTTAAACAAATGCCAGATTGGAATTGTTAGCTTCTTGGTGGTGTGGGGGAGAAGGGAATGGAGCGAATAAAAATCAATTCCAGGTGACTGAGGCTCTCAGCACCTTTGGAGGCAAAAACCTGCTGAAGAGTGCCTGGTATGCCCTTTGGCTGCAGAGCCCACGCTGGGGGCAAGGGCGGTGAGGGCTGGGTAGGGGTGAAGAAGGGGTGTTTCAGAGTCAATTAGGTCCTCAGATAAGCAGCTCCAGCTGAGTGACTTTGGGCTGGTCACAACCTCTCTGAGTTTCTATTTCCTTATTTGTCATCTGAAAAAAAAATATTTTTTTTTACATAAAATTATTGTGAGGAGTAAGTGAAAAAATGCACAACAAGTGCTTGGCGCTGTGCCTCTTGCAATAACTAGTAGCTGTGGTTATTATCATTACTCTTACAGTGACTGGTTTAACAAATGTGAGGGTAGTGGTCTTTCTTACCAGTCTCCCACTCCCACCAAGGACCCACACTCTGCACTATCAACTTCCTTCTCCTCTGACTTGCCTCAGAATCCTGCCACCACTTCAGCCACTGGGCTCTGAAACCAACTTTGTCACCTCCAGTATGAGACCAGCTTTCCTGGGTGGCCTGTCCAGAGAGTCCCACCTCCTCCTGACTTGCCTGCCAACGTGGGGCCCCGGCAGTGGGCGGAGAGAGGGAGACAGGTGGCAGAGGCCAACAAAATGAGGCTGTGTGTTGCCACCCTGTCACCGATTCCCTGCCAAGGCCTAGCAAGGTCACCTTTTGCTTCTGATTTCCTCCTTTGGGGAGAGGAGGGTTACAATAGCCCTGAGGGATAGAAGGGAAGGGTTTGCCCCCGCAGTTTGGGAGGAACCCTCTCCAGTATTTGCCAGTCCAAGAAACATTCCAGTCAAGGGGAAAAGCCCAAGAGCCCCCACATCTGCAGAGGAAAACCCAGGTTTTCCTCAGGTGAGAAGACTCCTAGGTGTGGCCTTGAGAGGGAGGTGATTGCTTATGCTGGGAAATTCAGAGGGTGCTCCAAACTGCTCTCAGCCTCTTGTCCCTGAGGGAAAGGTGGGGTCACCAGAGAAACGCAGTGGCAGTAGGCCAGGGAGGCCTGAAATCACATTCTAGCATGCAGGTCCTGGAGATGAAAGAGCCCAGCCCATTCTCTGGGTTGAGAGGTGAAGGGGAAGATGGGTGGGAAGAGCAGGCAGGCAGGGCCCCGTAGATCTAGAAGTGGAGCAACCTTCTGTCTGGTGAGCTGTCAGGGGCCCCGAAGCTGCCTCCACCCCCAAGTCTCCCCCAGCACAGGCAACCAAACAATGATGTGTTTCTGGAACGCACGCTGGGTGTTCCATGTTGTGCTCAGCCTCTATATCGAATCGTCAAGTTCAGTCATTACCCCCACCCCAGAGTCCTTCCCCTTCAAAGCTTTGATGGGGATGGGCTGAGGTCGCGCAAGGAAAGCAGGGTCATTCGGCAAAGGGATGGCCCTGGGCACTGGGCTGCGAGAGAGGGGGAGAATGGAGCAAGAGGCCTTTGGATGGTGAAGGAAGGCCTGAGGGCAACTGGATGGGTGGTGAGGGGTATGGGGGCGGGGCGGGAGATGTTCTTGAAGCTGGGCGGAGGTGCACAGGAGACCAGATTTGGCAAAGACCCAAGCCCTGGAGGAGAAGCAGGGGAAAGGGGCAGGCCAAAGGCACACTGGCATTTCTGTAAAGAAGGGCTTTACCATGTAACCTGCATGAGTCCTTCAAACATAGCAGTGGGGAGACATAACCCCTGATACTTGTCCCAGGCTTTGGAGTTAGCTCCCCCCCCACCCCAACACACACACACACACACACACACACACACACACACATCTCCTTTAATTTTCATAACACCTCTGTTGAGGGTGGCAAAGGTAGGGCAGGGATAATTACTCCCATTTGACAGATGAAGAAACTGAGACTCAGTGAGATTAAGTGACTTGCCCAAGGTCACACAAACAGTTTTAGTGGCAGAGATGGGACCAGAACTCTGGTCTCCCAACTCCCAGGACAGCAAAAGACAGAATTGGTCTAAGAAGCATCCAGAGGATGGCATGTCATACCAGGAATTCCAGAAGAGACCCCTGCCCCATCAATCAATCTTTCTCTCTCTCTCTCTCTCTCCACTCACTAATACCTGAAATTTCACTCTTAAAGACTCATTCTCATGGATTGAAACTGTGGGTCCTGTTAAAACGTGAAAGGGTACTGGAGGAGAGTGGGGACACATGAGTATTCCTAGGAGAGGGCCCTGGACATGGAGTGGGGTTGGTGGGGAGAGCAGGGGGATGTTAGGAGGGGAAGGGAGAGGAGGAGAGGCAGCCTGGTGAATGCACCTGTTTTGCGAAAGAAGGGGAGGAGTTGCATCAGAGTGTGAATGCAGGCAATGTGAGAAGGAGCGGCAAATCTGCCTCCAGAGGGAGGTTGGGGGTGGACTTCATGTCACCTTGGGGGAGAGGTAGAGGGCAGCCGCTGGTCGGTTGGTTAGGGAAGCAGGTTGGCCTGAGAAGCTAGAATGGTGGAGGGGTGAGTGGGGGTGGGGGAGCCATTCAGGGAGCTGGCCTGGAGCCAGGGGCCATCCCAGGGGGTGAGCAGAGGCTTGAGAGCTCCGGGCCCGTTCCGGCTCCTGACCTTGAGTCACCACTGCAACTCGGCACTTTTCCTACCTCGGCCCCGACGCCCATCAAGTCTCTGTTATCTTGGCTTTCCGTTTTCCAGAAAACTGTGTAAAAGTTACTCTCCTGATTCTTCCTGACCGACCCTGCCCTTCCTACATTCCTCACTACTGCCCCCATCCAACATCCTAAAAGCCTCCTGGGCCTTCTGGAAGCTCTTCCCAGCTGCCTTTGGTCCCAAAGGCTGCCCTTCCACAGTGCAGACTGCCCCTGTACCCTCTGGTCCTGAGGGCAAGCGCCTGGAGGCCTCACTCAGCCCTTGGCCTGGACCTCTCCACTCAAAGGCACAACTATAAAGAGCTGCATTTGAGGACATCAAAGCTGGAACTGGCAGCAACCTTAGAAGTCACTTTTGCCATTCCTTCCTTCCTCCCTTTCTTCAATTGTTCCATTTGTTGAGCACTTACTATGTGCCAGACACTGTTATAGGCCCTTGGTATGTAGCTTCATGGAGCTCTCAAGTCTAAATGAAGGTGTGAGTGTGTGTGTGCTAAGTCACTTCAGTCGTGTCTGACTCTGTGCGACCCCATAGACTGTACTCTGCCAGGGTCCTCTGTCCATGGGATTCTCCAGGCAAGAATACTGGAATGGGTTGCCATGCCCTCCTCTAGGGGGTCTTCTCGAGCCAGGGGTTGAACCCTCATCTCTTATGTCCCCTGCATTGGTAGGCAGGTTCCTTATCACTAGTGCCACTGGGGAAGCCTCCTAAATGGGGGTATCATTCATCAAATAAGCACCTAAATTACTATACATTTGTAGCCTCAATCCTCTCATTTTGCATTTAGGGGAAACTGGGGCCCAGAGTGGTTATGAAACATTTCCAATGTTGTTCTGGCAGCCAGGGGCAAAACCACGCCAGACTCTGGTCTCCTGACTGTTACCCCAGTGCCCTGTCCACAATACTCTGGAAAGAATACAGTGAGTGTAAGGGAAGAGTGCTTATCCCTCTATGCAGACCCAGACTTAACCTATAGTCAGAGTAGCACATGGCCTACTTGTCAGGACTTGAAGATCACCGATGAGCAATCTCCCCTCTCCCACTGTTGTGACCCCGCTAGCTTGTTCCCTCCCCACCCCCAGGTCCCCATCCAGGTGTAAAATTGTACGACTAACTGAAATCTAAGGGTTAGAGCCCCATGATCTGGGGAAAACCTGTTAAGCCATTACCTGCCATTTACACAAACACATTTCCCCAATTTGTCGTTCAGGAGAGGCTGGGTGCATATCATTGCAGGGAGGGAGAACAACTGTGCCCTTAAAGGGGGCATTGCTAGGGGGGGCAGGGCGCCTCCAAACATCAGTGAGGGGCCCCATGGAACCCTAGGCAGCAGGAGGGCACAGGTCACTTGCAGGGACAGGCAGGAGGAAGGTACCTGAAAAGGAAGCCGGAAGGTTCTGAACACAGGCTCCTCCTTCACAGTTTAGCCTGGAGGCCAGCCCTGCACCAACATCAACACTGACCAGTGACATTTTGTTTCAAAAATATGTGTTTACAATTGGTCTTTCCTTCTACTTGGATTATATTGAGTCTTTTGTCCCTGCCGAAGCCTGCTGTGGGAGTAGTTTGTACTGATTTGCAATTAGAAGGGCCTTCCCTGTGTCCAGTCAAGCAGTTGCCCTTAACCCTGGGGGTCTCCAACCTCTGTGCTGTGGACTGGTCCTCCTTTCAGATCATTGGCAGCATCAGATTAGAAATGAAGGGCACGATAAATGTAATGTGCTTGAATCATCCCGAAACCATCCCCCGACCCCCAGTCCGTGGAAAAATGGTTTCCCACGAAATCGATCCTTGGTGCCAAAAAGGTTGGGGACTGCTGCCCTAATCAGTCTGCCAGGCCTGAGTTGAAATGCAGATCCATCCCATCCTGGCATGCTGGTAGGGCCCCCCTCCCCATGAGAGTCTTTTAGTCAGTGGAAAGAACCAGCCCCAATCTGGGGGCTTCCCTACCCTAACCCTGATAAAGGCCTATTAATAGTTCCCTTGCAAACTGTGATGAAGGGGGTTCAGTGCAAATGGGCATTCATGCCTAGAATGCAGCCCTGCTTAGAAATCTCAAAACAAGGTGAAATTCCCAGCCAGAGACAGCCTGGAGTTTAGAATCACACACCAAAGGTTCATGTCTCGCCTCTGCAGCTGCTATCTGGGTAACCCTAGGCTAGTCACTTAAACCTGTCTGAGCCTCGGTTTCCTCATCCACAAAATGGGCCTAAGATAATACAATACCCTATTCCTACTATCAACTATCCTGGGGCTTCCCAAATGGCACTAGTGTAAAGAACCCACCTGCCAATGCAGAAGATGCAGGTTTGATCCTTGGGAAGATCCCCTGGAGGAGGGCATGGCAACCCACTCCAGGATTCTTACCTGCAGAATCCCATGGACAGAGGAGCCTAGCAGGCTACAGTCCATAGGGTCTCAAAGAGTCTCACACAACTGAAGCGACTTAGCGCATAGCACAGTCACTGAAACCTGTCTGAGCCTCAGTTTCCTCATCCACAAAATGGGCCTGAGATAATCTGATACCTAATTCCTACTACTGTCAACTATCCATAGCTATTGACAAGGTTCAAAAGGCTAATGGATATAATCTTAGCACAGCGCCTGCTAAGCAATCAGTACACAGGAACTACTGATGTTATTATTTGGACCAGATGTGGCTGTGCGATCTCCCAGAGATAGGTCAAGACCTAACAGCTGTGCATCCCTGCCCTCTTGCTGAATTGAGGTTTTCATATGTCAGGTTTGCTTAAAGCAAGGCCCACCTGCAGGGCATTCCCTGAGCTGGTGATTCATGGGTGGGATGTGTTCCACCCACCTATTTTAAGCTGTTCTACATTTTCTTCCTCTTGATATGGACGTGTTTACATAGAGGAGGACAGTCCCAGTCAAAACAAGATGAAAATACACTGCTGGCTGGGAGCCCCAAGCTAACTGGTTTCAGGTCCTCTCCCAGCTGTCAGCACCTCACAACAGAGCCACAGGGGTTGGGGGGGGGGGTGTTGCTGCCCAGCCCAACTCCCCTGCCTCCCTCCATCAGCCCAACTCTGCCTGGTATCAGGCAGTTGGCCATCGCCTGGTCAAGCTAGAGTGGGATTCTGGGGCTGAGGTTTTGCCAGTTTTACAAGGGCAAGAAGGAGGGGTGCTGAGGGGCAAGGGCTGCCCTGGCCAGCTCTGGTGTGAGTATTGTGTCTGCCGCCAGGGCCGCCTGCTACACAGGCAGAGAAGACAGCTGCCAACAGAGAGTGGCAGAAAATGGCCAAAGAAAGCTCCCCCAGCAACCTGACCTCCTGCCTGGCATTCCCTGCACTGGACTCATTCCCTGGGGTTAACAGGAGGCTCTTGGTAAAAAAGAAATTACCCCAGGGAAGGAGAACCCATGTACCCCTTATCAGTCACAGAGCTTTCCTGGGGGTCAGTTTCTCACCTGTGTCAATTTATCAGTGAGTTGGTAGGACCTGAGGAGGAGATTTCCAGGGAGGATTCTTTGATGAGCATGCAAACCAGGTTACCTGCACAAGGAGCACTGAAAATAAATATCCCCAGTAGGGCTTAGACATATATATGATTGCTCCTCATGGCCTCTGCAGAACACTTTGCTTGTGTTTACCAAGAAGAGCAGGAGAAAACAAACTCCTTTGTCATAAAGTCTGCTATTCAGACGTGCCCACTCAGGTAGTTTGGTTTATTTACAGTGAATTCAGAAATGTTTGGGCATATTTGCCTGTTCCCTGAAAGCCCAAGGCCACCAGTTAGCCAGGACCCATTGTAAGGCCTCACCTCAGGCCCAGTCTATACTTAGTCAGCCTGGGCCACTAATCCCAGAAGCCCCCCAACTCATTTTCAATACTCAACTTAGTACTCCAAATAAAGTAAGTATATTCAGACCACACTGCGCAGGTCATCATGTTCTTCCCTGAGAAAAACAAAAGTTTCCCTTCTGAGAAAGACTTTTCATTTCAACAGGGATCCTCAAGACTTCAAAGCCAAGGGTGACATTAGTGGTGAGAATTTCCTCTATGTTGGCAGACATCAGAGTATTTTTAATCAGGATTGGTTTTTTACCTGCACCCCCAGCCCACTGCACCATCATTCCCGTTATATGGCTGTCACTCACTCAGAATCAGGCTTGCTAGCCTGAAATCCCTCTTTGATGTTACTGCCAGCTGAGACTTGGCTGTCCTCCTCCCAGGCTTCATCACCCTCTAGTCCTCCCTGTGGGTGCCCTGTTCCCAACTGACCAAGCCCCTCCAGCTAAAGATGGAAAGTGACCAAAGTCCCAGCATTTGCACAGAGCCAGGCACACACATGGATGAATTATCCTTTTTATTGAAGAGGTCAGGCCTTGATTCCAGGTCATTAGTGGCCACTTAGATTGTGTTTGGGTTGGGTTTCCCAAGTATGTTTGATTTTCACAAGTCTTTCGTGTTTTTAACTGCAGAGTTGCTCTCTGACAATGATTGTCACCAAATTAAAATATTAACAGGAGCAAATTCATGAATTTGCCTATAGTTCTTCCCTGTGGGGGCCATGAACCAAGTTCAAATACTTATCTAAACCTTCTGTTTACTTATTTAAGCACAGGTGTATGGCATTGAGGCTGTGTGCCAGGCACTGGGCCAAACTCTGAGGGATCTAGTCTAGAAAGCCAGTCACTGCTCACTTGAGAACGTATGCACTGCCCACTTCTGGTGGACATGTTCTTATCTGGCTGTGCCTTTAGTCCTGCTTGAAAGACTAAAAGTGATTATTGACTGCTGGTGCCATTTGGGGCTTTCTTGGTGGCTCAGTAGTAAAGAATCTGCCTGCAGTGCAGGAGATGCAGGAGATGCAGGTCTGATCCCTGGATCGGGAAGATCACTTGCAGAAGGAAATGGCAACCCACTCTAGTGTTCTTGCCTGGAGAGAGACTCTCAATGCCGAAACTGTATGCAGGTTATAGGTCGTCCATGCAGGAAAGAATTGCTAAGACCTACAAGAGACTACATTTTACTTGGCTGATACCCTTTTAAACATCAGTCACTCACATTATCCCCCTCCCCATAAGCAGTAGCCACAACTTGTGAAACCATGGAAGCAACAAACTGGAACTGGACAGGAAATTAGAAATGCTAGACTTTGAAAGAGCAGTGATAAGGCTGCTCATATGGTGAGCCATTTTACCAGCAGTGTTTGGGGACAGGGCCCTTACCCCCCATTCACATGGCCCTTCATATTTAGAAGCCTTCTAAGTGTCCAGGGGGTCTGGGGTTAAGGTGGAAAAAAACTCTGGCCTTCTGATATGTTTTCTTCCTAGTTGACCAAGTTCATTTAAAACGGGTGCTAGACAAAGACAGAAATATAGATCAATGGAACAAAATCGAAACCCCAGAGATAAATCCACGTACCTATGGGACACCTTATCTTTGACAAAGGAGGCAAGAATATACAATGGAGAAAAGGCAATCTCTTTAACAAATGGTGCTGGGAAAACTGGTCAACCACTTGTAAAAGAATGAAACTAGAACCCTTTCTAACACCATACACAAAAATAAACTCAAAATGGATTAAAGATCTAAACGTAAGACCAGAAACCATAGAACTCCTAGAGGAGAACATAGGCAAAACACTCTCTGACATAAATCACAGCAGGATCCTCTATGACCCACCTCCCAGAATATTGGAAATAAAAGCAAAAATAAACAAATGGGACCTAATTAAAATTAAAAGCTTCTGCACAACAAAGGAAACTATAAGCAAGGTGAAAAGACAGCCTTCAAAATGGGATAAAATAGTAGCAAATGAAGCAACTGACAAAGAATTAATCTCAAAAATATACAAGCAACTCCTGCAGCTCAATTCCAGAAAAATAAACGACCCAATCAAAAAATGGGCCAAAGACCTAAACAGACATTTCTCCAAAGAAGACATACAGATGGCTAACAAACACATGAAAAGATGCTCAACATCACTCATTATCAGAGAAATGCAACTCAAAACCACAATGAGGTACCATCTCACGCCAGTCAGAATGGCTGCAATCCAAAAGTCTACAAGCAATAAATGCTGGAGAGCGTGTGGAGAAAAGGGAACCCTCTTACACTGTTGGTGGGAATGCAAACTAGTACAGCCACTATGGAGAACAGTGTGGAGATTCCTTAAAAAACTGGAACTAGAACTCCCATACGACCCAGCAGTCCCACTGTTGGGCATACACACCGAGGAAACCAGAATGGAAAGAGACACGTGTACCCCAATGTTCATCACAGCACTGTTTATAATAGCCAGGACATGAGAGCAACCTAGATGTCCATCAGCAGACGAATGGATAAGAAAGCAGTGGTACATATACACAATGGAGTATTACTCAGCCATTAAAAAGAATACATTTGAATCAGTTCTAATGAGGTGGATGAAACTGGAGCCTATTATACAGAGGGAAGTAAGCCAGAAAGAAAAACACCAATACAGTATACTAATGCATATATATGGAATTTAGAAAGATGGTCACAATAACCCTGTATGCAAGACAGCAAAAGAGACACAGATGTATAGAACAGTCTTTTGGACTCTGTGGGAGAGGGAGGGGGGGATGATTTAGGAGAATGGCATTGAAACATGTATAATATCATATAAGAAACGAATGGCCAGTCTAGATTCGATGCAGGATACAGGATGCTCGGGGCTGGTGCACTGGGATGACCCAGAGGGATGGTACGGGGAGGGAGGTGGGAGGGGGGTTCAGGATGGGGAACATGTGTGCACCCGTGGCAGATTCATGTTGATGTATGGCAAAACCAATACAATATTGTAAAGTAATTAGCCTCCAATTAAAATAAATACATTTATATTTTTTTTAAAAAAGGCCATTCTTATAAATGCCTCATAAAAAAAATAAATAGGTGCTAGAGCCGTGTTTCTCAGGGAGCCCCTCCCCTGCCATGTGCACTGGTAGAGTCCCTCTCACTTCTTCTTGTTATTACTCTGTCTGAGGACTCAACTCCGTGGACCAAGCCCCTTATTGCAGCAGCCTACTGTTGAAGAGAAATCACCCAGCAAGATGACAGATGCGTCTGGATTGTCTCCTAACTGTGCTCAGGCCCCACTGCCCCAAGAGGTCCAAGAGTGTCTGAGAAACTCCGTCTTCTCAACTGCTGAGTTAGTAATTGTCTACACTTGGCCATTCCTCAGTTTCCATGTTTACTTGAGTTCTTCTGTGACTCTGTCAACAAACGCCATGGTATTATTAGTTTTAGCAAATAACAGGATGTCAGAACTGTTAACCAGGATTCGTTACTTTGCTGTTAGAGCTCTATCCCAGGACATAGGGGCCAGTGTTCCTCTTGTTTTTTAAGATGTATGAGATTTGTCAGGAAGCCTTTCCTGGGCAGGCCCAGCGTGCTCTGCTCCGTCTATAGGCCTTTAAGGCTGCTCACTGCCAAGGCTCCGCCCACCAAGACTTGGGCTTTTCTGACTTTGCTTGATGGCACAAAGACATCGGGCTTCCCAGGTAGCGGTAGTGGTAAAGATGCGGATTCAACCTTTGGGGATTCCATCCCTGGGTCAGGAAGGTCCCCTGGAGGAGGGCATGGCAACCCATTCTCTTGCCTAGAGAATACCATGGACGGGGAGCCTGGTGGGCTACAGTCCATGGGGTCATGCAGAGTCAGACACGACTGAAGCTGCTTATCACTGAAGCGAGTTAGCATGCACAAAGATATCTGACAAAAGAAAAAAATCAATGTGAATAGTTTGAATTTTCCTTTTCTTGTGCTTTACTCTTACAGTCTTACAGTGCCCTTTAAAAGCAGTCCGTACTTGGTAAGGCAGCTTCGGGACTTAACATTCGTGTGGAGAAGGGCGAGGGGATGGTATTTCAGGCTGGCACTAAGAATTTCCAGGCTTTTGACGCAAAGTATGTTGTTCTTCCAATCCCGCCCCCAACACTGCCTGTCTCAAGGAGTGAGAGGTTAAAAGGGTCACTCGGTTGCTGACAGAGAACCAGGAAGTCCAAGCCTTGGGGGAAACACAGCCTTTGTTTACTTAAGCCCCAAACCTAGCAGGCAGTGTAAATTAAACATAAAAATAAAATAAGATACCAAAACACAGGCCGGATGCATACCACAGAGAGCAGTGAATTCCCCTTCTGCTCTCCCTGGGGAGAGGGGGAGTCAGTGAGCCTCAAGGGCGCCCTCCTGGCCAGGCAGGCGCTAGCAAGCCACGGGATGGGATGAGGTGGTAGGGGCAGGGGAGAGCAAGGCTTGGCTCAGGGTGGGGATGGGTACATTGGCAGAGATCCTGGCCAGTCTTTATAGTCAGCCCAGCAAGCTCCTGAGGGGGCAGTGAGTCACAGCCCTCCAGCCAACCTCAGAATGGATCCATGTTTGACCAGGCAGTGACAGCCACAGGGCTGGAGTAGAGCTGGCTTTTGTTGAAGGGAGGTAGGGCTGGTTAATTGACCAGACTGTGCTGTTGGAAAAAAAGCAGCCTCTCCCCATTCTCACCCTCTCTCCAGGTTCTTCTTCTCCCTTGTCACCCTGATGCCCACCCCCATACCTCTGACCTCCTAGGCCAAGAGTACCCACCAACAGCTGGGAAGTGTCTCAGAAGCAATCTGTTCCTCATAATGGAGAGGCCAAATTTGCCAAAGGTTGACTTATAAATGAGAGCAGATTGGGGTTATCTTTCTAATAGTGGCTCTCATTCATTTTCTGATTAAGCTTTTAGGAGTAAGAGGGAAAGAGGTAGCCAAACAGGAGAGAGAAGGAGATGACTGAACAGAAGTTAGGCTCGGAATGGTTGGATGGCATCCCCAAGTCAATGGACATAAGTTTGAGCAAACTCTGGGAGATAGTGAAGGACAAGGAAGCCTGGCCTGCTGCAGTCCATGGGGTCACAGAGTTGGACATGACTGAGTGACTGAACAACAACAGTGCTCAACCTCATCATGGTGTGTGATACAAAGTGGGTCATGGTGCCTGGCATTATGGTGACTCTTCAGGTAGACCCTGTTGCGGCTTTCACCTGTAGGCAAATGATTCCCAAAAGCAGTTCCATGGACTGGAGCCACAAGCGCTGCATCCACATCTCCTGAAAGGACCTTCCCCAATCCACAGACATTCGTATTCTCCTCATCTGGACCCGTTTCTTGCTCCCCGCAGCCCACTGGCAAGGTGTACCTGCTGGGTTTACTCATCTTATGCTGATCGGCCACTGAATACTCTGTTGAAAGTAATACAAAAATTGAGTTTATCCCAATTTAAATATTTGTAATTGATAGTGGCAGAATGTGGCACTCTCCCAGGGCTTTTGCATGGGGAAAAAAAATTCCTAATTCCTCAAAGTGTCAAGAATTCCATTAGAACTCTAAGGTATGACTTGGAGGGTGGTGTTGGTAGGCACTGCAGTAGTCTGGTCAGGCAAACAGCTTGGACTGAGGGGGAAATTTTCCTCAGTGCCATTCAAATCATGCTTCTCAGACCATCAGTCACATATGATGCCTATGCCAGGACTGGGTCTCCTTAGAACTGATCTCATGAGGAGCCTGCAGGAATCATCTCGTAGGCATTCATATGATTGATGGTACACAAATGGTGCTCGTTTTTATTTCTTTGAATGTGTAATTGACCTCTTTGAAAACTGTGGGCCTGGCAGCACCAGCACTTCCTTGCAGCCAGTGGACAGTGTGTAGTATCAAGCTGGTTCCCCTTATACCCACCTGACTTCCACTCCCAAGACCCTGTCACCCATGACCCTTGCACACCTATGACCCTTATACTCAGTCATCCTTGGATGTCAGAGTAGAGGCTGTGGCTTGAGACACTCTGGCTGGGTCTAGAGTATCCTGCCCTGCCACCTTGCCATGTCCTATTGCTTTACTACCCCTCTGGGGTCACGAGGAAGCTGGCATCAGCTGAGAGAGAGAGAGACAGAGATTGAATGATGCCCTGGGCTTGCCTATCTCGGTGAATTGTGCTTAGTTGCTCAGTCGTGTCTGATGGTTTGTGACCCTATGGACTGTAGCCTGCCAGGCTCCTCTGTCCATGGGGATTCTCCAGGCAAGAATACTGGAGTGTGTTGCCACGCCCTCCTGCAGGGGATCTTCCCAACCCAGGGATCGAACCCAGGTCTCCCACATTGCAGTTGGATTCTTCACCGTCTGAGCCACCAAGGATGCCCAAGAATACTGGAGTGGGTAGCCTATCCCCTCTCCAGCAGATCTTCCCAACCCAGGACTCCTCCATTGCAGGCAGATTCTTTACCAGCTGAGCTACCAGGGAAGCCCCTCTCTGTGAATTAGACTTCGTCAAAGGCCGAAAGGGTGTTTGCATAAGTGTGTGTGCGTGTGCTTCTGTGCTGCTCTTTCTTCCTGATAAGGTGTGTATTCCTTGCCAGCAGTTCTCAAACCCTGGGCAGGGGGCCTTCCTTAACGTCTCCCAGCACTCCTTTGAGCTCCCTGGCTCAGTTCCCATGGCTGGGGAGGGTGGGGGCAGAGGGGCTGTCCAGGGAGGAGCTTGCCTTGTTTCTCTCCTTTCTTTCTGTTCTGAGAGTAGTGTGTAGCCTGCCCCTTCCTGCCATTGCCCCACCTCAACTGGGCTGCCTTCTTTCCATCCAGGAAGCCCGAGGGAGGGGGGGAGGTGGCTGGAGAGCCAGAGGCCCACAGAGTCCCACAACAGAGGATCAAGGAGCCACCTCAAGTGAGCCTACTGTGAATAGCTCCACTGTGAGTTAAGCAAGGGCCTCAGGAGTACAATGTGGGAGCCCGGGGAGGCTCATAATACTTACCCATCCTGGCCTGGGAGCCTCCCTGCGCCTGAAGAGGCCGGCATTATTACCAGCGTTTTGTTCCCCAGGGAACCTGGACCACTTCAGAGGTCACCCATTCTATCGCGGGGGCCCGCAATAGAGCCAGGTGCTCCACCTCAGAGCCCCTGGCCTCTTCACAGGCCCCTCGTCTGCTGGCTCAGCGCCCCCAACAAGATCCTCCTGGTTCTCATCTTCCAAGCATTGCCAATCATCGCAAGTCCTTCACATACCACTCAGAGTAACCCCAGCAACTGCCAGAAAAAAATGGCTTGCCTTGGAATTTCGGCTCTTGTGGCCACTCCATAGAGCAGAAGGGCTGGGAAGAGGCCCTGCCAGTGTCGGTCGCCCTGGCCCAGAGAAGCTGGTGGAGGGCTGGTGCAGACGAAGAAACACAGAGAGTGGCCGTGTTCTTGCTGCTTTCTCTCTCAGCCTCTGGGAAGGCTGTTGAGCACAGGGATTCCCAGAAGGTAGGCTACGATGAAGGGGGTTATTTGCCCACCTGAAGATGCTCAGTAGTTGGGAGGGCCATATGAACAAGGATGAGACCACTAGAAGCTGGGCAAAGAAGGGAGACCAGGAGGTTGGCAGACAGAGGTGACCACCCTGCCCATGCTAAACATAGATCTCCCCCTTATCAGAAGGAAGACACTGGCAATTGTGAGACCCTTAAGGACCTGTGCTTTGTTCCCTTGGTTTACAAAGGAAGGGAATCAGAGTGAGGGACCCTGGCACTGTCAACCACCATGTCACAGGAGCCTTAGGTCCCACGGAAATTCCAGGTTTTACGACTGCTCTGTTGCATGCTAAGTGGCTTCAGTCGTGTTTGACTCGTAGCAACTGCATAGACTGTAGCCCACCAGGTTCTTCTGTCCATGGGATTTTCCAGGCAAGAATAGAGTGGGTGGCCATTTCCTTTTCCAGGGGATCTTCCTGACCCAGGGATCAAACTGGAGTCTCTTATGCCTCCTGCATTGTCAGGTGGGTTCTTTACCATCTGAGCCACCAGGGAAGCCCGTTATCCCTGTCTAGATGGACAAGGACCAAATGACGGGTGGGGAGAAAACAAGTGTGCCCAATTCTCGGGAATGGAGTGATGATGGTGGTATGGCCCTCCCAAACCCCAGACTGCCATCCTGAGCACCCTGAAGCCCTAGGCTTTTTCCTGAAGTGAACATTTCACTGACATCTAACCAGTAGGGAGACTTCAGAGTTCGCCACAGGCCTAGGATATTGTAGAAGGAAGCACAGCTGTTGACCTGTACTACCAGTTTGTTTATTTGTTTTTTTTTTAATTTCCATAAAATGTGCCTTGTACTTTGAATAGGTGTTAATCTATTTTGATTTGAGTTGAACTGAACTAAATTGAATGATAATGGCAACTAGTGTGGGGAGGAGGGAGGAGAAGGGTATTCCGTTTACTGAGGTGAATTTGACATTCTCTTTTTTTTTCAAGAATGTCTGTTTCATACTTGTAGATGGGTAATGGGGACAGTGGAAAATGGGAAGAGAACTTAGAAAAATTATGGAGGTAAATTTTCCCAGCTGCAAGGCATAAGGAGAAGGGAGACAAGCATAAATATTGACACAAGGTTCATGAAATTTAAGATCCACTGAACTAAACTGCATTCCTGGATAACGTTGCCAATACTTCCAGTCTTGCTGAGATGCCAACACAAACCGCCCCCACCCCCTGCAAAGTGAGACGCCAGAGGTGGGGCAACCAAGGTGATTTGACAAGAGCCCTTTCCGGCTTCTTTGAATGAGGGTCAGAAGGGTGGAATGCCTTGTCCAGATGGGGCTTAGCTTCTGCCTGTCATCCATAGTGTCACTGGGAGATTGTTTGTGAAGCTCACATGGGACCCTGTCCGGAGGGAGCTGAAAGGCACAATTCATTGCTTCTGCCACCATTCGGTGCCAAGGTTTGGCCCAAATTGGTTGCTAGAGCCACTTTTCCAAGACAGTGTCCCTCTCTGCCCCAGTTCCCCTTGGGCTCCCTGCAGCCCACCGCTGCCTTCTGCATCTTCGCCCACAGATTCCTCCCCATTTTCCTGCCCCCCAGAATCGACATTCTGGGTCCCAGCCATGTGGGGCAGTTCACGTGACCCACTGAGGACAAGGCACTTTGTCTGTCACTGTCTTTCCTTCTTGCTTCCCTCCTTCTGGACTTTGGGGATTTTCCATGAGGCCAAAGTAACCATGTAAGTGGCAGCGTCCTTCCTGTCTGTATTCTCCCACCCCTGGCGTGGAACCTGAGGGCAAGAGAGAAGAGAAGAGTGAAGCCAGGACAAACTAAATGATGGCATTTCAGCCTCCTTTCTCCCCCAGCCTCTTCAGAAAAAGGGACAAGTAAGTACTTAGAGGTAGACAGAGCTTCAGGCGGAGGGGGTGCGTAGGGGAGTAAGTGGGGAGGATCGTTTGCAGCCACCTCATCAACTGTGCTGACGCTCCGGTGCTCAATAGCCTTTATGATTTCCTTGTCTGGCTCCTAACTCAGCGTTTCCTTGGTGGCCAGTCCCATACCTTCCCACATCTCCTGACACAAGACCCTGTGTTTTGCTGGCAACAGGGCTGAATCTTGGGGGTGGAACATATCCTGTAGAAAATAAGGAAGACTTGCCTATAAATAGTTTCCTCTGGGCTGCGTGGTACACAATGCTTCAAGTGACAAAAAGGGAAGTGAGATGTTCCCCCTCCTTGCCACCCCCAACCTACCGCACCCACCCCAATCTGGTCCCCACACCTCGGCAGCATGCTCAGATCCTGCCCACGAGTTCTGTGGCCCAGACTGGCCACTCTCCGTCTTCCTGGGCTGTGGGAACCCGAAATAGGAAGGGGCTCCAGCTCTAGAGAGTCTGGCTTTTGAAGTAGAAGAGACTGGTGATAATGTTGAGACACTTCTTCCAGTTCCGAGGGAACAAGTGTCTCAGCATCCAGCCTCAGGTGGCTTCCAGGGCCACCTGAGATGGTGGGAGTTGAGGAGCTGACTCGCTCTCCTGCTGCCCTCCATCTAGAAGGTCACCCTGGGAGGGGGAGGGTCAGCTGTGTCTGTTTAACCACAGAAACCCACAGCTGTAGGGCTAGGATCAGAGCCGGCAAAGGAGCCGGCTCATCAGCTGTGTGCTGGGACTGTGGGAGCTTTCAGTCCAGCCTGTCATGTAACTCACGGCATGGGAGAAAGGGAGTCGGGAAACACACACGTTGGGGCGGCTGTGCTGTTGAATCCTTAGGCCACTGTTTCCTGCCTGGGGCCCACGTCCACGGGGCACAAGGATCCTGACAGCCTCATGGATCAGCACTTTACTCAGAAACTTCAAATCAGATCACAGATACCCTCAACAGTGCACACTTCCACTCACTGCAAGGTCTGGTGCAGCTATTCTGGACAGAGGAATTTTCCAGTGTGCTCAGGGTTCAGCAGAAAGCCTTCTGGCTTCCTCCAATTTCTCCCTCTCCCCCTACTACCCGCCACATCTCCCTTATGCCTGCTGTTTGAAAATCTTCCTACAGGGACAGTTTTTATTTAGGTTGGTGGCCTTAGTTTAGCAAACCCTGGGGTCCAGGGATCCAGCCACAATTTGTAAACTGAGAGCCATGAGGCCTCACGGGAAGTGCTTCTCACTACCGGTTGGTGAACTAGAGGTGAGCAGGGGAGAGAGATCCGCTGAGTGTGGGCTGAACTTGGGACATTCTTTCCAAGTTGTTTTTTTAAACTACATCCCTGATATGAGCTTGTTTTCTTGCTCTTAGTTTCATTCTTCTAAAAGCTGAGCACAGCAGGAATGAGGGGAAAGAGTTAATTAAAGGTGTCAGTTAGTGGGGCCCTGGGGACTTTAGGTTTGACTGGATTATTATTCTGAGACTCCCTATGTCATGTGGGGCGCTGTGTAGTCCATCCTGGGAGCCACCTGGTGGGAGTCATAGTTTCAATTTTCTAGACAGAGAGGGCTTTCATTGAGGACTGCATAGCTGCCTTTTGAAATAATGCAGGTGAGCAAAGCCCTCTTATAAACCTCATTTAGACACTTTGGACGGAGAAGGCAATGGCACCCCACTCCAATACTCTTGCCTGGAAAATCCCATGGATGGAGGAGCCTGGTGGGCTGCAGTCCATGGGGTAGCGAAGAGTCGGACACGACTGAGCGACTTCACTTTCACTCTTCACTTTCCTGCACTGGAGAAGGAAATGGCAACCCACTCCAGTGTTCTTGCCTGGAGAATCCCAGGGACAGGGGAGCCTGGTGGGCTGCCATCTGTGGGGTCGCACAGAGTTGGACACGACTGAAACAACTTAGCAGCAGACACTTTGGATATTCTTCTGGTCCCACATCCTGCTAGTTTCCTAGACACTTCTAGGTGGGCCTGCCCCCACCTTTTCTTCCTCCCTCACTACTTTCCTGGCACCTCCAACACGTACACCAACTGCCTTGATTCACTCATTCAATAAACTTAACTCCCTGCCCCACTAGTAAGTATAGTAAGAACAAACTTGGTCTCTAGGTCAGTAAGACCTGGGCTGGAGTCCCAGCTCTATAATTTATTCACTGCACCACCACCTTGGGCAAGGTAGCCTCTCAGACCCTCTGTTTCTTCATCTGTAAAAATGACAGTAACAGCGCCTACACTGCCAGGTTTGTAACTCAGCCAACACAGCGTCTGGCCCATAGCCGAAGCTCAGTGTATGGTAGCTGTTATTGTCAGCGGGTCTCAAACTGAGCTTATTTCTAATTGAAGTATAATTAATGTACAGTTACAGTACATGACTTAGTGACTGAGCAACAACAACAATGTTCAGTTCAAACACAGCCTTGCTAGCAAACTTCACCTCTTTGCTTTTCCCTCCCCAAACTACCTGGAATTTTATGCCTCTCTCTCCATATAAGGGAGTTCCCATTGAAGGAGCCGGTTTTTCTCCTCTCCTATGCCCTGTTTTCCTGGTGGTGTTTTTTTCCCTCCTGACCTAGCTTATTTATCTCTCTTTTTTCTTTTCATCATCTCCCTTGGAATCTTGAGGTGGGTAGCAATAGTGAGTTTAAGAAAGATTTACAAGCAAATGAAAGGTCAGCTCAGACCCTTTCTGGACCAGGAAAGCTATGTGACACAGAAGGCAGATTAAGATATCAGGGAATTCCAATATCAATTAAGCTCCAGATTTAAGAAGGTTTGGTTTTTTGTTGTTGTTGTTGTTTTGCTCAGATAATGTTCCTGATGATCTATAAATACAGTCTGCACTTTGTTCCATCTACTACACGCAGCTTAGTGTGAACACCTTGTTCAGAGAGTTTGTGACCTGAGGATAACCTGATATCCTGAGATTGGGACTGTCTCCCAGCCAAACTGGGGTGAAGAAAATCACCATCCGGGGCTAGTGCAGTAGGTTTGCTTGGGTAGATCTGTTTGTCAGTCCTTTGCGAATAGAATGATCTTTGTCCATGTATTACTGCTGGTGGGGTCCAATGGAGGGCTTCCCAGGTGGTACTAGTGGTAAAGAACCCACTTGCCAATGTAGGAGACATAAGAGACGCAGGTTTGATCTGTGGGTTGGGAAGATCCCCTGGAGAAGGAAATGGCAACTCACTCCAGTATTCTTTCCTGGAAAATCCCATGGACAGAGGAGCATGGCAGGCTACACACAGTCCACGGGGTTGCAAAGAGGGGGACACGACTGAAGCAACTGAGTACGCACACACTATCCATTGGGAGCTTCACATCATACTAAAAAATGTTGGCTGTTTGGTGGCATAACTGCACTGGCAGCCTAGAGAAAATTAAGGCCTTCAGATGAGGCTTAACTGGGGCCTTGGCCAGGGTGTCCGTGCCAGGCACCTGGTTAGGTGAAATATCCTGAAGCAAATAATAATAACCTTTGCTGATAAGAAGCCCCCAGTACTTTTCCAATAGTGTGATTGCACTAAGTTATTTCTTTGGACCATAGCCTGAATCACAAACTGATTCATGGGTACTGGCCCTAACTTCATCCAAACTATTGTATATGTAGTGGAACCCGATGTTCTCCTTATGGTCCTGAGTTGGTGTAAATAATACTCCCAGTTGCGTCACCTGTCCCTTGTTTCTCTAGATTGCTCCATCTGTCTGCAGTTCTCCTTCTGTCCACTAGGTGGCCTAACTTAGGAAAGAGCAGGATAAAAGGACTTCGAGCCTCTGATGGTTTGGTTTGTTTTTGTTTTTTAAGATTGAGGCTAGAAAGAATGAAAATATATTTTGATGGAAACGTGTAATTTTTAGTAGGCAACAATCACCTCATCCTCCTTGTGACTTGGAATCTGTTTATGAAGTGCCCTGTAACCCTGTATATGACTGGACCCCCCATCACAGGGCAGATATTCTCCTAGGATGGTTTATATATAGCCTTGATTCATAATTTTGTTGTCATTAGCTGTTTCTAGGAAGGTAACACAATCTTGTCTTTAAGGACATGAGGGACTTCCCTGGTGGTCCAGTGGTTAAGACTCTGTGCTTTCAACGCAGGGGGAGTACGTTCGATCCCTGATCAGGGAACTGTAAGATCCCACCTGTTGTGTGGCATGGCCAAAAAATTTAAAAAGTATTTTCTGGCATCTTGTGGTCACTGCAGTGCCCACTCCCCTCCTGGCTCCTCCCCATCCCTTCTGCCACCTGCCAGCCCCAGCTGCTCCCTTGTGCATGTTCCCCAATTCATCTGAGTTCCTAAACACTTAGAGTGTCTTCCATACAAGCACACTGGCACATGCAGAATGGCTAGTCTGTGCATGCCACAGAGCTGTGCATGTGTCAGTACATGGACAGGTACATCTGATGATGAGGTGAGTGGATAGGTACTGGGGATAGGGGCAAGCCAGTGGGCAAGCTGGCTGGGAGAGGAGACCTGCAGGTGACAAAGTCTGTGTGCAGGAGAGAGGCCAAGAAGGCAGGTGGCAGGAAGGAGTGAGGATACTGGTGGTGAGGGTGGGTATCCAGGGCAGCAGCCTGTGATCGCATGGCAAAGACAGGCGAGTGTGCTGGCTGACATCTGAGGAAGAGCTTTTAAAACCTGCGCCACCCTCTACCAAACTATAATGGCATTTGTACTTCTCATTTCTCTAAGAAATCAGCTCCAGTTTGGTTTTTACCAATCTCCAGAGCCCTCTTTGGAGATGCCAATTGGCACAAGAAAGTGCTGAACTGTTTACAGTCCCAGCCTAAGGTTCAGGGAGGGGATGTGGTTTAACTGGGCCACAAAGTCTGGTACACAACTCATTTGCATGGCCCCTGACGCCATGTGACGCAGCCGGCTCCTCCTATATAAAGAAGAAGGAGCCGAAATATCTCCGAGTCTGGGTTGGACCGGCGGCCGTGGAGTTTGTGACACACTAGGTGACACCCCTCGAGTCACTTCCCTTCAACTCTGGAACGCACGCCCGGCTTTGGGTCCTCTTGGCAGCCTTCGCCCCCCTCCTAGCTCCAGGGCCCAACGCGCAGAGCCCAGCCCCGCGCAGCGCGCCAAGCCACCGGCGGCCGCCCAGCCTGCCCAGCCCAGTCCAGCCCACAGCCCGGCCAGAGCTCCCCAGCAGCCCAAGCCATGAACACCGAAATGTATCAGACCCCCATGGAGGTGGCGGTCTATCAGCTGCACAATTTCAACATCTCCTTCTTCTCTTCCCTGCTTGGAGGGGATGTGGTTTCCGTTAAGCTGGATAACAGGTAACGGCTGGCCACAGCTCCCGAGCCCGGGCGCCGGCGGCGGGGGCTGGGCTGCGAGCGGGATCTCCGAGTGAGCCTTGTGCCGGCGGCCTCCGTTCCCCGCGGTGCAGCATCCTGGGAAGGGGCGGAGGTAGGGGACGCGGGCGGGCGGGAGGGGGGGGTCACCGCCGCGCTGGGATCCGCCGTCGGAGCGTCCCTGCGGCCGCTGCGCCGTAAGAACGAGCTGCCACAGCCGGAGGCAGAGGCAGCAGGGCTGGGCGGGAGGCTGGCCGCGCGCCGTGCGCCGTTGGGGAGCAAGCCGGAAGCTTCTGAGCCGAGGAGGAATTCCTAGCTAGCTGCAGAGCTCGGTAGGTTTGCCTTGGACCTTGTGGGCCGGCGCCGTAGTGGGCCGGCGCCGTAATGGGCCGGCAGCCCGCGACTCGCTGGGCCGCGCGCCCCCATTGTTTGCATGTCGCCGAGCAGGCCACGCTGGCCCGTGCACCCCCGGACCTGCGCGCCGCTCCCCGCAGAGCTCCAGACAGCAGTGGCCCGCAGCTGGCCTGGATGGGGAGGTGCAGCTTCCTGCAGGGGCCAGAGAGGGACCTGGGGACAAAGTGCCTGAAACTCCCGGCCAGGGCTGCGGTAGAGAGGAAGAGCTGGGGCAGAGAGAGGACCTTGTGGCCACCACTACCAGGTACTTAAGACTGTAACCAAGTGGGTAACGTCGCTTTTCTTTTTGTCTTGACAGTGCCTCCGGAGCCAGTGTGGTGGCCTTAGACAACAAGATCGAGCAGGCCATGGTGAGTGGCATCACTGCGTCATTGTCATTCCCAGACCTGGCTTCTGCTTATGTAACTCAGGGTAGTGGTGAGGGGGTGGGTGCAAAAGCCAAGAGCATGGGGAAGCTGACAGCCTGTCTCCTCTTCCCTTAGAGGCCTTAAGTAGAGTCCCATAGGAATGGCACCTTTAGGGCATTTCCAGTCCACACTTGCTGGGCCCTCTCCTTTCCTCCTTCTCCTCCTTCTTCTCCAATCGCAGGGCTGTACAGCCATGTCTGGCTCCCTCCTGGGCCCATGGCAGGGCAGGGAGCTCAGACACCTGCATTTGTCTACATCCCACACTTGGCAGGGGCCAGAGCTCATTGGATATAAGCACACTGCAGTGCCTCTGCAGAGCCTGGGCTGGGGTCAGGAGTTGGGAGGAGACAGGAGGCAAAGCACCCCCCACCACCACCGCAATCCCTTCTCCCTCTCCTTTCCAGGTAGAGGTCATATTCCATTAAGCAGCCACAGTGGCTGCAGGGCTTTGGGGCAACGAGCAGTTAGCAACCACTTCATCGTGCCCCAGAGCCTAAGGACACTGTTCTCTGCCTCCAGTGCAGTCATCCAAATTCAGAGAGGATGCGGCCATGCTGGTAGCTTCCCCCAGGGCCAGTGTCCTGTCTGGCCAGGCTGCAGAGCAGCTGCAGCTCAGTATGCTGGTTTATGAGGAGTGGGAGAGGCTCCAAAATAGCCCATTTTCCTCTCTTGGTGAAGATGTGTCAAGCAGACTGACTGTAGGGGGTGCATTGCAGTGTTCCCTGGGATCAGGGCCAGCAGCGGGACCTTATGTGGAAATGGAGATAGAGCGAACCACCACCAGCCAGCATAAGTTGCACCCAAAAGGTTCCCAAGAGGCCAGCTTTGAAAGTTATTAGAAACTTATGGGGGGAGAATCCTATGTAGTTCAAAGCTGGGCTCCCAACTCAGGCGTGGCCCCAATCCCATGGCTCTTCTAAGCGTGGCTTTAGGTGCTTGGGAGAAAGGGGCAGGAGGAGCAGGGCCACAAAGGGCCAGCATGCTGAGGGAAGTATGGTGGTCAGTGATGTGAGAGACAGCAGGCGGTCAGTGATGTGAGAGACAGCAGGCACCCCAATGGCCAGGGCGCAGTGCTGCAGAGGGGCCGCCATGGCTAATGGATGCCTCTGTCGTCATCTCCTCCGGGACAGGATCTAGTGAAGAATCATCTGATGTATGCTGTGAGAGAGGAGGTGGAGATCCTGAAGGAGCAGATCCGGGAGCTGGTGGAGAAGAACTCCCAGCTGGAGCGGGAGAATACTCTCTTGAAGACCCTGGCGAGCCCAGAGCAGCTGGAGAAGTTCCAGTCCCGTCTGAGCCCTGAGGAGCCAGCTCCCGAAACCCCAGAAACCCCCGAGGCCCCCGGTGGTTCTGCGGTGTAAGTGGCTCTGTCCTCAGGGTGGGCAGAGCCACTAAACTTGTTCTACCTAGTTCTTTCCAGTTTGTTTTTTGGCTCCCCAAGCGTCATCTCACGTGGAGAACTTTACACCTAGCCTAGCTGGTGCCAAGAGATGTCCCAAGGACATGGCCACCTGGGTCCACTCCAGTGACAGACCCCTGACAAAGAGTAGGTCTCTAGAGGCTGAGTTGCATGGGGCCTCATCACCCCAAGCCAGTGAGCCTCTAATGCCACTGCGCCCTGTGGGCTCCCAGGGCCTGAGCAATTTAGCTGCAGCTGGCAAAGGAGAAAGGTAGTTTGAGACGGGCCGCTCCAGAAAGTCTAAGGGGTCTGTTTTTTTCATTTCCATGGACATCTTCAACAGCTTCAACCTGACAACAACTGTCCTATGAAGAAACCAATTGTGGTTTAAGCAGAGGCAACCTCTCTCTCCTCCATTGCCTCACCAGGACAGGGCCACAGTTGGGAGAGATTGAGCCAAGTCAGCCTTCTGTTGGTGAATATGGTGTAATGCATGGCTTTGTGCACAGCCCAGTGTGCGATTATGGCTTTGGGATGACCGCTTACAAAGTTCTGTTTGGTTAGTATTGGCATAGTTTTTTCTATATAGCCATACATGCGTATATATACCCATAGGGCTAGATCTGTATCTTAGTGTAGTGATGTATACATATACACATACACCTATGTGTTGAAGGGCCTAATCAGCTTTGGAAGTATTGAGTGGTCCCTTATCTCTTAAGGCTAATTCTTAGATTTGTTCATTTACCAAGTGGATCCAGTTTGTCCTTTAGGTTAAGTAAAACTAAAGAGTAAAGGCAAGAGTACACCCGTGGCAGAGTCATGTTGATGTATGGCAAAACCAATACAATATTGTAATTAGCCTCCAATTAAAATAAGTAAATTTATATTAAAAAAAGAGTAAAGGCAGGGAGGGGGCCAGCCTCTAAATGCCTTGCTGCTGCAACCTTGGCCCCATATGTCCCCTGAATACATGTGAGGTCCCCTTCTGAATGCCAAACCCACCATTCACTGGTGCTGACTACATAGAATGGGGTTGAGAGAAGATCAGCTGGGACTTTGTCATCGGAAAACTTTTTTGTTTTTAACGGTTGTGGAAAACTTGCAAGTGCAGAGAACGATCAGCTTGCCGGTGTCCTCTCATGGACAAGGGAATAACTGACCCAATGATGCCTGGGTGATGTGCTCAGGGAGCTTGTCTCTAGGGAGTTGTGTGGCAGTGAACACGTCCCACTTTCTAACACCTTATCCTGATGTTATGTCTCCAGGATTTGGATTTGGATTTTTCAAATGCAGCTTGAAATTTCAATAAACCTTGCTCTTTTTTTTTTCTAAAAATAAACCTGGTGTCCGCCTGAGCTTAAAACAGAGTGGGTGGCAGAGGCTCTAACGGTGGTTGGGGGCACTGTTTTTCTGACTCATCTGCTCATGGGCATCACCTGAGTGGCAGGCCTGTGCTACAGCCATGACCTTGCGTAACTGTCCCAGCACCCCCATTGTACGGATGAGGAAGCTGAGGCCCAGCCCACTGAAGTGACTTGCCGAAAGTCACACAGCTGTTAGGGCAAATTGGGGCCCAATCTTCCATCCATCCCTCTCTCCCACTCCTGCTTTCATATGGCAGCTTGGGAGTGAGTGGTGAGGTGACTACTAATGTACAACTTCAGCTTGAGGGGTGATTTGCAAGGAAGGGTACCCCAAGAAAGGCCCCAAAAGAAAAGGGCAGGGGGTCCATGTGAGGGAGCAAGAAGGGGGGAACCAAATAAACGCAAGTGGGCCTCTCCCCTTCTGAAACATCATCCAGATCACTTAGTACATTTACCTTAATACCACCCACAGGAGATCACTGACACTGGAAAAGGAGCTAAGAGGGCCTCAGTGAGAAAAGGACACACAGTATATACGATGGCCCAAACCCGATTCCACTCCCCCAAGGGGAGATGCTCTCAAAGTCTGCTGCTCTACTTGTTACTGCTGAGATTTTGCTCACAAAACCCACCAGCCCCTTGGGCACAGCCAAGTCTAAGTATCCCAACTCCATTTCCCTCCTCTGTCTCTCCTTGGAGGCATCCTTCCTTACCCATCACCCTTACCTGGGCCCCATGTCTCTGGCATCTGGGGTCCAGCCATTTCTCTGATTCTGGGCATTCACTGTCTCCTCCACTGTGTCCTTACCTGGAGCCACCATGGGCCCTAAGCTGTGGTCTAAGACCCCCAGTTTCCCAAGGGAGGGAGTCACTCCTGTGTGAGTGACTCCATTCCATCTCAGCTTCCTGTAGCATATGCACCTACCTCTTTGTCACTTGAAATTTAAAGGAACTCCTTGACCTTCCTGAGCCATAAACCTCAAGGGCCAAGAGGTCTTGGCTCCTTTTCTTGCACCCATCACTGACCAAATATATTTCAAATGGCAGGCTTCTTTCACTGTAAAGGTCACACATGTAGGCCTGTTCATTTCGAATCACTAAACCTCTTCTTCACAACAGTACCCTGCTTGCTGGTTTCTCAAATCCCAACTTCCCTTCTTACTCTTCACCTCTCAACTCATGATGCCAATTTTATTGTCTACACCTGCCCATTTGATCAATTTCCTGGCTGTTCAGACTTCACAGCTTGTGGAATGGACACAAATGTATCAGGCAGCTACTCCCCCAGTTCCTCTCATCCCCACCCAACCCGGTTCTCCCCAGTTCCCACTTACTCCCATCCCCTCCCCATCTCACTTACTGAGGGACTTTTCCACTCTTAGGCTCATCTGCAGACTTCCCATACCCTGATTTCCAGCCAAATAAGAACAAACAGATGAAAAAAGGAAACTCAGGAGATGGCCCAGCAAACATACAGCCCTCTCTGGTCATCCAGCCCTTCCCTGTGAGAAAGGGGAAAAACATACCCACAGTCACACAGTGGGAAAGAGAGAACAAGTATGTTGCCCAGGCAACCATGACTAAACAGAGACAAACACTGCACCTTCTGAGGCCACAGCAGTTGCTAGACTAGATAAGAGGAACTTTGTGGCTGTTTGTCAGTCACATAGAGGAGCAGCTCTTGTTGTTTTTGTTCCACAGAAAACCAGCAGGGGTGGGGAAAGGCAAAAGAAAACATGACTCCTGGAAAGACCTTCACAGCCTGGGGCTTCCGGGCCCAGCTGGTCGGGCTGGACCCAGTACAAGGAAAAGAACCAGAAGTACCGAAGCTGTATGTTCCCCTGCCTGGACATGCCCCCTCTCCCAGGACCCTCCTACCACCATCTCATCTGATCCTCATGCAGCCTGCCCCCCTCCCCACCACCACATCCATGTTTCCTGCCCTTAAAAAAACAGACACTTGTGATTCACCTCCATTTCACAGATAAGAAAACTGAGGACCAGAGAGCTTGGTGCTACTCCCATGGCTCTCACTGATCCCATGGGGCCTTTGTGACATCAAGAGCCCCTTTTAAATGTGAAAACTCTTCCCCAATCTATCCCAACCCAAAAGTAGTTGAACTCTTAATAATACCTCACTTTATTGTACTTGGCAGATACTCCTTTTTTTAAAAAACAAATTAAAGGTTTCTGGCCACCCTGCATCAAAAAAATCTATCAGTGCCATTTTTGCAACAGTATTTGCTCACTTTGTGTCCTTGTATGACATTTCGGTAATTCTTGCCATGTTTTCAACTTTTTCGCTATTGCTATATTTTTATGGTGATCTGTGATCTTTGATGTTACTATGATTTGCTGAAGGCTCAGATGATTCTTGGCATTTTTCAGTGATAAAGTATTTTTTAATTATGGTATGTACATTGTTTTTTCTGAATGTTGAGCTTTAAGCCAACTTGAAATAGATGGGGAAACAGTGGAAACAGTGTCAGACTTTATTTTGGGGGGCTCCAAAATCACTGCAGATGGTGACTGCAGCCATGAAATTAAAAGACGCTTACTCCTTGGAAGGAAAGTTACGACCAACCTAGATGGCATATTCAAAAGCAGAGACATTACTTTGCCAACAAAGGTCCATGTAGTCAAGGCTATGGTTTTTCCAGTGGTCATGTATGGATGTGAGAGTTGGACCGTGAAGAAAGCTTTTCGCCGGAGAACTGATGCTTTTGAACCGTGGTGTTGGAGAAGACTCTTGAGAGTCCCTTGGACTTCAAAGAGATCCAACGAGTCCATTCTAAAGGAGATCAGTCCTGGTGTTCTTTGGAAGGAATTATACTGAAACTGAAACTCCAGTACTTTGGCCACCTCATGGGAAGAGTTGACTCATTGGAAAAGACTGTGATGCTGGGAGGGATTGGGGGCAGGAGGAAAAGGGGACGACAGAGGATGAGATGGCTGGATGGCATCACTGACTCGATGGACATGAGTTTGAGTGAACTCCGGGAGTTGGTGATGGACAGGGAGGCCTGGTGTGCTGTGATTCATTGGGCTGCAAAGAGTCGGACACGACTGAGCGACTGAACTGAACTGAACTGAACTGAACATTGTTTTTTAAGCCCTAATGCTACTGCACACTTAATAGACTACAGTATACTGTAAACATACATTTGATATGCACTGGGAAACAAAAAATTCACATGACTTGCTTTATTATGATATTCACTTTATGGCCACAGTCTGGAACTGAACACACGGTGTCTCCAGGGTATTATTCACTGAGATAGAGAAAGAGAATACGTAATGACAAGCAGTGACTGTGAATTCAGTGGGGCTTTTAAAGGAACTTACTGTATTTGCCACACAAGTATAGAGGTGGATTTGAAAAGTGGAACAGAAATGTGGGTGGTAGATTATTTACAGACTAAGACTGCAGGGCCGCAAGCCACAGGGCTCTCAGACTGGGAACCACTACAGAAGAAGGCACTTCTGGTGAGGCTCCAAAGAAAGAACCCACGGAGTGAAATGAGGAAGCAGGGCCACTGGGACCTGAGGTTAGGGAGGAGGAGTCTAGAAAGACCATAGGAAATAACCTGCACATTCTCTTTAAGGTATTTTAAAGTATGCTAACATCATCCTACTTACCCTGGAAAAATCTTGATTTCAAATCTCACCGCCTCTCCTCCTAGGTGGCTAGAAATTAATGGATGTAATTAATGCTTTGTAGGCAGCCCAGTTCCTCAGGTTGTCTCATGCAGAGCTGCTTATTGGAACCCAAATACTTAGCAATTAACCACCTCTGCCAGATCTGGCAAGGTCTGACAGAGAACTCAACCAGTTAGCTATTCCAAACAGAAGTGGTTTCCGGGGAAGAGCTCGCTGGAAGGGGCCATAATAACAATGATTAAGTAGTAATAGCTAACACTTAACATGGCACTTACTTCATGTCAGGCAATATTCTAGGTCCCCTTGACACCTAGTGCTTCTTTTCATCGTCTCTGCAAACCTATGAGGATGTACCATTAAGATCTCCATTTTACAGATGAGAAAGTGAGAACACTAAGGCACAGAGAGGTGAAACAACTTGTGCGAAGTGAATGGCCAAGCCGCGATAGCGGGAGGGGAGATGGATGTGCTGAGAAACGGACTAGAGAGTCTCAATAGTTTTCGTAATTCCCCCTAAGTCACAAGAGGTGTTCTGGGCACGGTGCAGGGTGGGTGGGGTGGGGGTAGAAAGAAGATCACTCCCAACTAGCAGAGGGGCTAACATAACATTAAAAGTGACCAATGAAGCTGGCTGGCCCGAGTGACTAGGAAAGGAGGGGAGGGAAAGAATGGGAGGCCGAGTTGGCTGGCTCCCAGCTGGTTGACTTAAGCTAGGATCTCATAGGTCTCGGGGAGCCATGGTAAACTTCTGAGCAGGGAAGTGATGTGATGCCAAAGATATTTTCAGAAGATGGGTCCTGGCAGCTGGGGAGGCTGGAGCAGAGAAAAGCTAGCTGAAGGCAGGCCAGCTGTTGCAGTAATCCAGGTGTGAGGTGATGAAGGCCAGCCGGGGCGGGAAGGGGTTGTGGAAAGGAGACAAAGGGACAAAGCCAAAAGGAGGTGAAGGGCAGTGTTTCTCCAAGTGTGGTCTATGGTCCACTCGTGTCAGGTTTGTTGGGAAGTAGATTTAAAATGCAGATTCCAGGGGACTTCCCTGGTGGTCCAGTGGTTAAGAATCCACCTTGCAAAGCAGGGTACATGGGTTCAATCCCTGGTTGGGGAACTAAGATCGCACATGCCACTGGGCAACTAAGTCTGTGCGTGGCAACTATTGAGCCATGCGCCACAACTAGAGATCCTGCCTGATGGAACGAAGATCCTGAGTGCTGCAACCAAGACCCAATGCAGCTACATAAATAAATAAATATTTTAAAAGGCAGATCCCAGGCCCAACCCCCAGGCTAAAGAGGGAAGCAGGTGGGCCCTGGGAACTGATAATTCTAACAAGCTCCCCTGGTCATGCTGCAGGATGTGAAGGTTTGAGGAACCTCCGCTAAGTGAAAAATCAGCATGACCTGGTAACACAGTGAGTTGGGATGAGAAAGCAAAGTAGCCACAGGCCAAGGATGACTTGAAAGTTTTGTGTTTTCTCTTCTTTTTAACTGTGAGAAAATATATATAACCTAAAAGGGACCACTGCAACCGTTTTAAAATGTGCAGTCCAGTGGCATTAAGGTCATTCACACTGTTCTGCAACCGTTGTCACCATCCAGCTCTAGAACTGTCTCCTCCTCCAGACTCAAACTCTGGACCCATTAGACACCAAGTCTCCATTCCTGCCTCCCTCCCCCCTCAGCCTCAGGTGATCTGAAAGTTTTGTGTCTGGAAGACGGGGGGATCCTGGAAGCCCCAAAGGAGACAGTTTTGCAGAGGAAAGATAAATTCCAATTTTGATCTCCAATGGAGTTAACCATATTTACATAGGGAAGAATCCCAGAACCAGCTATGGAAAGAACTGTCAGCTTCAAGGCTAGAGCACCAGATGCGGGTGTGTCCACGTGTCACAGGAGCTAGAGTGATGCGAGGTGACATGTACTCCAGGAAGTGGGTGCCGAGGAGGCCCAGCAGAAAGCCTAGAGCTGCACTTCGGAGGCTGCCCACAGTGAGGCTGGGTGAGGCAGGATGGAGGGCCAGCTGGGAAGTGTCAGAGAAAGACAAGACAGGCCCCCCAGGGAACACTGAGGTTTGTGATCTCCTCCCCATCTTTATCTTTTTGTCTATTCTTTTTGACATTTCCTCTTCAAAGTCCTTAGCACAAGCCCCACCAGCTTATAAAATTAAACAAGTCCCTGAAGGTCATTTTGGGGTAGAAGGAGGCAGCTGAGATATTAAGAGAAGAGGAGTCAGGAGTCTGGGCTGTTGTCCTGTCTTCAGCCAATAAGCTATAGGACCTTGGGCAAGTCATTGGCAGTGTTGCCAGACCTGAGCTTCCCAATCTGCTAAACAAAGCAGTACCCAGAATCAATTCTCAGCCAGGTACCTAGTATGTACTCTGGCCAGGAAGAACCCTCTCAGTGTGACAGTGAGATTTATACAGCTACCTCCTTGCTCTAGGCCTGTTTCCTTTCCAGCTCCCAGATTCTATTCATCCTCATATTGAGCTCTTAACAAGTTGCTGAAGAAACAGACACTTCTTAAAATTTATGTTTATTAAACTTTTTATTTTATATTGGAATGTAGCTGATTGATAATATTATGATAATTTCAGATGGCAAAGGGACTCAGCCATACATATACATGTGCCCATTCTCCCCCAAACTCCCCTCTCATCCAGGCTCCCACATGACATTGAACAGAGTTCCCTGTGCCATACAGTAGGTCCTTGTTGGTTATCCATGTTAAATATAGCAGTATGTATATGTCCATCCCAAACTCCCTTACTATTCCTTCCCCCCACCTTCCCTTTCCCCTCTGATAACTATGCTGCTAAGTTGCATCAGTCATGTCCGACTCTGTGTGACCCCATAGACAGCAGCCCACCAGACTCCCCCGTCCCTGGGATTCTCCAGGCAAGAGTACTGGAGTGGGTTGCCATTGCCTTCTCCATCTGGTACCTATAAGTTCTCTAAATCTGTGAGTCTGTTTCTGTTTTGTAAATGAGTTCATTTATATAATTTCTTTTTAGATTTCACATATAAAAAGTATCATATATTTGTCTTTCTCTGTCTGACTTACTTCACTCAGTATGACAGTCTCTAGGTCCATCCATGTTGCAGAAACAATCACTTTTAAAGGCCAATACATTGCTCCCCGACACTCCACGTGAATTTATAGAAGGAATCATTGACAATCCTTATTTCCCAGGCTTTCTCATTGCATGAATCACTTCTGGTTGCCTATATTGTGACAACACACTTATGAGTTCTTGGTCACCAAATTCATGTGGCAGGAAGGAGGGCGGGTTGCACCAATGATGTCTCTGGTCGGCAGAAGGGATAGGCTCACCTTCAAAACACTTGTGACTGATGCCAATACATAGAGCGGTCAGGAAAGAAATGAAAAGGAGATGATTTAGGAGTGGGTGGGCAGAGCTGGACAGGAATTAGAAGAGGACAAATGTGGGCCCAAGGGGCATCCCCAGCCCATTAGACCTTTCTTAGGTGGGTTCCTCTGCTGTTTTGGTGGTGAACTTCCTGCTAGAGATCAACTGTCCCAACCTCCTCATTTCCCAGAGGAGGACACTGACACCCAGAGACAGAAACAGGTTTGTCCCAGCCACTCAGGCAGTCGGCAGCAGGGCTGGGACGAGCCCACGAGTTACAGATGACCCTCACAATTACTCTAGGCCTCAGTGTTTCCGTTGGGAAAATGAGGAACTGGGTCAGAGCAATGGCGTTTTGGTTTTCACAAAAAACTTAAAAAAGTGTTTTTTGTTTATTTTTGGCTGCACTACATGGCATGTGGGATCTTAGTTCCCCAACCAGGGATCGAACTCACACCCCCTGCAGTGGAAGCACAGTCTTAACCACTGGACCACCAGGGGATTCCCAAGAGCAATAGTTCTTAACTTTGGCTGCACAGTGGAATCACCCGGCAAGACTTGAATGGAATACTGTTGCCTTGAACTCTGTCCCCAGAAATGTTGATAAAACCAGATTATAACATGGATTGTAACATAGGCACTGGCATTGGTCAGCTTCCCAGGGAATTCCTGGATGATCTGTGAGGTTGGTTTCAATTCTGACATCCATTTGTGCCACGCACATGGGCACCTGCTGGGTGCCAGGCCCTCAGCTATAGCTGAGCAAGAGCAGAACTGGACACTGTGATCCTGGGGCTGGTTTCCTGTTTCTGTGTGGACAGGGTGGCTGAGACAGGCTGCTCATATTAGCAGCCTATTCACAGACAACTCTACTTTCTCCAGGCAGCCTTATGATTAATAGAGGTGATATTCTTATCTCCTGTCTGACTCATAAGTGTGTCTCTTTTGATTGATTCTGATTTTAGGCAGAAGAAAAGAGATGCTATTTATCAGCCTCTTCAAAACTCTAAACCATTCTGCTGGAGATGACGAGCAGTATACAAATAACCTTAAGGCCCCCTTCTCAGCCTCCTTTGCAGACTTGTCTTTCTTTAAATGTTGGAGCACCTCTAGGCTTGGCTCTACCCTACTCTCTCTCTGGTTGACTCCATCTATTCCAAAGGTCCTAAGTAATAACCCCATGCTGCTGCTGCTGCTGCTAAGTCGCTTCAGTCGTGTCTGACTCTGTGCGACCCCATAGACGGCAGCCCGCCAGGCTGCCCCGTCCCTGGGATTCTCCAGGCAAGAACACTGGAGTGGGTTGCCATTTCCTTCTCCAATGCAGGAAAGTGAAAAGTGAAAGTGAAGTCGCTCAGTTGTGTCTGACTCTTAGCGACCTCATGGACTGCAGCCTACAAGGCTCCTCCGTCCATGGGATTTTCCAGGCAAGAGTACTGGAGTGGGGTGCCATTGCCTTCTCCGAACAACCCCATGCTAGTGACTCTTAAATTTATATTACCAATCCTAAGCATTCCCCTGAGCTCCAAACTGAAATATTCTACTTTCTCCTTGACAGCCCCATATAGTATGTTTTACAAGTACATCAACATCTATGTGATCAAAATCAAAGTCTTGACTTCCACCTCCCCCAGCATATCTGACCTCAGTGTAAGGTAGCACCACCTACACAGTTGCTCAACCAGACACTTGATCCCTCCCCACCCCCTCAGCTCCCACATCTAATCCATCACCCAACGTGGGCCACTCTGCCTCCAAAACACACCCTGAATCCCTCCACTTCTTTCCAGCCCCATCACTGTTCCCCGGTCTAAGCCATCCTCATCTCTCACGTGGGGGCTGTCTCACACATTGGTCTCCCTGCTTGCATGCTGGCCTTTGTGCAATTCCCCACAGCAGCCAGAGTGACTTTCTTAATGCAAAACTAGATCCTGGTGTTCCTTTACTTTAAGCTTATCAAAGGCTTATCATCGTGCTTAGAATAAAGTCCAAACTCCTTCTCACGGTCTACAAGTGCCCACGTGATCCCACCTGTGCCGACCTCTCCAGCCTTTATGTGTCTCACTCCTCTGCTCTTACCAAGCTCCAACCCCCTTTCATTCCTGGAACACACCTCAGAGCATTTGTGCATGTGGTTCCCTCAGTCCAGATGATCCCACTAGCTCTGCCATCCAATTCTCTTCATGGCTGTTTGTCCTTTTAAAAAAAAAAAATTAACTTATTTAATTGTTGGCTGTGCTAGGTCTTCATTGTTGCTACACAGCCCTTTCTCTAGTTGCAGTGAGCTGGGGCTATTCTCCATTACAGTGTGTAGGCTTCCCATTGCAGTGGCTTCTCTTGCTGCGGAGCACAGGATCTAGGGCATGTGAGCTTGGCAGTTGTGGCTCCTGGGCTCTAGAGCACAGGCTCAGTAGTTGTGGCACACGAACTTAGTTGCTCCATAGCATGTGCCCCAGAACTGGGGATCAAACCCATGTCCCTTGCATTGGCATGTGGATTCTTTACCTCTGAGCCACCAGGGAAGCCCATAGCTGTTTGTTCTTGTCCTTTGGCTGTCTCCCTTCCTGACAGGTTTCACTCCTAACCTTGTCCACAGGAGTTTTCCCCGTTATTATTTCTTTCCTTGCTCTTATTCCGAATGGTAATGAGTAGTTCACATACATATATATTTTTTTGGTTGCGCCACTTGGCAAGTGGGATCTTACTTCCCCAATTAGGGGCCGAACCTGTGCTCCCTGCATTGAGGGCATGGAGTCTTAACCACTGGACAACTAGGGCCATCCTTACTTCACATATTTTTGTTTGTTGTTTCTGGCTCACTGCACTGAAGCTCCCTGATGGAAGGACCCGCACCTGTTTTGCTCACCACTACCTCCCGTGAAGTTGAACCCATGACCTGACACATGTTGGTCAATAAAAAAAAAAAAATGTATATATATATATATATATATATATATATGGAGGACTTCCCTGGTGGTCCAGTGGTTAAGACTCCATGCTCCCAGTGCAGGGGACATGGGTTTGATCCCTGGTAGGAGAACTAGATCCCATATGCCTCGGGGCACCTAAGCCAGTGAGCTGCAACTACTGAGCCCACAAGCCCGTTCTCGGCAACAAGAAAATCCACCACAATGCCCATGCATTGCAACTAGAGAAAGCTCACACGCAGCAATGAAGACCCGGTGCGGCCAAAAATAAATAAGTAAATACAAATTATGAGAGTTTCAGATGTTGTAGCAGGTAATGGTAAGTTCGGGAAGAAATTGTGGATGGGGCCAAGGCAGGAACTTTCCCAAAGTTTTTCAAATCACACAAGTAAATTGAGCTGTTGATTATGTCAATTATGAAAACAACAAGCTCTTTATTCTTTCAACAATTTTTACTTGGGCCTGTCCTATGTGTTAGGCACTGGCTGAGGTACTGAGGATATTGTGACAAATCTGAGAGTATGATGTGGGTTCTCACGGGATTTGCTCATAAGGGAAATTGCATACAGCCTAGTTGTATTCCCATACCTCTTTCCTAGGGAAATTCCCTCTGTTATCCCTTAAGTTAGTCTAAATGCTCACTTTTCTCCACATCCACATTTTCACCTATAAAACTTCACCCCATTACCTAGAGCTACTTGTCAAACTCTCCCTCTTGTCAGGGAGAGGGTATACTATTAGTTAGGATTAGCTCTGGTTGCAATAATGGAAAAAATAATGATAGTTGCTTGAATAGAGTTCATTTATCTCTCCCATAAGAAAAGTCTGAAGGTAGGCAGTCCAAGGTTGATAGAGTGACTCTATAACGTCACCAGAGACCCAAGTTTCTTCCAAGTTGCTGCTCTACTAGATATACAGCATGCTGCTTCATTGTTGACAATGGCTGTTCGCGTTCCAGCCATTGCAAAAAGTCACTGCTTCCTTCTGAGGAAGCTTCCCAGAAATACAGTATACTTCTGCTTACATCTCATTGGCCAGATCTTAGTCTGGTTACTCCTCCTAAGGGAGGCTTCTTTTAAACTATGTGCATGGCCACCCCCACAGAAATGTAAGTTTCTGTTTTTGTGAGACCTTTTATTTTAAACTGCCTCAGTTATCTACTGCCATGATAACACTGCATAGCAAACAACCATCAGAATCAGAAACAGAAAACAATAAAATTTATTTGGCTCATGAGTCTGTAGGGTTCAGCTGATTTGGACTGAGCTCATTTTCTTTCAATCACACTCACTCATGTGCCTTGATCTTTTCCTAGAACCAGCTTTGGTTTCGTTGACTTTTTTTCTATTTTTCTGTACTCTCTATTTTATTTCCATATTTGCTTTTATACTTTCTTCTGCTTACTTTAACTGGTTGTTTTTGTAGTTCTTAAGATGAAAGATGAGGTTATTGACTTAAAATCTTTATTTGAAATATAGATGTTTCAGTTCAGTTTCAGTTTAGTTGCTCAGTCGTGTCTGACTCTTTGCGACCCCATGGACTGCAGCTCTCCAGGCCTCCCTGTCCATCACCAACTGCCGGAGTCTACCCAAATTCATGTCCATCGAGTCGGTGATGCCATCCAACCATCTCATCCTCTGTCGTCCCTTTCTTCTCCTGCCCTCAATCTTTCCCAGCATCAGTTTTTTTTCCCAATGAATCACCTCTTTGCATCAGGTGGCCCAAGTATTGGAATTTCAGCTTCAACATCAGTCCTTCCAATGAACACCCAGGACGGATCTCCTTTAGAATGGACTGGTTGGATCTCCTTGCGGTCCAAGGGACTCTCAAGAGTCTTCTCCAACACCACAGTTCAAAAGCATCAATTCTTCTGTGCTCAGCTTTCTTTATAGTCCAACTCTCACATCCATACAGGACTACTGGAAAAATCATAGCCTTGACTAGACGGACCTTTGTTGGCAAAGCAATGTGTCAGCTTTTTAATATGCTGTCTGCTGCTGCTAAGTCACTTCAGTCGTGTCTGACTCTGTGAGACCCCATAGACGGCAGCCCACCAGGCTCCCCCGTCCCTGGGATTCTCCAGGCAAGAACACTGGAGTGGGTTGCCATTTCCTTCTCCAATGCATGAAAGTGGAAAGTGAAAGTGAAGTCCGCTCAGTCGTGTCTGACTCTTAGCGACCCCATGGACTGCAGCCTACCAGGCTCCTCCTTCCATGGGATTTTCCAGGCAAGAGTACTGGAGTGGGTTGCCATTGCCTTCTCCAATATGCTGTCTAGGTTGGTCATAACTTTCCTTACAAGGAGTAAGCGTCTTTTAATTTCATGGTTGCAGTCACCATCTGCAGTGATTTTGGAGCCCAAAAAATAAAGTCAGCCACTGTTTCCACTGTTTCCCCATCTATTTGCCATGAAGTGATGGGACCAGATGTTTACAGCTATGCATTTTCTTCTTAGCACCACTTAAGCAGTATAAGTTTGGTACCTAGTGGCTTCTTTTATTCATCTCAAAGTATTTAAAAATTTTTTGTGATTTAATTTTTTAAGTGTTTAATTTGGTATTGTGTGATGTGCACATACTTTTTCATTTTTGTGGAGTTTTTTTCATTGAAATATAGTTGGGTAGTAGTATTATATTAGTTTCAGGTATAAAACAAGGTGATTCAATGTTTTTATAAATTATACTCCATTTAAAGTTATAAAATAATGGTTGAGGGGCTTCCCTGGTGGTCCAGTGGTTGAGAATTCGCCTTGCAATCAATGTAGGGGACACCGGTTTGATCCCTGGTCTGGGAAGATCCCACATGCCTTGGGGCAACTAAGCTCGTGTGCCACAACTACTGAGCCCATGTGCTACAACCGCTGAAGCCCGAGTGCCTAGAGCCTGTGCTCCACAACAAGAGAAGCCACCACGACAAGAAACCGGCACGCTGCAACTAGAGAGTAGCCCCCACTCACTGCAACAAGAGAAAGCCCTGGTACAGCAACGCTGACCCATCACAGCCAAAAACAAATAAATATTTTTAAAAGATGTGTTTTTAACAAATAAAATAATGATTGGGACTTCCTTGGTGTCCAGTGGTTAAACTCTGGTCTTCCAATACAGGGGACACAGGTTCCATCCCTGGTCAGAGAAGTTCTGCATGGTACAGGGTGCAGCAAAAAAATAAAATAAAAGAAAGTAATGGTTATATTTTTCTATGATGTACAATCTAAAGTTGTTGCTTCTCTATTTTATACACAGTAGCTTGAATGTCTGAATCCCCTACCCCTATTTTGCCGCCCCCACCCACCTGGTTACCTCTTCCCATGGTAATCAGGAAGAGAAGAACAGATGTTGGAGTAAACAACCATAAGTTTCTTCTTCAGGTGTTTGGATATATTGAGAGATGAGAAGGAGGGAGAAGAAGAAAAGAGAAAGAAAGCACAGCAAACTGTATCATAAACAGGCCTGTGGCCGCTGACTTCTGCATAAGAGGATGTGCCTACTCCAGTGGGCCAAAGCTGGCTGGCAGGTGAGATCTGTGCCCTGGGAACCAAGTGAGCAGAGCAACCCTTGGGGGCGTAGTGTCTCTGCTGCTGCAAAACTGTTTTCCCAGAATTTTCCAGCCGAGAATTTTCGGGCCTTAGAAGCTGACTGAAGAGGCCTCTCGTTGGAGAGACGCCAGAAACTATATCCTCTTAAATGTCTCTGTGGAGGCAAATGGGATAGTGATATGTGAAATACATGGCTCCAGGTCAAAATCTGGGGCTTCCCTTGTAGCTCAGCTGGTAAAGAATCCACCTGCAATGCAGGAGACCCCGGTTCAATTCCTGGGTCGGGAAGATCCACTGGAGAATACCCACTCCAGTATTCTTGGGCTTCCCTGGTGGCCTAGCTGGTAAAGAATCTGCCTGCAATGTGGGAGACCTGGGTTTGATCCGTGGGTTGGGAAGATCCCTTGGAGAAGAGAACGGCTACTCACTCCAATATTCTGGCCTGGAGAATTCCATGGATTGTATATCCATGAGGTCGCAGAGTCTGACATGACTGAGCAACTTTCACTTTCAATAGGTCAAAATCTGGGACACCAATAGTCAAAGTCAGAATTCCAGAGAAGATCCTCTTACTTTTAGGTGAATATAAAGGGAACATCAGCACACAATCTTCAGATCCTGGGACTGCAAGGGGTCTTGCAAGTCACCCAGTCCATCCTCATCCCACCAATCGTCACCGTCTTCCACCCTCCAAAACCTCACAGTCAAGACACTAAATTCCCTGGTGGTCCAGTAGTTAGGATTCCAAACTTCCACTGCAGGGGACAAGGGTTCTATTCCTGGTTGGGGAACGAAGATCCTGCATGCTGTGTAGGGGCGGGGAAGACAGGCTGCATGGAGAAGACATGCATTTGAGGGGATTATTTTCTATGGGAATGTAGCTTTTTGCAAAGCTAAAAGATTTTTGTGGGTAAAAATTACCCAATCACACCTAGTTCCCCAAACCTAGGAATACAGGATCTGTTTCAACAGTCTTCACATTTGCTGAAGAGCGGTTGCTGACCTTATGAAGAATAACAGACGATTCCGTGTCCCTGAAGGACCAGCTTGCTCCCTCAATTCCCTTCTCCTCACTCCAAAGGCATCCATGTCATCTTAGCAGCTTCTGCCTTGCAAGAAGGAATGGGTTTGTTTTGCTTTTAGCAAAAAGCAAGGGACCCTTTAGAACTTTAGTCCTTCGGGCTCCCAATTGAATTCTTCTACAAGAGTTTCCTTGGAAGGTCCCACAGGTTAATGACTTAAGATTCTCCCTATTAGGCCCATAAAATGGGCCACCGGGGAATGCTGAGGAAACAAGGACTTCAAGAAAATATTGCTCCTGCCTCTGGCCAAGCTATGGAAGTCTGTCACCTGACCCTGCCCATCCAGCAAGCAAGATTCCTCAGGCAAAACATAACTCCTGCCCCTCCCACGAATGCTGAACATTCTGTTTTTTGCCCTGAGGAAGAATCTGGTAAAAACTGCCTTATCTTCTCCCCGTTGCACACCCTCTTCCTTGCAAAACCATGGAATTGGGTGACATTATCTGAGTCTGTGTGGTTTATCAGGGCTCAATATCAAGCTTTAAATTGTTTTCAGATACACATTGGAGTGCAGCCTGTGTTCTCCTGGGTGACACGAAGGGAAGCCACTGAGCTCCAAATTTCAGCAAGTTGTTTTTCCATACACTTCTGATCATCTTAACTCAAGTGACCTATTTCCGTTCCTGTCCTAGGCAGGCATGAAGCTCTCTTAGAAGTACATAAACTAGTTCAGACAGGCATGCCCATTAGGGCATGGGAAAGGGAAAGTTCCCAGAAATTTCTGCCATCAAATTACCAAGGCTAACCCCCTCCTTTAGTAGATTCAGTCAGTCATCCATTGCTTCATTCAATAAATATTAATAGAGAACCTATTGTGTGCTGAGCTGTCTGAGCTCTCTGACAGATGAGGTTCCTGATCTCCTGGAGCCTACATTCTAGCAGAGGGAAACAGACAATGAAGAAACAAACAAGGACTTCCCTGGTGGTCCAGTGGTTAAGACTCCACACTCCCAATACAGGGGACATGGGTTCACTCTCTGGTCAAGGAAGATCCCGCATGCTGCACAGCCATAACAAAGAGGCAAACAAACAACAGCAGCATCAGGTAGTGAGGAACTGAGGCTACAAGACAGGAAGAGACTTGCCCAAGATTGTATTGTCCATGTCTTCTCTCTGTCTCTCATTTTTTCATTGAATATATTTTGAGTGTCAAGTATCTTCTATGTGCCAGGCACAGTGCTAGACAATGAAGATACAAGATAAATAGGACAGACAGGGTTCCTGTCCTTACAGAGTTTATAGTATAATCAGAGAGTGTGTGGGTGCTGAGTCATGTCCAGCTCTTTGTTACCCCAGGGACTGTAGCCCACCAGGCTCCTCTGTCCATGAGATTGACCAAGCAAGAACACTGGAGTGGGTTGCCATTTCCTCCTCCAGGGGATCTTCCCAACTCAGGGATCGAACCCACGTCTCCTGTGTCTCTATAAATAAATACAAAGAAAACCATAGAAACTTATGATTTCTAGTCCAATATGTAAGGAAGCCCTGGTAGCTCAGTGGTAAAGAATTCGCCAGTAATACAGGAGAAGCGGGTTTGATCCCTGGGTTGGGAAGATCCCCTGAAAAAGGAAATGGCAACCCACTGCAGTATTCTTGCCTGGGAAATCCCATGGACAGAAGAGCCTGGAGGGCTACAGTCCATGGAGTTGCAAAGTTGGGCACAGCTTAGTGACTAAATGACAAAAAAAAAAAAAAAACACCATGTAAGGAGTTTAGAAGTAAGCACTCCATTGAACAACAAATAAAAAGCTTAGATTCATAAGAGAAGTGAGGTCACTGAGTAAACGGTTGCCCTCCAAATTGGAGAGACAGACAAGGAGATACAGACTCACAACTTAGAGCAGAAACCTCCACCGAAACCGGTACTGGAGTAGGAAAATCTGAACGTAATTAAGGAATTGCTGGTTACTCAGTGTGGACAAGCTGCGATTTTAAAATTCCAGAGGACCCAGTCCACAGGGAGGCCATGATACTTTTAACTTTGTATCCAGGAGCTCAACCAGGTCCTTAGAGTGAATATTGGAAAACAAAAAACTTCCTGTGCTTTAGGCAGAGGGGAAGCAAAAAGCAATCATTTGAAATACACCAGATCATTCTGCACTTCTTCAAATGATCTGCCTTCTGGAGAAGCCAATTAACCAATGCCTAAACTTCTGGGGTTTTATCAGAGCCTAACTGACCCAGGAGAAGGAAGTAGTCCATTCCAGCCGATTCTAACCATCCTGTTCCATCAAAGCTGGAGGAAAAACTGAGATGCACTGGTGGTGTTCAAAGTCGAGGGGCACAACATCATGAAGGACTGAGACCTAACCATCGACCTGTGGGATTCTTCCCCTCCTCAACAACTTACCACCATTTCACTATTACCCTGGTTCCTTTCACCCAGTGCATCATGTCCCCCTTTCAACAACAACGAAAAAAAAAAAAAATACAAAGCCTATTCAAAGGCAAAAAACACAATCTGAAGAGACTGAACAAGCATCAGAACCAGACACAAATATGGTAGGAATGTAGAAATTATCAAACCAAGAATTTTTTAAAACTATGAAGAATATGCTAAGGGCTTTAATGGATAAAGTAGACAACATGCAAGAATAGATGGATGATGCAAGCAGAGGGATGAAAGTCTAAGAAAGAATCAAAAAGAAATATTAGAGACTGAACACACTGTAACACAAATGAAGAATGCCTTTGATGGGCTCAATAGTAGACTGGATACAACTGAGGAAAGAATCTCTGAGGTTAAGGACATGACAATAGAAACCGCCAAAACCGAAAAGCAAAAAGAAAAAAGTGCAGGAAAAAAACACAACAGAATCCAAGAACTGTGGGACAACTACAGAAAGTGTGATATATATGAAGTAATACCACAAGGCAAACAAAGAGAAAAGACATGTTTGAAGCAATAGTGATTGAGAATTTCTCCCAAATTGTTGTTGTTGTTGAGTCACTAAGTTGTGTCTGACTCTTTGTGACCCCATGGACTGCAGCACACCAGGCTTCTCTGTCCTTCACTATCTCCCAGAGTTTGCTCAAATTCATGTCCATTGAGTTGGTCATGCCATCTAACCATCTCATCCTCTGCTGCCCTCTTCTCCTCCTACCCTCAATCTTTCCCAGCATCAGGGTCTTTTCCAAATTAATGTCAGACACCAAACTACAGATCCAGGAAGCTCAGAGAACACCAAGTGAACAATGCTAAAGAAACTGCATAAGGGAATATCGTATTCAAACTTGAGATAAATCCAAGATAAAGAAAAAAAAAAAAAAAACACCTTGAAATAAAGCCAGAGGGAGAAAAATACCTTACCCATAGGGGAGCAAAGATAAAGATTACATTTGCCTTCTCCTCAGAAACCATGCATGCAAGAAAGGAATGGAGTGAAATATTTAAAGTATTGAGAGAGGAAAAAAAAGACACCAACAGAGAATTCTGTAGTTTGTAAAATTATCCTTCAAAAGTGTAGGAGAGGGCTTCCCCGGTGGCTCGGTGGTAAAGATTCCTCCTGTCAATGCAGGAGACATGAGTTGGATCCCTGATCCAGGAAGATCCCACATGTTGTGGAGCAACTAAGCCTGTGCACCACAACTACTGAGCCCGTGCTCTGAAGCCCAGGAGCTGCAACTACTGAGCCCATGTGACACAACTACTGAAGCCCATGCTCCCAAACAGGAGGAGCCACCCAAGTCAGAAGCCCACACACTGCAACTAGAGAGTGGCCGCCACTTGCTGAAACAAGAAAAAACCCTTAGCACCAACGAAGACCCAGCACAGCCAAAATAAATAAATAAATAAAACTACTTTTTAAAAAAGGTGAATGAGAAATAAGGACTTCCCTGGTGGTCCAATGGTTAAGAATTCACGTGTGTGTGTGTGTGTGTGTGTGAGAGAGGTGGTGGTGCAGGTTCAATCCCTAGTCAGGGAGCTAAGAATCCATGTGGCTTCTGGCCAAAAAACCAAAACACAGAACATAAGCAAAGTTGTAACGAATTCACAAAAGACTTTTTAAGATGGTCCACATCAAAAAAAATATTTAAAAAAAATTGAAGGAGAAATAAAGAATTTCTCAGACAAATGAAAATTGAGGGAATTTGTTGCCAGTAGACATGTGTTGTAAGAAACATTAAAAGAAGTTCTTTAGTGACAAGGAAAATAATACAGGTCAGAAACTCAGATGTGTATGAAGAAAGGAAGAACATCAGAGAATGAATAAGTTAAGCTAAAGTAAAAACTTTTTTCTTATTCTTAATTGATCTTAGAGTAACAGTTGTTTTCAAAATAGTAATAGCAATAATGTATTTGATTATGTATGGGGCTTCCCAGGTTGCTCAGTGATAAAGAATCTGCCTGTAATGCAGGAGATGCAGTTCAATCCCTAGGTTGTGAAGATCCCCTGGAGAAGGAAATGGCAACTGAATTCAGTATTTTGTCTGGAGAATTCCATGGACAGAGGAGCCTGGTGGGTTACAGTTCATGGGGTTGCAAAGAGTCAGACATGACTGAGTGACTAAACAACAGTAACCATTTGATTATGTATGTTTGTGTATAAGTGAAATGAACAACAGTAGTAGTACAAGGGACAAGAGAGAGGATTGGAATATTTTGTTACTATAAGGTATGTGCACTGCCCATAGGATGGTGTAGTATTATTTGAAAGTCGACTTGGATAATGTATATTGTAAATGTATATTGCAAACTCTCGGGCAACTCAAGACTGAAGGAGAACACAGTCAGAGGACTGACACTATCTGATTTTAAGACTTACTATAAAGCTAAACCAATCAAGGCAGTATGGTATCGATGAAAGAATACACAAAGACATCAGTGGAACACAAAAAAGAGCCCTATAAATAGACCCAAATAAATATACTCAACTGATCTTTGACAAGGGAGCAAAGGCAATACAGCAGAGCAAAGGTAGTCTCTTCAACAAATGATACTTGAACACCTGGACATCCACATACAAAAGAAAATGAATCTAGACACAGATCTTTATCACTGTGGCTTCATAGTAAGTCTTCACATTAGACAGTGGTCAGTCCTCTGACTTTATGTGTAAATGTAAAATGTAAAACTATGACAACGTTGAATTCTAGAAGCTAACACAGGAGAAAATCTAGATGACCATGGGTTTAGCAATGACTTTTTAGACACAATTCATGAAAGAAATAATTGCTATGAGGGACGTTATTAAAACGAAAGCTTCTTTGTGAAAGACACTGTCAAGAGAATGAAAAGGCAAGCCACAAACTAGAAGAAAATATTTGCAAAAGACACATCTGTTAAAGGACTACTATCCAAAATACACAAAGAACTCTTAAAACTTAATAATAAGAAAATGAATGGCCTGATTCAAAAATGGACAAAAGACTGAGAATTCCTTGGTGGTCCAGTGCTTAGGACTCTACGCTTTTGCTGCTGGGTGCCCCGGTTCAACCCCTGGTCGGGGAACTGGGATCTCGAAAGCCTCGAGGTGTGGCCAAAAAAAATTTTTTTAATAAAAAAATAAAAGTGAACAAAAAACCTGAAGAGACATCTCACCTGAACAGACACTATACAGATGCAAGTAGCATATGAAAAGATGTTCAACATCATATACTATCAGGGAAAGGCAAATCAAGACAGCAATGAGATACCACTACACACCTATCAGAATGGCCAAAATCCAAAACACTGAAAACACCAAATGCTTGGATGAGGATGTAGCACAGACAGGAAATCTTATTCCTTGCTGGTAGGAATGCAAAATGGGACAGCCACTTTGAAAGACAGTTTGTTAGTTTCTTAACAAACTAAACATACACTTTCATAAATCCATCAGTCATGCTCCTTGTTACTTACCCAAATGAGTTGAAAACTTATGTCCACACAAAAACTTGCATGTGGATGTTTATAGCAGCTTTACTCATAATTCTCAAAACTTGGAAGCAACCAAGATGGTCCTTCAGTAGGTGAATGGATAAATAAACTGGGGCACATCAGACAATGGGATATTATTCAGCACTAAAAATAAGTGTGCTATCAAGCCATGGAAAGACATGCAAGGATCTCAGATGCTTATTACTAAGTGAAAGAAGCCAATCTGAAAAAACTACAAATTGCATGATATCAATTATATGATATTCTGAGAAAGGCAAAACTATGGAGACAGGGAAAAAGTCAGTGGTTGCTAGGGGTTGAGGGGAAGGAGGGACAAATTCTCAGAGCATAGAGGATATTTAGGGGCAATGAAACTACTCTATGATGGCAGATACATTTGTCAAAACCCCATAACATGTGCAACATGAATAAGGACTTTTGAGTGATAATGGCATGTCAATGTAGGTTGATTGATTGTAACAAATGTACCTCTCTGGTGGGGGGCGAGCCTAGTGGGGGAGGCTGTGCATTTAGGGGGACAAGGGGTATTCAGAAACTCTATACTTTGCACTTAGTTGTACTGTGAATCTAAAGCTGCTCTAAAAAATGGTCTATTAATTAAAGAAAAAAACCAGAATGTTGATGCAGCATTTTCCTTAGAGATCATCTGTCCACTCTACCGATTTGGCAGATGCAACGGCTGAGGCCCAGAGAGCAGGGGGTACTTGCCTAAAGTCACACAGCAAGCTGGTAGCAGAGCCTGGGCCAAAACCAAATGTTGTGTTTCTCTGTCTAATATATATATATATCACACCAGGTAGCAAGGGTCAGCACATTAGTGTTTTTTTTTTTTTTAGTTAGACAATGATTTGCATGAACACCTCTGAAATAGCTTACCAGCTCCACTGTCTGCAAAAGGACAGAATGTTTTAGCCCGCAGTCCTTCACCCTTGGAGAACAAACTCTCCAGTTCCCAGAAGATCAGCGCCACACCCAGGCCTCACTTCTATCCAAGTTCTACTGAACCGTCAGGGTTAGGGGCGGCCCCTGAGGCCAAAGCGTTGGGCCTGGCTCTCTGTTCCGTTCTCAGCCCTCCAGCTCTTGCCCAAAGTCCAGAACAGGGAAGAACAGTTGGTAAACCCATTCATTAGGTCCTATTTATTCATCGTAAAGTCTCATAATTTGTTTTAAGGGAGACTTTTTACCTTGATTAACATCCAAAGCTCCCAAGCGTGTGTGAAGCTATGTTTGAGTCTCTACCAATGTACCTGAAGTGTGCGTTGTCTGCAGTTCCCTGTGGGCGACTAGTGCCTCTGTCAACGCTGTCCTTTCCAGATGCTTCTGACCACGGCCCAGGGTCCTATTTGAACTGACACATGACTACACCCTCACTCTCTGACTTTGCAGACCACCCCAATTCACACGTGGATAATTTGATCTTCGCTGTTTCCTTCATGTTGAAAATGATTCCATGGGCAGTGACCCTTTAGAGAGATATATGCTTTTTCCTGCTCAACCCTAGCCCCAGTCTCTGAGCTCTCTGTCATTAGGCCCCCACCTTCCTCTGCTGGAGAAGGATATTGCAACCCACTCTGGTATTCTTGCCTGGAGAATCCCATGGACTGGGGAGCCTGGTGGGCTACAGTCCATGGAGTTGCAGAGTCGGACATGACTGAGTGACTAACACTTTCACTTTCCTCCACAGGTGAATTCCTTCCTTTTCTGGGTTTTCAGTCTTGTGTGTCTACTGACTCGGGAGTTAAAAATGAGCTTCCTTCTTTCTTATAATAATGGCTCTCTTCCAACCCTTCACCGTCCCCTCCTCCAGCTGCCATCCCACCTCACTCCTTCCCTTCACAGTCAAAGGTCCTTAAAGAAGAACCCCATCACTGAGCCCTTCTGCTCACTCTGCAGCCCTTGTAGTTTGTCTTTAGCTGCCCCCCATCCCCATCTGTGCAGCTCTTGTCTTGGGGCCCCCCCATGCAGCCCTGGGCACTGCTGAGCATGCTCCTCTTGCAACTCCCTCCCCCTGGGCCTCCAGACCCTATTCTCTCCTGGTCCTCATGCAATTACTACTACAATTTCATCCTAGCCACCTTCATGAGGTCTTCATCTTCTGCCTCTCCTGTTAGTGTTCCCCAGGACTCTGCCCTTGGATCTCTTCTCACAGTGATACCTATGCTCCCCCATTCTGGCCTCATCTTTTCAACCTCCATCTACATGGTCCCACATCTATGGTCCCTGCCCAGACTTCTCCCCTGAGCCCCAGACCCATACATCCAACAGATCCAATCTGCTGACACCTCACACTTGACACATCTGAGGTGACTTGACCTTTCCCCACAAATTCTACTCTTTCTACTGTGGTCCTCATCTTGCTGAATGGCTCCATTAGACACCCAACCACTGAAGCCAGATAGCTGGGAGTTATCCCAGACCCCTCTTCCTCTTTCTTCCTCCTACACCCAGTCCATCAGTTTGTCCCACCTGCTGCACCTTCAAACATATCCAGAACATGACCACTCTTTTCCATTTCTACTATTGGGTTGGCCAAAATAATTCATTTGTGTTTTTCCACTACATCTTATGGAAAAAATCTGAATGAACCTTTTGGCCAACCCAATACTACCTTCCTGCTCCAAGTCACCATCCTCTGTCACTTCAAAGTGGCCTCCCTGCTTCTACTCTCTCCCACTTCAGTCCACACCCACATTATAGCCACAGGGATCAATGTAGCATAAACTGACCATATCACTCCTCTGCTCAAAATATTCCAACAGCTTCTCATGTTCCTAAGAATAAAATTCAAACTTACTACCATTGCATAAAAGAAAGTCTACATTCTGATCCCCGCCTGCCCTATCCAGCCATTCTCACAATAGTACCCCCTCCCATCAAAAGTCCCAGCCCCTTTCCATGCCACACTCTCTCCCCTTTCTGGATCTTTGCTCACAATTCTTCCCTCTGCCTGGTACAATCTCTCAAAATGGCCAGCCAAAAATTTGACCACAGACTCATGTTTCAAGATGACAATAGAAACCCTTCCTGTTATTCCCAGCTGAATCTACCATTCCTTCCACAGTGTCCTCTATAGCACCCAATGGTCATTATCAGGAAATGCCTGTAAAGCACCTACTATGTGCTGCTCCCACCCTCTCTGTAGGTAACCAATTCTATGAGTTTCCAGCTTATACTTCTTGTGTTCCTGTACAAATGAGAAGATGCATCTATATTTACTTATTTCCTCTTCTTTTTACACCAAAGGAAGCATGCTACAGATACTTTTCTTGTTTGCTTTTGGCCTTTTTCATGTACCAACATATCCTAGAAATCACTCCCTATCAGTTCATAAAGAGCACCCTCCTTCTATTTTATAGCAGCTTGGGACTCCATTCTGTGGTTGTACCAAAGTCTGTACAACCACTCTCCTCTGTAAGGATACTTAGGTAATTTCAAATATTTTGCATATATGTAAACAAAGCTGTAATGAACAACCTTGTGCATATACATTTTCATATTGTTTGAGGTGTATTGTCAGGGTGTCTGTGTGTGTGTGTGCCCAGTCATGTACAACTGTTTGCGACCCCATGGACTGTAGCCCACCAGGCTCCTCCATCCATGGAGAATACTGGACTGGGTTGCCATTTCCTCCTCCAGGGGATCTTTCTGACCCAGGGACTGAACCGACATCTCCCACATCACCTGCATTGTGGGCAGTTTCTTTACCACTGAGCCACCTGGGTAGGTTCCTGGAAATGTGATTGGTAAGTTAAAAAGTAAATGCATATATGATTTTGTGAGATGTTGTCAAATTCTCCCCTGAAGGGTTGTATCCATTTTCTTTTCCACCAGTAATGTATGAGAGTCACCTCAGGAATTTTTGGAAGAGGGTTTTCTCAGGGCATGAGCTCTGTTTCCCAGCTCACCTGTCTTTGTGACTGATCCACTCCAGCACATAGAAGGCTGCTCAGCCTCTCAGCACACAACCCTGCCCTTTGAGAATTCTCCTTCTGGGTGGAGCAAGGCAGAAACCCACGCCCTGCATTGCTGGCAATGCTCCTGCATCTTTTGCCTTTCACATTATTTGTGAAGGAAAAACAATCGGCAAATTTTACACTGGCTCCACGTGTGCAAGGCTCCAGACCTATCAGAAGGTTCTTAAGTCTCAATCAGCTTGAGGAACAGAGGAGGAAGTTCAAGGAAAGTTTCGTACTTTTCTAGGCTCAATGAGTACCAATTTGGTTTGTTCAAAGGCATCTAATGAGGACAGGCATCCATCTTGTAAATAGATAAACCATCCTATTCATAAAAATAATAAAAGTAACTTACTGTGCTTCAAGGATCACAAAGTGCTTTCATACACACACACACACACACACACACACACACATTATCTCATTTGATCCATACAACAGAAGCATCCATGCTGGAACCATTGCTTCCTTGGCCAATCTTTGATGTACATTAAGTAGTTCGTGGACTTTGATTGTAATTTATCTATCCAGACTTCAAAGGGTTAATGAGAGTTGAACTCCCAGAAACCTGAACTTATTAGAGGAACAGGGGTGGAGGGAGCCTGGGAGCCGGAAGCGGTCAGGAAGCCCAGTCAGCCCCAGGCTCGAATTTCCCTGACTGAGAGCCTCCAATGAATTATGATTGAAAACCCCCAACTGCACTGTATCCTTTCCCTTTAATTTAGGCGTTTAATAAACAGATTGCATCGTTCTCCAAAAATGAGGAAGGTTAATAATTTCCTTGGACGAAGAGTTCCAAGCAGCCCTTGTGGCTTTGTGCAGACCTTCAAAAGAACTTCTGCAGACAGAGTCTGTGAAACTTTTTATACTTGTCTATTAAATTTTCACTAAGCTCCCCTGCCCTCATTAATATCATTAGGGTATAGACTTGAGAACTTGTCCAGTATTTGTCAGATATCCCAGAACCCAGGGAAGGGATCTTAAGCTATAAATCTGATGATGCCCTCATGGGGCATTTCTCCTGCCAGTTTTCCCAGCTGGCAGTGCCCTCCTGCTTCTCCCTGGGCCCCCAGGACCCCCCACCATTGCACCCTTGCCAAGAACTAGTTGAAAGAGGCCTTCTCTTGACCCCTCAGCTCATGGCAGAAAAGTGTCCATCTACCACCATAACAGGCTGGCACAAAAAATGTAAAATGAGGAGGCAAGGTCATTTGTCTCTTGGGCCTTCCCAGCTTGTTAGGGCTCCAAGGGCAGTCTGGATGGTGTGGAGCCTGTCAAGTCACAGCTTAAGGAAGCAGTTATGAGTATGGGATGTGGGATCAGATAGACCTGAACTCAGATCCTGGCTCTGCCCTTTGCTGGCTGTGTGTTCTTGGGTAAGTCACTTAGCCTCTCTGAGCTTCATTTTCTTTATCTGTAAAGTCGGAGGAGGTGAGACATAATAGTATCTATGTCACAGGAGTTGCTATGGGAATTTAATGAGATGAGGAATGTAAAATGCTTGGCCTGGTATCTGGTGCACAGTAGCTATTAGACTCCTAATAAAAGAACCGGGGTTAAACAGAAGCAGACTCAACAGATATAAAGAACAAATTAGTGGTTACCAGTGAAGAGAGGAAAGGGGGGAGGGGCAAGATAAGGGTAGGGGTTAAGAGGTACAAACCACTATATATATATAACAACAGGGAATATAACCAGTATTTAATAATAACTGTAAATATTTATACTAATATTGAATCAATGGCTTAGTGAATAAGGAACCTGCATGCAATGCAGGAGACACAGATTTGATCCCTGGCTCAGGAAGATCCCCTGGAGAAGGGAATGGCAACCCACTCCAGTATTCTTGCCTGGAAAATCCCATGGACAGGTCTACAGTCCAAAGGGTCGCAAAGAGTCAGACACGACTGAGCGACTAAGCACACATACATGTTGTACATCTGAAACTTACATATTGTAAATCAACTCCAATAAAAAATAAAGAAAAGGAAAGATTCCCTGAGTCTTTTCAATGCACTTTTTCAATGCCTCTCTTGCCCAAGGAAGGGCACTCCCAAAGCAGAGGGTAGATAGTGAGGCCAGGCCTGACCTGCTGGGGCCCAGGGAGAGCAGATGGCAAATGCCTCTTTGGCCTGTGCAGTGTATGGAGGTACCAGAGCTGATTAGCAAGCGAGGCTTTGTGAGAATTTTCCCGTCTAGGGTTATTTTCATGATTATCTACACCTAAAGGCTATAACCTTGGTTGACTATCCATTTGGAGTCATTTCTCCCTAATAGAACTACAGAGCTGCTTGATGAAAGTGAAAGAGGAGAGTGAAAAAATTGGCTTAAAACTCAACATTCAGAAAACTAAGATCATGGCATCTGGTTTCATCACTTCATGGCAAATAGATGGGGAAACAATGGAAACAGTGACAGACTTTATTTTGAGGGGCTCCAAAATCACTGCAGATGGTGACTGCAGCCATGAAATTAAAAGACGCTTACTCCTTGGAAGAAAAGCTATGACCAACCTGCTACTACTACTACTACTACTACTAAGTCGCTTCAGTCGTGTCCGACTCGGTGCGACCCCTGAGACGGCAGCCCACCAGGCTCCCCCGTCCCTGGGATTCTCCAGGCAAGAACACTGGAGTGGATTGCCATTTCCTTCTCCAATGCATGAAAGTGAAAAGTGAAAGTGAAGTCGCTCAGTCGTGTCCAACTCTGAGCGACTCCATAGACTGCAGCCTACCAGGCCATGGGATTTTCCACAAGAGTACTGGAGTGGGGTGCCATTGCCTTCTCCGATGACCAACCTAGACAGCATATTAAAAAGCAGACATTACTTTGCCAACAAAGGTCCATCTAGTCAAAGCTATGGTTTTTCCAGCAGTCATGTATGGATGTGAGAATTGGACTATAAAGAAAGCTGAGCACTGAAGAATTGATGCTTTTGAACTGTGGTGTTGGAGAAGACTCTTGAGAGTCCCTTGGACTGCAAGGAGATCCAACCAGTCCATCCTAAAGGAAATCAGTCCTGAATATTCATTGGAAGGACTGATGTTGAAGCTGAAACTCCAATACTTTGGCCACCTGATGCGAAGAACTGACTCATTGGAAAAGACCCTGATGCTGGGAAAGATTGAAGGCGGGAGGAAAAGGAAACTACAGAGGATGAGATGGTTGAATGGCATCACCGACTCGAAGAACATGAGTTTAAGTAAGCTCCAGAAGTTGGTGATGGACGGGAAAGCCTGGCGTGCTGCAGTCCATGGGGTCGCAAGACAGGACTGAGCGACTGAACTGAACTCCCTAATAGGTCTTCAACAGAGTTCTCCCCCAGAAACAAACATTCCGTTTTGGGAAGCAAAGCATTGATACTCCTTGGACTGTGAGCAGGACGCCTCTCCCCAAGGCCTGGTGTGAGGTAGCAGAGGAAAGAGACTTCTCTCCCCAGCTCACTTTGTGGTGGGAAGTTCTGTGGTTTTCACAAGGACAAGTGAGGGGCGGGGTGGGGAAAGCAAGGATGTTGTGGCTCTTGTGATTGGCCATCCGCGGAAGTGGTGTGTCAACAAGCAGCCAATTCCACGCAAGCTCGGGAGTGCAGGCCCCGCCCCCTGACCTCACGTGGCCCTGCATGAGGTTGCTGCTTGCTTGCTCCTGGACCCAGGAGCACTGGGAGTTCTGCCCAGCTCAGCACTTCATTATACTATGGAGGCAGGAAGGAACTGGCCAGTAAGTACTTAGCTCCTGGTTGGGCCACGGCCAGACTAAACAGAGCTGGGATATGCGACTGAGGGTTGGTGCTGGCTTCACTGCATCCCCGGGCAGTGGAACTACAGAGCACCCCCAAATAATGGATACCAGAGTCACTTCATTTCCTTCCCCCTCCAAGCATCTGCTTTGGCTGCCAGAACCCAGATGTGCCACGAGGCATCCATGAATTCATCCTACCAGAATGCACTCAGCTTTCTCTGCTTGCTCCTCTGTTAACCTCTCTCTTGTGGGAGAATAGGACCCGGGGCAGGGTGAGTGTGGGCAAATCATTCCCCTTCTCGGGGCCTCAGTTTCCTCATCTGTAAAATGTGTGGACTGAATGCTTTCACTGAGGTCTCCATAGCCACTATTCTCAGCCAGGTCACCATCATAACCTCCTGATTTGTCTCTCTGCTTCCACTCCCATCCCCCTTTTCATCCATTACTAACACAGCAGCCAGCGGACCCTCTTTAAAAATGCAAATTAAATCGTAACTCTTCCCAGGTTAAAAGCCTCCCATCCCACTTTAAATAAAATCTGAAGTCCTTATCATGACCCACAAAAAGCCCCATGTGATCTGGTCTAGTCTCATCACCTGTCCCCCACCCCCTGCCTCCTCACTCCCTCTGTTCCAGTCCAAGCATTCCAGCACGTTCCACAAACACGTCAAGCTTGTAACTGCCTCAGGTCCTCACGTGGCTGTACCCTCTGCCTGAGATGCCCTTCCCCAGCCTTTTGCCTATTTACCTTCTGGTCATGCTTATGGTCTTGATTCAAGGTCAGCTCCCTGGGAAAATCCTTCTCGTACAGACAGCATGCTACTGCTAAGTTGCTTCAGTCGTGTCCAACTCTGTGTGACCCCATAGACGGCAGCCCACCAGGCTCCCCTGTCCCTGCTCGCCCCTCCCAAAAGGCTGATTCAAGTACTCCTGTTATATACGCTTTTGCCAGACACTGTTTTTTGCCTTCATAGCTCTCTCACAACTGTAAGCCTTTCTACAATTATTTGACATCTGTCTTCCCCACAAAACTGTAAGCTCTGTGAGGGCAGGAGTCTTGTCTGTCCTGTTCCCCTTTTTATCTTTAGTACCTTCCCTGACTGGTAGCTCAGACAATAAAGAATCTGCCTACAATGCAGGAGACCCAGGTTCAATCCCTGGTTTGGGAAGAGCCCGTGGAGGAGGGCATGGCAACTGACTCCAGTATTCTTGCCTGGGAAATCCCATGGACAGAGGAGCCTGGTGGGCTACAGTCCATGGCATCACAAAGAGTCGGGCATGACTGAGCGAATAAGAATGCACCTTGTGCAGTGCCTGGCACATTTGCTTCAGTGAACGAATCAGTGAATGAATGAAGCTCCTTGCTGGCCTGGGCAGCCCACAATGTCAGCCCCATAGTTCCTTAATCTGGTTACTGTGTTCCCACCCTCTCTGGTGCTCAAAAGCAGCAGTGTTGATCTATTGACCTCACTGGCAGGCAAACATGGTCTCCTAAAGGCAAATGTGAAGGACTTTGGTTTATGTCATTCAGTCCTCTTGCTCCTTTCTTTAGTGATTCAATCCCCCCTAGTATCCATCCAGCACCTACAGTATGCCTGACCCTTCCTCAAGGCTGCTGGTCTAAATGTATTGGGCTCTGAAAGAGCTCACGTGTAAACAACCAGCTCTCACACACTGCAGCCTGTGCTGAGTGCCGGGAGGACAGAGGAAAGAGCAATTGAGCATTGATTGTCCTGTGGAAATTTAGTGGGGGAAGGGGGGACAGAAGATTGTGCAAGAGGGTGATCTAATTAGTGGCGGGGCAGGAGTGCTTTTCCTGATGGAAAGAAGGATGCCCATGTCAGGGGCAGCATTCTGGGGTGGACTCTGTCCATCGGGTGGCCGTCAGGGACTGCCTGCTGGGGTATCAGGGCCACCAGCGCCCCGAATACAGTCACACATTGCTGGCTCTCACAACCATCTAGGGAATTTCTGAAATATGTGGAACCCACTCCTTCCTCCTACTCAGCCCTGTAGATTCTGATCGAGTGGGGTCAAGTGTGGAGACTGGCTATCTGCCTGTTTAATAAACACCCTCCCCTGATCCCCCGCCACATCATCTTGAGGCAGGGGATCTAAAGAGAACACTTAGAGGGACACTGGCACATTGCTCTGGCAGGCAACTCATGCCTGAGTGGGAACTTAAGTGGAAGCTTAGGATGACGGTACTTCCTGAGCACTTGGATGCATTGCTGATGGATGCGGGAGGGGTTAGGGTTAAGTAACAGAGTCTGGGTGAGGGTGGCGGTTAAGGATCTAAGAGTCCTGAGCCCATGACAAGAGTCCTCAGGGCCTACGCGGCCATCTGTTCCCATGTGTCCCCCACCCCCAGACCAAGGATCCCTTGTGTGCTCGGGTGGTTTGGGGGCCAGAAGGGAAAGAATAAGATGCGGGTTTCTTAGAGGTGAACTGGAAACAGTGGAATCTCCAGGCTGCTCCGTCTCCAAATGGGCAGTGAGTACACCGGGGTCCAAAGGCCTAGCCTATGGGTGAAATAGAGTGACAGAGTAGGAGATGACACGAATGCACTTCATTCATTCATCCAATCATTTCTTCATTCCACAGACCTGTGCTGAGGGCCTGTACTAAGTGCTGTGAGGTTTGATGGTGCCACCACCTGGTCACCCATCAAAGTCAGGAACCAGAGTGTCATCCTAGACCCTTCCATCTCTCTTCCTTATCCCCTCCAGGCAATCTGTTTTCCAAGTCTCATTGATTCCACCTCCTAAATGTCTAGTGATTTCAGCCCTCCTCCCCCAACCCCTCTGGCACTGCCTGAGCACTGCAGCTCACTCTTTTACAGACCTTTGCAGAAGTTTCTTCACTGCTCTTGCCAAGCCCAGGCTTGCCTCACTCTGATCCATTTCCCACACTGTGGTCAGACTGATGGTCTTATTCTGAAACAGCTTTATTGAGATATATGTTATATACCATACAATTCAGGGCTTCCCAGGTGGCGCTAGTGGCAAAGGACTCGCCTGCCAAAGCAGGAGACATTAGAGATGTGGGTTTGATCCCCGGATCGGGAAGATCCCCTGGAGGAGGACATGTCAACCCATTCCAGTATTCTTGTCTGGAGAATCCCATGGACAGAACCTGGCTAGCTACAGTTCATGGGGTCAAAAAGAGTCAGACATGACTGAAGTGACTTACCACTCAACACACACACCATACAATTCACCTGTTTTAAACATATAATTCCGTGATCTTTGTATATTCAGAGTTGTGTAATCATTACCACAAGCCAATTTTAGAACATTTCCGTCACCCTGAAAAGGTCCCTCGTGCCCATTAGCAGTCACTTCCTGTTCTCACCCCTAGCCTCAGACAATCACTCATCTACTTTCTGTCTCCACGGATTTGCCTTTTCTGGGTATTTCAGTATAAATGGAATCATGCAATATGTGGTCTTTTGTGTTGGGCTTTTTGATTGCTTCTCTTAATATACACATCTGCTCAGTTAAAACCCTTGGATGAAATGATAATTAGCTGGTGGATGGGATGTGTTAACTAACCTTACTGTGATAATCATTTCACAATATAAATGTATATCAAATCATCAGATACACCTTAAGTTTACACAATATTTTATATCAATTACATCTCAGTAAAGTTGGGAAAAAAATCTTGAGCAGCTGTTCATCATTCACCCATAAGACACCTCATGCTACTGTTGCAGGTTATTTATACTTTACCCTATGGTTCCCTAACATATAGGAATGCACTTTTTGGCCAATCCAATACACTCTTTCCTGCCTCCACACCTTTGTGCCTGCAATATCCCTGCTTGGAATGTACTTTGTTGTTCAGTCACTAACTTGTCTCTGAGTCTTTGTGACCCTAAGGACTGCCGGATGCCAGGCTTCTCTGTCCTTCACTGTCTTCCAGAATTTGCTCAAACTCATGTCCAGAGTGCTGGATGAGTCCACTGGATGAGTCCAACCATCTCATCCTCTGTCATCCCATGCTCCTCCTGCCTTCAATCTTCCCCAGCATCAGTCTTTTCTAATGAGTCAGCTCTTGGCATCAAGTGGCCAAAGTATTGAAGCTTCAGTTTCAGCATCAGTACTTCCAATGAATATTCAGGATTGATTTCCTTAAGGATGGACTGGTTTGATATTCTTGCTGTCCAAGGGACTCTCAAGAGTCTTCAACACCACCATTCAAAAGCATCAACTCTTCTTCACTCAGCCATCTTTACAGTCCAACTCTCACATCCGTACCTAACTCCTGGAAAAACCATAGCTTTGACTATATGGGCCTTTGTCTGCAAAGTGATGTCTCTGCTTTTTAATCCACTGGCTAGGTTTGTCATAGCTTTTCTTTCAAGTAGCAAGCATCTTTTAATTTCATGGTGGTAGTCACCATCTTCAGTGATTTTGGAGCCCCCCCCAAAATAAAATCTGCCACCATTTCCACTTTTTCCCTATCTATTTGCCATGAAGTGTTGTGACCAGATGCCATGATCTTAGTTTTCTGAATGTTGAGTTTTAAACCAGCGTTTTCACTCTCCTCTTTCACCCTCATCCAGAGGCCCTTTCCATCCCCCTAAAGAGGCATAATCTCTGGTAAAATGTCTCCAACATTCCATATCCCAAATTCTGCTTATCACTTCCTCTGTAATCACTTTACACTTTGTATATGCTTTATTCATTGCACAACTCATGTTGCTCTGTAAGTAACCATACTGATCATACCTCCCTAGACACACCATGAGTTCCTTGAGAGCAGTAGCACGATGCCCCCTGTATGCCATCTCTGTATCCTCAGGAATAGAGATGCAGACGTAGAGAGTGGACTTACGGACATAGCTGGGAACGGAATGGTGAAACTAATTGAGAGAGTAGCACTGACATATATCCACTACCATGTGTAAAACAGGCAGCTAGTGGGAAGCTGCTGCATAGCACGGGGAGTACGGCCTGGTGCTCTGTGACAACCCAGAGGAGTGGGATGGGGGGTTGGGGTGGGAAAGAGGCTCAAGAAGGAGGGGAGATAGATTAGATTAGATTAGATAATTATGGATGATTCACACTGTTGCATGGCAGAAACCAATACAACATTTTAAAGCAAGTATCCTCCAATTTAAAAGAAACGGTTGTCAAACCAAAGAGAACTGCATGATATTGAGTCCACAGACCACCCTTGAGGCACTCACAGTCTTGTGGGAGAGCAAATAAACCACTGACTCACCAGTGTACATTGATTGAGGCCCCATTCTGTGATGGTGGGAGGAAGGAAAGAATAAAAAGCGCTAATGGTAAAAAACACACCTGCCAGTGCAGGAGACATAAGAGACTCGGGTTTGGTCCCTGGGTGGGGAAGATCCCCTGGAGGAGGGCATGGTACCCCACTCCAGTATTCTTGCCTGGAGAATCCCATGGACAGAGGAGCCTGGTGGGCTACAGTCCATGGGGTTGTAAAGGGTCGGAGAGGACTGAAGTGACTGAGCATCCACACATGATGGCAGCCATGATGAGGATGTGGACAAGATACACTCTCCACAGATCAGTGCATTGCAGTGAAACCATGACATAACCAAGTGTTTAGGTGCAACAGTGGGATGTCCTAATGGCATTCCAGAAGAGAGGTCAGTGACCAATGTTAAGACTCTTGAACAGAGAATAATGGAGGAAGAACACGAGTGTGGAGAAGGATCTGGACAGGAGTGGGAAATGTAAAAAGCAGTCTTCCATGGCAGCAAGAGAATGACCCAAGCAACATCTTGGGATGGAGGGGAGGATGGTTTGGAAGAGGGAGGGCCCAGGGGTGAAGGAATCAGTTTGGATGCTGATTCCTTGGCAACTTCATCCAAGAGAGTGTGACGCCAAGGGCCTGAAATAGGGCTCTATCAGTAGGAATGGCAACACAGCTGAAGTAAGGTTTCCAGATTTAGCAAATGAAAATACAGGGCACAATACAAGGGACACACTAACTAAATAATAATATGTTGTGTGTATTTGAAATTCACATTTAACTGAGCACCCCTGCATTTCGCCTGACATGCCTACACTGGTGGAGAGCAAGATGGGGCCAAACTTGGAGAACATTGAATGCCACGCCAAAATGTTCACCCTGTGCCCTGGTGGATAATGAAGAGCCACTGGAGGGTTTTAACCACAGGTGAATAGATACCTTTCACAACGAGGTTCAGGTAGTGGCAAGGGTAATGGGCTGAGGCATGGTGGTGGTGGCTGGAGGCTTTAACAGTAATTCAGAAGACAGACGCTCAAGGGTCTGAGTCCTGGCAGAAATGGTGGGCACAGGAAGGGGTGGAGAACCCAGCTCAAATCAGATGATGCTCCATTAATGCTAAATACACACTGCAGGAGTAAGGCATGAGGGCTGTGACTCAACACCTAGGGCCATCGAGGGAGCTGCGTCCAAGTTGGGGCACCCGTGAGTGATTTCACCTGCTACCTCCTGCCACCCAAGGTGGGGAATCCAGGCATCAGCGGTGACACTTAGGAGGAAGAGACTGAGCAGCCGCCAGAGCAGAAGCCCCTCCCAGGCTCTCCACTGCCTTCCATTCTGCACTCTTCTCTTTCCCCTCGGGCTCCAGTGCCAGTCCAGAGCACACAGTGTTCTCCCAAACAGATGCATGAATTCTGGGCTGGGTGATTCACTCTCCCTGGCCAGAAGGCCCTGCCTGCTGGGACAAGGACCAGGCCATCCCCAAGACCACCCCAAAGGGCCCCCTGGTGCGAACCCTTACAGAAAAGTACACACCAAGGAAAACAACAGGTGTCTAAACAGTGCTGGCTCTCTCTGGGGGACAATTTTTAGCACGGCTGATGAAAGAGATGCCCCATCTTAGCCCTGCTGGCCAGGAACATCTAGAACACTCTCCCAGCTCAAACCTAGGGCTCCCTGGGGCTGCAAGAGCCAAGAAGGCTGAGCCTCCTGCATGTTGATTTGTTTCCCACCAGCCAAGACATCTGCACCGCCCTCTGGTCCTGCCTGGTCCCATGATCCTTGGGGCTGCACGTGGATCTACACACGGCTGGGGCAGACACCTACAGCTGACGGAAGGAAAGGGCTCATCACAGGCTGCAAAGCTGGGCACAGAGGATGGGATGAGATTTTTTTTCTCCACAAGCCCCACTGTCTTTCTTCAGAATCTCTGGGAGGCAGTGGTCCCTCAGCGCCTGGGCTGGAGTTGCCAGCACCTTCCTTGGTAGTTCTGAGGCCATTATGCCGGCGGTGAGGAGGCTATCAGTCCAAGGGTAGTGGCTGTAAACTCAGATGGAGCTGAGGTCTAGGCTTCACTTTCCCTTTACTACCTATGGGCCTTGGACAAGTTATTTAACCTCTCTGAGCCAGAATTGCTACTAGCCATGTGTAAAATAGAGCCAATTAGGGTAGTTGGGGGACTTTCCAAGTGGCACTAGTGGTAAAGAACCCATGTGCCAATGCAGGAGACATAAGAGACGCGGGTTCTATCCCTGGGTTGGGAAGATCCCCTGGAAGAGGGCATGGCAACCCACTCCAGTATTATTACTTGGAGAAATTCATAGACAGAGGAGCTTGGCAGGCTACAGTCCATAGAGTTGCAAAGAGTTGGAAATGACTGAAGTGACTTAGCATGCACAAAGTTGGGAGGATTAAATGAGATTATATATGTAAAGCATTTAGCCCTGTACCTGGCACTTAGGAAGCATTCAATAAATGCTAAAGGGTATAATTGCCCACCATTGACTTTATGTCTATCTCCCCTTGTCAGATTTTTCCCCAGGGTCACAGCTCAGAACCATCCCCTTCAGGCCACCACTGCCTGGCCACAGAGCCCTGCTTAAGAACCCTTGTCTCAGGGACTCAGTCCTTGCTCCGCAGACAGTGGTCCTTCCAGGGCCTCTCATCCTAATTCACAGCAACTTGCCTCTATGGCTCGGCCTTTTGCCTTTTATCTCGTGTGCCATTGTTGGAGAAGAAGCCAGAGACAGAGGGCAAAGGGCAAGGGCAGAGCCAGCAGGCTATGCCAGGTGGGGCCAAGGAGATGCTGACAGTCTGTCCAATCAGCACTTTTTCAGTGTGGGGAGGCAGCTACCACCAAGGGAGGAAGTTTTGTAAGAATGTCCAACCTTGCTCTTGCCTTAAGCAGGCATGCTGGGAGGTAGCAGCAGGTGTATGTGGCGGAGGGAGGGTCGGGGGGAATGGCCCCTTCCCCCCTCCAAGCTCTGATCTCTTGGGTGGAAGGAAGGAACAAGGAGCTCAAAGAACTCAAAGATCACCTCCTACCTAGCCATCCCCGTGGCCGCTCAGCTACCCTCCTCCAGTGCAGGCACCCATGTGCCCAGATTCATACCACACACTGAAAAACGAAGGAGAAAAGCTAGTCTTGAAAACAGAGGGAGTCTTGGAGGGCCAGGCAGTGACCCACCACTGGAGGCATCTGTTTGCTTTCCCAACTGTACACCAGATCTCAAAGGCACCTCCTTGTTCCTGCACCTCCCAGGAGTTATCAAGAGCAAGTGTGAAAATGTCCTCAGTGCTAAATCAATTAGGATCACCTTGGCAATCCAGCCTTTAACAACAGCTTTTACTGCACCTTCTAGATAGAAGCCAATTAGATCTTCTCCAATCTCTAGGAAAAAGAGACAAGCACTTGAGAAAAAGAGGACACAAATAGCTGCATTCAAGGCAACTACACAGAGAAAATAGTCAGTGGGGGAAAAAATATAGATGTTATCCTTAAAACAGCTGGGAAATGGTGTCAGTCCTGTAAAAGCAAGGCTGGTTGGTGGGGTGGGGGGGGTGGGCTTTCCATTGGCCTTGCCCAGCTGTCTTCCTCCCACTCAGAACGAAATGTTCTGTCTTACTGTGGTTATAACCTCTTTTCACTTGGAATGACTTGCCCGTGTCTGGACCTTGCTCAGGGCTGCCGCTCTAAGACGCTCTCACGCAATCGCAATTGTGAGTTACCCAAGTCAACCTCGGCGGACGCTCTCCTCCCCCGCCCTCTCTCCTGCCCCACTGCTGCCCAGGTCCCACAGGAAGAGTGGCTGCGGTTGGTTCTTAAGCGGCATCCAAGGCATCCCTTGCCTCCCGCTCACCCTCCCCGGTGGGCACATGGCTTCCCATGCAGCGTCGGCCGGGGAAGCTAGAGGGCGTGTGCGTGGGCCGGGCAGCCCCCCGACGAGGGCAGGGTGGGGAGGGGAGGCCCGACTGCCGCGGAGCCCCACCTGTGTTCCTGTCCTTACCAGAGGCACCTGGGAGGATTGGGGGCTCTTTCAGTTTCCCAAAAGCCTCTGACAAACGTCCTCACCCAAAGCTGCCCCGGGAAAACCAAACGACCTACGCGAATTCCCAGGCACTTGGGAGGACTTGGGTAGGAGATGTTTGGGTTTAGAATCCCAGAACCAGCGTGGGATGAGGGCGGTGGGCAGGGCCAGGGTGGCCAGTCACGGCCTTCCTTCGGGGGGCTTGGAGTGGAGCAGGGGTTCAGATGTCTTGGGGAGTGCCAAGGAAGTAAAGGGGAAAGCAGCCACCGGCCAAGACAGGGGTTCTCAAAGTTGGTTGCCAAGTAGAATCAACTGAGGAGCTTAAAAAAAAATCCCGGTGCCCGGGCTTCACCCCAGACCGAAGTGATCTGAGTCCCTGGGGGTGGGACCCAGGTGTGAGTAGCTTTTAAAAACTCCCTACATGGTTCCAGTGTGCACCCGAGATTGAGAGCCCACGGTGTCTAGAGCCTCAGTGAGCTGGTCTCCAGCCTCACAGCCCTGACCACACCCGGGAGTTTGTTTGAACTTCGGGCTTCTCCAGCCCCACCTCTGGCCCTACTGAATCAGTTTCTGCATTTTTAAAGTAACCGCTTTATTAAGATATAATTCACACACCACAAAATTCACGCTCTGAAAGAGGACAACTCAATCATTTTTACTATAAGTTTCACAAATTTGTGCAACTACCACCTCTTATCTGATTTACTTTTCATCACCCCCCAAAGTAATCTGGTACCCATTAGTAATCACCCTGCCTCCTCCAATTCCCTCCTCCATCCGGCCATGGGCAGCCCCTATTATACTTTCTGTGGATTTGCCTCTTCTGGATATTAGCATGTGCATTTTAACAGAATACTGGCCTGCCAATGCAGGAGATGTAAGAGACATGGGTTCGATCCCTGGGTGGGGAAGATCCCCTGGACGAGGGCATGACAACCCACTCCAATAATCTTGCCTAGAGAATCCCACGGACAGAGCAGCCTGGCAGGCTACAGTCCACAGGATCGCAAAGAGTCCAACGTGACTGAAGCAATTTAGCACATACATCAGGTGATTACTCCGAGAATTACAGTTTGAGAAACACTGGTGTGAGAGACCTTCCAGAAGCAGCCCTTGCTGGCTCCCTTTCCATAATCGCTGTCATGCAAACATGTGGGTCCCCGATTGCTAGATTTTCTGCTTTCTCAAGAGAGGCCAGAAATATGTACTTTCATGTGAAATCTTTCACATTTTAAAAGGTTGGCAAGTAATTCAGATTTTTGGAAAACACTGTTTGAGCCAAAGAAAACATGCCTGAGGGCTGGATTCAGCCCGTCAGCTGTCAGTTTGCAACTTCGGATGATCCCCAGGTTCTGACCCACTCCTACCAAAGTGCTTCCTACTCCGGTTGTTGTCCATTTCTCCTTGTTCCATGGATATGGGAGAACAACTACTTCATAACGTCCTCATAAAATCCTCTGTATCTTATTCTTCCCTCTCCAAACTGACAGCTCTGCATTTATTGAGGACCTACTATGTGTTTTGTGCTTTATGTCTCTGGAATCACTTAAATCTTCACAAAAATTGTTATGGCAGATATTATGATTCCACTTTTATAGACAAGGAAACTGGAGCTCAGGAGGTTAAGTACCTTTCCTGATGTTGCAAAGTAGCTCGGTGTCCAGCTCCCGAATGTTGGTGCCTGGGTCGTGCTACCTTTCCTTTGCCAATTTTTGCTCAGATGTCCCATTTTTCATCTTTTTTCTCCTTTTGAACCTTCTCCATTTCCCCCAGATTCTGGACATAGCTCTCATACAGAGCATGGTCTCAGTGAGCCTAGGACTTAGGCTTGCTGGGGAGAGTCTCAATTCCAACCACTGAAACTTGTTTCCCCTAAGTATACTCATCCTTGCTTACTAGGCATTCTGATCTTTGGTTTGGAAAATGCAGCCGACGTAAGTGAGCCATGCTCTCTTCTGAGGCTGATTCATATCCAACTTGTGGTCAACTCCCTCCTTCACTTGGTGTTTATTTGTGTTGAGCCAAATTACGTTGTCAGGTTTTGTCACTAACAAGCCCCTTGCACTTGTCCCCACTGAATTTAATCTGGTTTCAAAGGACCTTCTTTCTCCAACTCATCTGACCAGAAGTCCTTCCATCATTTTCTGTGGGTTTGGCCTCTTCCCAACCTGCTTTCATTTTCAAATTGCTTCAAGAAACTGTCTCCACCCTCCCCAAAGGTCTCATCTGTCTCTGTGCTTTCACTGCTCTGGGAACCCTGGTGAGGCCTCCTGGGCTTGGAGCAGACAGGTGGAGGGGAGGGCAGAATCTGTTCCCCGAAATGGGTTGGGGTGGGGGAGGGTCTGGTTGGGACTGCGAATGCTCCCTCTTGGTGGCCTTAGGCTGGAAGCTCTCCTAGGTCAGCTCCGGACCTAATTTGGCCCAGGAGGGTGCCAGGGGTCCACAGACCTCTCTTCAGATCAGAGGGACCCAGGGTCCTGGGAGATGCTTTGGCAGGAGGTCCCTTAACTCAATCCTGGCCCCCTTGGGACATCCCATTGTCCAAATGCTGTGGCATCCCAAGCCAGTTGCTAGGCACAGGGCTCTCAAACAATGTAGTGTGACAGCTCCCCAGCCCGCCCCAGGGGCCTCCCCAAGCCACAGGGTGTGGTTTGCAGTCTGGGTACATTCTGTACCCTCACTCAGGGGACTGGTTTGTGGTTCTTGGTGCTGTGCAGCAGAGCCCCGCCCATGCCTTTCCTCTACAGCCACAAAAACAAGCTTAGACATCAAGAGGGGGGAATCGAAACAGTGGCTGTTACTGTACAGCTGGGCCTAGGAGACTCTGAGATGGACACACCCCCTTCCCGTTCTCCTTCTCTGAAGGCGTCTGGGGCTTGGAAGGTCAGCATTACCACCAGCTCTCTGCTGCTGGCTCTTGGCTTCCCTCCTGAGACCCATCCAACAACCTAGGGGGATGCAAGGCAGGGCTCTCTGGGGACTAGCTGTCACTATCTTCCCCAGAGACCATAAACCATAGCTTTCCTCTCTGTGCAGGCACTGTTGTGAGCACTTGACAGATCTCATTTAATCTTCACAACACCTGAAGAGCAGTCCCTGTACTGTTATCAGTCACAGCTTCAGACAAGGAAAGTGAGGCACAGAGGAGTTAAACAGTGTGCCCAAGGTCATACACTACCAAGTGGCATAATCAGGATTTGAACCCTAGTCTGAACCCCTGACCTTGCCACTTGGATTAGACTGCCTCCTTTCCCCTCAGCGTTCCTGAGGACTGGAGAGGTAGCATATGTGTATGCTAATTTGCTTCAGCTGTGTCCAACTCTGTGTGACCTTATGGACTGCAGCCCACCAGGCTCCTCTGTCCATGGGATTCTCCAGGCAAGAATATTGGAGAAAGTTGCCATGCCCTCCTCCAGAGAACCTTCCTGACCAAGAGATCGAACCTGCATCTCGTCTCCTGTATTGACAGGCAGGTTCTTTACCACTAGCACCACCTGGGAAGCCTGGACATGTAGCACCTCCTAGCAATCTTTTCATTGGAGAATAAACCGACTCAGGCCTTGGAGGGGAGGACTTACTCCCTGGAGAAGCTGGGAGAAACAGGCACGACCTTTGCCCAGTTATAGGGATTCCCCAGGACTCCCTGAGAGTCAGGCCACACCCAAAACTGCTGGCTTGGCCGGCAGTGTCTTCTCTGCAGAGGGGTGTGTGTGTGTGTGTGTGTGTGTGTGTGTGTGTGTGTGTGTGTGTGTAGAGGGCGTGTGTATCTGGGTGTTTGTGTCTGGGTGTGTGTGTCTGGGCGTGTGTGTCTGTGTACAGGCACAGACTGCGTGGGGTGGGGTGGAGTAAGGAGCTCCCAGAGCTCTCTGGCGCCCTCTTGAGGCAATGCCACTCACTGCCGCTCTTCTCTGTATGTGACCTGCTTCTGACATCTGAGGCTCTGTCCTGGGACCTCAAAACCCATTTCTTGTGGGCTGCAAGCTCAGCGTACCAGGCCGCTGCTGGGCCTGTTTTGTTTTTATTTTATTTTATTTATTTTTTAACCATTTTAAGTGTACAATTCAGTGGCATTAAGTATATTCACATATTGTACAACCATCACCTCTATTCATCTCTAGATTTTTTCATCATCCCTAACTGAAACTCTGTACCCATTAAACAATAAATAACTCCTGAGTCCTCCCTCTCCTCAGCCCGTAGCAACCACTATACTACTTTCTGTTTTTATGAATTTGACTATTCTAGGTACCTCATATAAGTGGAATCATATAGTATTTGTCCTTTTGTGACTGGTTTAGCATAATGTCTCCTGTTTAACCACTTCCAATTTACCTTGATTCATGGACCCAACATTTCAGGTTCCTATGCAATATTGTTCTTTACAGCACCTGACTTTACTTCCTTCACCATCTACAACTGGGCATTGTTTTCCCTTTGGCTCTGTCTCTTCATTCTTTCTGGAGTTATTTCTCCACTCTTCCCCAGTAGCATATTGGGCACCTACCTACCTGGGGAGTTCCTCTTTCAGTGTCATATCATTTTGCCTTTTCATACTGTTCATGGGGTTCTCAAGGCAAGAATGCTAAAGTGGTTTCCCATTCCCTTCAATGGTGAATTTAATTCAGATGATCCTTATATCTACTACTTTGGACAAGAATCCCTTAGAAGAAATGGAGTAGCCCTCATAGTCAACAAAAGAGTCCAACATGCAGTACTTGGATGTAATCTTAAAAATGATAGAATGATCTCTGTTCGTTCCCAAGGCAAACCATTCAATATCACAGTAGTCCAAGTCTATGCCCAAACCAGTAATGCTGAAGAAACTGAATGGTTCCATGAAGACCTACAAGACCTTCTAGAACTAACAACCCAAAAAGATGTTCATCATAGGGGACTGGAATGCAAAAGTAGGAAGTCAAGAGATACCTGGAGTAACAGGCAAATTTGGCCTTAGAGTACAAAATGAAGCAGGGTAAAGGCTAACAGAGTTTTGCCAAGAGAACGCACTGGTCATAGCAAACACCCTCTTCCAACAACACAAGAGAAGACTCTACGCATGGACATCACCAGTTGGTCAATACTGAAATCAGATTTATTATATTCTTTGCAGTCAAAGATGGAGAAGCTCTACACAGTCAGCAAAAACAAGACCAGGAGCTGACTGTGGCTCAGATCATGAACTCCTTATTGCCAAATTCAGACTTAATTTGAAGAAAGTAGGGAAAACCACTAGACCATTCAGGTATGACCTAAATCAAATACTTTATGATTATACAATGGAAGTGACAAATAGATTCAAGGGATTAGATCTGATAGGCAAAGTGCCTGAAGAACTATGGATGGAGGTTCATGATATTGTACAAGAGGCAGTGATCAAGACGATCCCCAAGAAAAAGAAATGAAAAAAGGCAAAATGATTGTCTAAGGAGGCCTTACAAATAGCTAAGAAAAGACGAGAAGCTAAAGGCAAAGGAGAAAAGGAAAGATACACCCATTTGAATGCAGAGTTCCAAAGAATAGCAAGGAGAGATAAGAAAGCCTTCCTCAGCAATCAATGCAAAGAAATAGAGGAAAACAATAGAATGGGAAAGACTAGAGGTCTCTTCAAGAAAATTAGAGATACCAAGGGAACATTTCATGCAAACATGGGCTCAATAAAGGACAGAAATGGTATGGTCCTAACAGAAGCAGAAGATATTAAGAGGTGGCAAGAATACACAGAAGAGCTATACAAAAAAGTTCTTCATGACCCAGATAACCACAGTGGTGTGATCACTCACCTAGAGCCAGACATCCCAGAATGCAAAGTCAAGTGAGCCTTAGGAAGTATCACTACGAGCAAAGCTAGTGGAGGTGGTGGAATTCCAGTTGAGCTATTTCATTTCCTAAAAGATGATGCTGTGAAAGTGCTGCACTCAATATGCCAGCAAATTTGGAAAACTTAGCAGTAGCCACAGGGCTGGAAAAGGTCAGTTTTCATTCCAATCCCAAAGAAGGGCAATGCCAAAGAATGCTCAAACTACTGCACAATTGCACTCATCTCACATGCTAGCAAAGGAATGCTCAAAATTCTCCAAGCCAGACTTCAACAGTTCATGAATCATGAACTTCCAGATGTTCAAACTGGATTTATAAAAGGCAGAGGAACAGAGATCAAATTGCCAACATCTGTTGGATCATCAAACAAGCAAGATAGCTCCAGAAAAACATCTATTTCTGCTTTATTGACTATGCCAAAGCCTTTGACTGTGTGGATCACCACAAACTGTGGAAAATTCTGAAAGAGATGGGAATACCAGACCACCTGACCTGCCTCCTGAGAAATCTGTATGCAGGTCAAGAAGCAACAGTTAGAACCAGGCATGGAACAAGAGACTTGTTCCAAATTGGGAAAGGAGTACGTCAAGGCTGTATATTGTCACCCTGCTTATTTAACTTATATGCCAGAGTACATCATGTGAAATGTTGGGCTAGATGAAGCACAAGCTGGAATCGAGATTGCTGGTAGAAATATCAATAACCTCAGATACGCAGATAACACCACCCTTATGGCAGAAAGCAAAGAAGAACTAAAGAGCCTTTTGATGAAAGTGAAAGAAGAAAGTGAAAAAGGTGGCTTAAAACTCAACATTCAGAAAACTAAGACCATGGCATCTGGTCCCATCACTTCATGGGAAATAGATGGGGAAACAATGGAAACAGTGACAGACTTATTTGGGGGGGGGCTCCAAAATCACTGCAGATGGTGACTACAGCCATGAAATTAAAAGACGCTTGCTCCTTGGAAGAAAAGCTATGACCAACCTAGGCAGCATATTAAAAAGCAGAGACATTACTTTGCCAACAAAGGTCTGTCTAGTCAAAGCTATGGTTTTTCCAGTAGTCATGTCTGGATGTGAGAGTTGGACTATAAAGAAAGCTGAGTGCTGGAGAAGCAATGCTTTTGAACTCTGCTGTTGGAAAAGACTCTTGACAGTCCCTAGGACTGCAAAGAGATCCAACAAGTCCTAAAGGAAATCAGTCCTGAATATTCATTGGAGGACTGATGCTGAAGCTGAAACTCCAATACTTTGGCCACCTGATGCGAAGAACTGACTCGTTGGAAAAGACCCTGATGCTGGGAAAGATTGAAGGTGGGAGGAGAAGGGGATGACAGAGGATGAGATGGTTGGATGGCATCACCAACTTGATGGACATGAGTTTGAGCAAGCTCCGGGAGTTCGTGATGGACAGGGAAGCTTGGCGTGCCGTGGTCCATGCGTTTGTAAAGAGTCAGAGACGACTGAGCGACTGAACTGACTAGCATAATGTCATCAATATTTACATGCCAGTTGTGGCATGTGTTGGCATTTCATTCTTTTTTAAGGCTGAGTAATATTCCACTGTATGTAGAGACCACATTTCGTTTATCTACTCATCTTGTTCAACCACTCATGTTGATTTGGGTTTCCACCTTTGGACTATTATGAAAAATGCTGTGACCATGGGTGTTCAAAGATCTGTTGGAGTCTGCTTTCATTTTGGCAAATATGCCTAGAATGGATGTTGTGGTATTAGCCCCTTCCCCACAATAGGCTAGTGGCCTGGCCCTCCTCAGAGGAAACTTGCTGTCACAGATTTCTGCCCTGACTCCGCTTTGTCTCAGCGCACCTATCAGCATCTCTAGGAAAAGCTCCTCACTTCACCCCATTCTGCCACAACATGCATGCTTCGACCCCCTGGACCATAACCTGCTGTGCTTCTCTGTCCATGGGATTCTCCAGGCAAGAATACTGGAGTGGGTTGTCATGCCCTTCTCCAGGGGATCTTCCTGACTCAGGGATCGAACCTGTGTCTCCTGTGTCTCCTGCATTGGCAGGTGGATTCTTTACTACTAAGCCACCTGGGAAGCCCCATCCTGCCTCTAGGCTGTTGCCAAAGTTTCTCAGCACCAACTCTGACTGGTGAGCCTCTCTGGGCTTCATTTACCGTTTCTGCCTTGTGTACTTATGGTCATATCCTCTCCCCTTGAAGACCATGTTGGTTTTGATTGCCTTCTTTGTCAAATCCATGAGTACCACAGCCACAACTGCCATGGCCTTTGTACAACAAGTGGGAGAGAGTGTGGTGCCATGGTAAACTGTGTGGGCTCTGTGGGCAGATTGTGCAGGAGTTTGAATCCTGGCTCGGTCCTAGTGTAAATTGGGGTAAGCTACTTAGCCTTGTCACACCTCAGTGTCTTTATCTGTAAAACGGGGACAATAAGGATAGTAATCATCTCAAGAGCTTGAAAAGTGAAGTGTTAGTTGCTCAGTTGTGTCTGAGTCTTTGTGACCCCATGGACTATAGCCCGCTAGGCTCCACTGTCCATGGAATTCTCCAGGCAAGAATACTGGAGTAGGTTGCCATTCCCTTCTCCTGGGGATCTTCCCAACCCAGGGATCAAACCCAGGTCTCCTGCATTGCAGACAGATTGAGCCACCAGGGAAACCCATCTCATGCATGAAAGTGAAAGTTGCTCAGTTGTGTGACTCTTTATGACCCCAGGGACTATACAGTCCATGGAATTCTCCAGGCCAGAATACTGGAGTGGGTAGCTGTTCCCTTCTCCAGGGGGATCTTCCCAACCCAGGGATCGAACCCAGGTCTCCCACATCACAGGCGGATTCTTTACCAGCTGAGCCATGAGCGAAGTCCAAGAATATGGGATTGGGTAGCCTATCTTCCCAACCCAGGGATCAAACCGGGGTCTCCTATATTGTAAGAGGTTTATCAACTGAGCTATCAGATAAGCCCATCTGGTGCATAGTAAACTCTTAATAATTGGGACCTGTTAAGTCACCTTTTTCCTCTTCGGTGCCTCCTTCACTACCAAAAACAAAACAACAACAACCCCATCAGGAGATAGCAGGTGCCACCTCAGTCTGATTTCCAGGGAGGGTTGTTGTTGAATTTTTAGACTCCTTCCTCCACCATCCTCCACTCCTTCCCTGTGTTGATCTGCCTTCTCAGGCTGCCACCCCTCCACTTGTGTGCAGTGTTTTTGTTAAGTTGCTGTTAACAATAAAGACTAGAGAGATTGTTCTCTTCACCCACAGCCCAGCACATTGTAGCCATTGTGTGCTCGTTAACCCGGAGGTGCCTTGTTGGGCTCCCACACGGGTTAGATATGGTTGAGGAAAGCTGCCAAGAGCAGCTGGCTTGAGGAAACTTCTCTTCCCCTCCCAGGAACCTGAAACAGTGGGGAAACATTGTTTATGGCTTCCAGGATAGGAGAGAAGAAACTGGGCTCTGGGGAGTTCCTTCTTATCAGTAAAGATAGCTCTATCTACTTAGTCCTGTTGGTTAAAGCAATATATTAATAGGGTCTATTCATGGGGTGAAGACCATCACTTCTGTCTCCCCAGTCATTCTCCAAACATTGATTGGGTACCTGTTACAAACCAGGCGCCATGGTTCACACAGATAAGTAGAGGAAGTTGCCTGTTCTCCAGGGCACCCAGGCCAAGAAAATGGGAACACAGAGATTAAAGAAGGTCACCACAGACCTCACCTACACAAGTCCTCCTAAGAGAAATAAGGCAAGACTTCAAAAAGGCAGTGTGGACTTTTGTGTTGACTCTTTTTTTAAAAAGAATTTTCATTTTTATTTTAGATCATCATTTTAACTCTTTCTACTAGTAAATGCATTTTATTTCTTTATTTTTTAACCACTGGACCGCCAAGGAAATCCCTGCACTGACTCTTGAAAGAGAAGTTTTTCGGAGTGAGACAAGGCACGGGGCATGGGGCACTCCCCCAGGGGACATGACATGACACTTATGCACCAGGGGACTGAAACTGCTGGGGTGCTGAGGGCCATGCTGTGACCTTGGCCAATGCATAAGGAGTGCGGCAGGGTGGCAAGATGGGCAGGGGAGCAGAACCCAGAGCATGGGTTGTTGCTGTCTGTTTTGTTAATTCGGACTTTATTCTGCACATTTCCCCGTGGCCTCCGTGGAGCTGCCCTGCTCTCCTCGGGAGCTGAGAGGGGAGGAAGGGACATGGAGGGACACTGAGCAGATGGGGCTTTAGGATACTTGCCCCTCTCCAACTAGAACAGCTCCATTCTGACCTGTGTTTAAAAGTTTCATTTGTTTCCATAAAAACTTTTTTAAAATTCCTCTGTTAAAACCACCACCCACACAGAAGTTTCAAACCTGTTGCTGTGGACAGTGGGCAAATGTCAAATGATTTGCAATAGGGGACTTGATTTATATGCTTTTATATATGTACATATATATGATAAATCAAAGATTGTGATAAATCAAATACATGTATAAGTCAAATATATCAACTTGCTTACTCTCCAATCCTTTAGTATCTTCCCATTGTCCATAGCACTGGAGGAGGGCATGGCAACCCACTCCAGTATTCTTGCCTGGAGAATCCCCATGGACAGAGAAGCCTGGTGGGCTATAGTCCATAGGGTCACAAAGAGTCAGACATGACTGAGCGACTAAGCATAGCACAGCATTGTCCACAGCAGCAGTTTTTAAATATCAAAATTTATATATATAGATAAAGATATATCTGCTATATGTATGGAGAATGGATTCTAGGACAAGAATGTGTGTTCAGTTGCTCAGTCATGTCTGACTCTTTGCAGCCCCGTGGGCTGTAGCCCACCAGGTTCCTCTGCCCATAGAATTTTCCCGGCAAGAATACTGGAGTGGGGTGCCATTTCCTGCTCCAGGGGATCTTCCTGACCCAGGGATCGAACTTGAGGCTCTTGCATCTTCTGCATTGGCAGGTGGATTCTTTACCACTGGCGCCACCTGGGAAGCCCCACGACAAGAATGGAGGCAGAAAAAAACAATTAAAAGTTCGGGAAAGAATATGGTGGCTCAGAAGGGGGTGAAAGCTATAGAGGTGGTGAGATGTGGTGGGGGTGGGGCTAGGGCTAGGTTTAGGAAGCAGAATTGGCAGAACCTAGCAATGGATAGGGCAAGGAGGTCAAGGAGATGTCAAGTATGACTTCTTGGTTTCCGCTTAGGGCCAGTTCCTGAAGTGGGGGAATCTGATTTGGGCAATGACTTGAGTTCAGTCTTAACCACATTGGGGCAATGTGACCTCCAAGTGAAATCTCCCAGTAAGAACTTGGCTATATGACTCTGAGTTCAGAGAAGAGGTGTGGAGTGGGGCTGTAGACTTGGAATTCATCGGTAATGAGGCTGAATGAACTCCCCATCAGCCCCCCATCAGCCTGAGTGCAGAGAGAGAAGACAAGGGCTCTGAGTTCGAGAAGGGCCCTGCAAAGCAGATTGAGAAGGAGCAACCAGTGAGTCAGGGAAACCAGGAAAATGTGGAAGAGACCCCAAAATGAAGGGAGGAAAGAATTTAAAGAAGGACTAAGTGATCAGTGGCAAAACTGGTGCTGAGAGCTCTAGTCAGTTGAGGACACACAATTGATCATTGGAGCTGGTGACTTGGAGATAATCAGGGACTTTGACAAGAACGGTTTTGCTGAAATGTTGGGGCTGACAACTAGATGAGAATGGGTTGAAGAATGAATGAATTAAAAAGGAAGACCAAATGGGAAGCTAAATTGAAGCCATATGTGCAGACAATTCTTTCTTTCTTTTTTTTTTTAATTTTATTTTATTTTTAAACTTAACATAACTGTATTAGATTTGCCAAATATCAAAATGAATCCGCCACAGGTATACATGTGTTCCCCATCCTGAACCCTCCTCCCTCCTCCCTCCCCATTCCATCCCTCTGGGTCGTCCCAGTGCACCAGCCCCAAGCATCCAGTATCGTGCATCGAACCTGGACTGGCAACTCATTTCATACATGATATTTTACATGTTTCAATGCCATTCTCCCAAATCTTCCCACCCTCTCCCTCTCCCACAGAGTCCATAAGACTGTTCTATACATCAGTGTCTCTTTTGCTGCCTCGTACACAGGGTTATTGTTACCATCTTTCTAAATTCCATATATATGCGTTAGTATACTGTATTGGTGTTTTTCTTTCTGGCTTACTTCACTCTGTATAATAGGCTCCAGTTTCATCCACCTCATTAGAACTGATTCAAATGTATTTTTTTTAATGGCTGAATAATACTCCATTGTGTATATGTACCACAGCTTGCTTATCCATTCATCTGCTGATGGACATCTAGGTTGCTTCCATGTCCTGGCTATTATAAACAGTGCTGCGATGAACATTGGGGTACTCGTGTCTCTTTCCCTTCTGGTTTCCTCAGTGTGTATGCCCAGCAGTGGGATTGCTGGATCATAAGGCATGTCTATTTCCAGTTTTTTAAGGAATCTCCACACTGTTCTCCATAGTGGCTGTACTAGTTTGCATTCCCACCAACAGTGTAAGAGGGTTCCCTTTTCTCCACACCCTCTCCAGCATTTATTACTTGTAGACTTTTGGATCGCAGCCATTCTGACTGGTGTGAAATGGTACCTCATAGTGGTTTTGATTTGCATTTCTCTGATAATGAGTGATGTTGAGCATCTTTTCATGTGTTTGTTAGCCATCTGTATGTCTTCTTTGGAGAAATGTCTATTTAGTTCTTTGGCCCATTTTTTGATTGGGTCATTTATTTTTCTGGAGTTGAGCTGTAGGAGTTGCTTGTATATCCTCGAGATTAGTTGTTTGTCAGTTGCTTCATTTGCTATTATCTTCTCCCATTCTGAAGGCTGTCTTTTCACCTTGCTAATAGTTTCCTTTGATGTGCAGAAGCTTTTAAGGTTAATTAGGTCCCATTTGTTTATTTTTGCTTTTATTTCCAATATTCTGGGAGGTGGGTCATAGAGGATCCTGCTGTGATGTATGTCAGAGAGTGTTTTGCCTATGTTCTCCTCTAGGAGTTTTATAGTTTCTGGTCTTACGTTTAGATCTTTAATCCATTTTGAGTTTATTTTTGTGTATGGTGTTAGAAAGTGTTCTAGTTTCATTCTTTTACAAGTGGTTGACCAGAGTTCCCAGCACCACTTGTTAAAGAGATTGTCTTTAATCCATTGTATATTCTTGCCTCCTTTGTCGAAGATAAGGTGTCCATATGTGTGTGGATTTATCTCTAGGCTTTCTATTTTGTTCCATTGATCTATATTTCTGTCTTTGTGCCAGTACCATACGGTCTTGATAACTGTGGCTTTGTAGTAGAGCCTGAAGTCAGGTAGGTTGATTCCTCCAGTTCCATTCTTCTTTCTCAAGATCGCTTTGGCTATTCGAGGTTTTTTGTTTTTCCATACAAATTGTGAAATTATTTGTTATAGCTCTGTGAAGAATGCTGTTGGTAGCTTGATAGGGATTGCATTGAATCTATAGATTGCTTTGGGTAGTATACTCATTTTCACTACATTGATTCTTCCAATCCATGAACATGGTATATTTCTCCATCTGTTAGTGTCCTCTTTGATTTCTTTCACCAGTGTTTTATAGTTTTCTATATATAGGTCTTTAGATTCTTTAGGTAGATATATTCCTAAGTATTTTATTCTTTCCGTTGCAATGGTGAATGGAATTGTTTCCTTAATTTCTCTTTCTGTTTTCTCATTATTAGTGTATAGGAATGCAAGGGATTTCTGTGTGTTGATTTTATATCCTGCAACTTTACTATAGTCATTGATTAGTTCTAGTAATTTTCTGGTGGAGTCTTTAGGGTTTTCTATGTAGAGGATCATGTCATCTGCAAACAGTGAGAGCTTTACTTCTTCTTTTCCAATTTGGATTCCTTTTATTTCTTTTTCTGTTCTGATTGCTGTGGCCAAAACTTCCAAAACTATGTTGAATAGTAATGGTGAAAGTGGGCACCCTTGTCTTGTTCCTGACTTTAGAGGAAATGCTTTCAATTTTTCACCATTGAGGATAATGTTTGCTGTGGGTTTGTCATATATAGCTTTGATTATGTTGAGGTATGTTCCTTCTATTCCTGCTTTCTGGAGAGTTTTGATCATAAATGGATGTTGAATTTTGTCAAAGGCTTTCTCTGCATCTATTGAGATAATCATATGGTTTTTATTTTTCAATTTGTTAATGTGGTGTATTACATTGATTGATTTGCGGATATTGAAGAATCCTTGCATCCCTGGGATAAAGCCCACTTGGTCATGGTGTATGATCTTTTTAATGTGTTGTTGGATTCTGATTGCTAGAATTTTGTTAAGGATTTTTGCATCTATGTTCATCAGTGATATTGGCCTGTAGTTTTCTTTTTTTGTGGGATCTTTGTCAGGTTTTGGTATTAGGGTGATGGTGGCCTCATAGAATGAGTTTGGAAGTTTACCATCCTCTGCAATTTTCTGGAAGAGTTTGAGCAGGATAGGTGTTAGCTCTTCTCTAAATTTTTGGTAGAATTCAGCTGTGAAGCCGTCTGGACCTGGGCTTTTGTTTGCTGGAAGATTTTTATTACAGTTTCAATTTCCGTGCTTGTGATGGGTCTGTTAAGATTTTCTATTTCTTCCTGATCAAGTTTTGGAAAGTTGTACTTTTCTAAGAATTTGTCCATTTCTTCCTCGTTGTCCATTTTATTGGCATATAATTGTTGATAGTAGTCTCTTATGATCCTTTGTATTTCTGTGTTGTCTGTTGTGATCTCTCCATTTTCATTTCTAATTTTATTGATTTGATTTTTCTCCCTTTGTTTCTTGATGAGTCTGGCTAATGGTTTGTCAATTTTATTTATCCTTTCAAAGAACCAGCTTTTGGTTTTGTTGATCTTTGCTATGGTCTCTTTTGTTTCTTTTGCATTTATTTCTGCTCTAATTTTTAAGATTTCTTTCCTTCTACTAACCCTGGGGTTCTTCATTTCTTCCTTTTCTAGTTGCTTTAGGTGTAGAGTTAGGTTATTTATTTGACTTTTTTCTTGTTTCTTGAGGTGTGCCTGTATTGCTATGAACTTTCCCCTTAGGACTGCTTTTACCGTGTCCCACAGGTTTTGGGTTGTTGTGTTTTCATTTTCATTCGTTTCTATGCAAATTTTGATTTCTTTTTTGATTTCTTCTGTGATTTGTTGGTTATTCAGCAGTGTGTTGTTCAGCCTCCATATGTTGGATTTTTTAATAGTTTTTCTCCTGTAATTGAGATCTAATCTTACTGCATTGTGGTCAGAAAAGATGCTTGGAATGATTTCTATTTTTTTGAATTTACCAAGGCTAGCTTTATGGCCCAGGATGTGATCTATCCTGGAGAAGGTTCCATGTGCGCTTGAGAAGAAGGTGAAATTCATTGTTTTGGGATGAAATGTCCTGTAGATATCAATTAGGTCTAAATGGTCTATTGTATCGTTTAAAGTTTGTGTTTCCTTGTTAATTTTCTGTTTAGTTGATCTATCCATAGGTGTGAGTGGGGTATTAAAGTCTCCCACTATTATTGTGTTATTGTTAATTTCTTCTTTCATACTTGTTAGCATTTGTCTTACATACTGCGGTGCTCCCGTGTTGGGTGCATATATATTTATAATTGTTACATCTTCTTCTTGGATTGATCCTTTGATCATTATGTAGTGACCATCTTTGTCTCTTTTCACAGCCTTTGTTTTAAAGTCTATTTTATCTGATATGAGTATTGCTACTCCTCAGACAATTCTTTCAACAGTTGTGTTTTGTTTTAGAGAGGAGGCTGGAAATAAGTTCAACTTGAGGCAAATTGAGTTGGAGGTGCCTTTAAGACATCCAGAGTGTTCATTTCGGCAGATGGAGGTACAGGCCTGGAAATGGGAAGAAAAATCTGGGCTGTATACAGTTTCATGAATCACACATTCAGTAGGTAATCACTGAAGTGCTGGGGACTGATGAAAGAAGGAAAGTTAAGGTGGTAACTAAAGATAGAGAAGATTTGGTAGGAGGGCAGCTCGAAAGTTGAGGAAATTCCTGGCTGTTGGCCTGATAGGAGCTAGTTAGCGTGGCTCTATTTGTAAGGGACATAAAGCTGGTCTATGGAAGGCTGGTGTTTAGACCTCATGAAGCACAAGGCTGTAAAGTAATCGGAGCTCTCTGTGAAGGTGATTATCTTGCTGTTTATTCGCTAAGTCGTGTCAGACTCTTTGTGACCCCATGGACTGTAGCCCACCAGGTTCCTCTATCTGTGGGATTTCCCAAGCAAGAATACTGGCGTGGGTTGCCATTGCCTACTCCAGAGGATCTTCCCCACCAAGGGACTGAACCCATGTCTCCTGCATTAGCAGGTGGATTCTTTATCATTGAGCCATCTGGGAAGCCCAAAGGCAAGTCTAGATGGGCCCTAACTCTTGACATTTTATGATCTGGAAACTACGTCAATGAAGCCATCCACTAGAGCAGGGGTCCCCAGCTGCCTGGGCCAAGGACCAATATGGGTCCATGGCCTCTTAGGAACCCAGCAGGAGGTGAGTGGCAGTTGGGGAAACAAAGCTTCATCTGCTGCTCCCCATTGCTCACATTACTGCCTGAACCACCCCCGACCCCAGCCATTCCATGGGAAAATTGTCTTCCGTGAAATTGGTTCCTCATGCAGTCCATTCTGAAGGAGATCAGCCCTGGGATTTCTTTGGAAGGAATGATGCTAAAGCTGAAACTCCAGTACTTTGGCCACCTCATGCAAAGAGTTGACTCATTGGAAAAGACTCTGATGCTGGGAGGGATTGGGGGCAAGAGGAGAAGGGGACGACAGAGGATGAGATGGCTGGATGGCATCACTGACTCGATGGACGTGAGTCTGAGTGAACTCCGGGAGTTGGTGATGGACAGGGAGGCCTGGCGTGCTGCGATTCATGGGGTCGCAGAGTCGGACACGACTGAGCAACTGATCTGATCTGATCTGACCAAAAAGGTTAGGGACCACTGCACTAGAGCAAGATACAAATTAAGCACTCGTTTCCAAAAGAAATGTACATAATGACACCAGTAGTGGAAAATAAGAAAAACAGAAATTGGGGCTTTTGTGGTAGCTCAGTGGTAAAGAATCTGCCTGCCAAAGACGGGACATGGGTTTGATCCCTCGTCTGGAGAAGATCCCACGTGCCCCAGAGCAACTAAGCTCATGTGGCACAACTACTGAGCCTGTGCTCTAGATTCCGCAAACCACAACTACTGAGCCCATGTCCCACAACTACTAAAGCCCACCTGCCCTAGAGGCCTTACTCTGCAACACGAGAAGCCATGGCAATGAGAAGCCCACACACCGCACCTATTGAACTGGTGCTCTAGAGCCTGGGAACTGCAACTGCTGAGCCCACTTGCTCAACTACTGAAGCCCATGTCCTAGAGCCTATGTTCTGCAACAACAGAAGCCACCGCAATGAGAAGCCCTCACACTGCAACCAGGGAGTAGCCCCTGCCACACAATTAGAGAAAAGCCCATGCAGCAGTGAACACCCAGCACCACCAAAAAATAAAAATATAAAAGTATTTTAAAAATTAAAAATTATATAAATCAATACTACAGAATGTTTATGGACATAAACCATGTAGTAAAACTATCAAAGCATAACTAGGTGGGACTTCCCTGGTGGTCCAGTGGTTAAGATTCTGTGCCACCAATGCAGGGGGCATGGATTTGATCCCTGGTCAAAGAACTAAGATCCTGAATGCCATGTGGCACAGTCAGAATACATGATGTCTCCAGCTACTGACATTAAAAAAAAAAAAAAAAACATAACTAGGAAAGATCCTTCCCCACCAACCACCAACTCCACAATAATGGTTGACAGTGGGGAGGGTAGAAGAGGAACAGGGAGAAAGTTAACTGTTTCTGCAGTGTCACATTTCTTTCTTGTTTGCTGTTGAAAGGATCCTAGGTAAATATGGGAAAAAGTGAACATTTGTTAAATCCGGCAGGTGGCTATGCAGGTGTTTATTATAACAGTACCACTTTCACTGGGTTGTTGTGAAGAATGGTTAATCCACCAAAAGTTCTTTGAATAGGACTGGTACATTACTGCACTCAAGTATGAACTTTTCAAAGCAGCTATTATTGTTTCTTTATTTTTCTGTGTGTTTGTAGGCTTTCAAAATTTATTAAATATGTATTTCCACTCTGTGGAAAAAGTAACAATTAACTTCTGAGCACTTTGAGCTCCTAGGGGAATGATCACTGTGCTAATACCATTCATTATAATCCAGACCATTTACCTGCCGTAGCACTGCAGTGTGAAATGGGCGATACTGCAGAGGCGTCTAAAGAAAAACACAACTAGCTAAGCGGTGGGCCCATCAGACCTTCCAGCTGCATTTCCCTTGAACTTACACTGTTCAATTTGAATTCAGACTATTATAGTCGATAGGAACGTCTATGCCAGTTTGGAAGATTGGCAATTGTTGAAACTGCTCTTCTGTGGCCAAGGGATAGAAGTGTCTCACTAGAGAGGCCAGGATAGAGGCCTGCAACAGATGAGAGGGGTGAGCACATTGTCCAGCGGGAATAGACCCAGTCGCCCTGCTTAGATCTGTGGACTGGCTAACAGAGGCTGGAAAACACCTCAGGGCAGGAGGAGTAAGTAGAGGCCCTAAAAAGAGCGATCCCAAGTATGAGACTATGAACTAGTAAAGCTGGAAGGGCCCTTGCATGCATGCTAAGTTGCTTAAGTCTGGTTCTTTGTGACCCCATGGACTGTAGCCCACCAGGCTCCTCTGTCCATGGAATTCTCCAGGCAAGAATATTGGAGTGGGTTGCCATGCCCTCTGCCAGGGGATCTTCCCGACCTAGGGATCAAACCCACATCTCTTATATCTCCTGCATTGGCAAGTGGGATCCTTAACACTAGTGCCTCCTGGGAAGCCCAGAAGGCCCATTAGAGATCATCTATGATCTAATTTTCTATCTAATTTTTCTATCATTATGAATTCAAAAAAGCAGGGTCCAGGAGGAAACAAGACATGTCCAGCATTGCCCAGCCACTCAGTGGCAAGTCTGGGAACAGAACTCCAGACTCCAAATTTTTCTGGTGGGTCTGCAGGGTCTCTTCCAGAGGCCACCCTGCCTTCCTGGCCCTGCAAATCCTTTAGCTGGGAAACAAGGTTAGGGCCTGAGAATGCAACTCCCTTCAAAATGGATTCATCTCTTCATGGAATCCTCCCTTGAAGCTTTGACCATGTTGGTCCAAAGATGCAAGCTCAGTCTGTGAAGGCTCTGTTCTTTTATCATGCACCAATGACAATATGAAATGCAGGCCATGCTGTCAGGGGTGCAAGGTGATACCTGGGGTGGATGGAGAAAGGCTCTGATGTGTGGCCAGGCACCAGAGTCTTCAGTCCTAGAATGATCAAATGAAGCATGGAAAAGCTGCCCACAAAGTATATTGAGTTTGGGATGATGGTGAGGGGTTGAGGGGACAATGACAAGCAAGAGAGGCCCCTCAAGGGCAAGACCAATGAAAACAGGTTGAGATAAAAGGTTGGAGGGGAGAGTAATTACCAAGCAGGCCAGAGGGGAGTGCCGGAAGCCGCTGAAAGGATATGATGGGGGTTGTGGGGGAGTAGTGGGGACTGGAGGGAGGGAGTGAATAAAGCCAGGAGGTTATTTAATTATTCCAACTTCGCCCTTTCTCAGAAGGGATTTGCAGTAGCTTACCAGGGCTCACAAGATAAGACAGCATAGATTAAAGATAGAAAAACAAGAGTGGGCAGAACGTAGAGCCAAGAATAAGGGTAGGAATGCATACCATCAAAACCTCTGCTCCCACGAAGGGTGGGCCTGAAAGTCACCTCTAAGCTTTCTAGCAGCAAACAGGAAAGGGGAAAGAAATCTTGGACACAATTCACAATGTCCAGCAGATAAAAACAAACTAGTTGCTCAGAAGGGCAACTGTTTCCAGTACTCAGATCAGACAGGAATTCCTCCCGGGGGTCCTCAGAGAGGATGCTGTGGGATACAATGAACAACATCCTTGACGACATCCTTACAACAGCGGTAGCAACAAGTTTCAAAGGACTGTTTTTCATAAGGACCCTCAGGATCGGTGGCCTGTATCCCACTGCAGTCAGGCAATTAAATGCTAAAAATAGCGTGTGAAGGTGCAGAACAGTGTGGCTAGTATGTTCACACTGGTGGGAAAAAAAGAAGGTTATATATAGGCATACATATGCATAGGGCCACTCTGGAAGAATAAATTGGTAACAGAGGTTGCCTCAAGGGAGAGGAAGTGGAGGACTGTGGCTGGGATAGGAGAGACTTCCTTTTCATAGTATACCATTTTGTACTGCTTGGATTTTTGTTAACCATGTCTTATCTTTTTCAATAAAAGCATTCGTTACTAAAATAATAATGACATGCACAGTTCAGAGGGTCAGCTGGGTTTTTATCTCTGAGCCACAGACAGGCCGAGGATGTTGGGAAGTTCTCCTTGGTGTTTATGGAAAGTTAATATTTATTGAGCAACTCCTGGGTGCTAAGAGCTTTCATTTCCATTTGCTTGTCTAATCCACACAATAATCCAGAGAGAGAAATCTACCTCATAGACAATCAACTCAGTTTCCTTGGAGAAGAGACCTGAGTTAAACTGCTTATTTTTCTTTAGACTATTGATTTTTGTACGAGAGGTTTGCAAATTGGGAAGAAAAGAACCAGCTATGAGGAACGTAAAAGAGCAGTTGCATGGGACTTACTTATATCACAGAAATTAGTCATTTTTTAAAAAAATTATTCATTTTTATCTGAAATTCAAACTTAGCTGGGCATCCAGTATTTTTTTTTAGTTTTTTACAAATGTAGATCTAATTGAGAGAAGACATTATATTTGTTTCAGGTGTGCAATATGATTCACTATACATATATATTTTGAAATGATTACCACAATAAATCCATCCAGTATTTTTTTCATGTTTTTTAATCTATTATGTAACTTGAAGACTTTTTAGGTGTATTTAAACCATATATAGTACATCAGATAGAATTATTTGCTATATATTCTGGAGATTGAGACCACTATTTTACCGTGTTTTTTTTTTTTCCTATTCTGGTTTTTTTGTTGTTGTTTGTTTTCCTTTTTCTAATTTCCTGTTGGTTACTTGTATCATTTTTAGAATTTTATTTTAATTATCTATAGTGCTTTTGGGGTTTAGCTGTTTGTATAATTTTTCTAGTGGCTGCTTGAGGCATTATATAATATATATTATATATAATAATATAATAAACTTATCACAGCCTACTGGTGTCAATACTTTTCCAGTTTGAGTGAAGTATAAAATTCTTATCTCTCTTTACATGCCATTATATATAATATAGTGGTCTTTTTTCTTATTTTCTTACATTTTTTTCTAGCTTTAATAAAGTATAATTTATAAATATATAATTATCTTAAATATTACTTCTATATATGTTGAGAACCACATCAGACATAGTTATGTTTTGTTTCAACCATCAAACATAATTTAGAAAGCTCAAGAAGAGAAAGCAAGCCCATTGCATTTACCCATGTTTTTGCTTAACCATGTTCTTTCATTTTTCCTCATGTTCTAAGACTTGATTCCTTCTTTTATTGATTCCTTTCTGCTTGCATGCTCAGTTGCTTCAATTGTTTCTGGCTCTGTGCAACCCTATGGACTGTAGCCCACCAGGCTACACCATGGGATTCTCCAGGCAAGAATACTGTAGTGGATTGCCATGCCTCCTCCAGGGGATCTTCCCAACCCAGGGATCGAATCCGCGTCTCTTATGTCTCCTGCATTGGCAGGCAGGTTCTTTACCACGAGCACCACCTGGGAAGCCCTTCTTTCTGTTTAACCCCTATTAACTCAGAAAATCTTTTTCTATTTTTAGGGAATTAACCTAAACAGCCAATTTTGTTGCACATTTCTCTTAATCAAAGTTTTACAGTGCTTCTAGAACCTTGGCATCAAAAAAGCAAGAGAGTTCCAGAAAAACATCTATTTCTGCTTTATTGACTATGCCAAAGCCTTTGACCGTGTGGATCACCACAAACTGTGGAAAATTCTGAAAGAGATGGGAATACCAGACCACCTGACCTGCCTCCTGAGAAATCTGTATGCAGGTCAAGAAGCAACAGTTAGAACCAGACATGGAACAACAGACTAATTCCAAATAGGTAAAGGAGTACGTCAAGGCTGTATATTGTCACCCTGCTTATTTAACTTATATGCAGAGTACATCATGAGAAATGCTGGGCTGGATGAAGCACAAGTTAGAATCAAGATTGTCAGGAGAAATATCAATAACCTCAGATATGCAGATGACACCACCCTTATGGCAGAAAGCAAAGAAGAACTAAAGAGCTTTTTGATGAAAGTGAAAGAGGAGAGTGGAAAAGTTGGCTTAAAGCTCAATATTCAGAAAACAAAGATCATGGCATCTGGTCCCATCACTTCATGGCAAATAGATGGGGTAAGAGTGGAAACAGTGATAGACTTTATTTTGGGGGGCTCCAAAATCACTGCAGATGGTGACTGCAGCCATGAAATTAAAAGACGCTTGCTCCTTGGAAGAAAAACTATGACCAACCTAGATAGCATATTCAAAAGCAGAGACATTACTTTGCCAACAAAGGTCCATCTAGTCAAGGCTATGTTTTTTCCAGTAGTCATGTATGGATGTGAGAGTTGGACTATAAAGAAAGCTGAGCGCTGAAGAATTGATGCTTTTGAACTGTGGTGTTGGAGAAGACTCTTGAGAGTCCCTTGCACTGCAAGGAGATCCAACCAGTCCATCCTAAAGGAGATCAGTCCTGGGTGCTCATTGGAAGGACTGGTTGAAGCTGAAGCTCCAATACTTTGGCCACTTCATCCAAAGAGCTGACTCATTGGAAAAGACCCTGATGCTGGGAAAGATTGAGGGCAGAAGGGGATGACAGAGGATGAGACAGTTGGATGGCATCACCGACTCGAAGGACATGGGTTTGGGTGGACTCTGGGAGTTGGTGATGGACAGGGATGCCTGGTGTGCTACGGTTCATGGGGTCACAAAGAGTCAGACACGACTGAGCGACTGAACTGAACTGAACTGAGAACCTTACAAACATCCCTTCCCATGTATGTCAGTGACATTGAGTTTGTGCTAATGACGCCCTCTGCTGTCTGCAGAGAGAAGGGCAACACCATAAATCTAGCTGCTGCTGCTGCTAAGTCGCTTCAGTCGTGTCTGACTCTGTGCGACCCCATAGACGGCAGCCCACGAGGCTCTCCCGTCCCTGGGATTCTCCAGGCAAGAACACTGGAGTGGGTTGCCATGGCCTTCTCCAATGCATGAAAGTGAAAAGGGAAAGGGAAGTCGCTCAGTCGTGCTCGACTCCTCCCGACCCCATGGACTGCAGCCTACCAGGCTCCTCCTCCCATGGGATTTTCCAGGCAAGAGGACTGGAGTGGGGTGCCATTGCCTTCTCAGCCATAAATCTCAAGGATGTAGCAAATTTTTCTACACTGGAACAAGGCAGAGGAGTTTATAAATTACATTCGATTATCACAGCAGCTGATCCCCAAACTTGGGGACTTGTAATGCCCTAGCTCTTTTCAACTTCAGGATACTCTTTCCTTGTCTTCTCACAGAAATGTGTAGTGAGATAGTTTGAAAATGAAATTTATGTCAAACTACACTTTGTATATTTAGTGACAAACTCTCTCCTTAACCCCCAAATTGGGAGACAACTTGTAGCTTCATGGAGGTAGGTCTGGGCATGGCAGTCAGTACCATTTGCCAGAGAAAGGAAAAGACTCATAGGGGCCATCCTGGAATATGGAGTGGTACTAGCCTGGAACCCTCCAGGGCCTTTATTCCACCATATTAAGGAGGAAATACAATAGCGTCAGAGCTGAGGGGCCAGTTCCACCTTAACCTGTGGAGAGGAGGCTGGCTTTCCCATGAGCATTGCCTTCTGCTCCATCTAGGCCTTTGCCCAGAAGAGTCTTGAGTCAGGGCATCAAGGGAGGCAGTGGAAGCTGAGTTTGGTCCCAAGCAGGGGAAGGAAGTCTGTCAAAAGGGAACCTAATGCATATTCCCAGGAAGCGTGGGAAGGACACCACACAGCTACTATCCCCACTGAAACTTTTCCTTCTCTTCCCCCAACCCATGAGAACAAAATTACCAGTACCAACTCCTTAGTGTTCCCCTGCAAGGCTTCCCTGGTGGCTCAGACAGTAAAGAATCAGCCTGCAATGCAGAAGACCCGGGTTCCATCCCTGGGTCGGGAAGATCCCCTGGAAAAGGGAATGGTGACCCACTCCAGTATTCTTGCCTGGACAATTCCATGGACAGAGGAGCCTGACGGGCTACAGTCCATGGGGTCACAAGGAGTTGGACATGACTGAGTGACTAGGCAGGCAGGCAAGAAGGAGGAGAGCTCACACTTACTGTTAGGAACTGTATCAGGCACTTGACGTAATTGATATCCTTTAAGAGTCACAACAGCCCTCACACTAACCATGGTAATACCTAAGCTGATTGAGGGTTGGTTGGCCTCTGTGTCAAGCGTTGTTCTAAGCACTTCACATGAGTTGTTTCATGTAATCCTCACAGCACCTAGACATAAGACCCTACTGTTATTACCCTTTTCTAGACCACACAGTCAACAAGTGGGAGAGCTGGGATTTTAAGTCATGTTTGGGGGCTTCCCAGGTGGCACCAAGAGTAAAGAACCTGCCTGCCAACACAAGAGACATAAAAGACGTGGGTTCAATCCCTGGGAAGGGAATATCCCCTGGAGGAGGGCATGGAAACCCACTCGAGTATTCTTGCCTAGGAAACCCCATGGAAGAGGAGTCTGGTGGGCTACAGTCTATAGTGTCACACAGAGTCGGACATGACTGAAGTGACTTAGCACAGCTTGACCCCAAAGCCCACATTCTTAGTCACAAAACTTTTGATAAATAATGGAACTCAAATTTGAACCCAGGTCTGTGAAGAACTTGCAAACCTAAGGTGCCTAGGTGAGGAGGTCAGATGAATAGAAGTTGTGTGAAAAACTCTACCAGTCTGTGCATGAGGGGACAGGTGTGAGCATGCACACACACACACACACACATACACATGCACTCACGCTCGCACACTGAAGAGAGCTACAAACCAGTCAAGGTGGATCATCAGCTGTTGCTGCCCTTCTGCTGGACCACCATGTAAGCGCCCCAGAAGCAGTAGCTACTCCAGTGTGGAGAAGGTGGTTGTAAACGGCTGTGAGGAGACTTGTGGGGGTACTGGTAATGTTCTTCTTCTTCTTTTTTTTAATCTGGGTGCTAGGTGGGTTCAGTGTGTGAAAATTCATTAAGCTGTAAACTTGTGAATCGCACACTTTCCAATATGTTACTCATCAATACAAAGTTATGGTTTTTTCCAAAGGCAAAAGGAGGTTTAGGAAGATGAAAATTAAAGTGAAAGTGTTAGTCACTCAGTTGTGTCCGACTCTTTGCGACCCTATGGACTGCAGCCCGCCAGGCTCCTCTGTACATGGAATTCTCCAGGCAAGAATACTGGAGTGGCCATTTCCTTCTCCAGGGGATTTTCCTGACCCAGGGATCAAACCTGTATCTCCTGCATTGCAGGCATATTCTTTACCATCTGAGCCACCAGGGAAGCTGGTGTAGACTTAATTTTGCCGATTCCTTCAGCTAAGTACAACTGACAACTCTGGACAGTATGTTTGAAAAAAACCACAAGAGACTTTGAAAGATGGAGAAGGCAGACAGGCTAGGGGTTTTTGGACTCAAGCAATGACACATGGTGGTGAGTTTCCTGAGTTTTCTTCTTGCCTCATTTTTTCAACCTTGGAGCTCAAGAAACTGACAACCTGGAAAGGCTAATGGTTGCAGATTAAAAAGCCCCAGGGAAAGTCATCTCTCTCTAGGAGAGGGACAGCTTAGCAAGATAGAACACTTTATTTTCCTCTTTTTACTTTCATTTATTTATTTGGGTGCACCAGGTCTTAGTTACAGCATGCAGGCATGTGGGATCTTTAGTTGGGGCATGCGAACCCTTAGTTGCAACATGTAGGATCTAGTTCCCTCACCAAGGATGGAACCCAGGCCCCCTGCATTGGGAGCACAGAGTCTTAGCCACTGGACCACCAGGGAAGTCCCAAGACTGACCATTTTAGATAAGAAGCTCTCTAGTGTCGCTGAACACGTCCAACAGCAAAGGCTGAGTAGGGAGCAGAGATTTCAACGTTAGGCTCCCAAGCTCCCACCTGAGTCCCTTACCAGACAGGATGCCAGAGAAGGCAGAGGAGGGAGCTAGGTGGTAATTTGGTCCCTGCTTGGGCATCAGTGGAGACCACGTGGGGAGCCAGGACTTCTACACCCACAAGGTGGTAATTCGACTACTACACTTCCCTTCCTGGCTGGGTGGTGTCAGATGCTCTAGTAGAGAGTTAAGACTTTCTCTGTCACCGGCAGTAATAGAGCCATACCCCTTCCACCTGTGATGTCTATTGAGGCCAAGTGGGGAGCGGTAATGAGGAATTCCTATGCCCCCCAGCCAGGAGGTATCAGTGGAGACTGGAACACCCAACCCTGCCCACCAAGAACAGGGAGGTTCCCTACACAGTTGTCTGTGGAGGCTGAGTGGGGACCTGTGTTTTGACCCCCAGCTGGCAGTCCTGTGGTGGTGCCCCAATACCCTCCCCTTTTTGCGCTAGAGCCCTGTCAGAGGGAGCTAAGCTGAAACAGAAGGCTTAGAAAAGATCCCCCTAAATTTGATCAGACACTACAGCAAAGAGGATCTAAGGATGGCAAGTAAGCACAAGAAAAGATGCTCAACATCATTAGCCTAGAGAGCACAAATGACAACCAGGAGACATTACTACACACCACTCAAACTGGCTAAACACAAGGCGAAAATCCAAATGGTGACACAACCAAAGGCTGTGGAGAAACTGGACCATTCGTACACTGCTTTTGGGAATGTTAAAATGGTGTAGCTGCTGTGAAAACCAGTTTGGCAATTTCTTAAAAAAAAAAAAACAAAAAACACGAAACATGCAACCACTATAAGACTCAGCAACTGTGTTTCTGGGCATTTATCCCAGTGAAATAAAAAACTTCTGTTCACACAAAAAACCTGTACATAAATGTTCACAGCAGTTTTATTCTTAATAGCCCCAAACTGGAAACACAGATGTCCTTAGATGGGTGAAAGGTTAAACTCTGGTACATGTATACCATGGAACGAACTATTGATAACATGCATTTTGTATTAATAGCCAGAGGATTAGGCTCAGTTTAAAAAGAAAAAAAGTCAATCCCAAAAGGTTACATGCTGTGTGGTTCTATTTACATTACACTCTTGAAATGACAAAATTATGGAAATGAAGAAGAGATTAGTAGTTGCCAGGGACGAGGGAGGGTGCAAGGTTGGGAGGGAAGCGGCTGTGAGGGCTCCTGGTGATGATGGCACTGTCTGTATCTTGCTTGTGTCAATATATTGATTCTGGTTGTATATTACACTCTAGCTCTGCAAGCTGTGACAAGCGGGAGAAAGTGGGTAAAGGGGATATGGGATCTCTGAATTATTTTTCACAACTGCATGCGAATCTGTAACTATCTCAAAATGAACATTTTAATTAAGAAGAAAACAAGGATCCTGTTCAGCATGGACACAAGGCTCTGAAGCCTTTGCCCTCCTTAGCAATGAGTCTCTGATTGCCATTCCCTAGCTGGGTTGGTGATGTAGCCTTCTAAATCTGGCCTTGGACCCTGTTAAACTGTTACCATAGATTTTCTCTAGTTCACCTGCTGTTTCCGCTCTTGCCTCACTCATGCCTACCTCCCAAATACACCAAAATCATCATCCCTGTCATGGAGCAGCAGATTATGGGTGAAGGCTTTTTACACGTCTCCCTAATGGTCACATGCTGTTGTAAACTGTAATTTTAAAAATATCCACCTTTCTTTCTTGTATAGCCTTCTATGTTGGCTTCCATTTATTGTTCTTTTAGATAACCTATAATCCAGGTTTTTACCTTGTGCATTTAAAACTCTTTTTACCTTTCTTCACTGTTCCCTAGCTTTCCTCCCGCTACATATCCTCCTCCCACTTTTCCTTATCCTTTGGATTCAAATATCCAGGATACTTAAGGCTGGCCCGGTTTGCAGCCCCACTGCCTCATGACTATCTGGAAAAGGCATTTGGGCACAAATATATTGATGACCACAACCTCTCCGCAGGCAGCCCCATCCTCCACGGTACCAGCATCCACCAGGTTCTGTTGCATTTTGCTGCCCAAGAGTACAAATTGGTCTTCTCTCTACCAATACTTCTCTCGCCCTGGCCACCCTCATCTCTCCCTTGGACAACTGCATGGCTCCATAACTGACCTTCCTCCACGCTTAGCTCCACCCAATCCATTCTTCACATACTGCCAGTTTATTTTATCTGTCTGGATCTGATCCTGTCAGGTCCCTCTTCAAACTTTCAGTGGTTCTTCTCTGCTCCTAGGATGAAGTTCACACTCCTTAGTATGTCTTACAAGTAGGATAGCATGTGATAGCTTCCTCAGTTATCCAAACCAGGACAGCATGTGAGGGGGTGCTGTTAGTAAGTACCCTGGGAAGACAGGCATCCAGTCATTCTTATACCATCTTTTATGATCTGGTCTTCCCACCCCCGTTACTCATCACAGCTCCCCATCTTACCTGTAAACATACATACATACACACACACCAGCCCCATTCTTTTTTGGCTACCCTGGATCTTCATTGCCATGCAAAGAATTAGTTGCCCCAGGGCATGGGGGATCTTAGTTCCCCAACCAGGGATCAAACCCACATCCCCTGCATTGGAAGACAGATTCTTAACCACTGGACCACCAGGGAAGTCCTCCTCAGCTGCATTCTTTTTTGCTATTTTTTTTTTTGCCTGAAAGACCCTTCTCCCCAAACCCCTTTGGCCAACTTGTAAGCAACTGCTTTAAGTCAAAATGTTTTCCTTGAGGAAGCTTTCCCTGACTTCCACCACTGGCTCAGGTGACCCTCTTGTGCTCCCATCACACTTGGCTCTTCCCTTATCATAATCTCTATCACACCAAGTTGTAATGCCTTATTTCACCCTCTAGATAAGTGCTTCAGGTAAATAACACAGTTTCCTTTCTGAGTTCTTAGCATCTAGCACGGCACTTGGAATGTGCTTACACTGTGTGCACTTTGCTCTCTGCTGAATGAGTGAGAATTGAGCACCGTGTTGTCACCCTGACTGCTGGCGACATAAAGGGGAAGAGGGGACCTGGAGAGCTCTAAGCTCTTAGCAGGTGCTTAGAGCCCTGAGCAGGTTTGGCTCCCCCTGGTGGCAGCTAAGTAGTAGTAACAGGCCCCGTGGGAGACGGCTGCAGGAAAAGGATGGGAGGGGGAATCCTCAAGCCAGGCTTCAGCTGCTCTCCCCATGGCTGCAGCCCTCCTGCATAGTAAGTCCCCAACCCCTGTCATCAGAGGCCCTACCCCAAGAACTTTGAGGATGAGAACTACAGTTCAGTGGAGTGGCTCCAGGCTGACTTACTGCTCTGTGTATTGCCTAGGTGAAATGGACAAGGCTGACTGTCCTGTTTTTATATTCAAACCATGAATCAAAGCCCCAGTATGTGTGTGAGCTCATGGCAACTGTATTGGTGAAGTGACAAGACCTGGCTGCAACAGCAGGTGTGGAGGTAAACTTGGAGAATACAGATACAGAATTGAGCGAATGGGACGAAGGCTTCTTGTCACTCTGCAGGGCTTCAGACATTTTTGTTTCAAAAGGAGCCTTCCCCTCCCTGTTTTTTTTTTTTTCAACATGTCACTCTTTACCTTTTAAAATTTTTACTTTTTGGCCATGCTGTGAGAAATGTGGGACTCAGTTCTCTGACCAGAGATCAAACCCATGCCCCCTGCATTGGCTGTGTGGTCTTAACACTGGATTGGAAGTTCCCCTTCCCGCCCCTTCTGTTTTTCACAGGTGGCTGCCTAGCTACTGGAGAAATGTGCTGGGGAAAAGACCTCGGGGAAAGGGAAAGATGAACAGCCAGACTCCGGGCATGGGGGTGGGGACAGTGAGCTGTCACTTGGGGGCATACAATCGATCAGCAGCAAAGAGGATCAGCTGCAAGAGGAGCTAGCCACAGGGACTCAGCTGGAAGAGGAGCCAGCCAGCCTTCTGAGGCTCTGGGGCGGGTAAGGTTACCAAGGGTTGGGATGGAAAGTTTCCCTGCCCCTCTGGGTTTCCTTTCCTTTCATTCTGGAAGCTAAAAACCAAGGGAACATACTCAAAAACACAGGGCCTAAAGACCTTCATGGCATAATCAATGTCCTTAGGAACATCAGAGACTAAGGGCATCCAGGCAGGAGAATGGGGGTTGGGGGAATGGAAGGTGGTGGACAGGCAGGCCCTCAGTGCTGAGACAGGAAAGCAGCCTCGGGAAGGGAGAAGCAGCAGGGCCTGTTCAGCCCCTGCAAGGCCTTTGCGATCCTAGAGGCCAATTCAACTTCCTGAAAGCTTTAAGGAAAGAACCCTACCCTTGCTTCTTTTAACCTCTGTAGGTTGATATCACCCTCTGTATTTCCCGCCCTTCATTTCAATCCTTCTCATTAACATACACTGAAGGGAGAGAGGGGAAATATTTATACTGATTCATGCTGATGTATGGCAGATACCAACACAACATTGTAGAGCAATTATCTTCCAATTAAAAAAAAAAAAAAAACACTCAAGGGGATTCCTGGTGGTCCTGTGGTTAGGACTCAGCTCTTTCACTGCCGGGCCTGGGTCCAATCCTTTGTTGGGGAGCTAAGATCTTGCAAGCCACAAAGTGCAGCCAAAAGAAAAAAGCATACAGTGGGCCCACTACCATCCGAATGAACCAAAAGAAAGTGAAAGTAAAGTCACTCAGTCGTGTCCGACTCTTTTGAGACTCCCGTGGACTGTAGCCTACCAGGCTTCTTCATCCATGGGATTCTCCAGGCAAGAATACTGGAGTGGGTTACCATTTCCTTCTCCAGGGGATCTTCCCGACCCAGGGATCGAACCCGGGTCTCCTGCATTGGAGGCAGACGCTTTAACCTCTGAGCCACCAGGAAAGCCCCAATGTTACCTCAAATCAGTCTCCTGGTTATCAGATTTATGAGAAACTGACTTTACACTGCAATTTCCTTGAGATTCGACAACATCTGGCCTTACATTCAATTTTATCCCTGAAATAAGTTTTTCTAACACAGGTTTTTCTTAACAGCATAAAGGTCTGAGGCAGCTAACATCTCTTGCCCCAGCAGAAATCACCCCAGAAGGGCAACCCAAGAACCAATGGCAAGGCCTGATGGATCCTAACTCTCATGTGTGCCTAGTACAAGGGATCTGAACATACCTATTAGCATCTTAACTCCCCTGCAGTTGTCCTACCAAGACCTAGACTTTGGAAAAGGTGATTTTTTAGAAGAAATATTTGAACCAAGCAAGATTTTACAGAACATCAAGTCATCAAAAATCTGTCATAATTAGGAGAATTTGCTTTATTTTTAAACAAGGCGTGTAAGACTTGCAAGAAAAGCCCAAGAGAAAACAAGCCTCAAAACCTGGCCAAAGAATAAAGCAGGAGGAAGAGTCTTTAGCTGTAGCTCCATTTCAATCATGACTGTCAAAAGAACCTGTTTCCGGCTTCCCTTGTCGTCCAGTGGTGAGGACTCAGCGCTCCCAATGCAGGGGGCCTGGATTTGAACCCTGGTCAGGGAACTAGATCCCAGATGCCACAACTAGGAGTTCACATGCTACAACTAAAGATCCTGCACACTGCAACAAAGATAGAAGATTCTGCATGCCACAACTAAAACCCAGCGTAGCCAAATCAATACATTTAAAAACCCAAGTCTCCTACAATGACAGGTGGATTCTTTACCACGGAGCCACCAGGGGAAGCCCCTTTGGAATCCTTGGAGGATCCCACAGGGCCCTCCTATAAGGACCTCTTTTGGTCCTTGATGCACAGGTTGAAAAAGGCCTGTGCCTTTTTTCACGGTAATGAAAATGAATCCCTGGCAAAGGCAGGGCAAGGGAAAACCAGACACAGAGACTGGGGCTCAGGGCTGCAAGAGCCAATCATCAGGGCTGAAGAAGCATCCATCTTGAGACTGGAGGTGCAGACTCAAGCCAGGGTAGGGGGCTGGCTCCAATTTCTGACTGCGGACATAAGGGCTATTCTTGCAAATAGGGTACTTACACTTTTAGTGGTCTCCAGTCCAAGTGGTGGGGCCTCAGGGTGGCAATACAGAGCTTTCTATCCTGCCCCACAGCCCACAACGTGACTTCTTTCTGGAGGTCTCTTCCCCCTCCCCCACAACCAAGAGAGAGATGGTAGGAGGGCAAGTTAATAGGAGAGCTTTTTCTTTAATTTCAACTTTTACATGATTCTAATAACCCTCAGGTTAAGGGCTACATACTATTGATGGGCAAGTTAAAAAAACTCTTGAGCAGAAAATGCTTTTATTTCAAATCTGGAAAAGCCCCAGCTTGAGATGAAATAAACCTCTGATAAAGACATTAGGTTTGAGAGTTGCCCAGTTCAGCCTTGGTCTCAGTAATCTCCTTTTCTCCAGTTCTAAGGGTAAGGGGAGGTGAGGGCATGTGAAATTAAACCTGGTTATGTCTTTTGCTCAGAAGTAATTACACGGCTATTAAGGCTACAGTTTCTTCTAAACTGTGCTTTCCTTGCAACTCTATTCAGCTTTTGTGCCTCCTCCCTGGCCCCTCCAGGCCTGTTCCTGCTACTGTTCCCCAGTTAAGAATTGCTTGCCATCCAGGACACTTGGGACTCTCTCACTGGAGGAAAAAAGAACAGTCCTGGCAGTACTTCAGGCACTGCTGGGTGTCACAGGGAATTGAATCTTGACCTTCCCTCAGGCATAGAAATCAAAGATGGGGGCTAAGGGCCTTTCTTGAGGGCCTCAAAACCTCATCCTAGAAACTGGATTGCCCAAGGCCCAGAGAAGAGGGTCTTGATGTCAAAAAAATTCTGACCTAGCAAACCCTGATTCACTGACCCAATACTTCAAGAAATAGCAGAATCAGCAATTTATGGCATCAGTGTTCTAAGTCAGCTGGCCCCAGAGCAAAGACCTGAAATGGAAGACGCCTAGAGGGTCAGAGGAACACATTTCACAGCTCAATTTGGTTCCCTTTTGAATCACTTTTTCCAAAAGATCATTGTAAATACCCTGATATTCAATATAAAACAAAAACAAAAGCCGAACCAGGCTTCAAAGACAAGGCAGTACCCGTCACAAAGCTCTAGAAACATTTAGTTTCCCAAAAAGTCAGTGCACTTATTTGATGATGCACACACACACACTCACACACAAAACCCTCATGTAACATTTTGGAATGCATTATAATTAGAAGGGCTAAAATTAAATGCTAAATGTGTGTCAACTACAGATGGAGGGAAGTCTTAACCACATTTGGCAAAACTGGCTCAAAAATGAATAAATTATAAAAACTACTCTCTTCCTCTAAGAAAAGACCTAATTCCTATCATCAGGATTAAGAACCAGAGATCCAACAGGCATATACAGCCTATAACTCAGGTATAATGCAAAGAATTACACTATACCTAGTTCTCAATTAACCCCAGGCATCTTCAATTCTTATAACTGAAGAAAAGTGCAGCTGTGTCTATTCTTGGCTTAACAATACAGTTAACAGCTTGGAAACAAAGAAGAACGAACCATGATTGGGCGGCCAAGACACCTAAACCAAAGCTTCAGCAGGGAGACCAGTACAGATATAGACCCACAATCAAAGAGATAACTTTATTAGTTTCTTCTACAAGAGACAGTAATACCAACTTTTTTTAAACAGAAATCTCAGGTCATTTGAGAGGCCAAATAGATCCAAAGAAGAAAGATGATAAACAGTTAAATTAATCAAAAGGCACTACACCACAGTGGTAGTGGACTAAGGAAGATTAAGCTACAGCAAAATCATCTCATGTTAATGTTACAGATCATAGAGCAGGAATTGAGTTTGCTTTCCAGAAAACTATGGCACAACAATCACTTGGGACCAAGTGGATAGAATCAGGCCAAATGGAAAAGAATAGGGACAAAAAAGAATCCAAGTGACAGAATCCAAGCAAAGGGTGATGGATCAGGCTTTTTCCTCCCAAGAAGCATTTGCTCTATGGTGGGTTGCTTCCCCTCAGGGTCCTGCCCTAGGGCTTCTCCAGCCTACAGGGGCTCAGCAACCAGATCTGGGTTCAGGTTGCCCTAGGTTCTTTTATAATTTAGTACAGACTTTAGAGAACTTATCACACATTGCAGGGGGGTGGGTGTGCTGAAGCATTCACATACAAAGTAGTCTGAGCTTCCCCAAACATATTTGGACACTCTACAAAAAGCTTTTCAAAGTCCAGCATCTTGTAGCAGCCGAACAGTTAAAGCTGCAAGGCTCACTAGATCAAAGAAGCCAGGATGAGACAATACAGGTAGAAAATCCCAGCGGCTAATGTCATTCTATATTTCTCTAACGTATTGGGTTGACCAAGAAGTTCATTCAGGTTTTCCCATAAGCTGTTAAGGAACAACCCAAATGAACTTTTTGGCCAACACAATAGTAGTAACGCTCATATAACTCATGAGGGATGTAGAAAGCTACACTGCAACAAGCTGGGTCTTCTGCTGGATTTTTCATCAAATACCAAAGAAAAAAACAAGGGGGTGAGGCTCACTTTATTTTTGAAAAGCCTCAGGAGTTATTCTATTATAAAGGGACATGGCTGAACAGATAAGAGACGGATTCTCCATTGTGAGTTCTCCTGATGGCTTCTGCGAGGATCATGGAGATGTCAATCACCTAGGAAGGCAAGGGGAGCATCAGGTTAGTATACAGACAGAGATGATTGACTGGTCATTGCAGACACTGATGAGCAGCCCAATGAGGGTCCTTCCTCTTAAGACAGTGCACTGTGCTGTTTTCCCAAGTGAGCCCACAACCAGCTGCTCTTCATTCTCACATTTTAAATATAACCAACCACTCAAGAGTCAAAATGCTAATGGAGGAAACACTCTTGACTCACCAAGATGGCGGTGGGCTGGCATTTAAAAATCAGTTTGAAGGTTTCACATTATGTTTGCAGGGGCTGACAGACTAGAGTGACACACTCAAACGGTAAAGCATGGACCTGATGTGCATCACAAACACTGGGAGAGTCTGTTAAAACACAAAATCCTGGGTTCCATCCTCCAGAGAGTCTGAGGTCAAGCTGTTTGAATTTTTAGACACATGATCCTTCCTTTTGGGTCACAGATCCTGATGGTTAACCCTTGAGAGCAATGGAGGAAATCTTCAGAACCCACCCAGACACCTAATTCAACACATGTAATCACCTCCTAAATACTCAGGGGAGTCTTGTTTTGCAAGAATCTCAGTCTCACCTGTATTTTGGAGCAATGCTTCATCTTATCCTCCTGAGGTATGGTATTAGTGACTACTACTGCTTCAAAGCATGCATTATTAATACGAGAAATGGCTGGGCCAGAAAAGATTCCATGAGTCAGGATAGCATAAACCCTGGTGGCTCCAGCTGAGAGAAGTCTAGAGGAAAAAGGAGAGTTGATTAGGAGTAATCTTACTTGTTACTATAAAATCCAAGTTAGTGAAGAGAAATGTTGTAGTCAGCTTGCACTGCCATAACAGAATACCACAGACTGGATGACTTAAACTGAATTTTATTTCTCGCTTGTTTCTGGAGGTTGGGAAGTCTAAGATCAAGGGGCCAGCAAGGTAGGTTTTGTTCTGAGACCTCTTCTCTTGGTTTGTTGGTGGCCATCTCGCTATGTGCTTATGTGATCTCTTTGTGTGCACAGATTGAGAGGAGGAATGAGGTTGGGAAGAGCTCTCTGGTCTCTCCAATATCATCATGAGGGCCCCACCCTCATGCCCTCACCTAAACCTAATTACCTCCCAAAGGTCCCATCTCCAAATACCATCACACTGGGGGTTAGGGTTGAATTTTTGGGTGATACAGTTCAGTCAATAACTTATCTGAATAGGTTTGGATTAGTGTAAAAGGACTGTGGCACAGACAGCTATGCTCAACAAAATCTGTCTCTTCTTTCTAGTACACAGCTGGACACTTCCCAGCCTCCCTTGCATAGTTAGGTATAGCCAAGTGACTTAATTCTGGCTATCTAAATGTGGACAGATTCTTATAAAAAACTTCCCATGGATGATCCTCCATGCTCTTTTCCCTTTCTGGCTGGCCACAATGGAAATGTTAAAGATGCAGTGCCATAAGACAGAAAGGGGCATACTTGCACTGGAGAATACCATGAACAAGTAACTTTACTGTGTTAAGGGAGCTGATCTGTTATAAGCAATTAGCATTATCTTACTAATATGATAAAAGGAGTTTTATAAATGCATACTCCAGGATCCAAGCCAGGAAATCACTCCACATACAAGTTTTGTTTTTTAGCACACACATACACACACATATATATATATACACACACACACTGGAGAAGAAAATTGCAGCCCACTCCAGTATTCTTGCCTGGAAAATCCCATGGATAGAAGAGCCTGGCAGGCTACAGCCCATGGGGTTGCAAAAGAGTCAGACATGGCTTAGCCATTAAACAACAACAAATATATATGAGATTTTTAAAAATTATGAGAAACAATGCTGTCCATAGTGACTTGGATTATAAGCAATGGGTAGCCACTTAGAGTTTTAAAGGAGGCATGAGTGGAATCTAGTTTTAGGAAGATAAGCCAGTGGGGCAGCAATGTGAAAGATGGACTGGGAGGTAAGAGACTGGTGAATGGCAGCAGAGAAGAGAGGCAAGGTAATTCAGAACAGTGCAGGCAAATGAGAAGGAATAAGAATGAAGGAAGTAGCAGCAAAAATGGTCTAGAGGTTAAGGCCAGGGTTTTCAGCTTAGATAAAATATAAAAATGGGAATATATTTCTGTCTGCTCAGGACTATGGATTTCTTACCTTAACCTGTTTTAAAGAACTATCAAAAGTAGATTACTCAGGGAATTCCCTGGCAGTTTGGTGGTTAGGACTCCATACACTTTCACTGCCGAGGGCACAGGCTCAATCCCTGGTCAGGAAACAGATCCCACAAGCCACAAAGTATGGTAAAAAAAAAAAAAGTACAATACTCAGAGAGATGAGATAATGTTTTGGAAATACGGTGGTGATAGTTGCACAACATTGTGACTATAACTAATGTCACTGAGCTGCACACTTAAAAATGATTAAAATGGGGAATTTCCTGGTGATCCAGTGATTAGGACTCTGTTTTCAGTGCTGTGAGCATGGGTTCAATCCCTGGTCAGAGAACTAAAATCCCACAAGCTGCACGACACCCCCCCCCCAAAAAAAAGGTTAAAATGTCAAATTTCATGTTGTATACAGTCTAGCACAATAACAAGGAAAAATAAAACTAAGCAACTAGAGAAAAAAAAGTAAGAATACTCATCAATTTACATGCATTGCAATTCAAGCCTAGGGTGACAAAACAGTCAGTTAGAATTCCCTAAATTGAGTTGCAAAGAAAATCAACAGGCTTAGGGCATCAGGCAGTAGTTTTTCACATCCAGCGCCCAGCCCCACCAGCAGGCACTCACTTGTCAGCTGCATGGCAGATTGTGCCGCAAGTGTCAGCCATGTCATCCACGAGGATGGCCACACGGTCTTTCACGTCTCCTACGAGCACCATGCGGTCCACTTCATTGGCCTTCTTCCGTTCTTTGTGAATCAAGGCAAAGTCCACATTCAACCGATCTGCGATGGAAGTCACTCTGCAACACAGGGTATTCACAGGTAAAACCTCACTTAAAACCACTGTGTGTGTGTATCTTAAGACAAAGAAAGGAACTAAAGGACGGACTTATTTTCTAGGTGAGAATACTCCATGAAACTCAACAGGTCCCAAGGTTGGAAGAAAGTAACTGCAATTAATTGGCATCACAAATTGGGTTTCATAGACTAATGCCTCCATACTCCAAGATGTAGGCAGATGCGTCCCACATCCTAAGAGCAGTTTATGAATTATTAGTCAAACTTAGATTAAAATTCACTCTGGGTTACAGTAGGAGATAGACAACTCAAACCAATCCCAGGAAGCAGTATAATGAATGTTAGGGCATGTTCATTAACTGGGCCGGCAGCAGAAGTGGAGAGATATACGACTTGGTTAACTAATGCCAGGAGCGTAGATGGTCCCATTATGACATGCAAATGTGGTGAGAAGTGAACCTGAATTTGGGGGGAGAGAAGCAGTGCCCAGCCTGTTCTGTTGTGCCCTCATCACACTCTGTTCAGTGATCTACCAACTGTCAATGTCAACTGTACCTGGACACCAAGCTTGGGAGTTCCTTTAATGACTGCTAGAAAGAAAGTTATACCAATTAAGCAGGCAAACTGGGCATCTTGCTGTACAGACCAAAGGATTTCCAAATCAAAACAGAATTCCTTTTGTTTAAATTACAAGGTAATACAAACCAGACTAGAAGGTGGGATAGAAGACAAATCTGTCTGGTGACAAAGTACCACGTAATCTCTCCATCAGCAATCCATTCAGTGTATGACTGCTGCCTGTGACATCTGTGGCCACATTCCACCCTGCCATCTTGTTATATGTGAAGAGGCCTGTGCTTTGGGCTTTGTTTTTTACTGTAGTGCTGATCCAACCAAGTATCAAGTCCTATTTCCCCTGTGACTATGCTCACATATTTTGAGTTTGTGCAAAATACGGGAGAAGCTGTGACCATATAATAGAGAACAGACAAGACTTGGACCACAACCTAGGCAGCATCTGCACCTGACCTAAACGACCCATATCCTGTGTGCTCTCCATCCCCACTGTGCAGGCACATAACATCAAGAGCTACCAATCTGCTTGGAATGATTACTTAGATGAGGCAAATGCATGATCACTTAGTTCAAGCATCCTAAGCCATCCATACTCAGTGGCCAACAAACTCAGTGACCGACAAAGTGTAAAGGGCTCAAAAAAGTCACTCCCTATATCCTTGAGGGGAGAACTACATGCAAGTCACAACTGCACAGGCATTTCTACCTAGTCCCCAAACCCTGCCAAGACAGATGTGATAGCCACTCACTTTGAAAAGATTCCATCTCTAAAAGAAAATTACAGGACTTCCCTGGTTAACCATCTGTCTGCCAATGCAGGGGACATGGATAGGATCCCTGGTCCAGGAAGATTCCACATGCCTCAGGGCAACTGAGCCCATGCACCACAACTACTGAACCTGTGCTCCACGAGAGAAGCCACCACCACGAGAAGTCCACACAGCACAACCAGCCCCCACTTGCCACAACTAGAGAAAGTCCAAGAGCAGCAATGAAGACCCAGTACAGTAATAAATAATTTAAAAAAGAAAACAGTAAACAAAATTATGGAGCAATAAACCATCTACTGAAGGCAGTTTTTCTATACCCAACTTTGGAAAGAAAATTGTGCTTGATTACTTATTTCAAATGAGACTGTTTGCTCAGTCTCTGTAGAAGATGATCTTCACAAGTATGACAACCACTGTGAGGGGGATGTGTTTTAGGCTCTATCTCTAGTATTACAGATGGTAACTAGCAACAACAAGGGACTCGCAAAGCCATGCATCTGGCTGGAGAACAGAACTCAAGCTCTCAGGTTATCAGTTCTGTTGAAGTTCCTGAAATAAAGAGGTCGTTGAGAAATAGTCATTGAAAATTTGAATGGCTTTTGCAAAGATGTGAATTGGCATTTCCTAATCATCTGTGTTTTGTAGCTCTTCATTCTATTTCCACAACAAGAAGAACATGTGTCACACTTCTGAATGCATTACTAATGAGTGAGCCACTAAGGAAATGAAAAGCTCTTAGTCTGTACCACATGAGCTGAAGCACTGCAACTAGCGATCCCTGGCAATCAGTTTGTTTCGAATGTTCAGCGCTTGGCTTAAATAAAATCACCACACTTTCTTTTCCGTCCTGCTTAGTATTCTAATTCAAAAGATCTAAATGGTTTAGCCAACAACATTAAGAGATATGTAAAAGCTTGTGCATGAGTGCTAGGCTGCTTCAGTGTGTCCGACTGTTTGTGACCCTCTGGACTGTAGCCTGCCAGGCTCCTCTGTCCATGGGATTCTCCAGGCAAGAATACTAGAGTGGGTAGCCATGCCCTCCTCTGAGGGATCTTCCTGACCCAGGGATTGAACCCATGTCTCCTGCATTGAAGGCGGATCCTTTACCGCTGAGCCACAGGGGAAGTCCATGTAAAAGCTTACTTGTTCACTATCATCATGGGTTTTGATAGCAAGTGGCATTCATTAGAAAATCAAATTGCCTCCTCCTCCTAATGGGCCATAGTGCTGTCACTGACCCTGCAGTGCTGAGTCACTAATGGGTTTTGGTCAAGCCCATGATGCCAGACTATTTTGTGCCCCTCTGCTGCTATCTTATCTTTCAGGCAGTGACTCAGACCAGTAAAAGAGTGAGTAAAACCATATCCAGCCTGTGTCCTAAGCTATCAGAACATCCAAATACTGAAAAACTGTTGCTTCTCAGTATCTTGTAATCACCTATACTGAAAAAGAATTGGAAAAAGACTTTATATATATGTAGTCTTTATAGTCTTTTTCAGACCACTTTGCTGTATACTTGAAACTTAACACTGTAAATCAACTATACTTCAAGAAAAGAAAAACTCAGTTCAACAACAAAAGATCACTTTCTGACACAACTGTCTGAAAACTTTCCCCAGTACATTGGGAATAGTATGAATTTCAACCATACCTCTTTGCTCCTCCAGCATCAGGTGAGACAATTGTGCAGTTCCTCCACTCAGAGATGTTCTCTCTTATCCACTTGAGGACCGCTGGCTCTGCATACAAATTGTCGACTGGGATATCAAAAAAGCCCTGCAGAAAGAAAGAACCTGGGTCAGTTTGGCTTGTTTTCCTTCTCTTCCATTTACAAATAATGAACACAAAGAGAATAGTAACTTTCCCAAAGAATATTTTACTGGAACATTCAAACTGATCCGAAAACATGCCTGGTATGGCAGACTGTAAAAGCAGACTCCTAGAGTGTGGGTTGTGCAAGAAAGCCCAGCCACAAAGTGAGCCCCCGGCTAACCCACAACTGACCATAGACACATGAACAAGCTCCTGAGGAAAACACCCAAGTCCAGCCAAGATCAGAAATACCCAGCCAATGTGCAGACCCACGGGGTAATACATACTTACTACCTTCTGCCACTCAGTGTTGGGCTGGCTTGTTAAGAGAGCCAAAGCTAACTGGTAAACCAGTTAGAGATGCTATGGTATATAAACCTAGTGGAAGGCATTTATAATAAATGGTCACAGTAACTAGTAGTCAGGAGATTTGTGTTCTAATACTAGTTGCTACAGATTTGTTGTACTTCACAACTAATCTGTCTCTCTTCTATAAAATGGCTATATAATCATCTGGCCTGTATCTCACTGAATTCCCAGAAGCCTCCAAAGATAATGATTTCAAAGTCTCTTTAAAAAGTATCAACTATAAGGTAGTATTCTGCTCCCCAAACTCTTTTAATGCTAGAAAGTAGGCTCCAATATCTATGGATCTAAATTTAATGATGACAATAACAACTCCCATTTATTTCATATCTTTCATGAGCCAGGTGTTTCACTATGAATTTTATATCTTATTTGATACTCACGATAACAAAGCAGTGTGTATTCAGAGAAGTTAAATAACCTGCCCAAGGTTACAAAGTTTGTGTCAGAGCCAGTATTCAAACTCAGACTGATGCCAAAGCCTACTACGCTCTTCCCAGAATCCCAAACTGCCTCCCTGTACAACCAGCCCACATGACTAAGACCATGAACTATGCTTCAGGTGAGGATGTTGAAAATGCCATCAATGTCTAGTTTATCTGAGCTGCACTTGGGCAGTTTTTGCTTCCCTGTGGTTTTCAGCATTCAGTCCTCTCTTACCCCATGTCTAATCCCTAATAATCCCTAAGCTAATATTTAGCTCCCAATGATACCTGAATTTGAGAAGCATGAAGGTCCATGGTGATAATATGATCCGCGCCTGCTACAGAGAGCATATTTGCAACCAGCTTGGCTGAGATTGGAGCCCGGCTCTAAATGGAGGGAAGGAAAGAGGAAAAAAAGCCAATCTGAAAAACAATTCATTTGCTCAAGGAGCATTTATTTATTGTATACCTATTGTGATTAGGGCACTGAGCTACCAGAAAATTCATACAAAGTGACATAGCCACTGATTTTTAGTTCATCACAATCTGGCACAAATAGGAAGTGGAATATCATTTTTCCAAATCAGGATACATACGTCAGAAAAAACCTTCCCAACCTTTCACTTTCTTCATGTACATATTTTCAGCCTATTAAAGTCTTTCCAATGCTCAATTATTTAAATTAGGCAGACTGTATACAAATTTTTTTGAAAGAATTGTATTAAAATCTCTTTTAAGACATACATACTCAAACCTGTGCAACATCTAACATGTCAACATTTAAAGGCACATCAAAGGATGAAAAGTATAGTTTTATTTTATTAATTACACCACTCCCCTTACTCATCCGGAGGCCAAACTTCCAGTAACCTCAATCCCCTTAAATAACAGGTAAACACACCTGACTGCACCATAAAATAACAAGGCCCATGTCCTACACTCTACTCCTTCAGTCAGTTCAGTCGCTCAGTCGTGTCCAACTTTTTGCCACCCCATGAATTGCAGCACGCCAGGCTTCCCTGTCCATCACCAACTCCCGGAGTTCACTCAGACTCACATCCATCGAGTAAGTGATGCCATCCAGCCATCTCATCCTTTGTTGTCCCCTTTTCCTCCTGCCCCCAATCCCTCCCAGCATCAGAGTCTTTTCCAATGAGTCAACTCTTCGCATGAGGTGGCCAAAGTACTGGAGTTTCAGCTTTAGCATCATTCCTTCCAAAGAACACCCAGGGCTGATCTCCTTTAGGATAGACTGGTTGGATCTCCTTGCAGTCCAAGGGACTCTCTAGAGTCTTCTCCACGACCACAGTTCAAAAGCATCAATTCTTCGGCGCTCAGCTTTCTTCACAGTCCAACTCTCACACCCATACATGACCACAGAAAAAACCATAGCCTTGACTAGACGAACCTTTGTTGGCAAAGTAATGTCTCTGCTTTTCAATATGCTATCTAGGTTGGTCATAACTTTTCTTCCAAGGAGTCAGCATCTTTTAATTTCATGGCTGCAGTCACCATCTGCAGTGATTTTGGAGCCCCAAAAAATAAAGTCTGACGCTGTTTCCACATCTATTTCCCATGAAGTGATGGGACCAGATGCCATGATCTTTGTCTTAGCAGCACTGTATTCTATTGAAATAAAAATATCTAGGCTTCTCCCAGGTATCGTACATATTAATAAAATTTGGGCATCAATTACCATGGACCGGCAAAGTTTTACCTATATGCTTTATCTTCTAATACTCCAAAGAAGGTGAGGTGTGCATGTGTGTATTCCTGTAACAGACTTCAAGTTATACGAAGAGGTCACAACTATAACCAAGAGGGTCCCAGAGGATCTACCAGTTTAAAAAAATACTCTACTCCATGGGAGCTGGTGCTTAGTCTTACTGATACAATGAAAAAAATAGCACTGAGTTAGCCAAAAGTCACATATGTATGACTGGGATAAAACAGACAGACTGCAAATGTGTTGCTTTATACAAAGCAATCACATCAATTGTTTAGAAAATCAGGTAATGCCTAGGATAAAAAAATAATATCCTCTAAATATACATTTGATAATTAAGGAAGTTTTTTTGGCTTTGGGCAAGTGCTCCTGCTTCTCCTGATTTAAGAAAAGAAAGAATTAAAAAAAAAAGAGAGATTCCACTCCTACCTTATCCTTCTTATCCTGCCGGGCATAAGGGAAGCACGGGATGACTGCAGTAACCCGGCTGGCTGAAGCAATCTTGCAGGCATTAATCATAATCAAAAGTTCCATGAGATTGTCATTGATTTCACCGCAGCCACTCTGAACAATGTAGACATCCTCTCCACGAACACTTTCTCCGATTTCCACACTATAGGAAAAGGAAGGACAACAAAAACAGATTTTAAAGCACTATACTGTACATCTACAGTAAAGTCTAAAAATCACAGCTTCCCCACTAGTATGCTATGAATGGATTACAGGAGATTCCCCTGGAGGAGCCCCTGTACCAGAAACCGTGTACTGCCTGTTTACTCCAGTGTACTATACCTGTTTTTATAGGTGACACAACATGAAAAAAATTGGCTAAGGTACTTAGTAATTGGACCATAATTTCAGTAAGCAGGCTGTACCTCATTTCATATGTGTGAATGCAAATTAGATACAGCATCTATGACTGTCATCAGTATATAATAAAGGAATCAGAAAGCTCATACAAGGAATGAATCACTACTGTTTTAGAATGATGCCTTCTACAGAAGACCGTACCACGTCTACCACACTGGCAGTTCACTGAACAAATGTTCACATGCCAGTCACTGTGCTAGGTGCCAGGGACACGATGGAGAACAGATGTGGTCCTTGCCTTCATTCTATGCTAACTGTACTGTGGTCCAATTAGTAAGTCTTATTTTAAAGAATTTCATGGGAAGTTACTCTAATTATGGAGTAAGGCTATATTTTACTATAAAAGGCAAGTTTTAATATTTGTACTTGGATCCTTACCAAAAATAACTTCTTAAAAATAACCTCAGTGATACCTCAAAGCAAAACCATTTCCCCAGTTAATATCGTAGGTGACGCGGGGGAGAGGGGAGTGTGTGGGTATCTGTACATGCATGCTTGTGTAGGCAAGTAGATCAGAACAGTTAATAACCTGTACTGATGAAGAGGAAAACTTCAACAGGACATAATTCCATTGTCCGAAGCTGATATCAGAGATAATTATTATTTAAAACTTATTTGTTCCCAATCCAAGTAACAGTTGTAAGGATCCTACTTTTTAAAAGTATGGTGTTACTTTATATTGTAAAGCAAGAAAAATAAAAGCAAATGGTAAAAATCAAACCAGAAACCAGTTAGAACAGGGATGCTGAAATTCACGGTAGTCCAAACAAAGACAAAAACATATTAGTTTGGAATATCTGGAGATAAACCTTCAGGCACTGAAAAATGGGCAAAATGAACCCAAAATAAGCAGAAGGAAGAAATCAGACATAAGAGCAGAAACCAATGAAACAGTAAAACAATAAAGAAAAACCACTGAAACAAAAAGCTCTTGGTGGCGGGGGTGGGGGGGGGGATCAATAAAATTGATAAACCTCTAGAAAGGCTGACCTAAAATAACTTTACAACAGAAGCTTACCAAACATTTAAAGAATTAACACAAATCTGGGGGACTTCCCTGGTGGTCCAGTGGCTAAGACTCCAAGCTGCCAATGCAGGGGGCCTAAGTTAGATCCCTGGTCAGGGAACTAGATTCCACGTGCCCCAACTAAGGCCTGACACAGCCAAATAAATAAATAAATAAAAACTGATTTTTGCATAATCTTTTCAAGAAAATAGATGAGAATACTTTGCAACTCATTTTATGAGGCCAGTATTACCCAGATACCAAAGCCAGACAGAGGCAATATAAAAAAAGAAAACTACAGAGGAGGAGGAAGACAAAAAAGGGTGTGGTTGCAACAGGGCAACAAGGAGGATCCTTGCCATGACAGAATGGTTTTTTTTTTTCTTGACTCTATCAATGTCAATATCTTGGTGGTTGCATTATACAAGAGCAACAGCCAAGAAAACTACAGTTTGGAAAAACTAGAGTAGGGAACCTTGGGAAAACTGCATAAAGGGTACACAGGATCTCTCTGTGTTATTTCTTACAATTCCATGCTAATCTACGATGACTTCAAAATTCTATTTTAACAAAATGTGTACTATTATACCTTGTGTATACTTGAGTAAATTACTGCAGCCCTCAGTGAAAGCTGAGGTCATAAAAGTACTGGGTTGGCCAAACAGTTTGTGCGGGTTTTTCTGTAACATTCTATGGAAAGAACTTTTTGGCCAATCCAATATATCTTAAAACAGGCACTTCTGTAATAAGTCAAAAGAAACTAGTCCGATTGTATTAATATTTTCTGAGAAATGAGTTCTAGTTTGAGGTTAACTTGAGAAGTAGCTCATCTGGAAAAATATTTTCTCCCTAGTTTAGTAGGCATCAGTCAAACCGTCTTCCTTTACATTCCTTGATTCACCCTTTCCCGCCTTTGCACACATATTCCCACTATCTGGAATGCTCTTCCTACAACTAACTCATTAATTTCTTAGGTCTCCAATCAAAATATCATTTCTGACCATCTTAAAACAAGTGACTTCCCCGAGAACCTATAAGATTAAAAATGACTTTAAAAATATCAACCAATTGTACTGTGTGAACCTTATTTGCATACTAATTCAAGCAACTGTTAAAAAAACCACATTACTGTTAATTTGTTTTAGGTGTGAAAATGGTATTGTGGTCAATGAAATGTATGCGGATGATATGACAGAATATCGAGGTTTGCTTCAAAATAATCCAATTATGGGGAGTGTGGGGAGGCGGAATATTAGATGAAACAAGATTAGCCATGAATTGATGACTGCTGAACCAGGTGATCAATTCTTCGGTGCTCAGCTTTCTTTATAGTCCAACTCTCGCAACCATACATGACTACTGGAAAAGCCATAGCTTTAACTAGATGGACCTTTGTTGGCAAAGTAATGTCTCTGCTTTTTAATATGCTGTCTAGGTTGGTCATAGCTTTTCTTTCAAGGAGCAAGTGTCTTTTAATTTCATGGCTGTGGTCACTATTTGCAGTGATTTAAGAGTCCAAGAAAATAGTCTCTCACTGTTTCCATTGTTTCCCCATCTATATTCCATGAAGTGATGGGACCAGATGCCATGATGTTAGTTTTCTGAATGTTGAGCTTTAAGCCAGCTTTTTCATTCTCCTCTTTCACTTTCATCAAGAGGCTCTTTAGTTCTTCACTTTCTGCCATAAGGATGGTGTCATCTGCGTATCTGAGATTATTGATATTTCTCCAGGCAATCTTGATTCCAACTTGTACTTCATCCAGCCCAGCGTTTCTCATGATGTACTCTGCATATAAGTTAAATAAGCAGGGTGACAATATATAGCCTTGACGTACCCCTTTCCCTACTTGGAACCAGTCTGTTGTTCCATGTCCAGTTCTAACTGTTGCTTCTTGACCTGTATACAGATTTCTCAGGAGGCAGGTCAGGTGGTCTGGTATTTTCATCTCTTTAAGAATTTTCCACAGTTTGTTGTGGTGTTGGAAAAGACTCTTGAGAGTCCCTTGGACTGCAAGGAGATCCAACTGGTCCATCCTAAAGGAAATCAGTCCTGAATATTCATTGGAAGGACCGATGCTGAGGCTGAAACTCAAATATTTTGGCCACCTGATGCGAAGAACTGACTCATTGGAAAAGGCTCTGATGCTGGGAAAGATTGAGGGCAGGAGGAGAAGGGGATGACAGAGGATGAGATGCTTGGATGGCATCACCGACTTGATGGACATGAGTTTGAGTAAGCTCCTGGAGTTGGTGATGGATAGGGAAGCCTGGCATGTTGCAGTCCATGGGGTCACAGAGTTGGACACGACTGACCTAATGAACTAAACTGAACTGGGTGATGGGTGCAAGGTAGGAAGATCATTTATTCTCTCTACTTCTGCAGGTATGTTTAAAATGTTCTATAACTGAGTTAAATAAATAAAGTGACTCTCCCCAGGTATTCTCTCATTATCCTGGTTATTCTTTGCAGAACACATCACAATTTCTCATCACCTTATATTTTACGCACTTGTTTATCTGTCACCCTTACTAGAATGCAAGCCAGCTCCATGAAGGCAGGAACTGGATCTGTCATGCCCAACCGGCCAGTGCCAATAACACAAAGAATGAATGAATGAGTGAATGAATACCACTCAGGATTAGCATCCCCCTTGAATCCGCTCACTTTAAGGCAGAATATTAACCTTCTGCAGGCCTGATGTTGTGAATTCAGAAGACTGTTGATTGTCCCTCACAAACTAACTCACCTCACACTAGAGGTAAGTGGGTCCAACATGTTTCTTCAAAAGGTTTTGACGGATCTGCTCATCCCTTTAACAGATACTCAGCTGACAGATATATAATGGGGGTGGAACTACAACCTGATGAGTTCACCAGGATTTGATGGCTACAAAGAATTTTATGGTGGGGTCCTGAAATAGTGATGCCAAGGAACATAATGAGCCAAACATCAATTTTGTGGACCCTAAGACATAGTTGAACAGACATCTATTAATCACCAAGATCAGCCTTAAGAAACAACTAAAGTGGGCTTCCCTGGTAGTTCAGTGGTAAAGAATCTGCCTGCCAATGCAAGAGACTTGAGTTTGATCTGGGAAGACCCCACATGGGATGGGGCAACTAAGCCCATGCACCACAACTATTGAGCCTGTGCTCTAGAGCCCACAAGCCACAACTACTGAGCCCACCTGCTGAAACTACTGAAGCTGCAAAGCCTAGAGCCCAGGCTCCACCACCACAATGATAGAGCCCAGGCTCCACCACCACAATGAGAGGCCCGCACACAACTAGAGCCCAGCACAGCCAAAAATAATACATTTTAAAAATTATTAAAAAAAAAAAAAAGAAAAGCAACTAAAGGGACTTCCCTGGTGGTCCACACTCCCAATGCAGGGAGCCCATATTCAATCCCTGGTCAGGGAACTAGATCCTCCATGGCACAACTAAAGATCCCACATGCCTCAGGAAGACTGAACATCCTGTGTGCCACAACTAAGACCTGGTGCAATCAAATAAATATTTTTAAAAAAGAAAGAAACAACTAAATCTGTCGGCAACGTCAACTACGCTAATGCCAAAATTGCTTTCAGGAGACGTTGTTCTAAATTCAAATGGGCAGGCAGGAGGGGACCAGGGAAAGCTTCCTGGAAGAACAACTTGCATGTTGTCCAAAAGTAGGCCCAAGAGCACTACTGTTCATTGTGGGAGTCACTGGCCTTGTGTGGTTATTGAGCACTTGGATGTGGCTACTGCAACTGAGGAAGGGAACTGAGATGCGAAGTAATATTAATACCATACCTTCCTGTGAAGACAGTAAAATTTTTTAAATGTATTGATTTTTATATTGATTATATGTTAACTTAAAAAAATACCACTCAAATGGATAGAATTCAGTAACACCTGCTCTGCAAGTTCCTCACTGAGGTGGGCCAAACAAGAGGCCGAGGGAGTTTCAAGGTAATTCCAAATCTCCTTTACCAACACTGCCTGCCCTTTGAGAGGTTCCAGGCTAAGAGTCCCTTCTATGCTTTATGGCGTACAACTCTATGGTCCTGACAAAGTAGTATTTCAAATATCTGAGCAACTTCAAAACTCAAGAAAATTTTAGTCCTGCCCACTGTCATCCCCACTACATCATCTCCTTGTCCAAGACATAGCTCTCCACTTCTCTGGGGGAGAATGAAAGTCAGGCACATTGATTGCCCACAAAAGCCAATTGGATCTTCCATATGTGGTATAGGAAGCCTATGGCTCTCGTTTGAGTCAAGAACACTAAGAGAATCATCTGTGCTCCATTCACTCACCAGTCAGACTGCTGGATTAGGAGCCAGGAAAGAGCAGTTTGACAACTGATCTAAGACAGTATAAGGGACAGGCTAATTATCTACAACTCTAAAGCTGTCTTTTTATCAAATAAGGCCAGAAAGCAACATACCCCATGGTCGCTTATCTCTTTTTAACAAACGCCTCCACTATCAAAGTCAATATAAAAAATTGCTTACATTGTTCATTATGTTACTGGGTATCATTATTTAAGGATCCCACCCCCAAAATTCGTAGAATTGTGTGTCTGGAAGTAGTATCTAAAGATTGTTATGAAAATAAAAATTACATCATTTACTGCACAAGCCTTTATGCCTTTATCCCTTTGGCTGCCAGGAAGCCAAGGGATACAGTTAAAGTAACACTAAATAAACTTCAGTAATCACTTTATGCCAAATTCTTCACATAGTTACTAAAGTCCTTTGTTCTAATAGGTTTCTGCTGTACTTATCTAACTTTTTGTATCTGTGAGTATCATGAAACACTAAACCTTTCTTGAAAGCAGGCAAGGCATTAATTACAAAATTAAATTTTCACTGCCAACTTGTACCACTTTTGTATTATATCACCTAAGGATAATCAACCAACAGTGCGGCCGTTTCCCAAAGCCAAACTTAGGACTAGCACTTACCTTTCAAGCACAGAAGGATGTTATGACCAGACATGCATTTAATAACTAGAAAAAGTTATTTAACTATATGAAAAATAAAAGTAGCACATGTAAATTAGGACACTGTCCTTGTTTTACAGTATGCAATTCCAATCTCACTAATCAAGACCAATCTTTTCCTCCAATTAGTACTATGATGTACTTTCATAAAGTCTTTTTCAAAAGCCCAGGAACTACACTTAGATTATACAGCTTGGTCAATAAACAGTTCAATGAATCCTCAAAAAACCTTAATATTATTCTTTTGGTTTCCTCTAAGTCTCAGAGATAATAAGTTAGGCAGTGATGTATGGCAGAAGAATTGATGGTGTGCCTGAAACCTGTTTGCTTTTAAACCAGGTAGGAAGACCTGGTTTAGCAACTGAAAGGTAACACTTCTTGCTCTTTCCCTCTAGCTAATGGCTGCTGCTGCTGCTAAGTCACTTTAGTCGTGTCCAACTCCATGCAACCCCACAGATGGCAGCCCAACAGGCTCCTCCATCCTCAGGATTCTCCAGGCAAGAATACTGGAGTGGGTTGCCATTTCCTTCTCCTAGTCAATGGCATGTTCTCCAAATTGGCTTTGGGCCAGTGATTCTCTCAGCTGTTCTGGGGAGGCCAGATGACTAGTTCCATCCATTCCGTTTAAACACAAAACAGAAAATAAAGTGAATTTAAAAATGCCTTTTAATTGGTGGTATTTTTAAGAAAATCTCAAGAATTTAGATGGGTGCTGGCACATGCAAAACAGGGATTAACTATAGGAAAATCCTAGGTAACCAAGGTTAGTCACCCCCCTTTCAGCCTACCTAGAGTAACCAAATAAAACAAAGTTATTTAACAATATTGAAGAGAATTGAGTCCAAACATTCAGTACATATCTTTTTGCCTTTTCATACTGTTCATGGGGTTCTCAAGGCAAGAATACTGAAGTGGTTTGCCATTCCCTTCTCCAGTGGACCATGTTTTGTCACTGGAAAAGCCCCTGATACTGGGAAAGATTGAAGGCAGGTGGAGAAGGGGACGACAGAGGATGAGATGGTTGGATGGCATCACCGACTCGATGGACATGAGTCTGAGCAAGCTCCGGGAGTTGGTGATGGACAGGGAAGCCTGGCGTGCTGCAGTCCATGGGGTCGCAAAGAGTTGGACATGACTGAGTGACTGAACTGATTTAGTACATACAATAAAAAAAGAAAAAGACCCAGGGGACTTCCCTGGTGGTTCAATGGTTAAGAATCTGCCTTCCAATGCAGAGAGTGCAGGTTAGATCCCTGATTGGGGAACTAAGATCACATGTGCAGCAAGGCAACTAAGCCCACGCACCACAACAAAGAGCCTGCATGCTGCCAAAATATTTCTGAAAAAGAAAGAAAGAAACAGAATCACATACAAAGAACCAACCAGTGGTTACCAATGAAGAAGGGAAAGGGGGGAAGATAAGGGTAGGAGATTAAGAGTACAAACTACTGTGTATAAAATAAAGCTAAAAGGATATATAGTACAACACAGGGAATATAGCCAACATTTTATAATAACTATAAATGGACTATAACATTAAAAAATTATTTATCACTTTGTTGTACACCTGAAACCTTATATAAATACTGCATGTCAACTACACCTCAGGTAAAAAACTTAATACATTCAGAAGTTCCAAAATCCAGATAAATATTGTATCAGCAAAAAAATTAAAGGACTTGCCCCAGAGGTGGGCAAGTTACCCTCTGAATTGTAGTTCCTTCATCCATAAAATGGGGATTGTAAGAGTAATCTTTTACAGCAGTGTTGACGGGATTAAATGTGAAATGTGTATAAAGTACTCAGCATAGGAACTAGTACATTTTAAGCACTCACTATTTATTATTATTAGTATCACCATTACTAATAGCAGAAACTTGTTCAACTTTTTTGGAGATCAATTTGGCAATAAGTATTAAAAAGCCTGAAAAGTAGTGTATACCCTTTAACCTAGTAATTCTTCTAGAGATCCAGGAGTTTTCATTTAAAAGCATTAGATCAAAAATTATAAATATTGAATAGGGACTTGGTGATCTAAAATTATAGTAAAATCATGACAAGACTGTACAGCTATTTAAAACAATGGAGACTAAATATTAAGAGAAGTATTCAAAATATAGTGCTGAGTGAAGAAAGCTATAAACAATATGCCATACTTTTTTGAAAAAGTATATAAACACACAAACACCTGGAAGGTCATAAACTGAAATGTGAACAGTTTATCTTGGGTGGTAGAATTATTGGGACATCTTTTATCCTATATTCCCCACATTTTTTGCAATACCATCACCATCCCTTACCAACACTGAGAATCTGTTAAGACAATGTTCTAAGAATTTTACTGCCATCTCATTTAATTGTCACAAAAGACTCTAAAAAACGTGTATGCTCAATCATGTCCAACTCTTTGAGACCCCCATGGACTGTAGCCTACCAGGCTTCTTTGTCCATGGGATTTTCCAGGCAAGAATACTGGAGTGGGTTGCTATCTCCCCATCCAAGGGTTCTTCCCGACCCAGAGATGGAATCCGAGTCTCCTGCATTGGCAGCTGGATTCTTTATCACTGAGCCACCTGGGAATCCCAAATTTATTATTTTATAGTTTTATAGAGCCATTCCCTTGGTCTTCAAACCTAGGTCTTCCACATTGCAGGCACATTCTTTACTGTCTGAGCCACCACAATACTCTGGGTAGATAATATTTTACAGGTGAGATTACTGAGGCAAAGAAAGGCTTAGGATTCAAATCCAGCTTCTCTGATTCCAGAGCCTGAACCCTCAACCTCTTTCATAGCTATCTGTGTGCCATACACCCACACATATGTATGTATGTTTCTCCTTAAAAACTGGACAGCAGGAACTCCCTGGTGGCACAGTGGTTAAGAATCTGCCTGCCAATGCAGGGGACATGGGTTTGATCCCTCCTGGGAAGATACCACACACCACGAGGCAACTAAGCCCATGTGCCACAACTACTGAGCCCATGTTCTAGAGCCCGGGAGCTGCAACAACTGAGCCTATGTGCCCCAACTACTGAAGCCTTTCTCTGACAACAAGACAAGCCACCGTGATGAGAAGTCTGTTCACAGCAATGAAGAGTAGTGCCCCCACCCCACTCCCCTGCCAACTGCTACTCGCTGCAAATAGAAAAAGCCCACTCACAGCAAGGAAGACCCAGTGCAACCAAAAATTAATTAAAAAAAAAACTGGACAGCAAAGGATGATCCTGACTTCACGAGAAAACTACTCAGGAGAGCATCAACCCCTGAGATTGTGCCAAATTGCAGCAAAACAGTCTCATCTGAGGATGGGCTCTGCAGTTCCCCATCTAATGACCCATAGCACCCACTGTGGGTAGGGGCTATCCTGTCCATGACCTTTAGATCCCAGAGTCAGGGCAGCAATTACCACTTCTGCAGTGCAGAAAAGCCAAAGGTTGGGAGAGGGAGGTGAGGGGAAGCTCCATAGGCAACATATTCGATTATGTTCAATGAAGATTTCAGAACATCTAAGGAGCCAAAAAGCTAATGATAAAGCCAGAAACAAAGCAACCGAACCAGTCAGCAATTTTCCACATTGGGCTTAATCTTATCCAATGCTTCCAAGCATGTTACTGTCTGGTTATTTAAAAATGAAATCAGCCTTTTAGCTCAGGGAAGTAGACTGGGACTCCAGACAATTTTAGAGAAATCCATCAGTAGACCGCTAAACTGTTCTCCTCCTCCCCTCTCCCAATTTAGCCTCAGGTTCTGATGTGGTGCAGTAGGCAGAGGGTGCACAGGGAAAATAAAGTCTTTGTATTTTTCCTGGAAGCACAGAAAAAAGATTTAATAGTCACAGTTCTCTAGAGAACAACAAAAAACCTCCAAATGAAAATCATTCTGGTCCCCTAGCTATACTGCCACTCTCAAAGTCTGGTCCTGTTTTATTACAGGCCATGAGTCATAATGGTGTGGTTAAAGCTAAAGACAGCAGCTTGGCTAGCCTTTTGACTAAGGTATTGTCTGGTTACAGATGGCATCAGGGCTTGCACTATCATTTGCATCACAACCAATGGCACGATGATCAAGCATCCAGAAGGAAGCTGTCCACTACAGATGAATGCTTTTACCAGCAGGGTCTACAAAGGACAGGGGAAGTTACACTTCGGGAAGAGAAAAGGAAAACAAAAGCACTTAGGAAAAAATGTTCAAGGCAATCTTCACTAATTTAACTGACTCATTAGGTTTGGTGTGAATTTTCCCCTTAATAGAGGACTGACTGTGGGTACTGCTCTGACTTGATCAACAGGGTAACAACAAAACACAGAAAAACCCTTATCAGAACCAGAAGATTCTAGATTTAGATGGAAGTGGTACTGAAAGGATTTGGTGACCAAGTTATCTCTAAGATGGCCCCAAGGTTCAGGAGCATGGTGGAAGTGGGGGGAGGGAGCAAATGTAATCAGCAAAGCAATGACAAAAAATTCATTGCAATTAACTATGCATTTCCAGCCTTCCACTCCATTATCTTTCTTCTATTATCTTAATATTCAGGGATAAAAATGTTTCTTAAATCCCCCACACATTAGAAAAGGGCAAGTTCAGGATAGACTTTGGTTCTGAAAAATATGCTTTTGCACTGTTTTACAAACAGCTACGCTTGGGAAGATCAAGGATTCCAGAATTAAGGTTCCCTATTATTTTCTGGATAGCTCAAACCAAGATGCTGGCAATCGGGATGCAGTTAACGCATCATTTTATTCAAGCGACTAGACTTAACTTCGAGTTTAAAGATGTGAAAATTCAACACTCGCCAATCTAAGGAAGTCCTCAGTATTAATTTTGGCGCCCTCAGCACATAATGTCACGTTCCCTCAACAGTAAATCCGATCAACACGGTTTCAAATTGAAAAGCTGCTTCTCAGACACTAGGTGAAACACCACGAGGGTTCAGTACGCAGTAGGATCTCCCAAGCGAGCCGGTCTAAGAGCAGAAGAGAACCCAGTCTGGATGGCTCAACAGCTAAGCGGCAAAGCCACGTGTCCCCACCGCGGAGCCTAGGCGTTCTTCCCCTCTAGCCGCTCTAGGAAGCCACCATCCCCGCGTTGGGTCCTCCGGCCCTTGGCTTCAAACCCAGTAGCTTCGCCTCCTGCTCCATCTTGACTCCACCCCACCTCACAGTGAGAATGAACGTGACCCTCCCGCGAGAGGTAAAATAACGGAAACAGCCCGTGAGGCACGCTCGTCACAGAGCTGCCCCTTCCCCCCAAACCCGGCCCTTTGGAACTCATGCTGTGACCTCATCCCCCTACCCTCGGTTGCCCTGGCCTCTCCGGCAGGTGAGGCCGGTCGGCGTCCCAACTTCATCCTCACCAGGTCTCCTGGTTGCTGAATTTCTTAGTCACCACCTTGCCCAGTTCCAGGCCCAGGCGGTCGGCAATCTTCTGGGATAGGTCCTGGTGGGAGCTGCCGCTGAAGATTTTGATATTCGGCATCTTGGCCAACTACCCTAGGCTCTCTTTGCTTAACGATCACTGGTGCTGCCGCCGAGACCCGAACCGAGTCGGCCCAGAGACTCAGTACTAAGCACTCGCGTTTCTACTCCGCCATCTTACATTCCCGCCCGGTGCGCGGCTCTAAATCGCCCAGCGCCGGGTAGGCGGAGTCAGAGGGGAAGTTAACACCCAGCCCTCTCCGATTGGCTGAGCGGTAGTGGGGGGCGGGTCCTCGTTGTAGTTCCGCCTACCCCCGACTGTCTCGAGGATTGACTGGAGGCCCTGAAGGGGGCGAGGCTAACGAATCGCCCCGCCCCCTGTAGCGAGGCAGTTGGGGAGGGCAGAACGCCTAGAAGCCCGGGTTCGGATGAGGGTGGAGGGATGCTGGTGACGCGTAGGGCCAGATCTTTCCTGCAAGCGGAAAATCAGCCACGCTTTTTTTTTTTTTTTTACTTCAGCACCTGAAAGTAAGCCTGGCTCTGGTTTACAGTTCCTTTTTCTTTTCTTTTTTACAGTTTCTTTTAAAAATATTTCTCAGGATGGCAGCCACAGTTCTGGACATGATTTTTATCTTTTTGTAAGGATGGAGCTGAACTTAAAGCATGATTGCCTCACAGACAGATGCCCATAGCACAGGCTCATCCAAAGGGTAAACCGGTAATTTCACTATCCCCTTTGCCTGATAGACAAGTCCCAAGGGGAAAGTGACTGAGGGCAAGCTACCTGAGTCATCCAGAGACACTGCAAGAGAAGTCACATTTTGTTTTTAGCACTGGGACGAAGTACGTTCAAACCGGTGCTGGAGTATGGATTTTCCACAATATCTGGGTGATAAAGGGTCTGATTTATCTGACCCTTGGAAAGGAAAGAAAGTACAGTATACTTATAGGACTTCAGATAAAGAGCCCCGAAGGAGTCAGAAAACCTAGTTTTTGGTCCTATCTGCCTGATGTTATCCTCAGCATCATATTCTACCTGTTGCTAATGTGTTGTTTTACACCACTATTTTATTACTTTTATGATGATACCAGCTAATTAGACCAAAGAGAGCCTTTATTCTCACACCACATTTTCATTAAGCATATCCCAACCATGGGTTAGAAGTAAGACAAAAATCATGTAATTTTAGAATCATACAATTTTAGTTAGAAGTGCCATAATGCTCATAACTACAAGCTGTAAAAATAGAAGGGACTTCAGAAATCATCTAGTCTACTAGCTTCATTTTACATACGGTTGAAACGTAGACCAGAGATGGAAAGGAATTTGTCCAAGTGGCAAAGGCAAAAAATATTTCAAGCAGCACCCTAGCTTTCTCTTCCTGCCATTTTCAGCAGTGCCCACAGAGGACCTCTCCTTCTGACCTTTTGTTATAATTTTATGAGTTCAGAAATTCAATATAAGCCCAGGAGTACAGGAATACTTGAAGAAGGAAGTAGACTACAGGCAGAATATTAGCAGTGTTCCATCACAATTCATTCATCAAATATTTACTGAGTGCTTCATTGCATACAAGGCAGTATACTAGGCATTGAGGGGACTATAAAATGTTTGCCTCCAGGGAATTTGTTCATTCAATATTTATTGAAATTTTTCTTGAATAATTCTAATGTACCAGGCCTGTTCTGGGCACCAAGAATGCAGTAGTAAACAATCAGAAACCCCTGCTCTCATAGAGTTTACATTCTTAAACAATAAACATGTAAGTGAAGAAATTGTGTAATATATCAAGTGGTGATAAACCATATGGAGAAAAATCAGGGGAAATGTGCCATGGTGGTTGTGGAGGAAAGGGAGAGTCTAATTTTAAGTAGGGGAGTCAGAGAAGGCCTATCTGGGAAGGTGACATTTGAGCAAAGACCTCACGGAGATAAAGGAACGAGCCCTGTTGATATCTGGGACAAGCAGAAGGCACAGCAAAAACTCTAGGGAAGGAGTGCACCTAACTTGTTCACAGACTAGTAAGGAGATTGGTGTGTCTGGTACAGAGTGAATATTGGGACCACGGAGGTGGAGCACACCTGTAAGAGAAAATAAGATCAGTGAGATAAGAGTGATGGGTGGGAAGATGTCAACCATGGGACTGTAGGACTGTGAAGATCATTTAAAGGATTTTTGCTATTACTGAGTAAGGGTTTTTACCAAAGAATTACATGAGCTGACTTCTCTCTTAAAAGGAATAGAGTGTAAGCAACAAGCCTTTGACTGTGTGGATCACAATAAACTGTGGAAAATTCTTCAAGAAATGGGAATACCAGACCACCTGACCTGCCTTTTGAGAAACCTATATGCAGGTCAGGAAGCAACAGTTAGAATTGGACATGAAACAACAGACTGGTTCCAAATCAGAAAAGGAGTACATCAAAGCTGTATATTGTCACCCTGCTTATTTAACTTATATGCAGAGTACATCATGACAAACACTGAGCTGGAGGAAGCACAAGCTGGAATCAAGATTGCAGGGAGAAATATCAATAACCTCAGATATGCAGATGGCACTACCCTTATGGCAGAAAGTGAAGAGGAACCAAAAAGCCTGTTGATAAAAGTGAAAGAGGAGAGCAAAAAAGTTGGCTTAAAGCTCAACATTCATCATGGCATCTGGTCCCATCACTTCATGGAAAATAGATGGGGAAACAGTGGAAACAGTGTCAGACTTTATTTTTTTGGACTCCAAAATCACTGCAGATGGTGATTGCAGCCATGAAATTAAAAGACACTTACTCCTTGGAAGGAAAGTTATGACCAACCTAGATAGCATATTGGAGAAGGCAATGGCACCCCACTCCAGTACTCTTGCCTGGAAAATCCCATGGATGGAGGAGCCTGGAAGGCTGTAGTCCATGGGGTCGCTGAGGGTCGGACATGACTGAGAGACTTAACTTTTACTTTTCACTTTCATGCATTGGAGAAGGAAATGGCAACCCACTCCAGTGTTATTGCCTGGAGAATCCCAGGGATGGGGGAGCCTGGTGGGCTGCCATCTGTGGGGTCGAACAGAGTCAGACACGACTGAAGTGACTTAGCAGCAGCAGCAGCAGCAGATAGCATATTCAAAAGCAGAGACATTACTTTGCCAACAAAGGTCCATCTAGTCAAAGCTATGGTTTTTCCAGTGGTCATATATGGATGTGAGAGTTGGACTGTGAAGAAAGCTGAGAGCCGAAGAATTGATGCCTTTGAACTGTGGTGTTGGAGAAGACTCTTGAGAGTCCCTTGGACTGCAAGGAGATCCAACCAGTCCATTCTAAAGGAGATTAGTCCTGGGTGTTCTTTGGAAGGACCGATGCTAAAGCTGAAACTCCAATATTTTGGCCACCTCATGCGAAGAGTTGACTCATTGGAAAAGACTCTGATGCTGGGAGGGATTGGAGGCAGGAGCAGAAGGGGATGACAGAGGATGAGATGGCTGGATGGCATCACCAACTCGATGGACATGAATTTGGGTGAACTCTGGGAGTTGGTGATGGACAGGGAGGCCTGGCGTGCTGCAATTCATGGGATTGCAAAGAGTCGGACACAACTGAGTGACTGAACTGAACAAGATAAGAAGCAGAGAGACCAATTAGGAGATGACTTCCTAGTAAAGAAGATGAGACATTTATACAAATGTTTAAGACACAGTTCAATTTAATACACAACCTTACAGAACTCTGTGTTTGGGTAAAGAGCAAGCTGCTGTAACATAGACCCTAAAACACAGTGGCTCAAAGAACACAGACTATTTCTCTCTTGTATAACATGTTCCCAGGCCAATGGGACCATTCTGCTCCATGCTATGTCATGAGCACATCCACCTTCCAGTCCGTGGGAAGGAGGAAAGAGAAGAGGTCCAGAGAAGGGATTTCTTTTTAATCAAGTCACGTGGAATTTCCCAGATGGTGCTAGTGGTAAAGAACTCGAGTGCCAATGCAGTAGACATAAGAGACACAAGTTTGATCCCTGGGTTGGGAAGATCCCCTGGAGGAGGGCATGGCAACTCCATATTCTTTCCTGGAGAATCCCATGGACAGAGGAGTCTGGTGGGTTACAGTCTCTGGGGTTGCAAAGAGTCAGACTTGACTGAAGGGCTATGGAAATTGCTCATTTCATTTTCCATCACATCCCTTTGGAATGAGCTTAGTCACACGGCAAGAGCTTAGTTGCAAGTCACACCTACCTGCAAGAAAGACTAGGAAATGTCTTGTACTCAGGATGCAGAGGAAAAAGGGATTTTGGAGGTACAACTAGACATGCAACCCAAACAAAGTGATAATGCAGACTCTGGTAAAAAATGTCTCCTCTACCTGGGATATCCTGAGTTTTTCTGGCAGTGAAGGCACATGAGCTAGGCCTTGAAGGATGGGCAGGGTTTTGGCAGTGATGAAATAAAATTCATATTTTGTGTCAAGACAAAATTCTTCTCTGCCCATCTGGGCCTCCTCCTTCCCTTTTAGTGTGTATTATTATTATTAACCAGACCTCTCTAGAAGATAAACTTCCTTCTCATTCTTGTGATGGGTCATGATGACCTACTACTCACTTTGTATGCACAGATCAGGATTATGTAAGCTGTCAATCAAACTGTGATTTGATGTATCTCTATGTCTCAGGGAGGCCTGGCGTGCTGCAGTCCATGGGATCACAAAGAGTCAGCTATGACTGGACAACTGAAGGTGAAGTTGCTCAGTGGTGTCCAACTCTTTGCAACCCCATGAACTGTAGCCTGCCAGCCTCCTCCATCCATGGGATTTTCCAGGCAAGAATCTTGGAGTGGTTTGCCATTTCCTTCTCCAGGGGATCTTCCTGACCCAGGGATTGAACCTGGGTCTTCCACATTGCAGGCAGACTCTTTACCATCTGAGCCACCAGGGAATCCCTGACTGGGCAACTGAACAACAACAGATGTCTCAAAAACTTATATAACTGTGCTTTGACCTCTGATGGGCAGAACAGTCCTTAGTGCTGTCTGAAAGACTGTTTCCCAGATTACAATCCTCAGGTTGACTTGAATAAAATTTTTCATTCTTTCTTAGGTCGACTGTTGATTAATTTTTTTGCTGACAGCAGACAATGATTGGGAGGAGGTGGTTCTCCCCTGACAAGAAGAAAAGGTGAGGAAGTAGATGTGTTGAAGAAAGGTAAGGAGTCTGCCTTGACTAGCGTATCAGGTACCATATTGATTTTATTCTGCAGGTGATGGGAAGCCATTTACTATTCTGGAATAAGGGAATGACATGATCATAATTGTGCTTTTGGCAAGTTTAACTGTGTGGGTTAATAATAGGGAAGAGAAGATTGGAGGCAGGCAAACCAGCTTGGGAGGATAAGTTAGTAATGTCCTTAATTGGGCCAGTAGCTGTAGGTTTAAGAAGAGGGATGAGAGATGTAAATCTCAACCTTTTGGATGTCATGGACCCCTTGGAGAAATTTATGAACACAAGGGATCTTCTCTCCATATAAATGATCAAAGAACCCTGGGCTTATTGGATTAAAACTAATAATGATCCCATTAGGGCAAAAACTAAGTCACCTAATCAGAGAATTCCAGAATATAAATGTGTGTGGGGAAAATGCTGTTATCTTTATTCAATTTTTCTCTCTCTAGAAAGGTAAACAACCTTAGGGCATGGGGGATGGGAGTCTTAGTCCTTATTTTAGGTAAGGTAATCCTGAGGAGAAAGTTTAAAGGAGACTTGAATTAAAGTCATCCAGGAAAAAATGTCCACAGACCTTTAGGGATGGATGAACATGGCCAAATTTGTTGTTCAGTTGCTCAGTCATGTCTGACTCTTTGTGACCCCATGGACACAGCATGCCAGGCTTCCCTGTCCTTCACCCTCTCCCTGAATTTTCTCAAACTCATGTCCATTGAGTTGGTGATGCCATCCAACCATCTCATCCTCTGCCACCCTCTTCTCCTCCTGCTTTCAATCTTTCCCAGCATGAGTTTTCTCCAATGAGTTGACTCTTCACATCAGGTGGCCAAAGTATTGGAGCTTCAGCATCAGTCCTTCCATTGAATATTCAGAGTTGATTTCCTTTAGGACTGACTGGTTTGAACTCCTTGCTGTCCAAGGGACTCTCAAGAGTCTTCTCCAGCACCCAGTTCTAAAGCATCAATCAAAGGTGCTCAGCCTTCTTTATGGTCCAGCTCTCATATCTGTGCATGACTACTGGAAATTAGGTCATCAGAATAGGAACAATGTATGTGAGGCTGGCATAAGGATCCTAAAATACGAAATTTAGAGAAGAGTGTGCTGAGTTATATGTAAATGGTGATGAGTTCTGTAAGTTTGATATTATTCCAAAGAAATATGCTGAGATCCTTCTATATGTCAGGGCTTCTATATGGAGGGCGGAAATGCAAACAGTACACAATCTTTTCTTCCTAGCATGCAAGACAGATACAGAAATAAGGTTAAATATTGGGGGCAGGGGTGTGAGAAATGCAGTCAAGTTGAGAAGATGTAGGAAGAGTCTTGAACGAAATGGGTCTCTTAAGATTAGTGAGGTTTGTTGCATGGGAAAAAAGGATGGTCACATCCCAGGTCTGAGGTGAGTCCCTGGGATGGGCCACGAACTGTGAGTTCTTGGCTTCATGCAGGAAAGAATTCAAGAGCAAGCCATAGTAAAATGAAAGTTGTTTTACTTAACAATATACATGCCACAGACAGAATGAGGTCTGTCTCAGAAAGTGAGAGGCCTTGGGAGAAACACATTCCACAGAATGTGGGCCATCTCAGAAAGTGAGAGACCCTGAAATATGGGATGGTTAGTTTTTTTTCAACCTTTTATTTTATACTGGAGTATAGCCAATTAACAGTGCTGTGATAGTTTCAAGTGGACAGCAAAGGGACTCAGCCATACATATACATGTATCCTGCTGCTGCTGCTAAGTCGCTTCAGTCGTGTCCGACTCTGTGTGGCCCCATAGACAGCAGCCCACCAGGCTCCCCTGTCCCTGGGATTCTCCAGGCAAGAACACTGGATTGGGTTGCCATTTCCTTCTCCAATGCATGAAAGTGAAAAGTGAAAGTGAAGTCGCTCAGTCGTGTCAGACTCTAAGCGACCCCATGGACTGCAGCCCACCAGGCTCCTCTGTCCATGGGATTTTCTAGGCAAGAGTACTGGAGTAGGGTGCCATTGCCTTCTCTGATACATGTATCCATTCTCCCCCAAACACCCCTCCCATCCAGGCTGCCACATAACATTGAAGAGAGTTCCCTGTGCTATACAGTAGGACCTTGTTGGTTATCCATTTTAAATATAGCAGTGTGTACATGTCCATCCCAAACTCCCTAACCAACCCTTTCCCTCACCCTTGGGGTGCTTAGTTTTTATGGGCTGAGTAATTTCATAGCTAATGAGTGGGAGGATTAGGATTAGTCCAACTATTTGGGGAAAGGGGCAGAGATTTCCAGGGAATTGTGTTACCATCCACTTTTTAGTCTTTTATGGCTAGCCTCAGAACTGTCATGGCGCTGGTGGGTGTGTCTCTCTCTTTTTTTTTTTGGCACACCACATGGTATGCGGGATTTTACTCCCCCATCTAGGGATCTAACCCATGCCCCCTGTAGTGGAATTGCGTGTGTGAGTGTGCTAAGTCGCTTCATTTGTGTTCGACTCTTTGTAACCCTATGGACTGTAGCCCTCCAGGCTCCTCTGTCCATGGGATTTTCCAGGCAAGAATCCTGGAGTGGATTGCCATGCCCTCCTCCAGGGGATCTTCCCAACCCATGCAGAGTCCTAAACACTGAACTGCCAGGGAATTCCCAGGGGTGTCCTTTAGGAAAGTTGATGCATTACAATGGGCATTTAATGAGGTTCAAGCTCTTCTAGTGGAAGTTGACTCTTCTACCATCTTGGGCTTACTTACTTCTAACCAGTTTATATTGTGTTCTCAACATCTAAGTCATTCTTTTAAAGGTTGTGCCCTGCCCCTTTCCTGTCTCAGGTTTATCAAAGGCCTTGGGGCAGGTAAATGCACAGATGGGGAGATGAAGTAAGGGAAGGTATGTTGGGAGCTCAGGCAAGACAGCAACTCAGAAACTTATGATGGTCAGTTTTATGTATCAACTTTTCTAGGCAGTGGTCTTAGTTATTGTATCAAACACTAATCTGGGGGTTGCTGTGACTGTATTTGGTAGATGTGATTTATATTTCTAATGATTGTCTTTAAGTAAAGGAGATTTTCCTAGACAATTTGGGTGGGTCTGATTCAATCAGTTGAAATGTCTTAAGAGGACAATTTCAGTTTCCCTGAGGATAAAGGTATTCCACTAGTAGAATTCTAATCTCTCCTTCCTGGTGACTGGCCCACAAATTTCAGACTTGTCCAGCCAGCCCCTGCAATGGTATAAGCCAATTCCTTATAATAAATCCCTTAATATACACCTCCTACTGGGTCTGTTTCTCTGGTTGACACTGAGTTATACACAACCAGGTTGTGGAGGGTTTTGAATGCCAGTTTCAGGCTGCTAAGGGTAAAGGACTAGAGTCCTGGTCCCCAAATAGGAGAGAAGGGGAGGGGAGAATTCAAACTATTTTGTTCTAGAAAGGGCTGAGAAATGTCCTCTTGCCTGTTTCATATTTCCAACTAACTCCAAAGCTCAGGGCTAGTGGGAGAATTTTGTAAGCACCTTCCTCATTGAGAGAGTCCCCTCCCTCCTCTATAGGGCACGTCTGGTTTTGCTTCCTTCTGAGATTCCAGGCATTATGTTGTTATTGCCAGGCTTCTCTGTCCTCCACTGTCTCCCAGAGTTTGCTCAGATTCATGTCCTTTGAGTCAGTGATGCTATCTAACAATCTCATCCTCTGCCACCCCTTTCTCCAGACATTATAAAAGTGAAAGTGTTAGTCGCTCAGTCGTGTCCAACTCTTTGTGACCCTAAGGACTATAGTCTGCCAGGCCCCTCTGTCCATGGAGTTTTCCAGGCAAGAATACTGGAGTGGGTAGCCATGCCCTTCTCCAGGGGATCTTCCAGACCCAGGGATCAAACCCCTGTCTCACTGCCTTGGAGGCAGATTCTTTACTGTCTGAGCCACCAGGGAAGCAGGCATTACCCATCCTAAGTCACTTCAGTTGTGTCTGACTCTTGTGATACCATAGACTGTAACCCATCAGGCTCCTCTGTCCATGGGATCCTCCAGGCAAGAATACTGGAGTGAGTTGCCATTTCCTTCTTCAGGGGATCTTTGCGACCCTAGGGATCAAACCCTTGTCTCTTATGTCTCCTGCACTGGCAGGCAGGTTCTTTACCACTAGCGCCACCTGGGAAGACTGTAGCATTATTCAGTTCAGTTCAGTCGCTTAGTAGTGTCTGACTCTTTGCGACCCCATGAATCGCAGCACACCAGGCCTCCCTGTCCATCACCAACTCCCGGAGTTCACCCAGACTCAGGTCCATCGAGTCAGTGATGCCATCCAGCCATCTCATCCTCTGTCGTCCCCTTCTCCTCCTGCCCCCAATCCCTCCCAGCATCAGAGTCTTTTCCAATGAGTCAACTCTTCGCATGAGGTGGCCAAAGTACTGGAGTTTCAGCTTTAGCATCATTCCTTCCAAAGAAATCCCAGGGCTGATCTCCTTCAGAATGGACTGGTTGGATCTCCTTGCAGTCCAAGGGACTCTCAAGAGTCTTCTCCAACACCACACTTCAAAAGCATCAATTCTTTCGGCGCTCAGCCGTCTTCACAGTCCAACTCTCACATCCATACATGACCACAGGAAAAACCATAGCCTTATAGGAGGGTCTAAATTTATCCATTTATTCAGTCATTTCTTCTGCAGGGATTTCTTGGGCAGCAACTATGGGCAAGATAACAGTGGTCAGACTTTGGATTACAGAAATGAATAAAACATGACCTTTTCCTTGAGAAGCTTTACAGATTTGTAAATGACTACTTTAACAGCAGGCAGAGAGAAAGTTATGGTTCTCTCCTCCCATCCCCTGCAGGAATATAAGGAAGGAGTTACAGTAGAGTCTCTTCTGGTCCTGCCACTTCAATCCCAGTGTGCAGGGCTCCTTCTAAGCAGCGGCTTTGACCAGCTGGACTTCCTTGTCATCTTCAAGCAAACTTTCCTGCTCCTTCTGGGTATTAGCATTTCTTTCAAGCTATATTCTCTTTTTTATCTCCTGCCTATGTTCTGATTCTTCCCTCTCGAGGCCAGTGTGGCCTCTCATTGTTCATATCCTCACCTTCATATTTTCAGCCAGCTCCTAACTCAGTGCCAGGGTGATGGCAGGTGGGTGTCTCTCTTTTGTCAGCACACCAGAGGGCTTTCAAAGGCCACCACAAAGCACATTACATCTGTAGAGACAGCCCGATGTGCTGAGCCCACACTGAGCGCACCAACTCTCAAGAGTTAGCCCTTCTGTGGGCTCTGAACTCCCAATTTATGTTCTCTGTGTCTTCAGTGAGCACACAAACTCTTTGAGGCCAGAGACCATGCATCTCTCACAGCCCTTAGCACAGACCCTTAGAGTGGATGCATTTTAAAGATTTAAGAATTTGAACTGAAAATCTGAACTGATGCCAGATATATTACGAGGTGAGTAATAACAGCTTTTCAACAGGATTCACTTTAGTAGTCCTTTGAAAGAGCAAAAGGCATAAATGTAAGTCATGGTTTTATTAACAAAAGTCTATCTTCTTTTTTTTTTTTTCATGTGCCTTGTGGGATTTTTAGTTCCCTGTCCAGGGATTGAACTGGGGCCCTCAGCATTGAGAGTTCAGAGGGCTAACCACTGGACTGCCAAGGAATTCTCAACAGTTTATCTTTAGGTTTACTTTTTCTTTTCCTCTAATTTTTGGCTGAACCCTGTAGCATGTGGGATCTTAGTTCCCTGACCAGGGACCGAACCTGTACCCCCTGCATTGTCATTCAGTCGCTAAGTCATGTCTGACTCTGCAGGCCATGGACTGCAGCATGCCAAGCTTCCCTGTCCTTCACCATCTCCCAAAGTTTGCTCAAACTCATCCATTGAGTCAGTGATGCCATCCAACCATCTCATCCTCTGTCATCCCCTTCTCCTTTTGCCTTCAATCTTTCCCAGAATCAGGATCTTTTCTAATGAGTGGGCACTTCACATCAGGTGGCCAAAGTATTGGAGCTTCAGCATCAGTCCTTCCAATGAATATTCAGGGTTGACTTCCTTTAGGATGAACTGGTTTGATCTCCTTGCTGTCCAAGGGGTTCTCAAGAATCTTCTCCAGGACCACAGTTCAAAAGCATCAGTTTTTCGGCTCTCAGCCTTCTTCATCATCCAACTCACACCCGTACATGACTACTGGAAAAAGGTGGAATCTTACCCACTGGATCACCGGGAAAGTCCAACAGAAGTCTATTTTAAATCCAGTTCTGGGACTTCCCTGGCACTCCAATGGTTAGGACTTTGTGCTTTCATTGCTAAGTTTATTCCAGTCTATTCCTGGTCGGGGAAGTAAGACCCCACAAGCCATGCAGCAAGGCCAAACAAACAAAAACAAACAGACAAACAAAACGCAGTCCTGTTCCAGAAGATTTATCTCATAAAGCCAAGTCTGCTGCTTTACCTTAGGATTTGCCTGAACCCTTTAGATGGATTTCACTCTCTAGGGTTCTTGTGAGTTGGTTTCATGTGAATGTAGGCTTTATTGTACAAGGTCAGTATTCCAGGGAGTGAGAATCATCTAGGGATTTAAGAAACAGGAGATTTTATCCCCCTTGACAGAAGGGGATTAGATGAAAGCAGCAGGGCCAAGCTGGCTCTGTGGTCTGTTCTGGTGCTTACATTTTATGAGTTGGGGAGTTCTCCCAGTTTAATTACTGACCTGGGGAATGTTTGGGTGATGCTAGAAGTACTTGTCTTTGTCTAAAAAAGTGCTTATATGAAAAAATGTAGGGAAAATGTGCTCTTTTAAAGCCAATAGGCCCTCTAGTTCAACCCACTCCTTTTATTAATGTATAGCAAGACACTGATACTCAGAGGAGGGAAGTGAATTCCCAAGATCACACAGCTAGTTCTTGAAAGAGCTGCAAGTAGAACCCAAATCTCCTGGCTCCTAGTGCTGCTCTGTTACAGAGCCAAGCTAGCATGGGCTCAGGGCTGCAGAAATGGCAAGTCAGATCAAAGCCTCTTCCATTGTTCAGCAGGGGGAACATCTGCCTGTTTTTGACTCAGTTCTTTGAATTTTTCCAGGTCCCTGGAGGCATTGTACATTCCTGCTGTGCCAGGCAAGGAAAGGGGCAGGAATGCTTGTCCTTGTCTCGGTTTCCTACCAATTCTCCTGTCCTTGGGGGCCAAGAATCACGCCATTGCCATATGGCATTTCCCCCCCTTTTCCTCTAAATTGTACTAGGAAGCAGGAATTTATAGGAAATGTACCATTTCCTATAAATTGTACTAGGAAACAAGAATCTGCAAACGGCTTGCCCATACTGCAGATTTACCTTCAAATTTATATGAGGGAAATTCCCTGGTTGTCCAGTGGTTAGAACTCTATTTCCATTGATGGGGGCATGAGTTCAGTCCCTGGATGGGGAACTCGGATCTCACAAGCTGTGTGGCTTGCCCCCCCACCCCAATATTTTTTATATGAGGTAGGGAGAGATGGGTGGGTTTCTGAGTTTACAAGTAGACAGGCTGAGGGATTGAATGATTAGGATTCTAGAGAAGGCAAAGAGAACTCTGTTTACCTCAGTGGCTTAGACCATCCCCACTGGCATAATGCCATAACCGAGAGAAGGGATTTCCAATGGCCATGTTACCTAGGTCACAGGCATGCATACAAATTCAAATATCACATTCATTGCATCCTGCATTGGTTATCACTAAAGCTAGCTTTGTAGGAAGCCATGAGGCATGGTATAAATTGATTTGTATGGTATAAATTGTGTTAATCAGATGGCTCTGAAACAAAACATAGGCCTGTAATACTAGTTTTTATGTGGGGAGAGGAAGAGGAGGAAGAGGTCATTTTGTAGGGGGGGGAATGCCTAGAGGGTTATTACCATGTAGGGCATTGACCAGAGAAGGCAATGGCACCCCACTCCAGTACTTTTGCCTGGAAAATCCCATGGATGGAGGAGCCTGGTAGGCTGCAGTCCATGGGGTTGCTAGGAGTCGGACACGACTGAGCGACTTCACTTTCACTTTTCACTTTCACGCATTGGAGAAGGAAATGGCAACCCACTCCAGTGTTCTTGCCTGGAGAATCCCAGGGACGGGGGAGCCTGGTGGGCTGCCATCTATGGGGTCACACAGAGTCGGACACGACTGAAGCGACTTAGCAGCAGCAGGGCATTGACAAGCTAGAAGAATGCTTGAGGGCCCAGAGTGTCCTGGCAAGGGAGAACCAGGGGTGGGGAAAGAACCAGGGGGTGGGAACCAAAGCCAGCTTTGCCTTCTAAGCCGTCTTGCTATGATCTGGGAGCTGAACTGCCTCCCCACCCCCTGCCCCCATGGGTCTTCAAAAATCATTTCTCCTGCTGCCCTTGGCCCACTGCCATAGGTTGGCAAACTTCTAAGGTGGGAATGGGATGCACAGGAGCTAAACACAGGCCCTGCAGCAAGAACTCGAAGCTGTCCCTGAGAAGCTGGCTAAGAATTTGAAATGGAAAGTTGTTTCCTGTGAACTAAGCCTGAATGTTGGGGAAAAAAAAAATGAGAAGCTCAAGTTTCTCTGGCTGAAAAGAGCTTTGGGTGTGCCTGACAGGGAGCCTTGGGTCCTGGATGGGAGTGTGTACTGAGAGAGCAGGTGGGCTTCCCAATTTCAAAAGAAAGGCCCGAGAGGGCAGAGACCTCACACATGCCTTTTTGAGGGGAAGGTGGTTTTTGTCAGAAAATAATGGATATTTGAAGGAGATAGACACCCAATTTCCTAGTGCCAGGCTCTTGGTACAAGCTTAATTAGTTTCTGTGGACTGGCTGCAAACGGAGCAGTTCGATTTGCACTTGTTAAGCTCTACAGCTAGGACTTTTTACAGCTGTTTTTTTCAGTACCACCTCATTAATCCTCACAGCTGCAGAGGGAGGCTGAAGACTCAGTCATCTTCGTTTTAGAGAAGAGATCCAAAGAGAAGAAATGATTTGTACCCCCATCAGATGGCAAGTCAGCGGCCAGGCTGAAAATAGAACCAAGCCCTGATTATAGGGGAAACCACTCACCTTACGCACATGGCCACCCTGCTTTGCCTGCTCATTGCAGAGGAAGAAATTTTGGGTGGCATAGAATCTGACTTCCCTGTCTGTACCCAGGGCTGTGGTTGGTGGTTTATTTGCAAAGTCATGTCTGACTCTTAGCGATCCCATGAACTGTAGCCTGCCAGGCTCCTATGTCCATGGGATTTCCCCAGGCAAGAATACTGGAGTGGGTTGCCATTTCCTCCCCCAGGGATCTTCCAGACCCAGGGATCAAACCCATGTCTCCTGTATATTGCAGGCAGATGCTTTACCACTAAATCATGGGACTGACCCTGTGCTAAAGTGTGTCAGAGGCAACACTGGGGCTGAGAAGGAGACTTTGATAATGTGCTCAATCTCCTCCTGGCGCCCCTTCCTGGCACTCTGTCATGCCAGGTCTCTCATACCCAAAGAGGTGCCTGACCGCCAGGGCCCAGATGCACAGAAATAGGTGAGCCTTAGCTGTCCTCCCCTTGGGGCCTGCATCACTATATAGTTCATCTGATGGACTCAGAGCGTGTCCAGCATTTTCACCAATGCACATCTAGGGGTAGAGAAGGGTGAACCTGGAGGCTGGTGCAGTAGACATGGTAATGAAGCCAGAAGTATCAACCATGCGTCTCGAGTGTCTTTTGAAATGATATGTTTTCTTTACAGGAAGTTCAACTTCTTCATTCCTCTCCAAAGTTTTACATAAAAACATTGAAGATAGGGACTTCCCTGGTGGCCCAGTGGCTGAGACTCTGCACTCCCAATGCAGGGAGTGGTTCAATCCCTGGTCAGGGAACTAGATCCTGCATGCTGCAACTACGACCCTCTCCAGCCAAATAAAAAAATAATAAGTAAAATAAATATTTTTGAAAAGTTAAATATATCATTCATGTGGTATTTGCCTGCAAAATCTTTGAGAAAAATGCCAGTGCATAATGAGTATGGGTCATACCCATAGGAAACTTAGATTCCCATTTGAGGAACATGGGGGAGGGGTGTTCCCCTCATTTTGATGATGGTGACTTTTTGGACACAGCTGCTCTATATGACTCCACTGCTTCTGAGAGTCACATGGCACTGGGGCCACCGGGTGAAGAGTCAGCTGGGCTTGCAGTATCCTGCACCTTCCACCCCAACCTTACCAATGACCCACACGCTGCCTGTACCTTGAGCAACAGTTATAGGTCATCCTCTGACGAGTGTGGCTGCGCCTGTGCCTCTGTTTTCAGGGGGATGGGCTGTAATTTGGAGCTAGGCTGAGTACTGCAATGGCACCCCACTCCAGTACTGTTGCCTGGAAAATCCCATGGGCGGAGGAGCCTGGTAGGCTGCAGTCCATGGGGTCGAGAAGAGTCTGACACAACTAAGTGACTTCACTTTCACTTTTCCCTTTCATGCATTGGAGAAGGAAATGGCAACCCACTCCAGTGTTCTTGCCTGGAGAATCCCAGAGACAGTGGAGCCTGGTGGGCTGCCATCTCTGGGGTCACACAGAGTCGGACACGACTGAAGTGACTTAGCAGTAGCAGGCTAAGTACTGCAGGGTAGCAGGTGAAAGCTTGGTCTGAGTTTAGAAACCAGCTAGCTTACTGCTTACCAGCTGTGTAACCAAGGTAGTGACTTAACCTCTCTAGGCTTCAGTTTCCTCCAAGAAAAGTGGATATGCTTGTGGTATTTCTCTCTAAGGATCTTTGAAAGTTTAAATAAGAACATGCATGTGTGCATGCGTGATAAGTCACTCAGTTGTGTCCGACTCTTTGTGACCCCATGGTCTGTAGCCCACCACCAGGCTCCTCTGTCCATGGGATTCTCCAGGCAAGAATACTGGAGTGGGTTGCCATGCCCTCCTCCAGGGGATCTTCCTGACCCAGGGATCGAACCCATGTCTCTTGTGTCTGCTGCATTGGCAGGTAAATTCTTTACCACTAGCGCTACCTGGGAAACCCGATAAGATCATGCATGTAAAGTACTTAACACAGCGCCCAGCATAGGGTAGATACTCATACACGTTTGTGTGTGTGTGTGTGTGTGCACGCGCACACATTTAAAGGCAGGGATCAAATTTTTCTGTGTTGTGGAAGGCTCCCAACTTATTCATATTCCTTTCAGCCAAAGCAGTGAACATTAGAATGAGGCGTCAATATGCAGAGGGAAGGACAGTCATCGCAGATGGGAGGGCAAGAAGCTCACAGTGAGCACACTGCTAAGTGGTAGGTCCAGAACCTGCAGCTGGAAAGGTCGGTGAGGGCACCAGGCAGTGTCCCTGAGATACTGGGAGCATGGGCAGCACCTGCAGACTTGGTGGTGTGTGGGCCGTGATCATGAGTGGGAAGCAGAAACCCAAAGTGAAACAAGAAGTTCTGTACCTGTGAGAAGTCAGGCCTCCATGGTTTCCATGTAATGGTTGCTCCCAGCAAGTCAGGGCGTTGAAACCAAGAAACCCACCTGGAATCCAGGACATTTTGCCCAGACCCGAGACTGAACCCTCACGGGTCATTTCCTCTGAAGACACACACATACAGTCTGGCTCCCAGGCTGTCAGGATGGGGCATGGGATGGAGTTAGTACTCCCATCCTAGTGGCTCTTTGGAGAAATTTGATCCTAAGACAGAAAACCATACCCCTTCCTAGTGCTGGTAGCCGATCCTCCCCGGTCCCTTTGGCAGTAGAAGTTCTGGCTCAGGCGGCCCCTTTCAATTCATTGTTGATGAAATTGCCTATGATCCACAGTGTCTTGATAGCAGTTTGGAAAAAAAAATGTGATTGTGCCAACACCACTGGCATCCTGGGCCCACGCCAGTAGCGTGAGCCCATTTTCCTCGAATGGCCTGAAGTTGGAAAGGCAGGAGGCAGGCTCTGGGGACTTGTGTCAGGTACAGGATGGCTGGAGAGGATCAGCTTCCGGCTCCAGCTCAGGCCAAAGATGGTGAGGAAGGTGCTTGTGGGGAGAAGCCTGTGCCACCCCCACCCAGGTCTCCCAGCTACTGCAGAGAACCACCCCAGGTCAGGAGAAAAGGAGTCCATTGAGCACCTCAGGAGAGTTTGTGAAGCTTTTGGAAAGTAACTGGTGAAACTCAGCTCTGAGTCTGTGGTACATTTTTCCTAGTTGGCACAAAGGTATCTCATAGACTTGTGGGGACCTGTGATTACCACAAGGACCCAGAACAGGAGAAATAGAATCAGCACCCACCATTAGGTATCTCTGAAAAACCAGAGAAGTCAGCTCAGCTTAGGGTCCTGCTGCTTCTATTGTACGGAAATACCCCTCCCTAGAAATCGCCAGAGGCCATTGCAAAGTCTGTAATGAACGTGACTCCTCATCTTTGATAGGAGGATGCCAGGCTGCTGGGCCTCATCCAACTGCACTGACTAGGGTTAGCCATTCCCAGAGAGAGGGCCTTTTTCACGAGGGTCAGAGGTCTGGCAGGACTCTCTCACGGCAGTCATCTCATTCAACACATTCATTCAACAAATGTTTATTGAACACCTACTATGTGCCAGGCAGGTACTGTGTGGGTGCACACCCAGACTATAAAACTGAATAAGATATGCTTTCTGACTATAAGGAGCTACCAGTGTGGTACAGGACCGCAAGTTTCTGGACTGTCCAATCAGGTCATTTTGAGTGGTGGCCTCTGTTCACACTGGGACTGACTTCAAGAGTCCCAACCTTGATGTCATGGGATGTATCCCTGGTGGGTATGCCACCAGGTCACCCTGGGTAGCCTCCTACATGCAGAGCCACCCAGCCTGACTGCTGTCTCTGGTTCCTCCTCCAGGTGTGGCTTCCAAACCACTTTAGCCATGACCTTTGCAAACATGAGAAAAAGCATCTGTGCCCAAGCTTTGGGAGGAAGTGACTCATTAGGGCTGCTGTACACAGTTGTATAGGATGTACAACTTGGACAGGGAAGCAAGTGGGGCTGAAATTACCAAGCTATGTGTCCAAAGGCCTAGCATCACCCAGAGGACTGGGTCTGCCCCCCCTAATTCATCATGGCAGGTGGGTGCAGCAGGGAGAAACTTTTCCTAGTTGGCACAAAGGTATCTCATAGACTTGTGGAACCTGTGATTACCACAAGGACCCAGAACAGGAGAAATAGAATCACCACCCCCCATTAGGTAACTCTCTGAAAAACCATCTCTGCTTAGGGTCCTGTTGCTTCTATTGTATGGAAATACCCCTGTCCCTAGAAATTGCCAGAGGCCATTGCAAAGGATTGGCTAGCTTTAAATACAGGCTAGTTCTGAGGTAACTGGGAGCAGTTTCAGAGGGAGAGGCCCCATTTCCCAAAGCAACTTGAAAGCTGACCTGAACCTGTCTCCTAACTCCCAGGCTGCCCAATGCTCCCAGCACAGAGCACATGGTGTTTCTGTGCTGCCCTTGCTGGCAGCCACGGTGGCCAGTGGAGCCAAAGGTCCCAGGGTCAAGTGAAAGGAGCACAGTATCCAACTCCTGTGACCAACAGGAGACTTCTAAGAGGGGCAAAGGGGAGGATGGAAGAGCAGGGTTCTCAGCTCTCCTTGTCCACCGGGGCCCAGATAGATGGGTGAGGGGCCCAGTGGGAGCATTCAGAGGGCTGCCAGCAATCAACAAGTCAAGGACACAAGGACTCCCACACAGAGGCACTGCAAAGACTTATTGGGATAGTAAGATGAATAGATTTAATCATTCTTGTTTGAAAAACAAGACATAAATTAGTATATATATAGAATTTATATATTTTATGTAGTATATATACTATATACAGACATTAGAAAATGTGTCCTCTCCATGAGGTTGAGGGAGAGGTGAAGGATGGTGGTGGAATGAATGACACAGGCGGGGCCTAAGTGGTGAAGAGGCAGGATCAAGAGGTTGGGAGAAGAGGGAGACCATGTCAGCACGTGGGCTCACAGTGGTCGTGGGGGCAAGGGTTCCCCACCTGGCTGCATCTCTGGCCCATTAAACAACTTGGTCCTGTGGGAGGAGAGGCAAGGAAGGGGGGGGGGGGCGCTGGCTTTTGCAGAACAAGCTCCTCTAATCCTTGCCGGGAGGAATTGCCACTCAGGGGGTCTTTTATCACACTCGGGGGTACCAAGGATAGGTGGGGGTTGAGCACAGTGTACATCTTTATAAAACTCACATAAGAACGGGAGGTTTCACATGAGCCCCTCACGGAACGATGAATGAGGCAGACGCAGGGCACGAGCATGTGGGAAATGGGGAATATGGAGAGGTGCATGAGAAGCAATCTATACAGAAGAAACATTGGCTTTCTTTGTTCCCTACAATGGGCAATTAGTAGGGACTCCGTGTCTTCACTCCCAGGAACACTGTGGGGGGACGGTGACGGCAGCAGATGTGTGTCAAGAAGAATGCGAAACAGTGTGAATTCCCTTCCAGATAACTCCAGGGGAGGGGAGAGAGAGAGAGAGAAAGGGAGAGAGAGAGGTGCAGGACTGCACCGGGTAAGGCGCTCAGCTTCTTTTCTTAGAGAGACAAATCCACAGGGTCAATACACAGCCAAAAGCATATACTCAGGATTAACATATCACGCTAGCTTCCAGAAGTTTAAGATATAGTCATCGACACCCCCCACCCCCGACCCCCTGCCCCCCACCCCCCACCCCCCACCCCCAATCTGTAGCTAAGTCGGACTCCTAAGGACAGTCTGTCTGGTAGAGAGATGTTGAGAGGAGTCGCGTGCTGGCAGCGACAGCCCCTGTGCTGGGCCGGGCTGGGCAGGGCGGGCTCCGAGGCCTGCACTGGGTCTCCCCAGGGCAGACATGGTCACCAGGTACCTTACCCAGGACGAGCGGGGTAATCCCAGATGCCTGCTCCCTAGTGGACTGAGCTGCCCTGCCCGTCAGCGAGGGACAGGGCACTTTGGGGATGGCTGGTGTGGAGCTACTGGGCCCAGGGGCGAGTGCTCCCAAGGCTGCCAGCATGTAGAGCTGGCCACCAACAGCCCAGAGTGGCTGTTTTCTGCAGACCCACTACCTGGGCACCAGCCCTCAGGGTGGCTCCTGCCGAGTGAGTGAGAGCTTGGGCACATTTGGGCTGTGTGCCCTCTCCCCTCCGCTCGCTCGGCACCGCCGTGGCCCTGGAGGGGAACAGGTGCCAAGAGGAGCTCGAGACCCACAGGCCTCCGGCTTCAGGCCTGCCTCCCTCTGACTCCCACGATGGAGCAGGAAGTGGACCTGACGTCACATCTCAGCCCTAGAGAAGAGAGAAAATACAGCTCTGTGACGGGCGTAGTGACGGGGGGGCCGTGGCCCTCACAGTGACGCCCAGAGGCCAGGGAAGGGGCAAGGATACCCAGGGTGGCAGCTGCCTGGAGCCCTCAGGGACAGCCTCCAATCCAGGGACTTCTCAGTCCCTGGAGACTGAGGACTCAGGGGGGCCCTGACTGGCCCAGCAGACACATATACTCACCACAAGATGCAAAGACCACAAAGCTCAAACCTGGGGCCACGGTTGGAGAAGGGGGGCAGGCCTGGGCAGATGGCCTACTTAATAAGGGTCTTTAAGGAGCGGGTGAATGTGCTCATAACAGTCGCTGAAGTTGGGGAGCCTGGCGGGTGGCCCCCAGCTGCCCCCAAAGCTGTTGCTGCCTGCTGTTGCTGCTGCTGCTGCTGGTTAAGGTTCCGGGCAGTGGACTCCTCAGCTGCGCGCAGCAGGAAGGTGTAGTTCCTCACCACTTCCTCCACCTTGGCCAGCAGCTCCTGGCGCTGGGCCTCAGAGCGCACAATGAACACCAGCCGCACGAAGGTCTCAATGAGGCTGCTCAGCACCTGGAAGCTGCCCGTGATGGCCGCCAGCATGTGCGTGGGGCTCTTGTCCACGTTGGCCACACGGCGGCAGGAGGCCCGGAGCTCCTTGAACTTGAGAGCCAGTTCCAGTTTGTATTCAGAGATCTGGGAGACGTAGGGCTTGGGGGCGCGGGCCTCAGGACTGGCCACACACTGCCGCAGGACCGTCAGCAGCTCGTTGGTGTCCAGCCGGGCGGCCAAGAAGCCATCGGGCAGGCCATAGGCATGGGCCCGCAGGGCATTGATTTTGGCCAGGCTTCCCTCGAAGGTGGACACCCGCAGGTCGATCTCCTGGGTGCGGGATGCCTCGGGGCTGCTGCTGCTGCAGGTGGCGGCATCCAGCACCTGCAGGGTCCTGCTCACCACGGGCACTACCTGCTCGTCCAGCTTCATGCCGGGCAGGATCTTCATGGGGATGGAGTACGAGAGCTCGTCCTTGCCATCGCTGGCATCATCTGCCATGTCACACTTGCGGTAGTAGAAGCAGTAGCGGATGGAGCAGCACTTGCCGCTCTCACTGTCCTCGTCCAGCTCCGCGGGCTTCCGGTACACCTCTTCTGGCAGTGAGAACACGGCCATCTGTCGGGGCCCTTTGGTCTCAGGGGCGACATGGACGTAGGAGGGGTCTCCCAAGGTCGGGGACTCCAGCGACTTGCTTTTGGGACCCACGCCTAGGGGGAGGCCCGCCTCTACCTCCTTGGCCTCCCTGGGCAGCATGCCCAGGGGTGGGTGCGGATAGATGTCTGAGGTCAGTGAGGCTCTGTCACCCTGGTCCAGCTCACTGATGCTGTAGCGGCGCATCAGTTTCCTGTAGTTGGGAGCTCCGAGACACTCGCCCCCGGAGGCACACGTGGTCAGGCAAGAAACACCACTCTCAGGGTCCGATCGGCACTCTCGGGACTCCAGGCTGGTGGAGCGGATGCGCCTGACACTGGTGGGGGTGTCAAGGCTCAAGCCTGGGCCGGCCTCTGGCTGCCTCTGGGTAGGCGGGACCCTGTCCCGATCCTTGCCCCGGAGGCTGGGCACTGGCGTCTGGGGAGCCTGAGGCCGGGCCCCCCTGCACATGCGCTTGCAATCGCAGCTGCGCCTCTGCTCACGGGACATGCCGGGTCCCTGCTGCACAGGGCTGCTGCGGAGCTGGCAGCTGCAGCGGCCTGGCGCTGGGGGTTGCAGGTACTCGGCTCCTGGCAGCTCCCCCTGGCTTGGCGGCTTAAGGAGTTCCTCGAGGAACTCCAGCTCATACTGCTTCACCTTCTGCAGCTGGGCCTGCCGCTCATCGGTCTCCTTCTTCTGGCGTGTTGGGAAGGTGGCAGAGAATAAATTACGGAGCCGGAAAGGACCCCGGGAAGATTTGGGCTTGGCAGGGCCTTCGGAGGCTGACTGGGCTCCATCGAGAGTGGTTTCGATCTTTCTGGAGGGCATAGTGCTCACCTGCCGGTTGGCGGCTTGAGGCCTCAGTGGGCTATGGCCTCGTGGCGGGCAGCTGGGGCTCTGCAGAATCATGGGGTAGCTGACTCGGGGGACCAGGCTGGTCTCCTCAAGTTTGCTGCTTTGGGGGGTGCTCTCCAGCTGCCCCTTCTCCCCATGGCCAGAGACAGTGCCCTGTTTGTGCACAGAAGGCTTGGCACCCTCGGGCCCACCCTTGCCTGCCACCTCCCCGGTACCTTGCTTGCCTGCTGACTCTCGACTCACTCGAGACAGATAGGTTTTGGGAGGGAAAGTTTGAACAGGCAGCCTGTCCTCTTGTGGGGAGAGGTGCAGGCTCTCAGCTCGGCTGCCTGTGGGTGCTCTGGAGCTGGAAGAGACCTCTGGGCTCAGCTGCTGCTGGGAACTGCGTGAGGTCTCCGGAGCACCGGGGCTCATTTTGAACTTCAGATTCTTAGTGGCACTGCCACTCATTGTGCTAATTTCCGGCCTTACTAGGCTGACCTCTGACCTCCCCATGCTGGCCTCTAGCCTTCTCTCCCCACTGCTGGGGGTGTTCCCCAAGGCTCCGGCAGGGGCAGGTAGGCTCTTAGTGTGAACCACCTGCTGGAGGGCAGCTGAGATGATGGCTGGGGTCATGCTGCCCTTTGGGTCCAGGATAAGCTTGGGGCTCAACCTGACCTCCTTGGGCAGATTCTCCCTTAGCTCAGAGACCTGCTCTTCACTAAGGGATGGTGTGGCCGCCCTCAGTGACATCTCTAGGCCTGCCCTAGTGTGGCCAGGCCCTTTGTCCTCAGGAACTGGGGACAGCAGGCTCAGATTCTTCGGCTCACTCAGCTGTGGAGACAGTGCCGGGTGCACTGCCAGGGCATATGTTCGTTCACGCTGTGGCTGGGCCTCCGATGAGGGCAGCTTCCTCCGAGCACCAGGGGGACCGGGACTCTGACCTGCAACCACTGGGTGGAGGGATGAGTTGGGATCCGGGCGCCCGAGAGAATAAGGGGCCGTGAGAACAGCCTGGGCCGCACAACTCTGGATCCGGAAGGGCAGGTCCTTGCGGGCCAGGAGGCTGTCCTTGTTGAGGTGCTGGGCCAGGAAGTAGGTGGTGTTCTGGTGCTGCTTCATGGCCGACATCATCTCCGACATGTCTGTGAGCTCTGAAGAGTTGGTCTCATGGCCCGAGTCCAGTGATGATTCAGGGGTGATTGTGGCCAGCACAATCAGACCTGGGGGGACAGGAAGAGGGCTCTGCAGCACTTACTCAGGTCAAGTCCTTTCCGATCATACGTAGACAGTCTGTGAGGGTCAAGGTTAGTCAACAGGATTTCAAGCTGGGAAAATCCAGTCAGCCCTGAGGGGCCTGCAGGGCTGAGGGTGTGAAGCGGGGAAGGGAGGGGACAAAGCGAGGCAAGCTGGGAGAGGGGTGATGAAGGGCTGGAATCCAAAAGAGAAACAAAAGAGGCCAGAGAGAAGATCTGGGCAGTTTGATGGCAAATTAACATGCAAATCACAGGCAACATAACATGCTAATAATCATCACTATTTTTAGACTCAACAGCCTAGGAAATTTTTGTTAATTGTCCTGAAGAGAGCTGACAAAGAGAGCTCCCTCTCTCTGGCACTCCTCATTTGGCCAGGCCAGCCTACTGTCCCCGCAGCTGAGACCATTTAGCAGACCTTGGCCTCTCTCTGGCTACCACATGGGCCTCTAGCCTGGGAGCAGCTAGTGCTTGGAGCTCCAGACTCTGAGAGTCATGCTAGGCCTAGGGGCCGAACACATAGGGGCTGCCCAACACCAAGGATGCTCTTACAGACAGAAAAGGCACACGCTCGCCCTGGTCAGCTAGGCTCCCTCTGACCCCAATAGCTTCACTTTCTGTCCACACTTGTCCTTGCCTCACATGCTTTCCCATATGCCTTCTTCCTCCCTATTTCTTTCCTTTCACTACAGCATTGACCTCTTTTAGGCATATGTGTATGGAAGGAAGGATGTACATGTGGCTATGGGTGCATGTCAGACATGTGAGCTTGTTTAGAAGATGGATGTATGTGGGTCTATAACAGGGAATAGCATGCATGTTGTATGGCTTGCCTACCAAATAATAATAACAATGGCTACGACCTACTGAAACCCTACAATGTACTAGGAAGTATTTATGTACTTGGCAGGAATGATCTCAATTTAATCCTCACAACACCCCTATGAGATAGGACTGTTCTCAAATCCATTCAAGATGATGAAAGTGAGGCTCAGAAAAGGTTAAGTGGCTTGGAAAAGCAAAGGTGACACCGAAAAGTGGTGAAGGAGCCAGGACTTGGGTGCATCTGACTGAGAGCCAAAACTCTGAGGCAGGATAAAGGCCTTAGCCCTGAGCAGTGATGGCTCCTGGCTCCTCTGATCCCAGGTCCCTACGTAGTTAGTTGGTCATTTTGTTTTTCTTCCAGACACATGCATGCTGGATGCTCTTTGCCTGTCTTCTATCTCTCTCACAATTTTGCTCTGATCCTCCATCCTGGCCTGGCTCCGTAGCTGTCATGGCCCCAATCCCTGGGGTCCATCCACAAGACATTTCCAAAGCGACGGGATGGTGAGAGCCAGACCTGTAGTGGGGGCTGAGCAGTAGCTCCCTGTCACAGCATCATCGCTCCCCTGACCTTATCTGAACTGCCTCTGGGCCATCCACTGCCCTGACACACCACGCTAACTTTGACCTCTGCTTGGGAAGAAGAAATGTCACCTGCTGGCCCTGCCTGGCTGGGACAAGGAAGGGGAGGCAAGAGAGAGGAGGAACGGGCTGTTACCTGCAGTCTGTGGGGGTGGGGGATGTGGTCCATCCTCTGAGGCTGCCAGGGCTTCCAGAGCCTGCAGAGTGGACACCAGGGCATCATCTAGCTCCTGGGCATGATCTCGGACTGTCCGGGTCTGCACGCTGTCAATCAGTGTCACTGGAATCTCATCGTACAGGAGCCCCCGCAGGTGGCGTCCTTGCTCCTGGCTCTGGGCAGCCCGGCGCTTGGGGTCATCCTCATCAGAACTGTTGTCTCGGAAACCAGGAGGTGGGGCAGCGATGGCAGGCAACAGCGAAGTGCTCTCATCTTCTTCCTCTTCCTCCTCCTCACTCCCAGGGGGTGGGAGGGACATCAAGTCCACCATATTGTCACGAGAGGAGCCAGACCTCCCACCTTTGCGAGGGCCCAGCTGCTCCTGGAGTTTGGCTTTGCAAGAGTCACAGTAGAAGTTCAGGGCTTCAGCCCCAAGGGAATTGTCCAAGGTGTAGGAGCGGGCCCTGCTGGCACAGGGCTCGTGGTCTAGGCTAGCTGCATCAAAGTCATCAGGGATCGCCTCATAACCTTGGCCAGAGCTCTTGGACGTGGGGTCAGACTTGGTCCGGGGCCTGGTCTCCTCAAAAAAGATTAAGTTTTCATTGACATCCATCCGGCTTTCCTGTTCCTTCCTTTGTTCCCGCATGTGGAGGTAGCAAAAGCTGACAAGCTCAGAGTCGGCAGGTGGGGGCGTGCAGCGGCTCGACTTCCTGGGGCTGGTGCCCACGCTGCCCACATAACTACTCTCCTTTTTCCCCAGGTGGCCCCCAGTGACAGGGCGGTGGGCGCTGTGCATGTAATCTAAACCCAGAAAGAGAATGAACAGATGAGTCCTGGTGCTGAGGACTGTGGCTGAGTTCACATGGCGTCTTGGGCCTGGGTCTCTGGTGCCCAGCTGGGTGGTGGGTACTGAGAAAGAGCATGATTTGGCTCCTAGAGATAAGGGGAGGGGCAGCCAGGCTGCTGCTGACCCTGAAAGTAGAGTGAGTAGAACTGAATGGCCTGGGTGGCTAAGAGCCCCCAGGGATGGGGGCAATGGGGGCCCCCATGGGGGGCCTTTTCTGCAATGGGAAAAGGCATGGGGTGAGGTGGTGTAGGGATAACACCTTGGTGTCTGGGCACAGCTGGACTCTTACATGGGTATATGTCTGGTCCAAGAGTCAGCTGTACGGGTGAGGTTTGTTTCATGTTCCTTCGGAACTGTCAGTCTCCAACCCCGTCTATTCAGAGCCTGTGTTATACTTGTGTGAGGTTGTATCTCTTCTAGCAGAAGGAATTGAGTCTGACAAGTTAGTAGTGCTTTAGTGAGAAAGTGTACAACAGGTAGTACAATTCCAAGAGTGTGTATTTCAAAGAGGATGGTCAATGGAGGGCACCTAAAAGAACAGAGCTCTACTAGCAGAATTTGGGGCATCTGAATGTGTCAAGCATATGAGAGAGATGCTGGCATGTACATTATGTGGGAGGAGAGTAGGGGGAGCATTTTTTTCAATTCCTCAAATCACATCACTTCTCAGTATTCATACAGGGCTAGCCTGCCTGCTCTATGTATATGTGGCAAAATATTCTAGTCAAGTATTTCTTTTCCTGGCCATGCCTCACTTAAGAGGAATCTTAGTTTCCTGACCAGGGATGGAACCCATGCCCCATGCATTGGAAGCACAGAGTCTTAACCACTGGACTGCCATGGAAGTCCGCTACCAAATGTATTTTAGAGACAGTAAGTGCAGGAGGAGTTCACAGAAGAGAGAGAGGCCTTCAGTCTAGAATGATCAGAGAAGACTTTCACAGAGGAGATTTAACAATGGTAAGTATGTAGATCTGAGGATTATTCATAGCAAATGCTTTCTTTCTGAATGGCTTCTCTCTTTTAGGCTGTTTTTTTTTGGCCCCTTCCCATGTTACTTGTGAGAATATACTCAGACAATGCCAGTTTCCTTTGCTATCAGCAGACAGACCGATGGCAAACACTAACTTAGGCTAAGGCTATATACCTGATCCAATTTAATCCTCACAACAACCCAATGAGGTAGGTACTATCATTATCCCCATTTTACAGAGAAAGAAACTGATCCATTCATTTTGTGACTTACCCAAGGTCACATGAATTGTAAATGGCAGTCTGGATTTTTTTTGGGGGGGTTATGCTACACAGCTTTTGGGGTCTTAGTTTCCCAACCAGAGATTGAACCCAGGACCTTGGAAGTGAACACTCAGAGTCTTAAACATTGGACCAGCTGGGAATTACCTGGCAGTCTGTATTTGAGCCCAGGTTTGAGAGACTACAAAGCCTATGTATTTTTTTTTCTTAAACTTTTTACTTTATGTTGGAGTATAGACAGTTAACAGTGTTGTGATAGTTTCACTTGGACAGCAAAGGGACTCAGACATATTTATACGTGTATCAAAGCTAGTGGAGGTGATGGAATTCCAGTTGAGCTATTTCAAATGCTAAAAGATGATGCTGTGAAAGTGCTACACTCAATATGTCAGCAAATTTGGAAAACTCAGCAGTGGCCACAGGACTGGAAAAGGTCAGTTTTCATTCCAATCCCAAAGAAAGGCAATGCCAAAGAATGCTCAAACTACTGCACAAGTGTACTCATCTCACACGGTAGTAAAGTAATGCTCAAAATTCTCCAAGCCAGGCTTCAGCAATACATGAACCTTGAACTTCCAGATGTTCAAGCTGGTTTTAGAAAAGGCAGAGGAACCAGAGATCAAATTGCCAACATCTGCTGGATCATCGAAAAAGCAAGAGAGTTCCAGAAAAACATCTATTTCTGCTTTATTGGCTATGCCAAAGCCTTTGACTGTGTGGATCACAATAAACTGTGGAAAATTCTGAAAGAGATCAGCATACAAGACCACCAGACCTGCCTCTTGAGAAACCTGTATGCAGGTCAGGAAGCAACAGTTAGAACTGGACATGGAACAACAGACTGGTTCCAAATCGGAAAAGGAGTATGTCAAGGCTGTATATTGTCACCCTGCTTATTTAACTTCTGTGCAGAGTACATCATGAGAAACGCTGGGCTGGAAGAAGCACAAGCTGGAATCAAGATTGCTGGGAGAAATATCAATAACCTCAGATATGCAGATGACACCACCCTTATGGCAGGAAGTGAAAAAGAACTAAAGAGCCTCTTGATGAAAGTGAAAGAGGAGAGTGAAAAAGTTGGCTTAAAGCTCAACATTCAGAAAACTAAGATCATGGCATCCGGTCCCATCACTTCATGGCAAATAGATGGGGAAACAGTGGAAACAGTGGCTGACTTTATATTTCGGGGCTCCAAAATCCCTGCAGATGGTGATTGCAGCCATGAAGTTAAAAGACACTTACTCCTTGGAAGGAAAGTTATGACCAACCTAGACAGCATATGAAAAAGCAGAGACATTACTTTGCCAACAAAGGTCCATCTAGTTAAGGCTATGGTTTTTCCAGTGGTTATGTATGGATGTGAGAGTTGGACTATAAAGAAAGCTGAGCACTGAAGAATTGATGCTTTTGAACTTTGGTGTTGGAGAAGACTCTTGAGAGTCCCTTGAACTGCAAGGAGATCCAACCAGTCCATCCTAAAGGAGATCAGTCCTGGGTGTGCATTGGAAGGACTGATATTGAAGCTGAAACTCCAATACTTTGCCCACCTGACGCGAAGAGCTGACTCATAGGAAAAGACCCTGATGCTGGGAAAGATTGAGGGCAGGAGAAGGGGACAACAGAGGATGAGAGGGTTGGATGGCATCACCGACTCAGTGGACATGGGTTTGTGTGCATTCCAGGAGTTGGTGATGGACAGGGTGTCCTGGTGTGCTGCAGTTCATGGGGGTGCAAAGAGTCGGACATGACTGAGTGACTGAACTGAACTGAACTGAACTGATACTGTTTCTTTCCTTCTGCATGTTTTGAGTTTAGTTCACTGCTTTTGTTTGTTTGGGTTTTATTTTATCTATGCCTTGTGGCTTACAGGATCTTAGTTTTCCCACCAGGGATTAAACCTGAGCCATAGCAGTGAAAGTCCCATGGCCTAACCACTGGATTTCCAAGGAATTCCCATACTTTGCTCTTCTTCAAGTTTTGTAAGGTGGAAGGTCAGATAACTGATATAAAGTCTTTTTTTCTTTTTAAATCCAGGTGTTTATAAATTTCCCTCTAAACCCTACATTTGTTAGATCTCATAAGTTTTCATGCATTCTATCTTCATTTTCATCCATGTCAAAGTATTTTCCAGTTTCCCTTGTGATTTATTTTTTGACCCATTGGTTATTTAGGAATGCTTTATTTAATTTCCATGTACCTATGAATTTCCCAGATTTCTTTCTGTTATTATTTTTTTTTTCTATTTCTGTTGTGCTCAAAAAACATACTTTATAAGATTTCATTCCTTTTAAATTTGTTGAGGTTTATTTTATGACCTAATAATATATGGTCTGTCCTGGAGAATGTTCCAGGTGTACTTAAGAAGAGTGTATATTCTGCTATTGTTAAATGACATATTCTATAGATTTCTGTTAGGTCTAATTGGTTTATGGTGCTGTTCAGGTCCTCTGTTTCTTCACTGATCTTCTGCCTAGTTGTTCTATCCATTATTGTAATTAGGGTATTGAATTCTCCAGCTATCGCAGTTTTATTGTGTTTTTCTCTTTTCAATTCAATCAGGTTTTGCTTCATGTATTTTGGGCTCCATTGTTAAGTGACATCATCACAGTTTTGTGATGGCTGTAAGCTCTAGTGAAAAGCAACACTGATTCATTGCCCCCGTCAAACTGGAATTTGAAAGGCATTTGGAAGTTTTTTTTTTTTTATCCCCCCAGCATCTAGACCACTATGATGAACTATAGGGTAATGGTTAAAAACATAGACTTATATAGTTATACGACAGCCTGTATGGGAGGAGAGTTTGGGGAAGAATCCATTCAGTTCAGTCACTCAGTCGTGTCCGACTCTTTGCCACCCCATGAACCACAGCATGCCAGGCCTCCCTGTCCATCACCAACTCCCAGAGTTTACCCAAACTCATGTCTACTGAGTCCGTGATGCCATCCAACCCTCTCATCCTCTGTTGTCCCCTTCTCCTTCTGCCCTCAATCTTTCCCAGCATCAGGGTCTTTTCCTATGAGTCAGCTCTTTGCATCAGGTGGGCAAAGTATTGGAGCTTCAGCTTCAGCATCAGTCCTTCCAATGAACACCCAGGACTGATCTCCTTTAGGATGGACTGGTTGGATCTCCTTGCAGTTCAAGGGACTCTCAAGAGTCTTCTCCAACACCAAAGTTCAAAAGCATCAATTCTTCGGTGCTCAGCTTTCTTTATAGTCCAACTCTCACATCCATACATGACCACTGGAAAAACCATAGCCTTAACTAGATGGACCTTTGTTGGCAAAGTAATGTCTCTGCTTTTTCATATGCTGTCTAGGTTGGTCATAACTTTCCTTCCAAGGAGTAAGTGTCTTTTAACTTCATGGCTGCAATCACCATCTGCAGGGATTTTGGAGCCCCGAAATATAAAGTCAGCCACTGTTTCCACTGTTTCCCCATCTATTTGCCATGAAGTGATGGGACCGGATGCCATGATCTTAGTTTTCTGAATGTTGAGCTTTAAGCCAACTTTTTCACTCTCCTCTTTCACTTTCATCAAGAGGCTCTTTAGTTCTTTTTCACTTCCTGCCATAAGGGTGGTGTCATCTGCATATCTGAGGTTATTGATATTTCTCCCAGCAATCTTGATTCCAGCTTGTGCTTCTTCCAGCCCAGCGTTTCTCATGATGTACTCTGCACAGAAGTTAAATAAGCAGGGTGACAATATACAGCCTTGACATACTCCTTTTCCGATTTGGAACCAGTCTGTTGTTCCATGTCCAGTTCTAACTGTTGCTTCCTGACCTGCATACAGGTTTCTCAAGAGGCAGGTCTGGTGGTCTTGTATGCTGATCTCTTTCAGAATTTTCCACAGTTTATTGTGATCCACACAGTCAAAGGCTTTGGCATAGCCAATAAAGCAGAAATAGATGTTTTTCTGGAACTCTCTTGCTTTTTCGATGATCCAGCAGATGTTGGCAATTTGATCTCTGCTTTGCTGGAGCAGCCGTGAAGAGATACCCCACATCCAAGGTAAGAGAAAACCAAGTAAGAGGTAGGCACTGAGAGAGGGCATCAGAGGGCAGACAGACTGAAAGCACAATCACAGACAACTAGCCAATCTGATCACCTGGACCACGGCCTTGTCTAACTCAGTGAAACTAAGCCATGCTGTGTGGGGCCACCCAAGATGGCCAGCTCATGGTGGAGAGGTCTGACAGAATGTGGTCCACTGGAGAAGGGAATGGCAAACCACTTCAGTATTCTTGCCTTGAGAACCCCATGAACAGTATGAAAAGGCAAAAAGATAGGATACTGAAAGATGAACTGAAAGATGAACTCCCCAGGTCAGTAGGTGCTCAATATGCTACTGGAGATCAGTGGAGAAATAACTCCAGAAAGAATGAAGGGATGGAGCCAAAGCAAAAACAACACCCAGTTGTGGATGGGACTGGTGATAGAAGCAAGGTTCGATGCTGTAAAGAGCAATATTGCATAGGAACCTGGAATGTTAGGTCCATGAATCAAAGCAAATTGGAAGTGGCCAAACAGGAGATGACAAGAGTGAACATAGACATTCTAGGAATCAGCAAACTAAAATGGACTGGAATGTGTGAATTTAATTCAGATGACCATTATAACTACTACTGTGGGCAGGAATCCCTTAGAAGAAGTGAAGTAGCCATTATAGTCAACAAAAGAGTCCGAAATGCAGTACTTGGATGCAATCTCACAAACGACAAAATGATCTCTGCTTGTTTCCAAGGCAAACCATTCAATATCACGGTAATCTAAGTCTATGCCCCGACCAGTAACGCTGAAGAAGCTGAAGTTGAACAGTTATATGAAGACCTACCAGACCTTCTAGAACTAACACCCAAAAAAGATGTCCTTTTCATTATAGGAGACTGGAATGCAAAAGTAGGAAGTCAAGAAACACCTGGAGTAACAGGCAAATTTGGCCTTGGAATACAGAATGAAGCAGGGCAAAGGCTGATAGAGTTCTGCCAAGAGAATGCACTGGTCATAGCAAACACCCTCTTCCAACAACACAAGAGAAGACTCTACACATGGGCATCACCAGATGGTTGACACCGAAATCAGATTGATTATATTCTTTGCAGCCAAAGATGGAAAAGCTCTATACAGTCAGCAAAAACAAGACTGGGAGCTGACTGTGGCTCAGATCATGAACTCCTTATAGCCAAATTCAGACTGAAATTGAAGAAAGTAGAGAAAAGCACTAGACCATTCAGGTATGACCTACATCAAATCCCTTATCACTATACAGTGTAAGTGAGAAATAGATTTAAGGGACTAGATCTGATAGACAGAGTGCCTGATGAACTATGAATGGAGGTTTGTGACATTGTACAGGAGACAGAAATCAAGACCATCCCCAAGAAAAAGAAATGCAAAAAAGCAAAATGGCTGTTTGAGGAGGCCTTACAAATAGCTGTGAAAAGAAGGGAAGCGACTTAATATACAATATAATCATACAATCAGCAATATAATCATTTATAAGGTGAATATTTTGAATAAGCTTATGCCAACAAATTAGATAACCTAAGATAAAATGGACAAATTCCTAAAAATACACCAATTACCAGAACTGAATTAAGAAGATAGAAAATCTAAATAGGCCAATAGCAAGAAGATAAACTGAATCAGTAATTAACTCTCCCCAAATTAATCAAGTCAATCAGTCAGTCAGTCCAGGCCCAAAATGGCTTCACTGGTGAATTTCATAAAGTGCTCAAAGAAGTACTTTATAGTATTCTTCACAAACCCTTCCAAGAAATGATAAGGAACAGATACTCCTCAGCTCATTTTATGATTGTCAATATTACCTTGATACTAAACCAGACAAAAACATCACACAAGAGAACTACAGACCAATATTCTTTATGAATATAGATAAAAAATATAACATAGTCCTCAACAAAATACTAGCAATCAGAATCCAGCAACATATATCAAGAATTATACATCATGCCCAAGAGGGATTTATTGCAGGAATGCCGCATTGGTTTAACATCTGAAAATCAATTAATGTAATATACCACGTTAATAGAATAGAGGACAAAAACCACATGATCATCTCAATAGACACAAAAAAATCATTTGACAAAGTCCAACATCTTTCATGATAAAACTCAACAAGATAGCAATAAAAGGAAATATCCTCAACATGATAAAGGTTAACTGTGAAAAACCTAAGTTAATTTCATACTTGATGGTGAAAGACTGAAAGCTTCCCCCTAAAATAAGGAAAAAGTCCAGGATTTCTACTTTCACCACTTCTATTCAACACCATACTTGGATTTCTTGCCAGGACAATTATTAAAATGAAATACAGTCATCCAGATTGGAAAGAAAGAAGTAAAACTATTTCTATTTGTAGATCTTATATATAGAAAATCCCAAGGAATCCACTAATAAACTATTAGAACTAATAAACCATCTCAGCAAGACATCCCTGGCAGTCCAGTGGTTAAGAATATGCTTCCACTGCAGGGGGCACAGGTTCCATCCCTGGCTGGGGAACTAAGATCCTGCATGCCACATGGTGCAGCCAGAAAAACAAAAAAAAGCCCAATATCAGCAAGGTTACAGTATAAAAACTTAATATACAAAAATCAATTGTATGTTTATGCAATAGCAATAAATAATCTGATAATAAAATTAGGAAACAATTCTATTTACAATAGCATAAAAATAATATACTTAGGTATAAATTTAATAAAAGAAACTGGAAACTACTGGAAACTACAAAACATTTGCAAAAGAAATTGAAGAAGATTTAAATAAATGGAAAGATACTATGTGTTCATGGACTGGAAGACTTAATATTGCTAAGATAGCAATACTTCCCAAGTTGATCTATAGATTCAACACAGTCCCTATCAGAATTCCAGCTGACTTTATAGAAATGAAGTGAAAGTCACTCAGTCACATCCAACTCTTTGCAACCCCATGGACTATACTCCATGGAATTCTCCAGGCAAGAATACTGGTGTGGGTTGCTGTTCCCATCTCCAGGGGATCTTCCCAACCCAGGGATCGAACTCAGGTCTCCTGCATTGCAGGTGGATTCTTTACCAGCTGAGCCACAAGTAGAAATTACAAGCTAAGTAGAAACTGACAAGCTAATTCAAAAATTCACATGGAATCACGAGATCCAGAATAACCGAAACAATCTTAAAAAGATCAAAGTAGGACTCATATGTCCTGATTTTAAAACTCACTACAAAGCAATGGTAATTCAAACTGTGGTACTGGCATAAGTTTAGACATTATAGGTCATATGGAATAGAACTGAGAGTCCAGAAAAAAATCCCTTTTTTATGGTCAAATAGGCCAATTTAAGAGCTTCCCTGGTGGGTCAGTGGTTAAAAAAATCTGCCTGCCAATGCAGGAGACATGAGTTCGATCCCTGGGTTGGGAAGATCCCCTGGAGAAGGGCATGGCAACCCACTCCAGTATTCTTGCCTGGAGAATTCCCTGGACAGAGGAGCCTGGTGGGCTACAGTCCATGGTGTTGAAAAGAGTTGGACACGACTGAGCACACACACACACATGCTGCCTCTCTAAACATATAGTCAATGTAACCACATTGAGTGGGTTCAATTTAGATCATAGTGGCTGACTCTAGGGAACTCTAGGTCAGCGGGAGAATGGTATGTAATGACCTCTGTGCTTTAGGTAAGAAGTGCTCTAGGGGAGCACTGAGCCAGGAGCACGAACTAGCAGTTCAGGAGGTCTCTACCCACAGGCACTGTCCACAGGGCTCAGCCATGTACCAGGTGCTAACTCCCTGTGAGGCAGATGAATAATCAGCATAGCCAGCCTGGCAACAAGCTGCCATCAGAGGTGGGTCCCAGGGGCATGTGCACTAAGCAGGTGGTGACTTCTCTCAGCCAAGGTCCTGATGTCCAAAGGTGGCTTCCCTCTCTGCAAGATGGAAACATCTCCCAGCACCAGGTTGTCAAGGCCAGGTGACACACAGCCTGCCACTTGGTGCTGTGATGTGCAGATCCAAGGAGCAGCATGGGGCTGTGTGGCAGAGACAGTATGCCTGGAAAAGCCCACATCTCAGGACAGAAGGTTACAGATGCCAGTAAAGTCAGCTATGATATGCTGACGGCTGGGACAGCATGCCTTTCAGACTCAATCTGCTGTAAATTGCTCATCAGCTTTCCCCAAGAGGGATGCCCTAGTCTAGCCCTCTGTACTCAGTTACTCTCAAGGGTAACTTAAATGCTTGCAAAGAAATAGGATAGTGATTCAACTGTGCTGTGCTTAGTTGCTCAGTTGTGTCCGACTCTTTGCGACCCCATGGGCTGTAGCCCCCCAGGCTTCTCTGTCCATGGGGATTCTCCAGGCAAGAATACTGGAGTGGATTGCCATGCCCTCCCCCAGGGGATCTTCCCAACCCAGTGATTGAACTGAGGTCTCCCGCATTGTTGTGGCTTGTTTACCGTCTGAGCCCCCAGGGAAGCCTGGTATTCCAACTAGATCACTATATAAGTATATATGTATGTATGTGTGTGTGTGTGTGTGTGCGCGCGCTCAGTTGTGTCCAACCCTTTGCAACCCCACAGACTGTAGCCTGCCAGGCTCATCTGTCCATGGACTTTTCCAGGAAAGCATACTGGAACAGATTGCTATTCCCTCCTCCAGGGGATCTTCCTGGCCCAGGGATCAAACCCGCATCTCCTGCGTCTCCTGCATTGGCAGGCTGGTTCTTTACCTATATATGCTCAAGTATATCTCTCTCTCTCTCTCACACACACACACACACACACACAGCAGGATGTTGACTTAGCTAGCCTCCTATTACTTGGCCTTGCTATATTCTACAGTCCAGTAATCACTACTGGTTATAATAATGACCTAGAGGCTTTGGAATAAGTTCATGTTCTTTCTGACTCATCATTAAAAAAGCCTGTTATGTTCAATCCAGCTTTAGCACTCTGTGCATGTCATGGAGTTTTAACTTCATGAAAATCAGTAAGCCATGCATGGGCTATGTAGTAGCCATTAAGCATAATACTTGATTCACTAGACCAAACTGCTTTACAACCATGAGAGAAAACGTAGAGTGAGTTCCTTCAACTGTCATCCCAGTTGGGGCCCCCAAACCTTATTTTCATGGATTTCCCCAGGATACAAGGGAATTCAAGGCTGGAGAGAGAAGGTAGCTGCCTCTGGATTTCCCACAGCTGGAGAACAGGCATCTGTCTGAGTCTTTCTCAAGCCCAGGTATTGTTCTGTTGTGTCAGCTGAATTTCCCCTAAATAAATGCAAAGGCACTTACTGCACTGACATTATCCATTTCATCATCTGTCTGTATTCCCCCACTGGACTGTAAGCTTGGCGAGCACAAAGACCATGTCTGTTACTCCTGGCTGTATCCACACTGCCTGGCACATAGTGAATACTAGAGAAATAGTTGTTGAGTGAATAAATGAAATACCTCCTGTGGGGAAACTACTGATAAAACCCAAGAGGTAATCCCTTCCTTCCCACATCCCCATTTTCCTTTTTCATTCAGTCTCAGAGGAGAGGAGGTGCTTTTTCTTTTCTACTTGTGGGTTTAACAGCATCCTTTTGGCCCAGCCAGCTGAGAACTGAGTCGAGCTAGCTGGCAGCCGGTAACTGCCGAGGGACAAGAATAGAGAGCAGGCCAGGGAGACCAGGCCCTGAGTGGTCTGGAGCTTTGGTTCCTGAAGGTAAAGCCCAACTGAAGTTGGCAGGATTCCTTTTCCCTATAGGCCTTGGCTAAGTAACACAGCACTGGACCTTCTGTTCTGAAATGAAAGTGCGGGCCAACAGAGGAAAGCCATCTCAGCTTTGTACCAGGGACTGATGGCCCCTCACTGTAACCTGGGCAGAGGGCTCCTCAGTGGTACCCATTGCTGTCTTTCTAGCCTGTCCTTGGGGCCAAGGGAGAAGAAGTGCACACCAGCCCCTGACAGGCAGAGCCGGGAGGCTTGCCCTGTGCCACTGGCTGAGAACACTGGGTGGCTGTTGTTGAACCCAGCATCTGACAGTCCCAAAGGCCACACAACTAGGCCCTGCTGTGGACTCAAGGCCTTGGGGAGGTGAAGCACTGCAAACAGCAGGGATACCACTGTGGTCTGTGTGGCTCCCACATGGACAAGTGAGGCCCTATGGTAGAGACAGCCTGAGCCCCCATCACTCTGCAGGCCCAAGGGGGCTCCCAGGAATCAGGAAGGACCAAAAGCCACGTCCAGTTTTTTGGAAACCTCTTTCCAGGCTGCAACACCTCCATGAGAAATGGATTTGCCTTTGGAATAGCAGCAGGGTTGCAACATACAATGTGCTCAGTGGAACTGCCAGGACACAGAAGCCTGTGCCGCTTACTTGGTGCCATTGTCCCCACAGCAAGGAGAGTATTTAAGGACAGCATTGGCTAGGGTGGGATGACAGAAACACTTTGTCAGGCCGGGTGGGACTGGCAGAGTCACTCCCAGGGTCTTGTGAAAGTGGATCCCTTTAAACAACCGTCATTTCCACACCTGGTCCTCAGCTGGGTTCCAGGCTTTTCTTTCTGGCTTTCCTTTTCCATGTCTCCCTCTTGGTGCTGTTCAGTAAGAGGTATCACTGGATGTGATGACAGAGAGGAAGACCACAGGCGACACTGACAAGGTTAACGCTGGCCTTGGCATCCTTTGACCATCAGAGGTTTGATAGTGCGGATGGCAGCTCAGCCCCTCGGCTCCTTCTATTCTAAGTCACTTCCTATGCTTCTCTACGTACAACCTCCTTCATGTGCCTTAAGGCCACTGATCCTTTCCTACATCTGTGTTTGGTGGATTGCCTTCTAATTCGTTTGGTCAGGGGCTTCCCCAGTGGTCCAGTGGCTAAGACTCCAAGCTCCCAATGAAACGGAGCCTGGGTTTGATCCCTGGTCAGGGGACTAGATCCCACATGCCATAACTAAGAGTTCACATGCCACAACTTAAAAAAAAAAAGATCCTGCATGCCACACAAAGATGGAATATCCCGCATGCTGCAACTAAAACCTGGCACAGCCAAATAAAATAATAATAATTCCTGTGAGCAATGCGATGAGATGTAAACACAGGCTTGTCACCACATTCGTGATGAAGAGATCATGAAGTGAGAGGGTGGGTGTGAGTGTACACAGCCCACAGGCTGCTGGTTCATCCCCTGGAAGTGTGTTTCTACTCCTCGCTCTACATCACAGGTAACCATACTGCAAACCAAGATAGCCTTAAAGAGAAGAGACAAGCGGCAAGGCAAGCGGATGGATTCGTCAGCATGGAGGAAGGCGACTCCTAGGCAGTCAGTCTCAACTTCCGCCCACGATGTTTGGGTGCTGGGACAAGCCAAGCCTCAGGTGTAGTACATGGAATGTCTGTTCTTTGGGTCTCCTCCCTCTCCTCCTACTGTGGTTCAGGACAGCAGTATCTGGACTGGGCTGATTTGTCCTAAGGCCCCTATGTGTCGCATCACCAGCACAGCTCTGGGTGATACACTGAGTTGCCTCACTGGGAAGCCTTCTGTTGGGGGGCAGCCCTTGACTCTATCTGATCCTAGTGATCATTCCCTCCTATCTCTGAGCCTCTTGCTGGGCTTGCATAGCCCTTCCTACCCCCGCCTTCCATGGCCTCTTACTCCAGGCAGCTCTGTCAGTGCCCACTCTGATGAATAAAAGAAAGGTTTTAGCTTCATTTTCAACTGCGCCAGGACATCTGTGCATCTCTCCTAGATCACTGTACCTCTAAAGCTTTGCCTTAGATCCCATGTGATTCTCCAATTGGTTCTATGGATTGCTCGTTTGCTATTTTTATGTTATGCTTGTTGACCAACTCAGACACAATGTATTGTTACCGGCATCCTTTGTGGGACAGGCCCATATGAAGGCCAGCTGTCTTTTCCACTGGCTTGGGCCAGGGGAGACGCAATGGTGTATCAGGGACTCCTGGTAAACCAGGAGCTGGAAGAAAGGGGTGAGCCTTCCTCCATGTCTGCAGGGTCCAAAGGGCCTCTGAGACACTGAAAACTCAGGCTGAGCCCTACCTGCCTTGATCATTGGAGGTGGTAGAGGCTGGCTGGCGGGCCTGGAGAAGACCATCTTCTTGGAATCCAGCAGGAGGCGGCAGTACCCCGCAATCAGGCAGGCAAAGTTGGTGGCTTCGGGCCACTCCATCAACAGCACCAGAGGCTGGGGGAGAGACAGGAGAAAAACGTGAGGAGGCAGGAGGGAGGGGAACAGGTACATGTCCAGGAGAACAACAGCAAAGACAAGATGACTTGTATAGTTATGAGAACATCCTTTCTGAACCCCACATTAAGGCACCTAGGCTGACAGATAATTTCTTCTGATTTGAGAATTTATTTATAGTCAACTCTTCCCCATGTATCAAAACTAAATCAACCTTTAATTACACATTTAATGAACCACTTTTACTGAAACAGACTAAAATTATATAACATCACATGACTGCTGTGTGGCTGTTTGGGTTTATTGAGGCTCAGCAGATGGGCAAGCCTGCTGAGAGAACAAGGCTAAACCTGGGAGTCTAGGCTAGGTCGGGGAAGATCCTTGACAGGAAGTTCCTCAAATGCATGGACTATCTCTTACTCAACTCTATAACCTGCTATGATACCCAGAACAGCTCCCCGGACATGGACACTCTGAGCAATCCAGTCCTCCCTGTGTCTTCTGGGCCACAAAGTCTTTCTGGTCTGTAGTCCTGCTCAGACCTGCATGCTGTTCCCCCCATTTCCCTCTGTTTCCCAAAGTGCCCTCACAGTGTTAATCAGTGCCACTTAAAAGAGTTTCTTGGTCAAATATGTATGTGAAACAATGAGTTAAACAAAGCTATGCACACAATTATACTTATGGGAATTCTCAGATCCTTTAATATATTAATGTGCGCTGTGAAACTTCAAGAGGAGGGCTTTAATACTGCAACTTTTTCCAATAATTTGATCAAAAAAATCTATTTTTATAGAACATCTCATAGTAGCAGGGCTGCTTTTTTTTGGGGGGGGGGTTGTTTTATTTAACCCACACTGGAAAATACTAGCATACTCTGTTGACTTCTGTTCCTGACCCTAAATCAATCAAATTAATCTTGGGGTTAGCTAGCTGACTACTTCAAAGACCTGGCAATGATATACCAAAACCCCCCCCAAAAACCCCAACCCAAAAAAACACCTACACCTTTTCCAGAAACCTTCCCAATATCTGTATTCTTCAAGTGTGGCTTGAAAATAAATTTGGGTCAGACTGAAGCCAGCCATGAGAGTATTTTCCCTGCCATAGGGAAGTGGCCTCCAGGTAAAGACCACTGAAGACTAGCTGAAGAGGAAGCCATGGGGTCATGCGTCATCTTGTCTTTTGAGTGTTTCTGGACCAAGCATTAAGAGCAAAAGGAATTAAGAGGAGGGAATGAGCCTCCTCTGACTAGTGAAGAAGCTACTACAACAGTCCAGGTGAGGGGTGATTAGGACCCTACTAGGGGCTTTCTTGATAGCTCAGACAGTAAAGAATCTGCCTGCAATTCAGGAGACCTGGGTTCGATCCCTGGGTCAGGAAGATCCCTTGCAGAAAGGAGTAGCTACCCATTCTAGTATTGTTGCCTGGAGAAACCCCACGGACAGAGGAGCCTGGTCGGCTACAGTCCATGGGGTCACAGAGTCGGACACGAATGAGCGACTAACACTTCTACTTTCAGGGCAGTAGCAGTAAAAAGGCACATCACAAACACTTGATGGAACTTGGTCACCAACTTGACGAGCCCTGTTTGGCTGGACCATCACCTTGGGAACAATTCTGAATCCAAACCAGCTCAGCTTTTAGCTAAAGTTGTACCAGTCAGTTTTTTTGCTATCTCTCAGGATCCTGAAACATAGCTTGCATTGAATATTTTCAGTTCATATAGACCAGGGATTGGCAAACTTTTTCTGCAAAGGGCGAGATAGTAAACATTTTAGGCCTGGTAGGCCACACAGGCTGTGTTACAGCTCTGCTATTGTAATGTGAAAAAAGCCATAGATAATCTGTAGGCTAAACAAATGGGTGTGGTGGTCTTCTCCAAAAACTATTTCTAGAAACAGGTGCTGCTGGGTCAGGTTTGCTTCATAGTTTGCCACCTAATCTATGAGTAAAGCTACTTTCCAACTAAATACAATAGTCTGTATTCACATTCACACCTCTCAGCTTGTTTCATTTGTCAACAGTGATCTCATAGTCCTTTGGAAATTCTTCTCTGGACTTCTGTTTCCGAGAGATGACACTGTGCTCTAGTTCTATAAGCTCTGACCACATTTGTCTCTCTCTCTCTCTCTCTCTCTCTCTCTCTCTAGGTCTCTTCTTGTGTGACCTCCCTGGAACCTGATGTCTCAGGCTCAGTCCTCAGACATCAACTTTCATTTTTGAGCTAGGGATCCCAAAGTCACTATTTCTAGTCCATTCCCCTCTTGAACTCTTTTCCTATCTCAGAGCTTGTACCATGCTGGGTCTATATCACACAGTTTTGTGCTGGATTGAATCCTATCCTAAGTTGTTTAATAGTTATTGTTCATCTAATTATACTGCACGCCACAGTAAGGCATTTTGGATTCTGCCCCACAGACAGTGAGTTAGTGATGCTCCTGTGGAACTCATTCAACACTATCAGGAAAAAAACAAAAAGGAACCATCTTTACCCAGAAGAGCAATGACTCTATTCTCCAGTGACAAAGGGACCAGGGATGAGACACTACCTTTGAATCATTGTTTGGAAGGGGTAGAGGAGACGTTTGTACCTCCAGTTAACACATGCTTCTCAATCACCACAGAATGGTCAACTTTGTGTACAACAAAGTAGAGACAGAGGGGAATGGGATGGGGTGGTGAGGCAGGGGGAGAATAAGATCCCCTTCCTTTCTGCCTCACCCCCTGCCACCAACAGCAGAAGGATACATAGAGTGGGTGTAGATAGCTGCTACTGCCATTACTAAGGCCTCTTGCCATTACTACAAGCTAGGCTGGCCTCTGGAGCATTCACAGACATCATGGCCATTGCTTCATTCTGGACCCTCATAATCTTCCTCTAAGACCAAATCTTCTCAAGGTACCTGTAAATGGGTCACAAGTGTGCTGAGATCCTGAGCCCCTCAGCCTCTGGCTAAAACTGCCTCATCTGTTTATTCCAGTGGGCCATACAAATTTTGATATTTTCATGATTAGGAAAAGGTGAGGATACACTAACCTGAGGACCTTTGATAGCCTCCTGATTGGCCTGCCTTTTTTTTTTTTTTCCCGGCCATGCTGCACAGCATATGGGATCTCAGTTCCTGACCAGAGAGCAAACCCATGCCCCTGTAGTGGAAGCACAGAGTCCTAACTACTAGACCACCAGGGAAGTCCCAGCCTCTTTGCTTCTAGTCTCTACTCACTTCACCTCCATCTTGCGGCCTGAGCACCTGTCTAAAACACAACGCTCACTTAAAATCTTTAATATCTCATCACCTAAAATCTACTGCCTTCCAACATCACACAAAGCCTCTCGTGACCCAACCTACAGCTCCAAGCACATCTTCCACTAACTCTGACTCCTCTCATCACTGTCCTTCACCATATGCTACAGCAACGTCACATCATTTACAAGGTGCTAGACAGGCCTTGTGTCTTTGCCCTCTCATACCTTAACCTATGCTGTTCCCTCTGGCTGAAATGCTCCCATGCCCTGTCCACCTAGCAAGCCACTACACACTGGCTAAAAGGCTCAAGGACCACATGACCCCCTGAGAGATGCAGCTGTTCATCCTCGAGTGGGGCCAACATAGGTCCTGCCCTCATGGAGCTTATAATCCATCAGGAAATAAGATATAAATGAAGGGAACTTCCCCAGTGACTAGGACTCAGCACTTTCACTGTGGTGGTCTCAGTTCAATACCTGGTTGGGGAACTAAGATCCCACAAGCCTCTCAGTGCAGCCAAAAAAATAAATGAAGTAATCATACAAAGGAATATGATTACAAGGTGTGATAAGCACTACGAAGGGAAAGTGTGTGTGCATGCTAAGTTACTTCAGTCGTGTCTGACTCTTTCCGATCCCATGGACTGTAGCCTGCCAGGCTCCTCTATGCATGGGATTCCCCAGGCAAGAATACTGGAGTGGGTTGCCATTCCCTTCCCCAGGGGATCTTCCTGAGCCAGGGATTGAACCCTTGTCTCTATGTATCCTGCCTTGGCAGGTGGTTCTTTACAACTAGTGCCACCCAATATGAAGGGAAAGTAGAGAGACCGATCAGAACATAGAATGTACTGGACTGGTGGGTGGGTGGGTGTGAATGTGTGCATGGCTGACTACTTTGGGTTCAGAAGCTGGAGAGAGGTTCTTTGCGGAAATGGCATTGACTGACAGAATGAGAGACCACTGGACCAAAGCACAGGCTGACTGACTGATGGACAGACTGATGACAGACTAGCTGGCTGCAAGCAGTCTGACTCACTGATGCCCTGGCTGATGAGCTGGCTGCAGGGCAGGCAGAATGCCTAACAGCCTGACATCTTGACTGGTTAGCTGGCTAGCTGGCCAATGGATAGATCAGAGGCTGAGTGCCTAACTGGCTGATTGACTGAACTGTCTGCCTTCAATGTCCCCTCTTCTCTCCTCCCCCACTATGGCCCAATGTCAGTAATAAAACAGTATGAAACAAAATCTTATGCCCAGAGAGGGCCAAACGTAGCCTGAGTTGGCTCAGCAAAGCACATCAGCAGCCTCTCATCTGCATTCCCATACAACCCAATTGGCTCCAGAAGGGGCCAAATGTAGCTCGTGAAAGGAACAGAGGCAGTTTTTGCCATCAGGGGTAAAAAAAAAAAAATCTAATCAGAGGCAGGCAAGCAGAGAGATTGGATAGGTTTTCTTAGAAACCTTCAAAAACAACATTTTATTTTAAATAGGATTTTAATGATCATGACGCCTAATGTAATGCTTGTCCCGACAGAAACCACTAGAGCAATAAGGCTCAAACATGACAACAGGAGACACACTGGGCCACAAGAGATCCTTTGGGACTTTAGTGTGATGATTTCTTTCCCCCCCTTATGGGTTTCCGTGGTAATAGGGTATGGTAATGGCCCAGAGCCATCTCAGTCCCAGACTGCTGTCTCCTGGAGAAAGATATTTGCAGACTACCTCATGTTTACCTCACTCAGAGCAAGTAAACTGAGTGAAAACTGTAACTAAATAGGCCCAGTGAAAAAGTGAAAGTGACAATCGCGTCCAGCTCTTTGCAACCCCATGGATGTAGCCTACCAGGCTCCTCTGTCCATGGGATTCTCCAGGTAAGAATACTGGAGTGGGCTACCATTCCCTTCTCCAGGGAATCTTCCTGACCCAGGGATTGAACCCAGGTCTCTGACATTGCAGGTAGATTCTTCACTGTGTGAGCCACTGGGGAAGCCCTTAAATAGGCGCAAGCCATCTTCAAATGGAAAAGAAGAGGAGAATGGAGTTGGAGGCATGGCCAGCCCTGAGAAGGTACAGCAGGGATTCATCTGACATGCTCTAGCACCACCTTCCTGGGGTGCTCTGGGAGTTTGAAGGCACCCAGCACTTGGGGATGCCAGCTAGGGAGGGGACTGGCCTTGGGGGAGCCTCAGCTCACACTAACATCCCTGAAAACAGGAAAAAAATGGGAATTTAGAGGCCTGGAGGAGTAAGGAACAAGATGGTTGTCCTTGAGTCCCAGGGGACTGGTGCCTTTGCATTCTTGCCTCCACAGCACCAGGAAAGGCTAATTGTAATAGTCAGCCAATTCGGGGGCAAGGCAGAATAGCACTTTAAGGCAGTGGTTCTCAGGCCAGATGCACATTAGAATCACCTGGGAAGCTTCAAAAACTTATCTATTCCTGACCTCATCCCCAGAAATTCTGGTTTTTAAATGGTTTGAAGAGAAGGGCCTGGGTAGCCAGTGGTTTTTAAATCTCCATATGTGAATCAAATGTGCAGTCAGAGCTGACTGCCTTAAGTGAACAGTCTCAGTTATTAAGGCCCTTCCAGAATATTCCCAAACCAGAATAGCACATCTAGGGGGAAATGGCCAATTCTGGTTTGTAACTTCATGTTCCTTGTTCAGGAAGTTCAAAGAGTCTTTCCTCAGTGTACCTCATGCAGTGGTATGCTGGTAAACATTTAACAACCAGTTCTCCAAAGTTCTGATTTGTAGCGTTTGCTAACTTCCCTGGCATACATACTCCCACCATGGCTGCTTTCCAGTTATCAATATGACCTCACTGAATGCAGAGTTGGGAGAGATACATATGCCCAATCAGCTCTTATGTGCCTGTGTGAGCTGGGTCCAGCACGACACTGGCCCTACAGAGAGACTCCTACTGAGCCCAGGAAGTCACCCTCCAGTGCAGAGCTTCCCAAACTGTCTTCCCAAATCCTCCTCCTTGTGCACATATATGGAAGAGGCACTGCTTGGTAACCACAGATCCTGCTAATATAAAGTGCCTCCTGGAAGCTTCCTTAATCCCCCAGCCAGAATTAATTTCACACTCCTCTGTATTCTAACATGGTCTTCCCATGTTAAGAACATGGAAGCCAATGCAGGAGACTCAAGAGACACAGTTTCAGTCTCTGCATCGAGGAGGAAATGGTAACCCACCCCAGTGTTCTTGCCTGGGAAATCCCATGGACAGAGTAGCCTGGTGGGCTACAGTCCATGGGGTCACAAAAAGTTGGACGTGACTGAGCATACATGCACGTACTCTAACATGATCTTGCTACCTCTTCTAAGGTACCTTCTTTGGTATGCATATAAAGGTGTACTTCTTTCTCTCCTACAAGACAGTAAGCTTCTTGAGGGCTAGGAGCCATGTTTTTGTTTTTGTTTGTTTTCATCTTTGTATCTCCCATTGGGTTTAGTGTCCTTCCAAGCAACAGTAAATTCATAGTAAATGACTGCCTAATGAAGCCTGGATCATTTTGTCCCCACCCTTCCTCTTTTCCTCCTACCAGTATATCACCAATTGTGCCAGTTTACCCAAGAAAGGGACACTTCCCTGTCCATTTCATAGGGCACTGACTTGTAAAAGGAGATGCTCATGTCAGACATCTCTGAACACAGATGCGTCAGATTTTATGCTAACAGAAGTTGGGTTGCAGATGAAACATTTATCAAAGAAATGACACTTTAATGGAGTGAATGAGAGCTTCCTATTTGAAGGAATCTTAGTTTCCTGTTGCTTCTGTAACAAATTAAACTTAGTGATTTAAACAGTACATGTGTATTCTCTTACAGTTCTGGATATCAGAAGTTTGACACAAGTCTCATGGGCTAAAATCAAGGGTAGGCAGGCCTGCGTCCCTTCTGGAGGCTTTAGAGGAGAACGGGTTTCCTTGCCTTTTCTGGCTTCTAGAGGCTGTCCACATTCCTTGGTTCATGGTCCCTTCTTCCATCTTCAAGGCCAGCAAGGTTGGGCTGATTCCTTCTCACATCACACCACTCTGACCTTCTCTTCTGTCTCCCTCTTCCACTTACAAGGACCCTTATGTTGACACTGGGCCCACCTGGATAATCCAGGCTCATCTATTTATTTTAAAGTCAGCTGACTAGCAATCTTAATTCCATCTACAACCACAATTCCCCTTCCCATATAACATAGTGTATTCACAGGATCTTGGGCTCAGGGCATGGGAATTTTAGGGGAGGTGCATGATTCTGCTTACCACACATGATAAACCTTTTGACAAAATAGAAACATTTTAATATAAATTAGAATTCTCCCGTGGTTTCTCATATGCATTTTATCAGTGCCTTTAAGTAGAGCCAATCTGATCTATCTACCACTTGATGGTTGTATCATCTACCTAGTGATTTGCTGCTTCTCACTCAGCAAAGCATAACCTTCTCATAGCCCCCTCCATGCACCAACAAGATGTCCTGTTTGCCCTGTGATGTAGTGTCTCACCACCTCACCCAGCCACAGTGTGGACCGTCTGTGAGCCGTCTGCACGGCACCGTGCTTCAGTGCATTCAGGATACAGGCAGCAGGCAGCAAGGGTTAGGTATAAGATCTCTGCATTGTGTGTGTAAGAGAGAAATGTGTATGGGGATATGCAAGCAAACTCGTAGTGATTCTATGTCTCACCCTCACTCTTGTCCATTATCACAGCTATTCCTCCAGTTCAGACCCTGCCCTGGTCACTTCACCCTTGTACTTGCACTACTTTCCCCTCTCTGCCTCCCTGGCTTCGCATTAGCCTTGCAAACATCCATCTGGTACACTGGTCCCAGTCAGATTTTGGCTTGTCATTCCTCTCTTCAAGGGCCTACAGTGGATTCCTAGTATTCTAACACACTGAATCTCAATTCCTCGGACTGGCCTTTGAAACTTTTCACCAGCTCGTTCTGCCCACCCCCAATCTCTCTCCAATCTCTTTTCTCATTATTCTCCTCTCCAGCCAAGCAACTATGCTTATCGACCCGCACATATGGCTTACTTATTTCCGTGCTTGCTCTCTGTCTGTGAACACATCCCACTTCTCCTTGCTAATCCATGCCTATCACTTCAAGATCCAGCTTCAAACACTCTCCTGTGGGAAGCAAGTTCTGATTAACCCCTTCCTCTTCTTTTGTTCCAGGTTCCACACCACTGCTGCTGCTGCTGCTGCTAAGTCACTTCAGTCGTGTCCGACTCTGTGCGACTCCATAGACAGCAGCCCACCAGGCTCCCCCGTCCCTGGGATTCTCCAGGCAAGAACACTGGAGTGGGTTGCCATTGCCTTCTCCAATGGTTCCACACCACACTTAACCACAAAATTGACTTCATATGAACTTTTCCTCAATGTTGTTTTGCATTGGCAAAAATAATAGGTTGCATTTGTTGAGTACTTACTCTGTGTCAGACAGTGTCCTAAGACATTTTACCTCATTTTCTCATTTAATTCTGAATGACGACCTTTGGAGACAGGCACTCCATTTTGCAGTTGAGGAAATCAGTGTTCAGAGAGGTTAAGACACTTTCTCAAGGCCACACAGCTAGGAAGTGGCACAGCTGAGATTTGAACCTGGTCCATCTGATTCCAGAGGTCCATACATGTTATGATGTGGTATGATTAAGGCAGGTCATGTGCCTTTGTGAGTCTCCCCAATAAGAGTGTGACCCCTCCTGGGTGGCATTCATGCCCACAACTGTGGCCAGGTCACTCCTAGAAATGAGAGGAGGGTTCCTCACTCAGGCAACATCCAGCAACTCTGTGGGGGCTGGTTCCTCCCAGAACCACGGATGCAGAGGTCAGTGGTTCTCAAACTTGACTGTACTACAGAATCACCAGGGAACTGAAAAAGAAAGAAATCCTGATGCTCAGGCTGCAGCCTGACCAATTAAATCACAAACTCTGGGAACAGGGTTCAGTCATCTGTATTAAAAAAAAAAAAAACTCTAAAGGAAATTCTGTTGTGTAGCCAATGTTGAGAATCACTCTCCAAACAGGAGACTCAGCTGGAAACCCGTTTCTCAGTTTTAAACCCTTTTAATTTCTCAGGAAGTCATATCTTCCCTGTATGTCTTGTCTTTCCTCCCCTACTTCCCTGTCTGTTTGGCTTTTCACCCAACAACATCTGAGGAGGCCAGCAATCATTGGTTGAGGAAGTGGCCACAAGCCAATTAAATACTGGCTCCAGGAAGGTTCCTAAACCAATGGAAAGCCTGTGAATCACAGGTGGAAAAAATTAATATATTAAAGCTTCCTGGGTTTCACAAAGACAAAAATAAATAATTTGCTCTTTTAGAAACAGCAAACATTCCACCTCTTAATCTGCTAACAATATCTCCCCCTGGGAAATCCTTTAAGATTAAGAAAGGAAACTTGCACCTCCTCTAACAGCTTCTGCCAGCTGGCAGGCAGGCCTGCCCCCCATCCACACTGGTCACTGGGTGTTCAAACAGGAGAGCCATAGAGGGGGCGGCTGATCACGGCTGCCAGATTCTGTGACAGCTGCTTGCCAGTCTGAAGGAGCTGATATATGGGAAAGGTTATAAGATCCTAGAAGAACTTGACTCTGGAAGGTGAAATGGGGACGAGGCTCTGCCTGCTCCCTGTTCCCCCAGGACCCCTTGGTTCTGTCCACATACTCAGACACTCCCCTCCTCGATGAATCCAAGTGTGTGCACCTATGGCACCCAAATGGTGTGCACACATCCCTTCGGCCTCGGGGGAATCCGGGGGCGGGGCTGGGGAGGCCAGAGTCCCAGGGGCTGGTCCATTTACCCCAATGCCCCACATGAATATCAAGTCCTATGTGTGCTATGACACGAGAAGGATTGGGAAGAGATGGCCTAGGGGTAATTCCAAGTTCCCCAATCTCTGTGCCCATTGCTAAAAACCTCTCATGGGTAGATCAGACACTTTCTAGCCTTCCCTAGCATGGGCTGACCTTAATAGGGGGTCAAGGGCCTCCCTGGTGGCTCAGTGGTAAAGAACCTGCCTGCCAATGCAGGAGACTCCGGTTGAATCTCTGGTCTTGGAAGATCCCACAACTGAGCCTGTACTCTTGAGTCCAGAAGCTGCAACTAATGTGCCCTAGAGCCCATGTTCCACAATGAGAGGCAACGAGAAGCCCGTGCACCGAAACGAAGAGTAGCCCCCACTCATCGCAACTAGAGAAAAGCCCATGCAGAAAAGCCTGTGCAGCAATGAAGATCCAGTACAGCTGATAAATAAATAAATCAAAATTTTTTTTTAAATTGCAAAGGTGGTTAAAAAAAAATGAGGTCAAGATAGCATGTCCCAGAGGGTTGAAAAGAGGAAGAAAGATAAGCCCCCAAAGGCCCAGGATCTGAACCACTTCAGAATCACTGAACCTCACCTCATGGGCTAAAACTATTTGTCAAGTTTACTTCTTCCTCTCTTCCCCAGGCCTGTTCCTGGGAAGGAACCCCTCGAAGCTGGACTTACCTTGGCATCCATGATGCTGGTCTCCACCCGGGCCACGCCCTGGTTCTCCCGGAACAGCTGGATCTTGCTGATCTTGCTGAACTCGGACAGCACAGTGGTGAGGTTGGTTTTGAGGTCAATAACATGGCTGATGCCGTGACGGGGTCCCACCAGGAGGGTGGTGGCTGACTGCTTCTCATCCTGGGGCCCCAGCGTGGTGCACAGCATTCACAGAAAGCAGGGCAGAGGAAGTGGGGAAGAGGAGGTGGAAGGCGGAAAGACAAAACAGGCATTGGACTGGTTCTGTTGGGAGATCTGGAAATATCTGGAGCTCAGGGTCAGGGCAAGAAGACAACCTCGAAGGGAAAATGGTCTGGGATGCCCCTGTTCCCAGGACAGGGCCCTGGATCATTGGTCTAAATGGACACCTTAGCCTCAGTACCAGGGAGAGTGAAGTGGGCAGCAACAGGGCTAGTTCTAGCAAAATCATCAAATAGGTGAGGTCTGTTTTGGTGCCTTTGAAGTACCCTTGTCCTACTAAACCCCAGAGATTTTTCCATTGGTTGCCTTGGGCCACTCAAGTCTCCCTTGGTGCTCTGTCTGAACAGGTGGCATCCTGTGTTTGGTCTTTACCCTCCCCCACCAACAGCTTGCACTTCTCACCTCATGCTAAAAGCTAAACTGACAAAGTAGCCTGGAGGGGGATCTCCCTCCCTAAGAAGCAATTTGCTCTCTTGAATAGGCACTATGGGCTTCCCCAGTTGACTCAACAGTAAAGAATCCCCTGCAATGCAGGAGATATGGGTTCGATCCATGGGTCAGGAAGATCCCCTGGAGAAGGGAATGGCTACCCACTCCAGTATTCTTGCCTGGGAAATCCCATGGACAAAGGAGACTGGTGGGCTACAGTCTATTGGGTCGCAAAGAGTCGGACACAACTAAGTGCACACACACGTAATAGGGACCACAGTAGTCTTACCCCAGAGGAATGATCTATAAGAATTTCAGCAGTGGACTTCCCAGGATCCTCAAATCTCAGTACGTAAATGGTCACCTCTGTGCCTGATGGACTAGATTCCCTTAAGTGGTCCTGACAGGCTCCTTGGTGCCATCAAGCCTGAGTCCTCTGCCAGCCCATTCCCTGGCATTAGCATCACCCCAAGGAACCTCTTCCATCTGTTCTAGACACTTTGATAAGTGGCTTTCCATCAGTGTGCCCCACGAGCATGACAGCGTGTTCCCCAGAGCATGACTAACACCTGGATCCAGTAAGCAAATGATTTGAATTTCCTTTCACAGAAGCACACTAGGGTAAACTAGCCTGGGGCACAGTCTTAGGGGGACCACTTATGCCCTACCTCAGAGGAGCATTGCTATACTGAAGGCCCTGGGTGGGGGCTGGTGCAAGGGGCATCCAGGCTGGGGGACTGAGGGAATATGGGTAAGAACAATGAAATAGGGCAGGGGTTGGCAAATTCTGGCCCACAGGCCAAATCCAGTCCTCTGCCAGTTTTTGTCCAACCCACAAACTGAGAATGGTTTTGTACATTCTTAAATGGGTGGAAACAATTCCAAAGAACCATATTTTGTGACACATAAAAATCACATGAAATTCACATTTCAGCATCCGTAAACAAAGAGATATTGGAACAGAGCCAGGCCCATTTGTTTATGCACTGTTGATGGCCACTCTTGTGCCACAATGGCAGGGCTGAGTGGTTGTGACAGGGACCCTTGTGGCCTGCCTGCCAAGCCTATGCAATTCACTTATCTGGCCCTTTACAAAAAAAGTTTGCTGACCCCTGAAATTGAGAATAGGAGGCACAAAAGAGCCTGGAGGGATGCTGAAAACAAATATTGTCTCCTACTTTACATTTTATTTTTGGGCGGCACCACATGGCCTGTGGGATCTTAGTTCCCCAACCAGGGATCGAACCCAGGGCCTTGGCAGCAACAGCACCATGTTCTAACCACTGGACTGCCAGGGAATTCCCGAAAGTTTTTACATTTTACTTTATTTATTTATTAATTTTTGCCTCCTACTTTAACCATTTTACCAGAGGTGGGACAAGACCACCACAGGACCCAATAGGGAGAAGGAGGAAGGGGAGGGAAGTCTTTTAGAAATATTCACTGATAGGGAATGCCACCCAAAAGATCTAATGGAGTCCCTTCTGTCCCCCCACCCAAGGACAAGTGCCCCTAAAGAGCTCCCACCCCCTCACTGGCCTCACTTACCAGGCCCACAGTGTTGAACAAAACGCCCGTGAACGTTGGAAGTTCATTCAGAATTCGAAGATACTGGAGTTTGGCCTGAATTGCAGAGCCCTGTGAAAACAACCCACCCAGAAGTGTGAGAAACTTGAGGTGCAGAGGAAAAGCAAACCCATGTTTTTAGGAAGGAGGGTCAACAGCTTTGGATAGGCAGTAGTCAGACCAGCCAGCAAGCCCCACTGTGGGACCTTTGGGAAAGAATCACAGGAAGGTTCCAGTTTGGACAGCTCTTGCCAGACTTTAGCATCCCACCCCCCTTCCTAAACCCTCCTGCTACCTCCAGGTCCTCATTCCTGAAGAATTCAGCTTACTCATTTTTTTCCTGGGTTAATCTCAATGCATTTCCCCAACTTCAACACCCCATAACATCTATACCTCTCTCCTGAGATCCCTGATGACCACTAGGTGCTGGCCATCCCCAACTCGATACCTTTATCCTGAGAACTCCTAAGTCCCCACCCTGCTCTTCCTCTGGCAGAAAAATTTCCAACAGTGGTCCAGGCATTCCCTGGGCATTCAGGCCAGAAACCTGCAAGTCACACTGGACTCTTCCCTCAGCCTCTCATGTCACCAAATCATCTTGATTCTACCTCTTAACTCCCTCTCCACCCTACCATCCCTCTTCTCTAGCTCCATGGTCATTGCCTCAAGGTCTGCCATTTGCATCTGTCAGCCATGTTACCTTCAGTACCAACACTCATTTCCCTTCACATCTTCAGTGAGAGGGAGCAGCCTAAAACTTAAATCACATCAGCTGCCCAATTAAACCCTTTGATGGCTCTGTGCTGCTTACAGGATGAAGGATAATCCCTTTCCACAGCACATGAGGCCCTCCATGAACAGGTTCCTGCCAACCTCTCTGGCCTCTTCTCTTGCCTGCACCCTACCCAGGAAGGTTTCTTGAACCCTCTCTACTGGTTTATGTCAGATTTCTCTGCCTGGGGATGTTCCTCCCTGCAACTCGTCTAGACAAACTCCTATCTGTCCTTTAAGACCCATCTCTGGCATTAGATGGCATCACCAACTCAATGCACATGAGTTTGAGCCAACTCTAGGAGATAGTGAAGGACAGGGAGGCCTGGCATGCTGCAGTCCATGGGGTCTCAGAGTCGGACACGACTGAGACTGAACAACTGGCATCAAATGCACCAGTTCCTGGCTTTTTCAATCTCCTTCAGGCTGGGCTGGCTGTTCCTCCTCTAAGCTTCCAGGGAACCTGCATGAGTTGGATTGCACTGTGTTGTGACTGCCTCTGGTTTTCCCACCAGCCTATGCTTGACTCAGGGCAGAGACTCTGCTTTCTTCATCTTTATGTCTCCAGCCCAAGTGCTGGGCGGGGGTGTGGTGGGGGTAGGGGGGAGGTGGCGCTCAAAAATAATGTTTGCTGAGGAGATGGTTAGGAGCCCTGAAACTCTCCACTGGGAAGAAAACAATCTGATTAAATATGCACAGCAAGGTAGGAATGGCTTAACTCTCCGGGGAAATTTGCATCTTAAAAGAGAAGCTAGTTGGGAATGCAGGGAATCTGGAATGGGTGTGATATAAGAGGGCACCTGTGTCTTGTGTCTCCATCTGCATGTGGATTCTGGGGCCTCTCACCACCGCCTCTTAGGAGGCAAGTGGACTGAGCCTTACAAGTCAGAGAAGGGCCTGCAGGGCTGGGGAGGCAGGGAGTGGGAGTCCCTCAGAGGGCACCCCAGAAAGGGAAGGAAAGTACAGCAGTGACCTGAGCCCTCAACGTGACCTGGAGTGACCAGCAGTGATCTGGAGTTCTGTTATCCAGGTCAGACCTTGTCCCATGGGGTTGGGCTTTTATCTCCCTGTACCAGGACTGACGAACTAGAAAGCTAATGGAGGACAGAGGAGTCGTTTCCATGGGAAATGTGTCTATTCAGGGTTTGGGGCTTGTCCACACAACAGGTGCTTCATCAGCAATGACTAAATCGGTGAAACAACCCAAGAATTTTTTCTGCCTGCATCTTGGTCCCTTTGCTTTGAGGATCCTGAGCTGTCCCAGTAACTTGCCACTGAGCTGTCTCTGGGGGAGGCTCAGGCTTGGGGAAAAATCTCCACAATCATCCTCCATATCTGGTCAAGCTGGATGTGTATCCAGGTCAAAAACAGTGGGGAGAGTCCCCAGAAGACCAGACTTGCTGGGAAACCAAGCAGGAGTCCCCCAATGCCACTAGTGCCCCAGCAGGGGGCCCCGGGGCTGACTCTGGATACCTTGGTGCCACTGGAAGGATGTGTTTGGTGTGCCTTCAGCTGCTGAGAGAGAGATTTCCGGAGGGTCTTCTCTTTGATGCCCTGTAGGAGGGAGGGGGGAAGAAAGGGTTCCAGGCCCCACTCCTTCCTAAAAGCAGAAGAAAAGTAGGAAATTAGAAGGACAAAGTGAGACAGGAAAGGAAGATGGCAAGACAGAAATGGAGTGAAATTGGAGACAGAGGTGGAGGAATGGAGACTAGGGGAGGCAGGAGGCAGGCAAGTAGGAGCTGGAGCTCAAGGGCATCTTGGTCTAGGGGGTTTGAGGAAGTCCAGTTCTCACTCCCATCCCAGGCCCATGGTCCTCAAAAGCATAGCACAGCTCAACCACTGTACCTTCTCCCTGTGTGGCTATGTGCCCCCCTCCTGAAGGGCCCTGGCACAACTCACTCCACATTCTTGAGCGAGATCTTCTGACTAGGTCGAGTAGCTGAGACAGTGATATAGATGTGTAGGGCAGCAAGGCCCAAAAGCATCTCCGGCTTGGGGTCCATTCCAAAGCGTTCTCGGATGACATCATTCCGACTCTGTGAGAGAGGGCAGTCCAAACCCATCAGTTAGAGATCTTTCAGCCACTGCACCACGGACTCCCTTACATCCCAGAAGAGAATCCTGGTGTCAGTAAGAATCCCAGATGAAAGGGAAGAGGAAGGTTCTGCCCTTGGGGAAGAGATACTATTTGCTTCATTCAGCGGATAGTTGACTGCCCCCTTCTCAGTGCCAGGTACACACAATGGCAAGGCACAAACAGGTAGAATGTCTAGGGCACTACAGAAGTGAGACATGGCAATACTTCCCTTCTTTCCTCCTGTTCCAAGAGACCTTTCTGCCTTTTCTCTGGGGCCTATACTCACCACTGTTCACCCCCAGCCATCTGAGGCTCCTCTACCAGCTCAGATAAAAACAAAATAAGAGAGACACTGGGAGGGATTCTCTATAGGGCTCTGGCCCAGAAGCCCACAGTGAGAGACGGATGGCAGGCATGGGGCAGATATTCTTTTCCTTGGTGTCTGAAGATCAAAAGCAATAATGAGTCAGTCTTCCCTCAGTTCAGTTCAGTCGCACAGTTGTGTCCAACTCTTTGCAACCCCATGAATCACAGCACGCCAGGCCTCCCTGTCCATCACCAACTCCTGGAGTTCACCCAAACTCATGTCCATCGAGTCGGTGACGCCATCCAGCCATCTCATCCTCTGTCGTCCCCTTCTCCTCCTGCCCCCAATCCTTCCCAACATCAGAATCTTTTCCAATGAGTCAACTCTTTGCATGAGGTGGCCAAAGTATTGGAGTTTCAGCTTTAGCATCAGTCCTTCCAATGAACACCCAGGACTGATCTCCTTTAGAATGGACTGGTTGGATCTCCTTGCAGTTCAAGGGACTCTCAAGAGTCTTCTCCAACACCACAGTTCAAAAGCATCAATTCTTCAGTGCTCAGCTTTCTTCACAGTCCAACTCTTACATCCATACATGACCACTGGAAAAACCATAGCCTTGACTAGATGGACCTTTGTTGGCAAAGTAATGTCTCTGCTTTTTAATATGCTATCTAGGTTGGTCATAACTTTCCTTCCAAGGAGTAAGCGTCTTTTAATTTCATGGCTGCAATCACCATCTACAGTGATTTTGGAGCCCCCCAAAATAAAGTCTGACACTGTTTCCACTGTTTCCCCATCTATTTCCCATGAAGTGATGGGACCAGATGCCATGATCTTCCCTATGCTATCCTAAAAAGGATCTCCTGGAATTAATGGCCAAAGGTAAGAAAACCCTCAGACCCTGAAGGTCAGAATCCCAGCTATCAAGGATCAGCCTAGGTTAGACCAGTTGCCCATTGTGTTCAGGTGGAACCAGAATAAGCTGAGAGACTAGAGAGCCACAGTGGTATCACTACAGCAGAGGAGAGAGTGTAAAAGGAATGCTTTATCAATGATCATCTATGTAGAAAATCCAACAGAATCAACAAAAAAATCTACTAGAACTAATGAGTTAACAAGGTTGCAGGATATAATCAATATTTCAGTATCAACATAATCAATATACAAAACCAACCATATTTCTACATGTTTGCAACCATCAGAACCTAAAATTGAAAATCAAAACCATTTCTAATAGCATCAAAAACATGAAATTATTAAGGACAATCTGTCAAAATATGTGAAAGACCTATACACTGAAAAGTACAAAAAACTGTTGAGAAAAATTACAGAAGACCTTAAGAAATATAGAAATATACTGTCTTCATGGGTTGGAAGATTCAAACCAATGTATAGATTCAACACAATCTCGATCAGAAGCACAGCAGGTTTGGGATAGAAACTAACCATCTAATTCTAAAATTCACACACAAATGCAAAGGTCCTAGAATGGCCAAAACAGTTTTGAAAAAGAACAAATTTGGAGGACAAACACTACCTGATTTTAAGACTTGTTAAAAAGCTTCAGTAATCAATAAAAATAATAATAATCAATAAAAAGCCTCAGTAATCAAAAAAGTGTGATGGTGGCATAAAGATTGACAAGCAGATCAACAGAATAGAAGAGAGACTTCAGAAATGACCCACACATATACAGACAACTGATTTTTCACATAAGCACAAAGGCAACTAATGGGAAGAAAGGATGCTCTTTTTAATAAATGGTCTGGAACAATTGGATATCCATATGGAAAAAAGAAAGAAATCTGATCAATACTTTGTACCACATACTAAAGTTAACTCAAAATGGATCACAGATCTAAATGCAGAGCCTAAAATGATAATGCTTTTAGAAAAAAACAATAGCAAAATCTTTGTGAACTTGGGCTCAGCAAAGATTTCTTAAATATGACACCATAAGCACAATCCATAAAACAAACAAATTGACAAATTGGACTTCATCAAAATTCAAACTTCTGCTCTGTGAAAGACACTGTTTAGAGACTGGGATGACATAATTGCAAATAACACATCCAATAAACAACTTGTATCTAGAATACACAAATAACTCTCAAAACTCCCTAATAAGTAAACAAACAACCCCAACTTAAAAAGTGGGCAAAAGATTTGAATAGATACTTCACCAAAAATGATGCATGATGACAAAGAGGCACATGAAAAGGTGTTCAACATCATTAGTCATTAGGGAAATGCAAATGAAAACCAGAATGAGATACTTCTATACCCTATTAGAATGATGGAAATTTAAAAATACTGCCAAGTGCTGATGAGGGTGTAGAGAAACTGGGACTTTAGCACATGGCTGGTGTGAATGTAAAATGGCCCAGCCACCTTGGAAAACAGTATTGGAATTTCTTCAAGAAATTAAGGAAAGATAGATCTACCATATGATCAGGTCATTCCATTCTTAGGTATTTACCCAAGAGAAAAGAAAGCATATATCATACAAAGACTTGTATATGAATGTTCATAGAACCTTTATTTGTAGTAGCCAAAACCAGACAACCCAAATATCCAACAGCAGGTGGACTGGTAAACAAATTTTTGTATATCCATACCATAGAACAGTACTCAACAATAAAAAGGAATGAATTACTGATACACATAACAACATGAGTGAGCCTCAAAATCATGCTGAGTGAAAGAAGCAAGATCAAAGTAAGTGTTTATACTGTATGATTTTGTTCCTATAAAACTCTAGAAAATGCAAACTAATCTACAGTGACAGAAAGCATGTCAGTGGCTGCCTGGGGATAGGGGTATGAATTACAAAGGAGACTGAGGAGACTTTTGGGGGTGTTGGATGTGTTTAATATCTTGATTGTGGTGATGGCTTCATGGATATAAACATATGTCAAAACTTATCAAATTGTCATTTTAAATATGTGCAGTTTGCTATGTGTCAATTAGACCTCACTAAAGCTATCTTCAGTATAAAAGGAATATAGCCGAACACATCATCATAAAGGGGAAAGGCAAGGTGGACAAGGTCTTGTCACCAAATTCCAAAATAGCTGAACCAAACATCCATCTCTGCACCCAGCAAACATTCACTCATCCTTCAAGGCTAAAAGCATGCATCTATCCCTTCCACTGTGAAGCCTTCACTATGCCTCACCCAGGGAAGAGTTGGCAAATTGCTTCCTGAGCACCCCTACTGACATTGTAGCCTGCCATCCTCATAGTGCCTGTCACACTGTCTTGTATTTATTTGTGCACATATCTGTCTGAGCTCTAGCAATCTGTGACAGTTCTTTGATCACTGTGATTGCCAGCACCTAGCACAGGGCCTGGCCCAGAGTAAGTGCTTGGCAAATGTTTCTGGATGAACTGATTTGGGAACTGTCTCCTTACTGGAGCTTAGAACTGAGGACTGGGACCTCCTGGTACCCAAATGCACTTGTTAAACCAGGGTATCCTGTGAAGATGCCAGAGTTACCAGGGTTGTTTCCTCGTGAATGTTGATGGGATCTGTCTAGACAAACAGACAAACAGACTGGCGCCCCAGACAGCCCAAGTTGCCAGGCCAACTAACTTGACCATGCCCTACCATGGTAGCCAAAAAGGAAAGAGCTACCTGAAGGTTGGAAAAATTTACATAGCAACTTCATTGTGACAGCAGAGCAGCCTGCCTGCTTGTTTGTCCATTGGTCTGTTTGTCTGTGTACCCCAAAACCAGACTCTACCTGGATGTACAGGTACTCGAAAGCAGCAGGATCCCGACGCAGCAGCTCCACGGGGTCTTTGGGAAAGAAGCTTATCCGGAAGAGGCATTTCATTCCATGATAGTGTGTCCGCTTCACTACCTGAATCCCGGAAGTGAGAGGTGGGAGGAAAAGAGATCAGGAATCAATGGCTGGGGTGGCAGGAGCCTGCTCAGGGCCCCCTGGGCAGAGCTAGGTGCTATTTCCTACTCTGTCTTCTGCCTGGCTGATTCCAATTACCCTCGGGGAAAGTGATGAGAAGCGGAGTCTTTTTTGCCCTTCTGACCCAAAGTGATTAGAATTTTTCAAACCACTGATCCATGACTTGGTCTTTATCAACAACCCAAGGCCCAGGACACAAGGTAGGGAGAAAGGGCTCCCGGCAACTTCTCTGACTCTTCTTGCTGTGGGGCCTTTGCCTTGCAGAGGGGCTCATCCTCTGGCAGAGGAAGTTGCTGATGAGCAACCAAATCAAAGACTTAAAATCCTATTTGGACGTGTAGCTGAAACAAGCCAGCAATATGCCAGTAACTGCTGAAGCTGGGATGGGTAATGAGGGTTCATTATCCAATTCCTTCTACTTTGGTGTATGTTTGAGATTTTTTAAATTATAAATTTATTTATTTTATTTGGAGGCTAATTACTTTACAATATTGTATTGGTTTTGCCATACATCAACATGAATCCGTAATAAAAATGCTTAAAAATCCCATTTGGAACAAGAGACCAGTTGGATCCATAAGCTCCCCTGATGGGCAGGGAGGTGATTAGGCCTCCATCCAGGCAGGACATCCACCTTTTTTCCTTCATAGGTGGGAACCTAAGTCTCTGGACTACATACTGAGAACTACCCTTGAAGAATCCCTCTCTCTTAAATCCTTTCATTTTGGTGTGTCTCATTTCAGCTTTTGCTTTGCTTCCTTTAGACATTTCTTTCTGGCCGTCCCTCTCCAACTCCTTCTCTCCCTCTCTGAGAATATCCTTTTTTTAAAGCAAATGAGAAATTCTTTCTTTCTTTGGCCATGCCATGTGGCATGTGGGATCTTAGTTCCCTGACCAAGGACCAAACCTGTGTCCCCCTGCATTGGGAGAACAGACTCTTAACCACTGGACCGCCAGGGAGGTCTGCACTCCCTGGGAATACTGATTGGCCCTGGTTGCCTGTCTTCCTCTTCGTGGTGAATCACCATTAGTGAAACGTTATCCAGCCATCCTGGATTTCACTGGCTTGTTTCCATAGGCTGGGAAGATAAGCCACTTTCCCCTACTCCGCTTTGGAACTTGACATGGCTGTCACACGGGTGACACGGGTGACACACTGTCCATTCTTGGCTTCACTCAGCCCCGCCTCAGTCCACATGTGTCAGCCTCGGGGGTTTCACCAGACTCCACTCGCTGACTCTTCCATATTACAGCGCTAATCTGAAGGTTGAGTGTCCTCTCAGAGGCAGAAAAGTCTAGCAGGCAGGGACTGCAGGAGATGGTGGAGTTGACACTGCTCTTCAACTCAGCCTTCCACACAATGAATTGCCACTCCACGCCTTCCCTAACTAGTGACCACCAAGACTAACAACCGTCATGCCTTTTTTAGGTTACAAGAGACATTTTAAAGAATTTATTTATTTATTTTGGCTGAGCTGAGTGGCTTGTGGGATCTTAGTTCCCCAAGCAGGGATTGAACCTGGGCCCTCAGCAGTGAAAACATAGGGAGTCCTAACCACTGGACCACCAGGGAATTCCCAAGAGACATTTTCTTTAAAACTTTTTTGGGATATGGACCATTTTTAAAGTCTCTATTGAATTTGTTACAATGTTGCTTCTATTATGTTCTGTTTTTAATTTTTTTTTTGGTCATGAGGCATGTGGGATCTTAGCTGCCCGACCAGGAATCAAACTCACACCCCCTATATTGAAAGGTGAAGTCTTAACCACCAGACTTCCAGGCAAGTCCCTCAAGGGACATTTTTAAAGGCCTCTGTGGGTGGTTGGGATAGACCTTGATTGAGAACTGGGACTTCTAGGAGCTGGCTGAGCAAGTCATGATGAATTTTCCAGTAAGAGATTGCCTGGTGGCCTCTTGTTTACTAGAGGCCACTTGCAAAGGTATGAAGCTGTGACAGAGGAATCACTTACATAAGCCAGGGGCTGCTTGTCCTGGAGAAGCAGGAACTTGTGGTTCTGTTCTGGTCCGGCATACTCAAGGACAAGAGCAAAGTGCTCAATGTACCTCAGGGAAAGCCGGTCCTGTAATGTCACCATCACATCCTATAAAGACAAAGGAGCCTTGAGAGAGAGATCCCTTCCAGCTCTAAGATACTTTCTGTACCCAACATGGCAGAAGGGGACTGAACATCAAGAGAGTCCTGGGGAGAAGGCTGAGGGTGGGAAAGTGGGCCAGACAGAGCCACTGGCCTTCAGGGTGGCCCAGGCACACGGCTCCAGGATGAAGAGAGTGACCTAGGAGTGTTGTTCAGAGGCCTAGGCCCTGGAGAACACAGAAGGGGTGAAGGGAGGTCTTCCTAAACTTGGTTGGTCCATGTAGATGGCAAAAGAAGGTCATGGCCCTTCCTCCCCCTCCCCCCTCTCCATTCAACCAATGATCTCCTGAGCCTGTCCTTAGTGCCATGTGTGGTGTGGGTTCTTCCCTCAGCTTCTCACGTAAATGAGGATGTTCCCTCTGGTTTGTCCAGCAACCCTTTACTTAGGAATCAACAAAAGCCGAGGCCACAATTACATGATTTCAAAGGTACATGATTTCTGGATTCATAATCTAAATTGAATGACTTGCAGTTACTGGCAAAATATTCATCTTTGTCACTGGCTTTTAGAGATGATCAATTTAGCAACTTGAAAAATGTGTCCATGCAGAGGAACAACATCACATGTTCTATGTACAGTCAGGAATCTGATGACTTCCAAGCTCCGTCTGCTCTGCTGCCCGCCTTTTAATATTAGGGTGTCTGGAACAGATCTGTGGGGGCTGCCCACATGTCAGTTCTGAGACTTCCCATCTACCTGCTGTGACTTCGGCATACACTGGCCTCTAACATGTGTGTTTTAGAGTCAGCGTGGCTCAAGCCTCCAAGGGCCAGAGAGAAGCAGACTTGGGAATACAAAGCTCCCTTCTAGCCAGGGTTGCCAAACAAGCCCCTCAGTGAACACTGAAAGCCGGTTCGCTATTCAAATGCCAGGCTGGAAACTGGCGGGCACTTGAGAGTATCTCTTTGTATTATGCAAGTAGTCACAGAGGCCCCAGTGTTGCTGGAGTGCTGGCACGGACAAATGAGGTTGTTTTTGCCTTTCAACTGCAGTGGGACTGTGGGTGGCCAAGCTGGTGATTGCCAAATTGTATTACAAGTGTAATGGCCCCCGTGCCAGGCTGTCAATTCACTCAGGTACCTCTCCAGGACAAGTGGCTTGGCAACCTGTCCAAGTTCCAATGAACAGCCAGTGCACCCTGAAGTCAGGGTATGGTCACCAACCAGGGGCTGCCATTGTTTTGGAAAGCTGGGGCTACCTGGAAGCACCAAATGGTGGTGACATTGCGAGGGGAGAGAATGCTTGGAGAAGCTACTCAGGCAAAAGAGAGTGGTAAATGCTCCAGTGTGGGAACAGATCAACAATGGCCATACCAGTCCATGATGTAACACACAGGAAGATTCTGACACACCCATACCCACTTCTTGGACTTGGACTTGGGAGGGCACTTGGACATCACTGGGTGGCTTAGTTTTAATGTCTGTCCCATAGACGGAAGCCTTCAACAGTCAAGAGACCACCTCAGGACAGCTTTGGGAGTGTGTTTTAGTCCTAGGTTCCCTGGGGAATCCACCCAGGCCTAAGCCTTCCAAAGAAACTCTCAGTTCAATCAACACAGGTTAAATAAAGCCTCGAGTTTTGCAACTCGGCTGCTACTAGCACTTTGGACAGGACAATTCTTCATCATTTGGGGACTATTCCATTTCTTGTGGGACACTTGGCATCTCTGACCCTGAGACACTACATGCCAGTAGCACGCCAAACCATGGGGATGACCCCACATACACTCAGACATTCCCAAAAACTACCTGGGAGGGGGCAATGCTGACCCAGGCTGAGAATCGCTGGCAAAGTCAATTCTGAACACCTGGTAACTCCTCTTAGGGAAAGTTTCCTGGCCCACAGCTTGCTTTAGTACAGGGTTGTATTGGTCCCAGCAGAGGAACCCCAGGAGAGCCCTGGGCCAAGTGGGTTTTCTGGGCAGGAGCTGTAGCTGCCTGGCAGTCTTGTTGTTCAGTCACTAAGTCGTATCCGACTCTTGTGACTCCGTGGACTGCAGCCTGCCAGGCTCTGGGAAGCATTAACTGCATGGAAACATTCACTGTGAGGATGGCATTCTCTTTTTGGAGAGAATCCAGAAGGAGCAGAAACAGATATTTCTGTCCCAGAGCAGAGTAGATCCGGGTGGTTAATGGTACATACTTCTCATCCTCAGGACTAAGGGAATCGCTACAACTTCCAGATGCCTGCTGCTGCTGCTGCTAAGTCGATTCAGTTATGTCTGACTCTGTGCGACCCCATAGACTGCAGCCCACCAGGCTCCCCCATCCCTGGGATTCTCCAGGCAAGAACACTGGAGTGGGTTGCCATTTCCTTCTCCAATGCATAAAAGTGAAAAGTGAAAGTGAAGTCACTCGGTTGTGTCTGACTCTTAGTGACCCCACGGACTGCAGCCTACCAGGCTCCTCTGCCCATGGGATTTTCCAGGCAAGAGTACTGGAGTGGGGTGCCATTGCCTTCTCCCCAAATGCCTGGCTGAGCTGTTAAGAATCAGAGCTCTTTAGTTGCTCTTCCTGTGATAGGAATAGTCAAAGGGATTGTTGGTGGACTTTTTTCAATCTTGGTTCAGTGCTTAAGAGCTGGTTGTTATTTAAAAAGCAAGGCATGGCTAAGCTAATCTCCTGAGAGATGATTTGTTGATTTCTGTGTGTAAACTTGAATAGGTGTTATTGTAGCAATACAAATCACTTTTGCTTTATAAATGGTCTAATGATCATCACACTCCTTAGCTCCTAAAGGTCATGAAGGACACAGGGTAACATGACACAAAGCAGTTTGATAACAGATGTGTGCACACACGCATGCCTACCCACATGCATGCACATGTACATGAATGCACACACACACACATTTACAATCACTAGCACACAGTTGGGCAGGCAACTTTCCCCCACCACAGTCATCCAACGACTGTACGTTTTTACAACCAGGTACTTCCAGGAGCAGGAGGTCAAAGACCAAGAGCACCTTGCTCTGGCAGTGAGCAGCTCTGTGCAGACTCAGAGGAACTCTGAGACCAGCGGCTGTGTGTGCTCCAGAGAGTACAGTACCAACCCGCGAGAGGAGATTTTGTGGGTACCTTAACAGTAGTCCGGCCATCAAACGTGAATGACTTGATCTGCCCATTTTCTAAGAAAACCTTCAGGACATTGGGGATGAGGAGGAGAGCTTCTTTCTTCATCATTTTCTGTGAAAGGACAAGGAGGGGGCTCATTTAGAAGGAGGAGGGAAGCAGAAAGGAAGAGAAAGGAGTGAGTGAAGGAGAGGGAGCCAAAGGTATGGAAGGACAGAGACAGACGAAAGAACTGATCAAAGATAACATTACACAGAAACCAAAAGCAAATTCTCCAAGAAGACAATGGGCCATATCCAAAGCTCACCCTTCATCTGATGTCACAGCACACCCACGGTCTACTGTGGCTCAAAGCTCCACAGCTCAAAGGGGGCTTGGCCAATAGAGATCACCACACACTGAAGGGCTGATGGGAGGTCTCAGGAGCCCACCTCACTCACCAGCTCCTATCTCCTGCCTCCTTCCTTTCCACTGGGCCCTTCACACATTGAGATCACTTCCATGCCTTTGCCCTGCCAGTCTCCCTCCGTCCAAGCATCTTAGGTCTTCTCTGACCTAGTCCACGCCTACTTCTCCATTCATGTCTTATCATTCCTGGTACCCACACTGTTCTTTCATACCTGTTTACCTCTAGCAACTCATCATTTGAGGACTGCCTCACTCCCCAAAGGACATTTAGCATCTCTGACTCTGAGACACTAAATGCAATAACAAGCCAAATCATTGGGATGACCCCAAACACCCTCCAGATATTCCCAAAAGCTCTCTGAGAGTGGGCAGTACTGACCCTGATTGAGAACCACTTGCAAAGCCCAGTTCTGAACACCTGACAGCTCCTTAAAGCTTTCCTGGCTTAGGCATTTCTGTATTTATAGAGTGGTTCATGTTAGGTTCTTGATAAACCTTTATTAAATACTGTTCCCTCTGCCTCCCTCTTTTGATACCTGGAAAACTTCTACTCATCCTTCAAAACCCAGCTTAAATATGAATTCTGTAAAGCCTGTCTAATATCATCAGGTACTTGAACCTGGTGTTCGCACGTTGTTCTTTTAGCAACTTATACACAGCTATCAGTTGTTGTCATTCAGCCACTAAGTCATGTCCAACTCTTTGCCACCCCATGGACTACAGCATGCCAGACCTCCTTGTCCTTCACACACCTCTCTAAGTGCTCTTAAATATTTAAGTATTTCCTTATGCATTCATTTTTTTAATTTTTTTTTAATCTTTTGGCCACACTGTGTGGCATGTGGGATCTTAGTTCCCTGACTAGGGATTGAAACCACATCCCCTGCATTGGCAGCATGGAGTCTTAACCACTAGACTGCCAGGGAAGTCCCAGTGCTCTTTTTGAAGAATGTGTGTCTTTTGTAACCAAACAGTTAACTCAGCACTGGGACTATGTCCTATTCAATCTTTGTGGCCCTGACATTGAGCAGAGTTCCCAGCACACAGATGGTGCTCAATAAATGGCTGCTGAACATATGAGCAGGAGGTGCTTAATATGTGCTTACTTGATTAGACTCATTACGGAAATCCAACCATTTCCTTGGGCCAACATCATTAGTTCTAGAGGACCTGAAAAGCTGCCTCAGACGTGCAGTGTCCTGAATTCTCTGAGCCTCTGCTACACACTCAGCACTATACTAAGCCTCATGGGGGTACAGCAAAAGCAGAGGACCAGGGTCTAGCCTTATACTGTTTTTAAAAAAATTATTTATTTATGGCTGTGCTGGGTTTTTGTTGCTGCAAGCAGCCTTTCTCTAGTTGCTGGTGAGCAGGGGCTATTCTCTAGTTGCGGTGGCTTCTCTTGTTGCAGAGCATGGGCTCAGTAGTGGTGGTGCATGGGCTCAGTTGCTCCGTGGGATGTAGGATCTTCCCTGACTGGGACTGAACCTGTGACCCCTGCACTGGCAAGTGGATTCTTAACCACTAGACCATCAGGGAACGCCAAGCCTTACACTCTTACAGGGACGTGGCACACACATGATCCACTAGAGAACAATAAAACCAAAACAAACCAAAAGGTATAAGTTAAGGTCTCCTAGATGGGGTGAATTGGATTTTGATTGTAAAGGAGATGGCAGGCGTGGACTATCAGAGAGGCCAGACAAGAACAGTCCAGATCTAGGGACTGTCGTGGACAAGTACAAAAACATAAAGCAAGTCCTTTTGGGGCGGGGTGTGGTAGGAGGAGGGGGTGGTGCTGTTGTGACATCAGGTCATTTCCTGATGGAGTCAAGCCACAGCGCGGAGTGATGGGATCTAAAGTTGGAAAAGTGACTCCCTGGTTCTCTCCCTGATCCCAAGATGCTTCGCTCCCACCAAGCCCAGAGGCCCCAGATTCCCAGGCTGATGATGCTCTGTGGTGGCAGGTTTTATTTAGCACACTGGGTTGGACTCAGATAATTACTTAATTGATTTTGCTTAAAAATAGAGTTGGCAAGGAATGCCCACAGGATTTATTTTTGCTCTTGTTGCTTAATAAAGTCTGGAACACCAAGAGAAAGGGATTCTGGAGTCACCTGGGCCTGGACACCCCGCCCCACCCCCAACCCTGGACCTAAACAATGGGGAGGCTGCTATGGTCCACGCTGGTGGCAGCGGTGGTGGGGGGGTAGTGTTTTGACATCAGGTCATTTCCTGAGCACAGCTAGGTGGGAAGGTTGATGTCTCGGTCTCTCCCAAACAAGAGCCTGCCACCACCTCTGGTTTACCTGACCAGGAGCAACAGAGTAACCTGGGGTGGGTTCTAGCCACTCTGCGGCATTTATGTCTAGATTGGTCTGGAGTGGGGGCTTGCTTCTGCCTGTGGCTAGATGTGACATATGGAGAGGCGAGTCATGGTGGAGGGGAGAACACAAGGGAGAGGAAGAAAGGGGAGAAAAAAGGGGGGAAAGAATGGAAGGGGGAGGAGGGATAGGATTCTTCACTGGGTGACCAGGCCTTGGTGGGTTTTTCTGTGATGAAGATAGCTCAGTTGGGAAAGAATCTGCCTGCAATGCAGGAGACCCTGGGTCGATTTCTGGGTTGGGAAGATCCGCTGGAGAAGGGATAGGCTACCCACTCCAGTATTCTTGGGCTTCCCTTGTGGCTCAGCTGGTAAAGAATCCACCTGCAATGTGGGAGACCTGGGTTCAATCCCTGGGTTGGGAAGATCCCCTGGAGAAGGGAAAGGCTACCCACTCTAGTATTCTGGCCTGGAGAATTCCATGGACTGTATAGTCCATAGGGTCACAAAGAGTTAGACATGACTGAGCAACTTTCACTTCACTGAGATGGGAGAAGCTGCACCTGTCTATTGTGTGTGCTAAGTCTCTTCAGTCCTGTCTGATTCTTTGCGACCCTATGGACTGTAGCCCGCCAGGATCCTCTGTCCATGGGATTCTCCAGGCAAGAAAACTGGAGTGTGTAGCCATGCCCTATCCTCCAGGAGATCTTCCCAACTCAGGGATCAAACCATCTCTCTTATGTCTCCGGCACTGGCAGGTGGGCTCTTTACCACTAGCGCCACCTAGACTCTCCAAATTCAGATCTCATTTCCTTTGGGTGTTCAGGGCTCAGGACACAAATGTACCCTTAGTGACTTGTACCTCAGCTGACACACAAGGACTCCACACAGCTCCCTTTCCTCTCTGTGGCCCCTGCTTCTCCTCAACCTCTTCTGCTGAGACTGACATGAAGCCCAGCCACCGATTATTCAGATGGCTTAGCCAGTGGGGCCCAGTTGTCCCTTGGGCCTCACAGTCTTCCTCAAACGGGGAGGGAGGAGAGCCTTGGCAGAGTTTGGGGATAAGGGTCAGGGAAATTAAGTCATAGGACATCTCTGACCTCTATCTATCCCGTCCTCTGGGTGGTTCTGCCTCAAAGAACTACAGGGGTGCTGGTGCCCCACTGATTCTCCACTCAGGCTGGGCCTCCTACCTTGTCTCAGCTGCAGCTGTGCTTCACTACAGAAATGCCATGGGCCTCCCGAGAGCCCAGTCCATGACAGCCTGTGAAAGCACACAGCACCTGTTAGCGCTGCTGGCCTCCTCCCACCTACCCCCATGGGATATCACCAACTTCTGCCGACTCCTAGAGGACTTGAAGTTATCATCCATGGCCACCTAATACACATCTTTATGTGTTCTACCCGCCTCTTCTCATTTGCTTATCTGAAGCAGACAGCTCAGTTCATGTTAACCCCACAAGGCAGTGAGAAAGACAGTGGGCTGGCCATGACCCCTCCAGACTGGCTGCTGCATGACATGGGTGGTCAAACACCACCTGCTCCTCAAAACCCTACCACCCAGGGGTGGATTCCATACTGTCTCAATCTGAGTCGCCTGTCCTCCCAACATCACTGAGAGGAATCCAGAGGCAGGGAACAGGTATCTGTTTTGCATCCCTTGTAGTGAGTGCTGGGAACACAGCAAGCATCTAGTATTAATAAAAGTTCTGTGACTTAATGAGAGTCTATATCATTTCCCCTAGGCTGCTTCGCCCTTCACTGCCCAGTCTTCTCCAGTTGAGACCTGGAGTTGCAGGATCACTTCAACATGCCAAGGGCTCAATTTCGCTGCATCTTCAGAAAACCACTACTTCCTTCCTGTTTCTATCAAGTAGCCAAATGTTCATGGAGCACTTGTTCTGAGTACTGTGCTAGAGATGGAAATTTCTTGAAGTACCATGAGGATTCTGAGTGAATTGATATATATCCCTTCTCCCCACGATGCCCAGGGCTTCTCTGGATGCCACACACCCCTCACTCGCTCCCCACCCAGAGCCCCAAGGTCCCTCCTCTGACCCCTTCATAATGCTGTCCACTTTGAGGAGCAGCAGATGAGCAACTGGCCCAGAGGGATACTTCGACAGCCTGGCTGACTCTGGCCAAGGGCTGAGGGGAGGAGGCGAAAGCTCACTTACTGCATCTGTTTCTCCAACTGCCACCTGCTCGGAAAATCGGACCTTCACAGGATTGGATCTCAGCTTGGCCTTCTTTGCCGCACTGATGAAGGCAGATTTGGGGGACTGGAAAAAACAGAGAGGGCTCATGAGTTCACCATACTGGGAGAAAACCTGACATTTGCTGCATGGAGTTAAGACGTCTCAGTTTGGGTACCCCCTTTTGCCTTGTGGATCAATAAGCCAATAAATAAGTATTGATTCCCTACTAGGTGCAAGACAATGTGCTAAGTGCTTCCTTAGATGATTGGTATGTTCTGAGTAAGCTGGGCATGAATCGAATTTGAGTAAATTGAATCCCATTATTAATGCTCTAGGCCTAGGGGAGTTTGCAAAAATTCTTTGTAATAATGTACACTGAAATTTTATATATTTGGTTTCTTTAATGTGAGATATACCTAAATGGTGGTTTTTATTACATCTGAATATGAACATTGCAAAGGATTTACAGAAATAATCTTATTCATTTCAAAGATATGTCCTGCCCCTAGGAAGGAGGTTCATAGAAAATATTATTTTAGATGCAGAAGAAAGGAGGCTTATCATGCCAAAATGATTTATCCACAGTTTCTACACTATTTGACAGAAGAGACATTAGCGATTTTACCCAGGTGTCCTGGCTTCCTAGTTCTAGGCTTTCTACTACTTTGTTCATCCAACTCTGTAAGAGACACTCAAACAATCAGCTAGGGTCTCTCATTTTTGAAAACTCCCACAAATTCAGCAGGATGCATGGTTAGCAAATGCTGGAAACTGAGTCTTTCCTGGGTGCACTGTGGATTTGAGGAAATGCAGGAGTCCTAGTGAGGGGCACCCTCATGTCTCTGGGGCATTCATTCATTCATGTAACAAATTTTGGGAGGGCCCACTCTGTGCCAAGCACTGTTCTACATGACGAGGATCTAGCAGTGAATAAGATGGACAAAACTCTCTGGCTTCAAGGAGTGCCTATCCTAGCAGGGACAGACAGACAGACAAGAAATACTGAAACACCTCTTAGGAGGCAAATAAGGGCTATGAGAACAAATTGAGCAGACTGAGGGACTACAGCAGAGATTGAAGTCGTGAGGGAGAGAGTGGTGGGGGTTTTATTTTAGCCAAGACAGGCAGGGAAGACCTCTTTCAGGAGGTGACATTTAAGCAGAGGTCTGAAGGAAGTGAGGGAGAGACAACCATGAGGATATCTGGAGAAAAAGCCTTCCAAACAGAAAGAACAAGAAAGTGTCTGAGGTGGGAGGAGGACTGGGGTGCATGGGGAACAGTCAGGAAGCCAAGTGTAGCCACAGCTGAGTGAGTGGGGAGCTGAAGAGGTCGTGCTCAGAGAGGGAGCTGGGAGCTGCGTCAGGTAGGTCCTTGTGCGATCTTGCGTGCGTGCTACGTCATTCTGGTCATGTTCTACTCTGTGCGACCTTATGGACTGTAGCCTGCCAGGCTCTTCTGTCCAGGAGCTTCTCAGGCAAGAATATTGGAATGGGTTATCATGCCCTCTTCCAGGGGATCTTCCCAACCCAGGGATCAAACCTGCGTCTCTTATATCTCCTGCATTGGCAGGCACAGAGTGGGCCCTCCCAAAATTTGTTACACGAATGAATGAATGCCCCAGAGACATGAGGGTGCCCCTCACTAGGACTCCTGCATTTCCTCAAATCCACAGTGCACCCAGGAAAGACTCAGTTTCCAGCATTTGCTAACCATGCATTTGCTAACCATGGCACCTCTAGTGCCACCTGGGAAGCCCAGGGCCTTGTAAGCCATGGCAAAAACTTTGGATCTTGCTCCACTGGAAGGCTTTGAACAGTTTCGCTCAGTCATGTCCGACTCTTTGTGACCCCATGGACTGTAGCCTGCCAGGCTCTCTGTCCATGGAATTCTCCAGGCAAGAGTATTCGAGTGGGTTGCCATGCCCTTCTCCAGGGGATCTCCCTGACCCAGGGATTGAACCCAGGTCTCCCACATTTCAGGCAGATTCTTTGCCATCTGAGCCACCAGGGAAGTCCTTTTCCTCATCTCAGTATATGGCATCTCCAGTCTTCCAGTTGACTCCTTTCTTTTTCTCACCTCCCACAACCGATCCATCAACATAACTTCTTGGTGCTATCTTCAGAATCTAGCCAGAATCCACTCACTCGTCATCATAGCACCATTATTACCATCCTGGCGCAAGCCTCTATCATGTTTTAACTGTATTCTTGCAGGAGACTCCAAACTAGTCTCCCTCCTCCAGCCACCAGCCTCTGGTACTATTTTCCACACAGCAGACAGAGGCGTCCTTTTTAAATGCAAGTCAGACCCTGTCTGTTCAAAACCTTCCAGTGGAACAAAATCCAAAGCTTTTGCCATGGCTTACAAGGCCTGGACTTCCCAGGCGGCACTAGTGGTAAAAATCTGCCTATCAATGCAGGAGACATAAGAGATGCAGGTTCGATCCCTGGGTCGGGAAGATCCCCTGGAGTCAGACACGACAGAAATGACTTAGCATGCACGCACACACAAGGCCCTACTGGACGCAGCCCCCAGCTGCCTCTCTGAGCAGGACCTCTCCAGTAAGGAAGGAGGAAATCAGGTTTGGGGCTCTTTCAAACCACCACCACTACCAGCCTTGCCATGCAGCCTGTGAGCCCTACAATCAAGCATTCCTTTGTGTTCCCAGCCCTGAAGGGTCCCTGCCAGCTGGGAAGGCAATACATTAAGCAATTTTCTGCCATTAATGCTGTAGTTGAGATTCATTTACCAGATCAGCCACAGGAGGGCAGGGCCCTAAGATAAAGACACACCAGAAACAAACGTCCTCATCAGCTCTTGGGCCCTGGTCCCAGCTGTGTTCTCTTCCGGAGCCAACAATCTCATTCCCCACGGAGGGCAGATTGCAGAAAGCCACCTGTTCAACCCGAGTCCAGCCGAACCTCAGGCAGTGGGTCTCCGTCCTGGCTAGAGGGCAGAAACACCGGAGGGAGGAGCTTTACAAAGCACCAGTACCCAGTCCCCACCCCCGATCAATGACGTCAAATTCCTGAGGATAGGACCCAGGTATTAAGCTTCAAATGATTTCAAAATACAGCTAAGGTTGGGAACCACTGCGCTAAAGGAATCTTAGACTTCTCATCCTGATCCACAGGGACAATTTGTTGGCAGCAGACAATATAGCACAAGGAAATCCAGGGCTGGAGATGGCTGCAGAAAGTGATTATAGTATTGATTGTTCACAGGAGTCCAGAAATGCCTTTGTGTTACACAGCTTGGTGCTCAGATCCTAGGGGCCGGGGTAGGGGGGGGGCATGGGCTATGGCAGGAACAAGGGAAGGGGCGAGGCAGAAAGATCTGTAGTTCTGTTCAGGCAGCTCTGCTTGACTCGTCTCCACAGTAGTCCCATTTCCACTGGAGGTGCCAGACACAAGGTAGGGGAACTCTTTGTTCCACCCGACAGTCACCCTGTCTTTTCTCTGTGATCATCTGTCGTCCTCGAATATCCTCATGTACAGTGTGGAATGAGGCATCTCTAGAGACCTGAATGGGCCATGTAATCCACCCTTCATTTTTACATAGGAAATGGAGCCCAGGGAAGAGGCTATGGTTTATTCAAAGTATCAAAATAATTGAGTAGTGGAGCAAAACCCAGAACCTAGATTTTCTGAGTCTTGGATTAGCTATATAATCTCCTGCAGTGGACTGAAGCTGGAAGTCCATTCCTGGTCTTTTGTTCAATGGTCTGGTTCTATCTTGGTCCCAGTGAATGGATTTGCACAAATAAAGAACCCTAAATGGTACCCTATAGGCAGAGGGGACAGCCTCTTTGCTATCTATACCAAAAGTCCATGATTAGATCCTGTCCTAGAGATACAACAACAAAAATTTCAGATATTTACAAGAGCAAAATCAGAAAGTGGGATTGCCAGTATTTTCAAGGATTTTAGTCATTTCCAGTGTCTGTTGTACAGCCATTTTCAGCTTGTTTGTGCCTCATTACTCACTGACCCCTGCCTGTTGGTTTCTAAGACTCCATCCTACTCTCAGTCTTCAGCCTCGATCACTGACAGTGACTCACTCATTGCCAGCTGGTCTCTGCTATATGTCATAGAGTCATGTCTAGCCTTGTGCTTTGACACAGATGACGCCTGCCTTGCAGTGTGACATGAGTGGCTCTCAAAGGTTGCCCTGTCCCAAAGCATCTTCAAAGTGCAACTATGGGGCCTGAGGTTTTTGATACTAGAGTGTCCCATCTGAACTAAAGTATTAAGAATTGGGAAGACCCTGGCCCAAATTCAAATGTAGTACCTGGAAGGAGTAATGAACATACTTCAGAGGTCAGCAGATTATGGGCCTGGGTGGGCCAGCTCCTGTCTACCACTTGTTTTTTGTAAATAAAGCTTTATTAGAACACAGCCATTCTCTTCATTTCTGCATTGCCTATGGCTACTTCTGTAGTACCACATATGGTCTGCATGCATGCGTGCTAAGTCACTTAAATTGTGTCCGACTCTTTTGTGATCCCATGGACTGCAGTCTGCCAGGCTCCTCTATCCGTAGGTTTTCCCAGGTAAGAATACTGCAGTGGGTTGGCATTTCCTTTTCCAGGGGATCTTCCTGACCCAGGAATTGAACCCGTGGCTCCTGACATGTCTCCTGCATTGCAGGAAAATTTTTTACTGCTGAACCCCTGGGGAAGCACAAAGCCTAGAGTATTTACTTTATGGTCCTTTACAGAAGAAGTTCACAGACTCCTGCACTAACTCATTAGCATACTCTCACTCATGTTTCTAAACCTTACCTGATGCTAAAAATCACCAGGAAATGCTTATTAAAACACAGATTTCTTTGGGAATTCCCTGGAAGTCCAGTGGTTAGGGCTCTACACTGTCATTGCCAGGGCACAGGTTCAGTCTCTGGTCAGGAACTAAGAACCCACAAGCCGAGTGGCATGGCCAAAAACAAAACAAACACAGATTTCTCAGCCAATTTCAGACTTCAAAGGTCAGACTCTCTGAGATGGTAGGGCCCAGGAATTGCTGAAAATGTCCTAATCCACGAAGCATAGATTAATTGAGTACCTTAAAGCTGGGACATCTGAGCTCTTGACTGACCCCATTTTTCCTCTAAGCAGCTGAAAGTCTCATTTTGCAACAGGCACCCTTTCTAGCAAAAATGAATTTTGGCTTGAAACACGGGACTAGAATTTCTAAGTACCTCCAGGGCCATTGCAAGCCCCTTGAAGTAAATATGAAGCCAGCAGCTTGGTGGAATAAGCAATAGAGGAGAGAGTCTGCCTTCTCCCTTAGGGCTGAATTCAGCAGCTGGTGATTCTTTGACCATTTTTTAATTTGGTGACTCTATTAGTACAGATTTCAGGGTTGTGTTCACATATCTTGGCCGAAGACAGGTATATGGCTGAATGTTTTAAGTGTACGATAGGGCCCCACTTTGATAATTGTGAAAGGATTTTAAGAACATGGAGCTCAGGTTCCTGAAGCTTTAACAGCCTCCTGATTTCCCTTTCTGCTGCCTCATTTTCTTTGACACCTGAACCTACTTATAAGCAATTCCCATAGCAACCATTGTGGGAGCCTGGGACTATGGAGGGCCATCCTGATTCCAGGGGTCCACTGTTAAGGGACCTGGGGGTCCTTCCTTCCTACATTCAGGACTGCCTACAGGGGAACATGTCCTCTCCCTGGATTTCAAGGCCCCTGACAAACCACACATAACCCTCACTTCCCATCAATCACCTAGTTGAGTTATTCTGCCCACAGCTTCTTCCCGTTTCTGTGCCTACATCATGCTGTCTCTTCACCATCCCCACCCTTCAGGGCCCCCTGGTGTCCCTCTTGCTCAATAAATGCCATCTCCAAAACCCAGCTCAAATCCTATCTTAGTCCTGAATCCTTTCCCAACCTTGCCGTTCCCTTCTCTGGATTTCCTGTAGTCCTCCTTTGTGAATCCACTTAGCCATTACTTATCTCTCCAACTAGGTTGTAAAAGAAGAGGTGACATTTTGCATTACTGTGTCTCCCCCAGCACCAAGCACAGAGGAGGCACAGAAGAGAAGATAGTCGTTGATTGCAGGGGCTAGTATTGAATTAATTCATCAATTAAGCAAATAGGACTTGAGTACCTACTATCTGCCAGGCCCTATACTCAAGAAGCTCTATGGAAAACCAGTTCTGCGGTGGTTCTCATGATTTTGGCTTTTTTCTGGACAGGTGGCTTCAAGCAGAGGGGACTGAGACTCTCTGGGTACAGGCTGTTTTCAAAACCAGAAAACTAGTTTCATTTGAAGGGACTGTCTGCTTGCTTTGCCAGGACTGTTCTAGGTCACCAGTCAGTACTTTATTTTAAAATATTTATTGAGGACAAATGATGTGTCAAGGTCTAAGGGTACCAAAATTAATACATATTCAGTCAATCATGGGGAATAGTTGGTCACTCAAAGATTAAAGAACATTCTTAAATACATCTAGACTTAATAAGTGGCTACCTATGCAATATTGTTTGAGGGCCCTGGGAAAGGATCCCTATGGCTGCTCAAAATACTCCCCAATGGTCTGCTACGGTAAGAGTCACTCTCTTAAAAAGAAAATGCCATCTGAAAGAGACTACACATTAGACCGTGCACCTTGGCTACATATCAGAATCATTTGGGGAGCCTTTTCAAAAGATCAATACCTGGGATCCATCCCCACAGCTTGTAATTCAATTGGTCAGGGCTAAAGCCCAAGGATCAATATGTTTAAGAGTTCTCAGAAAGTTCTAATGTATATATAGCCAGGGTAGAGAACCACTGTACTAGACCATTGCCAGCCACACAATGTACGAGTGGTAGCAGCCTTAAAGATAGTCTGGTTCAATGTTTCCCAGATTCTACTGAGCATCAGAATTACTTACTTGTGGCTCTTATTAAAAGTACAGATTCTTGAGCCACAACGTGAACCTATCAGGAGGAGACTGTCCTCTGGGAGACTGTCAAGCCTGCACAGGAGAGTTTGATAAGAAGAAGCAGTCTTCATGCACCCATGAGATATCAAGTGCTACCTTGTTACGTGATGTAGGAGCTACAAGAGTAACGTCTGCTGGGGGGTGTGGTCTTCAAGGAGTTTTCACTTCAGTGTAAGAGAGAAGATTCTCTCACTTGATTTTTGTTATTCGCAGTTGTGTTAACACTGAACTAATGAATACTGAACAACTGTTCCTAGGGGGATTGTGTGTGTGTCTCACATAGATTATAATCTTAAATTCTAAAAACAATTCATCCTGGTAGATTCGATTTTCTTTATTTCACCAGGAGAAAATGAGGTTCTGAAGTGTTAAGTGACTTGCCTGATGCCACCCCTCTAACAGGTATCAGAGCTGGCATTCAAACCCCATCCCACTGTCCCCGGGCTGGAGTTTCCTGGACTACACTGCACTGCCCCCTACCATCTCCATCCTCAGGATGACTCTGCATGACAACTAAAACAAGACAGAGCATCATTTTGCTTGACCTCAGCTGGGAACAGGTACATTGGGAGACTCAAATTTTTCACGCTCCGCATGTGTCAGCAAACAACCAGGAAAGCGCTGTAAGTCTTGATTTTGGAGTTACAAATAAATTTTAGGAAGTGGGCAAATTGGCAAATATGGAATCTGTGAATAATGAGGACTGACTATACATGTTTGCAAGGCTGATATTTGGTTGGGACGTGCTGGGATGGCCATACCTATTGTAAAACATTGAGGGATTTTTGCTCACTGTCTGATAAGTAGTCTGTGCCCTAAGCTTTTTGGGTGCCACCTGATCTCTCCCCTGGAACCTCTTTATAAAACATCAACTAACAAAGGGTTAACACCTGGCACAGTTAGGTGGCCTGCAAGACTCTGCTCCACCACCTGTGGCTGGCTTACATTCTCACTGGAAGGCCCTTCCTGTACAGGTTGCTGTTTTGACTATCACTTCTGTGTATATGTGCCCCTATACTTTTCTATGTTTCTAGGGTTTAGAGGGGCTTCTCTGGTGGCTCAGTGGTAAAGAATCTGCCTGCAATGCAGGAGACCCAGGTTCGAACCCTGGGTCAGGAAGATCCCCTGGAGAAGGTAATGGCAACTCTAGCATTCTTGCCTGGAGAACCCCATGAACAGAGGAGCCTGGTGGGCTACAATCCACAGGGTCACAAAGAGTCAGACAGGACTGAAGCAACTTAGCAGGAGCAGCAGGGTTTAGAGGGCACAAGGCCAAGAACTAGAATGTAAGCTCTCCAAGGGTAGGAACCATGTTTGTCCTGTGCACTGCTATATTCCCAGCCTGGAAGAGCGCCTAGAATAGTGGGCATTCAGTAAATGTTTGATGAACAAATTAATGAACTAGAAACTCTCACTGAGGTTAGTCAGGCAAAGATGTTTGGAAGACATAAGTCTTAAGGCAGGTATTCAAGGAAAGAGCCATGTGTTACAAGAGATGTGGATTACAACAAGGATAGAAGTCTACAGGGTGGTGAGAACTAAGACATGTACAAGGAAGAGAAGGAGAGCACCCTGGCCATGACAAAGAGGTGTTGGGGGCACTGGGATGAGAGTTGGGACAGAGATGGGGGAGTGTTAGGCTCTTTATTCTGCACCTAAGTTTGGACACTTGAGTTTGATTTAGGTTTCCTTTATTCCAACAAATACTGAGCACCTATTCTATGTCAGATGCTGTTCCAGGTGCTAGTGATACAGCAGTGAACCACAGTCTACTCTCACGGAAAGCAGTCTGGCAGTTTCTTAATTAACTAAACATACACTTAGTATATGACTGGACAATCACACTTTTGGGCATTTGTCCTAGAGAAACGAAAACTTATGCTCACAAAAAACCCTGTACCTGAATGTTTATAGCAGCTTTAATATCATGCTAGCCAAAGCCTGGAAGGAACCAAGATGTTTTTCAACAGGTGGATGACTAAACAGTGGTACATCCATACCATGGAATACTACTCAGCAATAAAAAAGGAGCAAACTGTTAATACAAGCAATGGCTTGGATGAATTTCAAGGGCATTGTGCAGAGTGAAAAAATCCAATCCCCAAAGGCTACATACTTTATGATTCCATTTATATAATATTCTTGAAATGATGAATTACAGGAATGGAGAACAGATTAGTGGTTGACACGGATTGAGGGTGGGGAGTAGGTGCCCCATAAAAGGGCAACATGAGGCATTCTTTCAGTAATAGAACTCTCCAGTATCTTGACTGTGTTGATACATGAACCCACACATGTGACAGAGTAACACTGAACCATTCACATCACTGTACCGACGTCAATGTCCCAGTTCTGATATAGTACTGTTAGGGATGTAACATGTAACCACTGGGAGAAACAGGGTAAAGGATACACAGGGATGTCACTGTACTAGCTTTGCAACTTCCTATGAATCTACAATGATATCAAACTAAAAAGTAAAAAAAAAATCAGGGATTCCCTGGTGGTCCAGTGGTTAGGACTCCATGCTTTCACTGTGGAGGATACAGGTTTGATCTCTGGTCAGAGAACTAAGATCCCACAAAGATTACTACGAGGAAGTGACCTAGTAACAGACACAGTGCTTCTGGATTCCAACTTTTGATAAGGGCCTGGGGACTTCCATTTTTAATAAATAGTCCCGGTGACTATTATGATCAGGCAAGCATGGGGAACACTGATCTAGTCTAAATCCCTCAATTTACAGATGAGAAAACAGGTTCAGAAAAGGGAACCGACTCCCCCAAGGTCATACAGGCAGTTAGTAACTGAACCTAGACAAAGATGAACCTATTTGTCCAACTGCACCTCCCCAGCAACTTTATAGTAAATCCTCCACATACAGTGTTGTGTCTCATACACTGTAGGCCATTTAGTATATACCTGTATAAAAAGAATGAATAAGATTAGCACCCACGGTCTACAAGGATTAATGGAATTGGACACTGGACAGGTAAATTTTGATGGGACACAGCAAAAAAGAGGTAGAAAATATGTCTGGAACTGGGGCAGTGGTGGGGTAGCTTAAGTCAGGGAAAGCAGAGCACACAGGGCAGCACACAGCACTATGGAGCCCTTCAAAATCCTCAAGTCTGGGATGTGAGCATAGACAAGATGTGCAGAAGGTACGATTTTAAGTTCACTCCTAAACCCTTGGCTCACAACAATGCTGGTCCTAGTCTCTCCCATCTCCCTCTCCCATCACTGTCACTTTCCAATGTGGGAATGCTCTTGTCTCAATCAGGAGGAAGGGTGGATGGCAAAGAGGCTCACTCACCTGATGAGTGTGCAGAACTGTAAGAACGATGAATTCCTTAGCGCTCCTACAGAGAGAAGAGGGAACAGGAGAGTAGTGTATCATGCACTGGGTATTCATCTAGCACAAGAAGAACACCAGAATTCTCCCCTGGGCTGCATTCAGGTATATGGATTAGGACAGAGGGCAATCTAAATATCTGCATGGCTGCCTCGCCTCCCATCATTTGTGGCAGCTGACATCCACCATCCATAGAGGTTCACACAGCCTTCTGAAAATGGTATTATCATTACCTCTGGGTTGTCATTTTTCAGGTCTTCTTTTTATATTCCTTCTCACATTCTCTCTGTAGAAATCCTCAAACCCTAGGAACCTTTTATCTACAGGCAAAAAATTTGCAAGGAAAACGAAAGACCTGAATTAAGGAACTCAAAGGGAGCACAATCAGAGTCCTGGGAACCGTGTACCATGATTATTGGCAATTTGGTATTTAAGTAAGTGGAGAAACTCAAAGGAAAAACCCAAAGGAGGTCATTTGGTCATCATGACTCATACTCAGCAGAGTTGTTTTAATTGAAGGACCAAAAAAAAAATGAGAGCCAGAGAGCAACAGATGGAAGACAAGACTCTCCAGATAGCAAACATTCAAAAGGATGAAGAATTTGAAACTCTTCAGACAAGAATTATGCCAATGATCCAACAAGCTGTGAGGTATGAAAATTCTCTCCCAAGAATACATCATCCTTTAAAAGAACTAAAAGAAATGGAAAGAGTTCGCCTTGAAGGAGCTTCCCCTCTCGTTGCTGGTCTTTTTTCAAATGTTTCTGGGAACAAAGGTGTTCAGGAAGCAGAGTCAAGACACCCTTGATTCTGGGTATTCAAGAAAAGCTCGGGCTTCCCTGGTGGCTCAGTGGTAAAGAATCCGCCTGCCAACACAGGAGACTCAGGTTCGATCCCTGGTCTGGGAAGATCCCACATACTGTGGAGCAACTAAGCCCATGTACCACAACTACTGAGCCGTGCTCCACAACAGGAGAAGCTACTGTAATGAGAAGCCCATGCATTGCAACTCGAGAGTAGCCCCTGCTCTCTACAACTAGAAGCAATGAAGACTCAGCACAAAAATAACAAATAAATAAAATTATTTTTAAAAAAAGAAAAGAAAAGCCCAGGGCCCCTGCTCAAGGACTTGGACTGGTACCATATTCAATGAGGCAGAGTCCAGGGATGTTGTCAGCTCCTGGGTCTGGGAAGCTCCTGGAGTAAGGGAGGAGCTGTGTTCCAAGGAAAACACCTGGAAAGTCCTGTCTCTTGGCCAGGGCAGGGAACTAGTATAGATTGAATTATCTGACTCCTGTGCTCCAGCCCCTGCCACATCTCCCCATATCATGTAGAACAAAGCTAAAGTCCTTGCAGTGCTACAACTACCCCCTTCCTTACCCCACTCTACACGTGGGCTTCTCCCATGTTCCCCAAACATATCACACACACTCCTGCCTTAGGGCCTCTACACTGGGTTCTTCTTGCCTTCTCTGATATCCTCATTTCCTCCAAGTCTTTCTTCAAATGTCACCTCCTCATTGAGGCCAACACTGGCCATGCTATTTAAAGTTGCACTCTGCACCCCTGTTCCCAGCATTCCTGATCTTTATCCTGTCCCCCTTTCTATTCTTCAATAACATTCATCAACTTCTAATATACTGTGCAATACTTATTTATCATGTTTACTGCTTATGATGTGTCTTCTTCCACTAGAATGTAAACTCCAATGGGCAAGGATTTTTGTCTGTCTTATTCACTGCTGTATATTCAGTGCCTAGAACAACAACTGATGCGCAGGAGACAATCAATATAATAAATATTCACTGAATGAATGAATGATCTGCTAGTCCCAGAGATTATCAAATGTGTGAGCTCTGACTTGACCCAGAAGGTGCTCTGAGCAGTCTCACAAAATTGGGCTACCTTGGTATGGGGTACAAAGATATCCACAAGAAGCAAAGCAAAGACTTCTGAGGGGTCAGCCTGAAAGAACCCCCCAACATGCCCTGATGGGGTTGAAAGAATTCACCCCATGGTGATGTGGTGGTGGACCATGAAGGGTGGAGAGTGGGGGAATGCAATGGACAAACTGAACTTGGAGAAGAGCCAAATTAAGGGTCATTAGGGACCAGACACATACCAGGATATTGGGCTGGAGGGGGAGCCTGTGGAGGAAGACCTGCTCTGGACTTCAGGAAGGGGCAGTGCAAACCCTTCCAGAAGTAGCAAGGGGGCGTCACTCCTCTGCCTTTGAAGTGGAGGGAGGGGCCCTGGAGGCAGGTGGGCTTTGGGAGAACAAGAAAGACGAGTGGAATGAAAACACTCCAAATGGAGAAGGGTTGAAGGAGATGAAGGCAGAGATGGAGCAGACTACGCCAGACAGAGAGAGAGAGAGAGTAAGACAGCAAGCATGTGAGGATAGATAGCTGAGGTCCCCCAAACTGAGGTTATCCCCTGGAATTTAGAGCTGAAAGAATCTAATTCTGTTCTCTCAGTTCTATTGTCTTACTCCTTATCAAAGTGTCTATGCAAGGGGGCGTGAGGTGGTATGTGTGTGTGTGTGCATGTGATAGGCGTGTGGGGTGGGGGAGTATCTATGGCATAGGTGTGTGTGTGTGTGCATGCGCATGTGGTACCTGTGGGTATGGGCGTATTTTTAGCGCATGGTGTGCGTGTGTGTGTGTGCTGTGTGGTGTCGTGTTTTGTGTTTATGTGTGTATGGTATGCACGGGGGTGTGTGTGTGTATGTGGTGTGTGGTGGCATGGTGTGTGGGGGGGAAGAGGTATGTAGTGTCTGTGTGATATGTGGTGGTATGGTATATACAGAGGTTGTTGTTGTTTAGTTGCTCAGTCGTGTCCAACTCTGAGACCCTGTGGACTGTAGCCCACCAGGCTCCTCTGTCCATGGGATTCTCCAGGCAAGAATACTGGAGTGGGTTGCCGTGCCCTCCTTCAGGGGATCGTCACCACCCAGGGATCAAACCTGCATCCTCTGCCTTGGCAGGTGGGTTCTTTACTACTGAGCCACAAAGGAAGCCCCATATACAGAAGTAAGGGAGGGTAAAAGTCAGTGTGATGACTCCATGGACAGTGGTGGTCCTCCTCACATTCCTTTCTCTCTCTGACTTGCCCCTATCTGGGGAGGGCACTAAGGGGTCACACACACTGTGAGCAAAATCCAACATGGCAGGTTCCATGCCTCAACCTGCTGGCCAGGCATTTGGATTTTATTCTCCTTGTGGTTTTTTTTTTTTTTTTGGGGGGGGGGGAGCGGGGAGGGAGTGGCGGGTGGGAAATAATGTCTTGCTCACATTGTGCTTATTTCAGAATGTTGTCTGAATGGCTTGCTTATTTCTTATTCTTTACTCACTTGGTCTGTGTCATTGGTCACTCACTTGTTCTCAGTAGTCACTGCACAGTTAAGTTGAAAACCAAAGGGCTTGGGTGAGGGGAGTTGTTGGGTGAAGGGAGGTGAGGTGAACTGCCAGGAGGCTGTTCTTTGTGTCTCTTCACATCACTGAATGAGGTTAAGCCTGAGTGTGTGAGGGCCCTCAGTCCCCGGAAGTTCTGGGTACCCAGGAGCCCTGGCTCAGGTTGCTCTCCCTGGGAAGACCCCTCTCTCTTAGCCAGGGAGGGCTGTGGCAGCCATAGTTACACTACTGGTGGGATGGGGATAGCCGTGCTCAGCTCTTGCAAGGCCCAAGAGGCTCCTATTACCTGATGAGTTCTATGAACCTCTCCCTGGGGGCTTCACTCACGTCCTCCTCATTAATAGCCACAATCTGGTCACCAGCCAGGAGCTTGTCCTCAGAGGGGCCTCCTGTGGAGGAGAGGAGAGAGGCGTGAGGCCTGGGTGGGAGGGAGTCGCCGGTGCCTGGGGGAGTGGCTGCAGGCACTGAGGCCTGCAGGAGATGCGGGCCGAGTGGTGCCACTGATAGGCAACTCTTCGAGCCCTGGGCCACTGTTGCCTGTAGCAAGTGGAGGGCAGAGGGCTGGAGAAAGAGAATGGAATGGCCCTGCCTAGGCTGGGAGTGGTGTGGTAGCAAAGGCCTGGTGCTCAAGCAAGGTTCACCAGTGATTCCCGGTTCAGACCTAGTGAGGAGCACAAACTTTGGTTTCATCAGGAGGGATCTGCTTGGGCACAAGGCATGGCTTCCAGACTACTGGAGGGGTTACAGGTGACAGGAGGGGGTAAGGAATCTTCTTACTTGAACATAATTCATACTCACTGATCTGGAAGGATGTAGGCATTCACTTCCCTGGAGACAGGGGGATGAACTAAAGGACCTAAAGTGAAAGTGTTAGTGTCCAACTCTAACTCCAGTAGCCCGTCCACCAGGCTCCTCAGTCCATGGAATTCTCCAGGCAAGAATACTGGAGTGGGTAGCCATTCCCTTCTCCAGGGGATCTTCTCAAGCCAGGGATCAAACCCAGGTCTCCTGGATTGCAGGCAAACTCTTTACCATCTGAGCCACCAGAGAAGCCCTAAAGGCATTTATTTTCTTTCACCTAAGAGACATGCTGCTGTCTGAGAAATGAGAGGAACAAGGCACAGACCCTAAATCACTGGCAGTTGGAAATTTGCTTTCTCTCCTCCTCATGTCTACTGTTGAGGTTTAGAAAGCAGACCTGCCTGAGGGCCCTACCTTCCTGATGGGGGTAAAGGGTGGGTTGGAGGGGCCCTCTGGGCTGTGCTGCCTCTGGTGCTTAGCAAAGATCTCCTTGGAGAAAAGGATTTTAGAGATTTAAGGAGAATGACAAGTAGAACTCAGCTTAACTCAAACCCAAAATAGGACATGTCTAAGGACATGTTTAAGGACATGTCTCACTCTCAACCCAGCCTGGATGCTTGTTGGGATCCACTTGAAAGGGTCAGATCCCAGCTGTTCCTCTCTCTGCAAAAAAGTGTGCTGTGTAAATGCGACAAACATGAACAACGACCAGGTCACCATGTCAGTTGAGCATCACGCTATGGCTCTGGAGAGTGGCGCCTGTGTGCTGAGGGTGAGGCCTGTATGCTCAGCGAGCAGGATTCCCCACTCCAACTGCAAAGACCCTCAACCCACTCTTCTGACAGCACAGGGATGTCAGAAACAGGAAGCCTGCTGGTGAAGAGCCCATTCTTTGCAGCAAGTCAGGCTTGGACGCTCAACTCGAATCTACAACTCAGTGGCTGTGGGACCTCGGATGAGACATTTCATCTCTCTGAATCTCTCTTTCCTCATCTAAGAAATGGAAAAATAAAAGCAGAAGAATGTTGGGAGGATAAATGGGATGATGGATGTAGAGCATTTAAAACAGTTGATTGATGTTGGTAAGAATTCAATAAATGGTACTTATTATGTCTTCCAAGGGACAGTTCCTTCCACTCATTTCATTCCTCCTATTTGTTGTCGTTTAGTCGCTTCAGTCATGTCCCACTCTGTGCGACTCCATGGACTGTAGTCTGCCAGGCTCCTCTGTGCATGGGATTCTCTAGGCAAAAATACTGGAGTGGGTTGCCATTTCTTTCTCCAGGGGATCTTCCTGACACAGGATCAAACCCACATCTCCTGCATTGGCTGTACTGTGCTTATTTACTCAGTTGTGCCCAACTCCCTGTGATCTTTGGATAGCAGCCTGTCAGGCTCCTCTGTCCATGGGATTTTTCAGGCAAGAATACTGGAGTGGGTTGCCATTTCCTCCTCCAGGGGATCTTCCTGACTCAGGGATTGAACCCATGTCTCCTGTGTTTCCTGCATTGCAGGCGGGTTCTTCACCTGCTGAGCCAGGTAGATTCTTTACCACTGAGCCACCAGGAAAGATATTCCTCCTATCTACTTCTGCCAAATATGCCAATCTTTTAGGTACAGACCACTCGACCTATTCCCTCCCTCCCTTCTTTCCTTTCTCCTGTCCATCCATTCATCCCTCCATCCTTCCTTTCAATGGAGGAGGTCCTCATAGAACTTGGTCTCCGTCACAGGCCTTGGCTCTCTGATGGCAGTGGTAAGCTCAGTCTACTTACTATTTTCATGGAATTGTTTGTTGGCTTGTTCAGCCTTAACTGTTCCTCTCTGCTGCTGCTGCTGCTAAGTCGCTTCAGTCGTGTCCGACTCTGTGCGACCCCATAGATGGCAGCCCACTAGGCTCCCCAATCCCTGGGATTCTCCAGGCAAGAACACTGGAGTGGGTTGCCATTTCCTTCTCCAATGCATGAAAGGGAAAAGTGAAAGTGAAGTCGCTCAGTCGTGTCCGACTCTTCACGACCCCATGGTCTGCAGCCTACCAGGCTCCTCCGTCCATGGGATTTTCCAGGCAAGGGTACTGGAGTGGGGTGCCATTGCCTTCTCCTGTTCCTCTATAGGGCGCATCTTATCTTTTCTTGTGGCCTTAAAATCAAGTTTTCTGCATTGGATGGAGGGGCACCTGGGTTGGAGGCAGGTCTGAGATCAGCCTGCTGGCCCCATGGCCTCCTGTGGTCTCCCTTGTGGCTTTTCTTCTCTCCACTCCTCCAACCCCTTCTTATTCATTCTCAGACCACCTGCAGCAACCCTGTGAATTCTGTCTCCTCTAAAGTTAAACCAGGGTCTCCGGTGATCTGTTACTAAGTTTTATATGGTCCCTCTTTCCCAGGATAAATTTGATTTTGGATCAGAGACTCAAAAACCTTTTGCAAAACTGCATGACTACCTCAGGAGCCTTAGGTCAGCCACAAACTCCTGTACTGAATTGTTTTTTTACTTTATGCCCTCCAGTTGAAGAGCAAGCTTACAAAAATCTTTTTCTTTTCCTTGGAGGATTGCAAAATTCATCAAATTTCTGCTAGACCAGTTTGTACTCCGGCTGCTCCTCTTGACTGAGCAAGAAACTGTTGTAAACATCTAAAGCCTCAGGCCCAGCAATTCAGGAATAGAGCTCCTTTCCGTCTGTCTTTTCTTGTCAATGCCTAGCAAGATTTGGAACAAAACAGTGCTCAGGCCCTTTCCCATTTCATTCATAACAACAGGCTTTCACCGTTCTGGTGGGCTCGCACTTGGTCCACCCTGTATGGTCCCATTCAAGCCCTGCTTCCCTCCCCACCCCTCTCAGTGGCATCACACAGGCACAGGTGCAAATCCTAGCTCTGCTACTTCTTAGTGGAGTGACTCTGGACATGCCATTTCTCTTCCTCTCTGCCTCAGTTTTCTCATCTGTAAAATGGGAATGGTATTACTTACCTTGTGGACATAGCCACAAGCACTGAACAAGATGATGTAAATTTGTGCACTCTAGGGGGCTTCATCAATGGTAGGTGTTGTATTGCTACTGTGCCACCTATGGTCTATATCCTGACTCCAGCCTTCACTGGATGACCTATTTGGTGAGCGTGTACTAGTCTCCACAGCCTGATGATTAGATTCTTGGGGGCAGGAACTCTGTCTTGTATTTCCCTATAACCTTGCTTAGAGTAGGCAGTCATTACCTACTTGTTGAATTGAATCAGATCGGTATGTCTCACTCAAGGCAGTATGGCTCTTCTGTGAAGGTTCTATGCAAAGGGAAGTTTTGTTAAGACCCAGACCCTACTAAATTATCAACTGCAGCCTCAGTGTTGTGTGTGGATAAATCTTTAAAAACCAGCTCCCTCACACAGTTATTGGCTGGCAAGTCTTCACCCACTCTTCATGAATTCCTTGGCAACACAGTATACTTGGGTGCTCTTTTCTCTGGGACAATGTGTGGGTGTTTGGGGAGGGTGGGAGCCAGGGCCAGGGGGACACTCTGGGTGACACCTACCTGGCCTCACAGATCGCACCACCACAGGCCTCTCACTGCCAGCCACGAAGCCAAAGCCATATATAGGGTCCCGGTGAATGGTCACTTGTCGCAGCGTCTCTGCCGGCAGCTGCTCACATTCCATATCATTTGCGTTCTCTTCCTGCATCACATGACTGAGGGGGAGGGGAAGATGGGAGCAAAAGAAGACGCAAAGGCAGCTAAGCCTCAGAGCAGCTGGGAGGGATGCTGATAAGGGTGCTGGCCATGGCACCTGGGAGTTCACGCACATTGCTTCCTACATCCTCTGGCACCAGCAGAAGGGATGACCAATGCATATTTCACACTGGAGAAAGAAGAGTCTAGAAAGGAGAAGCCACTTGTCTATAGGGCCAGGGCCAACAGAGGACATGGGTGCCATGGAGCCTGACATTAGAGTCTGTCCTTTCCTCAAGATACTGGGACTCAGAAGGAGCCTAAAAGCAAATGTGTTGTTGGAAGGTTTAACCAGTATCACCCATGGAATTGGCTATTAACTCCCTGAGAGAAACCAAAACCTTGAGGGAAGGGACTGCAAAACAGGAAAGGCTGTGGGGAAGGAATGTGAAGTCATTTCAGAGTGTGGAGCACCTTCACAAAGTCCTTGTGTAATTTTAAACTTTAATATCCCTTAGGTCATATATAAAAAGAAAATATTGAGATGCCATATGAAAACAAACAGGCTCACATGGAGGACCAGTCCCTTATACAACTGTGCATAATGCTAACTTCTGTTTTTTGGTTTTTTTTTGGCCACACCAAACAGCATGTGGGATCTTAGTTCCCCAATCAGGGATCAAACCCATGTCCACTGCAGCAGAAGTGCAGATTCTTAACCACTGGACCACCAGGGGAGTCCCAATGCCAACTTATTTCAGTTAATGGGACAGCTGGAGAATAGCTGCCAAGGGCAAGCGGGAAGAGCCACCGCTGGAGGCTGTCAGCAGACCTGAACCCAGGTGAGCTGGGAGAAGAGAAATCGCTGCCCTGATACTTGGGAGAGAATATAGATGGCGCTCCAATGCCCGTAACAGATCTTACTGAAGCTTCAGAATTACGCCAGGACTTTATAAAGGGTTAACATCAAGGGCAAGGGTGAAGCATATTGCAGGCAAGGATGGGTCTGAGCTCAGTATTTGAATGAAGAGCCCTAAGGAGTGAAGGCGTGGGGACCCTGGGCTATGTGAAGGCACTGGGTTTAGGGGCAGAAAAGAGGAGAAAAGGAAAATGAATGACCGGAAGGCAGGATAGGGCAGGTGGAGGTGGAAGAGAGGGGACTAGAGCCAAGAGGCTTTCTGGTCTAATAAATGAGGTTGAGTTTCCTAGTCTCGGCGTGTATTTCTGAAACACTAAGGTTCCAGGCAGGGCCCTTCTGAACAAGATACAGAGGGCCAGGAGCTAATTAATCAAACTAGTGCAAGATTTGGAAAAGAAGTGGGAGGTTCTGACACTAGGAGAGTGATTGTTGACTGAATAAGAACACCAAATTTCTCAGGAGCAAATGGTTGTAAGCAATTAGGTTGTTTATCAGGACACAGATTTGCTAATTAGAGAGGAGCTTTAGGACTATCGATGGGGAGAGGGTGGGAAGATTTAGAGTAATTGTGTAAAAGAGAAATTCATAGTCCCAGACTCATCTCTCTCATTGAAGAACTCAGGAAGAAAGATGGACCGTGGCTGATTGGAATCTGACCACATCAACTATGGCTGCACCCGAGCTGACTTGGGCTCTGTCTGGTGTCCCTTAGGGAGGTGGAAGGGGCTGCCAGGGTTAGGTCAAGGCTCCTGAAGATGAGTTCAGGAACTGGCTCCTTCCATTTCACACTGGGTAAGACAAATGGTCACTCTTTGACAGAAAGTTAGTTGGGAGCTGGAATATGGCTAGTTGGTGTTCTATAGAGGTACCCTTCCAGGACAAGGGCTCAGCGAGGGTGGCCTCAGGCTGGCCCCTCTCTGATTTTTGCTCCTGGGGGCAGGCAGACACTTGAAGGCTTGAAGGGAGCCACTGAGGATCTTCCTGTGGCTGCCATCGTGCCTCACCATGGAGACTGCTTCCCAAATGAGCCCTTGGCCTGCTGTTTCCTGATCTCAGCTCACTGGCCCTAAAAGGGCCTCTGCTTGGGATGACACCAGCTCATTTCTGCCATGGGCTCCAGCCAGGGCACCCTGGACAATGAGAGCCTGTCGGGATACACAGGCTGTGGCGTGGGAAGCAGGGACACCACAAGGAAGACCCACACACGCATGAGAGCGCTCGACACCCTGTCCTTTGCTCAGGGCCCCCTGGTCACTGCAACCTTCCTTTTGGTGCCTTTTTCTTTTTCTAAAGCTAGGGACACTCCAGTCTCCACCGGGCCTTGAAGTACCACCAATACTCATGAAAAGAGACACTCTTGGTGCCAGGGGAACCAACAAGCTAAGAGCCTTTTGTGACCCAAGTGTTCTGCTTTACCGTTTGGACTATGTTAATCCATCAACAAGTATTTATTGAGTGCCTACTCACACAGTTGGAGATTTGGGGAGGGGGCACAAGAAGTTACAGATCTCTGCCTTCAAAGATCTTCCAGTCTGGGGTTGGGGGAGGAGGAACAGACAAGTGTACACTGAACAGGAGAAAGAGAGTGGTAACTGAGAACAGTATGAAAAGTCCAAGTGTTAGTTGCTCAGTCGTGTCCCGATTCTTTGCAATGCCGAGGACTGTGGCCCTCCAGGCTCCTCTGTCCATGACATTCTCCAGGCAAGAATACTGAAGTGGGTTGCCATCTCCTTTTCCAGGGGATCATCCCAACCCAGGGATCAAACCCAGGTTTCCTGCATTGCACACAGATTCTTTACCACTGAGCCATCAGGGAGCCCATGAGAATAGTATATGAAGTTCATAATTAAGGTCCCAATAGTATGTTCATAGAAGGGAGTGAAGACTGAAGGGCTCCCTGGAGGAGGTAGGACCTATGCTGGGTAGTCAGAAAATGGCACTGATGGGAAGAGAAACAAGAGGCTAAGCTCTGTCCATGGGTGGCCCCCATCTTTTCACAGGGGACCCAGCTATTTCTCCCACAGCCACAGGCATGTCTCCAGGTGTGACTGGAGCACTTCATCCCTGGGTTGTCTCTGACAGAGCTGGACTACCTGTCCCTAATTAGTTCTTCTTCCTTGTGCTCAGTCGTGCCTGGGGGACCCCCCATGGACTGTAGCCTGCCAGGCTTCTCTGTCCATGGAATTCTCCAGGAAAGAATACTCAAATGGGTTGCCATTTCCTTCTCCATGGTATCATCCCAAACCAGGGATCAAACCTGTGTCTCCTGCACTGACAGGCAAATTTTTTACCCTTACCACGGTGCCAACCACTAGATCCTCCCCCAATTCTGCAAGGAGTCCTTTTTTCACACTGCTTGGGCCTTCCCAGCATCTGTGGTCAGAGAAGAAATCCCTCCTTTAACACACTGGAAGGCCATTTTGCAGTGCAAATTGCAGCTGCCCCCACCCTCCTGGGGTTGGCGTCTTTCAGTGTCTGAGGCTCAGTCAGTCCCTCCGAAATTTGCTCAGTGAACAGAGACTTGGGAGTGACATTGAAGGCCAGTGGTGATGGATGACAGCAGCTCAGCTGCCCACGGGCCACGTGACTGCCCTCCTGGGGGAAATACGCACTTTGACTTTGAAAGATGTTTGGCTTCTGGTCTCATCAAACTGGGCAACTCTGAACAAAATTATGAAGCAGCCACAGCTTATGGTCCTCTCTCCCCACCCTCCACCCAGCTTTGTTTCTGGGATTGGCTATTTTGTTCTTCAAACCACACAGTGCCTTCAATCTGTCCTGTTCCTACCCAAGGTCCCCAAAGGTATATCCCTTCAGCCTGCACCAGGCTTGCCCTCTCTGGTCAGTGACCTGGGTAAAGGTCTAGCCTTTTCTCTTCTGTCTAATGATAACACTTTATAGCCAAGTGGTTATTTCTTTTTTTATTCTTAAACCCATTATCTCATCCAACAAAAAGATCCTTTCACATCCATTATCACCTCCTAGTTGCCAAACAGACTAGGTCTCTGCTCCTCCTCCAGCCCAGACTCCAAGGCGGAGGCCAATGAGGGACACAGCTGGGGCCAGATTTCTTGGACAGGGCTCACAATCCCAGTACCCCCATCTATACCCACCCAGGGTCCCAGACCTTCTGGCTATTTAGTCTCCATCGCAGGATTGGCCTAACCCTGCAGCCAGCAGCTCTCCACATCCTGGCCAAGTCTGACAGGCTGGCCCTCATCTTAATTCATCTGTCTTGGATCCCATTCACTCAGCGTCACTGGGAGAAGGAAATGAGATCATAGTTACAGCAACCCTTTAGAAGGTTAAACATATCATGTAGATGTAGAGGTGGTGATCTTACCAGTGGCATCATTTGGGGTGGCAGGCAGAGCAGAGAATAAGGGCTGAAGATAAACTTCGCTTTATACAGTCCGGGCCCTTCCCCAACCAACTCCTGGCCTCTAAGTGGCAGCCCCAAGAGGTGCTCTGCCCCCTCATTTTCCAAGCAACTGTCCCCACTATCAGATGACCTGGCTCCCTATGGACACCCTGGCTCCAGTTCCTTTGTGGGCTAAATTGATCCCCTACACCACCACCACCACCAACTCCCACCCTCCAGCCCGCATCTCTGTCTAAAGAGGAGCTGGTGGCTGAAGCTCATGCTGACAACTGTTGCTAGGCAGGATGTGGTTGAAGGACAGGTGAACTGAGAAGATGGACTGATTGTGAGCTGCTGCTCTCTCCCCTGCACTTCTGGGCAGGAAGATAGAAATGTTAACAGCTTAACTCCCAGGCATCAGCTTTGAGCTCCCCATCCCTCCTTGCCTTTGGCTCCTTCTTCTTTACATTTATTGGCTCCTTGGGGAGTCTTGTTGCTCCCCTTGAAACTGGCAGGCTGTGGAGACACATGGGGCCAATTAGCCCTCTGCTTCCAGTCACAGGAGGCTGATTCTCCTGAAAGCTCCAGAGATCCCACGTGGCAGCTGGGACCCCAGGAGATGCCATCTTCTCCTTGTGGCAGGAATGGGAGATCCTGGGTGAAGGAGCTGCTCTGGGTGCCCTCTTTTCAGGAGCTTGAACACAAAACCCTTCTTTTGCTAAAGGAGCCCTCACTTGGGCTCACTTACTCTAAGCAGGGTGGCTCGCCCTTGAGTGTGTAGTTGCACCACCTGGGGGTAGTACTAGAATGATTCTGATGCAGTAGGTCTGGAGTTAAGTTTAAGATTCTAGCAAATTCCAGGGTGCTGCCCAGGTGGCTTGTTCATGGACCACACTTTGAGGAGCAAGATATAAAAGAACACCTTTGTCAGACAATGGGAGGGCCACAATCAAGTGGGAGGGATAAGGTATTTTCATTCCGTTGGTTTATGGCATTGAAGGCACAGTTAAAACACAAATGCTATCTTGGGGAAACGATACAGAAAGCCATGCAAACAAATGACTGACTGGCTGAATCAGATTTACCCCAGGAGAGAACAGGGAGTGATCTATAAGGATAAGAAGTGACAGGTAAGGCTGAATTAGGGGAAAGGAGAGAAAGATCTGGAGAGATGGGGCACCATTTACCCTGAAGAGTCTGGTCAGCCAAAGAACAGCCTGAGGTCTCACACAACATCTGGGAGTAAGGCAAGGACAATGCTGAGAGAGGACAGTGCTGAAAACAACAGCTACCATTGACTGAGGACTTGTGGTGTGCCAGGTACTATGCACATATTGCCTCACTCCAGCCTCACGACAACCCCATGAGTAGGAGATCTTATTGCCATTTTACAGATGAGGAAACCGAGATAGGGGAAGAGAGATTAATTTACTCCACGACATCCACCTATTTACACTGTGGTGTAGCTACAATGTCAACCCAGGTCCGTCCAACTCCAGAGCCAATATTCTCACACAATTTGGGCCAAGAACCTATGGGTAAGTAACGAGCATGAAGAGATGTTGGGGGAGAGTCCGCAGACTGCTCCTCTGCCAGGGAACAGAAGGCCACGCCAGTGCTGTGTGTCGGAGCAGCCTCCCCTGAAGCCACCACAGCAGAGGGGACAGGTAGGAGACTCCAGCCCCAGAACTGACTTCCTACCTGCCTCCAAGTCCACCCTCCTACATGGGAGACTCAGCCCAGGGGGCCTCCCATGCCTGTTAACCTCAGTCACCACCAGAGAGAAGTCCACTCAACTCTGGTCATCCCTCAGAACCCAGGGGTTCTCATCCCCGTGGGCATCTGTTCACCCTCTAATGCCACCCTTCTCTTCCCTTCGAACTCTTTTGCGGTGCCCTCGGGAATTCTCAGTCAATAGCAAACTCCTCTGTATCTTTCACTGACTCTCTGAAAGTGCCCTTTCGCCTCTTTCTCAATGGAAGCCGGCTTTATTCCTTGAGGACATCACTTGCCCACCAAGCCCTCTCAACAGGAAGCTGGATTTTTTCCCTCTCAAATCTCAAGACCCTCAGGGCCTGTGTGGGGGGGGGCAGGGAGGGCGGGTAGGTGTCTCCTTGCTTGCCAGTGCCATTCCTCCTCCTTCCTTCTGCCTAAATCCTGCTCCCTTGTGGAATACGCCTGCCACCCACCTCTACCTCTCCCTCTCCATTGCTGTCTATGATATCCTGGGTAGTCCCCACAGTGACATTGATTTATGTTACTAGTCATATGTGATCTTCCCCTCTGCTCTAACTTTTTATTTTATTATGAGAAAATGTGTCTAACATAAAATTTACCATCTTAATAATTTTTTAAAGCATATAGCTCAGTGGCATCAAATACACTTACACTGTTGTACCACCATCACCACCACCTGTGTCCAGAATTTTTCATCATCCCAAAGTGAAATTGTGTACCCATTAAATACTGACATCCTATTTCCCCCCTCCCCACAGTCACTGACAACCATTATTCTATTGAGCTGGTCAAAACTTTGTTTGAGTTTTTCCATTACATCATATGGAAAACTCCGAATAAAGTTTTTGGCCAGCCCAATTCCGTCTCCACTGTCTGACCACCACTTTCTCACTCTCTAAGATGACTATTTTATAGCTCCTCCTGTCCTCCATCTGCCCCACCTCCCCATTTATCCCAATGAATCTCATCTGATGACCTTGTCCTATATGTTATTGAGAAAACATAAGCCATCAAATGGGAGCTCCTTAATCTTACCACCACTAAATCTATACACCACCCTGTCTGCATCTGTACCCATGATTCTGTTTTCCCTCCTACTAAAATGGAGGATCTTTAGTTTCTTCTGTCAATGGCAGATCTGCTCAGTTATGCCCTAGTACCATAAAGAAGACTCTTGTCTTCTCAAAGACTTCCCTCCTTTGGCCATTCACTCTCTTCCCTAAGTCATCAATCCCTTCATCTCTCCAGAATCATGCTAGCATACTGATGGAAATCATCTATCCTTAAGAAAACTAACAGAAATGACCTGGTTCCACTCCATAATCCCCTTACACTGCTCCCTGTCATGGCAAAATTGCTCAAGAGTTTTCTACAAATATTTTCTCCATGTCTTCATCTTCTACTTGCTCCTCAATCCACTCTAATCTGGTTCCTACATCTCTCAACTCCACAGAATCACTCTTGTTAAGGCCACCAACGGCCTTCATGGTTCTCTCTCAGTCCTTATCTTACTCAGCCTCTAACCACCCTTGGACACAGTTGACCACTCCTTCCTTTTGAGGAGGCTCTCCTCCTCTGGTTTCTATGGCTGTTTCCTGACACTCCAACTACCTTTCTGCTCAATATTTCTTAGTTTCCTTTGTGGGCTTCTCCTCCTGCACTGAATCACTGGATACCACAATTCTTCCCAATTCAGACCTTCTTACCAACTTCCCAGACCTTCTCTCTAGACTCTCTTTCGCAGGTGATTTCATCGGTCCCCTGGCTTGAAATACAATCTATGTGCAGACAACGCCCAAATTTCCATTCTATCCACACCTCTTCTGTGAGCCCCCAAACTCCTACATTCCAATGATCTACTTTGACATCTCTGTTCCCATGTCTCAAGGGAATTGCAAATTTAACATGTCCAAAACTGAACTCAAATTTTTCCCCCTCAAGCGTAGGCCTCTCTCAGCCCTCCTCATCTCAGTATATGGCACCATCATCTCTTCAGTGACTCAAGCCAGAAACCTCAGAGTCATTCTTGTGTCCTGTTTCTCTATTTCCCTCACCCCCACCTCTAACCTCTCAGTAAATGCTTGCAGCTATTCCTTCAGAATCTGACCAACTCTCAATCTCCATGACTGTCACCCAGTTCAAGCCGCCATCATCCGTCTCCTTGATTGCTGCAGCAGCCTTCTTTCTGGTCTCCCTATAGACATTGCTGCCCCCCTTTAAGCCTGTTCCCTATAGATATTGCAAAAGCCCAAATCAGATCCCGTCATTCTTCTGCTTAACACCCTGAAGACATTTCCCACTGCAAGTGAAGAACATCCAAAGTTCTTTTCCATGGCCTATGAGGCCCTATTGTGATCTCTTCCTTGCCAACCTCTCTTGTGCGTGTGTGCTAAGTCACTTCAGTCATGTCCGACTCTGTGTGACCCTATGGACTGTAGCCTGCCAGGCTCCTCTGTCCATGGGATTCTCCAGGCAAGAACACTGGAGTGGGTTGCTGTGCCCTCCTCCAAGGGATCTTTCTTACTCTTGCCTAGAACAATCTGGCCCCACTAGCCTCCTTTCAGTTTCTGATCAAGCTCGATGCTACCTTGAAGCCTTCCCAGTTGGTATTCCTTTCTTCTTGGAAACCTCTTTCCCTATTCTTCACATGGCCAATCATCCTTCCTTCAAGTCTCATGTAAATATCACCTCCTCGCAGAGGTCTTCCCTGAAAACTCTGCCCCTTGATAGTCCTAACACTGTAAACTGATCTGTTTCCTTCATGATATTCATCAGGATCAGTAACTATAGACTCATTTCTGTGATTATTTGCCTGTAAACCTCATAAGAGTATTGATTATGTATCTTTTGTTCAACAGTGTATCTCCACCTTCTACTGTGTACATGGCACATAGTGGGTGCTATAATAAATATTTTATAAATGGCTTGATGGATGGATTTTGAGGCATAAGGATTAGAATCCTCTGGCTAGTCCATATAATTCATTATCAAATGCCTACTGGCTCTACCTCAGGTTTCTAAATGGGGAGTCTGGTCCATGGAAGAAAGCTTTCAACATCTCTGACCAAAGACAAAAAGAGGGAGAGAATGGAGTAAAAGCAAGCACACAAGGAGGGCTACAGTTTAAGAAGAAATGGCTACAGTTCTTAGAAGAGTATCAGGGTGGGAAATCTAGTGACTGTTCCTTCCTGGAACAGAAAAGTCTCTTTAAAGGGCAACAACTCTTCTTTCAGAATGGCCAGAGGCCCAGGGGTGGGCAGGATGACTTTGGATAGTCTTTTCCCTTCCAAGAGCCTCTAGGCAGACAATTCAATCGATTACTGTCCCAGGGCTGCCTCCAGGGCTTTCTGCCCTCTTTTCCTCCAGGTCCTCATGGCCCTGACACTTCTTTCTCAGCTGAGACTGGAGAGGCATCTTCCGGAAAACCTGCTGGTGTCTGGATTCATTTTCTCATTGTCCAAACAGTTGTTCTTCCCCAGAGGGCTGGAATGGAGACACCTGTCACCCATTCTAGCAGGTCACAAGGGAGCAGGTAGAGAGACCAAAGCCGTTGGTCCTTCCACAAATACCTGCAAACCTGGAGTCACCTCACAAAAGACCATCCCCATGATCCTTCTGAGAGGAGGCTGCAGTGGACCCTCTGGGCAGCCGCCTCCTCCCCTCCCTACTTCTCCCTTTCAGGGGCTACACATTCAAGAAACTCAGACATGTTGTCTAATAGGCCCAGATATGCTCCTCAGCCCTCCCTGCCAGCCCAGTGACAGATGTGAGGGCTGTGCCAGCTGTGAGGCTGGTACCATATGGCACCATGGGTCACAAGGTCTGAAGCTGCTGCCACTGAGCTGTGGCGGAGTTTGTGGGGAGATCCTTGCATTTTAGCCCCCACTCACCTGTCACTGGCAGAGGCAGTGAGGGGGAACTGGAGCTATGAAATATTCACGGGAGCTTGCAGGAATTGTCATGTCACCCCAAAGAGCACCCTGGCCCCCACCCTCCACTTACACATGAAGTATTTCTAAGGAAGGCTGAGAGAGAGACTGACCAAGCCAGTGCGGGAGAGGTGAGGAGTGGAGGGGAAGACAGGAGTGGGGGCCAGACAGAGCCAGGAGGGAGAAGAGAGGTGGGGTGAAGCCCAGAAACCCAGACAGAAGCAGAGATATGAGACAAGAGGAGGGCTTTGGAGACAGTGAAGAAGAAAAGACAGGGCTGAAGAAGGCAAGCCTGGCAGAGAAACTGTGCCCGCCAACTCATTTGCCTTAGCTTTTTGGAGGCCCACTTCTGTGCCTCGCCTGTTCTCTAAATACCCTCAAGCTGCTCCCAGCTCTGTCCTCAGGCTCTGGCAGTAGGCCACATGGTAACAAGAGCCCTCTGTTATAGGACTTCCAGTGCTCCATCTCTTTGGGGAAGGGTACTGCTATTCTGCCACACTGACTGCATCCATTTCATGGATGGGGATGTGGGTGAGCGAGGGGCAAATCTGAAGTAGGCTGAAGAAGAAAACCCAGGACACTGTCCCAACTGGGGCCAATTCCCCAGCCACAAGAAGCTGTATTTTTGGGGGGAAAGAGATCAAGAGGAGAAAATAGGATGGAGAGAACATTCCAGAAGGTGGGAGGGAATGGTCATGATGGGAAAAGTGGAGCTGGCAGGGAAGGGAGCAGCAGGCCTGAATTCTTCCCCTCAGTGAGCATACCTCTCTGAGGCCAGGCCAGGCTGCAGAGCCCTGGCACAGAACACTAAGCTAGGAGAGGGTCCCTGGCCACCCAGATCTTTCTCTTTTCTTGGATCGTAGCCTCTAGTCTGCCCATGGCTGAACTGTAAACAAGGCTTGGAGGCCAGAGAAGGGGAGCAGGTGTGAACAGGGGCTTCTGGGAATATCCCCATAAGTAGCTACCTCCAGCAGCCAAAGACCTGGGACTCCAACAGCGGCCCTGTGGGGTCTGCTTGGCAGGCACCAGCTGCACAGGGCTCCAGGCAAAATCTCCTGAAGCCAAACGAGGGCCCGCTCCTCAGCAGGCTGGCTGCGCCATCTCCCTCCCCTCTGTGAGCCTGCTAGGCATCCATGGCCTGGGCCGCCAGCCTGAGAGGTCCCAGCCTAACTCCAATTAAACAGCTGGAGAATCTTGGAGTTGCCAGGGCCCTGGGAAGAAGTTATTTATTTCACCTTTATTCACTCTCTGAAGATTTGCAGAATGACAGGAGAAGGCTTTCTGGAGAAATTGCAGCTGGGGGTTATAGGAGGGGCCAGATATGGACCCTGAGATAGAAGTGGGTGGTGAGGGGCTGTGGCAGGAGGCAGAGGAGACAGCCCAAGTGCAGGGGCGCTGGGGAGAAGTGGGCCGGGGGAGCAGGCAGCTGGAGCTGACCCAGGGAGACAGTGGGTAAACTTTCTCCTCCCTCCCTTGCTCACGTCTGGCTCTGCTGGGGCATTATGTCCTCTCTGCAGTGCCCTCTTAGGGAGCCAGTCTAGTCGTGGCTGGACAGAGAAAGGCACATCCTTCCTGCTGCTTTGCCTAGATGGCCCATCTGCCCCCTCCTTGCCTGAGATGATGCAGGTGGTAGCTGAAGCCCAGGCACCAAGCCCAGCAGGCACCAGGCTCACCTCTTGCGAGGGAACAAACTGGAGCAAGCCCCGGCTTCCCCCACTGTGCACTGGCTCCAGACTCTGTCCATTGGGTCCATGGGGGGAGGGGTGGCAGGGCAGAAATCAGGCCAAGAAGCAACTCAACAAAAGAGGTTATGTGAGCAGAGGCCTGGTAAATTCATGTCACCCCGTCTGGAGGCATCCAGAAATGCCAACTACAGCTTCAGGGCAAAGAGATACCTTTTATTCTGCCTAATTGCATCTTCCTGCAGAGAGTGAGTAAGAAATTAGAAGGTTTTTCCTAAAGCAAAGAGAAGGTTCTATGGGATCAGAGAAAGGGAAACAAGGTTGGTGAACCCTCCACCTAAGAATAAAAGTAAAGGGCAGGTGCTTCCCTGGTGGCTCAGTGGTAAAGAATCTACCTGCCAACGTAGGAGGCACAGGTTCGATACCTGGTACAGGAAGATACCACATGCCTTGGAGCAACTAAACCTGTGTGCAACACTATTGAGCCTGTGTTCTAGAGACTGGGAGTCGCAATTACTGAGCCCATGCGCGGCAACTACTGAAGCTGTGCACCCTAGAGCCTGTGCTCTGCAACAAGAGAAGCCACCACAATGAGAAGCCTGTGCACTGCAATGAAGAGTAGCTCCGGCTTGCCACAACTAGAGAAAAGCCTGCGGAGCAGTGAAGACCCAGCATAGCCAAAAAATAAAAATAAATACATAAAATTATTTTTAACAAAGTTAAGGGCAAGGGCAGGTGCCAATCTCATAAGGCGTGAGTTAGCCAGCACCTCCTCCACGTTGTTAGTGGGTTTCTAGGATGTGAATGGCAGTAAAACTGCAAAACTCAAAGGGCCTATAGACTTGTTTTTGAATGGCTGTGGGGGTGATAAGGAGATTACACCCAACTGTGCAACCAGGCTTGAGGGAGACAGGATCCTAAGGAATTCCAAGAACCCCACAGGCTGCCTACTTGGCAACACTGCTTCAGTGGTGGACCCCCCAGATTCAACTCATTATTTCTGGTTTTAAAACTAGACCCAGACATTGTAGAAAGAACCAGAAAGGGTAAGAAAAATAACTTTTTTTTTTTTAACCTAATCCTCAGTTACCCAGAACATTCTATTAACCAGAAAAGTCCTTCCCCAAGCATTCAGGTTTTGGCATTACAGAGTATTTGTATGTTTTCAGTGATTCACATATGCAGAGCTGGGACTCTTTGTTACATCATAAGCCAGCTCTGCTCCCACCTGCCCTCTTGTAAGAGGAATAATAGCAGAGCTATTATTATTAGCTATTATGTGCTCAATCACTCAGTAGTGTCTGACTCTTTTCGACCCTGTGGACTGTAGCCCATCAGGTTCCTCTGTCCATGGGATTTCCCAGGCAAGAATACTGGAGTGGGTTGCCATTTCCTCTTCCAGGGGATCTTCCCAACCCAGGGATTGAACCCATGTCTCCTGAATTGCAGGTGGATTCTTTCACTAGTGCCACCTGGGAAGCCTTATTAGCTATTCTCCTCATTGTAAGTCAGGGGCTCCCTCCACAGGCTCTTACATAGCATTTATTCATACATACAACAAAAATTTACTGAGCACCTACTATGTGCCCGGCACAGTGCTGGGTACTGAAGAAAAACTAGGGCCAGTCTCTCCCCTCAGGGAGGTTGCAGTCTGAGGTGGGGGCAGGTATGTCAACACACAAATATAAAACCGTGTGTCACCTGGCACCACAGGGGGCAACAGGGGATGCCATGAGAAAGAGAGGAGGGCTCTTCCCCCAACCCTATGACTCCCACCAGAGCCCCCTCACCCCAAGCTGAGTGGTGAAGGTGAGGAGTCCAGCAGACGGACAAAGCAGAGAAAGGCATTACAGGAAGGGAAAAGATTCAGTAAAGAGGGAAACCTCTAGCTACTGAAGCTGCTATAATGGAAAAAAGAAGTCACAGAAAAGAATCAGGCATAACTCAAGTCAGTCTTTAAATTTCTAGGTATGGGAATGAGGGCGGAGGGCTAGTGCTACCCAGTGGCTCCTTTCATGTAGCCTTCTGAGATGATGCACTGAACTCAGAAGAGGTCACAGACACAACCAGGGACACAGCCCAACACTGGGTTACCAGCCACATATCTATACACCAGCCAAAAGCTACACGTGGAAGACCCCTCTCTCATGGGAAGGCAGAAAGGGTGGCCCACTAGCGGATGCACTGAAATCCAGCCATAGTAATGGAGACCAAAGTTGCAAAGCTCAAACGCCATTATGCCCACATGGCAGCAGGTCTGTGGAAGCCAGCTCTGTGAACAAGACAGGGCTAATAGTACGAAATGACAAACATCCCGACTGCAGGGCCACCTGTGCCCCAGGAAGAGCCCCTCCAAACCTGGCCACATTTCATTCAGTTCACAGGGGCCATCCTGGGGGAAGGAGGGACAAAAATCAACAGAAACAGCAATATTTCTACACAAGCTACAGTCTCAGTTATTGAAGTCCTGCCAGGAAAAAAGGCCCCCTCTCCCTCCCTGGGAGGTAGAAAGATGACTTTGCTCAGCACTGCAAATCAGGCTCTAAAAACTTTTTAGAAAACAATTCTGAACAGAGGTACTCAGATAGAGCCATAACGTCAGATTAACAGCTCCAAACCAGCAGAGCAGACACTTGTCTAATTAATAAAACTTATAAAGCATAACAACTTATTGATGTTACAGGCCCAGCACTTAATACAACAACAAAACCCAAATCCATGCAGAACGCTCCATGTTCCTTAGGAAATCCTTTCTCCACCAACTTGTACAATCCTTTCATCAATGCAAACACAGGGTTGGGGAATGGAGGGAACAGTGCAGTTGTTGTTCAGTCACTCAGTCGTATCCAACTCTTTGCCACCTGATGGACTGCAGCGCACCAGGCTTCCCTGTCCTTCACCATCTCCCAGAGTCTGCTCAAACTCATGTCCATTGAGTCAGTGATGCCATCCAACCACCTCACCCTCTGTCGCCCCCTTCTCCTCCTGCCCTCAATCTTTCCCAGCATCGGGGGCTTTTCCAATGCTAAGCAGAGCCCTGGGCAACTGGCTGGGGAGGAGATGGCTCAAAGAGTTGGTGCACATCTGCCAAAGGTCTGGTCCAACCCGGACTTTGGAGCCAGGGGATCTGGGCTGGAATCCCAACTCTGTGGCAAGTTACTTAACCTCTTGAGCCTCAGTTCCCTCATCTATAAAATGGGGCTCATGATAGTACCGACTTCAAAGTACCTACATGAAGATGAAAGGTACAAAGTAAGTGTCAATTACTAATGGCTATTAGCAATGACTGTTATGGTTGTTATGTTTAGATACTAATAGGACCTGCTGTCCTGTTACAGCCTGTTAGGTTTGCCTCTCACCACAGAATGTAATGAGGATGATTTGAAATTGTTTCAAATCTCTGTGGACCTTGGGCCCTGACTTCAGATCTACAGAATAAGCAAGCTTTGCTATGGGAAAAACAAAGCCTGTATTATTACTTCATTAAAGTCAAGTTCTCATCCTATTTCTAGCCATTAACAGTGGGGAGTGAAGATCATGGTGGGGGCAGGGTAGGAAGCCCAGCTCTGCTTCTCACTAGCTGAGGGACCTTGGGCTTGTCCACCCCTCAGTTTCTACCACCTCAATTTCCTCATGTGTAAAATGGGGAAAAATCAGGTTTTATCTCACAGAGTTGTTCTGAAGATTAAATACAGGTAAAGCACTTACAACAACTGTGTCCCCATACACAGAAAGCACTGAGTGAACACCAGTTACAGTTCTTATTGTACACGACTTCTCATTACTACCTAAAGAGCTTAGCACAATTCTTGGCATATAGTAATAGTGATGGTTGGTACTCTTGAACTCACCTTTGTGATTTCACACACTACCCTCCCCGCCCCCCAACTGTACACAGCTCAAGAAAAAAATGTGACAGGTATGGGCCTACGTATTCCCGCCTGCCAAGCTTTCTACAAGTAAGCATCATCTCCTAGGGCGGTCTCGTTTCTCAGCCTCGCAATGCTTCCTGAACTCGAGATGGCAGGCCAGCCTGGGTGCATCCGCCCTTGGGAAGACTAGGTGCTGTGAGGAGGGCGGCTAGAAGTGCCCCTCCGGGTCTCCCCCCGGTAGCTCAGATACCCGGCTCCCTCCTGGGGACTGAGCTTTGGGGGCGGGGCGGCAGCGGGGAGGGCGGGGCCGAGTCCCCCGGAGGGGTCGCCCCTGCTCCCGCGGGCGCGTGCGTCGCGGTTTCCAGCTCTCCTTCCCAACCCCCATCCCCCGCCCCCCAGCCACCCCCACTTCCAGCGGAAAACTTCCCGCTTGCGCTTCCACTGTTCCAGCGGCGTCCAAACCCTCAGCCCCGCGCATCTTGTCTTCCTATTTCATAGCGAGTGGCACCGCGAAGAGGCACGCGGGTGGCCTGTCGACCCGAAGGGTTCCCTGGGGACCCAGGATGGGAGGAGGAGGGATGTCGGCTCTAGACGCGCCAACTCTGTCCCCTCGTCCATCGACTGCTGGCGCACAGCGGACGCACACCCTGGACCAGGGACCCATGCCAGTGCCGCCCGGAGTCACTGTGTGGCCGGCGAGGACCCCCAGCACCCGACTCCCCCAACCCCACAGACACCGGCCTCATCAGCTGGGCGCCCCACTTTCTGGTCCTTTCCTAGGCGATCTCAAACCCGGCTGCTCAGAGGGCTGTACTTACTGTCGGGGCCCTCTTTTGGGCCGGGGCTGGGCAGCTGCCCGGCCTGGCGAACCCTCTGGCCACCCTCTGGCTGTCTCCCCTCGCGCTGCCCCCGGCTGTGCCCAGCACCGACGGTAGCACGGTAGCGGCAGCGGCGTCTGTAGGAAGAGAAAGATCATGCCTGCCTTAGAAACCCAGCCCCTGCTGTGACCAGAATCTTAAAGACAGAGGCGACTGGCTCGGCCCCAGAGCCGCGGCTGAGCTGAGGTGGCGAACTAGCGAGGCAGCTGGTAAACACGGCGTCTGCTGCCTCTAGCCCGCCCGCAATCCGCCACGGAGAAGCTCCCTCCTCATCCTCCCCCTTGGACGGGCCCCCGCGGGGGAGCAGAGGAGGGGGGCTCCAAGTACTGTGACAGGCGGGTGATCCAGCTGCCGCCGGGTGGGCACTTACTAAGTGCCCAGCACTGTGCTTTCTAATCATCTTCTCATCTCAGCATCCTCCCCATTGTACAGAAAATAAAACCGAGACTCAGGGGAGCAAAGCAAGTAGACTCAAATGCAGGAGCTGGGAATAAGTGGTGGGAAACCAAGTTCAGAAACACGAAGAATGGCAAATTCACAGCTACCTGCCTCAAAAACCACTGCGCTGCTGCAAAGCACTTATTTGAATGCCTGTGTCCCCACCTCCTCTTTCCCCATTTTCCAGACAGGACTAGGGACAGGTGGCAACTCCAGGCCAGTTAGCTGGTGGAGGTGGGGGGTAGAGGCCCTGGGAGGTAGGATCCTGACCATTGTGCTAGTGCCCGGGAGTGGGCATCCCTCCTTACAATTCACCTGCTAGTGCCAAGCCTTGTTGAAGACAAAAAGGTCAAGGAGGTATTCTCCAGGTGTTATTCAGGAGACAGCCAGTGAGTCTGTGAGGTGTGGGTTATGCTAGAAAGATCAAAGATGGCAGGGGTAGAGGCCCTTAAAGGAGCAAGTAGCCAGTGTTCTCAGACACCCATGGGAGAATCTTGGGGAACTGCTGGCAGGGACCACACCATCCACTCCTCTTTAAAGAATGCGTGGAAGGCAGCCTTCTGGGGAGACTGAGCCCCGCAGGTTCTTAATAGGAGCTACCCTAATCTCCCTGCCATGGCAATGACATCTGTGAAATGGGAAAGGTCTCTTATTCCTTCCTTCCTGGTTAAAATGATGAAATAACACAGTATTCTTGCCCTTCTATTCTAATCATAAAAAAGAGCAGTTCAAGAACTTGTATTCTTCCCTCCCTTGCCCTGCTTATTCACTCAGTCATTCATTTGGCAAATGTTTATTTGCATCCACTATGCATCTCCACGGTTCTGTGGGGGAGTCTACATGGGAGGTGGAAAGCACACAGGGCTGGTAGTTAGGAAACACATTTAAAGTCCTAGTTCTTTCGACTAAATAGCTGTGTGACCCTGGATGAGTCATGTATCCTTTCCGGACCTCAGTTTTCTTGTTGGTCAAACAGGGATAATAACACCTTCTCTTCCTACTTCATGGGGGTGTCTTGAGGCTCAATGGAGATAATGGATGTGAAGGAGCTTTGAAAAGTATAAAGCCACTAGACAAATGTCAGGGATTAGTCTGTCTCCAAGGTGGGAGGGGGCTGCTGGGAAGAAAAGCTTAAGAGAAATCCTGGCTGACGCTCCCAAATTGATTGCACTGAATTCCATCTTGCCCGAATCACTGATTCTGCACTCACAGGAGTCTCTGCTCTGTGAAACATCGTCTTCCATCAGCAGTGCCCATGACATCAAGGTTAGTGATGACCTGGTTTTAAGCCAGGGAGATTGTTTGGGGGACTTAAGTGGAACCGGGGTGGGTGGCAGTTTTGCGTCTGGGTCTCTAATTCCCGGGAATGGCAGCATCCTCCCCCTTCCCCACCTCCATTGAGCCCACCAGACGTATCTGGGTAGAAACCATTTGAGGCCCCCAGAGACACCCTTTCAGGAAGCAAAGGGCTCATGTCACGCAGCAGTGGTGGCCCTCAGGGTGAATGCTCTACACTTTGGGAAGCTAGGCGTTCTGGGTTCAGTCCAGCTGACTGAAACCTACAACAGAACTAGTGGAGCCTCTGGGAGGGTCTTAAATTTGCTCAGTTCTCTCCTGCAAGTGCCGTCAAATAGACCTATAATCTAAATTACAATAGTACACTTGCTATGCAATACAGTTACGAGACATACTCCCAAATTTCCAAAAGTACTCTCCCCTACCCTCTGCTACCCCAAGTAAACACACAAAATAAGGAAACACAGGGTCTTTCCAGGCAAACCATTTACAGAAAAATCTGCTAGCCTCTTTCCTTCCTTTCCTTCTTCCCACCAGACTGTCACCCCAAAGCTTCTTCCATATAAAAATACAGAACCAATGCGGAACGGGGAGACCTCTGGGGACCATGGCTGGCTGAGTCCAGAGCTGCACCCCACAGCTCTGGGGCCAAACCAGGATGGAAGTCAGAGGCAGCAATACAAAGGAGCCCAGCCTTGGGCCAGGGCACCTTCAGTCAGCAGGTCCCTGGGGGAGGCGCAAACTCTACACCCAGCCTTCTTTGGAAGCCTCAAGGCTCCACTCAATGTCTTCACAGATTCCTTTGTCACATCCATTTCACCCAGACTGCTCCTCTTAATAAAGTGTTCCTGCAATCACTCCAGACAGCCTGATGTTATCCTTCACTCTCCCACCCTTCTCCCCAGCATGGGCCACACAGCAGTGATTCAGGCCTCCTAGGTCACAATACAGTTTCCTGAGCACCCAAGCCAGGCTGCAACAAAAGCTTTGGATGTGAGTGTATCAAGTACTCCTTCCTTGCCCCCTTAGGGTGGCCTGGGCGCTGGATTGAGTCTCAGCCCAAGTTCCCACACCTACGCCAGCCTGCATCCTCCTCCCTGAGCTGGCTGCCACTGGTCTACCCCCAGCTACATAACCTGAGTCCAATTTGCAAAGCCTTTCCTTGCTGATTGTCAATAAATCGCCCATCTATATCTCCCTGAAAGACCAGAAAGCTTCAAGATCTGAAGGAATGAATCACCGATGGTGAAATTTCAGGCACTGTGACAAGCAATTGAGGAAACATATTTGATCACATCATGTTTACCTATGTGTGAGGCTGGCCCTGAGAATATTCTGGCATTTTCCCTCGACTATAATGAAGACTTGGAATAACAGCAAAGGAAGACGTAGAAAATACACCAGGCTGGGAGCAGGGACATCTTCCTGCTCATTCCAGCTCCATTAGTAATTAGATATACGGTCCTATACTTTTCCTTCCTAGGGCTCCGTTTCCCCATATGTCAAAAGAGAGCACTGGATTAGCTGATTTCCCCTTCGTGTTTAACAGGCTCAGGTTCTGGGCAATCTGGCATGAGTGGGCGCCTACTAGGGGGACACTGGGCAGGGCACTGTGTATGCACGGGCATCAGAGGGGGCAAAAGGGTTGGCACTGTGTGCATAAGCTTGGTGTTGCTATTCAACAATGTAGCCAGTGTCTGACCCACCTTTGCTAGGAAGCAAAGAGAGGATTTATTCATTGCCCCCACTCCATCTTGCCGCCAGGATCCCTCAGGTTCCTAGCTGCATCTTTCTGCCTGTGAACCCCCACTATACCTCCCAGGACTTATTCCAGCTGCCCCGGGATCAGGATTGACATTCTCCAGTGAACACCTGGGCCACGTCACACGTTCCTGATTGAGTGATGGGCGAACACTGCCCCAAGTTTCCTGAGTGCCCTCCAACTGTCTCCACCACCTTTGGATCCAGTGTGTGTTAGTTGCTCAGTCATGTCCAACTCTTTGCAACCCTATGGACTGCAGCCTGCCAGGCTCCTCCATCCATGGGATTCTTGCCATTTCCTTCCCCAGGGATCCAGTAACTAAAGGGTTAATGCTTGGCCCAGTAGGGGGTGCTAACCATTCTGCCTGTTCAGCCATACAGGTGATATTAAAAAAATAAAATTTTCCAGCCTCATTGGCATGTGGAATCTTAGTTCCCTGATCAGGGATGGAACCCATGCCCCCTGCAGTGGAAGCACAAAGTCTTAACCACTGGATGGACCACTAGGGAAGTCCGGCAATAAAATATTTTTAGTATCACTCTACTCTAGGATTCCCCTCTAGTCTAACACACCAGCCCCTTCCCAGGCCATGTCTCCATGAAGATGTGTCAAGGGCTTTCTGGATTGAGGAATGCCCCACTTGCTGCCTCAGTCAGGTGGGTCCTGATTGCTTTGCCAGGAAGGAAGAAAAAGTAGGGAATAGGGGGTGGGGGGACTGGCTCTGTACTTAGCAGCAGCTGCCCTGGTGACTCTGTCCTGAGGTTTGGATCCCCTTGCCAGAGGATGAAACCAAATGTGTTGAAACTGGAGGGACACTCCTTTTGGCTATAACCCGAACAGGGCGTTGATTCTGCACCCCTCACTGGTCTCCCCCCATCCCCGCTGCCTCCCACTCCCCAGCCCCTCCCTGGCCACCTCCCACCAAGGGCTGTGGGCACTCTTACTTGCTCCTCAGGCCCACCTGGGGTGCCTGCCACCATTTTCTTTGCCTCCTTCATAGCCGACCCCATCCCTTCTGCTCTTAGCCACGGTGAGCCTCCCCAGCTTTGAAGACCACCTCCCCCCGCCCTTGGCCTGTTTCCCCTCCCTCTGCTCTTCTACTTCCTCTCCCTGCTAAGGTCTGGCTGCTCCAATGGGTGCATTGCCCCTGCGGTGCGAATGTTCTGTTCTCTCAGGGCCCAGTATTAATTTGCTCTCATTTGTGCGCTGCTTTGTTACTGTGCATGGCCTTTTCTTGATGTGCCATGCTGCTCCCGCTGCCTCCATTACCTCCCCACCCACACCCTCCTTAATCTTGTAATATGGGGCCCTTCCCTGCGGAGAGGGGGTTGGGCTTCCTCAAAGCTCTTTCTGGTACAGTCTTTAGTCGTTCAGGACCTCTTCACAACTACCTGAGGAAGCACAGCGGGTGCGAGTACTGATCGCTGGGGGAAACCATGAGGAAACCAAAGCTCGGAAAGCTTGCTCGTCTACATGAAGATACAGTGTGATCACCGTGCAGGCCTAGAACATGGCTCTTCCCCACAGGACCCCACATGCTTATGGTTTTCATCTTCAACACTGTTCTTTGAGGCCCTAACCAAGTCCCCAGAAAAGTCCATATACACACACCCACCCACATGCACTTTTGCTTATGAATTTGTGAGAGGTCATAGAACCTCAGAGGGTCAAGCCCCAGCACCAGTATTTTTTGGAGCTTCCCAGGTAATTCTAATATGCTGCCAGGGTTGAGACTCACGACTTGAAAGGAAGATGTAAAAATGAGAGATGAGAGAGTGTAAAAGCCTCAAGAAGCCAAGAGCTTTCTTATAAACGTTGGGCGTCCCCGGTAAGAACTCAGTGTAGACTGGGATGGGAACTTACGATCTAGCTTCTCTGCCTCAGTTTCCTCCTTTCTGCCTGAAGGAAACCATTCTGCAGGCCTTCACCACCACTCCCTAGCCCTGGACAGGCTCTGTAAACCAGTCAGCACTGATTTTGTTATGTGAAGGGATATTAAGAAAGAAATGCACCTCTCTCTCCAAATACATAGGCTGGCTAACTGCTAGGTAAGCACACCTTTAGTATCCTCTGCCTACAAGCGTGGAGCTGAATTCTGCTGAGTAAGGCATGGGGTCTCTCTCCAGGTGAAGAATAGAGACTTCCATGTCAATCATCTAGAATGAGGTACTCCTTAGGTAACAGGCTGGAACTCCTAATAATAATCATATGGATAGCTATTGTGGATCACTTCCTACATTATAGGCAAGAATACTGGAGTGGACAGTCATTTTCTTCTCCAGACCTTGCCCTAGTGAATACATTTACTCCTTTGGGTCTGGCCCTATAGACATCTATGCCTATGAACCCTTCACCCCACTCCTCTGCACTCCTCTTTACTGTGGGGAGAGGGAAGGCTGAGTATCCCAGTTTGGGAGAGTACTCATTAGTGGTTGGGACTATAGGTGTTCTGTGGCCCATGGAGGTATGCTGGGAGTTAGGGAGGAGGACCCCAGGGACACTGACAGTGAAAGATGACTGAGAGATATTATTTAGGACCGATTGTCTAGTCCAGCATCCTGGCCCTTATCTGTGAAATGGGCATAAAGATGATAACAGTGCCATGTCTACCTCATGGGCTTATTATGAGAATTAAAATGAGTATAAATGTACATACACATTTAGAATCATGCCTGGCTCAGAGGAAGTGCTCAACAAATGTTAGCTATTTCATTCTTCTTCTCCATGTTGGTTTCCCAGAATTTTGTCATCTCCTAAGCTTAGCTATTTCATTCTTCTTCTCCATGTTGGTTTCCCAGAATTTTGTCATCTCCTAAGCTTTTTAAAAATATTTTTTAATCTATTTTTGGTTGGGCTGGGTCTTCATTGCTGTGTGCAGGTTTTCTCTAGTTGCCGTGAGCAGTGGCTACTACTCTTCATTGCAGTGCACCAGCTTCTCATTGTGATGGCTTCTCTTGCTGTGGAGCATGGGTTCTAGGTGCACAGACTTCAGTAGTTGCAGCACGCAGGCTCAGTAGTTGTGGTGCACAGGCTTAGCTGCCCAGTGGCATGTGGAATCTTCCCAGACCAGGGATCAAACCTGTGTCCCCTGCATTGGTAGGTGAACTCTCATCCACTGCACCACCAGGGAAGTTCCTCCTAAGCCTTTGACATATGAAACTATCAGCCTGGTCTAAACAATACTGTAAAGTGTTACTGATAAAAGACTCCTGTGATGGGTCAGTGTTATGGGGGAAGGTGAATCTCACAGATGCTTCTTCCCATGGAAACCATCTCATTCTAGTGCCAATAGTGGAAATTCTGGGTGACATTTTATTAAGGGAGATGACATTTCCTTGCCTTGTTCATGGGACCACATCAGAAGGCCCTCCACCCCCTTGTCTACCTGGCAGTCTCCTACACATCCTTCTGAACTCAGCTCAAATCACTTTATCTGGGAAACTCTCTGTGAGCCTCATCTGCCTCCCCAGGTGGAGTTAATTTCAAAGTCTACCCTACACTAGAATATAAGCTCGCTGAAGGCAGGGAGGGCACGACTTGTCCACTGGATCCCCAGTGCCCAGCACAAGTATCAGTATGCAGTAAATGCTGGTTGGATGAACTGGAAGAAGGGGGATGTGGGGAAAAGAAAGGTTCAAGCCACATTTTGGGGGGATTCTCTGGTTCCCAGCACATCTTCTAAGTCTGATTCTGTGTGGCTCCTTAAATTCTTCAAACCATTACCAAACCATCACTTCATGGCAAATAGATGGGGAGACAATGGAAACAGTGACAGACTTTATTTTTTGGGCCCGAAAATCACTGCAGATGGTGACTGCAGCCATGAAATTAAAAGATGCTTGCTCCTTGGAAGAAAAGTTATGACCAACCTAGATAGCATATTAAAAAGCAGAGACATTACTTTGCCAACAAAGGACCATCTAGTCAAGGCTATGGTTTTTCCAGTGGTCATGTATGGATGTGAGAGTTGGACTATAAAGAAAGCTGAGCACTGAAGAATTGATGCTTCTGAACTGTGGTGTGGGAGAAGACTCTTGAGAGTCCCTTGGACTGCAAGGAGATCCAACCAGTCCATCCTAAAGGAAATCAGTCCTAAATATTCATTGGAAGGACTGATGCTGAAGCTAAAGCTTCAATACTTTGGCCACCTAATGCGAAGAACTGACTCATTTGAAAAGACCCTGATGCTAGGAAAGATTGAAGGCAGGAGGAGAAAGGGATGACAGAGGATGAGACGGTTGGATGGCATCACTGACTCAATGGACATGAGTTTGAGCAAGCTTCGGGAGTTGGTGATGGACAGAGAGACCTGGTGTGCTGCAGCCCATGGGGTCATAAAGAGTTGGACACGACTGAGTGACTGAACTGAATCATCCCTAACTCCCTGTGCCCTTCCCAGACCTATTTTAAGGCTTACCTGTAAGGTAGATGGATGGGACTGTTTTGCGGAGCCTTCCCAAACTTTCAGTATGCCCTTGCTCCTTTGAACAGCCCCTCACTATGATGGACCCATGGGCTTCCATCCCCTAGGCTCTTTAGGATGTCCCCAAACCATTGAGCATTTCCTGGAGCACCCCTCTTGAGCATCAAAGCTGAGGTGCTTTATGTTCCCATAAAACATGTGAGGCCTTGCTGTCCCACTAGGTCTTCCTTCCAAGACAACATATGTGAGTCTCCAGTACATCCATCCAATGGGGATTTTGAGCCCTGATTTTGAGGCTAGCTGGGGAGCCACTTCCACGTGGATAGGGTTCCAACGCTACTACAGCTGGGGTGAGATTTGTACCATCAACCCTGCCACCCTCCATTAACAAAAACACAAGGCCACTCTGGACCATTCCTGCAGCTCTGCTCCACAGTTTTTCACTCCTCCATCCCAGGTCACTGTGGCCTGGGTCACCATCTCCCACCCCACTGGAACTTCCCCACCAATTTCCTCTGGATGATTGAGTTCCTTTGCCAGGAGCAACTTGTCTTCGTGCAAAAACAACTTGAAAGCCATTAACAGAAAAGAGCATATTTCAGAAAAGCCAGATGATTTTAAAGCATTAATAGACACCTTTGCGATTCCATTTCAGGAGGAGTTAATGTCTCGTAAGGTGGCACTGGGCCGAGGACTGCTTGACACGGCAGCCCTCCAACACTGAAAAAACATGCCCTAGAACCCAAGATTTTGCCAGAAAAGCCAGGTGAGATCTGAGGAACAGTGAGAAAACCCAAGGTGAGAGCTCCCACAGAGTGCGGAGCCCAATGCCACATGCGTGCGTGTGGGTGCACACACACATACACACATCCAGAGACACAGGTGGGGCCACCATTGGCACAAAAACACCACCCACACTCTTGCTATAAGACCCACATGTGATTTGCCAACAAATTGCAAATTAACCTCCTAGTGAACAGATTAATGGTATTCATGGTAATTTACACTCCAAGTTTCATAGCAACAGACTTTGAGCATTCTGGTTGCATAAGAATTCAAGGATTTTCAAGTTCCTGGAGACATTGTAGTAATTAACCTGATAAGCCTATGCAAATTAGCCCCAATTTGACACTGTCATTTTTGAATCCAATATCCAAGGTATTTGCCCAGAAGGTTGCCCGTCGCCTCGCGTCGCTGATCCAGCTCCTTGGCTTGAGGTGCTAAGCTGACAGATGCCAGTCTGCATTTGTCTATGCAAATAAGGCCCCAGAGCAGAACTCCCCATCAGGCTGGGGAAGGGACTGGACAGTTACAAATGGGCTCCTTGCACACTGATGAGAATTGAGTTAAGGCTTCCAGAAGCAATGGAGAGGGGGCTGCAGTCAATCTACGCATGACTGACTGAGCTATCGTTTTAAGATCCTTGGTTGAGGACAAAAAATTCTGACTTGCACAAGAGTTTGAGCTTTCCACCTGAAGGTTGGGAAGAAGCCTCTTTGTGGTCTGTGGCTACGTGCCACTGGAGTTTTTTTTTTTTTTTTTTTAATCTTTCCAGAAAGATCAGCTTCTTAAAATAGAATCAAAAGCTGGGGTTCCCTGCTTCTTCCCTGAGAAGGTGAAGTTTAATTGGCTCTATTTCCCATTTTGAGCAAAAAAAATCACAGAACGTACTCAACTCCCTCATCAAATCAATCAGCCTATGGGCACAGCGTGCATGCTCTTTCCACAGGTTGACTGGTTCCTGTCTAATAATGTTTAGCTTCAGTGGGTGGCCACTCTACCATCCCCCCACCCAGAGCTCCATCCTTGACTTCCTTCTTGTTTGAGCCCTTGAACCACCAGAAGTCACTGAACCCCCTGGGTAATCTGCCCTGTGCTTCCTGCTCTGCAGGGCACAGTAATGAAGTGCCATGAAGGACATATTCCTGACCCACTGGCTACCTACTGCCGCTTCCAGCTCAGCTCTCCCCAGGACCTCAGCTGGTTGCTTGTGGTTCCGCCACCCCTACAGATTATTTTGGAAATGGCTTTCTGGAGCCCTGGTTTGGGGGCAGGGGGTGAGGATGGAAATACTGCAGAGAAACTGTCCAGGTTGCCCAGATCCAACCTGTCATTCAAGGGCTACCATCTGGTACTCAGCATTCTATGCAATACAAGGCCAGGCAGGGTAAGGATAAGAGTAGCCTCACCACTCTAGAAGAGCTAACACTTGGAGGTGATAAAAACTTGAAACTTCTACCAGGGACATTCAGTAATAACAATCTTTATCTGTATTCCTGAGCAACCTTTGGCTAAGTCAGGATTTCAGAAGTATTGGAAGGCCTCCGGTTGGCTTCTTCTCTGAAGGCGAGCCACCATTCCAAGATGATGCCTGGGGCCACTCTCCCTCTTGTCTACCTTCCCCTTCTACCCACGACCATGTCTCTATTCATCCAGCTACTGACCCCTCTTCTTTGACTGCCAAAAAGACTTAGTGTCCACCACACTGGCCCCCAGAACTGTGGGCTCCAGACCCCTGGGCTGCAGCATACTGCCAGAGGGATGCACATCCATACACTATGAACCTAAACTGTGGATATGTCAGTCAAAAACCTACAATGATAATGCTGCTGCTGCTGCTGCTAAGAACTTCCATTTGGGGAACATTTACTACATTCCAGACACTTTACATGAGTTTGACATGCAATATCTCATTGCATCTTCATCATTACCTTGCGAGCCTGGTACTATCATTAGCCCCATTTTGCAGACAAGGACACCGAAGCAAAGGTTTGAGCAATTTGCTCAGGATCACACAGGTAATACTTAGAAGTGCTGGAAATTAAACCCTGGCTGACAGATGCCAGAGACTAGGCCTTTAAGCACCATCCTAAAATACCTCACACATGTGTGTACCACTATTTTCTAGATGTGAGACAGATGTCATAATGAAATTCCTTTAAAGGTATCATATATTCAGATTACTCTGGTCATTATATATTTCTCAATCAATGGATGCATTCATGTATGCATGCTAGGTCAATTCAGTCGTGTCCAACTCTTTGCGACCCTAGGGACTATAGCCTGCCAGGCTCCTCTGTCTATGGGATTTTCCAGGCACGAATACTGGAGTGGGTTGTTATTTCCTTCTCTTGGGGGTCATCTCAACCCAGGGATTCAACCCACGTCTCTTACATCTCCTGCATTGGCAGGCGGTTTCTTTACCACTAGCGCCACCTGGGAAGCCTGATGTCTTTGTGTTACCAAGCAAAGTCAGAAGAGCCCAGGTCTAAATGTTAAATAAGTGTAAGAAGGGTACAGAATATGGGTCCTCGGTTTTAGCCAGATTGAGAACTGTACAGACAGACTGCACAGACTGTGAGAACTGTGGGTATTTTGTGCATGGAGTATTCCCATTTCATGTCCTCTCAGCCATGAAGGTACACATTCTTTTATCTGCTCACCTTTTGTTTTATTTCAAAATACCTGTGTGTCTCTGTAGCTGTGACAGGGTAGGGAGCCATGTTGAAAGCTATCTGCACATTCCCATTAAGCAAACATTTATTGAGCTCCTACTGCCTGCCAGACATTGTTCTAGACCTGGGGGGACAGTGCAGTGAACAAAATAGTAAAAAAAAAAATCCCCATCCTTGTGGAGCTTGCCTCCTAGTGACAATATACAAATAAATAAGTAAAATTACATATTTTACAAAGTGAGAAAGTGCTTTGGAAGGAAAATTGAAGCAAGGAATTGGGGGTGAGTGGCTGCCATTTTCAATCGGGTGGTCAAGAAAGGCCTGTATGAGAGGGCAACAACTGAGCAGAGCCCTAAAGGAAGGGAGGGAGCCAACACTGTAGCTGTCGGGGGCAGAGTCTGTCTGCACAAAGAACAGCACAGGTGCCGGCCAGGGGATGGAGCTTGCCTGAGGTAACCAAGGACTGACAGGGAGTCAAGCTTGTGGAAGAGTTTGTCTGAGAGAATGTTCTATGTATAGAAGTGGATTCCAAAATGGGCTCTGCCATTAGCTCTCCAAGTGGCCTACAAGGGTCACCCTAACCTGGTTTGCAGAACTAGCTCTAGGCAAAATTATGAGGCAAACGCTTCTGTCTCTCAACTCCCTAGTCCTTTCTTGTTGCCTCCTTGGGAGCCCATTTGTTCCTCTCTCCCCAATGTTTGGGGCCTCTTCAGTGCTTTCTGCCAGCAAAGCTAGTCCCATAGCCTCAGAAATAAAGAACACAGCTTGGGGGTCCCACAGGTCTGGGCTCGACTCCAGGTTCCACCTCTCACCAGCTGTAGGACTTCCTCTGGGTAAGTCATGTACTTTTATGAGCCACAGTTTTCTTATTTTTAAAACAGAGGTAATAAAGTATTTGGGGGTTTCCTTAAGTGGCTCAGATGGTAAAGAATCTGCCTGCAACACAGGAGCCCCAGGTTTAGTCCCTGGGTTGGGAAGATCCTCTGGAGAAGGGAATGGCTACCCACTCCAGTATTCTTGCCTGGGAAATCCCATGGACAGAGGAGCCTGGCGGGCTACAGTCCATGGGATTGCAAAGATCTGGACACAACTTAGTGACTAAACAACAAAATAAGATATTGGGAGGATTAAATGAAATAAATGCATGTGAAATGTTGAGACCAGTGCTGGGCACATAGTCAGTGCTCAAGAAACAGTAGCTGCTATTATTCATTCACACCCACGTATAAACTCTAGAGACAACTGTGTGCCTGGGGACCCCGTGAAAAGTCTGTGGATTTCTTGCAAGGAAAATTCTCAAATATACCAACTGTGGGTTGTCAGTAGAGAGAGGGGAAAAAATGCAAGTAGAATCACCATTGTGGGGAGTGTCTTACATTTTTAACATTACAAATGGGTATTGATATTGGCTTGGCCAAAAAGTTCATTCAGGTAATCATTGTACTGAAAGACTTGAATGAACTTTTTGGCCAACCCAATACTTAGAAAGCCAAGCAGTGCCATCAATTGGCACTAGCAGCATCGCTGAGAGGGTAGGAAATTCAAATGAAGCCTTGGATCTTCTGAGGAGATGTGAGGAGGTGTTTCCATAGTTTCTTCCCTCTTTACTCTGTTGCTTTTGTTCATATGGGCAACAGAGTAAATATCTCTTCATGGGAGAGATCAGAATCATGGTTCCAAACCCAGAACAAGCAACCTCTATGGTTGGCAGGCCCTCCAACCCAAGAAGCCTAATAGTGGGAGTGTCTTTTGCTTTCACACATATCATCCTGCTGGTCCTATTACATCCTTTTCCTGTATTCTGAACAAAACTTCCTGGCCAGCCAGAGAAAGTAGCCTCTGAGGAGGTGCTTGGTAACAACATCCAGGAAACTTCAATGACAGCTTTACCATGACCTAACCAGAGCTTGGGCATGTCAGCCCCTTATTGTACAGAATGATTGCAACCTGGACAAGTTTCTCAGAAATCAAATCTTCACACATCAAAGCCTATTTTCCATTTAACTTTTAACATAAAATTGAAGATGTGTTTCTCTGAGAAAAAAAATGAGGCCCTGAGACTTAATAAAAAGCATGTTTATGAATGCGATGCAGCAACACACTTGAAAAATCACAAATGTGAATGGCAAAAAATGAGAATTTTCTTATAAAATATTAACCATGCCCCCAAATGAGTGGCAAGATCTGAATACAAAATAGCTAGTGTTATTTTGATGTCTGGCACAGTAGCTTAAAGGCCCCAAAGAAAAACAATGACAGCTTAACTGAACAGAACACATCGGACTGAAAAGTTGCCCAGCTCGTATAAAATTGCCTTTCTAATGTTCTACAGTGGGGTCCAGGCACATTATTTGGAGGCTCAGAGCCTGAGTTCTAGCACTCTGGAGAAGTTGCTGGATTTCAGAAATGAACAGGTTGATCTGGCCCAGAGAATAGACAAAGTGGCACAGCCGAGGCAATGTTTAAAAATGCCCCAGGAAATGAGTTAATTGGGGCCATGGAGGTAAGTGGAAGACTATCTGGTAACACAAGACTTGAAACTCTGTAAAGTGAGACTTTGGGTAATGTATAATGAATCAGTCCCCCAATCTCTGTCGCTCTGGCGAATGTCTTTCCATGGAGTCTCTGGACAATGAGAAATTCCTCTGGCTTTCCGCTCTTGGCACTTCCCCCAAAGTATGCTGCAAGGAACACCAATCCCAGAAGAGGCTCCATAAAGGAGTTCCATGAACAAAAAGTCTAAGAAATGCCCAGTACTCCAAATCAGTACTTCTCCAAATTTAATGTGCCTACAGATTGACTGAGGATCTTGTTATAATGTTGATTGTGACTCAGATAGTCTGGGGCAGAGGCCTGTGATGTTCAATTCCCAGCAAGCTGCCAGTCCTTACACAACACTTTGGTGGCAAGGCTCTAAATGTCCTCTTGGAGATTCATGATTCTCATTAGTATGTTAAGGGCTCTGTGAGACCCTGTAGTAAAGTTTAGCTTTTCTAACCCAGCATTTGTCAAACTCACTTGTACCTGGAAACCTTTCTCTTCCCGTGGTACCTATTAATCCCACACACTGTGGAAGCCAATTGGGGAGTGCTGTTCAGGCTAATACTACTCTACCTGGAGTGACTTCATATCACCTGAGAAGTCGACATTTTGGGTCGTGGCCACAAACTTCATCTAGGGCTGGTTAATGGCCCTGCAGAGACAAAGGTATGCCAGGGCTGTGAACTGCCATTGGTTTCCAAAGATTCCAAGCTCAATGACAGCGAAATATCATAAAACTCTATTTACCATCCTGCCATACTCACCACTTTCCAAAATGCTTTACAACCTTAATGTGGCTCAAGCTGAAATGAAAGCAGGGAAAAGTGAAGAGATTTGGAGCAGAGAGGAGCAGGCATTTTCGAAAGAGCAATGAAATGAGATGATGAGCAAATGGCACTGAAAGAAGACAGGAGGTAAGGGACTCAGGGGTTAGTTGGGGTGAGGAGGAAGGAATAGGCATCAGTAAGTGATGCTAGTGGGCAGGGTGTCCTGGAAGTGCAATGAAAAGAAAATATACAGTCTATAAAATCCAACCTTGGGACTTCCCTGGTGGTCCAGTGGCTAAGACTCTGTGTTCCCACTGCAAGGCACCTGAATTTGATCCCTGGTCAGGGAACTAGACCCCACATGCCACAACTAAAGATCCTGAGTGCCACAACTAAGACCTGGCACAGTCAAATAAATTAATTAATTATTAAAAAGAATTAAGTGGAAACAGTGGCAGACTTTATTTTTGGGGGCTCCAAAATCACTGCAGATGGTGACTGCAGCCATGAAATTAAAAGATGCTTACTCCTTGGAAGGAAAGTTATGACCAACCTAGATAGCATATTCAAAAGCAGAGACATTACTTTGTCAACAAAGGTCTGTCTAGTCAAGGCTATGGTTTTTCCAGTGGTCATGTATGGATGTGAGAGTTGGACTATAAAGAAAGTTGAGCACTGAAGAACTGATGCTTTTGAACTGTGGTGTTGGAGAAAACTCTTGAGAGTCCCTTGGACTGCAAGATGATCCAACCAGTCCATTCTAAAGGAGATCAGTCCTGGGTGTTCTTTGGAAGGAATGATGCTAAAGCTGAAACTCCAGTACTTTGGCCACCTGATGCGAAGAGCTGACTCATTTGAAAAGACCCTGATGCTGGGAAAGACTGAAGGCAGGAAGAGAAAGGGATGACAGAGGATGAGATGGTTGGATGGCATCACCGACTCAATGGACATGAATTTGAGTAAACTCCGGGAGTTGGTGATGGACAGGGAGGCCTGGTGTGCTGTAGTCCATGGGGTCACAAAGAGTCGACCCACAACTGAGCGACTGAACTGACTAAAGTCTCAATAAACCTGGGAGGAAAAAATAAATAAAATACAGTGTAAATAAGAAAAAAGAATCGAAGGTAATAAAAAGAAAAAAACAACCTCAGAATGAGGAGGAAGACAATACAAAGAGTCATCTTGATTAACTGGCTTCCACCTGTACAGGTCTCAGCTATGTATTTTCCCAAAGTTCTGCTGCACAAATTGTTTGGCCATGAGGCCCTCTCTGGGCAGATCTCTCATTCTCATGGCATTGGCTGCCAGATGGAAAGGGTCTGGGTTGTCAGTTCATGTAGGAGGTCATCTGCTCACACCCACAGTGGCCTGTCACTCCAGCCCCTCTCCCAATTAGCACATGGATCCGAGAGGGCTCTCCAATTATCAGAAGGCAGACAGTGCTTCTGAACTGGAAAACACGAGAGATGGGAACTCCTGCCCTGGGGGTCAGATGGAGGCCACACCACAGCTCTGTTACTCTGTGAGGCCATGGGATAAACAAGCCCATTGAAACCTCAGTTTTCTCCTCTTTAAAACAGGGTTAAGTACACCCATGGTGGATTCAAGTCAATGTATGGCAAAACCAATACAATATTGTAAAGTAAAATAAATAAACAGAAAAAAAATTTTTTAAAAACAGGGTTAAGAATAGGATCTGTCTCACAGCAACTTGGTGAGGAAATGCCTGCCACAGAACCGGAATCCAGTAACTGTTAACTGTTATCAGTTCAATAGTATTCTTTTATTATTATTATTATTATTAAAAGCTTTTTAGTGCAATTACTTGGCACAAAGAAAGCAGTTGACAAATGATCGCTGATGTGATGACAGGATGACAATGACCATGACAATGAGGACAGTGATAACGTTGCTCTCGATGAGGAGGGAGCTTGCTTTGCCTCGGCCCTGCTTTGGCAGTAGCATCGGAAGGGGGTGTGGTTTGAAAGGCTCTGGGGTCACACAGTCCTGGGTTTGAATCCTGACTCTGCTATTGACTAGTAGGTGAGCCATTTTGCCATTTGCAAAATGTGGATGAGAGTTTTACTCACCTTTCCCTTGTGAGGAGGGAAAGAGACGATGCATGTGAAGTAGCAAGCGTAGCGCCTGGTGGACTGTGAGCACCAATAGCTGTGAACCCGCTAGCTAGCCAGTCAATGTCTGAGAATTTTCGAGAGTTCTGGAAAGTAAAGTAACAGGACTCAAGATGCCCTTACAGTCCAACATGAGAATCATGGACAGGCCCGTAAAATACATGATGTGCCTTTTCACACATCACCATTTCACACACGCAAAAGGGAAATAACTTGTTCAGGCCCGTGTGCAGAAACCCACCCCTGCGCTGAAGAGAATATCCAGTGTATGGAAATTCCTAACTCAGTTTAATGTGTTTGTTTTTCTTTTTAAAAATAGTGCTTTTTTGTTCAGGAATAGTAGTTAAAAAAAAAAAATGATGACTAAAAGCCTCTAGACTGCCAGCACTAGGCATGCAGGTTTGGGTCACCATCAAATCCAAAAAACACCTAGTCCAGTGGCTGGCAGACGATGGTGCCCAATACATATCCACTGAAGAAAATATCGCATTTTTTTCATCTCAAGTAGTTTTGTAGCAACAGTATCTATCTAATTTTTTAGGTCATGAATCAAGGATGCTTTTCTCAGCTCTTGGGAAAGTCCCATCAACTCTGCAAATGGGCCAAATTTGAATATTAGCCATAAGGGCTAGACACCCACAAGTACACAAAGACTCCCTCAAGTGCATACACAGACAGTCACTCTCCACATGCTGTGCCAACTTTGGGCCTCCCCTGCAAGACGTGGGCCCTGCTTCTCTGGATGGAAATAGCAAAGTGTGCGTCTGCGATGGTTCTTGGAGCCAGAACAAAGGGGCCATCCAGGGTCCTTGTCAAAACCAAATGGATCTGGGGTGAAATTTCAATCATCTCATCAGCTGGCACCAGATCCTCTTAAGGAGAGAACTGGGACTGCCTTTAGGAAAAGATGTTGATAAGCTACTTGCCTTGACAGCATGGGTAGGCAGGAGTCAAGGCAACAGAAAAGGGAGCATAATGCCGGGTGGGGAAAGTGAACAGAACTTTGGGGGTTGCTGGGGAAGCAGAGAGGAGAGGAGTAGACAGAGGAAAGAGAGGAGGACTGGGGAACAGGCTGGGAGGCTAGAGCCTGTCTGGGAAAATGACCATGGCCTAAGGCCCAGGATTCCCAAGTTTACATTTTCAGTTGTTTGTGCAAGCTACCAGAGAGAATCACCTGAGGGAGCTTTTTTAAAACCTGGGATGGCCCCGGGGCCTCCCCTCAGAGATTCTAATGTAACTAGTCTGGGGTGGGGCCTGGCATCAAGGCTTCTAATAGCTCCCCAAGTGTTTCTGCACAAGTCAAAGCTTAGAACCACTGCTCCAGATGGAACTCTTTCAGGAGAACCAGGTGCTTGGGGTGGGTGGGGGATGAGGAGAAAGGAGGCCTTTCCTGGGAATGCAGGGGTCTGGGAGCATGGTGATTTGGAAGGATCTTTTGGGCAGGGAGGACCTGGATTAGAAGGATAACTGATGCCAGTTGTTTGATTTGCGCCTCAGCTGCCCAGTCCTTCCTCCCTGCCCAAGTAATTATGACTCCCGGCTCAGCTAACCCATTATGCTTCTCCTAATTGCAAACATAACCTCTCTCCCCTTCCCATCAAGCATTATTTGCCCTGGATCCTATTTTGTTCATGAGCCAGCTTTTGACAAGTAAAGGCCAATGGATCTGATATATAAAAACTTTTCTTGGACCCCAAAAAATAATTGTATATTTTAACAAAGGTCTTCAGAGGACAATGCCCAGACTCACAGCAATTATGACAAAGCATGGAGAACATATTCTGGGGTGAAAGGGACCTGTGTGTGTGTTAGCTGCTCAGTCGTGTCTGACTCTTTGCAATGCCAGGCTCCTCTGTCCAAGGGATTCTCCAGGCAAGAATACTGGAGTGGGTAGCTGTTGCCTTCTCCAGGGGATCTTTCCCACCCAGGGATCGAACCTGGGTCTCCCACATGGCAGGTGGATTCTTTACCATCTGCGCCACCAGGGAAGCCCAACTTCAAAGCACACTTTGTGAGTAGATGGCTAGCCATGAAGCTAATGACTGGAGATCCACGTAGAAGAACTGTCAGGAACAGCTGGGCCCATTCTTCCAGGGGTTACTGGAGACGGCACCCAGGAAAGGTCCAGCCATCCTCCAGCCTCACGGGGCTCTTCTGGCCCCCAGCCACCAGCATCTTCCTCCCTACTCCTCCACCAGCCCTTCTAGCTCTTTACTCCTTCATTGTTTGCTACAGCTCTGAAGAAAATAAGCTCCACAGGCCAAGCTACCCTGTTAAAAGCTCACTCCATCACGGACATGGCAGGACTCAGCATTTTATTGGCGCTTTAGCCTTCGTTGGGGAAGACAGGCAGAGAAAGGCAGATTGCAGGTGCCAATTCCCCGGTTTTTATAGGTCCAAGCCCGAGGGATGGATCATCCTGTCACACCTCCCGAAGCTAAATGTGACAAATGAGCACTTTTCAGTGGGAAAACCATTAAGCAGGATGGCACCACGGAGGAACAGTCCTCCTTCCGCTAGGCCTCTCCCTCCATGCGCTCCTGCCCTCCACACAGGGAGAGTGTAAGAGAAGGTGATGCTTCCAGAGACCCTGGGGCCTCAGAGGCTACCAGAGACCTGTCTCCACAGCTACTTTTCCCAGGCTGACTGATTCAGAGGCAGGAGCTCGAATGGAACAGGCTGCAAACTCTATGTCGAATGAAACCTGTTAATTTGCTGACCCTTTCCTTCACCGAACTGGGCTTCCTGTCTTATCAAACATAGAACTTGAATGCTTTTTCAAACCTAGTCAGTTCAGTTCAGTTGCTCAGTTGTGTCCGACTCTTTGCCACCCGATGGACTGCAGCACACCTGGCTTCCCTGTCCATCACCAACTCGCAGAGCTTGCTCAAACTCATGTCCATTGAGTCAGTGATGCCATCCAACCATCTCATCCAGAGGTCAAATTGCCAACATCTGCTGGATCGTAGAAAAAGCAAGAGAGTTCCAGAAAAACATCTACTTCAAACCTAGTAATCCCAATAAACCTGGGAAGGAACCCGCATATTTTCTAACATTTGTTGTTGCGGTTCAGTCACTCAGTCGTGTCTGACTCTTTGCGACTCCATGGACTGTAGCACACCAGGCTTCCAGTCCATCACCAACTCCCAGAGCTTGCTCAAACTCATGTCCATTGAGTTGGTGATGCCATGCAACCATCTCTTCCTCTGTCCCTCCTTCTCTTGCTTTCAATCTTTCCCAGTATCAGAGTCTCCTTCAATGAGTTGGCTGTTTGCATTGGTGGCCAAAGTATTGGAGCTTCAGCTTCAGCATCAGTCCTTCCAATGGATATTCATTTCTACCATTTTTGAACAAAATTTAAACAGCTAGTACATCTGAGCAGGAGTAAGCATCTAAGTTGGCCCAGGATCGTTCTCCAAAGACTGGAGATGCTTGTTTGGGAACTCTCTTCTCTGCCTCTATCTTTCTGTCTGCTCCCCTGCCCCACAACTGTCTGGTGTCCCTGTCCCTGTGATTCCCACCCCTGCAAAGAAAATCTCAACTGACCAGTTCCTGTAGTTGAGACCCTCTCAAGGACTCAGCCAGCCCTAAACCAGATTCCTCAAGACCTGCCTTAGCAACGGAGGAATCCAAGTTCCATGGCACAAGGAGTCCTTGCATCCCAGGGTGCCTGCCTCTTTCCCTTCTCCTCACCAAATTACTTGGTTGGCTAAGCCCATTGGCATGACTAAATTGGAACATTCTTCTAGGAAGAACCAGGAAGCAGACATTTCTGACTAAGGGCAAACTGATCTGGGGTTCCCTCCACTCTATAACTCTGACATCTTGGGATGACCAGATCTTTGGCCTTCCCAATTAATGAAACATCTCCTTGGGGATTTGCCCCCACACCTGGGGAGCAGACTGAACTCTGAGAAGTCTGGGAGGTTGAGGATGGTGCTTAACCAGGCACTGGGAAAACCAGCAGCTTTGATTTCCCTGAGAGGCAGCAGCAGGACTACTGTCGAACTCTTCAAAGCCTGGCGCCCTGTCCAGCTGGTATCCACCTAGAGTTGGACTTGCCCTGGTTCGTGCATTCCCTAAATGTCCCAGGCTTGCTGGGTCTCTATGCACCCTGGGCCAAGCCCCCCTCCTTCTGCCCTGGCCCTTGGTTCTAAGCCCCAGCACCTGCCTGTACCCCATCTCAATCCCCCTGCTCCTCTTGGCAGGGACCCACACCAGCTCCCCTCCCTCTTGCCCCAGGGGAGCCAGCTGCGATGACGCAGCTTGTCAGGGCAGGAGATTGATGGCAGGCCCTCTGCTTTCCTTCCCCGCCCCTTCTTCCACTGTCTGGTTCCTTCCAGCTCTGGGGTTTGGAGAAGGAGGGAGGAGGCAGAGAGGGAAAAGGCTTAGCTGTTCCATTCACACTCTTGATTCAAGGGCTTTTGTTGGTCCTTACTTGAAGGGGCTCAGCTGAGAGGACACTGGCTTTCTCATCAGAGTGGAGAGGTTTAGGGAACTGGGCTCCTTCCCTGTTGCCTCCTGCACCCCCCAGGTCCGGCCCCAAGCTGGTCCTGATCCAAGGCCCCTTTCTGAGGCCCTTTTCTTTGTCCCAGAAGCACTTCGGGCAGTGGGCTTCAGGCCCATCTGTTCCCATAATCCCCTGGTCTCTGAGAGGTCCCAGGGAGCTCATTTGGGAGCCTTGGGCCTGGGCCTCCAGGAAGTGGGGGAGGGGATGCTTTAAGCATCATGAGAAGGAGCTACTGGATCCTAAGGACTAAGATGTCTTCCCCACCCAACCCCACCCCCAACCATGCAGGTTTTTACCTGTTCCTGGACCTGCCACGGGGAGGACAGGGAGATTATCTGCTGGGGTCTGGACAGGCACTATGTGGGGATGATAAAGCTCTGCAGCTGAGTGCCCCTGGCCACTGTCATCCTCCCTGCCCACCTCGCACACTTGTTCTTTCACAGGGAAAAGCACCAACAGGAGGCCTCTGTCCAGATCAGCAGGCAGGCAGGGAGCAAGAGTGAGCTGGCGTGCTGGAGGTGAGCCTCACCCCCACCAGCCCCAGCATCAGGGCCCTACAGGCTGAGGGGCTGTGTTCTGGCTGCAACAACTGATTCCAGAGGGGGCAGCTGGGAGGGCAGGGCACAGAAAACAGGGGACACAGCAGTCAGAGTCACGATTCAGACAAACAGTTGGCACCAGACTGGCAGGAAGAGAACGGGCATCCAAGATGTGGTAGCTGAGCCAAACAGGTGGGCAGAGCACAGGAGCAGAAAATGCAGGGCTGAGAGAGCTGAGAAATCTGGGAGTGTTCCTGAGGCGGGCCCCGGCCCTAAGAGACCTGCCTCACTAGATCTCCCACCCTCGGGCTCCGAAGGTGGCTGGCAAGAACAAAAAGCCTGGGACTAGGGGGTACAGAGAGGAGAAGAGCCTCAGGGGGGAACTTGGGAACCTAAGGGCGGGTCACCAGGGAGCACAGGAGCCCATGGCTGATGGCAGCCAGAACCACAAGTAGTCTATTCAGTGCCTTTGTGTATAAAGCTTAGAAAAAGCTACTTCCTCTGGGTAAACACAGCCCCATGAACATATGGCTTTTTCAGATGAAAAATGTACCCCTTTATCCAGGTAGACTCAGCCCTCCAGGAGGACACATGATGTGGGGAGCAGAGCATGAGCAGGATTTCCTCCCCTACTTATTTCGTCTAGTAGTCACCTTTATGCAGTTCACAACCTGCACAACTGTACATGGCAACCCAGACTATAACAAGTAACTCCCCTCCTCCTCCATATTGAGGTGCATGGAGACTGAGCTGCTGAAAGTTTGCCTGCATCCCATTCTCACTGGGCTAGAAGGAAAGGGATGGGCCTATGGACAGGGAAAATGGTGAACCTGGCAGGGTTACCAGACCAGTGGGAGGCTACATTGTGACATGGAGATAGATCTTTTCCTTTTTGAGGGAGTTATTCTCTAGGTCCTTCTGCCCATAAACAACTTTGCAACTTTTGTTTTTACCGTGTTTTATTCTGTCATGGAAGCAATACAGGTATCATGTGTGTGTGTGTGTGGTTTTTTTAGAGGTCAAGATTTTTGGTTTTGGAATTTTATTATATTTTTTAAACTTTTAATTTTGTATTGGGGTATAGGTGATTAACAAATAATGTTGTGATAGTTTCAGGTGAAGAGCAAAGGGATTCCTCCATACATATACTTGTATTCATTCTCTCCCAATCTCCCCTCCCATCCAGGCTGCCACATAACATTGAGCAGAGTTCCCTGTGCTGTTCAGTAGGTCCTTGTTAGTTATCCATTTAAAATATAGCAGTGTGTACATGTCCATCCCAAACTCCCTAACTATTCCTTCCCCCCTGGCAACCATAAGTTCGTTTTCTAAGTCTGTGAGTCTCTTTTTGTTTTGTAAGTAAGATCATCTGCATCATTTCTTTTTAGATCCCACATATAAGGGATGTCATATGATATTTCTCCTTCTCTGTCTGACTTACTTCACTCAGTATGACACTCTCTAGGTCAATCCATGTTGCTGCAAATGGTGTTATTTCATTCCAGTCTTTTTAATGGCTGAATAATATTCCATTGTATATATGTACCACATCTTCTTTAGGGTCAAGATTTTTAATGCAATACACACCCACAAAAACCTATATTTATTCTAACACCAACACTTATTTAGGAATTATTTTATTTTTTAAATTGTGGTAAAGTATACTTAACATCAGACTTTCCTGTTGGCTCAGTGGTAAAGAAGCTGCCTGCCAATGCAGGAGATGCAGGTTCAATCCCTGGGTGGGGAAGATCCCCTGGAGAAGGAAATGGCAACCCACTCCAGTATTTTTTGCTGGGGAAATCCCACAGACAGAGGAGCCTGGTGGACTACAGTCCATGGGGATAGCAAAGAGTCGGACACAACTTATCGACTAAGCAACAACAATAACAAATATATAACATCAAATTTATCATCTTAATCATTTGAAGTGTCCAGCTCAGTGGCACTGAGTACATTCATATTGTTGTGCAATATACATGTCTTTTTCATTTACCAACCTCTCTCTTGCATTCCCCACCCCCAGAGCCCTCCATATAACCTCCCTGCCCAAAAGTGTTGGCATGAAAGCCAACTTGGGGTCTCTGGGGACCCCATTCCCTCTTGCTCTGCTCTCAAGCGGAACCTAAATTGCAACAGTGCTCCTCAGTTCCCTTATCTATACAATGGAGGCAGATCAAGGTCCCTTCCTGTTCGGAGGGTCTGTAACTCTGAAAAGCCTGTCCCACCTCCTGTCACAGGGTTTTCTTCCTGGCCCCTCCTCTCCAGCAACTCAACAGAGGGTCCTGAGGCCAGAAGCTGGTGAAAGTGAAAGTGTTAGTCGCTCAGTCATGTCCAACTCTTTGTGACCCCATGGACTGTAGCCCGCCAGGCTCCCCTATCCATGGAATTCTCCAGTCAAGAATACTGGAGTGGGTAGCCATTCCCTTCTTTAGGAGATCTTCCTGAAAGCTGAGGTGGGAAAAAATATGAGCCCCAGGGCAGAATCTTGACAACCCTGTGCTCAGAGTTGAAGGTAAAAGTTGGGCCAGGTACAGCAGAGATCAAGGGCCTCAACCTGGGACCAAGGGAGATAGCCGAGCCTGTAGTCAGCCAGCGGCTACCTGCTAACGAGCACTTCACTGACATTACCTTCATTTCAGAGTGGCCTTTCCGGTAAGTCTCTGCTGACAAAGGCATGGGAGGGGGAGTGGGCTGGAGACAGAGTGAGGACCTACTGGAGCTTGGCCTGACTCCAGAGTATGGCTGTCTCGCTGGGTAAGACAGGAAGGGAGGAGGGGCAGGCCTCTTCGAACTCCTCGCAGAGATGTTTGAGAGAATAAAGAACTCTCAGCTCATGCGGGTTTTGCCTGCCAGAACGTGTTATGATTTATACACAGCAGACTGGAACAGGATTCAGGGGCTGGACTAATTAATTAGCAGGGTGGTCTTGGGTAAGTCCCTTCCCCTCGCTGAGTCTCAGGTTCCTTCTGTGTACCGTTTGGAAGGAAACTGAGCTAATCTATCATCTCCAGCATTCTAGCCGATCCTGCTCTGTCCAATCTCCCACCCGCGTTCATTTGTTATGACGACACTGCATCAGGCCCTGCTTACAGCCTGATTTCTTGCAGCTTCAGTCTCCATAATTTTGGAGCATGGCCATCAAACATGACGTGGAAGGGAATCCAATTTTCCAGAGGCTGAAGTGAGGGCTCACTGAGGATTCATTCTGGCCAGCTCTTTTCCAGACCACCTTGCTCCCCTGCCACTAGGCCCTATTGCTTGTTCAAGTGCTTTCTCTCTCTGTCTCTCCCTGGCTTGCTCCATTCTCTTGGTGGCATTTATCCATTATGGTGATTAATGTAGACACCAGGCAAATGCTGGCCAAGGGAAAATGCAAATTCAGTCCCTGTCCCTTTCCTTTGTGTCTTGAGAGGGGCAGTCAGAAGACCTTCTATCCTTGTATGCTGAGGAGCAGTGAGGCCCTGGTGGGGCTGAAGTGAGTGGGTCAAGCAAAGCAACAGTGGGGACAATGTGACCCTTACAAATTACAGCTTGTCAGGACTTCCCTGGTGCTCCAGTGGTCAAAACTCTATGCTTCTGATCCAGGGGGCATGGGTTCCATCCCTGGTCAAGGAACTAGATTCCACATGCCTCAACTAAAGGTCCCTTGTGCTGCAACTAAGACCTGGTACAGCCAAATAAAAATTAAAACAACAACAACAAATTACAGTTTGTCCTGTGCTTGGGAGGACCAGACCCCACCCTAATGGCTCTCTTTGTTGAGTTCTGAACTGATCCTTAAGCCCTGCCAGCAGTGAGATGCATGGCACCTTCGTACTCCAGGCAAGAACATCTGGAAGGTTCCCCAGCACTAGATCCTTCTAGATCCTTCTCTCTCATCAGCAAAGGTTCAAGTGGCTGACAGAATACATGAAGGTAGGGCTGTGTGACTGAATCACAAGTCTTTCCTTTTGACTTCTCCTCTCACCAAACCTTGGACCACCAAGCCATTATGGATTAACTTTCAGCAAGCCATTCTGATGCCCACCTGCTGCTGCTAAGTTGCTTCAGTCATGTCCAACTCTGTGTGACCCCATAGACGGCAGCCCAGCAGGCTCCCCCGTCCTTGGGATTCTCCAGGCAAGAATACTGGAGTGGGTTGTCATTTCCTTCTCCAATGCATGAAAGTGAAAAGTGAAAGTGAAGTCACTCAGTCATATCCAACTCCTAGCGACCCCATGGACTGCAGCCCACCAGGCCCCTCCGTCCATGGGATTTTCCAGGCAAGAGTACTGGAGTGGGTTGCCATTGCCTTCTCCAATGCCCACCTAGGGGATGTATATTTTGATAAAATTTCAAGAGTGGTGAAGAATTGCACAAAACCAACCAAAATGAACTGATGATGGTTTCAGCAACTTCTATTTCTCTGTGTCAATCAATCAGGGAAGACTCACAAGCATGCCCATGGTCCAGAGGGAGGGGTGAGGCAGAAACTGGACAGCTGGCCTCTGAGTAATTCAGAGCCCTTGAGATACCCATAACTCTGAGCTGTGTTATGTCGCAATCTAGGGACTCTCTACATAACAACTTTCCTATCACATATGCCACATGACATCCAGAGTAGAAAACTGCCATCTTACCTGCCAACTAACTAACAATGGCCAACCACACAGCAACTCATTCATTGTCTCCACTCCATCATGGGTTCCAAATTTCGCTGTGCCCATGAGGCCCATGACTCCTCTCTGGTACAATCTTTGGCTGCTTCTGACAATCATGTGTCCATTTCTCGATAAGCCTATTCACATTAAGAGTTCTATTATGAATATTTATAGAGAGCTGCTAAAGCAACCCTAAGCACAATATGATAACCACCTTTATATTCATCACCTAGATTCAACATTTATTAGTATTTTTGCCATTTTGCTTTATCTTTGTGTGTATATTTATACATATTTTTATTGTGGTAAAATATCATACATAAAGCTTACCATTTTAATCATTTTTAAGTGTACAATTCAATGGTTTTAAGTACATTCATACTGCTGTGCAACCATCACCATCATCCATTTTTATACCCATTAAACAACTCCCCATATTCCCCAACCCCTATTTATATCTTTTGAAATGCTGTATCAGTTTAAAGTTTCAAACATCATGATGCATCGCCCCTAAATACTTCATCATTCATCTCCTAAGAATGAGAATATTCCCACATAATCACGATGTCATTCTCACACTGAAGACAATTACCGATCTGCTATCCAGTTGTCAGGGTCTTCTTAAATAAGCAAAGGGTTCTCTACATGCAAAATGAGGGGAATGAGTCACATCCAGTCATTTCATAAACCATGGAGTGCTGGATAAATGTGAAGCATTAATAGCCTTATTAGATGGTCTTACAAATTTGTTTCAGCTCTAAAATTCAATTCGTGTTTATGATTTTCCAAAAGGTTCCACCTCCAGATCACCTGATGTGCCAGAGGCCGCTCCCCACCGCCTCCCCAGTGCCCCAAGGAAGTGAGACACCCCTGAGGGTGAGAGCCTTCATTCCAGCCCTGCCTCTTCTACCCTTACACCTGATCAACAGTCAACAAATATATCAAATCAGACTTCTCTGGTGGCTCAGTGGTAAAGAACCAACCTGCCAATGCTGGGGACACAGGTTCGATCACTTGTCTGGGAAGATCTCACATGCCTCAGAGCAACTAAGCCCGTGCACCACAACTACTGAGCCCACACTCTAGAATCCGTGCTCTGCCACAAAAGAAGCCCCACAATGAGAAGCCCACACACCACAACTAGAGAATAGATTCTAGTCGCCGCAATTAGAGAAAGCCCATGTGCAGCAACAAAGACCCAGGGCAGCCAGGAAAAAAAAAAAAAAACCTCCCCCACAAATATATCAAATAAATCCATACAAATCCCACGACTGACTCCACAAAGGAGAAAAAAGGCCACATAGAGTAGGTTCTCGAGACTTGAAACATGAAAGAAGCCATGCCAAGGAGGCCTTGATCAGGCCACCAATGTGGCCACTGGCTCAGGGAGCAATAGGTCCCAAAGAAAGTGGGGTGTCTAGGGCCCTCCCTCCTCACCTCTAGCACTGCTCCCACCTCTCCTCAAACCAGATTCTCAGCTCACTGCAAATATTTGAGCTCCTTGGTGTCCATATTTGTCTCTGCCTTCAGATATCTGTACACAGTCACCAATCATTTGAGTTTTTGGCTGCCTTTTTCCCAGCCATCTTAACAATCAACTTTGGTATGATTGCACAGCTTGGCTTTGCAGTCTAGCACAACCAGGCACTGAGTCAAACATTTTCTTTTTTCTTTATTTATACTGTGTCTTGTTTCAGAAAGGATTTAAAACGAGGAGACAAACATTTAGTAAACACCCTGGACCAGATGCTTGAAACTCTGCTAGGTGTTGTGGGAAATGCAACAGAGTTTTTTTGGGGTTTTCTTGTTTTGTTTGTTTTTACCCTCAGTCGAGTTTACAATTCACTTGAGGAGAGAAGACTCTCTAAGGAGGCAACTAACTCACAACAGCACTGGCCCTGGGAACTGGGAACTTGAACACCTGCCGTCTTAACTCCAAGCCTGGCCATTAGTTAGCTGTGTGATCTTGGACAAGTTGCCTCATGTCTCTGGGCCTCAGTTTCCTTACAGATAAAATGAAGAAGCTGTGTATGAGTGTAGAGACAGAATGATGAGATTGGTAATATTGGTTTTCTGAGGGGATGGGATTAGAGGGGCAGAAGAGGGGGATAATTTTTTTTTCTAGAAGCTTCTCTGGATTTTTTTGACTTGTAATGTGCATGCATGACTTTTGTGGTTAAATACATCTATGATTTACAAGTGGGAATGGATAGAACTTGCTACATTCTGGTTTAGCTCTAACCACAGTCTGTAAGTATTTGTGGTTTGGACAATACTTAACCTTTGGAGTTAGGAGACAAGAAAGCTCACCGAGGGTCCTGATAATCAGGGAGAGCTTCCTGGAGGAGGGGAGACTCCAGGCGGATCTGAAGGACTTGCATGCTTTGGATTAGAAGAGACACGGAGAGAGCATCCTTGGCATAGGGTGGAGATGGGCAATAAACGAGCTGAGGCCATAATGGAAGATGGAAGACCAAGAGTAGAATAACTCTTTCCTGAGGCCCAGAACCATCTTAGGTTGGGGATTGGGGTTAGCATCCCAGGCTGGGGAGGGAGCCTGAGAGCAGGAACAGTCCAGCTCAGTCCCCTTCCGGGGGCAGCCCTCCAGGCCCACCTGCCATCACAGTAGCTGTGGAATCTAAGTGGAAGAATGTCTGGAGGCCCCAGCCTGGTGCTCTTGGATCACGGAGTAAGCATAACACTTGGGTATTAGCTAATCAATCTCGTAAATTCATCTCTCTTTTACTGGGATCTGTCAGGAAGCTGATTAAATGCTGTGCGAGTGGGATTTGGCTCAGATGCTAGCCGGGAGCTTGGGGCTGAAGTTTTTCAATGTTCAGCTCATGCATAAAATTCATAGTTTATCATTACCCAGACTTGCTTCTCTAGAACTATCCAGATGGGAATATTTCTATGTGACAGTCCTATCCTGGGTGAGCTGGTTGCCTGGCCTCTCTCCCCACAGTTCCCTCTGCAATAGGTGCTGCCCCCATCCCCACTCAGCTCTGTCTGTAGAATCACCAGGCCAGGATGCCAAGAGCCCTGGGCACTCAGCTGGCTCTTTCTCTTTCCTGGGGCCCCAAATGGATTCCCTGGGACAAAGCCAGCACCCTATACCTCCGGTATCCTTGGACAAAACTGGGGAGAAGGCTGGATGTCTTTAAGGAGTGACATGTGTATGCCACCCCTACCACCTCCTGCCCCCATCCCTGGCTAGATGCCCTCTGGTTGTCTTTCTAGCCTGGGTGCCCCTGTTCGTCCCTGCTCTCCACTCTCAAGATCCCAAATTCTCCCAAGTCATCTAGGCCTGGGTTCCTTCCCCAGAGGCCAGTCCCTCCTTTATCCTCAACCCTCGGCCTAAGCAGGTGAAGTAGTCCCAGCTAACAGGCAGATGGGAACGGACCAGGGAGGAGATCGAACCCAGACCACAACCTTCTTCAACTTTTGCCTCTCTGTCTTCCTTTCCCCCTATCTGCTCTGAAGGGATGGTGCTTAGATTTTCCACCAGTGTACTGCCTCTGACCTTGTTTCCTCATCTGTAAAGTCTCTTCCAGCTCTGCTATTCTCCTTGCTATGACTACACATACAATTCTAGCAGTCCCAGTGGAACTGGTGATTCCATGTTTATTCCTACTATCTTCTCCAGTTTTTAGGTAGCCCCCAAAGAAGAATGATACTAGGACCAGCAACTACTGTATGTTAAGCACGCACTGAATGCCAAGCCCTATGTTTGCCCAGATCTCAAAGCAGGGATTCTGTCTGAACCTGCAGCTTGGCCAGTGGTGGAGGGATGAAGGCATCAACAAGGCACCACTGTGAAAGATGACTAAGCATTGGGTAGGTGCTTGAGACTGAACTGGAAGCTAAGGGGTTCAAATGGTGTGCGGTGGATATAGTGTGTATCCTTGGGGGTTAAAAAATGGGACAAATGGTGACATTTCAGTCAACAAAAGACCAATCTTCCGATTCATCAGTGGATCATATACATTTTTTATTCACTTGGCTGTTTGGAAAAAGAGGCAAAGGATAATGAAATAAAGCCAGCATGAAGGAAAGATTCAAGTAAGTAATTTTCAGGAAATAGTCTGGATTCAGGATTTTCACCTATATTTTCTCCATCCTATAAAAATAACAAATCTCCATTTGACAGATGAGGAAATGAAGGCTCTAATAGGATAAGCTACAGACCAAAGTTACACTGCTAGTGGGTGGCTACGTCGGAAGTAGAACCCACATCCTCTGACTTCTAGAAATCAGTGTTCTGACTGATATACTATACTATCTTCCTGTGACCCCAAACATCGGGGCTGATATTTAGAAAGCAAAGCCCTTAGTCATCAAACAGAATCCAGTTCACTGAGCCTTACATTCTAAGGCAAGAAAGGGGCCTCAGACTTTAGAGAGAATGTCAACAATGAATCAAAATAAAAATCCCCAATCCACCAGAAAACTGCATTATTATCTGCCCATTCTCAAATATTCTGGTCAACAGAGGTTTCGCTCCTTCTATGGATAATTCTCTTTTAGGCATCTGGAAACAATGGCTGAGCTGACATCTCATTGGCTCAGAGATTCTTCTTAAACCAATGACTGCTTCCCCCTTTGGATGTTGTTGAGGAAATAGCAGCTCAGGCTAAGGTTGGGGCAGAGGAAAAAGGAACTGCAGAAAACAAAAACACATTCCCAGCTGGGGCCCCTCTTCCACAGAGCAGAGCAGACACTTGACAGAGCTCAGGGGGGAAAGAGAGCTGAGATGAAATGGCCTTCACAGGCCAAGGAAAGATCCTCTGTCCCCTGGATAGCAGACAGGGCACATAATCTCTTTCACACACACTCTGTGTGTTAGCCATGGGTGTGCAATGCATCTGTGTACAGGGAGAGGAAATGTTCCTCTCTAGGAGCACACACAGATATGTGTGTGTGTGTGTGTGTGTATATATATATATATATATATATATATAGAGAGAGAGAGAGAGAGAGAGAGAGAGAGAGAGATTCAGTAACATTTGGTGTCCTCACTATAAACGCAGAACTAGCCCTACTGTTAGTGGAGGTGGGCCTGATAATTCTAAAATAAAATTCTGGAATATACACCCATCCTCTTTGGGGAGTCTCCTGTATCAGGTCTTGATTTAGTCAACTTGTCCTCCTTGGACTGCTGAGCAGAAAGCCTCTATCAGCACCCCTGCCCTCTATCCCCTTCAGGACAGTTTAACCTGTTGCAGCCTTCGTAGGGGTTTCCCATGTGGCGCTAGTGGTAAGTAACCTGCCTGCCAATGCAGGAAACATAAGAGACAGGGGTTCCATCCCTGGGCTGGGAAGATCCCCTGGAGGAAAAGATGGCAACCCAGTCCAGGATCCTTGCCTGCGAAATCTCATGAACAGAGGAGCCTGGTGGGTTACAGTCCATAGGTTTACAAAGAGTTGGACACAACTGAAGTGATTTAACATGCACACACAGCTTTTGTATACAGACCCTTCTGCTTTTTTTCCCTTTTCTTTACTTCCTGCTATTTGATTTTCTTCAATCTCATGTGCACATAGGAGGCACTTTACAAATCCTGCTCATTAGCGGCAGCAGGGCCAATGGGTGGATGGGGGAGAAACCACTTTCTCATCAATCTCTAATAACATCTGCCCCCTGCAAGCTACCCCCCAACAATATGTACCCTAAGTGAAAACCATGTGTAAAGGCAGCTTCCAGACAAGGCTCCTCAACTCTCTACCCATGAGACCGTTGCCCCTCCGTGTTCATTCTGTATGACAATTGCGGAGGCCACTCTTTGAGGATTTCTCTGCATTTTGCAACTCGCTCCCTTAATTTTCCTCCATTCCTCACATCTCTCACACTCCACTCTTTCTTGATTTTCTCTTCCCTTTCCCTTAGCCATTCTCTCAATCCTTGTGCTTTCTATTCTCTGTCCTCTTTTGACCTCTCTGATCTGCATATTCCTCACCTCGCCTCCCTCTCTCTCCAGACCAAGCCTCAATTCTGGAATCTTCTCCACTCTGAATTCCTTGCCTCAAGCGCCAAAGGTTTCCAGCACTTCCATCTTTGCAGGAGTACAGATGAAGGAGAGGAGGAGTCTACCCTGAGCTTACCCAGGGCCCCACCGCAGGGACCGAGGTTTCCCTTGGTAACAAGGGGAGGGATAAGGGGAGTGCATCTCTCTGTGACGATGACTGTGCTCTTAGAGCTTAGCATTTCGAACAGGTCCTCAAAACACATCCACATTCGCTTCCCCGTTTCTTCATCTCAGAATGTGTTTGAAAGAAAATTAGCTATTTGGTAGAAAAGCGTGTGTGTATTTTGGGGGTGGGGGTGGGAGAGTGCTGTTACACAAATGAGAACCTCTACTCCCGGCTTAGGCATGTGGAGATGGAGTAGAAACTGCACTGCAAAGTCAAGTTTGTGGGGCTCCAAAAGGTTGTATGATCTGGACCCCAAGCCTTCCTTCATCTGGCTGTCTATCCCCATCATGTCCTGAAATTGGGCTAAGGGCCAACAAACTCTGGGTAGGATAGCAAAAAGGGCAGATTTGGGAATATGACCTGGATTATGGTCCCATCTCTGCTACCTGTTATTAGCTGTGCACCCCTGAGCAAATCACTTCATCTCTCTGAACCTCAGTTTCCTCCTATGTGAAATGGCGATTATCAGTGTGCCTAATCCACAGAAATCCATGTAAAGCCCTGACCGAGAAGAAGACACTTGCACTCAGAGAGGTTTTCTAATTGGGTTGGTAAGCAGGGTCTTGTGTTGTGAGAGATCTGCCTCATTTGGGCTGGGTGCCCTGGGTCAGAGCCAGATATATAAGTAATAGCAGCTACAATTTACTGTTACTTTCCCTACAAGAGCTCACAATATCTCACAACAACCCTGCAAGCTAGGGACAATTTATCTCCATTTTGCAGAGGAGGAAATGGAGGCACTGAGAAATGAAAAGACTTGCCCTAGGTCAAGAAATCAGCAAGTGGTAGAGCCAGGATGAGAACACAGGAGCAAAAACGGAGGAGGAGGCACTGGCAGATAGTTGCTACATGCAGCACTACTGACTGAGCCCCCTACCCAAGGCCCAGACCCATCACACCCAAGGGAGCCTACAATCCGTGCAGTCCTTCTTCACTGTTAGCCAAGCTCACCACCCTGCAAACAGCGGCTTGGAGCTGACATGGCTGCAGTGGCCTGTGGGAGGCATCCAAGGGCTAGCTCAGCAGAAACAACAAACCCTCCTGCTTCAGCCCCTTGTGTGAGGCTAAAATTAACAACTTTCCCCACTGCAAACAAATGCAGTTGCTGAACCTGCATTCCCCTCTCTTGCTTCGGCTGCCACTGGGCTTCCTGGACCTTCTCCCAGCTCCCTCTTCTCTCCCTGGCCACGCCCATAGAGTGGGCCTGGTGGGCAAGGGCAGGGGCGTTGATACCACTGGACACATTTGGGCTGGAGCAGAGGGTCCCGGGACATTTGGCAACCCCAGTTGTGGATCAAATACCTCCTAGCTACCACCCAGGCTACCTTTTTGCTCCTCCCTTTGCCCCTTTGGTATGCAATATTTCTGGCCACCACTAAGTCCAGTAACCATTTTATGCTGACCCTGAATTGGCCACGATGTTCCAAGTTTCCACTTCACTGAGGCCTTTTTATCACCTACCATCAATCCTCATCCATTTATGGTAGACAACCTCTACAATGGCCCAAATAATCTCCACTTTCTGATACTTACATTCTGTATATCCACTCACCCTGAGCTTGGGCTAGACCTCAGGGCTCACATATAATGAACAGAATACAGCAGAAGTGATGGGATGTAACTGCTGAGATAAAGTTGTCCAAAGACCGTGGCCTCTGCCTTGGACTGGCCTACCCTTGGTCATGTACCTGCTCTCTCTGATCAACTGTACCGGAAGAAGCAAGCTGCCATGTGGTGAGCCACCTAATGGAGAGGCCAAGAGGCATGACAAGGAACTAAAACTCTAAGTCTGCCAACAGCCACATGAGCGAGATCAGAGACAGATTCTTGAGCCCCAGTGGAGTCTTTGGGTACTACAGCCCTGACCCATAGCTTGACCAAAACCTCATGAGAGGCCTTGAGCTAGAACTGCCCAGCCAAGATGCTCCCAGATTCTTAACCCACAGAAACTATAAGATGATCACTTTGTTGTTTTAAATGGCTCAGTTTGGGCCATTTATCTAGCAGCAATAGATAACTAATATACCATCTTGTATCCCATTCCTTCAAAGCTCTGCTTTATTCTAGGTAACAATGGCCAATGAGCTAATGTTTTGATTCTTTTTAAACAGCCAGACAAGAAGAAATCCTTTTAGTTAAAAATGCTTGAGGGACTTCCTTGCTAATACAGTGGATAAGAATCTGCCTGACAACAGAGGGGACATGGGTTCGATCCCTTGTCCAAGCTGATTCCACATGCTGAGGAGCCACTAAGCCTGTGCACCACAACTGACCCGTGCTCTAGAGCCCGTGCTCTGCAACAAGAGAAGCCACTGCGATGAGAAGCCTGTACACTGCAGCCAGAGTAGCCCCCACTTGCCTCAGTTAGAGGAAGCTCATTGCAGCAACAAAGACCCAGCACAGCCCAAAGTAAATAAACTAATTAATTTTAAAAAGTATTTAAAAAAATGCTTGAGCCTCTAACTCACCACTAAAGAACAGTGGTGGTTTTAGCTACTGGTAGGAGGCTAACAGAAAAGATTACTGGGGAAGAAGTCCCACATTTACTTTGTAGACATTGGGCTCTGAGCCCAGGCAAAGCAGGGCTGATCAAATTGTGACCAGAATAACTCAAGGTTCATGGCAACATCCACACTGTACCTCTTCATACCAGTCTCGTCCTTGGATAAGAGTAGCTAAAGTCTAAGCACTTCATATATTGTACAACACAGGAATATAGCCAATGTTTTATAATAACCATAAATGAAGTATGATCTTTAAAAATTGTGATTCATTACATTATACACCTGTAACTTAAATCATACATCAACTATAATCCAATCTTTTAAAAAGTCTAAGCACTTCATAATGATTAATTCATTTAATCCTCACAATAACCCCATTCTACAAAGGAGGAAACTGAGGCATAGAGGAGGTAAGTAACTTACCCAAGTTCAAAGTCAGTAAGTGGCAGAGCAGAGATATGAGCCCAGGGTCATAACCCTGTTGTCTAGGGGAGCCCACGTGTACTGGGCAGAAGGATGCATTCTGGTTACTCCAAGTTGTCAGGACCTTTCCTTTCTTTCCTTCTATCTTCCTTTCATTCAGTTCAGTTCAGTTCAGTCACTCAGTCATATCCTACTCTTTTCAACCCCATGAACCGCAGCATGCCAGGCCTCCCTGTCCATCACTAACTCCTGGAGTTCACCCAAACCCATGTCCATTGAGTCGGTGATGCCATCCAACCATCTCATCCTCTGTTGTCGACTTCTCCTCCTGCCCTCAATCTCTCCCAGCATCAGGGTCTTTTCAAATGAGTCAGCTTTTCACATCAGGTGGCCAAATTACTGGAGTTTCAGCTTCAGCATCAGTCCTTCCAATGAATATTCAGGACTGATTTCCTTTAGGATGGATTGGTTGGATCTCCTTGCAGTCCAAGGGACTCTCAAGAGTCTTCAACACCAGAGTTCAAAAGCATCAATTCTGTGCTCAGCCTTCTTTATAGTCCAACTCTCACATCATACATGACTGCTGGAAAAACCATAGCCTTGACTAGATGAAATTTTGTTGACAAAGTAATGTCTCTGCTTTTCAATATGCTGTCTGGGTTGGTCATAGCTTTCCCTCCAAGGAGTAAGCGCCTTTTAATTTCATGGCTGCAATCACCATCTGCAGTGATTTTCGAGCCCAGAAAAATAGTCAGCCACTGTTTCCCTATCTATTTGCCATGAAGTGATGGGACCGGATGCCATGATCTTCATTTTCTGAATGTTGAGCTTTAAGCCAACTTTTTCACTCTCCTCTTTCACCTTCATCAAGAGGCTCTTTAGTTCTTCTTCACTTTCTGCCAAAAGGGTAGTGCCATCTGCATATCTGAGGTTATTGATATTTCTCCCAGAAATCTTGATTCCAGCTTGTGCTTCCTCCAGCCCAGCATTTCTCATGATGTACTCTGCATATAAGTTAAATAAGCAGAGTGACAATATACAGCCTTGACATACTCCTTTCCTTTTTGGAACCAGTCTGTTGTTGCACGTCCAGTTCGAACTGTTGCTTCATGGCCTGCACACAGGTTTCTCAAGAGGCAGGTCAGGTGGTCTGGTATTCCCATCTCTTTCAGAATTTTCCACAGTTTATTGTGATCCACACAGTCAAAGGCTTTGGCATAGTCAATAAAGCAGAAATAGATGTTTTTCTGGAACTCTCTTGCTTTTTTGATGATCCAGCAGATGTTGGCAATTTGATCTCTGGTTGCTCTGCCTTTTCTAAAACCAGCTTGAACATCTGGAAGTTCACGGTTCATGTATTGCTGAAGCCTGGCTTGGAGAATTTTAAGCATTACTTTACTAGCCTGTGAGATGAGTGCAATTGTGCGGTAGTTTGAGCATTCTTTGGCATTGCCTTTCTTTGGGATTGGAATGAAAACTGACCTTTTCCAATCCTGTGGCCACTGCTGAGTTTTCCAAATTTGCTGGCATATTGAGTGCAGCACTTTCACAGCATCATCTTTCAGGATTTGAAATAGCTCAACTGGAATTCCATCACCTCCACTGGCTTTGTTCGTAGTGATGCTTCCTAAGGCCCATTTGACTTCACATTCCAGGATGTCTGGCTCTAGGTGAGTGATCACACCATCATGATTATCTGGGTCGTGAAGATCTTTTTTTGTACAGTTCTTCTGTGTATTCTTGCCACCTCTTCTTAATATCTTCTGCTTCTGTTAGGTCCCTACCATTTCTGTCCTTTATTGAGCCCATCTTTGCATGAAATATTCCCTTGGTATCTCTAATTTTCTTGAAGAGATCTCTAGTCTTTCCCATTCTATTGTTTCCCTCTCTTTCTTTGCACTGATCGCTGAGGAAGGCTTTCTTATCTCTCCTTACTATTCTTTGGAACTCTGCATTCAGATGGCTATATCTTTCCTTTTCCCCTTTGCTTTTCGCTTCCCTTCTTTTCACAACTATTTGCCTTGCTCAAAAACTGACAGCAACTACCCACTGCTTACTGGATCAGTCCAAAGTCCTCTTCACAACCTTTACCATAATTTGGCCGCAGTCCACATATCTTTTTCTGTTCTCCACGATGTAACTTCTACTTTTAGCTGCAATAAATCCTGATTTTCTCCCACTGATAAGCTATCTTCCTGTTTTGTTTTACCTGGAAAGCCTCAATCTTTCTAGCTGGAAACTACGAGGTGTGACATAGAGAGGGTTTTATACTCAGATCATCTGGGAAAATCCTGAAGACCCTTCCTCTCTCAGATTCCAAGATTAGGAATACTCTACCTGAATGAAAGTGCAGCTCTCAGTTGTCAATGCTCTGTGCCAAGCATGTCACCCAGCCAAACCCCATCTCCTCCTGAAAGCCCTCCCCACTTTGTTCTGCTGGTAGGAAGTCTCTCTCTGAGGCACACAGCATGGACTCTGCTCAAGCTATTCCATTCTGAGCTTGAACATCGCCTCTGCAAAAATGCCTTTCCTGTTACTCTCCATCCCTTGCCACTTGTTAATTTCCTTCCTGGCACTCACTGATACAAGTAGTTCATGCTTATTTGTTTGCTTTCAAAATGTTTCCATATAGCACATGAACTCTGCTCAATGTTATGTGGCAGCCTGGACTGGAGGAAATTTGGGGGAGAATGGATACATGCATATGTATGACTGAGTCCCTTTGCTGTCCACCTGAAACATAGTTAATCAGCTATACTCCAATACAAAGTTGGCTTCCCTGGTGGCTCAGATGGTAAAGAAGAAGATGCCTGCAATGCAGGAGACCCAGGTTTGATCCCTGGGTTGGTAAGATCCCCTGAAGAAGAGAATGGCTACCCACTCCAGTATTCTTGCCTGGAAAACTCCATGAATAGAGGATACAGTCCATGGGGTCACAGAGTTAGACATGACTGAAGCAACTTAGCACACACTACAAATAAAAAGTTCAAAAAACCAAGCGTGTTCCCACTGAAATGTATATACCACGAGGAATGAGATTTCATCTATCCTGTTCACCACTGTGTCCCCTGTGCCTAAAACATAGTGAGACACATTGGTGATACTCACTGAATATTTGTTGGTTGAGCAAAAAAGATGTTTCACTTGGAATTTCTTTGTTTTTCCCCAGAAGTAGTTGAGAACAAGTGTCCTAAGGGCAAAACCCATGTCACAGTCTTCAGTTTTCCATGGCATGTAGTATAAGACAGGATGTAAGTAAATCCTAAGACCATACTTGTGGAGTAAGACTGCTGGGATATCTTGCCCATGACAGTGTTTTTCACCCATTTAACTGTACTACTCCGACTTACTGGGCTGTTGGGGATGTGGAGCTGCAGAGTGACATGGGTTTTATTTTAGTGCACGATGTTCTAGTCTCGATGCTTGCAAGGGTTTGATCGGGATGGGGTGGGGAGTTTGGCAGGTTTTCTGCAGGGTCTAGGTAGTGGAGATGGTCTTTGCAGGGGAGATGGTACAGCAAAGTCAAAAGGAAAGATGGAAGGGGCTACCCTGATAGGCAACAGCTGAAGCCCACATAAGTCATAGAAAAGGAAATCTTGGGGGTGGAGCAGGGGGTGAGGGGTGAGCCATTTACGGTATTCAAACTGCAGCGTGGTCATGGCATTTCGAGGCTTCAAAGCAAATGCTGGAGGTCTCTATGTGAGTAGGAATGTGGACTGTTATTACTGCAGGCCTCGGTGACCTGGCGTGAGAAAGGGAGACAGAGAGAGAGAAGAGAAGGAAAGCCTGGGGTCTTCGTGTTTAAAAATAGAAAGAATCTAGTGAGAGGAAAAAGCCCATTTCTGAACCTTAATGCAGTTAGGCAGCGGAATAAACTGCCTAGCAAGGAGGCTGAGTCACTGGCATTAGAGGCCTTCAGACTAGGCAAGATCAGATCCTAAGGGGGTTTTATCAACACCAGCAAGCCTGTCCAGGCTGTGGGCAGTGGGGGAGGTGGTGGGGCTTCAAATGGATCCACTGAGAGGCCTTTTGCACGGTCAGTCCCAAGGGGCAGCTGCGTGTGTGTGTGCTCAGCCAATTCACACTCCTGCACTCTCCGTGGAGGGAAAGGACCCTGCTTCCTCTTGTCTGTTTCACTGAGGATGAAAAGGGGCTATTGCACCCCAGAGATTTCATCCCTTCTCCCTACTGCCAAGTCACTTATGTGATCCTGATGCCCCTGCAAGGTGTCCCCTAGGCCTCCTCACTCAGGAAAGTTTCAACAATCCTACAGATTTACTTTCACACACACACACACACACACACACACACACACACAGAGGCATGTGGGCTTCCCTGGTGGCTCAACGGTAAAGAATCTGCCTGCATTGCAGGAGACACAGGTTTGATCCCTGGATCAGGAATATCCCCTGGAGAAGACACGGCAACCTGCCCCAATTTTCTTGCCTGGAGAATCTCATGGACAGAAGAGCCTGGCGGGCTACAGTCCATAGGGTCACAAAGAGTCGGGCATGACTGAAGTGACTGAGTACGCATTCACACAGGCATGCACATGAATACGTGTGTAGTCTGTATACTTCAAATACATTCTCTTCCTCTCTGGCTCTGTCTCTCCAACCTGAGCTACTTTCAATAGCTATCAGTTGGACTCCTTCACACTTGTGTCCCTCTGGTTCCCAGAGGGCACCCCTTGCCTTTCTGACCCTCAATGGTTCTTAGAGTCTCTTGACAAGAGACAGGAGTTGTCTCTGCCTCTGGGGGTATCCTTGCTATCTCCTCAAGGCCCAGCAATGGGTATAGACGTGCCTGCCCATTCTGCTCTGAGAACACAGACAAAATGCAGACTATACTCACCCAGGGGTCTGGCAGAAGAGGTCACATTCTTTTCCTCCCCACCCTGCCCCATCCTCTTGTTCCTCCCCTCTCTGGGGAGCAGAGAACTCAAAACCCTCTTCAGTCCCAGTGAAGGGAAGAGGAAAAAACAAGACCCAAATGAAATGGAGCAACTAGTAGTCTGAGAAATTGAAACTGCCAGAGGCCCAGGGAGGAAACAGAGAGCAGCGGGCGGGGAATGAAAGTGGAAAGGCCCCAGCTGAGAAGCCAATGACCACAAATGGCCCTGCAGGGTCCTGGCCTGGCCAAAGCTGCTCCGCTCTGCTCACGGTTGGCTCAGAGCTGAGCATCTAGCTGGGCGGGCCAGGGGTAAAACTGGGAAGTAGGTGGAGCTAGTCTCTGGTAGCCCCTGGCTTGTTTTTATCCCCATTTTGAGACCTTCTCCCAGGTACCCAGTGTTTTCTCACTGTCCCTCACCACCACCAGATTTCCCAGACTGGTGTCATTTCTGCAGAACCCTGAGTGCAGCAAGTCATTTGTGCACCGAGGTGTGAAATGGTGGGTCAGGGCTGAAAGCTGGATCCTCCATAGCTACTGCATGGATATTCATAGATTGTATTCAAAGAGGAAAAGAGAAAGATGGTGGCCTGTGATCAAATATGTACTGAAAACCTTAAACAAGGATAGTAGTTTCTCTACTGCGGGACTTCTCAGAGCCTTTAATATGCTAAGATGCACTGTGAAGATCTAAGAGGGGGATCTAGACACATAATCTTTTTTCTTTTTTGTAGAGCAGCTTACAAGAGTACTGGAGAAGGAAATGGCAACCCACTCCATGACTCTTGCCTGGAAAATTCCATGGACGGAGGAGCCTGGTAGGCTACAGTCCATGGGGTCACAAAGAGTCGGACACGACTGAGCAACTTCACTTTCACTTTCACTTTACAAGAGTGGGTTTTTTGTTTGTTTTGCTTTTGGCCAAGCTGCACAGCCTGTGGGATCTTAGTTCTCCAACCAGGGATCAAACCCTTGCCCCCTGCAGTGGAAGCACAGAGTCTTAATTACTGGACTATTACTACCAGGAAAGTCCCAAGAGTAGTGTTTTACTGGATGTATTTCCCCTCTCAGATAATATACTTGCATTTTAACAAGTCTCTAACACCTACAACCTGAAAGAATGACTGTGATAGTGGGAAAGCAAGTGCCCAAACTGTTAGCACAGTGGTGCTAACCACCAGGCTGTAAGGAACATATTTCTGGCCAGAGGACCTGGGTGGTATGGCTGTCTCATGTTGCATATTACAGGTGATTGTTACTTACCAGCTGGGCTGCTCCTGCCCCATACAGTCCGGAGTACCTACTATTTATCTTTTTTGTGCTGTGTCTGGGTGACTAGTATGAAGGGAATAGATAAGAGCCTGTCTCGCCAAGACATGTCTATTTCTCTTGCTGACACACTCCTTCCTTCCTGAAGCGTTTGACATTTGTGACCTTGTTCTTCACTGACACCACCAGTCCCCCACACTCCATCCTACAAAGCCCCCCGGGCCTGCTACCTCAAGAAGGGCCATGTGTGAGACGTGTGTGCAAACCAAGCATTCCTTTACAGTGCACAGACTTGAGAAAATGGGGACAGTGGAGAGAACTTGAGGGCTCCGCCTGGTCACACTGCTCCTCTGCTGGCCTACTAAGTGTCCTGACCAGACCAGTCCCCACAGGGAAACTCCACTAGCTCCTGATGAAAGAAGTGAGAGGTTTTCAGCATGGTGAGCTGAGGAGTAGGTAGCAAGAAGCTCTTTGGAAAAAGGTGACTTAGTCCTGAAACTGTGCAACTCAGATTGGGACTTGAACCCAGATCTTTTAACTGAGATCACATCTGGTCTCAAGACTTAATGAAGCTCAAGTTCTTGATGTCTCATCACAGTAAGAATTCAGTGAGAGACAAAGTGATAGGTAAGAAGTGGATTTATATTTAGAGAGAGACACATTCCACCAGGTGTGGAACATCTCAGAAGGTGAGAGGCCCTGAAATGTGGGGCAATTACTTTTTTATTATTTTTTAATTAACTTTTAGAGTAGTTGTAGATTTACAGAAAATCTGCAAAGAGAATGGACTTCTCATATACTCATACCTAACTTTCCTGTTACTCACAACTTGTTTTAGTATGGTGAATTTGTCACAACTAATACACCAATATTTTTACATTATTATTAACTTAATTCTGTATTTTATGTAGTTTCTTAGTTTTTTAAACTCTATTTTTATTCATTTTTTGCTTTAAATTTATTTTTAATTGGGTAATTGCTTTACAATATTGTGTTGGTTTTTTCCATACATCAGCATGAATCAGCCATAGGTATACATATGTCCCCTCCCTCTTGAACTGTCCTCCCACCTCTCTCCTCATCCCACCTCTAGCTGGTCACAGAGCACCAGATTTGAGCTCCCTGTGTCCCACAGCTAATTCTCACTGGCTGTCTAATTTTGCATATGGTACTGTATATGTTTCCATGCTACTCTCTCCATTCGTCTCACCCTCTCCTGCTCTCAGTGTGTCCACAAGTCTATTCTATATGTTTGCATCTCCACTGCTGCCCTGCAAACAGGTACATCAGAACCATCTTTCTGGATTCCATATATATATATATATATGTTAATATACAATATTTGTTTTTCTCTTTCTGACATTCCACTCAGTTTTTTTTAATCTTATTTTTGTATTGGGGTATAGCCAATTGACAAGGTTGTGATAGCTTCAGGTGCACAGCAAAGTGACCCAGCCATACACACACATGGATGCCTTCTCCCCTACTCCCCTCCCATCCAGGCTGCCACATAACATTGAGCAGAGTCCCCTGTGCTATACAGTAGGTCCTTGTTGGTTATCCATTTTAAATATAGCAGTGTGTACATGTCCATCCCAAACTCCCAAACTATCCCTTCCCTTTGGGGTGGTTAGTTTTTACGGGCTGAGTAATTTCATAGGCTACTGAGGGGGAGGGATATTCCAACTACTGAGGGGAAGGGGCGGAGATTTTCAGGAATTGGTCCACTGCCCATTTTTTGATCTGTGATGGTTGGCCTCAGGACTGTCATGGTGCTAGTGGGTGTGTCACTTAGCTTATGCTAATGTGTTACAGTGAGCATGTAATGAGGCTCAAGAGCCACTGGAAGTCATATCTTCTGCCATCTTGGATCTAGTTAGTTCTAACCAGTTTTTGTTATGTCCTACGGCTTTGTCACCCTTTTAAAGGTTGTGCCCTGCTCCCTTCCTTCCTGTTTCAGTCCTGGTAAGGGTAGGTTACCTGAGAACAAGATGTTTTCTCTGAGAGTTCTCCAAAGGTGAGAACTGTATAATATCAAGCTGTTCATAAAAGCACAGTGGCTACTGTGTGCTGGTTAGAGGACCCTGGGAGGACTGTTTTCAGCTCTGCACAGGACCCCTCAGAGGCACCCTCACAAACTGGAGTGTTACCGAATAATGATGACTGAGATGCTGCAAGACCAATGGGTTAAGGCCTCTTCTAGGTCCTGGACTGGTATTGAATGTTATGAACCGAGGGTGAAGACATGTAGGCACACTTAGCCAAGTGAAAATGTGAAAGGGAGACTGAACTAGACGATCTTTCAGAACCGTCTTCCCAACTTCATCTTTCCTTCTATCCCCTGTTTCTGTCTGTCACTGAGAACCTTCCTAGTTTATTGCAGATCAGAGTCACACTCTTGCCAAAAAAAATAACCCTAAAAGGCAAAAGCAGGTGAGAGGTCGCCCAAACTCTGAACTGGCTGTCCGCCTCAATTCTCCACTCCCACCTAGAGTCTTGTATTTTGCTATCCCCCTTACTAGGACTCTCAGGGGTTGCTCGGTGCTAGCTAGTTGATCTGATAAACTAATCTGCGCTAATGGGATCATGAATGCTAATGAATTAATGTGTTACTTTCCCAAGTGACATATTTGCATTTTAACAGAGGTCTTCAAGAGATAATGCCTTAACTCAAAGGAGTGATTAATGTTGAAATTTTACCTGTTTGGCAGTCTAGTAAAGGAGATATATTTGGAAAGGGAACTTTTCCTACCCTTTACATCACACCATCTGCTAGAAGAGGAAAAAGTATGTCCCTGCCCTTGAGGGGTTTACAGTTTATAAAGTTGGGGAATTACAATGGCTGACATTTATTCAGCTTCCACCAAAGCGTCAGACCCTGTGCTAAGTGCTATATAAATATTATCTTTCAGCCCTCTGATGTAAGTACATATTTTGCAGAGAAAAGGGTTGGGGCTCGGAGAGGTTAAGTAACTTACTACCAGATTTCATTGACTCTGGATATTAGAGACAACATTTTCTTAGGTTTCCCTGAAGAAGAAAAGATGGTGCTGACTTGACTACAATGCACCATGGTGTACAAGAAGCATTTCAGTTTCAGAAAGGTTCAAACTGTGTCTTCAAAACCGTGGAATACAGTAAGTGGTGAGGCTGGCTCCAGAGTAGATACTGTGCCTAACACTATTCCCAGAACTCAGATGGGAACTAACTGGGCAACACACTTTGATATAATAATATAATAGCAAGCACATATTTTAATAGAAAATCATTACACAAGGACTGAGGAGGTTGCACACTGAGTCTGAGGTTAGTGGCAGCATGGATCGATGGGGTTAGGAAGTTCAGTGGTGAAGAGAAACAGGGACAGGGTTCCACGTACAAGGGTTAGGTTGTGCAGGGCTTGGGGCCCCAGTGGGGGATGGTAGGCAGCAAATAACCTACTGTCAGATACCCTTTCACGGGGGAAGTAGGATTTTGAGGGTCTGGCACTCTGGCTGGCTCAGCCAGAGTGAAGGGGTTTATCTGGGAAACCATGAGAGATACTTTAGCAAGATGTGATGGGGAAGGAAAGTGAACTGGCAGATGGTCTTCCAAGGCTGCACATGCATGCTCAGTCTCTCAGTCATGCCCAACTCTTTGTGACCCCATGGACTGTAGCCTGCCGGACTCCTCTGTCCATGAGTTTCTCCAGGCAAGAATACTAGAGTGGGTTGCCATTTCCAACTCCAGGGGATCTGCCCGAGCCAGGGATTGAACTCGTGTCTCCTGCATTGGTAGGCGGATTCTTTACCACTGAGCCACCAGGGAAAGCCCCCTTCCAAGGCCAGGATAAGACATTTCAATGTGATAGTGTGGACAAAGTAAACAATTATTGATTCTCACAATTTAATGCCAACATATTAGGAAAGGCTCATTCTGACCACTAGGATGAACTAAAGCTCTCACCTTAAAGCCAGGGGCTTCCTGAACGGGAAAAAACCCATCAATGTGCAAGGGGGTAGTGTCATTAGAGGTAGCAGAGTTCCAGGGTGCTAGGAACCCTGGACTCTTCGCTGTCTCTCTGGATGTGCAGTCCCCTCTCTCAGGTTGCATTCCTTTCCTGGAAGAGGAAATAGCAGCAGCACCTACCTAGGGACCCGCTCTCCCCATGGTGATGGGGGACGGGTACAGACTAGATGATGTACGGCTTATCTCCCCCCATCCACAAACTAGGGTCTGTTGAGCCCCTAATGGTGTGTCCAGCACCATCCTGCGAGGTATACATCAAAGAGGCCCCTGAAGAACTCATCCCCTAGCTGAAGAGAAAGGGGAAGACACAGGAAGTCGAAGCAATAAAAGATGATGGAATCAAGTGCTAAATGGTGGAAGAAAAATGGTCCAGATTCCAAAATGGAAGAGGAGGAACTGTGGGTGACAATGTCTTTTCCTATATTTTTCTGTATTCTCAGAGGTTTCCCCTCTGTATTGGTAATATTTTATATCATCAGGGAAATTTTATAATTAAAAAGAGGAGGGCAACCAATGAGGGGTAGACTGACCAAGAAAGGCTTCACAGCAGAGGCTGGACTTGAGCTTCTTAGAGGACACAACGGAAGGATGTGCAACGGTGGAGAAAAGGGGGGTGGGGCTGCAGGTGGCACAATAGCAGGGAGATGAGTACACAGAGAGGAGTAAGCTGTAAGTGGGGTACAGCAGGGCATGGGGAGTAAGAAGACTAGTGGAGCTTTGGGGTCAGGAGGAAATAGGTCAAAGGGAATATAGATTTATATGGTGACACTCAGCTGTTGTGGAAGGCTGGCCTTGGATACCAGGGAGAGGAGTTTCTATTTGACATCGTAAGCAAAAGGGAGCTATTATAGGCTCTTGAGCAGGGAAGTGACATGATGAAAGATGTTTTAAGGAGATTCCTTTGGCAGCAGCGTTGAAGGATCATTTGGCAGGAAGGGGAGGGTGCAGCAAGCAGAGGGATCAGTCAGGAGGCTGCTGCAGGAATCCAGGTGTGAGGTAATGAGAGCCTGGGCTATGATAGTGGCAGGGGGAATAGTGAAGAAGGCATGAATTCACGAGGCATTTGTGAGAGGTGAACTGCCAAGGTGTGCTGGTTGACTGATAGGAATGGGGAGGGTTAAGTGATTCCAAGGCTCAGAATATGGGCTATTCAAAGGGTGATGGTGTCACTAATAGAGGTAGAGATCCAGGGAGGGGCGTGGGATCAGCGTGGAGGGAAAGGTTAGAGAAGAGATCCTGAGTTTGGTTTTAGCTGTGATGAATCTAAAGTGATGGTAAACTCCTAAGAGAAGATGTCCTTTAAAGGTAATCATGAAACGGAACTGGAGTTTAGGTTAAAGACCAGGCTTTATCATTTCCTGCAGTCACCCAGAATTCCAAAGCAGGACCAGCTGTATTTAGACTGACTGTGGAAACCACTCGAGAGAGGGGAGTGAAAAAAAGGAAAAAGACCTAACAGCCAGTTCTGATTTGGAGTTTGCAGGTGACAGACACTAAACTGTGTGGCAGCAGCAGGCTGGTGGCTCTGTTTAAATACCCCCCCCTCCTTTTTCTGTCAGTGAGTGATTTCCCTATATATTAGAAAGATTACAGCTTGACTCCAGGTGATGAGATGAATATGGAACAACACTCACTTTATTAATCATATCTGCATTCTCTGTGATTTCACTGATGGTGGCAACAGAGCCAGTGTGACACACAGCCCCCTTGCCAGCCCTGTGAGTGGGCTGGTTTTCAAAGTCCCAGCCTACAAACACAAGATGCGGACTTCTGGATACAGAATTGAAGGCAAGTCCTATTCAAAAGTAATCTGTGGGACTTCCCTAGCAGTCTAGTCATTAAGATTCCATGCTTCCACTGCAATGGATGCAGGTTTGATCCCTGGTCGGGGAACTAGGATCCCCCATGTGGGCAATGTGGCCAAAAAGGAGAAAAAAATAATAATCTGGGTACCTCAATATCCCCTTGTGTTAACTGGAAATTGATCTGTAACTGACTTGCTTGGGCCTGGGTTAGAAGGGGGAAGATAAAGAGAAAGACTGCTGAAGGGGAAATGGAGCAATAAAAGACAAAACTTGGGAAATAGTGAGTGCAGACTGCAGCAGGATTTCCAAAATGAGAGGATTTGACACTTACCTGGTTGCCTCCTAGGCCAGTTGTCACCACCATGCCCTCTTCTTTTCTTCATTTAATGGGCTTTTCCACATGAAGAATCATAGATGGGACAACTGCCCTTGTCAGAGACTCGTGCTCCCTCCTCCCAATCCCACACTTCAACAAGTATCTTCCACTTGCAACGCTTGCCCACTTCTCAGCCACCCTCTATCCAACCATCACCCCTACCTCAAACAGGAAGACTGATCAGAAATCAGAACACAATTCTCCAGCAGGAAAATGCCGGAGACCACTAGTCCACAGACTACACTGTGTGTGTGTGTGTGTGTGTGTGTGTGCGCGCGCACGCGCATGTGTGCATGCATGTTCATCCACCAATCTAGCCATCTGTTCCTGTTTTCCCAGTAGGTTTGGATCAGAGCAAAGAGAGGCCCATTTGGGTGGCCCTGCCCCCAGAGCTGAGTTCTCTTGGTGGTTTGGAGCCTGCAACCTGAGCAGACTTACTCTCCATTCATTCTTTAGAAGGCATCACTGTCTCCAACAAGAAGAACGAGTAAGAGGAAGGGGGCTCAAGTCTTACAGCTATCCCTTTATCTGCAGTTCCCTATGCCCCTCCTACCCAGGGATGGGGGATGTCCAGACACCTGCCTAGGGATGAAATTCAGTGGTCTGCGCAGTGAGGGGAGAGCTGATGGGGGAAGCAAATGAGCAGGCAGAGGCCTCTACCATCAGTCACCCTCCCACCCACCTATGGGATCCTCACTTATTTCTCTCATACCAGCTGTAACAACAGGGCTCCAGCTGGCATTAAAGTGCTGTGGTAGCTCTCACCATGCTCTGACACAGGTGTGACCACCACTGGGATGATCCCAAGTGCTGAGAGGAGTTTTCAATCTGATTCTACCAGGGCCGTCAGTTGAAAGGCATCTCTGCTCTCACAGGTCTTGGGAGCTTAAAACAGCCTTCCTGTCAGTGCAGGACTCAGCACTCCAGCTCAGCTGTCTTCCCCACTGGATTCTGCGGCCAGGCTCCCCATTGCTCACTCCTTCAGGCCGTACCAAGGAGGCCCCAGGTGCAAATCTACTTTATTCTTAACTGATTAATCCATTGTTGTCTTAGCTCCAGTAAAATTCTACCACAGGAGAGCCCTGAGGCCTGGGGGCAAAAAGACTCTAAACACGGAGGCTAAGAGGAGGGTGTTGACAAGACAAAGACCAGGACCAGTGAAAGTGTTAGGTACTCAGTCCTGTCCAACTCTTTACGACCCCATGGACTGTAGCCCGCCAGACTCCTTTGTCTGTGGAATTCTCCAGGCAAGAATACTGGAGTAGGTTGCCATTCTCTTCTCCAGGGGATCTTCCCGACCCAGGGATTGATCCTGGGTCTCCCGCATTGCAGGCGGATTTTTTTTTTTTTTTTTTTTTTTTTTTTTTTTACCATCTGAGCTACCAGGGAAGCCCAAGAAAAAAACAAGTCAAGAGAATCTACTTGGTGATTTACCAGGTACACCAATGCCTTTGATGCCTTTTGGATCTGACTCTTCTCTCTATCTCTCTGGGACTTCCCAGATGGCTCAGTGGTAAAGAATCCACCTACCAATCCAGGAGATATGGGTTCGATCCTTGGGTCAGGAAGATCCCCTGGAGAAGAAAATGGCAGCCCACTCCAGTATTCTTGCCTAGAAAATCCCATGGACAGAGGAGCCTGGTAGGCTACAGTCCATGGAGTTGCAGAAGAGTTGGACATGACTTACCAGCTAAACAACAACTCCTATCTCAGCCCAGCGCCACCACCCTAATTACCTCTCATTAGGATTGCTGTCAGAGAAGGCAATGGCACCCCACTCCAGTACTCTTGCCTGAAAAATCCCATGGACAGAGGAGCCTGGTGGGCTGCAGTCCATGGGGTCACTGAGGATCGGACACAACTGAGTTCACTTTCACTTTTCACTTTCATGCATTGGAGAAGGAAATGGCAACCCACTACAGTGTTCTTGCCTGGAGAATCCCAGGGACAGGGGAGCCTGGTGGGCTGCCGTCTATGGGGTCGCACAGAGTCGGACACAACTGAAGCGACTTAGCAGCAGCAGCAGCAGTATTGCTGTAGTAATTAACAAGTTGGTTGCAATCCTTCTTATTCCAGTCAAATTTGGTTCCTGGGGCAGAGCTAACCATCCTAAAGCAATTTGTGTTCATTGGCCAATAGCCCTCCAGAGCCTCCTTAAGTCCAAATTCCTCACGTTGATATCAAAGATGCCCTGAATCCAGGTACCCCTTCCCCAGTAAGTCATTTCTCCCCCACTGCACCTCCACACCCATCCTCTCCTCTAGTCTAACATCCTCATTCTTCCTTAATCACACCATGACCCTCTCCACTTCCACCCTTTTCCCTAATCATACCTCCCCCTTGGAAGCTTGCTCCTTTTCTAGCCAACAGTCTCCATCTCACATATTATTAACAACCTAACTCAAGTTCAGCCTCCTCTGGGAAGCCTCCTGCCTCCAATCCAGCCCACACTGCTCCTCTCTCTGTACTCTGAACCCCTATGGTGCTTACTGTTTAGAGCACCTAATGTGGTAGGTAATTGTTTCCCAACTTGTATTATTCTTAGTTGCTTCATATGAATAAGTAAGATTTTTCTGCTAAATTATGAGTTTCTAAAGAGCAGGCTCTTGGCTCTCTCCTTCTCGCCAGAACATTGGCATTGGGCTAGACCCAGGAGTGCTCGAGAGACCCTTATTCCCTTGACTTAACTCCATAATGAAGGAAGGATGAGATGAATGAAGGTCCTCTGAGGATATTCTCCAGCCGTTTCCTCCACATGTTCCAGGCATTGGAGGAGCTGAGGCTGCCCAGAGAGGTCTAGCCAGCCAATCGGCTGTTGGATCTCTAGTTTTCAGTCCACTCCCACCTCCTAAGGCTTTCAGAGCGATCAATAATGCTGCTTAAGTGATCAATCTGAGACACAATGGACTGCAGGGGCCAGTGTTTGATTAACTCGAGAGAATAAATGTATGTTGGAAGAGATGGAGCAGGCAGGGAGGAGCAGAAGAGAAGGCAGGAAGAAAGATGAGCTAGGGGAAGATGGAGGGAGAGATTTTATGAATGAGGAGCTGATAGGATGGAGCTGAGAGTAGGTCTCAACTGATTTAACAGCTGAAGCACGTTCTTACTTAGGCAACTAAATGATCTGGGGAGCTTTCTCAGAGCCCAGCGAACATGCTGGGGCTGCTGGGCCATCTTTGACCTTGGCAGGATTACTGCTGTCACAGCCCACTGAGAGCCTAAGAGGCTGCAGGCTCCATATTGGATAGAGAAGTGGGTTGTGGGATGGAGACTTGGGGCTTGAGCTATGCTCGCTGGCTGAGTCCACAGAAATCCCAAGCCCTGGCATCCTTCGGTCCTCCACCCAAAACTGATGACTAGGCTATCCATGATGATATTGGAGAATTGGCTTATCTGCCAGGGTGATGTCAGCATTACCTTTTATCTGTCCATTGCTGTACATACTACCCCTAATCCCCCTACTCCAAGGCTCGGGGCCTGGAAATTTAATTATTTGGCAGTTAACAAAAAATGAGTTTCTTTCCGATTTTTATTTTTCTGGAGGGCCCAAATCTCTAGCTGCACCACTTCATAGTTTTTTGTTTTTTTTTTTTTCCCTAGGAAAGATAGTGTTATCAGGAAAAAACAGAGCAGATGGCTTATTACTTTGAGAAAGTTCCTCCTTTCATCTAACCATGATTCCTGCTGCTCTCATTTAAAAACCTATCCTTCAGATATGATATGATGGTGTTATGCTCACCATCATTCAGGCTCAAAGCCTTTGACTCTGCTTCTTTCCTCACCCTATTCATCCAATTGGTAGGTACATCAGATTTCTTCTGCCTCCAACATCCATCCACCCACCTCCTTCTTCCTATCCCCAGCCAGCTACTGTAACAGCCTGCTAACTGGTCTTCATGTCAGGATGGCCCCCTTTAAATCAATCTGCCAAAGGGAAAAAAAGAAAAATGAGCCTGAAGCTAATCAGGCCTAGAGATAACTTCCACTTACAAGACATGCAGGAGATAGTGGAACAAGCTAAATGACAACAGGGTGAAGCAAGCAAGCCAGAATGCGGGCTAGTGGGTGGAACAACTGATGAGACTTCTCGGTTTAAGTTAGAGAGAGGGGACTGTCAAAAAGTCCTTAAGAGACATAATGACAAAATGTAATGTGCTGAACTTTTTTGGATCTTGATTCTAACAAGCCAACTGTACAACATGTTTTGAGAGAGTTGACACTCATGCATGGACTGGGTCATGGATAATAAAAAGGACTATTGTTACTGTTAGACATGTTAATGGGACTGTGGTTATATGAGAAAAATCTCCATTTTCCAATGTGCATAGAGAGGCATAAGGGTGAAATGACACAACTGATGTTTAAAATTTATTTTAAAATACTTCAGCAAAAAAAAAAAAAAAGGATAAATAAGGTAATATGGCCAAGTCCGTCTAGTCAAAGCTTTGGTTTTTCCAGTAGTCATGTGTGGATGTGAGAGTTGGACTATAAAGAAAGCTGAGTGCTGAAGAAGTGATGTTTTTGAACTGTGGTGTGGGAGAAGACTCTTGCGAGTCCCCTGGACAGCAAGGAGATCCAACCAGTCCATTCTAAAGGAGATCAGTCCTGAATATTCATTGGAAGGACTGATGCTGAAGTTGACACTCCAATACTTTGGCCACCTGATGCGAAGAACTGACTCATTGGAAAAGACCCTGATGCTGGGAAAGACTGAAGGCTGGAGGAGAAGGGGATGACAGAGGATGAGATGGTTGGATGGCATCACTGACTCAACGGATATGCATTTGAGAAAACTCCGGGAGTTGGTGATGGACAGGGAAACCTGGCGTGCTGCAGTCATGGGGTCGCAAAGAGTCAGACGTGACTGAGTGACTGAACTGAACTGATGGCCAAGTCCTAATCACTACTTATTGTGGATAATGGGTATATGGAGTTACTATACTATTTTCTCAATTTTTTTGGTTGGGGGGGAAGATGTTCATAATAAAGAACAAAAACAATAGTCATCCACTGTACCCCAGACTCCTTTCCTAGCTTTATCTTCTATTCCTACCTCATTTCTCTGTGACACCTGCCCTGTGTCCTTGCCCAAGTGATTCTTGTCTCAACTTTATCCCTTCCCTCACTCATTAATTCATTTGTTTATTCAATAAATATCTTGTAAGGACCTCTTGTACACACTAGGCCTGTAAATGCAAAGATGACTGAGGCTGAGGAAGATGAGGGGACTCCTTCATCTTTATATCCTTCCCAGCAACTCGCACAGGACCTTGCACATCACAGGTGCTCAACAAACATTACTGGAACTGATATGCAGGGGGAGATGGCAGAGAATCCCTGTCTCCCATGAACTCGTATTCAATCCAACCCAAGAAATGCTTATTGAACACATACTATGTGTAAGGTGTTGGGTGCTATGGAGATAAGAGATGAGAAACACCAGGCTCTTTCCTCCACTGAACTTACAGTGTAGACAAGACAGATAAGAAGTTACATTTGCATGTGAAGACTTTATGAATTAATGATTCTAGCAATAATAATGGGGTATATCAGTGATGTACTAATCAAATGTATTTTATTTTATTTTTTGGTGGCATGCAGGATCTTAGTTCTCTAACAGAGACTGAACCTGTGCCTTCTGCAATGGAAGCTCGGAGTCTTAACCACCGGACTGCCATGGAAATCCCCAATCAAATGTATTTTAGAGACAGTAAGTGTAGGAGTAGTTCAGAGGAGGGAGAGAGAGGTCTTCAGTCTAGACTGGTCAGAGAAGACTTTCATAGAGGAGTTGAATTTGAATGTGTATGAAAGGATGGGTACAGGCAGAGAGGAGAGGGGAGGGGCACTCCTGGTGAGTAGGATGGCATGAACAAGAGTACAGATGCAATAGAAAATGTACAAAAGACCTGCTTAGGAACCCTGATAAAAGAAATTTGCCTGGAGTAGAGAGTCCACATAGGGCTGAGTTTCTCAAGTAGACCAAAACCATCAGCATCACCTTGAAACTGAGCAGGACCCTGCGGAGGCCCTTCTGGGGACAAAACTCTTTTGGAGTCTCCAGGTTTCTTCTTTGCAGGATAAAGTCTTTAGCCCCCTAGAACTCCCAGAGTTCCAATGGGCAGATTCGAACAGCTGCTAATCTGGGAAGGGAGGGGATGCAGAACCTAGGGAGGAGCAGTCAAGAAACAATAGAGCAGTCTTGGGGCAGGGCCCTAGTCCCTCCTCAAGGAATATGTTGTTGTTATTGAGTTGCTCAGTCATGTCTGATTCTTTGCGACCTCATGGATTGCAGCACGCCAGGCTTCCCTGTCCTTCACTATCTCCCAGTTTGCTCAAACTCATGTCAAGGAATATATATAACAAGATCTTTGAGTTCTTCTGCAGGAACTAAGGCCTCCACCCAGGTGAAGGATGGCAACTTCCGGCTGAACATAAGATTCCTGGAGTAGTCACCCTGTAGCCCTCACCCCAAATTCTGCCCACTTAAAAACTTCTCCCCCCAAACCATCAGGGAATTCAGGATTTTTGAACAGGAGCCAAGCATTCTCATTTCAGAGCACTGCAATAAAACTTTTCCTGCTCCAAACTCTTGACGTTTTGGTTTATTTGCATAGGGTACACAACAAACGACTTGGGGGACTCTGTTCAAATGCATTCCTGGACTCAAGCTCTGGACTTATTGAAGCAGAAGTTTAGATGGGGGACCCAGGAATCTGCATTTTAGCAGTTCCCCCAAGCGATTTTAAGACACATTAAAATTTGAGAATCCATGATGTAGGCAGAGTAGAAAATAACCTTGGAAGAATACAGTGTTAGGCCCACTCAAGGAGAGCCTTGAATGCCAGGCTCAGGAAGCTGAAATTTACCCCACGGGTAATCACTCTCTCAAAGATGATCATACATGTCATGAATAAAGGATATTAGTAATATTAATTCAGCCAGTGTGTGTACTATGGACCAGAAAGGAGAGAGACTAGTAGTACAGTGTACTTGAGGTGGCAGCAGGGTCAGGGTGAGCCAGGGTATTCAGAGATGGTTCTGAAGTTTCTAGTCTGGGAGACTAGAAAGCATGTGTAATAAACAGGTCAGAAAAGCAAGGCATTTTTAATGAGATGAATTTGTGAATGTTGAGTGGGACATGAAGGCAGACTATCCAAGGGGAAGCCCTCAGCAAGAAGGTGGAAAGTGAGGACTGACATAGAGGGGAGGGGTTAAGTTTGGGTTAGAGAAGTGGGAATGGTCAGGAGGGGGGTGAGAGGGGAAGCCGTGACCCCTGGCTATGCACCCTTGCAGACAGAGGAAGTGGAAACAGGAAGAGGACACATGGATCTGAGGGGTAGGAAGAGTAATAGCAAAACAGAGGGAAAAAGAGGAGTCACTGAGGTGGAAGGAGACCCAAACAGTGCAGCCAGGCAGAGAGCATCTTCAAAAAGCTAGGGATGGCTAGCAGGGTGGTTAATGACAAGGTGAAGCTGGGCTCAGAAAAAGGTCACTAGCTGGGGCATGCATCCAGAGAAACCGGCTCATCACCTGTTTATCACCGTAAACACAAACAAGCACACTGACTCCTCCACAGAACAGGCAGCATCCGCTCCCTCGCCTCCCCCTGCCCTCCCCGCCCCACCCACCGTGTCACGCTGTATGCACACTCCGGTTTCTAACTGCCCAGGGGAGTAGGCGCTAGTGTGCCACTGGGCTGTTAACATTCTGTCAGAAGGATGGTGCCCTCAGAAAAAGGGGCGCTGCCTGTCGTGGGTGGGAAATAATACAGGACCCCAAGATCCCTGCCCTCAGCTCAGCTGGAGGGTGGACTAGAAAGGAGGGAAGGTGGTGCCCTTCCCTCCCCTTGCTCCCTCCCCTGCGCCCCAGCCCTCAGATTTCTCAGCAGGGCCGCAAGGTCTAGCCCATTTTGAGAGTCCTTCGTTTAGGCTGCTGATAATGCAAGAGAATGTTTTCCTTCTTGAATTTATGGTAAGAAGAAAAACAGAAGTCCTTGAGAGAAGAGCCAGAACAGTTTTCTGCTGCGAATGCTAATAGCCTTAAGGCTGGACCACAGCTGAAGCTATCTTGGGTGTGGCCTCCTCCCAGGGGCCTGTCTGAGCTAAGGGTCTTCACCTAGTATGGATGAGGGCCCTCCCAGCCCCCCTGAAAGTGATCGGCAGGGCCTCTGTGAAGCATGAACCCCCAGAAGCTGAGCTCGTCAGCGTGGGCTTCATTTCCCATAATTTGCTCCAGGTGTGCATGTCTTCGGGTCTGTATGTGCATGTGTGCACAAGTGTGCTTGTGTGTCTGCCTGTCTTGTCTGAAGGTATTGTGTGCAATGTGCATGTGTGTGTGTTTTGTCGCTTCAGCTAGCCTGAAGCCTTCAGAGGAACAGGGATCCTGCTTCCATGGCATTGGTACTGCCCTCTCAGGGTGCCTCCTCTGGTGCTGGGCTTCGGAACCCAGTCATTTCTGCAGAGTGGGGGTGGGTGGGTACAGAGTGCTTCTGCTGTCCTGCTCCCTCCAGGGACTCAGGGGGTACTTCTGCAGTGAGGCAGTATAGGACCAATGCCTCTTCTCTGCCCCTGCCCCCCTGAACCACCCCCAAATCCCACCCCTCGTCCCCTCCTGCCTTGCCCAGCCTGCTGCTGTTCTCAGCAATCCCAAGGCTTTCCTGTTGCACTTTTTCAATCTACTATTGCTCCCCAAAGGCCTGGTTGGTGGCAAAATCCCCTGAACAGGCCACACAGCTCACTTCCCCAAGACCCAGGAACTGTGCCATTCACCAGAGAGAGGTCCCCAGACTCCTGCAGCCTCCTAGGAGTCCCCAGCCCCCTCACCCAGGGAGGCAGAAGCTTGACTCTTGGAAGCCACAGCACCAAAAGCATCACTAGCTGGTGTTTATGGGGGCACTTGCTGGCTTTCGGCAGCTAGCCCAGCCAGTCTGCAGGGCACCTCAGATCTGGAAGATGCTAAGAGCCGAGAACCTGGGGCACTTACCCCCCTACTCTGGCCGGCCTCCTCTCTCTGGTGGTCACATCAGCTCACGCTTCTCAGCCAATTGTGGTAGTGGGTGTTGGTGGGAGAGAGGGGAGGATCTCGAAAAACACAGCAAGGAGTGTTTCTCTCCTGCTTGGATCATATCCCCTCCCTTCTCAGAATCCTGCATTGGCTCCCAACTACCTCTCACATGCATTTAAACCTTCTCTCTGTGGGCCTCCAAGTCCTCCATAATTACATCCCACCTTCCCACATCCCCATTCCCACACACGCGTCATGCATAACTCAGGGCCAGACAGACAGTCGACGCCATCCACAACAGCTCCAGCCTGGGTCCTGCCACAGGTGCCCAAAGCCCCACCAACAGAGCCACTCCTCCGCCTCCTTTGCAAATGCAAATGTTAACTGAATGGGAAAGGCAATACACCGCCATCAGCTATTAACACCTAGGCCAGACCAGGATTCTGTCATTAGATTTGACTGAGCTGGGAGCTAAGCCCCATCTAAGCATCTAAGGGAGTGGGGGAGGGGACCCAGAGGCGCCGAGCAGCCGACCGGAGGGGTGCAGGGAAGGGGTTCTGACGTCGAAGCATCTCAGTCACGATTTTACCAAAGGCTACAGTCTGACTTGGCGTCTCCACTTAAACCAGTCAAAACCACTAGTTCTCCCCCACAACACACACAGCAAATTGCTTCCCCTCCACACATATCATACATCATGTCTTATTTCACCTCAAGGGTACCCTCACACCAAGCTGCCAAGATTGAATTGCTTCTCTCACATGAAAAAATAAAATAAAATAAGCTACGAAACTGGATAGAAGCTAGCATGTCTGCCTGGGCATGGCCAAGTCTTGTTGAGGTTTCCCAGGGGAGAGCCGAGAGTCTTTGGCTCAGAGGAAATAGCAAAGGCTTCCTGGGAAGCCTCTCTCAGCTCCCAGGAAACTGGGTTCCCCAGTTTCTCCTGCAGTGAGCTTGACAGGCCCGGAAAGGGAGGGAGGGGCAAGGTCCCCCCAGCTGATGGCCCTGGTGGCTGAATCGCCACAACAGCCGGGGGCCCTCAAGGCCAAAGTGTGTGCTTTTTACCCCAAGACTTCCAGGGGAGAAAACTCACTTGGGGCTTCTTTCTGCGTCAGCATAGAGTCCCCCACCCTCCACGCCAAGAAGGGCGCCCCCAAGGCAGCCTTGCTCTTAGAGCAGTTTGTGATACAGGGCAGAGTCCAGGGACTGCCCCGCCCTCCGCAAGACCTGCAGGAGGTAGAGACCACCCGGTGGACTCTAGGGCTCTGCAGCTGGACTAAGATGCAGAGGGGAGAGGACAGGTCTGGCAGAATCGGGGGTATACTGTAATCAAGGGCTCTTTGGTGGCAAATGGTGGGCATACTAGCTGCTTCTAACGGGATGGTGTCAAGCATTTTTGCCCCTGCAGTGGTTTCAGTGTGTGTGTGTGTGTGTGTGTGCGTGTGCGTGAGAGAGGGTGTGTGTGTGTGCAAGAGAGGCCCACGAGCTTGGGTATGAATGGGCACGACTACAAGAGTTGGGAACGTTTTTTGGCCAGAATGGAGTTCTTAAGGGCCCTGGTGGAGGGGTCCACAGCAGCACCTTGGGATGGGGCGGTTGTGTGTGTCTTGAGGGGCAGGTACTGCATCTGCAGTGATGTGCACTTGTCATGTAGTTTCTCTGAGACAACACACTCATTCACAGACATACTCTCCAAGCTCCAAAACACCCAGCTGGGGAGTCGAGTGTGTGTGTGTGTGTGTCTGTGTGTGTGGGTGTACATGTGTTAGCAGTGCTGGGGAGGGGGTGCATGTAGGGGTCTGTGTTTGGGTGACTGCTTTATTAGCATCCTGCTGGGAGGGGGCAACTGTAGCTGTGTGTATGTGTGTGTGTGTTTCCTCTTTGGCTGGGGGTGACTCTGTAAGCTGAGCGCCGGGTATACGGTGAGGCTGTGTGTGCGTCCGTGTCCTCGTGTGAACATGGCCCCGGGAACCACGCACATGCTTCAGACAGCTGTTTCTGGCAGCCCCGAGGCTTGGGCTTCTCGGGGTACCCCGGCTAAGTGGCCACCTCCCAGCAGCCAGGCCCCGTGTCTTGCCGGCTCTCCCAACTGTGCCCACGGCCCCGGCGCGCACACAAAGGCTCCATAATGAACGCGCTGAGCTCCCCTGAGCTCGGCTCCTGAATCCGCACCCTCGGCGGCCAAGGCGAGCCCGCCAAGCCGGCGACTCACCGGGGCAGCGGGCACACTACCGGCTGCTCCCCCCGGCCATAGACCGCCCAAACTCCGGGCGGCCCGACGCTGGGCGCCCCCCGCCCCGGTTCCCGGCTCCCGGGGGCGCCAAAGCGCCCGGCATCCCCGAGCCGGCCCCGGGGCGGCACGCTCCCGCCGCGACTCACCCCCAGCCGGGCTGAGACTGCGGGCGCGCCCCCCTGGAAGCAGCGCGCTTCTTACCTTCCTCCTCCGCCTCCTCTTCCTCCTCCTGCTCTTCCGCGGCGCGGCGGCGGTAGCGGCGGCGACGGCGGCGGGACTAGGGCGCCCGTGTTCCCGAGCCCGGCACGGGCGTGGGGCTCAGTGGCGCCGGGCGGTGGGGCGGGTGAAGGTTGGCGGGGCGGCAGCAGCTGGCCCGGGACGCGGGGAGCTGGCGCGCAGGCGGCGGGCTGCGGGCAGGCTGGCAGCGGCGCGCGCGGGCTCCTCGGGCGGGCTCCATGGCTGCGCCGCGGGCGGCACCATCGCCGTGGCTCGCTCGTCTCGCTCGCTCCGGGAGTGCGGCAGGCGGCGGCGAGGTGACGGATGGCGGCGAGGCGGCCGGACGGCCGAGAGGGGAGGGAAGAGGGGGCGGGGGAGGGGAGGGGAGGGGGAGGAAAGAGGGGAGTAGGGAACGAGGGGCCTCTCCAGCGCCTCCCGACCCTCGAGTGCTGGCGTCGGTTTCCCCGAATGGGAACGCGGCTTAAAGGCACAGCTGCCGGCTCGGGTCACAACTAAAAATAAGCACAACATTGACAATTGGGGAAAGAATCTCGCAAGATACAACCCCACCAACCCAGCTCCCCAGCCCGGCGCTGCCTCACTTCTTGAACCTGACCGTTCCGGCTGGGCTCTACCGGGGAAACTGCTGGCGGCTAAGAAGACAAGCCCATTTCCAAAGTGAACCCGGGGAAAGTGGGGGAAATGGGGGCGGGGAAATGAACTGCGGAGAAGGGACCACGGGGCCGCTTGCCTCGGGACTTCATTCCCTGGCCCCTGACCTTGCCTCCAGCACCCCCTCGCCCCTGGGGTTTACTCGCCTTCTGCTGGGGTTGCCCGCCCTGCAGCCCCCCTTCCGGTTACCACCGCCGGCGTCCACACGCACCTTGAGTTTCGGCTCCGGCTCCAGCTCGCAGCGCCTCTCCCCAGCACTGGAGTGCGAGCTGTTTCGAGCCCAGGCCCAGCCTGGAGAGCCCACCACAGGAAGGGCGCGATCCGCCGGCTGGCAGAGGTCCACTTTGAGCATGCAGTCGGTTTGGTGAGAAGAGAAGGAGGTTAAGGTGTGTGTGCGTGTTTGTGTTCACCAGCAGATGGAGGGAGGGTCCTGCACAACACAGACACACACACACACACACACACACACCCTAAAGGAGAGTAGCCAGGCACACAGCACAGTGCCTGATGAATGATCTCAGGACATTTTTAAGAGACACGCTGTGAATACTAAACATGTAGCAACTGAGATTCAAGAGAGGCTCTTGGGGGACTTCCCTGGTGGCCCAGTGGTTAAGACTCTGCTTCCACTGCAGGGGACACGGGTTAGATCCCTGGTTGGGGGGAAACTAAGATCCCACATGCCCCGTGGCGCGCCAAAAAGAAACACAACAAAAAGAAAGGCTCTTGGTCTCCCTGGTGGCTCCAGACCCCTTTGGAAGAGTTTTGGCGATCTAGAAGAAAGGCAGATCTCCTCCCTTAAAAGGTGGCCTTAGTGGGGATCCAGAGGGCCTGGGAAACTGGTCAGTGGGTCTGGAAGGGCAAAGTTGAGTCCAGGGAAAAGAAAAACAGGAGGAAAGGGTGGAACAGAAAAGCCTCTGGTGATTCGGAATGCCTGCTAATTTTTCCCATGTCAGAGGCCCCTCCCAGACACAGCTAACATTGGCATATTTGAGCCTCAGCAGTTCTAGGGTGAAAAGTGAGCCCATCTCAATTTCCTCTGTGTGCTTGGATTCTGGAAGGGAGGCTGTTGGGAAAAGGGGACCCATTCCAGTTGGAATCTTTTCCCCACCCCCAGTTCTATGTAAGCATTTGGGTGAAGCCTCAGAAGATACTGGAGGGTCATCATGGGGCAAGAGGATGGTCGTGTGAGCTATGTGGACTTTCCACAATACAGAGAAAAGCTCCGGGTGCAGGGCTCTGTGTCTGTTCGCACCTGGGATCATCAGTGGAGTAGCTGACTAGCAGATCTGGCCATCCATCCACTGAGCACACTTTTTGCTTCCTTCCTGGCACTTCCTACTGTGAAAGAAAAGAAAGGATGGAAATTCCCTGCATCTGGATGGGGGTAGCCTAGGCTGGGGAAAACAAGCCGGTGGAATTATTAAATATGGATGGTAAGCAAAAGTAAAGACATAGAGGGAGTGAAACACATGGCCTTCCCGGGCAAATGCACAGGCAGACCCCCAGGCAGGAAGATGCTGTGGGGAGCACAACATACACACGGGCACACACACAGATCACACGTGGGGCCACAGACACGCTGGAAGGAAAAAGAAGTCTAGTCTAGCCAGGGGAGTGACTCAGACTTGATTTCTAATCCTTCCAAAAGGGAGAGGTGAAGAGAAGAGGGGAAGAGCTGGCCTCCTGTCTCCAGGGACTGGAGAGGAGGCCTAGGAACCAGCTGTCCAGTATGAATAATGCTATTTGCAGTCAGACAGTCTCTGGCTGGTTTCCTTGGGGGTGGTGTCTCAGGGGTGTGCGCATCCCCTCCAGAGTTCCCTGATCCTTACCCAGTTCTTTCCTTATTAATTTTAATATTAATAACACATGCCAACAAGTTGGGGCTTCCCCGGTGACACTAGTGGTAAAGAATCTGCCTGCCAATGCAGGAGACATAAGAGACTCAGGTTCGATCCCTGGGCCAGGAAGATCCCCTGGAGGAGAGCATGGCAACTCACTCCAGTATTCTTGCCTGGGAAACCCCATGGAAAGAGGAGCCTGGTGGGCTATAGTCCATGGGGTCTCAAAGAATTAGACATCACTGAAGAGACTTAGCATGCACGCATGCTAACAAGTTGGTTTGTACCAGTTCTTACAATAAAACTCAATGGGTTAATAACGAAAACAAATGCGTTTTGTGACTCTGATTAGCCATCTTCTGCTGCTTGCTGGGCTCACTGGGAGCAGATGCCAGGCTCCAGTCAATCTGCTGTGTGGTAAACACAAGTAAATAAGGGGTATTGAAGGGGAGAGAGTGTTGGGAGGGACTGTAACACTGGACACATGCATGTGTGAGGGCTCCTGGGTGAGCAGTGAGGCATGGTCCAGTCTAGAATAGTAATTAAGGAGACTTCCCTGCTGGTCCCATGGTTAAGACTCTCAACAGCCAATGCAGGGGGCGTGGGTTCGATCATCGGGGAACTAAGATCCCACATGCCGTGTGGTGCGGCCAAAATCTTAACAAACAAAACAAAAAGAATAGTGATTAAATACACAGCTTTTGGAATCTGCTTTTTATTAGAGGTGTGACCTTAGGTAGGTCACTTAACCTCTCTAAGCCTTAGCTGCAAGATGGAGATGCTGGCAGAACCTACCTCACAGGGTTATTGGAGTTATTTAAATAAGATAATGGAAGTAAAGATCATAGTACATGGTAGCTGTCATTCTTTCTCCAGAGGAATCTGCCTCCTAGTCGGCTACTAAAAGCCTCCCCAGTTTGTTCTCACTCTGCTTTTTTCCAGTCTGAAGTGATGTATTGTGTCTTACTCTTGGCCAAAATGAGTTCTCAGCCAGTGTGCACATTGACAGATTTCATTTTGGAAAGGAAAACTCCCTCTCCTACCCTCCATACCCCTCCAAGAATCACATAGTAGGATTTGTTTTTGTTGTTTAACAAACTGTGTGTACCCCCTTTGCTCACCAGGGAGGAGGGAGAGCCAGAGGCAGGGTAGAGAAGGTTCCTCAACCTTCTTAACGTGGCACCCAAATGCAGCAAAATAAACACTTGCATGTCAAATTGGGACCCTCAATCCAGTCACACTGAAATTTGGTGAGGAAGATCCCCTTGGGATGAACTTTTAGTCTCTTCAAATCTCATGACAACTGGATGACAAATGATGATCTTCCATCCAAAAGTTTATTTCCTATTGAAATCAATACATTGAGAGAAAGCTAATAAGTGGCACTATTTTGCTCCCTGGCACACTGAGAGTGGATGGAGGCAGCCCAGCCTCACTGGTACCTTAGACTGTAATCAACACTTAACGATCAAGTGACCCAACTCACCTTTAACTGAAAATCCAGGAATAAATGGACAGAAACTCTCTCGGCCTTCAGTAATAATGGTAATACTGACCACCATTCATCCACCCATCACTCACTGCGAGCTGGGCACTCTGGTAATGCTCCTAGGAAAAGGCAGACGGTTCTTCATCCCAGGGGATACAATTAGTTCCACTTCCCTGGTAGGACCTCCAGCCAGCCCTGAGAGCATTACATGCATTAACTCATTTCATGATCATCACAACCCTTTTACTTAGGGAGCATGATCATCCTTATTTTACGGAGGAGGAAGTAGCCAAGACTCACATAGCAATAAGTAATGGAACCTTAATTTCAACCACAGAATGACAATGAATAGTGATAATAATGACACTTGCCAACTTTTATTGAGCACTTATTATGGACCAGGCCCCATGCTAGCATTTTGTGTGCATTTGCAGATGTAATCCTCACAATAAACCTGAGAAAGTAGGTAGTATGATTGTGACTACTTTAAAGGGAAATGAAGGCTCAGAGAGGTTCAATAATCTCCACAAAGTCACACAGCTGCTACGGCCTAATCCAAGACTTGAACCCATGCCAATTTGACTGCAACGGTGATAATGTCTCCAACTGGGGTTGTACAGTGGAGACAGCCTTTTCCAGAGACAAACTCAGCTCCCTACCTCTGCTGGGACAACCCAGTCATCCACTAGCATCCAGGAAAAGATGAATAACTGAAGAGCAGAATATCGCCAATGGCCAATGGCAAGAGCAGGAAGTGCATCTGCCTAAGGCAGCAAGGGGGCCCAGCCCCTGGGAAACTAGGCAGGTGCAGGAGTGGTCGAAGGAGGGATGGCGTAATTAGAAAGATCAAGGAGAAAACCCACTTTGTAATATTTCAGCCCTTTGTCTCCCTCGTGCCTATCGGCAAGACGCCCACAGATCCTAAAGCATCTGGGGCCAAACTCCCAAGTTCCCGGGATCCAGGGGGAAACTAGGAGCTACCAGAAAAGCAGAAGGCCAGAAAGATAGATGCAGAAGGAAAAGTCCATTTCAAAGGGTTTGTCACTATGGAGGATAGAAAGCAGGACTTTTTATTTTTAAAAATATTTATTTATTTGGCTTCACCAGGTCTTAGTTGTGGCACTCAGGATCTTTGATCTTCCTAGTGGCCTGTGATATCTTTAGCTGCGGCATGTGAATTCTTAGATACCTGACCAGGGATCGAACACCGACCTCTTGCATTGGGAGTAGAGTCTTAGCCACTGGGCCACCAGGGAAGTCTACTAAGAGGGCTTTTTTTTTCTATTTGATTGGAGGATAATAGCTTTACAATATTGTGTTGGCTTCTGCCATACATCAACATGAGCTAAGAGGGTTTTTTATCTGTTTTTGTTGTTGTTGTTCGATTTTTGTTTGTTTGTTTTGGGCTGCATCTCATGCCTTCCCTGGTGGTTTCAGACAGTAAAGAATCTGCCTGCAATGCAGAAGACCAGGGTTTGATCCCTGAGTCGGAAAGATCCCCTGGAGAAGGAAATGGCAACCCACTCCAGTATTCTTGCCTGTGAAATTCCATGGACAGAGGAGCCTGGTGGGCTACAGTGCATGGGGTCACAAAGGTCAGATAAGATTTAGCAACTAAACAACAACAACAACAACAACCAGTATTCTTCCCTGGGAAATCTTATGGACAGAGGAGACTGGCGGACTACAGTCCATAGGGTCACAAAGAGTTGGACATGACTGAGCAACTAACACACTCACTTCCATGCCCTCAGTAGTAAAAGCGTGAGTCCTAACTGCTGGTTGTTGTTGTTATGTAGTCACTGGATCGTGTCTGACTCTTTTGTGACCCCATGGACTGTAGCCTGCCAGGCTCCTCTGTCCATGGGATTTTCCAGGCAAGGATACTGGAGTGGGTTGCCATGCCCTTCTCCAGGAGATCTTCCCAATCCAGGAATTGAACCCATGTCTCCTGCTTGACAGGTGGATTCCTTATTACCAAGCCACCTGGGAAGCCCCCTAACTGCTGGGCCACCAGGAAATTCCCTAAGAGGGTTTTTAGTGGCCCTTCGTGTGCTAGTTGAACTTACCCACCCAGTGTGGGCTGGGAGATATTAAGGGACCAACTCCCAGGCTAATGAGCTGCAAACTGCCCATTAGTCCTTTCCCAAGCCTTGCTGGCTGGTACCCTCTCCCCTCTAACGCAGCTGCCCAGCAGGCCCTGCCACCTGCTCATTCTGCAGGTCCCAGCTATCTCCCAGCTTCCCAGGCTCCATTCGTATCCCTTTCCCACACAACTTGCTAGGGAAGCAGGGAAGCACCCAGTCACAGCAGGGGAACCCCCAGGGTCAGAACTAGGGTTCTTCCTACAGTGATGCCCTGTGACCGAAATGGGGTCTTGGCTCTTCTCTGAGGCTTGAAGTCAGAGAGACACTATTTATATTCATGAAGCCCAGGCCTCTTTGGCGTTGCTGGCTCCTTAGCCATCCCTGCTTTTGCTCATCTCACTTACCCAATGAAGATTGGTTTAACAAGATTTCCTTTCAGTATGCCACCTCCCCAACTCCTCCCCTCAGTAAGCCCCTTTCTTTCTGGATCCTCTGTGCCCTTCCCTAGATAGTCCCTCAGGCTCTGGGTGTTTCCCACATGCAATCTCTGCCCTCCATCAAAATGTCTCCATCCTAGTCGTAGACAGTCCGATAAACCAATCTATATTAGGTAAACACAGACTGTAATTGGCAGTGCTTCTCAACCTTTACAGACACACACACACACACACACACGAGTGGAATCCCTAAGAACAGAATAAATGAGGATCCGAAGGTAAAGTCCAAAATGGCCCCAAGTGTTGTATTTCTTCTTCAAAGTCTTACCTTTTATTTCAGAAATGTGAATTTTCAGATTCTACCCCCATAGCACACTGGTGTTTGACTTACCATGTCAGTATTGCATAACTCCAATATCCTGGCATGCCCTGAAGCTCCATAAAGGTGCACTGTGTTAATCCTGTGGCTCTGTGTATCCCACAAGAGCTACAGAGACCCCTATTCGAGAAGCTCTGAGTGAACGCATCATCCCAGAACCTGCTTGCTTCTGACCCATTATCTCTATCGAAGACTGTGGTGAACAGAAAAGACTGACTAAAACGGTTTGGAGTGTTGGGGTGAAGTGAAGTCTAGGGGGAGCCTGTCTTCTCGTGAAGCTCAATTTCTCCTGCAGAACCAGCCACACCCCTAGAGAGCAGTGGCAGCCTCCCACCTGGTGTGACCCAAGCCTCCCCTTCCTCACACCCCCCAGTTGCATGTGCCAGAAATTCTCCTTTGGGTTAAGGCCCAGTCTCCAGAAGGTCCTGGTAAATTGCACATGTTATCTACAATGGACAGCGCATTAAGTCATTAGTGCCTATTAATGCACACACCTGAATAAATCTGTCAGATTGCCTGTCACCTCTTGGAGGGCAGAGCTGGAAGGGGAATGAGACAATGACCAGGGACCTTTTATTGGTGTGCCATGGGGTAGGGGGGCTTTTCCCCAGCTGTGGGCCTCAACCCCATTGCAGTGAAAAGGCTGGTTCCTGGGCCAGTCAGGACCCCCCAGACTCTGTATTTAACAAGTGCCCTGGGACAGACCTGAAGCCAAGCACAGCCAAAGCAGGGTGAGAAAGAATTTTTCTCCAGGGGAGTTGGGAGTCAGGGTCTAACGAGAGGCCACTGAGGGCGAGGAGTAAGAAAATCTCGCCACCAGCACCCTGTCATTGCCCTGGCCCTACTCTGGAGCTTCCTCCCCTCCCCCACCCCCATCTTTCTTTCTCTCTCCTTTAGAGCTTCTGCACTACTGGCCCTCCTTGTCCACCTCCCTCCTGCACAGGGAGCCCTGTGGAGAGAGGACCAGTGGCTCAGGAAGGCCTCAGAGTAGGAACTGAATTGACAGACTCTGGGGAATCATCCATTGCTTCCTTGTGTGCCTTCCTTCTCTCCCTCCTGCTGGCATCTTAGGCATGTTTGCCCTCCTGGAGTTAGGAAGCAAAACACCAATTTAAATTGATGCTGACGGAGCCTGTCAGATGCCAAGTGCTTGCTGCTGCTGCTGCCGTCAGTATAGCTCTTCCCCGCAAGGGAGTCCAGGCGTGTGCTTGGGACACTGCTGCCAGGACACGCCCTCCCAGCCCTTACTCCATCTCTGCGGCTTGGGGTGGGAGTGGGGTGAAAGTTGGAAAGGAGAAACTGGATGGATGACAGGACATGTTCCCAGGCTAGTGAGCAGAGGCCTGGGTGCTTCTGAACTGATAGGCTCTCCATCCTGGCTGGGCCACAGTGTGGTCAGGGATACTTGACTTAACTTCTCTGTGCCTATGGTTCCCCTGGAAAAAACCCAAAGGAGGATCGAACATATGTCCACTGCTTTTCATGGGGCCGCAGACTTACAGAAGGATGCATCTGTAGCTTTTTGGAAGGAAAACATCACCCAGAGATAAATGTCTCTTGAAAGACTTTAGGGAAGAAAGGGTGTTTAAATCTACCTCCCCTGAAAGCCCTGGGGGTCCGCACTAATCTGATAAATGAATTCTTGTTAATGTGATGCATGCATATGTGCTAAATCACTTCAGTCATGTCCAACTCTTTGCAACCTTATGGACTGTAGCCTGCCAGGCTCCTCTGTTCATGGAATTCTCCAGGTAAGAATACTAGAGTGGGTTGCCATGCCCCCCTCCAAGGGATCTTCCCCACCCAGGGATGGAACCTCCCGGTTTCTTATGTCTCCTGCATTGGCAGGCAGATTCTTTATCACTAGCACAACCTGGGAAAGTGGAAGTGAAAGTTGCTCAGTTGTGTCTGACTCTGCGATCCCATGGACTATATAGTCCATGGAATTCTCCAGGCCAGAATACTGGAGTGGGTAGCCTTTCCCGTCTCCAGGGGATCTTCCCAACCCAGGGATCAAACACAGGTCTTCTGCATTACAGGTGGATTCTTTACCAGCTGAGCCACAAGGGAAGCCCAAGAATACTGGAGTGGGTAGCCTATCCTTTCTCCAGCAGATCTTCCCAACCCAGGAATCCTACTGGGGTCTCTTGCATTGCAGGTGGATTCTTTACCAACTGAGCTATCAGAGAAGCCCCTGGGAAGCCCCTGTTAATGTGCTACTGCATGCTAGTGGGACTTCCCTGGTAGCTCAGATGGTAAACAATCTGCCTGCAATGCAGGAGACCCGGGTTTGATCCCTGGGTCAGGAAGATCCCCTGGAGAAGGGAATGGCAACCCACTCCAGTATTGCTAGTGGGCCAATGAGTTCCCCTCCCAACAGTTTGCCTTCTTCTTTTTTTGTGTGTTTTTTATTTCTTTTTTTTTTTTGGCCACATGATGCTGCAGTGTGGGAACTTAGTTCCATGACCAGGGATGGAAACTGTGCCCCCTGCAGTGAAAGGTCCTAACCATTGGACCCCTAGGGAATTCCCAACAGTTTGCATTCTTGTCAAGAGCTAAACTATCCATGTCCTTCTCCAAACGTGTGATTAATAGTGGGAATGCTTGCCATGGAGGCAGGTGGCTGAGGACTTTGAGGGTATGGAGCCCTTTCCTGGTTTGCCTTCAGACAATCCTTGTCTGCATGTGTGCTAAGTCGCTTCAGTCATGTCTGACTCTGCGACCCTATGGACTGTAGCCCACCAGGCTCCTCTGTCCATGGGCTTCTCCATGCAAGAATACTGGAATGGGTTGCCATGCCTTCCTCCAGGGGATCCTCCTGACCCAGGGATCAAACCTGCATCTCTTACATCTCCTGCATTGGCAGGCAGGCTCTTTACCACTAGCACCATAGTTGGCTTTTATTTGATTTTCACAATAACCCTGTGAGGCATGTAAGGCTGCTATAATCCCCATTTACAGATGAGGAAATTGAGGCTCAGATTGGCTAACTGTCCAGGACCACACCGGCAGGAAGCAATTGTTTCCTGCTGACACCATCCCCACCTCTTTTCCATGCTGACTCCACCAGAGCAAAGCACAGGGGTCAGGAACACCAGGCCTGGAGGGTTCAGCTGGCTTCTCCCATTCTCTTTTTCTGTCACTAAATGTCTCTCTTCCTCACCTCTGTCTTTTTTGGACCTTGTTTCCTGTTCCTTTGGCTGCCATTCACCAGATAGGAAAGGAAAAAAAAAATTAGTTTTGCAAGGAAAAGCCAGCGTTAGTTTGTGTGTCTCAGTGGGCTAAAGCAATAACCCCCAGCAAGGCCTGACTAGAACATTCTCACTGCTGGACTGTCAATAACTTGCTGTTTGACCTGGAGTCAATTGATTAACTTTTCTGTCGCGAGATCTCATTTTTTCAACCTGCAGAAGCCTCTCCTGGCTTCTGGTGGGGTGGGCCTGGGGAAAGGAGGGGGAGAGGAGAGCGGTTGGAGATGAGGATGCCTAATGAATAACAGGGCGAAAAGCACTTTGCCATCATCCCTAAGTGATGCATCGATACTGAATGGCATTCTCTGCCTCAAAAGTCATGGCTCTGAAATGAGAGGCATTTGTTAAGGCACTGCAGGCAGTTCCCTGGTAATCCAAGAGGCCTCCTATTTAAGGAAAAAGTCTAATTATAGCTTCTTTTCTTTATCTCCTCCTCTTGTTCATTAAGACCAAAGGACATTTGCTCGTGAAATCAGATCTTGGTTTCAGAAGATTTCATCTGCTCCCACAAATTGAATTTCCCACCTGGAGTCAAATTCTCTATTTATAACAGAGATATCATCTGCCCAGAAATCTGTCCTTGGTCCTGGCCTAAGCTTGCCAAGTTGTGCTTGGAATGGTAACCAGTTCCGTGGGCTTCGTGGGTCTGAGAGAACGGAGGCCGTGGTCTCAGGGTGTGGAGGCCACACTGCATCTGTTGGAGATATGCTTGAGCTCTAGCTGTTTTGTCAGGTGAAGCCTGGCCCCTCTCTGCACTAGAGCATATTTTCAGTGGCTGGAGCTCAGGAGGTTTCTTAAGGGGTGTAGTCTTAGGCTTGGTCTCCCTGTCTCCACCTCTGATCCACCATGATCTCTAGAGTCATCATGGTAAAGCATGGCTGGTGTCAAGACACCCCCCTGCTCAGCGGCCTGTAGCATAGAATCCAAACTCTTCTGCTAACGCCCATCTCAGGGTAGTCCACCCCAACAGCTGCCTGCTCCACCAGGCAAGGCTCCTTACTCTTCCTTGCTTCTACCCTGCCTCCTGCATTTTGATCTTGCATTTTCTACAACCTCTGTTTCTCTCCCTCTTTTCTGCCTGGCCACATCGTGTCCCTCCCCTAGGCTCCAGCCCCATCACTTTCAGAGGTCCCATCCTCCTTTGAGTGCTGAGTACTGAGACCTTCTCCCTGTACCATTTGGCACATATCAGAGTGAGTGCCTTGTTGCAGCCCTTGTATTTTGGGCTTGGACTGCAATTTGTCCTTTTGTGGTCATAGACTGGTCTCCCTACCTTTGTGGGTGAAGGCCAAGCCTTGAGCTCCTTCTGATCTCCCAGAGTGCCTGGCCTGATGCTGGGTTCCGGCTACCTGCAGCTTTGCAGTCCCAGTGACTGCCTAGTTTTCAGCCTTCAGGGCCTCCCCCTCCGCTTTTCTTGCCCTTCACTGGAAGCTTCTCATACCATTCAGTAGCTTCTTCCTTTTATAAATTATTTTGATGGCTCTTCCTTGGATCTTCTTCAGTTTCTCTGAAATTAATCAATCCAGAGGCAGCCAAGAAAAAAACTGGGAAGTCGGGGAAGTTTGTCTTTCATACAACACTCTCTCTGCTGGTGGCTCAGCGTCTGCAGATGAGCCAAATAACCATTGTTTTCACTTTCTGTTTCCTGAGATTAAACTTTACTTTTAAAGAAGCATGTAAATACATTTTTTTTTATGATTAAAAACAATTGTGATTGCCTAGCAGGACGCTCTGAGTTCCTGAACTCTGAGTAGCTGGAAGCTGGGACAAAGTGGTTGCTCTAAGAAAGTGAGAAATGAACTGTTGTTCAGTTGCTCAGCCGTGTCTGACTCCTTGTGATCCCATGGACTGCAGCATGCCAGGCTTCCCTGTCCTTCACTGTCTCCCAGAGTTTGCTCAAACTCATGTCCATTGAGTCGGTGATGCCATCCAGCCATCTCATCCTCTGTTGTCCCTTTCTCCTCCTGCCTTCAATCTTTCCCAGCATCAGGATCTTTTCTAATGAGGCAGCTCTTCGCATCAGATAGCCAAAGCTATGGAGCTTCATCTTCAGCATCAGTCTTTCCAATGAATATTCAGGATTGATTTCCTTTAGGATTGATGGGTTTGAATTCCTTGCTGTTCGAGGGAATGCACTGCCCCATCCCTCCTCTCCCCTTTTCCTCCCTTCTCCTTTCATCCATTCAAATATACCGAGGTCCACCTCAGTACCAAAATCCATGTGAGGTGACTAAAGGCTTTAGACCTAGAATCTCACTGCACCCTATTTAGCATTTTCTTTGGAAGAGGAAGTTTCAGAGTCAGTCTCAGGTTACAAGAGAGAATTCAGTCATAACTGACCAGAAGGAGGTAGGACAAGGCAGTCTAGGGGGGTGATTTATGGAAGGTAAGGAAATTGGCACCAAACTCAGCAGCTTGGGTCTCCTCCCTGCCTTCCTGGGAACATGGCTTCCAGACCATGACACCTGATTAGACTCCGCTGGACACTGCTTCACAGTAAGCTGTAAACAACTACCACTGTGCCTTTCTCAACACATAAAGACTCTCCAGGGGACAAACATACTCTGTGAATCATTTTTATGTGAACACCCAGAGTCCAGTTTGGTTTCACTCTGGGGTCCCCTGATTCAGGACTTATTACTTCAATCTATTCATGGTCACTCTCCAGCTCTCAGCAAAGCCTGTTCTTTTTCTAGGAGCCTCTTCTACCTGTGGTCCCTGCTGAGCCTTCCTTGAGTAATCAGTAGGTCTCCTTCACCTTCCAGGTCACACAGAGACTTACACTGCTTTCTTTTTGTCTTCCTTGAATTGTCATTTCCTTAGCTCCCACCACAAATAGTGACACCTGTTTTTCATCTGCTTTTAGAGTGAGGACCTGCTGGGTACATGCAAGACAAGAGGGACCTGTGCCCAAGACCAATTCTATCTTAGTTCCATGTATGAGTGTATACAAACCCCATCATTTAGCATAGATATGTTCACTGTACTAGGGCAGAAGGATGATACATAAAAAGATGGAGGGGGAACTTCATTGGTGGCCCAGTGGCTAAGACTTCACACTCCCAATGCAGGGGACCTGGGTTTGGTCCCTGGTCAGGAAACTAGATCCTGCATGCTGCCAACTAAGAGCTGGAGCAGCCAAATAAATTAAATAAAAAAAGATGGTGGGAGAATTCACAGAATTCTTCACGTGAACCTCAATTCAGTTATATATACTTATATGCATATTTGTATTTTCACACATATAAAATAATATATACATAAAACTAGATCTAGATCCATGTCTATACATAAAACAAAAGAATGGAAACCCCTGTTTCCTCAAGACACACAGTGCCTCACAACCTCCCAAGATTTTCAATTTTCCCAGCAGGATAAGTGACTTGAGGCTATTTTTTAACCCTCCCACTGTATGGACTATTACCACATGCATTTGCCCACATGTACACACTCACACACACACACGCGCGCACACACACACACACACACACGATCCTTAACAGGTATATGTTGAATCTTCTAGAATTAAATGTGGGTTAGGCTTTGGCATCTGATGTTAGCTGGGGTTCTAGTTCAGCATGATCTTTATTAAGTCACTTTATCTTTCTGGCTCTGACTTTTGACATCTGCAAAAAGAACAAATTAAACCAGATGATTTATAAAATTTCTTTCCAATTCTGGTTGCCAATGATTATCTGGTGCTAGGGTCTACAGGAGATGGAAAGGATCCAAAGGAAATTCTCTTCTTTAAGAAAATGAAGCATTGAAACACTTGCAATGTCTGGATGGGAATGGAGTTGGGGAAAGGAAGAGCAGGTATCTGAAGTTAGAGGAGCAGTGGAATGCAAGAGAAAATAAAGAACTTTTCATTCCATATAATAATAGCTTACATAGTGAACTCAATAGGTGCCAGGCCTGTTACCTATCGCATTGAATCCTCACAACTGTGTGAGTTAAAGACAGTTGTTGCTCTCATTTTAAAGATGAAAAACTGGCACCAAAAAAGGTAAGTAGGGCTTCCCTTGTGGCTCAGTGCTAAAGAATCTGCCTGCCAATGCAGGAGACAGGGTTTGCTCTCTACCTGGGAAGATTCCACATGCCTCGGAGCGACTAAGCTCAGGCGCTAACTGTCGAGCCTGCACTCTAGAGCCCGGGCGCCACGCCTACCGACCCCACGTGCGGCAGCTACTGAGCTGCTGCCCTAGAGCCCGCGCTCCACAATGAGAGAAGCCACCGCAGTGAGAAGCCCGCACTCACTGCAACCAGAGTAAGCCTGTGCAGCAATGAAGACCCAGTACAGATACAAATAAATTATTAATTAATTTTAAAGAATATATAAAAAGGTGAGTAAACTGTGTGAGGCCACACAGCTGGCCATTGGAAGAGATGGGCTGCAAACCCTGGTGATCTGACTCCAGAGTGTGTGTCCTTAATGACTCTCCTGCCCTCAGGGACAGGATAGGAAGATGATATTGAATGTAGAGTGCCATTAGGAGGAAAGCAGTTCACTCTCAATCCCTTACCTACACTGAGGCTGTCTCGACAGAGAGGCTCCTCAGCCCCTAGAGTGTAGTAGCTGCTGCTGCTCTCTGGGTGTGGATGTTGAGGGCTGAGGCATCCGAGGAGCTGCATTCTAAGGCCTGAGACTCCCTGGGCTACTGGGGGACAGTGCAAGCTGCCAGCCCGGCTGCAAAGCCGTGTGCCATCACCAGCTTTTTCAATCACTGAGAGCAGGAACACCGTGTCCTGCCTTTGCTCTAAGCCCCGAGAACTGTACCCAACAGGGGAGGGGCATTTTTCCTGATTTCCACGCCAAGCCCTCTCCACTGATGAGAAATGGCCTCTGATGAGAAATGGCCTCCGTGTTTCTCTCTCTCCTCACAACTCCCCATCCTCCCTCAACTGAATGAACCTGTCAGTTGTCTCCTGAGGAGCAGCTACAAACCAAGCTACATTCAGCAGTAGTTCAAAATGGGTCAAATAAACGCCTGTCTTTGACTTACTTACTCTAGAAAGAGAGTGACCACAGTGTTTATTGAATATACTCTGACTCACCCAGCCCTGGGGAATCTGACCGGAGGGAGGTTCCAGGCACCTGGTAGACAAAACTGAAACCAGGAAACCCTTTGTTGCCTCTCTGGAAAGGGAGAGAGGCAGTTCTGGGTGCAGGGTCTCTAGATCTGCTGACCAGGAACCTTCTCCCTGGGAGCCATCTCGCCTCTTGCACACCCCTCCAGGAGGGCCACCTGAGATTTTTCAGTGGCTTTTTTCTTCATGTCTCTTTTTTTCAACCCTGTTTTGGGTTCCCCTCATGATTTTTCTTTTTTTACTGTTTTTGGCTGCACCATGTGGCATGTGGGATTTTAGTTCCCTGACCAGGGATTGAACCCAGGCCCTCCAGCAGTGAGAATGCAGAGTCATAACCATTGGGCCTCAAGAGAATTCCCTGGGTTCCCCTCATTATAAGAAGATTTTCTGCGGGAAAATTCAGCCAGCCTACAGAGGGTGGTTCTGAGGGGTTGTCTGAACCTCAAAAATCTCTCTACCCATGACTTTGCAGTGGCCAGGAGCGGGGCTGAGGTCAGGAGGGAGAGGCCCCACAGGTCACCTTTCCTTGTCCAAACCATTGCCCAGGTGTCCCCCAGGTTCTTAGGGAATTGGCTCTATGAGATGATGACAGCCTGCTTCCCTTGCTCCCCACTCCAGGCTCTCTTGTTCTGACCCCTGATAATCTACAGCTCAGCCACCAAACAGTTCCCAGATTCCTCTTCAGAGCAGTCTGGGAAGACCGCCAAATCTACTGCATCCTATAGACCAGCCTCTGCTTACCCCGGCAGGTACAAGCCCAGGTCAACAGAAAGGAGGCCATCACCCAGCTGGTGTCAAAATGCTGGAGGCTCATCTCACCTAGGCTAAGAGGTGCCTCTGCTCTTCCCCCTTCTTTACTCTCCCTGTAGGCGGTCCGTTTAGAATTTCTTTTCCCCTTCAAGGCACTCTTTGATGTTCTTTTTAAGAGGATTTCAGCGCTGGAGGGATAATCACATACCTGATTTTCCTCAGCTCACACCCCCACTAGGAAAGGTTTCCAGCCCTTTCTGGGGTATCATTTGACTAGATCCTTTCTCATCTACTGCCCATCCTTGCTCTTCTCCTTGGGGAGACATTGCCTTTCCACGACAAGGCATTTTCTTTCTTTTCTTTTTTTCGGCTGCAAGTTGCGGCATCTTGGTTCCCTGACCAGGGATCGAACGTGTTCCCATTGCGGTGTAAGTTCGGACCCCTAACCACTGGACCACCAAGGAATTTCCCTAGGGCATTTTCTATCTCAACAGCCAGTTGCTCCTAGAGGGAAAGTTTGGATAGACCTTTGAATGAGAATTTCCCAGCATTGTATGTGTGGCACAACCCTGATTCCTGGGCAGTATTCTATGCCAGGCACTGTCGTGAAAAAAGATGTTTCTTGTCCTCATGGAGCTTACAGTCTAATGGGAAGAAAGATATTAACTGAGTCATCACACGCATATCTAGAATTGTTATAAGTTGGGGATCCATGCTCAAGTAGAGAATAACAGAGGCAAGAGAACTGACTTCATTTTTTGTTTGTTTAAAGTCTGTACAGAAGTTAGTGTTTGAAATGTAGTTAGATTTTTTGTTTTCATTTTTAAAATTATTTGTTTATTTTTGGCTGTGCTGGGACTTCATTGCTGTGCATGGGCTTTCTCTAGTTGCAGTTCGTGGGTTTCTCATTGCGGTGGCTTCTGTTTTTGTAGAGCAGGGGCTCTAGGTGCAAAGGCATATTGGCTGCTGTTACTCAGCAGCATGTGGAATCTTCCCAGACCAGGAATCCAACCTGTGTTCCCTGCATTGGCAGGCAGATTCTTAACCACTGGACCACTAGGCAAGTCCAAGTTGACTTCATTTTTATTAAAATAACACATGGACCTGGTTGAAAAAAAAAAAATCAAACACTACAGAACCACTTGGAATTTACCAAGCAGAATCCTTTGCTTTTCTCTCCCCTCAACCTTCAGTTCCATGAGGCTGATACTTTTAACCTTTCTCTTAATTCTTTGATTGACGGACCTCTATTTCTCCAAATAATATGCTTCTGTCCTCTTTGCTTGATTTATCAACTTGAGACATTCACCTATTGGATTTCTCCTATGATAGATGTATTTGCAGTGGTCAACAGTACACCCACTTTCATTTCTCCACGCCTCCCAGTATAGCTATATAATATTATAGTCCTATTACTAAATATTATAACATTAATGTATGTAAACCATTGTTCCATCAACTATAGAGAGCCTCTCTTGGCTCTTCACTTTTATCTGATTAAGTATGATATGGTTCAAGTAAGATACAGGTCTGTACCCTGCCCTCCCACCTTTTTCCCCATTCTACCTATAGTTTCTGTTCAAATGTGTCATTAAGTACTTTTACATTGCCAAGGTTGATAACATTTACATTCTCTTCTATAGCTATGATTATATGTACCATGCTTTATTTATAGGCTGATTCTGAAATTTGACAACCAATAAATACTGTTTATATTAGTGTGACTTTGAAAATATAATTCACTGCAGACAAAGAGGTCTTACGATTTTCATGGGCCACTTTTGCTTTGGTGGGCCTTTTCTTCGTAAAAGATACAGTTATGTAAAGTTTAAAAATAAAATAAAATTAAAAAAAAAAGGTATGTAAAGTTTAAAAATAAAATAAAATTTAAAAAAAAAGGTATGTAAAGTTTAAAAATAAAATAAAATTAAAAAAAAAATAAAAACAGAGCAAATAAAAAAAAAAAAGACAAATGTATTCATCTTATATATTAAAGGCTTTTCTTTGACCTAGAAGTTCATTTTTCCCTCTGGTTTTAAAATAAAATATTTTTGCGGTCTTCATATGATAGAATTATACATATGTATACTTCATTTGTGATCTTTGGTTAATTAAGTTCGTGTAATTTTTATAATCTTTAAAAACAGTTTTGGAACTTCCCTAGTGGTCTAGTGGCTAAGACTCCACGCTCCCAATGTGGGGGGCCTGGGTTGGATCCCTGGTCAGGGAACTAGATCCCACAGGCTGCAACTAAGACCCAGTGCAGTCAAATAAATAAAATAAATTTAAAAAACAGTTTTATTGAGGCATAAGTAGCCACAATAAATTGTACATGTTGAAAGTATAAAATTGGTAAGATTTTTTTTTTTAGGTCCCACTGTGGGGCATGTGGGATCTTAGTTCCCCAGCCAGGGATTGAACCTGTGCCCCTTGCATTGGGAGCACAGAATCTTAACCACTGGATATCCAGGGAAGTCCCACGATTTGTAAGTTTTGACATATGTATATATCCATAAAACCATCACCACAATTAAGGTATTAAACATATGCACCATTCCCCAATGTTTCCATGGGCCCCTTTGTAATTCATTCCCCCCATCCCAAGGCAACCACTGCCCTGCTCCCTGTCACTACAGATTAGAATTTTTTATAACTGGAATCATGCAGCATTTATAGTTTTGTGTCTGACTTCTTTCACATGTCATATTTGTGAGATTCATTCATGTTACTGTGTGAATCAAAAGTCAATTCTTTTTTATTGCTAAGTAGGATTCCATGGTATGACTATATCAAAATTTATCTGTTTGCTTTTACTGGGCATTTGAGTTCTTTCCAATCTTTGACAATTGTAAATATAGCCCAAAGAACATTTGGGTACAAGTTTTGGTGTGGATATGTGTTTTCTTTTCTCTCTAGGCATGGAATGACTAGATCATACGGTAGGTACGTGTTCAACTTTAAAAGATACTACCCAAATGTTTTCCAAAGTGGTTGTACCATTTTAAAATGTCACCAACAATCAATCAGATTTCCAGTTGTTTGACATCCGTTTCAAAACTTGGTATTAAACTTCCCTGGAGGCACAGTGGATAATCAGCCTGCCAATGCAGGGGACACGGGATTCAACCCTGGTCTGGGGAGATCCCATATGCTGAGGAGCAGCTAAGCCCGTGCCCCACAGCTACTGAAGCCCAAGTGCTCTAGGTGGGCCCATGAGCTGCAACTGAGTCTATGTGCTGCAACTACTGAAGGCCAAATGCCTAGAGTCTGTGCTCTGCAACAAGAGAAACCACTGCAATGAGAAGCCTGAGCAGCTCAATGAAGAGTAGCCCCTGCTCAACGAGACTAGAGAAAGGCCCTGCAAAGCAAGGAAGACCAGGGCAGCCAAAAAAATAAAATACATGATTTAAAATTTTTTTTTAACTTGGTGTGATATTTCTTTTAATTTTAATTTCTAGTGGTTGTGTAGCAGTATATCGTTGTGTGCAATTTTGTTGGGCTGCACCCCACAGGCCTACAAGCCCTGTACTTGCCCAGTTTCAAGTCTGAAGATAGAGCTCAGAGTCAGTGACAGAGAGATCAATGGTGTAATGGATGGGGGATCTTATATGCCTAACTGGTGGGCAGGACACGGCAGCAGTCTGTGTTGGGGGAAGGGTGGGAGGAAGGTAACCATTATAGAAGGAATATTTTGTTTGTTTTTTGTATTTTAGGGTTTTGGGGGTCTTTATTAAGTGATGCTTTAGTCTCAGTCTCTTCCAGGGACTGGAAGTGGGGGTGATCCCACTCCCCCCTGGTTGTCCCAGACTTGCCATCCTAGACAAAGGACACAGGAAGCCTGCTCTCTTCTTAGAACAGCCTGGGAAGCTGGGCTAGTGCTGGGGATGGTGAGGGGAGGAGAATAGCAGAGCTGAGACTCCCCCCACCGCCCCCCCGACCCTCAACCCCCAGCCCCAGCTAGATGTGCAGCTTGAGGGGGAGGGGCCAAGGCAATCCTGGCCGAAGCCTCCCACACACAATCCCGCTTTTGCTGCTCCACACACCGCCCTGAGCTATTCATGATCTCTGCTCCCACGTTCACCTCCACATTCCAAAAGCTAGCCTCATGCTCAGCTCCTCCAGGCCTTTAGTCCTGGGGAAGGACAAAAGTGGGGAAGGCCATCAGGGCAGAGGGCACCTGGCCAGGCAGCTTCAAGGGGCCTCTCCATTCTGCTGCCTATCTGAATATAGGCCCTAGAAGGAATATTTTTGATATTTATTTATTGGGTCTTAGTTGTGGCACTCAGGATCTTTTCTGCATCATTCAGGATCTTTTCCTTGTGGCTTTCACACTCTCTAGTTGTGGAACACAGGCTTGAGTAGTTGCAGTGCGAGGGCTTAGTTGCTCTAAAGCAAGAAGGATCTTAGTTTCCAGACCAGGGATTGAAACTTCATCCCCTGCATTGCAAAGCAGATTCTTAACCACTGGGACCACCAGGGAAGCCCATACTCAGGTTTGATTTCTTTCATAAGTGTTTTCCAGCATTCAGCATATATACCTTGCACATGACTGGAAACTGGGGCTTTGAAAAAAAATTATAGTTGACCTTTGACCAACTTGGGAGTTAGGGGCACCAACCCTCCTCACTGTTGAATATTTGCATATAATCATATCTGTGGTTCCTGTATTATTGTAGTAGAAATTTACTGGAAAAGAAAATTCCATGTAAAAGTGGAGCTGGGCAGCTCAAACCCGTGTTGTTCAAGGGTCAACTATAATTCTGCATGACATTCAGTTGGCTTTTTACTTATATTTGTTGTTGTTCAGTTGCTAAGTTATGTCTGACTCTTTGCAATCCCATGGACTGAAGCACACCAGGCTTTCCTGGTCTCTGCTGTCTCCCAGAACTTGCTCAGATTCATGTCCATTGAGTCAGTGATGCCATCCAACCATCTCATCCTCTGTTGTCCACCTTCTCCTCCTGCCCTCAATCTTTCCCAGCCTCAGGGTCTTTTCCAATGAGGCAGTCTTTGCATTAAGTGGCCAAAGTATTGGAGCTTCAGCTTCAGCATCAGTCTTTCCAATGAGTGAGTATTCAGGGTTGATTTCATTTAGGATTGACAGGTTTGATCTCCTTGCTCTCCAAGGGACTCTCAAGCGTCTCCTCAGCACGACAATTCAGAAACATCAATTCTTCGGCACCTCTGGTCCAACTCTCACATCCTATTTATATTTATTTTTCTTAAGAAAAATCTTTTGGGCATGCCATGAGGCTTGTGGGATCCCTGTTCCTTGGCCAGGGATTGAATCTGGGCCCTCATCAGTGAAAGAGTCCCAACCACTGGACTGCCAGGGAATTCCCTTAGTTGGCTTTTTAGTTAGAAAACTCATATCTTCCATTAAGGTTGTAAAATTTGATCATAGTACTCCTTTTAAAAATTTTTTTGACTGTGCTGGATCTTTGTTGTGGCACTCAGACTCTCTAGTTGCCCTGTGGCATGTGAGATCTTAGTTCCCTGACCAGGGATTGAACTCATGTTCCCTGCATTGGAAGGCAGATTCTTAACCACTGGATCTACAGGGAAGTCCCTGATCATAGTATTCCTTTGATAACTTTCTTTTTCATTTCTTTTGGAATTTCTAATATTTGGATGATACACATTGAACCTCTTGAATTTTTTTTGTTTGTTTATTGGTTTTCTTTCCTCTTTTATTTATCATAATTTTTTTCTTCATTGTGGGATATTTCCAATCCTCTGGGCTTCCCTGGTAGTTCAGCTGGTGAAGAATCTGCCTGCAATGCAGGAGACCCCAGTTTGATTCCTGGGTCGGGAAAATCCCCTGGAGAAGGGATAGGCTATCCACTCCAGTATTTTTGGGCTTCCCTGCTGGCTCAGATGGTAAAGAATCCACCTGCAATGCGGGAGATCTGGGTTCAATCCCTGGGTTGGGAGGGTCCCTTGGAGGAGGGCATGGCAACCCACTCCAGTATTCTTGCCTGGAGAATCCCCATGGACAGAGGAGCCTGGCAGTCTACAGTCCATGGGGTCTAAAAGAGTCAGACATGACTGAGTGACAAAGCACAGCACAGGCTGAATTCTAAGATGGAGGTCAAGAGTCCTGTCCACTGTGTACATTCCCTGTATAATCTCCTCCCTTTGACTGTGGGTGGGACCTAGGAATATGATGGGACATTACTCCAATGATTAGGTTACATGGCAAAGGTGAAGGGAATCTGTGGATGTAATTCAAGTCCCCAATAACATTTTTTTTTAGTTAATCAAAAGTGAGATCATCCTGGGTGGGCCTGACTTAATCAGTGTGGGCCTGACTTAATCAGGTGAGTTCTGTAAAGGAGTTCTAGAAGTCAGAGTCAGAAGAAGTTGGAGAGGTTCTTCTGCTGTCTTTGAAGAAGAAGACAACCATGTTGTGAACTAAAGAGAGTAGTGGCTTCTAGAAGTTGTGGGTTTGCTTACAACCTTAAGGAACTTAGTTTTACCCACAACCTGAATAAGCTTGGCATCTAGATAAGAATACATCTTGGGGACACCTTGATTGATTGCATCCTTGTGTGGCCCTGAGCTGGAAACCCTGCTGTGCTGTGCCTGGCCTTCTGCCATACGGAAACTGTGAGATTATCAATGTGTGTTGTTTTCAGCCACTAAGCCTGTGGTAGTTTGTTACACAGCAGTAGAAAACTAACGCACCTTTCATGACTTTTAGCTTTGCCAATCAAATTTTTCATTTTCCAAGAGCTCATCATTTAAACAAATTAAACTCATTTATTTCAAATAAGTAATACGTCCATGAGGTTCAAAATATAAAAACAATATACCAAGGTTTACATTAAAAAGTTTTGCAAAGAACTCAGTTGTATCCTTTGTTATTTTGTCTACCTTCCTATTCTTGTTTTACAGATGCAATATATTCTCAAATTTCTCTGTGAATGCTACTTGGAGTTTTATTTAAAGCTATTTCCCTGCTTTAACTCTGCTTGTTCCATTTATCTTGTGATTTCTCTCTAATGTTCCAGCCTTGCTTTCTGTGTTTAATGTTCCTATGTTTCCTGTTCATCTTTCAAAATGAGGCAATAGAGAGTCTCACTGGGAGCTGGGTGTACGAGCAGACCTTGTCAATGGACAGATTTTGCTTAAGGATGATGGTAAAGGAGCTGGTTATGAATCTTTAGTGAGGGGATGCGGGTGTGGGGGGGGAGAAGGGTCCAAATAGCAAACTGCAGAAGGCCTAACTCTGAGGTAATGACACCCAATTAGCTGTCTTCATTCTGTCTAGACACTTTGTTCAATTTCTGTAAAGAAGAAACCCTTTGTTTTCAGGTGGGCAAGTAAATATTTGGCTGCCAGATCATCTCCAGTAGGAGTCTAGGGGTCAGCTCTTCACTGTACAGAGACTCAGTTGTGAGGCCCTGTTGCTGGCCTCCCGTCTCACTCTGCTCTTTGTCATCCTTGCAGTCGTAGCAAGGCCAGATCTTGCTAAGGTTTCCAAGGTGGGCGGGCCGCCTCTAGCTGCAGCACTTCCACACATAGTTTAAACTGATTGTTTGCTCTACTATGCTTCATCAGTTAGCACTCCTCCAGATGCTTTCTGACTTCAGAAATTTATTTAAATTTCTCATCTGCTGACGGCTCCCCTCCTGTTCTTTTTATTGTGGTGGGTTTATGCATTTTAAAATTTCTGTACTATTATTTTAATGAGGTCTCTGGAGGGAGAGGACTTAAATGTTTGTGCTCAGCCTACCATCTTGAACTGAAAAAAAAAATGTACAATGGGGATAATAGTGGTGCCTATTACATAGGCTTTTTTGAGGATTAAATGATTATACGCATGTAAATTGCTTAGCACAGTGCCTGGCACATATTTGATTATTTGTAAATATTAGTTGTTATTATTATTATTGCCTTGACAAGCAATTGGATTGTGTTTCTGAACAGGAAATCTTTCGCTGATGCATGGGAAGCCACACCAGGCAGGTGACTGCTATAGCCACCATTGAATTAAGTCCAAGTTTCAGTGTCTTTGGTTCTAAAATTGATGCTTCTGGGAAAAGCTTTAGGTTTGGGAGAAGTCATGGGGGTAGAGGGGTGGGTAGAGGGAAGAGCTACGTGTCTCAGGGGGCAAGCCCTGAAATGGAGGCAATGAAGCAGAACCAGAGTGACAAAAATCTCAGCTTTCCCTTGTAGCAAACTAAGAGCCAGCTGTGCTGATGGATAGAGGGTGGTCTGCAATAGCAGCCCTAGCAAGCTCAAGTAGAAACCAGTACCAAGGCAAAGAAGATGACAACAAAGAGCTCAGATTTGCCACTGACTCAAGGAAGCCAGGGGGGATGGAAGCAGGATCTAGGAGGTGAATGAATAAGAAATGGATTTGTTTTTTTCTCAGAAGGATTGGAAATCTTCCCACTAGCCGCTCTTTCCCTTCCCTGTGCTTCAGGCTCCCTTGCTTCCTACTGAGTAATTGATGGCAATGTGCCTGGCTACATCTGCTAACCCCTGACAGAGGCCAGGAGAGTGAGTCGCTGTGGGCCTGGATCCCCAGTCCTCCCTTCCAGCAGAGCCAGTTCCCTGAAGACAGGGCTGATCTTATATGCAGTGGGAAAGGGGAGGTTGCCTTGGTTTTCTAAAACCTTTAGCAGGTCTACCAAAACACCATCTTGACCAGAGATAACGCCCTTGCTAGCCTGCTACATGGTTTGAAATCCTACAGTTAACTTGGGTTTGGTGTCTTCAGAGTTCCTAGTTACAGTGCTAACGTCATGAGAAGTTTGTATTCAGGCATGAGTCCCTCACCAGCCAGAAGACATTAGGTCTGTTACCAACCAGAGTTCCTGTCCTTCCCCAAACAATAAAAATTGACTAGAGGCCAGTCAAGAAACCCAGGCAAGGCTTCACTGGGGCCTCCTTACATGGGGTGAGGGTAGGGGTGTGTCCAGGGTTCCAGCAGAGGGGTGGCTTAGGTGTTTTGTCCACCCTTAGGTGGTGTTGTGTGCAAGGGGCATGAGCAGTACCTTGCTTTTTGCCCCAGATTCCTCATATCTGCTAGTTGACTTTAAACAAATGAATAAGACCTGAGACAGGCTGGGACCTGGGACCCTTTGCTGCAAAGGTGACAGTTGGGTATTTTGGTCTTGTTTGTATCTTTTGGGTGCTGAATTTGCCCCAGCTGAGCATGCACACAGTTATTTTTAGTCCCATATAGTTATTTTCTATTTTGGTGCTTGAGGAGAGGTGTGTCCAGGTGCAAGCATGGCAGCACTGCAGCAAAGGGTCCCAGGTCCCAGGCCTGTCTCAAGTCTAATTTATTCGTTCAGTCAAGCAGTCAACTAGCAGATTTTCCAAAAGAGGTGGGAAAGAAGGGGTACCTATATCTGGCAGAGAGAGATGGACAAGCCAGATCAGGAACACGGGTGCCCTCCAAACAATCTTCTCAATTTGGATGGGAGGTTGGGATGCTTTCCAAGGTTCTTTCTCCTCCATGATTTTAAATTTTTGAGAGACTAGAGGTAAAATAACTTGGCAATTTCTCTTGTTTACCTGGGAATTCCACGGCATCCAGTCACTTCAAAAATAGAGAGAAAGACAATGTGGCTTAGCCAGGGGGTGAAATGTCTGGAAAAGAATTTAGAGCAAAACCCGGGGAGGCTTCTGTCCTTCACAAAATCTTTAGGGAAATGAGTAGAGATTTTAAAAAGCCCTGAAACCTGATGCTATGGCTATGATTCTAGCCCAATTGCACTCTATTTTTCAAGATAATCACTTGTTTTCTCTGCCTCAGTCTCTTCATCCATACAATGGGCATGGTAATCCCTGCCCTACCTATTTCCACAAAATTGTTGTGAGGCTTTAAAGAGCTGATGGCCATGGAACTGGCCCAAATTGTCAAGAGCACTTTAGATATATTTTTATGTATCAGACTTCACAAGGACATAGTGGTTTGTATCAATTGGAAGGAACATTATTTGGAAGGAAAGTTATGACCAACATAGATAGCATATTAAAAGCAGAGATATTACTTTGCCAACAAAGGTCTGTCTAGTCAAGGCTATGGTTTTTCCAGTGGTCACATATGGATGTGAGAGTTGGACCATAAAGAAAGCTTAGCACCAAAGAATTGATGATTTTGAACTGTGGTGTTGGAGAAGACTCTTGAGAGTGCCTTGGACTGCAAGGAGGTCCAACCAGTACATCCTAAAGGAGATCAGTCCTGGGTATTCATTGGAAGGACTGATGCTAAAGCTGACACTCCAATACTTTGGCGTGTCATGCGAAGAGTTGACTCATTGGAAAAGACCCTGATGCTGGGAGGGATGGGGGGCAGGAGAAGAAGGGGACAACAGAGGATGAGATGGCTGGATGGCATCACTGACTCAATGCACATGAGTTTGTGTGAACTCCTGGAGTTGGTAATGGACAGGGAGGCCTGGCATGCTGCGATTCATGGGGTGGCAAAGAGTCAGACACGACTGAGCGACTGAACTGAACTGAAGCATTATATAATTATAGAAAATATAGAGAAGGCTCAAGAGAAACATAAACATCACCCTTAATCCAAGCCAGACATATGTACCTTTAAGGATTTGGATTTTTATGTATTTCCTTGTACTCACTTTTCCTCCATGACTATTTCTGTTTGCCCCACCACTATAACTCCTGAATCTGCCACAATACCCAGCATCTATTAGATCTTCAATAAATATTTGTTTAATGAGTATATATACTTATTTTATATGTACTCATTAAATTTATATTTTAAATATATGTACATATACATATATTTATCAGGAAGCTTCCACAAGCCCTTATCCATCAGAGGGCAGACAGAATGAAAACCACAATCACAGAAAGCTAACCAGTGATCACATGGCCCACACAGCCTTGTCTTACTCAATGAAACTATGAGCCATGCCATGTAGGGCCACCCAAGACAGATGGGTCATGGTGGAGAGTTCTGACAAAACGTGGTCCACTGGAGAAGGCAATGGCAAACCACTTCAGTGTTCTTGCCTTGAGAACCCCATAAACAGTATGATAAGGCAAAAAGATAGGACACCAAAAGATGAACTCTCCAGGTCGATAGGTACCCATTATGCTACTGAAGAAGAGTGTAGAAATAACTCCAGAAAAAATGAAGAGACAGAGCCAAAGCAAAAACAACACCTAGATGTCGGTATGACTGGTGATGGGAGTAAAGTCCGATGCTGTAATAGGCACCTGGAACGTTTGGTCCATGAATCAAGGTAAATTGGAAGTGGTCAAACAGGAGATGGCAAGAGTGAACATTGACATTTCAGGAATCAGTGAACTAAAATGCACTGGAAAGGGTGAATTTAATTCAGATGACCATTATATCTACTACTGTGGGCAAGAATCCCTTAGAAGAAATGGAGTAGCCATCATGGTCAACAAAAAAATCCGAAATGCAGTACTTGGGTGCAATCTCAAAAATGACAGAATGATCTCTGTTCATTTCCAAGGCAAACCATTCAGTATCACAGTAATCTAAGTCTATGCCCCAACCACTAATGCCAAAGAAGCTGAAGTTGAACAGCTCTTTGATGACCTACAAGACCTTCTACAACCAACACCCAAAAAAGATGTCCTTTTCATCACAGGGGACTGGAATGCAAAAGTAGGAAGTCAAGAGATACCTGGAGTAACAGCCAAGTTTGGCCTGGGAGTACAAAAATGAAGTAGGGCAAAGGGTAACAGAGTTTTGCCAAGAAAACACACTGGTCATAGCAAACACCCTCTTTCAACAACACAAGAGACAACTCTACACATGGACACCACCAGATGGTCAATACTTAAGTGAGACTGATTATATTCTTTGCAACCAAAGATAGAGAAGCTCTATATAGTTAGCAAAAAAAATAAAAAAAGACCAGGAGCTGACTGTGGTCAGATCATGAACTCCTTATTGCCAAGTTCAGACTGAAATTGAAGAAAGTAGGGAAAATCACTAGACCATTCAGGTATGATCTAAATCAAACCCCTTACAATTATACAGTGGAAGTGACAAATAGATTCCATGTATTAGATCTGATAGACATAGTGCCTGAAGAACTATGGACAGAGGTTCGTGACATTGTACAGGAGGCAGTGATCAAGACCATCTCAAGAAAAAGAAATGCAAAAAGACAAAATGGTTGTCTGAGGAGGCGTTACAAATAGCTGAGAAAAGACGAGAAACTAAAGGTAAAGAAGAAAAGGAAAGATATACCCATTTGAATGCAGAGTTCCAAAGAATAGCAAGGGGAGATAAGAAAACCTTCCTCAGTGATCAATGTGAAGAAATAGAGGAAAGCAATAGAATGGGAAAGACTAGAGATCTCTTCAAGAAAATTAGAGATACCAAGGGAACATTTCACGCAAAGATGGGCACAATAAAGGACAGAAATGGTATGGACCTAATAGAAGCAGAAGATATTAAGAAGAAGTGGCAAGAATACACAGAAGGACTATACAAAAAAGATCTTCATGACCCAGATAATCATGATGGTATGATCACTAACCTAGAGCCAGGCATCCTGGAGTGAGAAGTTGAGTGGGCCTTAGGAAGCATCACTACGAACAAAGCTAGTGGAGGTGATGGAATTCCAGTTGAGCTATTCCAAATCCTAAAAGATGATGCTGTGAAAGTGCTGCACTCAATATGCCAGCAAATTTGGAAAACTCAGCAGTGGCCACAGAACTGAAAAAGATCAGTTTTCATTCCAATCCCAAAGAAAGGCAATGCTAAAGAGTGTTCAAACTACTGCACAATTGCACTCATCTCACATGCTAGCAGAGTAATGTACAAAATTCTCCAAGTCAGTCTTCAACAGTACTTGAACCGTGAACTTCCAGATGTTCAAGCTAGATTTAAAAAAGGCAGAGGAACTAGAGATCAAATTGTCAACATCCGTTGTATCATCAAAAAAGTAAAAGAGTTCCAGAAAAACATCTATTTTTGCTTTATTGACTATGCCAAAGCCTTTGACTGTGTGGATCATAACAAACTGTGGAAAATTCTTCAAGAGATGGGAATACAAGACCACCTGACCTGCCTCCTGAGAAATCTATATGCAGGTCAAGAAGCAACAGTTAGAATTGGACATGGAACAACAGACTGGTTCCAAATCAGGAAAAGGAGTATGTCAAGGCTGTGTATTGTCACTGTGCTTATTTAACTTATATACAGAGTACATCATGAGAAATTCTGGCCTGGATGAAGCACAAGCTGAAATCAAGATTGCCAGGAGAAATATCAATAACCTCAGATATGCAGATGACACCACCGTAATGGCAGGAAGCAGAAAAGAACTAAAGAGCCTCTTGATGAAAGTGAAAGAGGAGAGTGGAAAAGTTGGCTTAAAACTCAACATTCAGAAAACGAAGATCATGGCATCTGGTCCCATCACTTCATAGCAAATAGATGGGGAAACAGTGGAAACAGTGAGAGACTTCATTTTCTTGGGCTCCAAAATCACTGCAGATGGTGACTGCAGCCATGAATTTAAAAGATTCTTGCTCTTTGGAAGAAAAGTTATGACCAACCAGACAATATATTAAAAAGCAGAGACATTACTTTGCCAACAAAGATCCATCTAGTGAAAGTTATAGTTTTTCCAGTAGTATGTATGGACATGAGAGTTGGACCATAAAGAAAGCTGAGCACCGAAGAATCGATGCTTTTGAACTGTGGTGTTGGAGAAGACTCTTGAGAGTCCCTTGGACTGCAAGGAGATCCAACCAGTCTATCCTAAAGGAAATCAGTCCTGAATGTTCATTGGAAGGACTGATGCTGAAGCTGAAACTCCAGTACTTTGGCCACCTGATGCGAAGAGCCAACTCGTTGGAAAATACCCTGGTTCAGGGAAAGATTGAAGGTGGGAGAAGGGGAAGACAGAGGATGAGATGGTTGGATGGCATCACCAACTTGATGGACATGAGTTTGAGCAAGCTCCAGGTGTTGGTGATGGACAGGGAAGCCTGGTGTGCTGCAGTCATGGTGTCGCAAAGAGATGGACATGACTGAGTAACTGAACTGAACTGAACACAGTGAAAGGCTTTAACGTAGTCAGTGAAGCAGAAGTAAGTGTTTTTTCTGGAATTCCCTTGCTTTTTCTATGATCCAATGGATGTTGGCAATTTGCTCTCTGGTTCCTCTGCTTTTTCTAAATCCAGCTCATACATCTGGAAGTGCTCAGTTCACTCACTGTTGAAGCCTAGCTTGAAGGATTTTGAGCATTACCTTGCTAGCATGTGAAATAAGTGCATCTGTGCAGTAGTTAGAATACTCTTTGGCATCACCCTTCTTTGGGTTTGGAATGAAAACAGGTTATGATTCTAGTCCAAATGCATTCTATTTTCCAGGATAATCACTTGCTTTCTCTACCTCAGTCTCTTTATCCATACAATGGGAATAGTAATACCTGCTCTATTTCCATAAAATTGTTGTGAGGCTTTAAAGAGCTAATGGCCATGGAAGTGGTCCAAATTGTCAAGAGCTCTTTAGATATATTTTTATATATTAGGCTTCACAAGGGCATACTGGCTGGCCTCAGTTGGAAGGAAGATTTTTTTTTAATTATTTTTTTCTGATTATGTAGGCATTATATAATTATAGAACATATAGGGAAAGCTTAAGAGAAACATTAAAATCACACTTAATCCTAGCCAGACGTAGATGCCTTTAAGGATTTGGATTTTGGTGTATTTCCTTCTAGTCTCTTCTCCTCTCTGAAGGCAAAGACTGTCTGTGTGGTCCACCACTGTAACCCCTGAATCTGCCACTATACCTAGCATATATTAGATTTTCAATAAATATTTGTTTAATGAATACATATACTTATTTTAATTAAAAATTCAATATGTACAGTTTTATATCCTTTCTTTACCTAAATAATCCGAGTACTTCCTACAACATTAAACATTCCTTAAGATATGACTTCATGTGCCTGCATGCTCAGTTGCATCTGACTCTTTATGACCCCATGGGTTGTAGTCCACTGTCCATCAGGTTATCCTGGCAAGAAATCTGGAGTGGGTTGACATTTCCTTCTGCTGGGGATCTTCCTGACCTAGGGATGGAACCCACGTCTCCTGCAGCTCCTGCATTGGCAGGCAGATTCTTTACCACTGAGTCACCTGGGAAGCCCATAATTTTTTATGTTTGTACTCTATTATATCATATCAATGTATCAGCTCTCTATTCTTGGATATTTGTGTTGCTTCCAACAGTTTACTATTATAATTAAAACAGATAAATATCCTCATAGCAAAATCTTTGTGCTCATACCTGTTTATTTCCTTTAGATAAATTCTTAGCAGTGGGATTCCTGGGTGACATAGTAAGCACATTTAAAAGACTTTAAATATATATACCAGATTGCCCGCCATGAAAGTTTTGCCAATTTACTTACCCACCAGCAGTCTGTGGGTTTTTTTTTTTTTTAGGGCACATAAGTTTTTTATTTTGACTTTGTCATATCTATCTATATTTTTCCTTTGTGACTTCTTCCATTGCATTTATACTTAGAAAGTCCTCGGGGAAGATCTTTTAAAACGATAAAAGGCCAATTTGTATGCTGTTCCTGGTTTTTGCAATGCAGTGTATTCATGGAAGCTTTATCATAAGACAGTCCACATACTGGGAAATGGACCAAGCTCATGCATACACATAGCTGTATTCATCTATTCCAATTTTATTGGGTTTCATCAGCAGAAACTAATGAATATGTGGGTGAAGGCAGCAAGGGGTGAAGTATAGGTGTTCAGAAAGCAGTGTTGCAGGGCAAGCAGTGAAGAACACACTTGCCTCTTAATGGTTCATCTTTGTTTCTTGAATAGTAGAGAGTTTTCATGCAAACTCTGTTCAGAAAACCTCCTTTCAAAGCTGGAAGAGCCCTATAGTGCAAGGCGTCTGTGGCCAGGAGGTGAAAGAGAGGCTCACGGAAGACCTAGGGTTATCACTAGATTAAGGAGATGCTAGAGAGTGTTAAGTACTTCACAGAAGTTTACCCTGATTCGACCTTCCTTGACTGGGAGTTTTGAGTGATTTGAGAGTTGGATGGCTGGGTTTTGTAATGAGTAAAGCTCAAGCTGGCCCTCACAGAGAAGTGGGGACTATGTCTCTGACCAGTGAAAGCTACTTGTGGTTCACTCTGGGGCAGAGGAGTTAGGAGACATTTCAGAAAGGAGAAGTTCAGTCATTGATCATCTCTATTCCCAAAGAATCTATCAGAGTGCCAAGCACATGATAGGCACTCAGTAAATATTTGTGGAATGCATGCATGAATAAACCAATAGTTGCTTTGTTAGTCTGTTCACCCTGAGAGTTTTTTTGTCCACTCCCCACTCCCTGGTAGCTTCTGTTTTTTTTTTTTTTTTTCCTCACCTCGAGGTATGTGAGATCTTAATTCCCAAACGAGGGATCAAACCCATGACCCTTGCAGTGGGAGTGCAGAGTCTTAACCACTGGACAGCCAGGGATGTCCCTCTTGTAGCTTTTATGCCTTGGCTTCCTCCTTCACCATCCAAACTTCCTCATCCTGTTTCCCATTCTCTCAAGGAGTGTTTCTCAAGATCCTGAAACTGAATATTCTAATTATAATATTGGGTAGTGGTTAAGAGGGCTTCCCTGATGGCTCAGATGGTAAAGAATTTGCCTGCAATGCAGAAGACCCAGGTTTGATCCCTGGGTTGGGAAGATCCCCTGGAGAACGGAATGGTTACTCACTAGTTCTTGCCTGGAGAATCTCACAGACAGAGGAGTCTGGCAGATCCAGGTTGTTCACTTTGTTTTACAGATAGAGAAACTGAGGTTTAGAAATGATAAATAACCTGCTCCATGCCACACACCACTCAATGGCAGATTGAGGGTGCTGCTCATGATATACATGGCCCTAGAGCCTGTGTTCTTACCCGCTGTGTGTGTGTTAGTCACTCAGTTTCTCTATCTGTAAAACAAAGTGAACAATAGTATCTATTTGTTAGGGCTATTGTGAGGATTAAATGAGATAATGCATGTAAAGACTTTACGATGGTTGGTAGCTATATCAATTTCCTGCAGTTGCTATAACAGCACATACAGGGTAGCTTACAAACAACAAAAATTTATTTCTTCTGGAGTCTAAATGTCCAAGATCAGAGTGCTAGCCATGGTTGGGTTCTGATAAAATCTTACTCTCTGGTTCATCAGTGGCTTCTTCTGGTTGTGTTCAAGTGTTAAGGGAGCTCTGTGGGGTCTTTTTTAATTAAGGCAAGGCACAAATTCCTTTCATGAGGGCTCCACCTTCATGACATAAGTACTTCCCATAGGCTCCACCTCCTGATACCATCACATTTGCATTAGGATTGCACATATGAATTTAAAGGGGACACGAACTTTCAGACTATAGCACTGCTTGAATAAATTACCACAAATTGGATGACTTAAAACCACAGAAATTTATTCTCTGAGAGTTCTGGAGGCCAGATTCTAAAATCAGTTTCTCTGGGCTGAAAACAACGTGTCATCAGGGTCTCACTAGGAGGGAGCCCTTCTGGGGCTCTAGAGGAGAACCTATTATATTTCCTGCCACTTCCAGGTTCTAGTGGAATCCCATGGTTGTAACTACATCACCCCAACCTCTGCCTCTTGGGTCTCTGCCTTCTCTTCTTCTGTGTACTTAATCTCCTTCTATATCCCTCTTAAAAGCTGGCTTAAAACTCAACACTCAAAAACTAAGATCATGGAATACCGTCCCATCACTTTATGGCAAATAGAAGGGAGAAAAGTAGAAGCATTGATAGATTTTATCTTCTTGGGCTCCAAAATCACTGTGGATGGTGACTGCAGCCACGAAATTAATAGATGCTTGTTCCTTGGAAGAAAAGCTATGATGAACCTAGACAGCATATTAAAAAGCAGAGATATCACTTTGCTGACCGAAGTCCATCTAGTCAAAACTATGGTCGTTCCAGTAGTCATACACAGATGTGAGACTGGGACCTTAAAGAAGGCTGAACATTGAAGAACTGATGCTTTCAAACTGTGGTGCTGGAGAAGACTCTTGAGAGTCCCTTGAACAGCAAGGAGATCAAACCAGTCAATCCTAAAGGAAATCAACCCCGAATATTCATTGGAAGGACTGATGCTGAAATTGAAGTTCCAATACTTTGGCCACCTGATGAGAAGAGCCGACTCATTGGAAAAGACCCTGATTCTGGGAAAGATTGAAGGCAAGAGGAGAAGAGGGCCACAGAGGATGAGATGGTTAGACAGCATCACTGACTCAATGGACATAAATCTGAGCAAACTCTGAGAGATAGTGAAGGACAAGGAAGCCTGGTGTGTTGCAGTCCATGGGGTCGCAAAGAGTCAGACATGACTTAGAGACTGAACAACAACAGTCCCTCTTGCAAGGATATATGGGATTGCATTTTGCATTTACCTGGATAAACCAGAATAATCTCTATAGTGTCAGGGTTACAGTTTCATGTGCTGCCTCAATCTCTTTGAGTTTCACAGAGCCTCAAAGTTCTAACTACTTTCTCTCAGCCAGTGAGAAAGGTCCCCCCATCAGCTAGATCAGCTGTTCCTCACCCAGCCCAGTCTTCAACCTACCTGGTTTCACCTCCCTGACAGCCTGTGAAATTATTCACCTTCTCCTTTGGGAACTGAGGTGTATCCCACCCTTCTGTAACTATGAAGCCTGCCTCCTTCCCACAGTGCCTTCAGCTTTACTCTATTCCTGAGTGCAACCTCCACGTGGCCCTGCATAGCACACGGTGTCCTCGTCCTCTGGACTATAACTATATGTGATTAATAAATTGCTGTCCATCTCATCGGTCCAGCATCAGGTGCCATGTATTTGACTATCCCAAGAACCTTAGAGTGGGACTCTCTCCCTCACCAATGGGGTGACGAGGAGAGGAGCAAAACATCTCCCCATTTCAGGATGCTTCATTTATTCACATCTGCCAAGAACCAACCCCCTCCCTGCCTTCCACTTTTTTGCCAGGTAAGGTGTTATTCACGGGTTCCAGGGATTACAAGGAAGATATCTTTGGGGGGGCCAATTTTTCTTATTTTTAAAATATTTATTTATTTGGTTGCACCACGTCTTAGTTGTGGCATGTGGGATCTAGTTCCCTAACCAGGAAGAGCCCAGGGCCCCCTACACTGGGTGCATGGAGTCTTAGCCACTGGACCACCAGGGAAGTCCCTTGGGGGTCATTTTTAGCTGTTCACAGTAGCTTTTATTATTATTTAAGAGAGCACAAGTTCACAAATCCCTTGGTAACTATAAAGGGATGATTATTTAATTTGGCATATTTGAGTTCCTGCTGACTTTTCTGTTAACAAATGTTGTTGCTGTTGTTCACTCAGTCATGTCTGACTCTTTGTGACCTCATGGACTTCAGCATGCCAGGCTTGCCTATCCTTCACTATTTCCTGGAGTTTGCTCAAACTCATGAGAGCCAGTGATGCTCTCCAATCATCTCATCCTCTATTGTCCCCTTCTATTCCTTCCTGTTAACAAATACCAGGGACTTAATTTTTTAAGGAAAGAAAATCAACATTGAAGTGTAAATAAAGATTAATTTTGAACATCACTTAATGGTGAGAATATTCCTCTGTACTTCATCTTTGTTTTTCAGTTCTCTCCTTATATCTGATTTCTATGGCTGTGGCAGAGCTTGCTGCTTGGCCTTTCATATCCATTTTCTTTTTCTTCCATAGTAATAAGTATTTAGGTGAGTACATGGCTTCCCAGAAATGAATATTCTATTTTCTGATTTTCCTTCTAGCTAGAAGTAGCCATGGGGTGTGAGCCAGTAGCATATAACATTCAGGCCAGTGGGATATAAGCTTAAGTGAAATATGTCAGCTTCTAGGAAACTTCTTTAAGAAAGCTGTTCATGTCCTTAATTTCCAAAAAAATATAAACAGCTCACATAACTCAATAACACAGGCAACGCAATTGAAAAATGGGCAGAAGATCTAAATATACATTTCTCCAAAGAAGACATACAGATGATTGATAGGCACATGAAAAGATGCTCATCATCACTAATTACTAGAGAAACGCAAATCAAAACTACAATGAGGTGTCACCTCACACCAGTCAGAATGACCATCATTAAAAAGTCTACAAATTATAAATGTTGGAGAAAAGGGAACCCTCTTACACTATTACTTGGAATGTAAATTGGTATAGTCACTATGGAGAACAGTATGGAGGTTCCTCAAAAAACTAAAAATAGAGTTGCCATGTGATCCAGCAATCCCACTCATGGGCATATACTCAGACAAAACCATAATTCAAAAAGATACATGCACCCCTATTGTCATGGAAGCGCTATTTACATTAGCCAAGACATGAAATCAACCTAAATGTCCATTGATAGATGAGTGGATAAAGAAGATGTGGTACATATATACAGTGAAATATTACTCAGCCATAAAAGAATGAAATAATGCCATTTGCAGCAACATGTATGGACCTAATGAAAGTAATGCCATATTATATCACTTAGATGTGGAATCTAAAATACAACAAATGAACATATCTATGAAACAAACTCATAGACATTGAGGACAGATATGTGGTTGCCAAAGGTGAGGGGGATGGAGGAGGGAAGGACTAAGAATGCAGATTTAGCAGATGCAAACTAGTATATATAGGATGCATAAACAACAAGGTCCTACTGTTTAGCACAGGGAACTGTATTCAGTATCATGTGATAAACCATGATGGAAAGAATATGAAAATGAATATATATATATATATATATAAAACTGAGTCAATTTGCTGTACAGCAGAAATTAACACACCATTATAAATCAACTATATTTTAATAAAATTAAAAATAAAGAAAGTTGCTCATGTCTTTTGCCTCTTCTTTTAACCTTCCTTCATCTACTTATCTAGAAGGCAGATGTGATGGTTGGAGGTCTAGTTTGGAGGTCCGCTTTGGACCATGAAAACAAGAGCCATGCTGTAGGAATGATGGCTAGAAGTAGCCTGGATCCGTGAGGACATCATGGGGCAGAACCACCATGAGTCTGACACTCACATGAGAGAGAAACTATACTGTTGAAACTGGCTGTTTTGAGTTTTCTGTCAATAGAAGTTGAACCTAATCCTAAACAAAAAGAATTTTCTCTTCTTTTTCCTCCTTTTCCTATTTTTGGTTGTTGTTACTCTCCATGTATGCTAAGAGACTTCAAGTATGATGAACTTTGTGCAACATCCATGTGGCTGACTCAATTATCTGGCCTTTCTGTTCTTTGGTATCTTATTCCAATAACCTTGTCCTCTATACCACGTCAGCCACCCATGACTGTTTGATCTCTAAAATCAGTAAGCCAAACATATCACTGTATGACCACAGCTTCCTCTTTGTCTTAACTACTTATTCAAATACTCCCACCATGACCCTTTTGACCTAACCAGGACTTTCAGTATACGGACCCCTTAATTTTATCAGTCCATCAGCTTTCTCTTTTCTTTTGTTTCTGCTTATATGATTCATCATTTCAACATTTTGTCACTGCCTCAGGCTCTCTTGCCCCTCTAATTTTTGATGCACCTGCCTGGTAAAACCCTAATTATGGATGAACCTTAAAATCTAGCTTCTTGATTCTTTTACCTAAGCACCTAAGCATTGCTAAAGAAGTTAACACAGTAAGGCAGACTACGATCACTATGAATTTATGATAGTAGATTATTCCAGCTAAACATAACATATGGAACATCTACCTATTCTCTGATTAAATTCTGTTAAAATGGGAGTAAAACAAAACATTTTAAAGTATAAACCTATGAAAACAAATTGCAAAAAATGATACCACAGAGGATAAGAGAGTGTAAACACATTTTTAAAGATGGAAAGCAGATGGAGAAGTTAGTGGAACTGAAAGGTTGAACACAAGTTCATGATGCTGATGAGAAGTGAGCCTATTCACCTACAGAATCCCAGAGAAGCTTAGGAATTGGAGGTGTTAGTTAATGAGTAAATGATGGGAAATGAATAAAGCTGAAAAAGAGTTTGCCTAAAAACATGTGTCATAAAAAATGACCCACCTTCCCACTCCCTGTCCACTGTGAATCTCTTTCCTCATCTTGGTAGGAGATAGAACATTTATTCCACAGAGAAACTGAACCAGAGAGACTTTGGTTTGGGGGCTATCAGGCACAGAGCATGGTACCATTTGAAAATAATGTGATTAAGCAAAAGTCTACATATTCAGTGGTGGAATCCCACCAATGCCTCTTGTGCCACATAGCTCCAAGCATGTTAGCAGCTAAATATTTGCTTGACCAAAAAATTTATTTGGGTTTTTTGAATGATGTCAAGGGAAAATCTGAACAAACTTTACAGCAAACTCAATGTATAGTAGTCATTGGCAAGGCATAGGAAGATTGCTCTTCAGAGAAACTGAGTGGTGCAGAGAAGAGATCTACTGATACAGGCAATCCTTGCTTTCACGGTAATGAAATGACTGTTGCAAGCTGGACCATACAAAGTGACTTTATTATTTTAATTCTATTTTACCCTTTTAATGAAATGGCTGATATTTTTAGTTAATTAATTAATTTGATTGTGCCAGGTCTTAGGTGTGGCATGTGGAATCTTTGAAGCTTGTTGATCTTTGTCGCAGCATGCAGGTTCTTTAGTTGAAGCATGTGGAATCTCTCTCTCTCTCTTTTTTAGTTGCAGCATGCAAACTCTTAGTTGAGGCATGTGGGATCTAGTTCCCTGACTAGGGATCAAACCCAGGCCCCCTATGTTGGGAGCACATAGTCTTAGCCAGTGGACCACCAGTGAAGTCTCCAAGGTGACTTTAATAATCAACGGAAAACAATTATGCTGTGACCTTCAACATTTTTTTTTGTCAAAACGTTAAAACCTCTCTTACTGTTAGGTTTAGATGTATAGGGAAATGATGAAAATGTAAAACTGATATTTATTTAGTATACTGTAATTTAAAACATTAGGAACATTGAACCTGAAACTATTACAACATTGCTAATCAGCTATACTCCAATATAAAATTAAAAAAAAAACTTTTTAAACATCAGGAACATTGAGAATGAAAGTGTTTTATTAATTTATTGTTTTGGAAGAAAATTACTAGGAAGTAGTCTAAACAGTTCTTGTCTTCTCATAGTATAATTTACAATATAGAGCAAGCATTCTACACCTTGGCTTGAAAACAGTCATACACTTCTCTAAATTTGGATCAATTTCCATAATTTTGTCCCTTGTACTTTCAATCTTGTGAAACATCTTTGAGAGGTCCTTTAATGTGAAGTTTTTTTTTCCAGTGTCACTTCCTTTGCAACATCTTCATTGTCTTTGTCACAACCACTCTCCTCCTTTATGTTGATAAGTTTGTCCTCAGTAAGATGAAGCTTTTCTGGCTGCAGAAGTTTCTCCCTTATGGCCACTTCAGGATCCTTCAGCTTTTGTCAAGTAAGTTATTAATGGAATTGCCTTTTAAAAAAGACCTCTCTCCTCAACATCATCAAATGGTTGATGATCATCATAACTCAGTTCATTTCAGTTCAGTCACTCAGTCATGTCTGACTCTTTGCGACCCCATGGACTGCAGCATGCCAGGTCTCCCTGTCTATTACCAACTCCCGGCGTTTACCCAAACTCATGTCCATTGAGTCAGTGATACCATCCAACCATCTCATCCTCTATCGTCCCCTTCTCCTCCTGCCTTCAATCTTTTCCAGCATCAGGGTCTTTTCCAATGAGTCAGCTCTTCGCATCAGGTGGACAAATATTGGAGTTTCAGCTTCAACATCAGTCCTTCCAATGAACACTCAGGACTGATCTCCTTTAGGATGGACTGGTTTGATCTCCTTGCAATCCAAGGGACTCTCAAGAGTCTTCTCTAATACCACAGTTCAAAAGCATCAATTCTTCAGTGCTCAGCTTTCTTTATAGCCCAACTCTCACACCATACATGACTAGTGGAAAAACCATAACTTTCATTAGATGGACCTTTTTTGGCAAAGTAATATCTCTGCTTTTTAATATGCTGTCTAGGTTGGTCATAACTTTCCTTCCAAGGAGCAAGCATCTTTTAATTTTATGGCTGCAGTCACCATCTGCAGTGATTTTGGAGCCCAAGAAAATAAAGTCTCTCACTGTTTCCACTGTTTTTCCATCTATTTGCCATGAAGTGATGGGACTGGATGCCATGATCTTAGTTTTCTGAATGTTGAGCTTTAAGCCAACTTTTTCCTCTCCTCTTTCACTTTCATCAAAAGGCTCTTTAGTTCTTCTTTGCTTTCTGCCATAAGGGTGGTATCATTTGCACATCTGAGGTTATTGATATTTCTCTTGGCAATCTTGATTCCAGCTTGTGCTTCTTCCAGCCCAGCGTTTCTCATGATGTACTCTGCATAGAAGTTAAAAAAGCAGGGTGTCAATATACAGCCTTGACATGCTCCTTTTCCTGATTTGGAACCAGTCTGTTGTTCCATGTCCAGTTCTAACTGTTGCTTCCTGACCTGCATACAGGTTTCTCAAGAGGCAGGTCAAGTGGCCTGGTATTCCCACCTCTTGAAGAATTTTCCAGTTTGTTGTGATCCACACAGTCAAAGGCTTTGGCATAGTCAATAAAGCAGAAATAGATGTTTTTCTGGAACTCTCTTGCTTTTTCCATGATCCAGCAGATGTTGGCAATTTGATCTCTGGTTCCTCTGCCTTTTCTAAAACCAGCTTGAACATCTGGAAGTTCACGGTTCACATATTGCTGAAGTCTGTCTTGAAGAATTTTGAGCATTACTTTACTGGTATGTGAGATGAGTACAATTGTGAGGTAGTTTGAGCATTCTTTGACACTGCCTTTCTTTGGGATTGAAATGAAAATTGACCTTTTCTAGTCCTGTGGCCACTGCTGAGTATTCTAAATTTGCTGGCATATTGAGTGCAGCACTTTCACAGCATCACCTTTTAGGATTTGAAATAGCTCAACTGGAATTCCATCACCTCCACTAGCTTTGTTCGTAGTGATGCTTCCTAAGGCCTACTTGACTTCACATTCCAGGATATCTGGCTCTAGGTGAATAATCACACCATTGTGATTATCTAGGTTGTGAAGATCTTTTTTGTATAGTTCTTCTGTGTATTCTTGCCACCTCTTCTTAATATCTTCTGCTTCTGTTAGGTCTATACCATTTCTATCCTTTATTGTGCCCATCTTTATGTGAAATGTTCCCTTGCTATCTCTAATTTTCTTGAAGAGATCTCTAGTCTTTCCCATTCTATTGTTTTCCTCTCTTTCTTTGCACTGATTGCTGAGGAAGGCTTTCTTAACTACTTGCTTTAACTAAGCCTTGGAATCTTGGAGCAAATTTTACAGCAGTATCCTCATCTGTGCTAGTAGCTTCACCAGATAAATGAATATTAGTCAGTTTATGACAACTTCTGAAATGATTGAAGCAGCCTTTACCGGCAATAACTTCAGTGCTTTGGCCTGAATGCTAGCCAGACTGATTAGGATTGTTTTTATTACAGTCTTTAATCCAAAGTAGAAGTAAACTGTCCATTTCAATCATAAACAGCTTTCTATCCCTAGTGCAACTTAAACTAAAAGTTGCTGATAGAACTTTATCTTTTTAAAAAATATGTTAATCAAACTTCTCCAATGTTGTTTGTACCATAGCTTAATGCAGGCCTAGGTCTTGTTCTGTCTTTGCTGCAGTCCTTTTCAAATCATACTCAATTTCATTTCCAGCATTTTCATTTTTTGGCTGTACTTTCACCTTTGTTAGCCAATTCCCTCTTTTGATTATCCATTTTTGTAAAATGCCATGTGGGTTTATCTGGGAGACAAGGCATCAACACAACTACAGTACATGCTTTGTCATCTGTGCCTGAACTGAATAACAGATTTACAGGGACCAATCGCCAGTGGGCTTTGAAAGAAGTGACGTGATCTTGATGCACATCTATTATTTACATAGTGATTTGTAGGCTGAAGAGCTAGCAGCAGTTTTTATTGCAATTACTTACAGTTAATATACTGTGGTAACTGAAATTTAAACTGTGCTAATAGGGGACTGGTAGAAGCTGAAATTTGTTCATATAGGAATCATACAAAATGAGGATTGCTGATATTGACTATTTTTGTACCTCCAGTGAAATGTCTGGGCCTGTTCAATCATCTACAGTGAAACCTACCTGTTAGTAAGCCTTAGAAGAGTTTGCATTTAAAATATAAAGGGACAACAGAGGATCACCAGGCATTTGAGGAAAGTCTTGGGCTTCCCTGGTGCCTCAGCTGGTAAAGAATCTACCAGCAATGCGGGAGACCTGGCTTCGATCCCTGGGTTGGGAAGATCCCCTGGAGAAGGGAACAGCTACCCATTCCAGTATTCTGGCCTGGAGAATTCCATGGACTGTATAGTCCAGGGGTCACAAAGAGTTGGAAACCACCAAGCAACTTTCACTTTCAGGGTAGGATAAATAAATTTTCAGACATGTAAGGTCCTAGAGCATTCCTATACACCCTTTCTCAGGAATTGATTAGAAGTGCTCCAGGAAACAGGAACATTTGGGACTCAGGAAATAGGAGATTCATCATAGAAGGGGAATGAAAGGAAGCACTAAGATGAGAACAGTGTAGCAGGCCTAGAAGGCAGTGAGTTTAAATTGGAGCAAGAAGATGGAGGTACAGGTGTCTCTGTTTAACAAATGGAACAGACAGAATCCCAGATATGTTTGATCATAGTAAAAAACAATGTTCTAGGGAGAGTATAATTAAAAGACTATTGATAATAACATAAATAGTAAGCCCACGATTTTTTAAAGGAAAAATTCACTCTAGGGATAAAAAGGAAATATAATCATAGTATACTACTTTGCCCAGCAATGAAAGATATTAACAGTCATAATAATGTAAATGATGAGTATCAGGAAATTCTCTGGTGGTCCAGTGGTTAGGACTCTGTGCTTTCATTGCCAAGGGCTTGGGTTTGATCCCTGGCTGGTATGGCAAAAAAAGAAAAAAAATGATGAGTATCAATTTAAACAATAATTGTAGTGTAACTCTGTTGGAACAATGGAAGGTAGAGAAATCTGTGTGTGGTTTGGGTATGCTGTTTTAAACAGCAAAACTCTATCTCCTTAAATTATGGATGATTTGATGATTTTTTTCTCTAAATTAAAGTGTTTCCTCTCTATTGGGTCCTTAAGCTTTTTAACATGTTTTAAACCTCCAATTAATAAAAGAAAACAAAACAGAAAAGAAAACCATCTAGCCAAACAAATAAACAAAAAAATGCCCCACACTCACACAGTCCTTCAGCTAACTGTCCTCTATCTCTCTCCTGCTGCTGCTGCTGCTAAGTCACTTTAGTCGTGTCCGACTCTGTGTGACCCCATACACGGCAGCCCACCAGGCTCCCCCGTCCCTGGGATTCTCCACGCAAGAACACTGGAGAGGGTTGCCATTTCCTTCTCCAATGCATGAAAGTGAAAAGTGAAAGCAAAGTCGCTCAGTCGTGTCCGACTCTTAGCGACCCCATGGACTGCAGCCCACCAGGCTCCTCCATCCATGGGATTTTCCAGGCAAGAGTACTGGAGTGGGGTGCCATTGCCTTCTCCGATCTCTCTCCTACTCCTTATCAAAGCTAAATGTCTTCACAGAGTGGTTTATAGTCACTCATTCCATTTCCTTTGCAAAAAAAAAGCTACTTCCTCTGCACAATAAGTGAGCTTGGGAAGGTTGCAGGGCATAAGATCAATATATAAAAATCAATTGCATTCTTATAAGACATCCATTCGCTGCCAATTGATCTATAGGTTCAATGCAATCCCAATCAATAGTCTGGTAGATTTTTTGGTAGAAACTGACAAGACTATTCTAAGATTTTTTGTGAAAATTCCAAGGACCTAGAATATCAAAAATTGTTTTGGAAAAAAAAAAAAAACAAACAAACTTGAAGTATTTATACTACCTGATCTTAAGTGTTACTGTGAAACTGTACTAATCTAGACAGTGTGGTATTGATATTAAGGGTAGATCAGTGGAACAGAATAGCATGTATATATATACATTCAACATATAAAATTATATATATATATATATATATTTATACACATATATATTTACTAATGTACCAAAGTAATTCAACAGGGAAAATATACTCTTTAATAAATAGTACTGGAAAAAGTGGATATAGTAATTCAAATTAAGCTGAAATGGATCATATGTGCTCAGTCGCTCAGTAGTGTCTGACTCTTTGCGACCCCATGGACTGTAGCCTGCCAGGCCCCTTTGTCCATGGGATTTTCCAGGCAAGAACACTGGAGTGGGTTACCATATCCTACTCCAAATGGATCATATATCTAAATATAAAATATAAAATATAAAACTTTAGAAGAAGAAAAATAACAGGAGAAAATCTTTATGATTTTGGGGGTAAACAAAATCTTAGAACACCAAGACACAAACCACACAAAGAAATTTAATAAATTGGACTTAACCAAAATTTCAGGGACATCCCTGGCTGTCCAGTGGTTAAGAGCCTGTACTCCCAATGCGGGGTGCCTGGGTTTGATCCCTGGTCAGGGAACTAGATCTCACATGCTGCAACAAAAGACTGAAGATCTTGGGTGCCGCAACTAAGACTTGGTGCAGCCAAAATAAATAATTAATTAATTAATTAATTAAAACCTTGAATTTTGCTCTTCAAAAGACAGCATGAAAAAAATGAAAAAGCAAGTCACAGATTGGGAGAAAATATTCACAATACATACATCAGAAAAAGGAATTGCACCCAAAATTTATTTAAAAAAAACACTTACAAATCAACACTAAGAAGACAACCTAATTTTTAAAAGTGAACAGAGGAATTGCACAGACACTTCACAGAAAAGATATGTGAATGGAAAATAAACACATTAAAAGATATTTAGTATCTTTAGTCATCAAGGAATTGCAAATTGAAGCCACTACTCATCGAGCAGAATGGCTAAAACTTAAAATATTGACCATAGCAAGTGTTCATGAGGATGGGGAGAAGCTGCAACTCTAACACAGTGCTAGTAGAAACGTAAAATAGTGCAACCAATTTGGAAAACAGATTGGAAATTTCTTTAAAAGGTAAATTTACACCTACTACATGACCAAGGTCTTCTACTTCTAGGTATTTTTACCCAAGAGAAATGTAAGCCTATGTCCATACTACATCCAAAGACTTGTATACAAATATTACTTGAAGATTTATTTATAATAACTCCAAACTATGGGAAATAGTTCCAAATAACTGGAAACTACTCCAATGTTCCTCATTTGATGAATATAAAAACAAATTTTGGTAAATATATATAATATAATATTATTCATCAATTAAAAAGAACACAGTTCAGTCTCTCAGTCGTGTCTGACTCTTTGCAACCCCATGCAAAAAACAACAACAAAAAAGAACAAATTATTGGTATATTCATCAACATGGATGAACCTCAAAATCATTATGCTGAGTGAAAGAAGTTAGGTCAAAAAAAGTACATATTGCATTAGTCCATTAAGATAAAATTATAGAAAATGCAAACTAATATGCAGTGACAGAAATCAGACCACTAGAAGTTTGGGTATGAAGGTGGAGGGTGGAATAGATTACAAAGGGATACACAGAAACTTTAGGGGGATGATGGAAATGTTTGTTATCTTAACTGTGGTGAAGTTTTCATAGGTGTGTATATACGTCAAAACTGAGTGAATTGTATACTTTAAATGTGCCCCGTTTAATGTACTTCAGTTACACCTCAAGAAAGTTTTTAAGATGTTTTTAAAAAAGAAACCAATTACTGATACACTACAACATGCATGAATATAAAAATTATTATACCAAATGAAAAAAAGCCAGGCGCAAAATACACAGTATGTATTGTATGATTCCATGTATAAGGAACTCCAGAAAACACAAATCTAATCTGTAGTGGTTGCAAAGAACAAGAATGGGCTGTGGAGATTAATTAAGAAGGATCACAAGGTGTACACAGTTGACAAAACTCATTAATTAGTCACTCAAAATGGGTATATTTTATTATATGTAAATTATAGTTCAGTAAAATTGATTAAAATTTAAAATCATTACTATTTTCAGATGACATACCAGGTTACCCAGAAAATTCAAAATGATCTACAGTCAAACTATGAGAATTAATAAGTAAATTTCATAAGGTCATTGTTAATGAGGTCAATAAACAAAAATCAATTGTATTTCTATATAACCAGCACAAACAACTTGAAAATAAAAAAAAATTCAAGCTATACCATTACTCTGGATTGGATCTTGGAAGAGAAAAAGGAGGACATGAATGGAAAAGCTGGTAAAATCCAGATAAAGTCTGGTGTTAACAGTAAAGTACCAATGACAGTTTCTTGATATTGACAAAAACATCATGGAAATGTAAGATGCAAACAATAGAAAAAAATTGTATGAGTGGTACACAAGAACTCTCTGTACTATCTGTGCAACCTTTTAGGGAATCTAAATTTAGTCAAAAATAAAAAGTTTATTTTTAAAAAAGCAATCTTTAAAAATAAAAAATAACATAAAACAAATTGATATACATTTCTATCTAGTGATCAGATCAGATCAGATCAGTCATTCAGTCGTGTCTGACTCTTTGTAACCCCATGAATCGCAGCACACCAGGCCTCCCTGTCCACCACCAACTTCCGGAGTTCACTGAGACTCATGTCCATCGAGTCAGTGATGCCATCCAGCCATCTCATCCTCTGTCATCCCCTTTTCTTCCTGACCCTAATCCCTCCCAGCACCACAGTCTTTTCCAATGAGTCAACTCTTTGTATGAGGTGGCCAAAGTACTGGAGTTTCAGCTTTAGCATCATTCCTTCCAAAGAAATCCCAGGGCTGATCTCCTTCAGAATGGACTGGTTGGATCTCCTTGCAGTCCAAGGGACTCTCAAGAGTCTTCTACACCACCACAGTTCAAAAGCATCAATTCTTCGGCGCTCAGCCTTCTTCACAGTCCAACTCTCACATCCATACATGACCACAGGAAAAACCATAGCCTTGACTAGATGAACCTTTGTTGGCAAAGTAATGTCTCTGCTTTTGAATATGCTATCTAGGTTGGTCATAACTTTCCTTCCAAGGAGTAAGCGTCTTTCAATTTCATGGCTGCAGTCACCATCTGTAGTGATTTTGGAGCCCCGAAAAATAAAGTCTGACACTGTTTCCACTGTTTCCCCATCTATTTCCCATGAAGTGATGGGACCGGATGCCATGATCTTCATTTTCTGAATGTTGAGCTTTAAGCCAACTTTTTCACTCTCCACTTTCACTTTCATCAAGAGTCTTTTGAGTTCCTCTTCACTTTCTGCCATAAGGATGGTGTCATCTGCATATTTGAGGTTATTGATATCTCTCCTGGCAATCTTGATTCCAGCTTGTGTTTCTTCCAGCCCAGAGTTTCCCATGATGTACTCTGCATAGAAGTTAAATAAGCAGGGTGACAATATACAGCCTTGACGAACTCCTTTTCCTATTTGGAACCAGTCTGTAGTTCCATGTCCAGTTCTAACTGTTGCTTCCTGACCTGCATACAGATTTCTCAAGAGGCAGGTCAGGTGGTCTGGTATTCCCATCTCTTTCAGAATTTTCCACAGTTTATTGTGATCCACACAGTCAAAGGCTTTGGCATAGTCAATAAAGCAGAAATATATGTTTTTCTGGAACTCTCTTGCTTTTTCCATGATTCAGAAGATGTTGGCAATTTGATCTCTGGTTCCTCTGTCTTTTCTAAAACCAGCTTGAACATCTGGAAGTTCACGGTTCACATATTGCTGAAGCCTGGCTTGGAGAATTTTGAGCATTACTTTACTAGTATGTGAGATGAGTGCAATTGTGCAGTAGTTTGAGCATTCTTTGGCATTGCCTTTCTTTGGGATTGGATTGAAAACTGACCATTTCCAGTCCTGTGGCCACTGCTGAGTTTTCCAAATTTGCTGGCATACTGAGTGCAGCACTTTCACAGCATCATCTTTCAGGATTTGGAATAGAGTTTTGCCAAGAAAATGCACTTGTCATAACAAACACCCTCTTCCAACAACACAAGAGAAGACTCTATACATGGATATCACCAGATGGTCAACACTGAAATCAGATTGATTATATTCTTTGCAGCCAAAGATGGAGAAGCTCTATACAGTCAGCAAAAACAAGACCAGGAGCTGACTGTGGCTCAGACCATGAACCCCTTATTGCCAAATTCAGACTCAAATTGAAGAAAGTAGGGAAAACCACTAGACCATTCAGGTATGCCCTAAATCAAATCCCTTATGATTATACAGTGGAAGTGAGAAATAGATTTAAGGGCCTAGATCTGATAGATAGAGTGCCTGATGAACTATGGAATGAGGTTCGTGACATTGTACAGGAGACAGGGATCAAGACCATTCCCATAGAAAAGAAATGCAAAAAAGCAAAATGCCTGTATGGGGAGGCCTTACAAATAGCTGTGAAAAGAAGAGAAGTGAAAAGCCAAGGAGAAAAGGAAAGATATAAACATCTGAATGCAGAGTTCCAAATAATAGCAAGAAGAGATAAGAAAGCCTTCTTCAGCAATCAATGGAAAGAAATAGAGGAAAACAACAGAATGGGAAAGACTAGGGATCTCTTCAAGAAAATCAGAGATACCAAAGGAACATTTCATGCAAAGATGGACTCCATAAAGGACAGAAATGGTATGGACCTAACAGAAGCAGAAGATATTAAGAAGAGGTGGCAAGAATACACAGAAGAACTGTACAAAAAAGATCTTCATGACCCAGATAATCATGATGGTGTGATCACTGACCTAGAGCCAGACATCCTGGAATGTGAAGTCAAGTGGGCCTTAGAAAGCATCACTACAAACAAAGCTAGTGGAGGTGATGGAATTCCAGTTGAGCTATTCCAAATCTAGTGATAGAATTATTCAAAAAATTTAAAAACGGTAATTTGACTGTATATCTCCAGTGAGATATACCTTACAGGGAAAAATAATTGTAAAGAAACAAAAAACTTTATAAAAACATTTAAGAAGGATTTTAACAAATACTTTTGTATCATGGAAATTTTTGGCACATAAACAATATAGAATGTCATCACGTGGCCTCTTAGCAAAAAGGGATGGTTCAGGTCCATGTCACAAAACATTGCATAATAAAATATTTCCTGTCAAATGACTGTCATTCCTTTTTTTTTTTGTATGTCTTTTGTTTTGTTTTTGGACTTTTTACCACTCTTTTTTGTCTTTAGATGGAGAAGGCAATGGCACCCCACTCCAGTACTCTTGCCTGGAAAATCCCATGGATGGAGGGGCCTGGTGGGCTGCAGTCCCTGGGGTCGCTAAGAGTCAGATACGACTGAGCGACTTCCCTTTCACTTTTCACTTTCATGCATTGGAGAAGGAAATGGCAACCCACTCCAGTGTTCTTGCCTGGAGAATCCCAGGGACGGGGGAGCCTGGTGGGCTGCCGTCTATGGGGTCGCACAGAGTTGGACACAGTTGAAGCGACTTAGCAGCAGCAGCAGCAGTTTGTCTTTAGAAATATAGACTTATCAATTCTTGAGTTTGAGAAAATTCATCTAGGATATATATCTTCATCTGAAGACTCATAATCTGATATTTCACTTATCCAATCAAGTTCACTGTCATCATCTGAGTCTGGAGTTCTGTTTTCTTTCTCATTATATTCATTCACATTCTAATTCATCTAATAATTGTGAAATTCTCTCCTTTGTCAATTTTCTTCTATTTGCCATTATTGAAAGACATTTGTTTTAAAAATTTGGATTTCAAATGGGTTTATTAAAAGTTAAAAGTAAGCTACAAAGAAAAACCAAAATCTTACACCATTTACAATAGTGTTGGAAAATATTTACTACCTAAGAGTGAAACTTGGAGAAGGCAATGGCACCCCACTCCAGTACTCTTGCCTGGAAAATCCCATGGATGGAGGAGCCTGGTAGGCTGCAGTCCATGGGGTCGGGAAGAGTCGAACATGACTGAGTGACTTCCCTTTCACTTTTCGCTTTCATGCATTGGAGAAGGAAATGGCAACCCACTCCAGTGTTCTTGCCTGGAGAATCCCAGGGATGCGGGAGCCTGGTGGGCTGCCATCTATGGGGTCGCACAGAGTCGGACATGACTGAAGTGACTTAGCAGCAGCAGCAGCAGCAAGAGTGAAACTAGGAAAATTGTGCACAACCTCCAGGCAGAAAGCTCTGAAACATATTTAAGAGGAAGTAAAAAAGACCCAAATAAATAAGTAGATTGTAAATGAACTGTAAATCTCAATACTGTAAAGTTGTCAATTTTTGCTGATTTGATCTGTTGATACAAGATGTGTGCATGCTAAGTCACTCAGTTGTGTCTGACTCTTTGCAGCCTCATGGATTGTAGCCTGCCGACTTAGCAGCAGCAGCAGCAGCAGCAAGATCCTTTGTCTGTGGGATTCTCCAGGCAAGAATACTAGAGTTGGTTGCCATGGCCTCCTCCAGGGGATCTTCCTGACCCAAGGACAGAACCTGCATCTCTTATGTCTCTTGCACTGGCAGGTGGGTTCTTTACCAGTAGTGCCACCTGGGAAGCCCAATCAAATCCCAGTTTTATCCAGTGATAGAAAATGACAAACCAATTATAAAATTTATTTGGAAATACAAAGGGCCAAGAATAAACAAGGCAATCTTGAAGAAGAATGAAACAGAACATAATACCAGAAACTAAGCTATATCTAGCTATAATTAAGACAATGTGGTATAGATACAAAGACAAATAGACCAATGGAACAGAATAGAGAACATAAAAACAAATCCATATCTTTAGTTACCATATTTATGTCAAAGATGACACTGCAGTTCAGTGGGGGCAAAGAACAGTCTCTTCAATAGATTGTACTGGATCACTTGATTATCCATACAGGAGAAATTGTATATCAACTTCTTCTCATGTTATACACAGAGATGAATTCTGCATGAATTGCAGATATAAATGTGAAAGGTAAAACAATAAAGCTTTCAGAAGAAAATTTAGGAGAATGTCTTTATAGAGCAGGCAACTCTCAGAAGCTAAGTCTGGGGAAATGTGAACAACAAAGTAAATAACGCTAGCAATGAATTATCACTCAAAGAATAGAACAAGTATACTTAGATCCACACACATGTAAGTAAATAGGTGAATGAACAAAGTAGGGAAGGGATAGATTTTTCTTACAGAAGAATTCCAATTAATAAATGTAGAAAGAATAATGGAAATAGATAATCATCAAGAGGCAAACACCACAGTAATATTTATTTCAAGCAGGAAACATTGATGGACAAAAGCTTGAGGAGAAACACGGTAATATCAGTCTCAAAGTTCAGTTCTTCAGTTCAGTCACTCAGTCGTGTCCGACTCTTTGCAATCCCCATGGACTGCAGCACACCAGGCCTCCCTGTCCATCACCAACTCCCAGAGTTTACTCAAACTCATGTCCATTGAGTTGGTGATGCCATCCAACCATCTCACCCTCTGTCGTCCCCTTCTCCTCCTGCCCTCAATCCTTCCCAGCATCAGGGTCTTTTCAAATGAGTCAGCTCTTCACATTAGGTAGACAAAGTATTGGAGTTTCAGCTTCAGCATCAGTCCTTCTAATGAATATTCAGGACTTATTTCCTTTAGGATGGACTGGTTGGATCTCCTCTCAGTCCAAAGGATTCTCAAGAGTCTTCTCCAACACCACAGTTCAAAAGCATCAATTCTTCGGTGCTCAGCTTTCTTTATAATCCAACTCTCTCATCCATACATGACTACTGAAAAAAAACCATAGCCTTGATTATATGGACCTTTGTTGGGAAAGTAATGCCTCTGCTTTTTAATATGCCATCTAGGTTGGTCATAACTTTCCTTCCAAGGAGTAAGCGTCTTTTAATTTCATGGCTGCAGTCACCATCTGCAGGGATTTTGGACCCCCCCCCAATATAGTCTCACTGTTTCCACTGTTTCCCCATCTATTTGCCATGAAGTGATGGGACCAGATGCCATGATCTTAGTTTTCTGAATGTTGAGCTTTAAGCCAAATTCTTCACTCTCCTCTTTCACTTTCATCAAGAGGCTCTTTAGTTCTTCACTTTCTGCCATAAGGGTGGTGTCATCTGCATATCTGAGGTTATTGATGTTTCTCCTGGCAATCTTGATTCCAGCTTGTGCTTCATCCAGCCCAGTGTTTCTCATGATGTACTCTGCATAGAAGTTAAATAAGCAGGGTAACAATATACAGCCTTGATGTACTCCTTTCCCTATTTGGAACCAGTCTGTTGTTCCATGTCCAATTCTAACTGTTGCTTCCTGACCTGCATGCAGATTTCTCAAAAGGCAGGTCAGGTGGTCTGGTATTCCCATGTCTTTCAGAATTTTCGACAGTTTATTGTGATCCACACAGTCAAAGGCTTTGGCATAGTCAATAAAGCAGAAATAGATGTTTTTCTGGAACTCTCTTGCTTTTTTGATGATACAACGGATGTTGACAATTTGATCTCTGGTTCCTCTGCCTTTTCTAAAACCAGCTTGAACATCTGGAAGTTCACAGTTCACGTACTGTTGAAGCGTGGCTTGGAGAATTTTGAGCATTACTTTACTAGCATATGAGATGAGTGCAATTGTGCAGTAGTTTGAGCATTCATCTCGAAGTAGCTCCTTTCAAATCTTTTTCAATTGCAAAAGGAAAAATAACTTTATAGTAGAGAAATCTAACAGACACCAAGTTAACCAAGTAATCAAGTTTACCAAGACCAATAATAGAGCATGTTGATATCATGTATCCCCTGACATGATGTGACATGATGCACTGAGAAGGACACAACATCACCTCTGTGATATTAGTGCAAAAAATGAGCATAGCCACAATCTAATCACGAGAACACATCACACAAGCTCAAATTGGGAACATTCTAGAAAACTAGTAGTCTTCAAAAGTGTGAAGTTAATTGTAATATTTTCCTGTTGCTGCTACAACAAATTATCTTAGCGGATGAAGGCAAATTTATTCTCTTACAATTCTGGAGGTCAGAAGTCTAAAGTCAAGGTGTCAGTAGCTGTGTTCCTCCTGGAGGCTCTGAGGAAAGAATTTGTTTCCCTGTCTTTTCAGTCTCTAGAGACTGCCTTCATTCCTTGGTTTGTAACTCCCTTTTTCCATTGCTCCATCATTTTGCTTCCATTGTCACATCTTCTACTGCTGACTCTGATCTCTTGCCTGCCTCCTCCCTTATAAGGACTCTTATGATTACATTGGTCACACCTGGATAATGCAAGGTGATCATCCCAAAACCTTAACTTAGTCACACCTGCAAAATACCTTTTGACATGTAGGCTAACACCTACAGGTTGCAGAGGTTAGAACATGGACATCTTCGGGGTCCATGATTCAACCTAGGGATTCCCTGGTTGATTCAACCTACCACAATCATGAAAGGTGAAGACTGAGGAATTGTCTTGGATTGGACATGAGACTAAGGAGACATGATAATTAGATACAATTAGATCCCAGAGCAGAAAAGTAATCAGGTTTGCTAGTGGGACAACGAGCAAAATTCAAATAAGCTATACATTAGTTAATAATAATGTATCAATGTTAATTTCCTGGTTTCTCTAGTTGCACTATGGGTATATCATATATTAACATCTGGGGAAGCTAGGTGAAAGGTATACAGAATTTTCTGTAATACTTTTGTAACTTTTTAGTCTCAAATTATTTCAAACTAATTAAAAGAAAGACACAAACAATAATAATAACAGCCCATGATAAAATAGCACTATACATCCACCAGAATGGCTTAAAAAAAAAGGGACAATACCAACTGTTAGTAAGGATGAGGAGAAACTTGAATTGTCATTCATCACTGGTGGGAGTACAAATTGGTACAAATATTTAGTAACCTCTTTGGCAGTATCTTCTAAAGCTAAAACATATCCTACTCTATGACCCAGGGGTTCCATTTCTAAGCATATACCCAACGTAAGTGCAAATATGAATACATTTACCAAAAGATATGTAGATGACTGTCATTGCTGCCATAGTCCCTGAGAGCCTAAGAAGGGGGAAATGAGAGGGAACTGGCAACTGTCTTCAGACGGTGGCAACAGTGGCGGCGGCCACTGCCACTGGGGAGGCACAGCGGCCAGTGTGGAGGCACTGTGGCTGCAAAGCAGGATGAGCAAGAGGAGGCAGTGCTTTGCATCAGCCACTGGCAGTAAACGCCAGAAGGATAAAGAACCACCGAAGCCAGGAAAAATTCCCAAAAATAAAATACAAAAGAACCAGGGTACTGCTGTCAAAGAGCTGGAATAACAGAGCTTGAAATTACCACTGAAAAATATCGAAACGTTGGGCCCTTCGGCACCACTTCACAAGGATATTGGCTGCAGCATGTCATATCAAGCCTGATACATGGCAGGTCATTGTGCAAATTATTATGCAGAAATCCAAATTGATTCACTCATAGTTCATCTGAACTTTGAATTGCCTCTCACTTATTGATAGTTTTTCTCCCTAGTTTTCGCCATCCTATTTCCACCCACTTCTGGCTCCACCCAGTTATCAAGTATGATTAACTCATGCTTGTGAATTAGACCATTACTGTTCACATTTTTACCCTCCTGTCTCTCAACATTCTTCTTAATTTGAACATTTCAACCCGAACATTTCAAATAGGTTTGTTATTTCCACATCACTTTTCAAGCTTTAAAATATCACATTCACCATCACAATCAACTGTTGCTTTATCCTGTGAATTCCCCTCTGTTAGGACAGTGCTGTGCTAAGTCATGTCTGACTCTTTGTGACCCTACGGACTATAGCCCGCCAGGTTCCTTTGTCTATGGGATTCTCCAGGCGAGAATACAGGAGTGGGTTCATTGCCAGGACAGTAGATACTTCAGATTTCATAGCCTTGAGAGATATAGAGAACTGGGACCAGTCCAGAGCACAGTAGCCCAAAAGGCTGGGAAAACAATACTAGCAAAGAAAAAAATTTTTTTAAATGTTAAAGAACGTGGTCACATGGTTCATTGTTCTTTAAATATGTGAAAGGTAACACTGGTTGTTTTCCAGTCTTACCAAAGAGAACATGCGGGAGAAGTTGGCTTAAATTGCAGAATACATATGTATTTTTAGTTAGAAGCAAGGGAAAATTTGGCAGTATGGGTTTTTAGGTAAGGAAACAAGCCTTGGAGATTGGTAGTAAAGGATAGAGTGCTTTAGGTGAATGATTATAAAATAGAAGTGATGATTCCTGTTCACCATAAATGTCACCACATGGAAATTACTACCATATGATCCAGCAGTTCTACTCCCGGAAATCATTTAACTTCTGTGGCGATGTTTCTTCTTCTGTAAGATGATTTGATGAGCTTAAGATTTAGTTGTTTTAAATTATATTTGTTTTTAATTATATTAGAGAGATTAAGCAGGATCCTTCTTGAGGGAAATTTCCCTACAAGATGTATGAACAATTATATTTTTCAATGTAATGAAGTACTGTTTAAGGCTATAACTGCTGCAGTGTGATTTTTACCTTTTCCCTATTTTGTTTCTTGAGTAAAGTATATTAGTACATATTTTTCTTTTTAAAATAGAACATTTGTTATAGACCAATACCACTTATGAACATAGATGCAAAAAATCCTCAAAAACTACTAACAAACTGATTCGAATAGTATATCAAAAGGATTATACACCATGACCAAGTGGGATTTATCCTAGGAATTCAAGGGTGGTTCAACATATGAAAATCAATCAATGTAAAACACTACATTAATAGAATGAAAGAAAAAAATATGCTCATCTTCATTGGATCAAAGGACATTACTAAGAAAGTGAAAAGACAATCTGCAGAATGGGAGAAAATATTTGTAGATCATATATCTAATAAGGGTCTAATGTCCAGAATATATAAAGAACTCTTAACACAAAAAGGCAGACAAGTCAATTTTAAAAATGGGCAAAGGATTTGAATAGACATTTATCCAGAGAAGATATACAAATGGCCAAGAAGCATATGAAAAGATGCTCAACATCATTAGTCATCAGGGAAATGCAAATCAAAACCACAATGAGATACCACTTATTACTCACTTGGATGGCTATTACAAAGAAAAAAAGAAAGAAAATAATGAATATTGGAGAGGGTGTGAAGAATTTAGGATACATTGCTACTGGGAATGAAAAATGATTCAGCCACTGAACAAAATAGTTTGGAGGGTTCTCAAAAAATTAAACAGAATTTGGGAAGATCCCCTGGAGGAAGAAATGACAACCCACTCCAGTATTCTTGCCTGGGAAATCCTATGAACATCAGAGTCTGGTGGCTACATACAGTCCACGGGGCTGCAAAAAGTTGAACATGACCTAGCGACTAAACAACAGCAACAAAGACATAATGACGTATATCTATCATTATAGTATCATACAGACTAATTTCACTGCTTTTAAAAAAATCCTCTTAGCTTCACCTATTCATCCCTTCCTCCTCACTGATCTTTGGCAACCACTGGTCTTTTGGTGGCACTAGTGGTAAAGAACCTGCCTGCCAATGCAGGAGACAAAAGAAACATGGGTTTAATCCCTGGGTCAGGAAGAGCTCCTGGAGGAGGAAATGGCAACCCACTTCAGTATTCTTTCATGGAGAATTCCATGGACATGGAGGAGCCTGGTGGGCTACAGTCCACGGGGTTGCAAAGAGTCAGACACGACTGAAGCGACTTAGCACAGTTTTGCCTTTCCAGAACGCTGAATAGTTGGAATCATACACTATGTAGTCTTTAGGTATACTTTTTTTTTAATCTGGATGCTGGTTACATGGGTGTGTTCAGTTTGTGGAGATTCATCAAGCACATCTGATTTGTGCTTTTCTGTGTGTATGTTATACTTCCATTAAATATTCAAAAACGGGCAAGCAAGCAAACACAATTTCTCAGACTCACATATACTTTCTTTCAGCTCACTGCCCTGTATCTCTTCCCTCCTCCTTATCACAGCCAATTTCTTGAGTTTTATATATTCACTGCCTCTATTTCCTCACATTCCACTCATTCCTCAACCCACTCCAATCTGGCCTTCTGTCCCCATAACTCTCCTAAAACAGCTCTCACAAAGATCACCACTGGCTTCGCATGTTGTTAAATGGAATGGAAATTTTTCTATCCTCAATTTGCCTCCCTTCTCAGCAATATTTAACACAACTGACCACTTCCTTGTTTATTTTCTGTCTCTCTAATCATCCTTCATGGAGGAGTTAGGTTTCAAACTTTATTTCTTTTAATTCTTTTTAAAAATCGAATTATAATTGATTTACAATGTTCTATTGGTTTCAGGTGTACAGCAAGGTGATTCAGTTATGTATGTGTGTGTGTGTATGTGTGTATGTGTGAGTAGCTTAGTCGTGTCCGACTCTTTGTGACCCCATGGACTGTAGCTGGCCCAGGCTCCTCTGTCCATGGGATTTTCTAGGCAAGAATACTGGAGTGGGTTGCTATTTCCTTCTCCAGGGGATCTTCCTGACCCAGGGATCAAACCCGGGTCTCCTGGATTGCAGACAGTTTCTTTACCATCTGAACCATCAGGGAAGCCCTTATATCTATTCTTATATATCTTTTTTGCTTTTGAAGCATTCTTTTCCCAAGTAGTTTGTGACCTAATGCTCTCACAGTATTCTTCCTACCTCTCAGGTTACCCCATCTCTGTCTCCTCATTCTTCTAGGCATTAAACATTGAAGATTTCCTGAAGGCTCAGCTCTAGATTTTCTCTTCTCTTTCCACACTCTCTCCTGAAGTGATCTCCTTCATGCTTGTGGCTTTTAACACAATATACATCCTAACTCCCAAGTTAGAACAATATCCCAGACTTCTCTAAGTTCATACTCATAAATTCAATTACCTAATTTACCTCTCCTTTTCAATATTCCACAAACATCTTGAACTTTACTTGTCTAAAATTAAAATTTTGATTTCTCCCTGCCCCAAGCCGTTTCCTCATCCATCTCAATAAACTGCACCAGCATCCATCCATTTGCTCAAGCTGGGGAATTTTTTTTGTATTCTCCAGTTGCTCACACCCAAAATCCAGGCATCCTGCATCTCTCTTCTCAAATGTCGCTTCTAGCCATGAAAGAATGTGCTAGAAGATAGGTTAAAGTGGAAGGATTTATAGCAACCAGTTCTGAGGCTTTCTCTGAGGTCAATAACTAGTAGATATTGTGGTACAGGAGCTTCCCTAGTGGCTCAGACGGTAAAGAATCTGCCTGCAATGCAGGAAACACCAGTTTGATCTCTGTGTTGGGAAGATCCCATGAAGTAGGAAATGGCAATCCACTCCAGTATTCTTGCCTGGAAAATCCCATGGACAGAGGAGCCTGGCAGGCTACAGTCCATGGGGTCACAAAGAGTTGGATATGTTCTCTCCCCACCCCTCAACCTCTGCAGCTGTTGGAAGCATTGGTTGTTGATGGCTCACAGCTGTAACCTGTTGTTGTTGTTGTTTAGTGGCTAAGTTGTGTCCGACCCTTTGTGACCCCCAGGACTGCAGCCCGCCAGGCCCCTCCGTCCATGGAATTTTCTAAGCAAGAATACTGGAGCAGGCTGCCATGCCCTTCTCCAGAGGATCTTCCCAACCCAGGGATCAAACCCAGGTCTCCTGCATTGTAGATGGATTCTTTACTGCTGAGCCACCAGGGAAGCTCATTCTCTTGGCCTTGCTATTAGCCAAAGGTGGTCTTGCCCCAGGTTATGCTTTTTTAGGCAGGGGCCTGGTAAGCAGCACACATCTAATGAGAGTATAAAGGCTAACCAAAGGCTCACATTCCTTGCCTCAATTTTTGGACAGCCCTGAAAGGCCATCCCAGCTCCAGATTTCCCCATAGGAACAACCAGTGGCTTTCCAGTTCTCCCTCTCCCTCCCCCCAGGTCCTGCTTTCCACAGTACCTGTCAGGTAGAGGTCCCAGTGTACTCGCTAACAACCTTCTGTATGCAAACTTCGCATCAGAGTCTGTTTCCAGGAAACCTAACCTAAGATAACAAACCCAAAATGTGCCTACCTGGAAAAGCAAAGGAAGAAGAGACAACATTTCAATACAAAGAGCTAAGTATTAATATCAGGTTGGGGTGGAGAGGGGTGGAGCAACTCTACCCACAAGGAAGCCAAGATGGCTGCAGTCCAGCCAATAAACTGTGAAGGCTGTGCTTCTAAAGGCACAGCTGAGAAAGATTTCGCCTGTGCTCAGCAGCGAATTTCAGCTGGGCCCCCTCTTATGCAGCTAGTCTAGGTTACCCTTCTCTTCTATTTCCTCAGGAAAATAAATTCCTGTCCACCAAGCCCAGAAAATGGTGATATGCTCATGGCCACAGTATTCAAAGACTGATGGTGGAGGCTCTTCACTCTTTGTACATATCTGTCCCCAACATACACATACACAGGGAAACAGACACACACACACAAGCAAACACAGACACACAGACACACAGACAGACACATGCACACATACAGTATTGCTTACTATAGACCAGAGCTTAAAAACTTATTTAAATAACTCCCTGAGGATATCTATTTTTTAATTAATTTATTTTAATTGGAGGCTAATTACAATATTGTAGTGGGTTTTGCCATACATTGACATGAATCAGCCATGGGTGTACATGTGTTCCCCATCCTGAACCCCGCTCCCACCTCCCTCCCCATCCCATCCCTTAAAAATCACCAAATGTGAAGACAATACTCCAACTCAAAGAAAGAATTTGCACCTGTGTTTTCTACAGAATTTTATAGTTTTCTCTCTTATATTTAGGTCTCAGATTCATTTTGATTTTTGTATATGGTATGAGGTAAGGGTCCAAATTCGTGGCATGTGAATAGCTACTAGTTCCACTACCTTTTATTGAAAAGAGTATTTCTGAGCCATTGACATGTATTTCCCTCCTGGTTGAAAATCAATTGACCATAAATGGCAGGGTTGGGTACGGGGAGGGAGGAGGGAGGGGGGTTCAGGATGGGGAACACGTGTATACCTGTGGTGGATTCATGTTGATGTATGGCAAAACCAATACAATGTTGTAAAGTAATTAACCTCCAATTAAAATTAATATATTTTTTAAAAAAACATTTGTTATATATTTTTAAGACAAAAGTAATATATGCTCATTGCAGAAAAATACATGTGAGCAAAAATGAAGATCACATATCATTCTACCTTTCAATCTCAAGGTTACACATTCTACTATGGTTACCACTTTAAAAATATCCTTCCAGACTGTTTTTTGAAGTGTAGTATATATTACCAGAGAAGGCAATGGCACCCCGCTCCAGTACTCTTGCCTGGGAAATCCCATGGACGGAAGAGCCTTTTGGGCTGCGGTCCATGGGGTCGCTAAGAGTCGGATACGACTGAGCGACTTCAATTTCAATTTTCACTTTCCACTTTCATGCATTGGAGAAGGAAATGGCAACCCACTCCAGTGTTCTTGCCTGGAGAATCCCGGGGACGGCAGAGCCTGGTGGGCTGCCGTCTCTGGGGTTGCACAGAGTCGGACACGACTGAAGCGACTTAGCAGCAGCAGCAGCAGTATATATTACAAACATGATATTATACTATAATGCTGATTTGTGCCTTGCCTTTTAAAAAGCTTCACAATATCATTGGTATATTTCTACATCAATATATATAGATCAATATCATCATTGGTTTTATTGACCTCATGACAGTACATGGTATGGATATGCTTTCACTTTTTTTTTCATTTTTTTTTTTTGCCTCTCCCTCTATTGTTAGGTAGTTTCCTATGTTTTTCAATTGTAATGTAGATGTCACAAACACCATTATGCATACATATTTACACATCTGTCCAGTTATTTCATAGACGACAAACTGACAACCCACTGGCCGATTTCTGATCATAGATTTGTTTTTACTTGGCCAGCACATGCTCTTTAGTAAAAAAGTTGTTTTGAATTCGGATGACTTGTTAGCATATATTCCTAGAAATAGAATCACTGGGTCTCATGCATTCAGTTCTGATTTAGCCAGTTTCTGCTATTTGCTTGCCCCCAGATGGTCATTGGTCTTTTTCCCTGAGCTAGTGCCATATTGGGTGGGTGGAAGACAGAGAAAATGGTGGGAGGTAAGCCTTAGACTTGTTCTCTGAGTTTACTGAGGACTCAACCATAAAATGTCTCTTTGGGGATGTAAGATACCAAACTAGGAGAACTGCTGGACTAAGAATTAGAAGACCTGGAGCTAGTTCAAACTCTACTATTACATAGCTCTGAGACTTTGGGGGTAGCTATTATAGCTCTCTAAGTCTCATTTCCTTATGAGGTTGTTAGGAGAATCAAATGAGGTTTTGTGTGAAAAGTGTTTTGAAAAGCACAGAGTCCTACACAATTACAAGGCAGTGCTGTTCTTGTAAATTGCCAGAAGTGTGTTTACATGGGGGTCAAACAGATCTAAGCTTCGAGTGTAAAGCATTGTCTGCTCTCAGAACCCTGCTTTTAGAGGAGCTCCTTTCCAAGGATAGACGTGATTCTAGGTTGCCAGGATCTGATCTGGTACACTTCAGTTCCACAATCATTTATGGATGGTTTCACATGCCAGACACTGTGGGTACAAAAATGATTATGATTAGTCCCTGTCTTTGCAGAGCTTTACAGTCCACTAGAAAGAGACAAATATGTATTCAAATCATCAGAAAACAGAGGGATAAAGAATGTAATGGAGGAGAAAGTCAAGACTGCAATGCATAGGAAGAACACTCAAGGCTTGAAAGGGGGCCTTTTGAAGCAGGGTTCCACAAATAGCACTGAGGAGAAAGGACCAGGGGTGTGTGTGTGTGTGTGTGTGTGTGTGTGTGTGTGTTAGTCTATGCCAGTTGAGCCAATCTAGGGCTAGACTTTATCTTAGATTCTGTGCTCATTTCTATGCATTTACATTTTCTTTTTTTAGTGTTGTGTTTCCCTTCATTTCCTAGTCAAGCTCTTTTTGAAAAATGCTAATCTGGTCTTCGCTGTACTAACAGGAAAAGAGATTTGTCTACACTCGTGCCAAGAGACTTGGAGAACCCAGAGTGTTCTGGAAGCCAATCTTGCTGGTGAAATAAAGAGCCCATTTGGAAACAAGGCAAGAGCTTGGAGGTGTTCTGTCCTGCCTGGGTGCCTGCTTCATCTTGCATCTTCCCAGATCATTTCCAGACCCATCACCCTCCAACCATTGTCTGCTGCCACTGCAGCAGCAACAAGCCCAGATTTTAGAAAAAGCCAGCTAAACATCTTCTTGCCCTTCTCTTTAGCCCACCTCCTTCCCCCAGTTTGGGTCATCTGAACTTTTCCACTACAAATTAAAAAAACCAAATGCAATGATTATTGAAGCCAGAGGAAATAAAGGATGTTGTTCTACTCTTAATGCTTATTAAATTTGGACTTCATCTTCTTCATTGCTATTAAGCTTCTAAACTAGCCAACCAATATACTTACACGAGGTGAAATGAAAAGACTTACTGTAAGAGATGACAGGAGGCTCTTCGGGAAATTAAAATTTCCAGAGATTTCCAAGTGTGAGTTACTGAGCCAGGAAGGCAAAAGAAAGAAAGGGTTTTTAAAGTTTGATAAACAGGATGCCAATTAGTCCTCGGGGTTAAAAAGCTAGGTGATGTCAGTGTTATCGATGGGAGGAGGGGTTAGCTGGAGCCAGGGAATTAATAAGCACTGTGTCATTTCTAGATTCTTCTTTGATTCACTTTTTTGGGAACCTGCTGGGGGTGCATTTCCTATCTCAGTTTATCCCTCTGTGACACAGGAAGAAACACACAGTGATGAGGAAATTCCTAACTGCTTGTGTAAAGGTTCAAAAAAGGTCTTTCCTCATTTGCCAAGTCCCTGATACTGTTCTGACACCTTTAAGGCTGTAATTCGGGTGAGCTCCCTGCCTAGTGACTACAGGAGGGAAGATGTCAAAGTTATCCAATAATCCAATATAGGCTTGGACTGGGAAAACGACCTCTGTTGGGTTCCACAGTGCCTGGTTTTCTATCACCTTTTTGGAGAAAGAGTCCTTTCCCAGAAGCCCTCCTTTACCCCCTCCCCCAGCTCCCTCCTCTGCACATCAGAAGCAGCCCTAAGGCATGGGAAGGACACCTCCCATCTTGGGAGGATTTCCAGGGCCCCAGTTTCCACCAGCCAGAAGTTTGATTTACTGGCACCATCTGCGGGAAGACAAATGGCCCCTTCTGGCTGTGCTGGTCAGATGCAGAGAAGGAAGAAAAGGAGAAAAAAATGGAGGAAGGCAGATTAGTAAATCAATAAATACCCAAGTGACATATAACGAATGAACAAATAAAAATTCCTTATAGGAAGGTGGTAGGTGTCCTGAGATGGTGATGTTGAAGTGGAAGGGGTGACACTTCCTTATTTTTTTTTTTAGCCCAAGGATAATCTCTTAAATTCTGGGTACAAACAATACGCTATAACTCTTATGGTTGCTATGACAACAAGAATCCCTCTCCTCTGATGTCAGGCTGCCCTCCTCCCCTCCTTCAGAATCCAGAAAGCCAGGTTTTTCTGCTGTAATGCTGCGTTTGGTTTCAAGGGCTCAATCCTGGGCTTATATATAATTCCCTGTCTCCCAGGACTGTTTGTTCCGGACCCCTAAGGACACATTCCTTTGGGGGTAGAGGGAGTCTGACATGCGAGACTAGACCAAGGCAGACAGATGGTTCCAGTGAGGCATGTGACCTATTTCTGCTGATGTCTGGGTCAGCCTCTGACCAACCGAAGGTCCACACCTCTCCTTGCCTCCGCCTTGGACTGGCCTATGCTGTAGGAGAAAGGCAGATCTGACTTTAGGGTAACAGAAGACCAGGATCTGCTTTGGGGAGCAGACTGTGGGGACTATGGTATAATGTGAAGCCCTCCTGCCAAAAATCTCTTCCACAGTTGGCCTGCCTGAAACTCTCATTATTAGAATAATTTTTATAGATGAAAGCCTTAAAAGTAGCTGCCAAATGAAAATACTCCCCATGAATGGTAAGAATAAAGAACTTGCAACACCCTAGCATAAATTAGAAAGGGAGGACAGAGTTCTTGAGGGACTGAAACATGGTATAGATCAATTTTGAAGCAGAGATGAGAGGGACTAAGTTCATAACACTGGGCATGCTCAAGATCTGCTATCTTCACATTCTATCCAAGCCTACTCCCCTTTCTAAGTCCTAGCTTAGTAAACCTGGAAGGCATACTTTTTCTTGACAAAGTAACTCTATACCTTTTTCATGATGTAGCTTTTATTTTATTTTAAAATTGAGGTATAGTTCATTTATGGCCTTCCCTGGTGGCTCAGCAGTAGAGAATTTATCTGCAGTGCAGGAGACACAGGAGACATGGGTTTGATCCCTGGGACAGAAAGATTCTCTGGAGGAGGGCGTGGCAACTTGTATTCTTGCCTGGAGAATCCCATGGACAGAGAAACCTGATGGGCTACAGTCCATGGGGTCACGAAGAGCTGGACATGACTGAAGTGACTGAGCATGCATGCATAGTTGATTTATAATATGTTAGTTTCAGGTGTACAGCAAAGTGATTCCGATATATATATAATTATATCATATCTCCTTTTTCAGATTGTTTTCATCTATAGATTATTACAACAACAACAAAAGCCCTGGAGCTTTCCTGGAAGTCCAGTGGTTAAGACTCCGAGCTTCCATATTTAAGATGGATAAGCAACCAGGACCTACTGTATAGCACAGGAAACTCTGCTCAATGTCATGTGGTAGCCTGGATGGGAGGGGAGTTTAGGGGAGAATGGATACACGTATATATATGGCTGTCCACCTCAAACTGTCACAACATTGCTCATCAGCTGTACTCCAATATAAAATAAAGAGTTAAAAAAAATAAAAAAGACTCCAAGCTTCCAATCCAGGGTGTTCGGGCTCCGTCCCTGGTCAGGAAACTAAGATCCCTCATGCCACGGGGCACAACCAAAAAGCAAAACAAAAAACAAACAAAAACTCTGGAAGGCATTCTTGATGCCACCTTTTCACTACTTGAATCCAACTAATCATGAATTCATGTCTCATCTGGGTTACTTTCCTGCATAAGCCTCCTAACGCATGGCCCTGCTCTCATTGTTGCCCTTTTCCCACCCATTCTCCACCCTGCAGCCAGAGTGAGAATGTGATCATATCACTCCTCCTATTAGATCATTTCAATGGAGTTCTTTTGCCCACAGGGTAGAGTCCAGCCAACTGAGCACAGCCTTCAAGACTCTCTACATGGGACCCAGCTCCTGCATCTCCAGCTATATGCCACATCTCCCACCCCAACCCAACATTTCCCGTACATCCTAAGCTCCAGCTATTAAATACAACTAACTGCTCCTTGTGATTTGTCATGTTCATCCCATTTCTGATCTTTTGCACAAGAGGCTTACACTCCCTGGAACTCCCTTTCACTTCTTTCCCTTTTCCTAGTATACTCATATTAGTCTTTCCAGAATCAGCTTGTGTGTCACCTGCTCCAGGTCTTTCCTGACCCCTACTCCCTGCCCTCCCAAGTCCAGATTAGTTACTTGTTTTTGCCAGGGACCCACAGGACTTCTGAGACTTTCCAGGTGGAGCTAGTGGTAAAGAACCATGCCTGCTAATGCAGAAGACATAAGAGACACCAGCTCGATCTGTGGGTCGGGAAGATCCCCTGGAGGAGGGCATGACAACCCACTCCAGTATTCTTTCCTGGAGAATCCCAAAGGCAGAGGAGCCTGGTGGGCTACAGTCCATGGGGTCGCTAAGAGTCGGACATGACTGAAGTGACTTAACATGCAAAGGACTTCTGCACCACTCAGGAAATGTACCAGCCACATTGTCTTGTAATTATTTGTTGATTATCTACATCTCCCAGTAGACTGTGAGTTTCATGAGGGCAGAGACTGTGTCATTATTCATTATTATATCTCTAGTCCTTAACACAGTATCTGTCAATCAGCAATACTCCATAAATACACGTCAAATGAACAAGCAATACCAGATGGTGTGGATAAGCTGTCATTCTTGGTAGAAGAGAAGCAGCAAAAGGAGAAACTGAAACTCAAGGGGAAAAGAATAAATAAAATAGGAAAATTCTGAAAGAAGAGCGTCTGAGGAGAAACAAGATATTTAATATCAGATATTAAAACATGGTGCTACCTTAAAACAGTTGAGTTCTTAAAGAAAAAAAACAACAGTTGCGTTCTTGAGGGGGAAAAAAATGCCTATTAACAATCCTCAATACATGTGGGAAATTAGTACATTTTAAAGATGGCATGTCAAATCATTGGGGAAAAGATGAATTATTCAAAACTTATATTTGCATAATGGGCTAGCTGAATTCTCTAACTTACTCTTTACATCAAAATTAATTATAGATGAATCAAAGATTTTAATGTGAAAAATGAAACCTTAAAAGTACTAAAGGAAAATATGGGAGTATTTAAATACATATAATCCTGGTAAGGGGAAGGCCTTTGTAAGCAGGCCACCAATCTAGAAATCAGTAGACAAATGCATAAATGTGACCCCATAAAAATTTGAAGTTTCTGCACATCAAAAATATACATAAACAAAGTCAAAAGACAAATGACAAGCAACAAGATATTTGCAGCACTTGTGACAAAGGGCTAATTTCCTTAATTTCCAAAAAGCTCAAACAAATCAACAAGAAAAAACCCAGCAAATCCAAAGACAACCAAGCAAATGATAAGAACCAGCAGTTCACATAAAAAGAAATAGGAATGGCAAATACACATATAAAAGTATGTTCAACCTTGCTCTTAAACAAAAGAGTGAAATTAAAGCAGCAAAATGCCCTTTCTTCACCTACCACACTGGCAACTGTTTAAAAAGATTGATAATATCCAGTGTTGATGAGGGCATAGGGGAACAGACAATTCAGCTACTATAATTTTTTAATGTACATATGAATACATATGGAATCCTACTGCCTGCATTCAAGTTCTATTTTGACAACTGGACTTTATGACTTTGGGAAGGTTCCTCAACCTCTTTAAGCCTCGGTGTCTTTATCTGCAAAATGGGAATAATAATAATACTGGAACTTTCCTGGTGGTGCAGTGGTTAAGAATCCTCCTGCCAGTGCAGGGGACATGGGTTCCATCCCTGGTCTGGGAAGATTCCACATGCCAAGGGGCAACTAAGCACCTGCCCCACAACTACTGAGCCCATGAGTCATGACTATTGAGCCCACTGCCGTAACTACTGAAGCCTGTTCACCCTAGAGCCCATGCTCCACAATAAGAGATGTTACCACAATGAGAAGCTCTCGCACAGCAACTAGAGAAAGCCTGCGCACAGCAACAAAGACCCAGAATAGCCAAAAATAAATAAATGAAATAATAATTAAAAAATAATAATACTGTCAGTCTGCTTGGGCTGCTATTAAAAAATACCACAGACTGGGTAGTTATAAACAATAGAAATGTATTTCTCATAATTTTGCAGGCTGGGAAGTCCAAGATCAAGGTGTCAGCATGGGGGAGTTTCTCAGTAGTCCAGTGATTAAGACTCCTTGAATATTTGATCCCTGGTTGAGGAACTAAAATCCTGCATGGCATGGCATGGCCAAAAAAAAACAAAAAAACAAAAAAAAACCGTGCCAGCATGGTTAGGCTCTAGTGAAGGCCTTATTCCAGGTTGCAGACAGCCACCTTCTTGCTATATCCTCACATGGTGGAAGGAGGTCTCTAGGGCTTTTTTGAAGGGCACTAATTCTGTCCATGGAAACTCTGCCCTAATGACTTAATCACCTCCTAAAGGCCCCATCTCTGTTTTTCACCCCATCTCTTAATACTACCACATTAGGCATTAGGGCATATGGGCATTAAATTTTCAATATAAATTTTGGGGAGGACACAAACATTCAATTTATAGCAGGTACTTACCTCATAGAGTTGTTATAAGTATGAAATGAGATAAGACATATAAAGGGCTTGGCATAGTACCTAGTACACAATAAACACACAATAATTGTGAGAGTTCATTATTATTACTGTGCCCAAAAGAGGCATTTATTAGTCTATTCTGCTGCTGCTGCTGCTAAGTCGCTTCAGTCGTGTCCAACTCTGTGCGACCCCATGGACTGCAGCCAGCAGGCTTCTCTGTCCCTGGGATTCTCCAGGCAAGAACACTGGAGTGGGTTGCCATTTCCTTCTCCAATGCATGAAAGTGGAAAGTGAAAGTGAAGTCACTCAGTCGTGTCCGACTCTTAGCGACCCCATGGACTGCAGCCTACCAGGCTCCTCCATCCATGGGATTTTCCGGGCAACAGTACTGGAGTGGGGTGCCATTGCCTTCTCCCATTAGTATATTCATTGCAGTATTATTCATAATATCAAACAGAAACAAACAAACAAGAAATATCCTAGAAACAACCTAAATATCCATCAATAAGGATTTGATTTACTAAATTATGCCATATGTTGCAGTGCTATGCAGCTATTAAAAAGAATAAGAGATACATCTAGAGGGATCAATATGGATGAATTTCTAAGTTATGAACTGTATAAAATGTATAATTCCATTTGTGTAAATAAAAAAGGAAATATGCCTCTCTCCACACACAAACACACACATACGTATGTGTGTTTTTTTTTTTGAAAGGTTATTCAGTACCCTGAAAATAGTGTTTATCTTTGGAGAAAGACTCAGATAGGGATAGAGGGAAAGATGGAAAAGAGAGTTCTGATTTTCATTGCATACTTTTATGTACTGTTTGATTTTTTATCACGTTAGTTCAGTTCAGTCACTCAGTCATGTCTGACTCTTTGTGACCCCAAGGACTGCAACATACCAGGCTTCCCTGTCCATCGCCAACTCCTGGAGCTTGCTCAAACTCATGTCCATCAAGTCGGTGATGCCATCCAACCATCTCATCCTCTGTTGTTCCTTTCTCCTTCTGCTCTCAATCATTTCCAGCATCAGGGTCTTTTCCAATGAGTCAGTTATTCACATCAGGTGGCCAGAGTATTGGAGTTTCAGCTTCAGCATCAGTCCTTCCAATGGATATTCAAGGCTGATTTCCTTTAGGATTGACTGTTTTGATCTCCTTACAGTCCAAGGGACTCTCAAGAGTCTTCTCCACCGCCACTATATATATATATATATATATATATATATATATATATATATATATATATATATATATTTAAAGAAATGATCTGATAAACTGATCCTGTCACTGTTTGCAATTCTTCAACAGCTTCCCACCCACTCTGGGGAAAAGCCTAAGTTCCAGCTTTCTATCCTGCCATTTACTTCCTCACTCCCACTGCTTATATGGCTTCCTCTCTGCTCCATAGACAAACCAGCCAGAGTCCCACCTCAGGACTTGCTCTGGCTGCTTCCCTCTGCCTTTGAAGGTATTTGAATAACTCACTCCTTCAGTGCCTTTAAGTCTTAAGCTCAAATATCACACTCTCAATGAGGCCTCCTCTGCCCCTCTCCTATTTAAAATGGCAACTCCTGACATTTCTATCCCCATATCCTGCTTTCTTTTTTTTTTTTCCCACGGTATTTATAACAATCTCTTATACTATATATTTTCCTTACTAGTTCATGACCTATCTCTCTCCACTATCATGTAAGATTCATGAAGACAGGGATTTGGGTCTATTTGGTTCATATTCATTGTTCTATCTCTAGTGCCTAGTGTCTCACAAATAGTAGGTACTTAAAAAATATTTGTTGAATGAATGAATAAAAGATTTTCAGGCAAGAAGCAGCCTAGGAATTCAGCCCTTCTTTTTCCTTATCTCAGCTTTATTTTGGGATTCTCTCTTAATTCTCTTCCTCTTGAATTTCCAGCTTCTTCTTCATCCTTGTGCCTGGCACAAAGCTCAAAAAATATTTGTTGAAGAATGAATTTATATATTCATTCTGAGATATGTGATTGGTAACTAAAGAGTAAAAACCCAGGAGTATTTGAATTTTAGTAGTGATCAAAACCTATTGGCAAAGGGATTAGCTGGCTTCTTGGCAACACCAAGATCTCCCCACAGTAACAGGTACATTTGCCACAAACTCTGGGAATCTACCACCTTCTCTTTCCCCTCCCACTTATTTAATGACCCTCATGACTTCCCTGATGGCGCAAATGGTAAAGAATCTGCCTGCAATGTGGGAGACCTGGGTTTGATCCCTGGATTGGGAAGATCCCCTGGAGAAGGGAACAGCTACCCACTCCAGTATTCTGGCCTGGAGAATTCCACGGACAGGGAAGCCTGGCAGGCTACAGTCCATGGGGTCCCAAAGAGTAGGACACGACTGAGCGACTTTCACAACAGTCACAAAAACAGTGGGCCTAGGAGTAGCTTTAAGATGACTATTTGATTTTTACATTTCCCAGGGCCTAAAGAGAGTGCATAACAGGAAAGACAAACTCACAGTGCAAACTATGAATATTCTTAAAGAAATACACACCCACACAAATAGGTATGCTGCTGCTGCTGCGAAGTTGCTTCAGTCGTGTCCAACTCTGTGCAACCCCATAGATGGCAGCCCACCAGGCTCCTCCATCCCTGGGATTCTCCAGGCAAGAACACTGGAGTGGGTTGCCATTTCCTTCTCCAATGCATGAAGGTGAAAAGTGAAAGTGAAGTCGCTCAGTCGTGTCCGACCCTCAGCAACCCCATGGACTGCAGCTTACCACGCTCCTCCATCCATGAGAGTTCCCAGGCAAGAGTACTGGAGTGGGTTGCCAGTGCCTTCTCTGCATAAATAGGTATATATACATGTAAATATGTGAATAGACATTTACATACACCAGTTGTCAAATACATACCAGGGCAATTTCTAAGCAACTCGCCACAAACAACAGCAATATTTTATATTTTTAAAACAATAAAACCCTTGACAAATTCTAAGCCTTGCCAAGTCATTTATCTTTTATGCATCAATAAAAGGATAATTCTAGATCCAGGCATTCCTAGATCATCATTCAAGTTGGTTTCTTCTCCAAAGAGGCAGAGGACAGGATGAGCTCCTCTAATGGAATTATAGCTGGATATGTATGGAAGGGCCTGGCATCACAGTTAACCCATTCCCTTTTATTTAGAGGACAGATAACCACTGTGTGTGTGTGTGTGTGTGTGTATGTAGGCATAATTTATCTTGGGTTGTGGGGTTCTAGGGTCTTAGGATCCTCTCAGCTCCTATCCACTGTCCATACTTTTCTTCCTCCAGCACTGACTCAAATACCTTCTCCAATACTCTTGTGGAGACTGGTCATTTCTGGGAGGTGGGAATAGTGGCTGCAGAGCTTAGAGTCTGATGGGAAGTTGTACTATGTGAAAATGAAGCCGAGATAAGGAAAAAGAAGGGCTGAGTTCCTAGGCTGCTTCTTGGCTGAAAATCTTTTATTCATTCATTCAACAAGTATTTTTTAAGTACCTACAAGCAAGACCTTATGACAGTATCCCCCAAACAAGTGACTAGCAATAAAGTCATAAGCATGAAAGAGCTCAGAGAGGAGAAAAATGGTGGTGTCAAATCCATCAGCCAGGAAAACGAAGACATTGGTCTGAAAGAAGGTCTTATTGTTCAGGCATCAAGTCATTTGATGCTTATAGAGAAAAGAATCTACTTGTAACTCAATGGGCCTCAAACTTTAACATGTTCATTAAAAGTCAGTTTTGTAGGCCTCATTCCCGTATGTTCTTATTTAGTTAAGCTGAGGTAGGGCCTATGAATCTGCATGTATGAAAAGACCACAGGAGATGCCAATACTACCGGTTCTTCAAGGACCACACTTTGAGAACCAGAGCTTTTAATGTTTTATCTCACCACTTCTCAAGTTTTAACGTGCATATGAATCACTTGAGGATCTTATTAAAATGCAGATTCTGATTTATCAGGTCTGGGGTGGGGCCCAGGTTTCTACATTTCTAATGAGCTACTTGAGTGTGCTGTGGTGGTGGTGCTGGCCCATAGACCACACTGGCTGCTGAGAGTTTAGCCTATGTCCCCAGTGATGGCTTACTTTATAACTGGGCTATAGTGTACCCAGACATTTGGCCAGACGTTATTCTGGGTGTGTCTGTGGGGAGGGGGTTTTGAATAAGATTAATATTTGAATCAGTAGACTGTGTAAAGCAGATGCCCTCCCTAATGTAGGTGGGCCTCATCCAGTCAGTTGAAGGCCTGAATGGAACAAAAATGTTGAATAAGAGGGAGCTCCTCCTGCCTGACTGATGAACTAGGATGACTGTTTTTTCTCATCTTTAGACTCAGACTGATATATTAACCCTTCTTGGTTCTGAAGCATGCTGGGTGTCAGACTAGAACTTATATTATCATCTCCCTTGGTTCTCAGGTCTTTGGATTCAAACCACAACTACACTATCAGCTCTCTTGGGTCTCCAAGTTGCTGACTATAGATCATGAGGCTCCTCAGTCTCGTTTTTGCATGATCCAATTCCTCATACTAAATTTGCATCTATATCTATGTGCGTGCTCAGTCTCTCAGTCATGTCTGACTCTTTGCGACCCCATGGACTGCAGCCTGCCAGGCTCCTCTGTCCATTGGATTCTCCAGGTAAGAATACTAGAGGGGGTTGCCATTTCCTCCTCCAGGGGATCTTCTTGACCCAAGGATAGAACCCATGTCTCCGGTGTCTCCTGCATTAGCAGGTGAATTCTTTACCACTGAATCACCTGGAAAGCCCATCTATATCTGTGTCTATATCTATTTCGTCTATCAGTTCTATTTATCTGGAGAACTCTAACACACACCACTAATTCCAATTTGAAAATCCGGTCTAGGGACTTCCCTGGTGGTCCAGTGGTTACAAATCTGCACTTTCACTGCACGGAGCATGGGTTCGATCCTTGGTCAGGTAACTAAGATCCTGCATGCTGTAGTGCGATTCCCCTCACCACTCCCCCCCCCCCCAAAACAAAAAAGAAAATCCAGTCTCCCAGTGACTGGGAACTATACATCAATGGCAGGAGAGATCAGTTTATATTAGCATTGTGGACACCTAAAGGGTCACACTCTTTGGAATTAGAAGCAGAGGCCAAAATCTGCTATGGGTTTCTGGTTCCCTGATTCCTGGACCCCATAAGCAAAAACAACTAGTGTTTACTGAACTCTCACAGTGTGTCAGGAATTATGGCAAATATTTACATGAATTATCTTATTTGAAACTTCCAACATGTACTACTATTATTATAGTTGTTTTATGAAAAAAAAATGCAGACTCAAAGAGTTATATTAAGTTAAGTAAGAGAGACACAACCTTACTCCCTTCTTTTATTTTCAAAAGAAATTTTGGTAAGTGCCTCTAGGGGGATTTGAATCCAGGTTGTCTCACAGCAAGCCCAAGCTTCTCTCCATAATATGACACTATTTTCTCTGCTAGTCACTTATGCCATTGCCTGATTCATATGAGGGGTTGATGGACGATTCAAGAGACACATCTGTGTTCTGGTTTTCCAGGAGACACTCTGAAAACACTGACTTTGGTTTCCCCCTTCTCCAATGATCATAGTTCGTTTACATATTAAATATGGTGACAGCTCTCAGATCTACATGCTTATTTTTGAGCCAGGGCTATATGTTGGATTTTGTTGGTATGGGTAGTTTACAACTACTAATTGTACCTTCTTCTGGTTCATATCAGCTCTGGTTTGGCTATTTTCAGTAAGCTAACAGCATTTATGGGTCTTGTGTACATGCCTTAATATTGCAATTATTGGTAGATGCCAGCTTCCAGAATATCTAGCACTTTGGATGATGGGCTAGGGCCTGTAAATTTCCGTCCCAGGCAATGATTTCTATCTGTGTAGGTGGCAGCAAGCAGAGTGATGGACCACATGAAACACACAGTTCTGAGAGTGGCTCAAGTCCAGATCCAATAAAAGCTTTCTTAGAAGCTCCCCTTTTCAAAATAACCCATAATTCTCAGAGGAGAGGAGTATGGTTATTTATAAAGCCGAAACAACAACAACTACAAAAAACCTCTCTCTGAGCAGATGAAACCTTCTGACACAGAGGTAAAGCTCAAAACTAAAACACTAGCCAAGGAGCTATCGCAGTGCCCAGCCATCAGCCAATCCAAGGGCAAATCAGATGGCACACAAGACGGGGGACAGAGCCAAACCAGTTGAGTCAACTGGGCCCTTAACTGTCAGAATGAAAAATATTTTGGTTCAACTGAGAAACAGCATTAAGATCATAAAGTACGATGGTTCACTTATGGTGGTTGTTGATACCTTTGTTTAAGGATCATGTGTGTGTGTGTGTCCTTACTTCTTTTCTGTGTGGGCCTCCTCTCTTCCCCATGCAATCATTGCTGCATGAACTCAGAATTCTTTCAGGCTGGAAATCTGAGTGGCTTGGCCTAGCATTCACCCTTCGTGCAGAGTAACGGTTTCATGAGGCAAAGGAACTGGGGCCGGGCATAAGCTCTGAATACACTTTTGTGGCTTCCGCTGAAGACGCCTGTGCTGTCAATGCCTCCATTTCTAGGCGTTTGCATTTGTTTTCTAATTCCCACCTTCTCTCTGCTGAACTGAGGGATTTGTTCACAACTCGACAGCTGAGACAGGGAAACACTGGGTTGTCAGAGGCCAGGTATAGGCATGGCAGCATGCATCCTGGTTCAGGATTCTAGGGGTCGCCTGTGGAGGTGAAGGACAGGCAGACTGAAAGTGAAAGACAGGAGGGGGAAGACCAGTTACTGAGGCTGATGTGTCCTCCTGGCTTGAGACTGCCCTTCCCCTTTGATGTCTGTAACAGAAATGGCAGTACAACAACTATGTGATTTAAAATAATTTTTTTTAATGTGGATCATTTTTAAGGCCTTTACTGAATTTGCTACAATATTGTTTTTGTTTTATGTTGTGTGTGATTTTTTTTTTTTTGGCTGTGAGGTATGTGGGATCTTAGCTCCCCCACCAGGGATAGAATGCAGTCCCCTCCTGCATTGGAAAGTGAAGTCTTAACCCATGCACTGCCAGGGAAGTCCCACCACTACCATGCAATGTTAACGTCTCAGGCTGTGTGAGGACATGCCCCCTGGCTCCCCAGCACTAACCAAATCGGCAGGTGAAAAGATGGATCCAAGGGAAAGGTGCCTCAAAACCCCACGTGGGTTTCTTTGAGCGGTTTGGAGACTTGCAAGGGGGCAGGGGAAAAATGACTGGGGACAAATCTGCATGTCACCTCAGCTTAAAGATTTACATTTATTTGCTTTTATTTTGATTTCATTTTGTAATGGCAAAAAACCCTTGAGTGGCTTCCTTGCTACTGCTGCTACTGCTAAGTCGCTTCAGTCATGTCCGACTCTGTGCAACCCCATAGATGGCAGCCCACCAGGCTCCCCCGTCCCTGGGATTCTCCAGGCAAGAACACTGGAGTGGGTTGCCATTTCCTTCTCCAATGCATGAAAGTGAAAAGTGAAGTCGCTCAGTCATGTCCGACTCTTAGCGACCCCATGGACTGCAGGCCACCAGGCTCCTCCATCCATGGGATTTTCCAAGCAAGAGTACTGGAGTGGGGTGCCATTGCCTTCTCCAGTGGCTTCCTTAATTAAGCAAATTAAGGCCAGCTTGCACCTTTGTGCAAGAGAAAGAGCCTTTCAGGATCTTTTGTGTGATGTCTCTTTAGTGTCTCCTTGCCTACCACCCCCCCCACTCTCTCGCTGGGAAGAAAGGGAAGGGGACCCCATCTCTCCCCAAAGACTTCAGGTTAAGGAAATCTGACCAAGTAGCTAGGTCTAACCACAGCCTCCCGGCAAGAAAGGACACTGCAGGCCCCAAGGAGCAGCTCAATGCAACGGTAGGGGAGTCAGCCATTCGGGAGGATTTCTTTTCTCTGCTCCCCACTCTGCTTCTGGCTTCTGCATCTGCTGTTTTTGTTTGCCTTGGGATGCCAAACACAACCTTAGTCCCTTCTTCGATTTCAAAAAGAAGTCTACTCATCTCTGCCCGCGTGCTCAGTCGCTCAGTAGTGTCTGACTCTTTGCAACCCCATGCACTGTAGCCCACCAGGCTCCTCTGTCCATGGGATTTCCCAGGCAAGAATACTGGAGAAGGTTGCCATGCCCTCCTTCACGGAATCTTCCCGACTCAGGGATAGAACCCACGTCTCTTCCATTGACAAGCTGATTCTTCACTGCTGAGCCACCGGGGAAGGCCCTACTCATCTCTAGACTTCACTGATTTTGGGGGACAGTCCCAGGAAGGGGTCCCAGCATGGAGGCTTCTGCCAAGTCCCTTGTGTTCTTCCTCTCCCCTCTCTTCTGCTCTTTTTTCACTCCTCCTCCTCCTAGATTGTGCTCCTGCCTCTCATGCAATTTCTTCTCACTCTATTAGACCATCTAGCAGGTCAATCATCTAGGTCTTAACAGAATTAAGAATGTTTCTTTCGTGTACCAGTAGCCATTCTCTTTAAAAGGAGATCAGGATTATAAATCACTTTATTTTTTGTGGGGTCATTCATCCTCATACTTTCCCATAAGACAGATGGGAAAATTGAGGTACAGCCACCTAGCAATCCAACAGTGTCACTCAGCTCCAGACACAAGTCCTCTGTATACCAGCCTGCTTCTGTTTTCTTTAGAGCACGCTCTCTCTCTCTTTTTTTTTTTTGTAGAAGCTTTGCCAACTGTACATATTCTTTTTCTTTTTTCAGTGCTACATATTCTTTTTTTTTTTTTTTTTTGGCTATGCTTGGTCTTTGCTGTGGCATGTGGGCTCCTCCTTGCAGAGTGCAGGATTCTCTAGTGACCTGCGGGCTCCAGAGCTTACAGGGTTAGTAGTTGTGGTGTGTGGGGCTCTGTAGTAGTGGTGCGTGGGCTTCTCTAATTGTGGCCTGAGGCTTAGTTGCCTCATGGCATTTGGGAACTTAGTTCCCCAACCAGGGATCAAATTCATGTCCCCTGCACTGGCTGGCAGATTCGTAACCACTGGACCACCAGAGATGTCTTCTCAATTGTACATATTCTAATGTGAAACCTTTTATGGATGGTGGTAGATGATCTTGTTGCTATCCCCTAGGCTCCATGCTTCTCTAGAATCTCAAGAGGAAACACCCTCTCCTCCAAACATAGGAGCTCTTAGAATGCAGCCAAAAACCCTTCCAGGATCCGTGAGAGCTGTCCAACTTGTTTGGGGTGTGTTTCCCACTTTTCAAACCCCTCTTCAATACTGGCTGAGAAGGGAGAAGTTGGGGAGAGATGACTGGAAAAGGCAGAAAAACGAACTCTGTCCCTGAGGATCTTTTTTAAAGCCAAATAAACACATACTGTTGTTTAGTCGCTAAGGCTCAGACAGTAAAGAATCTGCCTGCAATGCAAGAAATGCTGGTTCCATCCCTGGGTTGAGAAGATCCCCTGGAGGAGGAAATGGTAACCTACTCCAATATTCTTGCCTGGGAAATCCCATGGGCAGAGGAGCCTGGCAGGCTACAGTCCATGGAGTCACAAAAGAGTTGGACATGACTGAGCGACTGAACAATGAAAGCAACAACCACCTACCGCTGTGGTCAAGGCAGGCAACCCAATTCTGGGCTTGTTAGAGGAAAGACCTGTCCCTTCCCCTTGCACAAAGAATGCCGGCCTCTGAATTCCATCTGCGGGGAGATGCAGTAGAGCTGGGGGAGGCCCAGAACGATGGGGAATGTAGATTGTGGTCACGACATCTAGGAGATGCTATCAGAGACTTCTTGAGGTTTTGAAAGGGATACATTTAGAAAACCACAAATAAATGTGATTTTATGCAACAGAAAACAAATATATGAAATTCATTATCCTCAAGAGTTAGTGTAAACTGAAAGTATGTGTAAATACCTTTCAAAAAGGGTTAGAAGCATTCATAAATTTATGCATAGCTGGTTACTAAGGGCAACTCGCATGTTTTCATAGGAAGCTGGAAACAGAAGATACTTTAGAGATCAGCTCATCTCTAGCACTCCCGCTCCCTGCCCAGCCTCTGCAGTGAGAGGCCATCAGAAAGGGGCCTCAGGGAGCCAAAGGCGGAACCAGATGGGAAATGGGTGATTCCTAGTGGTCTCCCAGGTAACCCCCATCCCCACCCTCAATCTTTTTCTTGAAAGTTAAGTTTTAGAGAGGAGAGAGGGAACAAACCGGCTTAAACATCTCTAATTAGCTAGAGGAGCCACAGGGACTCTTTATGTGTGGGGCTTGGGGGATGGGCAGAGGGCAAACATGCAAAGATGGAGAAGAAAAAGATCCTGTCCTGTCCTTGAAGAGATCATAGTCTAATAAGGGATGTAAGTAAGTGAGAAAATATTACGAGATTATGTACAACACAGCAGGGTATACCCTGAAGGCATAGAGAAGGGCTGAGTAACATGAACAAAAAAGTGGGGAGTAGGGCAAACTGGCTTCCGGATGTGAGGGAACCTGAAGCAAATGTCAGCATTTGGCTTAAATGCACAGGGAATGGTCAGCCCTGCCATCGTCTAGTCAAGCCTGCTGCTGCTGCTGCTAAGTCACTTCAGTCATGTCCGACTCTGTGCGACCCCATAGACGGCAGCCCACCAGGCTCCCCCGTCCCTGGGATTCTCCAGGCAAGAACACTGGAGTGGGTTGCTATTTCCTTCTCCAATGCATGAAAGTGAAAAGTGAAAGTGAAGTCGCTCAGTCTTGTCCGACCGTCAGCGACCCCATGGACTGCAGCCTACCAGGCTCCTCCATCCATGGGATTTTCCAGGCAAGAGTACTGGAGTGGGGTGCCATTGCCTTCTCTGCTAGTCAAGCCTAGACTCCATTTATTTATTTATTATCATAATATGGTAAACATTTTTAAATTCTTAATATTTGGCTGTGTTGCACAGGCACCATGTGGGATCTTAGTTCCCCGACCAGGGATGGAGCCCACATCCCCTGCACTTGGAAGCCTGGAGTCCTAACCACTGGACCACCAGGGAAGTCCCCAGACTCCATTGTAGAGCTCATGGTTCTTCAGAAACAATAGGAATGGTGCCCCCTGGAGTTGTCCATCTCAGCAACCCTCCTCAAAAATCAGCTACAGTGACTTACCCCATTTCCAGGTGAGAAAATGGAGGCCTGGAGACATGACTGAATGAACTACTTGAGGTACATAGCCATTTCACGTCAGAGTGGGGCTCCATCTCACTTCTACCATACTGCCTTGCAAGGAGGGTGGGCTCTCAAAGGCAGCCCAACCCTCTCACAACACACGCTTCCTTGAGACCCCTCTTCCAGCAGGGCCACCATTAGCCTATTCACATTAGAATGAAATGTTTCATTGATTAGATTAGAAACCCTTCATTTTTATGAATAAGAAAAGGATATCTCTTCCCCTAGGCAGGTGCAGACCCTCACAGGGTGCTCAGCTTGGCAAAGGGAGCTTGAGTTAAGCTTCAGCTCTCACCTACTTCCTCAGGTGGGTGTCCTGCCCCAGACACCCTGCCTCACCCTACCTGGTAGCCCTGCCCAAGAGAAACATGAGTCCTGGGCTGTGAAGCAACCTTAGGAAGTGTCTGTCCTTGTAAAGACCCTGCTCCTCCAGAGCAAATCCCTCCCCTCCCAGACCCCCAGCCTCCAGGTGACAGCATGTCAGTGATGGAAGACACCAGCCCTGTCAAGTTGCTCTCAGATTTTGAAGTCTGGAAAGCTGGTGTGGACTCCCTCAGGCTATGAGACAGTTCATACACATAAGATGTTATTATCTCACTATTAAATAACAATTTAGTACAACAATTAAGTCTGATTTGAAAAAATGAATCAGCTTCCTTCACGTGGCTGGAAGTTCTCAAATGAGGTGCCAAACTTCATGTTTAGTGCCTGTTGAATAAACAGCCCACTCAGCTGACTTTCTTCTAGCAGCACCTTCCAGCTTTGAAATTCCAGTCACCTCCCAAGTCAGGTGGGGCCTCAGCTGTGGAGAACAACCAGCCTCCTCTTCCTATAATTCTCTGTGGGCTGTGGGACCAGAGTATAGATCTCATCCCCTCCCCTCTGGCCCATGCAACTTGTCTTCCTCCTTAAACCATCTGTCAGTATTATGACCGATTAAGCACGATACTGGAGCTTCCCCCTTGGCTCAGTAGTAAAGAATCTGCCTGAGATGCATAAGATGCAGGAGACCTGGGTTCAATCCCTAGGTAAGGAAGATCCCCTGGAGAAGGGCATGGCAACCCACTCCAGTATTCTTGCATGGAGAATCCCATGGAAGAGGAGCCTGGAGGGCTACAGTCCATGGGGTTGCAAAGAGTTGGACATGACTGAAGTGACTGAGCACTCACACAAGCACGACACCAGAAACTCCTGAGCCCGTACACTCCTCTTTCTATTGTTCCTCAATTTCCTAGGCCCCAGAAGATAAGATTGAGCAGGAAGCCTGGGGGGTAATTTCCCCCCTGGCCCTACCACTCACTAGTGCTTGCAATTCTCCCAGGAGTCTAATTTCTTCCTAACATGTGACTCCAAGAATCTCTAGGTAATTGCACACAGCTCTGATAAGGAGAACGCACAGCAACAGTCACTCAACTGCAGGGTGAATGTGTTTGTTCTATCTTTTCCCACTGAGACAGAAGGATATGTGAATCAAGCAACATGAAGATATCTCACTCTTTAATGGAATGCATATACTCCACCAAAGGTAGCTGTGAAAGAAGTTCTAGTTCCTCATTAGCTATTTTCCTTTCTCTTTACTCCTTCCTTCCTTCTTCTTTCCTTCCCTCCTTCCTTCCTTCTTTCCTCCCTCCCCCCCTCTTCTCGCTTCTTTCCATTTGGGAAGCTATAATAAAAGGATTTATTATGGGGTAAATTCTTTCAACAGGCCTAGTTTAACTGTCAGATCACAGTTTAGTGGAACTTCAGTAGGAGAAATGGGAAAGGCTGTGAAAGGCCAAGGGGTTCCTGTTCTTATCTGAGACTGTCCCAATGGGATTGAGCTGCCATGTAAAACTTGGAATAGAGTAGGGTTGAAGCACATGCTGCTGGTTTTAGTGGGAGGAGGGTTTTTGCAATTCTTTTGGAACCTAACTCCCTTTAATCATCAACCTTCATCTCCTGGGCAATATCAGGACCTTCTGTCTCCTCACTTGTCCCTTCCAGAACTGTTTCTCCCACATTCCCTCCACTTTTAAAAATTAATTGACTGGGCTTCCCTGGTGACTCAGAAAGTAGAGAATCTGCCTGCAATGCGGGAGATGCAAGAGACCAGGGTTCAATCCCTGGGTTGGGAAGATCCCCTGGAGAAGGAAAAGGCTACCCACTCTAGTATTCTTGCTTGAAGAATTCCATGGACAGAGGAGCCTAGCGGGCTACAGTCCATAGCGAGTCAGACATGACTGAGCAACAAACACTTTCACATATTTTAGAGCAGTTTTAGGTTTACAGAAAAATTGAGCAGAGAGCACATATGCCCCCTCTCCCTCTGCACACAGTTACCTCTATTATTAAATCTTGAATTAGTGTGCTACTTTAGTTTTAATTGATGAACCAATACATTATTATTAAAGTCCGTAGCTTCTATTAGGGTTCACTCTTTCTACAGTACAGCTCTATGCATTTTAACAAATGTATAATGACATGTACCCACCATTACAGCATCATACAGAATACTTTCAGTGCCCTACAAATCCCCTGGGTTCTACCTATTCATGCCTCTCCTTTAGCCCCAGCCCCCGGCAACCACTAATCTTCCTACTCTCTATAGTTTTGCCTTTTTAAGAATGTGATAGTTGGAATTATGTAGTATATAGCCTTTTCAGACTGGCTTCTTAGAGATATGTGTTAAGTGATATCTGTGTCTTTTCATGCTCATCTTCTTTCATTGCTGAATAATATTCCATCATCTGGATGTACCAGATTTTATTAACTTACCTTTTGGAAGGTATCTTGATTACTTCTAGGTTTTGCAATTATAAAGAAAGCTGCAATAGACACTGTGTGAAGGTTTTTGTGTGGACCTAAGTTTCCAAATCATTTAAAAAATACTAAGAAGTGTGGTGGCTGGATTATACAGTAAGACTATGTTTTGTTTTGTGAGAAACTGCCAAATTGTCTTCCAAAGTGGCTGAACCATTTTGCCTCCCCACCAGCAGTAAATGAAAGTTCCTGTTGCTCCATAGCCTTCTTGCCAGCATTTGGTGGTATTAATGTTCTGGAGTTTAGCCATCCTAATAGGTATGTAGCGAGTGGCAGCTCATTGTTGTTTTAATTTGCAATTCCCTAATGACAGGATGTTGAGCATCTTTTCATATGCCAACTTGCCATCTGTATCTCTTCTTTGGTGAGGTTTCTTCCACCTGTTTTTAAGTTAGGTTGTTTCCTAAGTTTTAAGGATTTTCCTATATTTGAATATTAGTCCTTTACCTCTTAGGTGTTTGGAAATACTTTTCCCTAGTTTGTGGCTTGTCTTTTTATTCTCTGCAGTTTCTTTAACACGGAAGATGTTTTTAACTTTAATGAAGTCCAACTTACAATTTTTTTTCTTTCATGGACCGCGCTTTTAGTATTGTATCCAAAAAGTCATTACCAAACCCAAGGTCACCCACATTTTCTCTTATGTTACCTACTAGAATTTTTATAGCTCTGCCCTTTACATATAGGTCTAAGATCCATTTTGAGTTAATTTTTGTGAAAAGTATAAAGTCAGTATCTATGCTCTTTTTCTCTCTTTTTTCTTTTGATTGTGGATGTATGTTTAGTTGTTCCAGGACCGTATGTTGAAAGGACTATTCTTTCTTCATTGAATTGCTTTTATGATCAGTTAGCTATACTTGTGTGGGTCTATTTCTTTTTTTCTTCCAGTTTTATTGAGATACAATTGGCATACAGAACACTGTATTAGTGTAAGGTATACAGCATAGTAATTTGACTTATATACAACATGAAATGACTACCACAAATATGTCTGTGGTAATTTAATATGTTTAGTGAGCATTAATCATTTCATATAGATACAAAATTAGGGAAAACAGAAAAAAATTTTCTTCTGATGAAAACTTAGGATTTACTCTTTTAACAACTTTCCTATATAACATACAGCAGTGTTAATTATATTTATCATGTTGTACACATCCCTAATACTTATTTATAAGGGTAAATTTGACCTTTTGCCTGCCTTCATCCAATTCTCCTTCCCTTCTCCTCTGCCTCTGGTACCTATAAATCTGATCTCTTTTTCTATTGGTTTCCTTGTATGTTTGTCTTTGAAGTGTAATTTACCTACAACACTATGCTAGTTCCTGTTATAGAACATAAGTGAAAGTCGTTCAGTCGTGTCTGACTCTTTGTGACCCAATGGACTATACAGTCCATGGAATTCTCCAGGCCAGAATACTGGAGTGGGTTGCCTTTCCTTTCTTCAAGGGATCTTCCCAACCCAGGGATCAAACCCAGGTCTCCCACATTGCAGGCGGATTCTTTACCGGCTGAGCCACAAGGGAAGTGAGTCGATATTTCTATACATTTCAAAGTGATCACCACAAGTGTTGTTACCATCTGTCATCATCAAAATTATTGACTAATTATTGACTATATTCCCACCCTGTGCACTTCATATCCATGACTCATTTATTTTGAAACTGGAATTTTGTGCCTCTTATTCTCCCTCACCTATTTCTCTCCTCTCCCCAGCCTGTGTGAGTCTACATCTGGGTGCTCTGTTTTGTTATATTGATTTAATTGTCTGCTCCTTTTCCAATACCACATCATCTTGATTATAGTAGGTCTTGCAGTTGGAGAGTGTCCGTCTTTTGACTTTCTTCTTCACCTTTGTCTTCATAATGGTATTGTTTATACTTGGTCTTATGCTTTTGCATATAAGCTTTAGAATCAGTTTGTCAATATCCACAAAGTAATGCTCTGGGAAGTTGGTTGGGATTGAGTTAAATCTATAGATCAAATTGGGAAGATCTTTGCATCTATGCTTATGAGAGATGCTGGTTTGTACTTTTCCTTTCTTGTAATATCTTTATTTGGGTTTAATATTATGGTAATGCTGGCTTTATAGGACACGTTAGGAGGGCTTCCCTGTGCTTTTTTCCCCCTGAAACACATTGTAGAGAATTGATATAATTTATTCTTTAAATGTTTGGTAGAATTCACCAGTGAAACCATTTGGGCCCATGCTTTCTCTTTTGGAAGGTTATTAATTATTGATTCAATTTATTTAGTTGATATAGGCCTTTTCAGATTATCTATTTCACCTTGTCTGAGTTTTGGTAACTGTGTCTTTCAAGGCATTGGTGCATTTCATCTGAGTTATCAAATTGGTGGACATAGAGTTGTTGATAATATTCTTTTTTTTTTTTAATTTCCATGGAATTCCCTCTACTTTTAACTCATTCATTTAAAAATTACATGTTGTGTATTTACTATTTAAAAAAGGAATTCAGCATACATTTATTGAATGCCTATTAAATGCCAGGTACTGTGCTAAGGCTGGGTCTTCCCCAGTGGCTCAGTGGTAAAGAATCCACCTGCAATGCAGAAAACACAGGAGATGTGGGTTCATTCCTGGGTTGGGAAGATCCCCTGGAGGAGAGCATGGCAACCCGCTCCAGAATTTTTGCCTGGAGAATTCCATGGATAGAAGAGAATGGCACACTACAGTCCATGGGGTGGCAGGATCGGACATGACTGAAGCGACTTAGCACTCACACATGTACTAAGGCTAGGGATAGTATGGCATTGTCTTCTTGGAACTTACATTCTAGTGAGGAAGACTGAGTTTGAATAAACAAATGTCAAACAATCGCAATTGTGCATGTGTGTGTGTGTGTGTGTGTGTGTGTCACTTGGTCATGTCTGACTCTTCAGGATCCCATGGACTGTAGCTCACCAGGCCCCAGGCTCCTCTGTCCGTGGAATTCTCCAGGCAAAAATACTGGAAAGGGTTGCCATTCCCTTCTCCAGTAGATTTTCCTGACCCAGGGATTGAACCCAGGTCTTCTGCATTTCAGGCAGACTCTTTACCATCTGAGACACCAGGGATATCCAATTGCAATTGTAGTAGATGCTAAAGAAGGAAATAAACAGAGAAGTTCTCTCTGGTGGCCAGGAAAACCTCTCTAAAGAGGTGACATTTTAGCTGTGAACTAAAAACTGAGAAGGATCCAGCTTTGAGAGAAGCCTAGGAAAGAGCCCTGCAGGCAAAAGGAGCCACATGTGTGAAGACCCTCAAGAGAAGGAAGAGCTCAGCACATAGGAGCATAGTGAGCAAGGGAGACAGAAGAGGTCTGAGAGGTAGGCAGAGGGTTGATCCTGGAGGACCTTATGAGTCATGGGAAGGAGTTTGGATTTTCTTCTAAGTGAAATGAGAAGCTTTTGAAGGATTTTAAGCAGGAGAGTGACATGATCTGATTTACATTTTTAAAAGATCACTCTGATCTTTCCTTACTGCTGTGAGGAAAATAGAATGGAAGGAAACAAGAGTAAACAAGAAGGGAAAACAGATAGGAGCTATGGTGATTGTCTTCCCAGGTGGTGCTAGTGGTAAAGAACCCACCTGCCAAGGTAGATGGACATGTAAGAGATGCAGGTTCGAACCCTGGGTGGGGAAGATCTCCTGGAGGAGGGCACAGCAACCCACAGTATTCTTGCCTGGAGAATCCCATGGACAGAGGAGCCTGGTGGGCTAAGGTTCATAGAGTCACAAAGAGTCGGACACGACTGAAGTGACTTAGCACCCGCACACATGGTGATGGTCTAGGCAGAAGGAGCTGGATGCCTGGACTTGAACACAGAGGGCAGTGACAGTTGAAATGGGGAGAAGTAAAAATGAATGAATATGGGGATCTATTTTGCTAAGCACAGAACTGGACATCACACATTGAATTAGCTGAGTGATATGCCTGCCTCTGTCCAGCCACAGAAGGGTGCCTTTCTCTCCTTCCAGTTTGATGATTTCTTCCTCAAGAACCTCAGGCCTTGCTCAGGAGCCACAGAGTCACCATATTGGTTCCTCATTTTATCTTTATAATCCCTGGGAGTGACTATAAGAGTTCCCTAGGTCTATCAATGACATATGTTCAGAGGTCCACTATTTTTATCTCAAACAGGTGTTTCTACATTCTGGGCACATTCCAAATAGTGCAGCCCCTGAGGATCACTGTTCTCATTTCTCCCAGGTAGGTGACATTTAGAATGATGATTGTTCAGCAGCACTCAGACTTCTACTAAATGGTATGACAGAAGGAAGAACTTTGACTATCAGCATGATTAGACAGTGGAATGGATTGCCAGAGGAGGTTATGAAGGTTCCTCCAGCCAGACAAGCTGCTGAAATATGAAGACATTATGTATCAACGTGAGCAGCATTTTTATATTCTAAGGGTGGGTAGAGAAAGCAATTCAAGGGACAGTGGGAGGTAAGGTGGACACGGTCAGTGCTAGGTCATGGGTGGCTGCCAAACAATGCAAGCTGGGACTCACAGCTGAGCTGGGCCAGCAGGTGAATAGGGGAACTAGAATGAATGCCCAGGGAGCTAGTTGCCATGAGTTATGAGGTTGAAGCCAAGGTCTGAATCCAAGGTGTAAAAACCAAACTGGAGGACACAGACAAGGTCTGGAGTCTGAATAGACAGGTGAGAGGAATCCTGCAGAGGTCCAAATCAGGCAGAAGGCGGTGTCAGGAGAACCCTGGTTTAATGGCAGTATTGGTCTGTGGCTGGCCTTCAAGCCAAGAAGAGGGAAATTGGTGGAGATAAAATCCAAGCGTGACATGTATCTCCTGAATCAGAAAAGCTAGGTGGGTCCACACCATAGCTCAGCCAAGGATGTGCTAGTGGATCTCGAAACTGGGACCCATTTGCCCTCTGCCCTATTTTTAATATTTATTTATTTTTTGGCTGTGGCAGTTCTTAGTTGTGGCACATGGGATCTTTCGTTGTGGCACATAGACTCTCACTGTGGTGCAAGGGCTCAGTAGTTGCAGTGCACGGGCTTAGCTGCATGTGGGATCTTAGTTCCCAGACCAGGGATCAAGCTTGCGACCCCAGCACTGCAAGGCAGATTCTTAGCTAAGCTACCATTTCTTTTATTTATTTATTTTCGGTTGTGCTGGGTCTTCATTGTTGTGTGTGGGTTTTGTCTAGTTGAGGCAAGCGTGGGCTACTTTTCACTTCAGTGCACAGGGTTCTCATTGTGGTGGCTTCTCTTGTTGTGGAGCACAGGCTGTAGGTGCACAAGCTTCAGTAGCTGTGGCACGCAGACTCAGTAGTTGTGGCACACAGGCTTTCTTGAACCAGGGATCAACTCCTTGTCCCCTGCACTGGCAGGCAGATTCTTAACCACTGGACCACCGGGGAAGTCCCTCTCTGCCCTGTTTGGAAACTTCCCTGTTTGACACTTCCCAGGCAGTGTCACAGATTTTGTGACTTCAGCACAATACTACAGGCTCTAGGGGGTGACATATCACTAGGTGATCTACTGTCTCTATTCCTTCCTTTTCTGTGGTCTGTGGACATCCTTCTGACCTGGCAAAGAGATTGGAAGAGAAATCAAGTTCACAATATAATCACAAAAAGGAATTTCTCTGACTCTGCCCTTGCCTGTATTTGCCCTCTTCAAAGCCTTTCATTAATCCAACTATTTCTGCTAGTCTCCCAGATGTCTGTCACATAGGTTCATTAACAAAATCCTTTCACCTCCCCAGTGGCTTCCACCATTTCCTCCATTCTTTCTCTAGCTCCCTGGGGTGATAATCTGCTGCCAAGGCTTCTGATGCCCTTAACAAAGGCATTGATGCATTGAGGTGGCTGCTGTTGCTGTCACAAAGCTGCTTCCCACCCAACTGGAACTACTAAAGCCAATGCTTCTGATGTGCCCTGTGTATTCAATGCCCCATAGAGATTTTAGTGAAATAGTCTTTTAAATTGGTACTTACTCTTACAAAACCCTCTCTACTTAGGACTCGGGTACGAGTCCTGGGAGCTAGATCAGAAGGTAACCAGGGTAGTGGCCTCTGGTAGGTTTTGTGTTGCTGTTGTTATTTAGTTTTTGGCCTCTCCAGCAAACTTTCCCACTCCCCTTCAACTGGTTGTAGCCTCTACTCCTGGCCTCAGGGAGGAGTATGTGAACTAGAGCTGGTCAATCACAGAATACCCATTCTCCTAGAGATAGTGATTGGATGAAATGATGGACACATGACCAAAAAAAGGCCAATCAGAAATGTTGCCTGGGACAGGTCTATGGACTCTGGGAGACAGAAGCTCTCTGTGCTTGGCTTTGTCTGCTGGAAGCCATGTTTCCTACAATGTGGAGAAGGCCAGTATACAAGAAAGGATGAAACAAATGGGGAAAGAGAAGCAGAGATAAGGAGAAATAAAACATAGAGTGTTCTGACAATGTTGAGTCTCCAATCCTGGTTTCTTTGAGCATCCCACTCTCTTTCCTAGCTTTTTGAACAAAAGCAATCTTTTTTTTTCTTCTTAAAGTGGGTTGACTTGGGTTTCTGTTACTTCTTGTTTTTAAATGTCCTGATTAATTACAACTTGAGACTTATATTCAAAATCTTTCCCATCCCTCAACTCTGAGGTCTAGGAGGAATCTTAGATGTTCATTCTTTCTTCCATTAGGATGGCATCTTTCCCAAGAAGCTCTTTGGGCTTCTAAACACATAGTTTCTCAGTGGACCCACCTCTTAGACTCTCCATACAGAACAATACATATGTGAATTGAAGGGTGAATCCAAGTGAGGCTGCTAAGATAGGCCCCTTTCACATAATCATTCACTCATTTTAACAAATATTTATTGAGCTCTGAATATGTGCCAGACAGTGTTCTAGGAGCTGATAATATAGAAGTGAGTAAAATAGATGACATTTCTACCCTCATAAAGCTTGTATTCTGATGATAATTAGATAACAAACAATTACACATATAATTACATATCATGAATATGAAGAAAAATGGATCAGGTTAATAAGATAAGAAGTGATGGGATACAGTGATATTTTAGACAGTAGGGGCAGGGGAGGCCCTCCAAGGACTGAACAGTCCTGAATAAAATAAAGATATGAGTCATGTGGAATTTAGGAGAAATATATTTTAAGTTAGGGAGACAGAGAGTGCAAAAGCCTGGAGGTGTTTGACATGTTTGAAAACAGTAAAGGAGGACACCGAAGTAAGGTGAGTTAAAGGGAGAGGTGGTAGGAAACGAGGCCGGAGGTAGCCAAGGGCCAATCTGCAGCAGGCCTTGGAGGCTGGGATAAGAACTTTGTATTTTTCCCTAATTGTGATGGAAAGCTATTAGAGTGTTTTGATCTGGGGATTGACAATATCAGATTGACCTTTTACAAGCATCCCTCTGGCTGTGGTGGAGATAATGGATTGTACGGGGTGAAGCAGGGAGACAAAACAGGAGATTACTGTGTGAGTCCAAGTAAGAGATGATGGAGGTGTCAACTAGGGTGGCAGCAGAGGAGGCATTGAAAGTAGATGGATTCAGCATCTAGTTTAAAGGCAAAGCCAGTTAAAGTAAATAAAATGCGCTGATGAATTGGATGTAGAGTGTGAGAGAGGGTTAAGGCTGACTCTGAGTGTTTCAGCTTGAGCAACTAGGTGAATTGAGATGACATTTATTGAGATGGGGAAGAGTGGGAGAGTCACGGGTTCAAGGATCAGGGAAATCCTGAGTTGAGTTTGGGACTTTTTTAATTTGAAATGCCTATTAGATGTCTAAATGCCAAGGTGAAGAAGTTTGTCCAAGGAAATACATATCAAACAAAGGGGTACAAAGTGTTTGGATGGAAAGCGGGAGTTCCTGAGAAGCAAGAAGGATTCCAACGACACCTAGGCAGAGCACATCACACTGTCAAAAATGGAAAAAGCTGATACATTTTTTTTCTCATTATTTCCCCAACCAGTACCTGGCAAATTTCCAAACCATACTAATTGGAGTCGGTTTTGTTACTGGAAGGAAACCTATGACAAACCTGGACAGCATATTAAAAAGCAGGGACATCACTTTGCTGACAAAGAAAGGTCCATCTAGTCAAAGCTATGGTTTTTCCAGTTCTCATGTACAGATGTGAGAGTTGGACCATAAAGAAGGCTGAGCACCAAAGAATTGATGTTTTTGAACTGTGGTGCTGGAGAAGACTCTTGAGAGTCCCTTGGATAGCAAGGAGATTAAACCAGTCAATCATAAAGGAAATCAGTCCTGAATATTCATTGGAAGGACTGATGCTGAGGCTGAAGGTCCAATTCTGTGGCCACCTGATACAAAGAGCCGACTCATTGGAAAAGACCCTGATGCCGGGGAAGATTGAGGGCAGAAGGAGAAATGGGTGGCAGAGAATGAGAAGGTTGGATGGCATCACCGACTCAATGGACATGAGTTTGAGCAAAGCCCAGGAAATAGTGCAGGACAGAGGAGTTTGACGTGCTGCAGTCATGGGGTCGAAAAGAGTTGGATACAACTTAGCGACTGAACAACAATTGTTACTGTAAATCAGGTAGGTAAAGGAACAAAGACTCTTTTGGCATCATGCTCTTGTTCAGTTGCCCAGTCCTGTCCAACTCTTTTGCGACCCCATGAACTGCAGCATGCCAGGCTTCCCTGTCCATCACCAACTCCTGGAGTTTACTCAAACTTATGTCCATTGAGTTGGTGATGCCATCCAGCCATCTCATCCTCTGTCATCCCATTCTCCTCCTGCATTCAATCTTTCCCAGCATCAGGGTCTTTTCGAATGAGTCAGTTCTTCACATCAGGTGGCCAAAGTATTGGAGTTTCAGCTTCAACATCAGTCCTTTCAATGAACACCCAGGACTGATTTCCTTTAGGATGGACTGGTTTAATCTCCTTGCAGTCCAAGGGACTCTCAAGAGTCTTCTCCAACACCACTGTTCAAAAATATCAATTCGTCACTCAGCTTTTTTTATAGTCCAACTCTCACATCCATACATGACTACTGGAAAAACCATAGCTTTGACTAGATGGACCTTTGTTGGCAAAGTAATGTCTCTGCTTTTTAATATGCTGTCTAGGTTGGTCATAGTTTTTTTTCCAAGGAGTAAGCATCTTTTAATTTCATGGCTGCAGTCACCATCTGCAGTGATTTTGGAGCCAACAATATAAAGTCTCTCACTGTTACCATTGTTTCCCCATCTATGTGCCATGAAGTGGTGGGACCAGATGCCAGGATCTTCGTTTTCTGAATGTTGAGTTTTAAGCCAACTTTTTCACTCTCCTCTTTTACTTTCATCAAGAGGCTCTTTAGTTCTTCTTCACTTTCTGCCACAAGGGTGGTGTCATCTGCATATCTGAGGTTATTGATATTTCTCCTGGCAATCTTGATTCCAGCTTGTGTTTCTTCCAATCCAGCGTTTCTCATGATGTACTCTGCATAGAAGTTAAATAAACAGGGTGACAATATACAGCCTTGACGAACTCCTTTTCCTATTTGGAACCAGTCTGTAGTTCCATGTCCAGTTCTAACTGTTGCTTCTTGACTTGCATACAGATTTCTCAAGAGGCAGGTCAGGTGGTCTGGTATTCCCATCTCTTGAAGAATTTTCCACAGTTTGTTGTGATCTACCCAGTCAATGGCTTTGGCATAGTTAATAAAGCAGAAGTATATGTTTTTCTGGAACTCTCTTGCTTTTTTGATGATTCAGTGGATGTTGGCAATTTGATCTCTGGTTCCTCTGCCTTTTCTAAATCCAGCTTGAACATCTGGAATTTCATGTTTCACGTACTGTTAAAGCTTGGCTTGGAGAATTTTGAACATTACTTTGCTAGCATGTGAGCTGAGTACAATTGTGTGGTAGTTTGAACACTCTTTGGCATTGCCTTTCTTTGGGATTGGAATGAAAACTGACCTTTTCCAGTCCTGTGGCCACTGCTGAGTTTTCCAAATTTGCTGGCATATTGAGTGCAGCACTTTCACAGCATCCTCTTTTAGGATTTGAAATAGCTCAACTGGAATTCCATCACCTCCACTAGCTTTGTTCGTAGTGATGCTTCCTAAGGCCTACTTGACTTCACATTCCAGGATATCTGGCTCTAGGTGAATAATCACACCATTGTGATTATCTAGGTTGTGAAGATCTTTTTTGTATAGTTCTTCTGTGTATTCTTGCCACTTCTTCTTAATATCTTCTGCTTCTGTTAGGTCCATACCATTTCTGTCCTTTATTGTGCCCATCTTTGCATGAAATGTTCCCTTGGTATCTCTAATTTTCTTGAAGAGATCGCTAGTCTTTCCCATCCTGTTGTTTCCCTCTATTTCACTGCATTGCTCACTGAGGACGGCTTTCTTATCCTTGCTATTCTTTAGAACTCTTGCATTCAAATGGATATATCTTGCCTTTTCTCCTTTGCTTTTGCTTCTCTTTTTTCCTCAGCTATTTGTAAGGCCTCCTTAGACAACCATTTTGTCTTTTTGCATCTCTGTTTCTTGGGGATGTCTTGATCACTGCCTCCTGTACAATGTCATGAACCTCCATCCATAGTTCTTCAGGCACTTTCTCTATCAGATCCAATCCCTTGAATCTATTTGTCACTTCCACTATATTATCGTAAGGGATTTGATTTAGGTCATACCTGAATGGTCTAGTGGTTTTCCCTACTTTCTTCAATTTGAGTCTGAATTTGGCAATAAGGAGTTCATGATCTGAGCCACACTCAGCTCCCAGTCTTGTTTTTGTTGACTGTATAGAGCTTCTCCATCTTTGACTGCAAAGAATATAATCAATCTGATTTCAGTATTGAACATCTGGTGATGTCCATGTCCCTGTCCTTCACCATCTCCTGCCCATTGTATCAGTCAATGGGTCTGGCATCACAATAGACACCCCCCCCCCCAAAAAAAAAGAGGCATGCTAAGAGAATATCACTTTTGGCAGTGTAGAATGTTCAGCTTTCTCAAAGATATTCCATGCCAAGGACCATCTTTAGTTTCTCCTCTGCATTTCTTCCACTCACAGGACTGGAAGGGCTTCCTCATCTCCATTAAATTTTGGACCTGGATGAAGCCAAATGCCAACCTAATCTTAGACACCCATTTCAGAAAGGGAAGTTCCCAGAGATCCAGTGGGGTGGAGAGAAGAGGCAGCAAGGGTTTTCCCACTGACTGGAAGAGGGAGAGGTGTGATCCAAAGGGTCTAGAACAGAGGTCTTGTGCCCACAGAGGGACTGAGAATTGAGTGGAGTAGTAAGTTGTGGCTGTTGTTTAGTTGCTGAGTCATATGTGACTCTTGGCGACCCCATGGACTGCAGCACTCTAGGCTTCCCTGTCCTCCACTGTCTCCCAAACTTTGCTCAAACTCATGTCCATTGAGTTGGGTGATGCCATCCAACCATCTCATCCTCTGCTGCCCTCTTCTCCTTTGGGAGGACTAAGAAAGAGGCCACTCAAAATCGACATGTCCTGTTGATTCATATCGATTAGAAAGTGTGATTTAAACTGGGAATAAAGGCCATTTTGTGCATTCCTCTGAACTCCATGTATATATATATATGTATATGTATATGCATATATATGGCTGACCAACTGACATGCTCTTTTCTTCCACCCAGGGGTCACCTAACTATTCAGTGCACATGGAAATACTGAACTCCTTGAGGGCAGGGACCAGGCACTTAGTTTAGCAGCTGGCACACAGTAGGCATTCAATAAGTGCTTGCTGAATTTTTTTAAAGCTAAAAGAATAATCCAAAGAAGCTGAAGTGAGAATCAAATGAAAGGGACAAGTGAGCAGAATAGGAGGAAAGGAGAAAAAATGCAAATGTTGGGGATAAGGACTGTCTGACTGCACTTGAGAGAATAAGATGCAATAGGCATAGGGAAATAAAAAGGAAGCAAATTAAAAAGGTTAAAGTTTTCATTAGAAAAGAAAGGTAGAGCCACATGAGTTTTGGCTGCCAGCTTTCCTGCCTGACTCCTGCCAACAAGGTGTGCAGTTTCGTTCATAAGGACCTTTTCTTGGCCTTGTGCAACACTAGAGCCAGCACAGAAGAAAACTCACAGTTTCAGTATTCAGAGGCCGCAGCCAGGCAGTGGGGATGGGAGCCAGCCTTGATCAATGCAGAATTGATTTACAATTTAATGCTTTTGTGTTTCAAAGTAAGATACCAGAAGAGGACAACTCAGGGGCAGGCTTGAAATTCCTCCTGCCAACACTGAAAAACTAAAAGGAGGAGTCGACGTCACTGCACTTGGGCTACACAGTATTGGGAGGGGGTGGCTGTGGAAAGGGCCTGACAACGAAGAGGTAATGGGAAAAAGACAGGGCAAAGAGCTGAAAGGGAAGGCCAGGGAAGTGATGTACAGAGAAATACCAAAGGAGGGCTGGACCTATAAAGTAGAAATTGAATGAGGGGATGAGGACATTAAAAAGATCTTTAAAAGGCTTCAGGAATGTAAGAAAGAAGGCAAAACAGAGACGTCACATGCAACATCTTACATAACAAGCAGCTAGTGAAAGCTAATATATAACCTGATAAAAAGAAGAGGGTTCATTGGAGGGGCAGCCCAACATTTGATGTCTGCATGTAAATGTGTGCTTAGTTGCTCAGTCGTGTCCAACTCTCTGTGACCCCATGGACTGTAGCTCACCAAGCTCCTCTGTTCATGGAGATTTCAGGCAAGAATACTGCAGTGTGTTGCCATGCCCTCCTCCAGGGGATCTTCCCAACTCAGGGATCGAACCCAGGTCTCCTGAATTGCAGGCAGATTCTTTACCATCTGAGCCACGAGGGAAATGGAGTGCAAATTCTATGGTTATCCAGTGAATGGAGCTCTGATCAAACAAAAGAAGATGCTATGGTCCCTGTCCATGAGAAACGCTAGGCTGGAAGAAGCACAAGCTGGAATCAAGATTGCCAGGAGAAATATCAATAACCTCAGATATGCAGATGACACCACCCTTATGGCAGAAAGTGAAGAGGAACTAAAGAGCCTCTTGATGAAGGTGAAAGAGGAGAGTGAAAAAGTTGGCTTAAAACTCAACATTCAGAAAATGAAGATCATGGCATCTGGTCCCATCACTTCATGGGAAATAGATGGGGAAACAGTGGAAACAGTGTCAGACTTTTTGGGGGGGGCTCCAAAATCATTGCAGATGATGACTGCAGCCATGAAATTAAAAGACGCTTACTCCTTGGAAGAAAAGTTATGACCAACCTAGATAGCATATTCAAAAGCAGAGACATTACTTTGCCAACAAAGGTTCATCTAGTCAAGGCTATGGTTTTTCCTGTGGTCATGTATGGATGTGAGAGTTGGACTGTGAAGAAGGCTGAGTGCCGAAGAATTGATGCCTTTGAACTGTGGTGTTGGAGAAGACTCTTGAGAGTCCCTTGGACTGCAAGGAGATCCAACCAGTCCATTCTGAAGGAGATCAGCCCTGGGATTTCTTTGGAAGGAATGATGCTAAAGCTGAAACTCCAGTACTTTGGCCACCTCATAGGAAGAGTTGACTCATTGGAAAAGACTGTGATGCTGGGAGGGATTGGGGGCAGGAGGAGAAGGGGACGACAGAGGATGAGATGGCTGGATGGCATCACTGACTCGATGGACGTGAGTCTGAGTGAATTCCGGGAGTTGATGATGGACAGGGAGGCCTGGCGTGCTGCGATTCATGGGGTCGCAAAGAGTCGGACACAACTGAGCAATTGAACTGAACTGAACTGATGGTCCCTCTATTTTAAACAGAGAGGAGACTGAGGCAGTGTGGTGATTAGCACTGGTGTCAACAGAGTAGCATTAAGCATCCCAGTTCTGTTATTTAAAAGGTGACCATTTGGGGCAAGTTCCCTTCATTTCTATGCTTCAGTTTCCTTGTCTATAAAATCGGGGCAATAAAACCTAAATCACTGGTTGTCACTAGAATTAGCAATGAACAGACCGTGCCATGCATATAAGAGGCAACCATCATTACAACTACTAGTATTAGTACTATTACTTCTTTTTCTACTATTATTATTTTACTTACAAAAATGAAATGAACAAATGAAATATACTGTTGGGGATTATCCCAGCCCTAATGAAAACTTCTTTGTTCTCCTGGTAAGGAAAGAGAGTGAACCAAAGGAAGAAGGAAAAAAGGCATTATCTTTTTTTTGATCAAATGCTTATATTTTTATTTATTTGGCTGTGCTCGGTCCTGGGCTTCCTACGTGGAGCTCAGTTCAGTTCAGTGCAGTTGCTCAGTTGTGTCTGACTCTTTGCAACCCCATGGACTGCAGCACGCCAGGCTTCCCTGTCCAACACCAACTCCTGGGGCTTGCTCAAACTCATGTCCATCGAGTCGGTGATGCCATCCAACCATCTCATCTTCTGTTTTCCCCTTCTCCCCCTGCCTTCAATATTTCCCAGCATTGGGGTCTTTTCCAATGAGTCCATTCTTCACATCAGGTGCCCAAAGTATTGGAGTTTCAGCTTCAGCATCAGTCTTTCCAATGAATATTCAGGACTGATGTCCTTTAGGATGGACTGGTTTGATCTTGCAGTCCAAGGGTCTCTCAAGAGTCTTCTCCAACACCACAGTTCAAAAGCATCAATTCTTTGGTGCTCAGTTTTCTTTACGGTCCAACTCTCTTTGGTGCTCAGTTTTCTTTATGGTCCAACTCTCACATCCATACATGACTACTGGAAAAACCATAGCTTTGACTAGATGGACCTTTGTTGGCAAAGTAAGTCTCTGCTTTTTAAGATTCTTTTTAAAGAATGTGCCTGCCAATGCAGGAGAGTTGCAAGTTCCATCCGTGGGTTGGGAAGATGCGAGTTCCATCCGTGGGTTGGGATATCCCCTGGAGGAGCACATGGCAATTCACTCCAGTATTCTTGCCTGGAGAATCCCATGGACAGAGGAGTCTGGTGGCCTACAGTCCATAGGGTTGCAAAGAGTCTGACATGGCTGAAATGCATGCACACATATGCTGGGTCTCAGTTGTGGCACACAGGATCTTCCATTGACCTTGTGGCTTGAGAGATCTTTAGTTGTGACATGTGGGATCTAGTTTCCAGACCAGGGATTGAACTCCATGCCTCTGTATTGGGAGCTACGAGTCTTTGCCACTGGACCACCAGAGATGTCCCAAAAGGCCTGATCTTAGACAGAAAGCCTTATTCAAATAGAACAATGATTGTGTGTGTGTGTGTGTGTGTGTGTGTGTGTGTGCGTGTGTATACAGTAAGGCAACAGAACAGGAATAACATACACAGTTGGCTCTCTGTATCCGCAAGTTCTGCATCTGCAGATTCAACCAACTGTGGATGAAAATACTTGGTAAAAGAATTCCAGAAAGTTCCAAAAAGTAAAGCTTGAATTTTCTCCTCTCTGGCAACTATTTACATAACGTTTATATGGTATTAGGAGAAGGCAATGGCACCCCACTCCAATACTCTTGCCTGGAAAATTCCATGGATGGAGGAGCCTAGTAGGCTGCAGTCCATGGGGTCGCTAAGAGTCAGACACGACTGAGCGACTTCACTTTCACTTTTCACTTTCCTGCATTGGAGAGGAAATGGCAACCCACTCCAGTGTTCTTGCCTGGAGAATCCCAGGGACGGGGGAGCCTGGTGGGCTGCCGTCTATGGGGTCGCACAGAGTCGGACATGACTGAAGTGACTTAGCAGCAGCAGCAGCATATGGTATTAGGTATTATAAGCACCTAAAGATGACAAAGTCTATGGGAGGATGTGCCTAGCTTATACACTGCTACTTTACATAAGGGACTTGAGCATCTGTGGATTTTGGTATTCATAGGAGTCTTGGAACCAATCCCCCATGGATAATGGGAGATGGCTATATTAAATACAGCCTCCCTAGTGGCTCAGATGGTAAAGAATCCACCCGCAATGTGGGAGACCTGGGTTTTATCCTTGAGTTGGGAAGATCCCCCGGAGGAGGCCATTGCAACCCATTCCAGGATTCTTGCCTGGAGAATCCCCATGGACAGAGGAGCCTAGCCAGCTATAGTCCATGGGGTCACAAAGAGTCAGACACGACTGAATAACTAAACACAGCACAGGGGACCATAGATGGGAAAAGGATGAAGATTAGAATTTAGCGTGTTGAAAAAGTGGTATCGACTATTTGTGGAAAGGTATTTGGTGACAGGAAATGAACTGAAAACGGGCAGAATATCTTGAATCTTTTATAATTAAAAGCCCCATGATGTGGCCTTCCCTGGAGCTCCTTAAGACTTAGGCTTTCATCTGGCTGGCGTAAAACAGAGGCAGTTCCAGCGGTGAGACAGAGTGGAACTGGATAATCTCATTCTTTTTCAAACTCCCTCTCTTTGCTTCCCTTCTCTTGCAACCCAGCCCCCACTTGCATTCAGCCTCAGAGCTGAGCTGGTCTACACATCAATAAAATGCGGGGAGGCTTCTTTTCTTTTCTTGGCCATGTGTCTTATTTTAGTAACAAGCAACAAGCAGTACAGAGAATGCTCAGACTGAGGGGGAAGAGGATAAGACAGACAATTCTCACAGCTCCGGTGAAAGCCTCTTTCTGGAGGTGGGGGTGGAAGCACTGCCCACGGAGAGATGCATTTCATCAATGATTCTGAAGACGAAAAGGAACCTTAGGAGGGGACGGAGACTGGAACAAGCCATGCAGGCAACCAAATAAAAAAGCTGCCAGTAAGAAGAGCAAAGCTTGGAGCAGTCCCAAAGTTAAAAAGCAGAGAGTTTAGAAATGCAAAAGGCTACCTACCTATGCTGTTCTGTAGGGATGCAGGCTGGCCGCTGGTTTGGGGTCAGGGTCAGGGGCCCTGTGAGGCCCTAGGGTACACAATTTGCAGGGCTCAGTGCAAAATGAAAATGCAGGGTCCTTTGTTCAAGAACTATTAAGAATTCCAAGGTGGTGACCACAGAGGATTAAACTAAGCCACTCCAGTGTTCTTGCCTGGAGAATCCCAGGGACGGGGGGGAGCCTGGTGGGCTGCTGTCTATGGGGTCGCACAGAGTCGGACATGACTGAAGCGACTTAGCAGCAGTAGCAGCAGCAGGCCTTATTGAGTGTGGGGCCCCATGGGACTGCATGGGATCCACAAGGAAGCCAGCCTTATCTAGGAACATTTTAAAGTGGATCCCCAAATGTGGGCTCATTATTTTATTTTATTTTTGGCCACAGGGCATGCAGGATCTTAGTTCCCCAACCAGGGAAGAGAACCTGTGACCCCTGCAGTGGAAGTTCAGAGTCTTAACTGCTGGACCGCCGGGGAAGTCCCTCATTATTTTATTTAACAGATCAGGATGATAGGTCTAGAATAAATTTTGTGTTATTTTGTTCCAAGCTGTGTTTTATAAATTTGAGAACTTCTGTATTTTATATTATATATTCTATTAAAACAATGCAATAGTAAGAACAGCAAATGAAGAGAAAATGAGAATGTCTTTTGTAGATGTGCATAAATGACCAAGCACCTGTCCTCTAAATAGGAGCTCTGTTTCCCATTTCCTTTAGGTGCCCTGGTTCTGTGTGATTTTGACTGAGGCTCTGGAAAATGAAGAAAAAAGGAGGGGAAGGCTATTTTCAGGTCTCGCCTTCTCCCAGCCCCATCCAGCACTACACATCCTCATTCTGGGCTTTTCTCCCAGCTTCCCTCCCTCCCATGTCTTTCCCTGAGCTCTTTAATGTTCATTCTGCTTATTTGTCACCCCTTGTGGCAGCTATTAAACGAAATCCTTACTTTGAGACTTGGTAATTAAATGAAAAGAATTACGCATTTATCCTGCCTTTTCAGTAGGAACTATATTTCAGCATAATTAAATAACCGTATCTTTATTTTACTTTGTGTTTATTTAACACATAGTTCTTACCATGCACCAGGCCTTATTCTGATTGCTTTAGTAATACTAATGTTAGTTGCTCAGTTATGTCTGACTCTTTGTGACCCCATGGACTGTAGGACCCCCAGGCTCCTCTATTCATGGAATTCTCCAGCCAAAAATACTGCAGTGGGTAGCCATTCCCTTCTCTAGGGAATCTTCCTGATGCAGGTATCGAATTCAGGTTTCCTGCATGGCAGGCAGATTATTTACCATCTGAGCCACCAGAAAAGCCCTTAGTGATACTTCCTCATTTAATTTTCATAGCAACCACACTTTACAGATGAGGAAACTGAGGCACTGAGCAGTTAAGTGACTTAGTCACACAGGTAGCAAGTGGTGGGACCAAGAGTTGAAAGTAGAAAGTCTGACTCCAAAGTTCATATTCTCATCCACTGCCGTAGGCTGCCCTGGTTGAAAAAAGGAAGTTCTTTCCTGAAGAAGGCTAGCTAGTAAGTAGAGAGGGAGTGATATAATTAGGAAATCATGTATTAAATTAATCAATTTATTTTATTTTTTTGTTTTTTTTTTAAATAAATTTATTTATTTTAATTGGAAGCTAACTACTTTACAATATTGTGGTGGTTTTTGCCATACATTCACATGAATCCACCATGGGTGTACATGTATTCCCCATCCTGAACCTCCCTCCCACCTCTTTCCCCATCCCATCCCTCTGGGTCATCCCAGTGCACCAGCCCCAAGCACCCTGTCTCATGCATTGAACCTGGACTGGTGATCCATTTCACATATGATAATATACATGTATCAATGCCATTCTCCCAAATCATCCCACCCTCTCCCTCTCCCACAGAGTCCAAAAGACTGTTCTATACATCTGTGTCTCTTTTGCTGTCTTGCATATAGGGTTATTGGTACCATCTTTCTAAATTCCATATATATGCATTAGTGTACTGTATTGGTGTTTTGCTTTCTGGCTTACTTCACCCTGTATAATAAGCTCCAGTTTCATCCACCTCATTAGAACTGATTCAAATGTATTCTTTTTAATGGCAGAGTAATACTCCATTGTGTATATGTACCACAGCTTTCTTATCCATTCATCTGCTGTTGGACATCTAGATTGCTTCCATGTCCTGGCTATTATAAACAGTGCTGCGATGAACACTGGGGTACACGTGTCTCTTTCAATTCTGGTTTCCTTGGTGTGTATGCCCAGCAGTGGGATTGCTGGGTCATATGGCAGTTCTATTTCCAGTTTTTTAAGGAATCTCCACACTGTTCTCCATAGTGGCTGTACTAGTTTGCATTCCCACCAACAGTGTAAGAGGGTATTAGGAAATCATTTTTAAACGTGTCATGAATTCATTGATCCAGGCAAGAATTGTCAAGTGGGATTAAAATTATTGTGTGGATAGCTGATAGGGACATCTGTGTGGAACTAAATAGCCCAAAGATTTTTTTTTTTAATTTGGCTGCGAGGGCTCTCTAGTTGTGGCACAGGCTCTAGAGCACATGGGCTCAGTAGTTGTGGCAGGTGGGCTTCTCTAGTTGTAGGTGGGCTTAGTTGCCCTGGAGCATGTGGGATCTTAGTTCCCCGACCAGGGATGAAACCTTCATCCCCTGCATTGGAAATGGATTCTTAACCACTCCACAGACTATCTTCTGGGCATTGGGAGGCAAAGATAACTCTATCATGGATCTGGCTGCTATCACGCTGATCCAGTGGTCCATCATAGTGTTACTACCAGCGGAGCAGCCATGTGCTGCAGTGCATGACACAACGCCACATTGCTGTATTCTCTCTTGCCTGCCAAAGCCCATGGACGGAGGAGCCTGGTGGGCTGCAGTCCATGAGGTTGCTAAGAGTCGGACACGACTGAGCGACTTCCCTTTCACTTTTCACTTTCATGCATTGGAGAAGGCAATGGCAACCCACTCCAGTGTTCTTGCCTGGAGAATCCCAGGGACGGGGGAGTCTGGTGGGCTGCCGTCTATGGGGTCGCACAGAGTCGGACACGACTGAAGCGACTTAGCAGCAGCAGCAGCAGCCAAAGATACTGGACTTGAATGCGATCAAGCCTTTAGACCTAAAGTGCAGTTTACAGGAACTACAGGAGATTGAGGAACAAGGTAAATAATACCACAGGGAAACATGCAGGCAAATCCTCAAAGTAGGACATGCTTCAGAACAACTGGCCCACTTTCTTCAATAAGACAGTGTACTGTGAAATAAAGAAACAATGTTCTGAAGTTAAGGAGATGTCAGGGACATAATCAGATGAATGCATGATTTGGGACAGAATCCTGATTTGGACAGACTGGTTGTAAAGGACATTTCTGGAATAATTGGGCATAATTTGAATATGGTTTGAGGATTATAAGGTGTTAAAGAATTTGTACACTGAAGTAAAGAATATATACAATTATTTTTTAGATGTCCCCTCAAAAATAAATTAGGCCCTTCACTCTCACTCTTTTTATAGCATGGTCTGTCCACTTCTTTGCCCTGACTGAGTCCTGGCTCCCTGCTTGCACATCCCTAGATGCTGTTGGTGCTCCACCCATAGCCTCTGGGCTCTTCCCATGTCTCTCCATGCTAGCCTAACTTCCAGCTACCAGCTCCTGTGACTCTCTGCCTGGAGTTTTTTTCTCTAGCCCCTAGAGTCCTCTTTGCCTGAATATTGAGGAAGCTAGAAGTACCAGGGAATGAATGACCTCCCTAAGACAGTTCTGAATCAGTAACTGATAGCAGAGGGTTATCCCTTAGGTGGGATAACTGTGAGATGCATGTTCTACTATGCCTAGAATTCCCAGGCATGATCAAGCTCCTGTTACCCAGAGTGTTAATTTGCTTTATAATACACTCCTTTATTGGCTTTCTTCCCTCCCCCTACTTCACTTCCCCACTCCTTTATGGGAATTTCCTTTAATCTACTCCTAAATAGACTACTTACACTGGATTCCTTATCTCAGACTCTGATTTGGGGACAATCCAAATGGAAACACTTCCCCTGGGGCTGCCTCCTGTGTGAATTGTTCCTTCTCCCAAATTCAGAGAGCAAGAGAGACCCCACCAGCTTTTCCCTAGTCCCCTTCTTTCACTTTTGTGAAACAATTTCTTCCTTCTTTCATCCTCATAGTTTACCCTCTACGCCTCCTCACTGTTATCATTTATTGACATCCAGTTCACTACCCTAGATCCATGGAAGATTCTAGTACTCTTCTGTACCTCCTATCCCATCATTAACCTGAGGGCCCCATAAGGAAGTCCCAACTCTTAGCTTCTTGGCTCCTTCATCCCAGATTATCTTCAGCTCTGCTCTATGTCAGCCACTGCCTTAGCCATGCTGTGAACCTCCTCATCACTCACTGCTCTATCTCAGAAACTCTAAACTCCACCTTCCATCTTTAGACTGTAAGATCTCAATTCATCAGCTCTTTCTCCTTTGATGCTTGTTCTTAGACCTGGCTGCACCTGCCCTATAAGCCTCCACCCAAAGTCAGTCTTATAATCTACTCTTTCTGAGACATGCTGGAGAAGATCACCCACGCTTAAAGATCACTGACATAGTTTTCATGGTCTTCAGCCATTCAGACTCTCAGTTCTCAGTCAATTCTTATTGCTTATGGCTGGGCAGCAGTCTCTCTTTCTAGTATAGTTCTTGACAGTTGCCTAGGGTCCTTCTCATTTGTTCCCAGCCTACTCACACCTCTTCCAAATGGGTTTCCATTTTACCTCTGAGCCTTGGCTCTGTCCTCTTTTACAATCTTCCTTTTGCCATCTAGCAGTTCCATTCTTCCTCAAGGTCTTGGCTCAAATATGTACACACAACATTTCCCCTAGCTGTCCCTTCAGGACCCCAGCTCTGGCTCTAGACTTGGACTGGCAGCTTTGCTGGGCCCATAAAACTTCATTGCTTCCCCCTCTCCTCTCAACCACCAAAAGCTGTTTCAGACAACTCCTATTCATCAATTCACCATTTCAACAAATACCTGTTGTGCATCTGTTGAGCCTAATGACAGGCACAGTGCCAAGAACTATGCTAGGTGCTGGGATACAATGGTAAATAAGAAAGACAAGGTCTCTGACCTCATGGCCTTGTACACTGTGACAATACCATTGAAGAAATCTGATAGAAAATAGTAAGATGGAACTACTTTAGATAGGCACTTCCCTGGTGGCTCAGATGAGAAAGAGTCTGCCTGCAGTGCAGGAGATCCTGGTTTGATCTTTGGGTTGGGAAGATCCCCTGGAGAAGGAAATGGCAACCCACACCAGTATTCTTGCCTGGAAAATCCCATGGATGGAGGGACCTGGCAGGCTACAGTCCATGGGGTTGCAAAGAGTTGGACATGACTGAGGAATTTCACTTACACTTTACACTTTAGATAGGGAAGTTAGGGAACATCTTTATGAGGAAGTAACATTTGACTCAGGATTTGAAGGTTTAAAAGGAATAACACATGTGAAGAACCCAGTGGAAAAGCATTTTAGGTAGAAAGAAAGAAAATGAAGTCGCTCAGTCATGTCCGACTCTTTGCAACCCCGTGGATGTAGCCCACCAGGCTCCTCCGTCCATGGGATTCTCCAGGCAAGAATTCTAGAATGGTTTGCCATTTCCTTCTCCAGGGGATCTTCCTGACCCAGGGATCGAACCCAGGTCTCCTGCACTGCAGGCAGACACTTTAACCTCTGAGCAAGCCCAATCCCATTTTAGATAGTTCAGTAGCTCAGTCGTGTCCGACTCAGCGACCCCATGAATCGCAGCATGCCAGGCCTCCCTGTCCATCACCAACTCCCAGAGTTCACTCAGACCCACGTCCATCGAGTCAGTGATGCCATCCAGCCATCTCATCCTCTGTCGTCCCCTTCTCCTCCTGCCCCCAATCCCTCCCAGCATCAGAGTCTTTTCCAATGAGTCAATTCTTCACATGAGGTGGCCAAAGTACTGGAGTTTCAGCTTTAGCATCATTCCTTCCAAAGAAATCCCAGGGCTGATCTCCTTCAGAATGGACTGGTTGGAGGGAACTACAAATGAAAGAGTTCTGAGGCTCGAGAGAGCTTGACACATAACACAAATATAGAAGGCCAACACAGATGAAGCATAGTGAGTTGAGGGGAGAAGAGTAGGAGAAATGCACAGGGCCATATCGGGTAGGAGTTTGAATTTTAAATGTGATGGGGAGCCAAGAGAGGGTTTTGATCAGGAGAGTGACATGACTTACCTTCCATTTTAAAACGATTACCTTACCTTACACTTTGGGCAAGAGATGAGTTTCCTTTGGTATAGGGTAGTAAAAGTGGAGGTGGAAGAAATGGATGAATTAGAAATTCATATTGGATGTAGAATGGTCAGGATTTGCTGATGGATTGAATCTGGGGAATGAGAGAGAAGGAGGAATCAATGATGACTCCCAGGTTAATGTCATTTTTCTAAGGTGAAAAATATGGGGAAGGACATATTGGGTGGGAGCAGGGTGTCAAGAGTTCTATTTTATAAGAGTGTTGTATTAGAGATATCTGTAGACGTTTAAGTGGTAATTTTAAATGGGCAGGTGTATATATGAATCTGAAATTTAGAATATTTTTAGGATTTTCACTGGGAATCATCAACATAAAGATGGTATTTAGAGTCATAGGAACTGATGAAATCACTTAAGGAGTGATTTGAGAGAGAATAGAAGAGGAGGCTCAAGACAAAGTGTAGATAACTCTGGTATTTAGAGTTCAAGTAGAGGATGTTGAGAAGTAAAGATTGGTAAAACATGGTATTTACAAAGCCAAAAGAGGAAAAGTTTCAAGGAAATAATGATCATCCATATCAAATGCTAATGAGAGAGCTAATAGAATCAGGACAAAAATGTGATCATTGGATTTGGCAACATAGATCTCTGGGGATGTTGACAAGAGTGGTTTCAGTAGACTGATGGGTATGGAAACCAGACTGGAGTGAATTTAGGAATAAAGAGGACACGAGGAAGAAGAGATTGCACTTGTAGAGAATTCATTCAAGAATGTTTTCTGGGCTCCCCTGGTAGTCAAGTGGTTAAGAATCTACCTGCCAGTGCAGGGGATATGGATTCTACCCCTGGCCTGTGTAGATCCCACACACCATGGAACAAGTAAGCCCATGTGCCACAACTACTGAAGCCCACATGCCTAGAGCCTGTGCTCTACAAGAGAAACCACTGCAATGAGAGGCCTGCACACTGCAATGAAGAGTAGCCACCATTCACTGCAACCAGAGAAAGCCCTTGCACAGCAATGAAGATGCACCACAGCCAAAAATAATAAATAAATGAAGTAAATTAATAAGATAAAGAAATATTCAAAAAAAGAGAATGTTTTCTGTTAGTGGGTACAGAAATATGGGGAAGGAGCTGGAGGGATAGTAGTGTCAAGGAAAGGTTTATTTTGGGGAGTAAATGCTAACTCAGGGACTTCCATTCCTGAGTTCCCTTCCATTCTTCCTTGGTAAAGAATCTGCCTGCGATGCCAGAGACCTGAGTTCAATCCCTGGGTTGGGAAGATCCCCTGGAGGAGGGCATGGCAACCCACTACAGTATTCTTGCCTGGAGAGTCCCACGGACAGAGGAGCTTGGCAGGGTACAGTCCATGAGGTTGCAAAGAGTTGGACACGACTGAGTGACTAAGCACACACATATACTAACTCAGGTTGGTATGTTGCTAAGAATTATTTAGTAGAGAAGGCAAAAGTCCTCATAAAGGAGAGAAGTGATGCTGTGGCAATGACTTTGCTGTGCTAAGTCACTTCAGTTGTGTCTGACTCTTTGCGACCCCATGGACTGTGGCCCGCCAGGGTCCTCTGTACATAGGATTCTCCAGGCAAGAATACTGGAGTGGGTTGCCATGCCCTCCTCCAGGGAATCTTCCCATCCCAGGGATTGAACTTGCATCACTTACATCTCCTGCATTGGCAGGCAGATTCTTTACCACTAGTGCCACCTGGCAATGACTTCTAGATATCCTCTAATATCTGTCTCCTCCTCTTCTACAATAATAAAATTCTCAAATCCATAGCTAACTTCATGACTCACTAGAATAAAGATTATACTGTCCAGCCTTCCTTACTGCTAGATGTGTCCATGTAACTATCTGTGGTTAATAAGATGTAACCCAAAGTGTCATGTGACAGCTCTTGGGAATCTTCTGTGAAAGACAGCTGGGACATGCCTTTTTTCCATCTTTAGTCCCTTCCTCCATCCAGTTGCCTGAACTTTGGATGTAATGACTGGAGCTCAAGCTACCATTTTGGACCTTGAGGACAAAGGTCACACCCAAAGAAGGCAGTGAGTTGAGAAGCGTGTGATTTTTGAAGATTTTGTGAAGCAGGGTTACCATATCAGCTCTGAACTGCCTACCTCCATTTGTTTATGTGTGAGAGAAATAAACTCTCTTGTTTGAGCCACTATTATTTTGGACCTATGATTCTCACAGATGAACTTAATCCTTATTCCAGTGCATAAGTGAAAGGAATGGCCTTTAACTGGAGACAGCTCATCTAACATATCAGAAAGCAAGGGTACTGTGGAGGTAGGTGGCTAGATGTGGTGATGGGAGGGTAAGGAATTTAATTCATTTAATTTATTCTCTTTTCTCAGTTTAATTCATTTTCTTTTCTCAGTGAGGTGGGTGGTGAGGTCTTCAGCTGAGAATGGGGATGGACAGTAGAGGGTTGTATGTAGAATAGAGAAGGTATCACCCAGAAAATTTAATATCTAGAAGTGCAAGGAGATGGCTTTGACATCAGTGAGGACCCTCTATTAAGAGTTGAATTATTTCCCTTCTTATTTGTACCAGCCTAGTTCTTCTGAATCCTTGACTCCATGATTACTTTTTCATGCTTTATTTTCTAGAGTACCCTGATTCTGATATTCTCATGGTCTCTACCCTGTACATCCAAAGCCTTGCCCTTACCCCTAGTTCCCCAGATAGGATTCCCCTGGGATGTCAGTACTTTCCTACAACTGAACTAGATTTGCCATGCCCTCGTTGGGCTGGATTTGCAGTTTTTAACACCCTACTCCACCCCACGGCACCCTGGTCTCACATTTACTTTTCTGATTCACCTTGTAGGCCTTCTAGCATTTGCCCTCTTGAGCAAACTCTGTCCATTCACTGACACCCTTTTCCCTTATCCCCATTTCCAGTTTACCCATCCTTCAGGAAGCCTTTCCTTCCTCCCTTCCTTTCTTCCTTTCTCTCTCTCTTTTTGACTGCACCATGTGGATTGTGGGATTTCAGTTCCCCAACCAGGAATTGAACACTGGTGATGGCAGTGAAAGCCTGAAATCCTAACCACTAGTCCACCAGGGAACTCCCCAGGAAGCCTTTCCACTTTGATTTTTAAATCAGTGAGTGAATAAGTGTACATCTATTATGTGACTAGAGTTGATTGCTGTCTTTGAATATCCATATGTAAGTATTCTTACACTTATAATCTGCACCACATAGTTGAACATGTGACATACAGAAGTTTCTTCCCACTCTTCTACTCTCTCCCTTCTTTCCTTGCACCTTACCCTCTTACTAAGAGTGGGCTTTCTGCAGATAAATTCAGAGTTTTTGCCACTCCAAAATGAAGCACTAGGGTCATGCTTCAAGATGAGGTCAATACTAGCAAGAAAGGTTTATGTTGTACATGTAGTACTCTGAAGAATATGCAGGACCATAGACAGTATTTCTTGGACCACTTACATCAGACCCAATCTGGAGAGCTGGCAAAAAAATGAAGATTTCTATGTGCTAAGAAACATGTAAAAATGTTTAGGGCAATGTTATTTATAATAGCAAACAAAACAATGGCAATTACAAAAAAAACTGGAAGCAACCCACACGACCATGAATAGGAGAATGGATAAATAAATTGTGGTGTAATCATATAATGGAATACTGCATAGCAATGAAAATGACTAAACTACAGCTAAGTGTACCAACACGAATGAATCTAAAAAACAATGTGGAATGATACAGCAAGTTGCCAAAGAATATAAATAGTATGACATCATTATATAAACCCTAAAATAAGCAAGCTACAGTATTTTTCTAATTTAAAGATACAATCACATATAAAAAACAATAAGAAAAGCAAAAAGTAATTAACATAAAATTCAGAAAAGTGCTTGCCTCATGGAGGAAGAAAGAGGAATGCAACTGGGGAGGGATACACAGAGAAATGTTCTATTTATTGGGTTGGCCTAAAAGTTTGTTCAGGTTTTACAATCCAAGTTACAGAAAAACCTAAATGAACTTTTGGGCCAATCCAATATAAAGCTCATTGGTTGGTGCATGGATGTTCACTGCATTATGGTTCTTTAAATTATACATATGTATTATAGATACACGAAGAGTTGACTCATTGGAAAAGACTCTGATGCTGGGAGGGATTGGGGGCAGGAGGAGAAGGGGACGACAGAGGATGAGATGGCTGGATGGCATCACTGACTCGATGGACGTGAGTTTGGGTGAACTCTGGGAGTTGGTGATGGACAGGGAGGCCTGGCGTGCTGCGATTCATGGGGTCGCAAAGAGTCGGACACAACTGAGCGACTGATCTGATCTGATCTGATCTGATTATAGACACTCGTTTGCATGCATATCTCACAGTGAAGAATTTAAGTGTGGATTTCTAGGCCCTGGTTAGACCTGTTGAACCTGAATTATTAATGGTAATTTCCCTGAATCTACATTTTCACTTGGCACCCTGATTAGTTCTGAGGTCAGAACTATTGACATAAGGCCTCTTTCCATAACCTGTAGAGCCAGGAAGCTGGTGCTGAGAAGAAGGCTAGAAAAAGACCCAAGAGTCTGTGGAAGAGAAGAGAAAGAGAAACTATAGAGAGAAGGGACCCCAAATACTCCTTCCAGATGCCTGTGTGTGGCCTGGTAGAGGACTTGAGGTTTCAGAGAAGTCCAGACAATTTGTATACTATTCTTTGAGTTCATATTTTTAAAAAATTTTTGGCTGTGCTAGGTCATCATTGCTGCTCTTGGGCTTCCTCTGCTGCGGCACGTGGGGGCTACTCTCTTGTTGCAGAGGGCAGGCTCTAAACCACGGGCTTAGCAGTTGCAGTGCACAGGCTTAGTTGCTCCACAGCATGTGGACTCTTCCTAGACCAGGGGTCAAACCTGTGTCCCCTGTATTGACAGGCAGATTCTTAACCACTAGACCACCAGGGAAGCCTTGAGTCCCATATTTTAATTGTGATTGGTAATAGGAAGTACTTTTCTATATTTACACACCTTCCCAGATATTATAGGCATAAGTAAAGAGTTACACGAGGGATTTTTTTCCATCTTACTACAAGCTCCACAATACTGGGTGTATTAGTCAGCTAGGGCTCTGATGACAAAATAACAGAGACAGAGTGGCTTAAACAACTGTATTTCCTCATAGTTCTAGAGGCTAGAGTGTGAGATTAAGGTGTCTGCAGGGTTGATTTCTTCTGAGGCCTCTCTCCTTGACTTGCAAATGGACATCTTCTGCCTGTGTGTTCATGTGGTTGTCTCTCTGTGTGAGCTTGTGTTTGGTGTCACTGCCTGTGTCCTAACTTCTTCTAATAAAGACACCAGTCATACTGAATTAGAGCCCTCCTTAATGATCCCATTTTAATTTCCTCTTTAATGCCCCTATCCACTACATTCTGAGGTACTAGGGGTTAGGGGTTCAACATATGAATTGGGGAGGGGCACAGTTCAGCCCATCACAATATGGAATGTGTATTTTTTCAAAGAATTTTTAAATTTATTTTTGGCTGTGCTGGGTCTTCATTGCTGTGTGGGCTTTTCTCTAATTATGGCGAGTGGGGGCCACTCTAGCCACGGTGCACAGGCTTCTCATTGTGGTGGCTTCTCTTGTTGTGGAGCACGGGCTCTAGGTGTGCAGGCTTCAGTAGCTGTGGTGCATGAGCTCAGCAGTTGTGGCACACAGGCTCTAGACCGCAGGCTCAAGTAGTTGTGGCACACGAGCCCAGCCACTTTGCGGCATATGGGATCCTCCCGGCCCAGTGATTGAAACCATGTCTCCTCATTAGTGGGCGGACTCCTCACCACTGAGCCACCAGGGGAGCCCTGGAAAGGGCATTTTGTTTTTGTTTGTTTTGGTATGACCTTCATGGTACCCTGAAAAGAGCTGCGCATACAGTGGTGCCTAATTCCTATTGATTGCTAGATCAAGCAAGTGAACCGGTTTGGTAGAGAAGAAGGTAAACAGCCACGAGTAAAATGGATCCATCTTTCTTCAGAGTTGACTGGTTGTTGTGGTTTCATCAGATTGACTAGCTGATCAGTTATCTTCCATTCTAAATAAACCAGGCATTAAGAATCCAGGAGACATTCACTCTAAAACATAATAAAGCATTAAGCTGCTTGAAGCCTGAACTCTTAACAGTTTGACATTTCTTTTAAAAGCTATTGGAATCCCTCTCTCCAGGAAACCCAGTTGGAGGGGGCTTAGTGTTTTACTTATCCAAGTCTTTGTAGCAATGAATTTAAATGTATCAAAAAGGGAGGCATCAAATCTTGTAGCATCTCCCTCTCCCATGCTGAGCTGGCACGTCCCAAGGGCAAGGCCAATCAGCCTTGTCATGGAACAGTGGAGTCAGACAGATGTATTGGAGAGGAGGGGGGAGCGGGGAAGCAAAGAAAACCCTTTTCTTGGCAAAGAAAAAGCCTTTGATTTCTCAGCTCATCATCCCAGACAGAGCTGCTAAGACTGTTTCTCTGACTCCTACCAGCACCAGCCTGATCTCTTGATCAGGGGTATCTAGAGGGCATTGGGGGACTGGGAACAAGGGAAGGAAGCAGAAAGCTAGACTCTGCTATCAAAGGTTTGTAAGGGAAAGACACAAAGCAAACCTGGCCAGACCCTGTTATTAACTATCCAATGTGCACATTGACATCTACCACTTCATTTCACCCTTACAACAACCTTAGGAGATAAGCAGGACAGGGAATATTTCTCTCATTATAGATAATGAAAAAGAAGCCCAGAGAGATGGAGACGTGTACAGACAGCTGGTTGGTGATAGAGCTGAGACTAGAGTCCAGGTTTCCGAGGTTCTTTCAACAGATGAAGAATTAATCTAATTTCCCTGCCACCCCAATTTTATATAGGGAGCAGGAGGGGATGATTTGCAGTGCAAATTTTTACAGTTGGAACGTAGCATTGGGAATCATCAGAAGAGAATACCAGAATTCAGAGAAAGATCCAGCAGGACTCCAGAGGTCTATATCTTTCCGTGACTCACTTTGTAAAAACACCTTTGTAAGCTTACCTGGCTTCTGCCTCTTCTGCAATATCCAACTTATCCAACTTCAGTAGTGACCCATAAGGTCTCCCTGTGCCAAGCCCTGCCTACCACTCTGGCCTCCTCTCTCTCTAAGTCTCCATTATTGTCCCATGATCCAGTCAACAGGACTGGGAACAGTTCCTGGAACACGCTGGGTTCACACCTCCCAATATTTATAAAAACAAAGTGAAAGTGTTAGTTGTTCAGTCATGTCCGCCTTTTTGCAACCCCATGGACTGTAGCCCACCAGGCTCCTCTGTCCATGGGATTCTCCAGGCAAGAATACTGGAGTGGGTAGCCTTTCCCTTCTCCAGGGGATCTTCCCAACAGGGTTCGAATCCGGGTCTCTAGCATTGTAGTTGGATTCTTTACCATCTGAGCCACCAGATATTATTTATTTATTTGACTGTACTGGGGCTTAGTTGCGGCATGTAGGATCTTCGATCTTCATTGCCGCATGCAAGATCTTTTTAGTTGCAGCATGCAAACTCTTAATTGCAGCATGTGGGATCTAGTTCTAGGGATCAAGCCCAGGTCCCCTGCATTGGGAGCACAGACTCTTAGCCACTGGATCACCAGGGATGTCCCCACACCTGCCAGCCTTCTAACACTTCCTTTTCAGCCTCCTTCAGCCTCTTGAGCTCTCCATTCTCCCAGTTTGTTAGTCCCTTCCTGGTCTCCCTTCCTTCCCTACTGAGCAGAACCACATGGCTGAATACCTAAACCCCTCCCTCAGCATCACCCTCCCTTTGCTAGCACCCCTACACTTCATCCACACACACCCAACCAAACCCCAACTGGGAAACAGCACAATGCTACCTTCTCTGCTCTTACAGTTGAACACCAAACCTTTCACTACCCTCCCCCAGCCCTTTACTTGACCTTGCTTGCCTCACTCTTGGCAGAAAACTGGTGACTCCTTCTTTGGCTGTGTGGAGTTTTAACCACTGGACCACCAGGGAAGTCCCTCAAATCTTTTTTTTTTTTTTTTTTTGGCCCTTTGTTTGATCCCTTCTAGCTACTGTTCAGTCTCTTTTCCTCTCCTTCTTATATAATTTTCTCAGAAGTGTATTCTACATATGCTATCTTCACATTCTTCACATTCACTTCTCAACCAACTGAAGTCTGGCTTCTGCCTTCCCCTACCACTCTACCAAATACCTCCCCTAAAATCACTAGTTACCTACTCTTTGTGAACCCAATGGACACAGCTCAGTTCTTAGAAAATCTCTCTGCAGTTTTTTCTTTCTTTTTAATTTTTTTTAAAATTATGAAAATATGATAGCACATTTACAGGAGATTTGGAAAAGACAGAACAAAGTTACATATAATTCCACTATATATTAGAATTATTTTTTGAGTAGATAAATTAAGATTTTTAGTTGGAGTTTCAATATCTAAATTTCAAAAATTAACAGAATGAATACACAGAAAACTAGAAGGATATAGGAGACCTGAAAAGCACCATGAACCAATTCAACACAGTTAAGATTTATACAATTTTCACACAATTCACTTCAGTTCAGTCACTCAGTCATGTCCAACTCTTTGCGACCCCATGGACTGCAGAATGCCAGGCTTCGCTGTCCATCACCAACTCCCGGAGCCTACTCAAACTCATGCCATCACGTCAGTGATGCCATCCAACCATTTAATCCTCTGTCATTATCCCCTTTTCCTCCTGCCTTCAATCTTTCCCAGCACCAGGGTCTTTTCCAATGAGTTGGTTGTTCACATCAGGTGGCCAGAGTATTGGAGTTTCAGCTTCAGCATCGATCCTTCCAATGAATATTCAGGACTGATTTCCTTTAGAATTGACTGATTTGATCTCCTTGCAGTCCAAGGGCCTCTGAAGAGTCTTCTCCAATACCACAGTTCAAAAGTATCAATTCTTCAGCGCTCAGCTTTCTTTGTAGTCCAACTCGCATATCCATACATGACTACTGGAAAAACCATAGCTTTGACTAGACCAACCTCTGTTGGTAAAGTAATGTCTCTGCTTTTTAATATGCTGTCCAGGTTGGTCATAGCTTTTCTTCCAAGGAGCAAGCATCTTTTAATTTCATGGCTGCAGTCACCATCTGCAGTGATTTTAAAGCCCCCCCCCACAAAAAAAGTCTCTCACTGTTTCCATTGTTTCCCCACCTATTTGCCATGAAGTGATGGAACCGGATGCCATGACCTTAGTTTTCTGAATGTTGAGTTTTAAGCCAACTTTTTCACTCTCTTTCACTTTCATCAAGAGGCTCTTTAGTTCTTCTTCACTTTCTGCCATTAGGGTGGTGTCATCTGCACATAGGATACAAATTGTGTTCAAGTTCCCATACACCATAAACAAGGAGATGCTGGAACATATCCAGGGACATAAAACAAGGTTCTCTGTGGGTTTTGACATTTCTGACCATTCCCTCTTTAAAGAAAAAAGTAACAAGCTCTCGACTTCCATGGCCCCCTTGTTCTCCTTGTAATACCCGTTATTCATCCTTCTGTATGTGTGTAGGCTCCTCTTCTGGCACTTAGTCCTTCACTGATGGTATTTCCCACTGTGATCCTTAGCCCACTGCTTTCATCCTGTGCTAGTTTCTCCCTGCATGATCTCATTCATTCTCATGTTAGTAACTCCTCTTTCAGCTGGAGAAAAAAGAACCCTCACTCAAATTATCTTCACTGGTGGGGTTTTGATTTGAGGCTGCACATAGACTGCGATGGGAACTCTATCGGTTAGTGAATCAGCTTCATGAATGGGCTTGAAGCTGCTGTAAGTCCTTCCATCTTTTTCTTGGGCCACAGACTCACTTTGTGTCTCTCTGTTTGTATCCTTTTCACCAGTGTCTACTCCATTCTTCTCTTTCTACTGCCCAACATCCTCTATTTAACCATTGTATTCATCTCCTTGTCACCTGAGCTTCAAATGGCCTCAGCTTGTCATATCCCAATTTCCTACAATCTTCCAGCTTCAACTTCCAGTGTTAACTGGCCTGGAGTCTCTGTAGTTCTTAGTTCAAAATCCTTAGGGAGGAATTCTAATTATCCCAGTTTATCTTTTTTTACCAGATTATGGGTCATAAGTCTCTGATCAGTTTACAGATTGGCTGTCCTTGGGTCAGGGATTTATTTGGTTCCATTGACCGCAGTCAAGGCAGGTGTGGGGGAGTTGTTGGATGGATCACGTAGCACAAATTATAGCTATTTGGACAGCAGTCAGCGGAGGCAGCAAGTTCCCTTAGAAGTAGTGTAATCATGACAGGCTGAGACTAATATCCCGAACACAACCTCACATCTAAATGTCCACCTCAGACTCTCCCCAGTGGCTTTGAAAGTGAAAGTGAAAGTGTTAGTCACTCAGTCGTGTCTCTTTGCAACCCCATGGACTATATGGACTGTAGCCTGTTAGGCTCCTCTGTCCATAGAATTCTGCAGGCAAGAGTACTAGAGTGGGTTGCCATTCGTTCTCCAGGGGATCTTTCCAACCCAGGGATCAAACCCAGGTCTCCTGCATTGTAGGCAGATTCTTTACCATCTGAGCCACCAGGGAAGTCCCCCCACCCAGTGCTTTAAACCAGTTAAATTCTTAGCATTAAAATGGAAACATTTAAATTTCAAAATATCTGCTAGGCACCACCTCTTGTATGTTCCCTAGCACCTTAAACTCAACATGTCCAAAAGGGGAATTCTCCATGTCCTTCTACACAAACACTACCTTTCAAATTCTCTATCATTGTTGATGGCACCACTATTTTTACTGCTATTTTCATTACTGCTGTCATGGTACCATACCTATAACTAACCAAGCTAGGGATATAAGTGTCATTTTGAAGTTTCTTTCACATCTGTCATTCATATTCAAATGATCACAAAACCCTGCCTATTTTGCCACCTAATTTTTATCCTTAATTCCATTCCCTCCTTTCCACACTGCTCCAGTTTTCCACCATTATTTTTAACTTGGATGCTAGCAACAGCCTCCCAACCGGGTTCCTCTTTTATCGTCTTGTCCCTCTCTAAGCCATCCCTCACATCACCAGCAGAGTGATCTATATTTCTTAAATGAAATATATACACGACCATTCCTCTTCTCTGTCTTTGATCTTTCAGTGACTATTGTCTACTGGATCAAGACTAAGCACTTAACATGCAAGGGCCCTGCTCTTCCTTTTGCTCCATCTCCTAGGCTGCCACAACTTGCCTTTCATTTCACATTTCAGCATCACCACAGCACTAATTCCCTCCTCCCAGCATGTATGCCTTTGCTTCTGCTGACCCTCTCAGCTAGGAATACCTTCCCCCCATTCCTTCCTCCATATGATCTCTGCCAGGATCATTCAGATTCTGTTCAGATATAACTTCCTCCAGGAAAGGATCCTAGTCTTTTCTCCCCTTTCCAATGTGAACAAGGTAGTCCTCTATGTTCTCATTATGTCCTGGTCTTATTTCTATCATTGCCTATCTTCTCACGTGGCTCTTCAAAAGGCACAGCCTGTGTATTTTTCACACCTGTATTTCTAATACCTAGTCTAGGTCCTGACATGCAGTGAAAGTGAAAGTCACTCAGTCAGTAGGGGCTCAATTTTTGTTGAATGCATGAAAGAAGGAAAGGAAAAGAAAGCTGAGGTGATCATGGGCAGGCCAGTGAGAGAAAGGTGATGGGGGTGAGGAGGGGAAGAGGGAGGGAAGATAGAAAAGATGGGGGGAAGAAGAGGGAGAGAATGAAAGGAATCATCACACTGGGTCGAAATCATCCTTCCTCTGAGTTATGTCAGAACTAGCCAGAGGTCTGGGACCTGGCTCATCCCCCCTTTCCCTCTCTTAGAATCACAAAAGCTGGTAGAGGTCTGTCTGAGGCTGGGCACAAGAAGGTCTAGAGACAGATGGAAATGTAGGTGAAAGGGCCATCAGCTGGGTCACTGCTGACAGCCAAAGCAAAAGGGCAGCAGACTATAAGAGGATGCAGTCCTCCTGGGCTACTGGAAGAAGAGATGGGAGAGCCATCAGTTATTAATAACTGTAACTAGGCCATGGGGACCCAGAGAGGTGACTGCCTCCAGCTGGCTAGGATTCCACTTTCCAAATAAGCCAGTGCTTCCCACATCTGTGGGTAATGGTGCAGTTCCCCAAATGAAGCCATAGTTCCATCAGTTAATCCCAAGTGGTTTTGGCTTTTAAACCACACAGAGAAAAGACAAATGACAAGGGCTTTGAAATAAGAAGCTGAAAGCCTAGAAATTATGATAGTGTGGCCTGGACTCAAAGAAGGCCAGTCCACAAAGCAAAAAGAAGGTTCTTTCCCTGGAATACAATGTTCCTCCATCCTCCTGTCTCCCCCAGATGACTCCTGGCTCAGGCTTCCCCATTTCTATCAAGGGTATAAATAGCCTTTCAATCAACCAGGCTCTTCCTCCCTAATTAATCATTCATCAAGACTTGTTTAATCTTTCTATAAAATTTCTCTCTGCCCTTCCCCAGTTAAGTTCTTTGTGTGTGCATGTTAAGTCACTTCAGTCGTGAATGATTCTGTGCAACCCTCTGATTCTGTGTGACCCTATGGACAGTAGCCTGCCAGGCTTCTCAGTCCGTGGGATTCTCCAGGCAAGAATACTGGAGTGGGTTGCCATGCCCTCCTTCAGGGGATCCTCCCGACCCAGGGATCAAACCCGTGTCTCTTAAGTCTCCTGCATTGGCAGGAGGGTTCTTTACCACTAGCGCCACCTGGGAAGCCCACATATACAATGCTGCTACTGCTGCTAAGTCGCTTCAGTCGTGTCCGACTCTGTGCGACCCTAGAGACAGCAGCCTACCAGGCTCCCCCGTCCCTGGGATTCTCCAGGCAAGAACATTGGAGTGGGTTGCCATTTCCTTCTCCAATGCATGAAAGTGAAAAGTGACAGTGAAGTCGTTCAGTCGTGTCTGACTCTTAGCAACCCCATGGACTGCAGCCCACCAGGCTCCTCCGTCCATGGGATTTTCCAGGAGAGAGTACTAGAGTGGGTTGCCATTGCCTTCTCCATATACCATAGTTTACCTCAAAAGCCCAGAGTCTTTAGTGGCTCCATGGTGTCAAATAGATAGAATCCATACTGCCAACCCCAAACTCTCTTTCTAGTTTTGTTTCTTACCATCTACAGCATGAACCATTTTTCCTTCCAGTATAGAAACTCCCAGTTTTCTGTATGTATGTATGTGAAAGTCTCTCAGTTGTGTCTGACTCTTTGCAAGCCCATGGACTGTAGCCCACCAGGCTCCTTCATCCATAGGATTTCCCAGGCAAGAATACTGGAGTGGGTTGCCATTTCCTTCTGCAGGGGATCTTCCCGACACAGGGATCCAACCTGGGTCTCCCGCATTTCAGGCAGACTCTTTACCGTCTGAGTCACCACCTTCCTTAGTTTTCTGAACTCCCCCATATGCTGTCCTACATCTGGGCTTGACCTGGGGATTCCTTCCACCTGAAATGCTCTTCACCAATCTCTCCCTTAAGGCCATCATCCCTAAGCCCACACTCAGAACCAAGAACAGCTGCTGTCATTTACTGTCAGTGTGACAATTGGACTAACTGTCTTGCCCTGCCTCACCCCCACAAAATTCCATTTCCTCATCAGTAAATGGGGGTAAAAACAATACCACTCATGGATGAAGGGAGAAACATGTACATTTTTAAAAGGTATTCAGTGCTTCTTGGGGCAAGCAACAAATCCAACTCTAGTTATGTTCAGAAGAGGGAATTATTGAAAAGCTATCATGTTGCTCACAGAATCAATAAAAAGGTTGCTATCCAGTTCAGACAAGGGTCAGGGACTAGGGGGCACATCCTAGTAGCTCACATCTCAGGGTCAGCCTAACTAAAATGCCACTGCTGATGCTGCCATGCCACAGGTACCACTCTTGGACTCCTGACCCCCTCTGCTTAAGTGTTCAGCAGGTGATAGCTTTCATATTATATCTTAACCACCCTTGCACTTCCCTGGTGGCTCAGTGATAAAGAGTCTGCCTGCCAATGCAGGAGACATGGGTTCAATCCCTAATCTGGGAAGATCCCACATTCCGAGGAGCAACTAAGCCCCCTAAGCCTGTGAGCCACAACTACTGAGCCTATGCTCTAGAGCCTGGGAGCTGCGACTACTGAAGTCATGTACCTTAGAGGCGTGCTTCACAACAGGAGAAGCCAGCACAATGAGAAGCCCGTGTACCACAGCTAGAGAAAGCCTGAATTCAGCAACAAAGACTCACCACAGTCAATATAAAAATAAATGTCTTCACCATCCTTTGAGGCTCAACTCAATAACCAGAATAATAATATCCCCACAGTTTTCAACACCCTTAAATGCTGATATTCTCACTTAATCCTTCCAAGCACCTGGCTT